>NC_091793.1:138277500-139676666 GCF_041296235.1 Equus asinus | reverse complement strand
TGATTCAACCTCCAGCCCCTTTCCCTTCCCCAGAGGCTTGGGGCAGAACTGAAAGTTCCAACCCTCTAATCACTCTGCACTGGCGGCCAGCCCCCACCCTCAGGTGCTTTCCAAATGTCACCACATTAACATCACAAAAGACACCTTATTCCTTCAACACTTAGGAAATTCCAAGGGTTTTAGGAGCTCTGTGCCAGAAACTGATGAAGACCAACTATGTATTTCTTATTGGCAATCATAATATCACAGGTTTATATCTGATTCATCTTTGCACTCTCTCGACAGTTTTGCACAAATACACAGGATAAACAGCAAAGTAGAATGAAAGAAATTCTTTTTAAAATGGATTTTTTTTAATGCCACCAAACTGTCTTTTATTTTTCTTTTTGTGAGGAAGATCATCCCTGAGCTAACATCTGGTGCCAATCCTCCTCTTTTTGCTGGAGGAAGACTGTCGCTGAGCTCACATCTGTGCCAGTCCTACTCTATTTTATGTGGGACGCTGCCTCAGCATGGCTTGATGATTGGTGCCAGCTCTGTGCCCAGGATCTGAACCTGCAGACCTTGGGCCACCGAAGAGGAGCACGTGAACTTAATCACTGTGCCACCGGGTTGGCCCTAAACTGTCATTTTTGACTCAGGATTGAGGCAGGCAATGGAAATGAATGAACAAAATTAAATATGTCCAGGTTTTCTTTTAAGAACCCCCCAGAGACACTGATCTAGAAATTATTGTGATTATCAATCTAATTCATGAAATATACCCTATGAGTAAGACAGCCGACTTCAAAAACGTAGGAGTCAGAGACAGCTAGATATAGGTAAGCTTCCAGCTAACAGAGGTAGCTATACTCTTGTTGCATTGCTTTATTTTTAGCAGATTGTAATAAAAAGCATAATAGGAAAGACACCAGTATTGCTGCAAGAAAAATGAAAAAATTTCACAGGATTATCAAGGGATGTAGAATGGAATAAAACACACAGTTTTTAACAGCCATAATAAATACAGAAAATAGCAAAGGGACAATTTAATGATTTTTAAAACTCATCAGAAGAACAAAATCTATGAATTCCACTAGTCAAATGGTGTGTATGCTTAGTAAATCTCTCTCATGCCTGTGTGATTCTAAAAATTATTGATTTTTTTGGTTTCTATTACAGAGTGGATATAATATTGGGCACTCTTTTCAACATTTTAGTTTATATATGGTGTTGCTTTAATTTTTAGATTCCATTAACTTTCTTGGAACATCTATTTTTAAAATACCTTTAGGGTTTGCCAATTACAAATGAGAGAAAACTAAGCCTTCTGTCTTCTCGGTTTTGTTTTATAGCTTCCCATATAACTTCTTTGAGTTCCAGTGCCCTAGTTTTTAATTTGATAAAAGAAAATTCAACAATTTTCTTAAATATTTTAATCATATATGACAAATCTTAACAAATTCCAGGAAGTAAAATATGAACAATCTGAGCTATGAACATTAGCTTTGGGAAGGTTTCACTGGAAAGGAATTATAGATACTACGAGATTTCCATTCTGGAAAGAAATAGAGTTAAAATAAGGTTGCTGGGCTTTCCCAGAAAACCATACCAGGGAACATTTACGACGTATCATTTTATCGATACCTGTGGCTGTAATCTTCAAGGCCCAGTTCCAGAACAGGATGTGGTGATGGGGAAGGCGGTACTTGACTCTCGGCCCATCCGTCACCGGGCAGCGATGGCTCTATAAACAGAACAAATGGAGCCGTGGGAAACCGGAGGCAGAACCGCTCACGCCCGGGGTTGCTGCAGTCCATCTCCCAGACGCAATTTTCACCAACACATAAACCAACCTTGAAATAAGTCAGTCCTCACATGGGGCTGAAGGATTCGTCTGAGAGCTGGTGCAGCCTGGTCCAGGAAAGCTAAGCCTGCTGATGTGTTTTTATGCTGGTGACCTGCTGGCAACCCCTGGCAAGTCAGGTCCAGCATCCTGACTACCTTCTCCAGTCCAGGAGAGGCTGACTCCTATTCATCAGCTGTGATTTGTGGGAGATTAACAAAGCCACTTCTTTTATGACTTAATGTTTTCGTAAACAAGACTCTATAAGGAATGCTCTGGATTATATGGTGATTTAAACATTTGCCTCAGTGACAAAAAGTCCTTCAACAAAACTCACGAGATGCAGTATAGCTACTCACCATTTAGACACAGTAGATGGGAAAAAAACCCTCTTTTGCATCTGTGTCATAAAGGAAACCCCCCAGGTTTGGAGTTTTGGAAGCAAAAGACTGGGGTCTGAATCCTAGTTTTCCCATCTACTAAAAGTGCTCACTTTTTCAGTCTATTCTACACAGAAAAAACTAGACATGTCTTCTGAATATTACAGCAACTAATGACAAGTAAGGTTGGTCGAGATCCGACTGCGTACCAGACGATGCGCTAGGCATTATGCACCTTATATCATCTAACTCTCATCACGAATGACAACATCAACTAAAGGACAAAAAGCATTATGGGACATCCTGGGTAAGAGTATGGTTTATGGAGCAAGACTGGATGTTCCCAACCATGGCCCCAAATGCTGTGTGAACTCGGGAAGATGACTCAGCTTCCATAAGCCTTGGTTTCTAAATCTGTAAATTGGGGATAAGAACACCTTCATTGGAAGAGTATAGGGATTATATAAGATGGTGCATATTCAAGAGGTAATTTATAAATGCAATAAGTGCTAATAAGTAAAGGATTACATTTTATACATCAGAAACTACTGTTCATCTATTACAGCGAGACACTTGGTACAAGGTGGACCCTCTTGTCCCTGATTGCTGGAACAAGAAAAAAGTCCCCCTGTCCTTGAGAAATGCTGCTGGTAACAGAACCTGTTTTGACTACTCGCCCACACGGCAGGTCTGATGGTTAATTTTATGTATCATCTTGACTGGGCCATGGGGGCACCGGGATACGGGGTCACACATTATTCTGGGTATTTCTGTGAGGTTGTTTTTGGATGAGATTAACGTTTAAATCAGTAGACTGAGTAAAGCAGATGGCTCTCCCTAAGTGGGTGGGCCTCATCTAATCAGATGAAGGTCTGACTAGAACAAAAAGGGTGACCTTCCTCCGAAAAGGACAGAATTCTTCTTGCCTGTTCAAACTGGGACATTGGCTTTTTCCTGCCCTCAGACTCAAGCTGGATCATCAGCTTTTCCTGGGTCTTGAGCCTGTTGGCATTCAGACAGGAACTACTCAGTGCCTCTCCCGGGTCTCCAGCTTGCTGACTGACCTGCAGATCATGGGACTTGCCTACCTCCATAATTGAGGGAGCAATTCCTCATAATACGTCTCTTTCTCTTTTTCTCTCTCTCGCTTTCTGTACACAATCTCATTGGTTCTGTTTCTCTGAGAACCCTGACAAATACACCAGGCAAGGCCTTGCTCTAAACTCTGTCCTAGGGACTAGCATAAAATGCAGCGAGTTCTAGCAGTGCTGACGTGTCCTTGGGAACGAGGCTTAAAGCAGGAATCTGATAAGTAAGATGAGCAGGGTAGAGAAGCATGATGAGTAAAGGCAGCCAGCACAGTGCCCCTGCACCGCCCCCACCCCCAGGGATCCAGTGATTTGGTAATATGGCGGCAGTCATATTTGGTATTATGGCAGCCAGACACTTGCTGACAGAAACAGAGCAGAAGGACTACAGAGTGCATTGGGGACATGGGACATATTGGGATGTCTTTCTGCCTCCTTCTGACGGTAGCCTCAACTTCTCTGTCCGTCTTTACACAGGGTAAACACAGCCATGCTCAGGTGACTTGCCTGCTCAGAAACAGTTCAGGAGCACACAATGGCCTGCAGAGCAAAGGTCTGTGTCCCAGCAGCCGACTTCATCTCCTATCACTCATTAGCCACCCAAGACTGCTTACCGTTCCCCAGCCACAGCTGGGCTTTCCTGCCTCAGCGTCTTTGCTGACATGAGTGCAAAACTGCACTCCACTCATGGAAGTCCCACCTTCTCCCAAGGCCCACGTCAAACACCACCTTCTCTGTGAAGCCTTCCCTGCTGCTCTGGGATCTGTCAGCACTTCCACTACAGGGGCAGAGAATACTGGTGCTCATTTCATCTCTCTTCCTCCTTTCTTCCTGGGCACCAGCTAGACCTGAGGCCCCATTTCCCCACCCTCTTCATACAAGCCTAGTCCTTGGGCAAAGAATGTGAGTTGCTATGGGGATGTCACTGCCCACCTCAGTGGTTAAGAAATAGTGTACCTTCTCCACCTCCTACCCTTTCCCACGATCAGATGCAGGTAGGACGGAGGAGCTCTAGAACATGGCCCGGCCACCAACGGAAGGAGCCCAGGTCCCTCAGCCACTGCCTGGAGCACAGCGCCCCTCCTCTGCTGCCAAGTCTCACTGTGCTGTGACACAAGCAAAAAATACACCTTTGCTGTCTTTATCCACTGATGATTGGGTTTATCTATTAACAGTATGGAAAATAATTCTCGCATAACATTTATCACACGTTTCTTTCGCAATGAGCTATCTGCGGATCCATCATCCATTTACGGGTATTGATTTCTCTCACTGGACTGTAGGTGACTTCCTCCTTGTCCTCCTCTTCCTCCTCTCCCTGCTCTTCTTCAGCATCTTCTCTGGCTACTTCAAGTTCTATTACAATCACTAACTTTAATTTTTATCCTATTCACATGAACAATCTGTGTTTTAAATTAGTGACAGGCGCTGGGGTAAATGCCTTCTTCATCTTGACCCTTTATCCTTGGTGCTTTTTAAATAGCACATGCAGATGCTGTAAGGAATATATATATTTTTTCTCTTGGCCCAAACACCTTTGTTAAGCCCAATATCAGTGTGAAAACCTGGAATTCTTTTCTCCTAAAAATAATCTTTCTGGGTTTCATTGAGTGTACAAGGTAAGCCTTGATGTCCCTCTATACACACGCCTGTGGGTGCTGACACTGCATCCTCTAGTCACTGCTTCACTGATGACCAAATGACCCTTATTTTAATCACCATCTTTTTTGTTGTTACTTGTTTTACAGGATCCATCCTGCCAGGGCCAGATCAGAAAAGAAGGGTAAAAGAGATTGTGACTTCAGATGAGGGCTCAGCAAGCTCTACCCCTGGTCCAAACCAGCGCCCCCCTGGTTTTGTACATAAAGCGTCATTGGGCACAGGCATGTCCATTCATTTATGTGCTGTCTGGCTGCTTTCCCACCACAGTGGCAGAGCTAAGGAGTTGCAACAGTGATCCTATGGCCCGCAAAGCCTAAAATATTTACTATGTGGCCTTTTACGGACAAAGTGTGTACCGACCCCTGCTTTAGACTGTTCTGGAGGGCAGTAACAGCATTGTGTTTATCGTTGCATCCCTGAGAGTGTCTTCCACACAGTGGAGGCATCCGATAAGTATCAGTCCAATTGAAAAGTATAATTTAATTTCTGAGCACCGCTCAGAGGTGGTACCTTGCTGCCATAGAGGGGTGGATACACGCTGGTTCTCAGGAGGAAGCACATTAGGAATAATTATACGATTGTGTGTCTTCTCAAAGGACCCCAGGGAACACACATCCAGAGAGACAGGACATAGAACCAAAATTTTGGATATGGGCTAGGGATGAAAGGCCTAACGGACACCTCAGTGGGTGACCCTGGGCAGATTTGGGGGCAGGAGGTGACTGAGGCAGGGGCTGGGGTGCTCTTGAGCTGAAAGGAGAGGAGAAGCAGAAGTAGAGGACAGAAGGGGACGTGAGAGCAAGGAGAGGAGAGGTGACCACAGACCAGGGACCAACCACATTTAGGCTATTACTCAGCCAGGGGGAGACCTGCCAGCAAGAGTCTTCAGAAAATACAGCACTGGTGCACTTCATTATCATTCAAATGCTTAATAGGATTTTGCAGTAACCCCCTGGGACACAAACCTTCCCCCTTATTACCATCTTGGAGCACCACATGTATTCCATTGTGGGCATTGCTTGCAATTCCCCACCACAAATGTGAATTTTCTGGTGTTACAATTTCCACAAATGTTAGTTCTAAAAATGCCCTTTCTGTGTAGCAGCTTGACAGGAATATGTATATATATATAAAAAATAACCCTGGAACTGTGGGTGGTATGTACTATTATTATAAAAATAGATGGAACACAGCATATCAACATTGGATTTTTAAATATACAAAGGAAAGGAAGAAGGGAAGAAAAAAAGTTAATGTTTTGGCTGTAACAGTTCCTCTCCTCACTAGACATTACATTTTGTCAAGTCCATCTTGTTTTTCTAAAGCAGCTCCTTAAAAAACCTGGTGGTGGTGAGTGAACACTCACTCAGCTTTCATGAGTCCATGGCCTATTGCCACCTCACTGAAATTCAGGAACTCTCAACAGTTCTCAAAATGTAAAATGTTATTCATATTACAAAGAAGTCAGGATCATAATATTCTTCTACAGCATCATGTTTATAAATTATGCTATCTATATTTTTTGTCCCAATCAACAGGCTTACATAAAAAGTAAGAGAATTTCATCCACTGGACTCTTACAATTAAAATTTAATGAGACTATTCTTTGATAAGTCTAATTCTTATATCCGAATATTGTATCACAGATTCGCAAGGAAATAATAACAATAGATTTTCTCGGCTTTTTAAAAAATAGTGTTTAGTAGACTCAATTATTGAAAGAACTGGATTTTATTTGTTACCTTGGAAATCAAGGTTGGGGAGGAAGTGTTGCAGGAACCTTGTAGTTAGCTGATCTGCATGGCTTTTTCACTGGTGTAAAAGTTGTTCTACCTGGATCAGTGTCTCAGGAGGAAGAGAACAGGCAGACCCTCCCACCTGCACCCCAAGGATTCTAACTGTTCAGTGGAAATACAAACTCTAAGCATTCGACTGCAGCTCTAAAGTATCACAGCATTCTGTTTCTAGCTTGTGTTTTGAGTGGACTTTATTATTTAGAATTCTTTTCCGTGTGTGCCCTTACACTTTAACTAGCTTTATGGTTTTGTTATTTCAGTCTTTGCTATCCTTCTTAGAGACATTGGCCTATTCCTGGAGTAACTCAATGTCCTCTAAAAACAGGCTGTGCTATTATCACCTCAGCATCGAGATTTTATGGGTGTTGAAAATGAAGCAAGACAGGAGGTAAGGTGCCCAAAGTTCTCTTGGATGTCGCTGGTGGAATTGGGAAGAAAATCCTGAACTTGGATTGCCACTGGACCACATGTTGCTTCAGAATTAAAGGTGAGTGAAATGACATAAAGGCTAGATACTTTAATAGAGATGCCAACATTCTTGGTCATCACACGGGCATGGGAGCCAGAAGGCTGCTCCTTCCCCAGATTCTCCCATATCGCGATTTAAGGTCTCAGAAGGAGATCTCGCCCTGTCAAGAAAACTTCTAATTTCTTTAAGAAGATGAGAAAAGACATACTGAGTATTTCTTTATCTGATACAAAGTAGAGTCAGCTTCTAACAGACATTTTTAGTATCGGGTGAAAGGATTTCAATAGTTTCAAGGGAAACTTGAAGCCAGGGCCTGTGCTGTGGTTTAGGGAATGAACTCGAGTCAGAGAGACAGGAGCTGAATCCAGGCTCTGCATACATCAAGGACGTGGTCTTGGGTAAACTGTCTACTCTCTCTGACTTTCTATTTCTTCATCTGTAAAATGAGGATAATAACATTACCCACTTCGAGTGTGCATGTAAATTGCTTAACGCAGTATCCAACACAGTAAAGATGGAAGAAATGGTCACAGCTGTTGCTACTAGTCTCCCTAAAATGGAGGAATTCAGAGGAAAAAGCAACATCCCATTCTGATGAAATAATTTAATTCTAGAGGAACCTCAGATTTACAAGTCTGTTCTGATGGAGTAATCTGAGTCTAGAAATTGTTCCATGTATTTAAATTTTGGTAACATCTTACGTGTCCAAAAAACAGAGGACTGATTACACAATCAACATGTAATGGCTGCAGGCAGTAGATGACCATGCAACTACTGGATGTGACGCTGTAGAATATTCACTGACATGGTGAGATGTTCACAATGTGCTATTAGGTAAAAAAGCAATTTCCTGAACATTATATATACTATATTTCATTTTCATTTCACTTTATACACACATATTTGCATGAAGGAAAGACTTGAAATATACATAAAAATGTTATTGATTAGTGTCTTTGATAGATAGAAGTATGAGTAATATTAAACTTTCTTTTTATTGCCTTTCTCCAAATTTTCTGTAATGAATATGCATTGCTTTCGCAATACAAAAGATTAAAGTTATTAAAGAAAGGAGACGCAGGGAAATAAAGGAATTTTCTTGGTGATCTGAAGTATAACTTTTGAAAAACAAAGAATAAAATCCAAATTTTTTACATCTAGAGCTCTAGTAGAAATATGATCCATACAAGATATTAAGGGACAGTAAAAGTGTAGTGAGACAATAACAAGAACATTCCAACTGTCACAGAATGGTCTCAGTTTTGATATTTACCACATTAGAATCAAGCATAAATCTTTGAATCTTGTTATGAACATTTTATAGTTTAACACCAGTCCACATATTTTTAAAGTTTAGTAGTTACTGATACTTGGTAATTTCCAATATTAAAAGGTTGTAAAAATAAATAAAGGAATAACAGTTTGCCCGTTTGCCATTTTGTTTCTCCAAGCATGGTTTGTTTTATGCATAACCCTCCATGTTTGGGGCACAAGCATAGAAACTGTCACTTAAACTGGAGGCAATGCCAGGAATCACTTCACAGCTTCCGAGTCGGCTCTCCACCCATCTCCAGTGTTCATGACTCAGAGCAACAAAGTCTGCACTTAGTCTAATTAACTGCCTTTTGTTCCTTCTTTTTTAATAAAAAGACACTCTCGAGTTCTCTCACACCATCTGTGGTGGATGAAAATGGATAGACTCTTACCTTTCTGCCTGTCTTGTGGACTGTACATGCCAAACGGATGCAACGCACTATTCTCATTTCTCCTGGAGGTGGGTATAGCGTTTTGAGAGTTCTCAAAGCATGGCTTAGAAAATGCCCCACATTCTGCAGGCTCCTGGGGGGGGAAATAAGAATCACACTTGCTTTTTTAATATGTTCCAACTTGGTCCATGGAAGCAAAGTGAGAGAATGATCGATTTATGAATAATCTTTCAAGTGTCTATTACACGTAAGTCCTCAACTGTGGGAAATCAAAATGGCCCTATCACTTAAAACATCTTTCAATATGAAATAAAAAATACTGACAACGTGGTGCTAAGGGTTAGGAGTGCTGATAGCCAACACAAAAGAGGATTAACTTTATTATTCCTTCCCCCACTTACAACTGGCTTCTTTCAAATTTTCTTCCATCTGGGAGTACAGCTTGTGGCAGTGTCAACACAAGAACACAGTTCATGCCAAGGGTGTTTTTCTGCCAACCAGCTGGCTCCTCGCTCTTTCCCTGGGCGACTAAATGCATATGCTCTGGGACAAGTCAGAACCTAAGCAGGGCAGCTACTGAAGGGTCACGAGCGTGTCCCTCTGCAGACACTATGTCTTTTGGCCAGCAGCTAAAACAGACTGCTGTGACAACGCCAGACAGTGGTTCTCTTGAGGTTTTTCTCTTTTTTTCCATATTTCCTCCTCCAATTTTAATTTTGACAGCCTGTAAACAAATTCACAGTTTCCTTAGAACTGCTGTGCCCAGAATAACCCCCCATAAGCCCTGTTCCACAGGTGCTGAGAGGTACTGGGGGCAGTTCCAGAGAGCTCCAGCTGTTTGTTCAAGAGGACGCAGCCACGGAGAACTGGCCCCTGCTCTTGCTCACATTATGCGTCTCCTGAACAGATTTCAAGGATGGAATTTGGAAGCTGCCTCATGGCTGTTCCCTTGACCATTTGTGAGAGGAACATGCCCCAAACAAAACACAGATCGGATCCCCAAAGCTCTTCCCTTCTGAGAAAAGCATTCGGACCAAACAATACGTTTGATTTATACTTTCCTCTTGAGTTACAAAAATTTGGTGTCCTGCTAGTTAAACAAAATATTTTAAACATCAATGTAAGAATTCTTAGTAATTAAAATGTTTTCAGCTGCCGAAGGTCTGCTAGCTTTCCGTCAAGGCTGATGGCATTTTTCCACGCCCCGGGTCCCCTCTGCCTCTGTGCTGCGGGGCAGAGCGAGCGTCGTGCTGAGGCGCACCATCCTCCATTCGAGCTGGGGCCCTGGGCTTTGACTTAACAACAACAGCAAGAAGGAAAAAATTTTTTTCTGCTTTCCCAGCTCTTTGATAAATGACACAATCAATATCCCAACAACTGATCAGTAACCAGCCTAATTAAGGTATTCAGCCTGTAAAATAGAGCTGTCGTGGAGCCCTCCATTAGTGTCCCAGCCAATAAAAAATATAATGGATTTTTAAACATATTCTGCCTCTACCCAGATGAGCTTGCAGCAGGGAGGGAAATGTTTTGAGGAAGGGGAAAAAAAAGCAGGTCATAACCCATTTTTTAATACCAAGTCTCTAGGCACAAATAGAATTACAATTGAACCTCAAGCTCATCCTTTGAAAAACATGTTTCTGTTTAAAATGATTTTGATTCAATCAAGGGCTCATTATGGATTCTTCATGGGGTCCTCATCAAAACTGTTTACATATCTTGTACATCTGGGTAATGGGAGAAAATACCCCAACAACTATATATTTTGACTTTTCTTAAGTAGCATCTTCAACTTTTTTTATATCAATATAATGTTCAAGCAACCATTTTGGTATTCTTGCCAGATCTGACGGATCTGCCTGAGCATATGAGCTGCAGAGGCCTTTTTCTAGGTGACGGGTGCTTCTTTGTTGTGCCCGGAGGTGACTGCTGTTCCAGGGGACAATACCCTCGAAACATGAGTGCACAACATCTGCTTTCACACAGCAAAACACAGATTTGGGAGATCAAATAGCTTCAGATTTTATTTTCAACTTAATAAAGATTAGCTGTACATTAGGTTTCCGTCTTTATATGAAAAAACGCTCTTTAATCTTCACGGTATCACAGAGATTTTCAATAGCCGAGAGTCAAGTGCCTGCTCATCCCCCATGGAAAGCATGTAAGCACTGGGGAAACTGAAAATGAATCTTGTTTAAATGTCCTCATCAAAACTGCTTTTTGTGCCATTTCTTATTCCCAGTTGGTGCCCTAGTGAACTATATGAACAAGACACTTCTGAGGAGGGGCAACGAATGGAAAGTTTAACACTTTCTTCTGATGGAATCATTGTCAACCCACCCAAAGTGGGAGAATTAACATGAAAATATCTGCAGCCAAGGAGAACACAAAGAATAAAATGTCTCAACCTGATGAGGCAAAATACAGAACACACATCCACTAGGCATTCACATATTCTAGAGAAAGACATGAAATTAGGGAAGATGAGAGGTGGGGGGACTCTTAACAACTGTATTCATTTTCCTTCTTTCCCTTCCTTTTGCTATCTGCACAGTGTGGAACTCTAGAGCAGTGTCTTCCAGACTTTTCTATTCATTGAGGTGTCTTTGTTCCGAGAAATCTTAAGGGAGATGTAACAGGCAGGTGCACAGAAGGGCTGACTCGGGGTCCACAGGGCATCCTTCACAGCCATCTCCAGCAACTGGGTTCCATGGAGTTCCAGGGCTCCAGGGTCAGAATAACATGAAACCAGAAGGGAGCCAGTTCTTTCATGGTGCGAAGCGATATAGGTTTCATAACTATGCACATAAGTCAAGCCATTAAATATTCATGGAAGCCTCTCTGTCACTTAAGCAGACACAAATGTTGGAAACAAGTTGGCTCATTATATATAGTCTCCAGTAATTGGCCAATTTACATTTATCTAACATTTACAAGGTTACATACAGAAGAGTAAAAAGGTACAGTTACTCCTTTCCAATAGCTGATAATACGACAAAGTAAGATAGCATTTGTGGGTTTACCACTTCAGCTTACTCTCTCGGATGAAGTAGGCCTCTGGGGCAACTTCCATCCATTCATTTCACAATATGCATTGTATCTACTACGTGCCGGGAAAGGAGAATACAGTAAGGCACAAAGCGGATAACAGTGCCTGTCATGTACAAGCACTGAGCACTCAACTGCGGCAGTCCATGCGGTCAGGACACGGCCACCATGGGTTCTAAGTCAGGTTCCAAAACTCCAGGGCCCAAGCATTAGCAACTGTGAGCTCCAACTACCTTCTACCCTTGTTTAACTTGAAAATCCTTAATTTTTTATTTTTAAGTTGAACTTATTATTGAAACTAACATTTCGTATTAATGTGTTTTTAATAGCATTCTATTTTAACTTTGCATATTCTTGTGTTACACGTTATTTGTCCTTAGGGAATATATGCAGGATTTCTTGATGTTTTTCTTTACTCTTAACTACTATCAACTTTTTTCTTCTTATCTTTTCTTACAATAATTTTTAGGAACATTTACTAATTATTCTTCATATATAAGATAAAATAATGTTTTAGAAACCATATATTTATTATGAATAATATAATTGTATAATATAATAATATAATTGTATGTAAGCGAAATGTTCAGGGATGTCAGTATTCAAGAATATTTTATGCTTACACTTTATATGTAAGTAAAACTATTCCTTACATTTAAAAAACCCATAAAGAAATTGTGATAGATTTCAAAAATATTTAACTGAAAACATTTATGTAATAATATGAAGCAAGCAACTTGCTCGATAGATCAAATTTTAAATTAGTCAAGCTTTGTTATCTATGTGCAGGTTACGGGGGAGAATATAGAGAGCTGACTGCATCAGAGGGATCTTCACATTAAGTGGTGCGCACAACTGGTTGAGAACTTCCTAAGGTACGCACACGTCAACCAAAAAGTATATAAAGATGTGACATACTTTAATACTTTATTACATGAATAAAGTCCTATTCATAAAGCCCAGAGCTCTAAGAATTTCTGGAGGGAAAAACCAGAAAACATGGTCTTGTTACATCTGATAAATTACTTACTTCATATGCACAATTTTACACCTTCTGGTTATACCTAAAATATATAACCACCTGTTCACCACATAAATCCGTCAGAGCCTTGTGGGACATATTTTTCCAGTTTCAGAATCAGTATGAGTCTAACTATCATGCTGGTGATGGAAGTTTGCATATTCTGGGGGCCATTTGGGCCATCTGCTGAGGGCAATAAAGATTCGCATCACCTCCAGTGGTCTCTCTGGCCTCCTCAGGATCACCAACTGGATCATCCCTCGGATGTTTCCTTCCATGGACATCGATCGCCTGAGTGTCTCCATAGCGTCGTGGTTAGACTTCCCCAAAAGAGATTCCCCGTTAACGGCAACCAGCTGGTCATTCACCCGCAGACGACCATCCTAGGGCAGAGGAAAGGAGCACAGAATTAAACAGGGAAAGCATGGCGATGCCATGTGGCTGTTCAAGGAAAGTTCAAGTTTAAAAATGAAAAAATAAAAAGTTCAGCTATTAGGAATGGTTTATTTTCTATGGCAGAAAAAGGTTCTGGAGCTTATCGGACAGTCACATATACTAGCGATAATGAATTTGTGAAAGTATTTTTTAGAAATCTCAGAGTCCTGAACTGCATTAATTTAGACAGTTGTACCATGTCTCTTACCTAGATCTTTGGTCGGTATGCTAACCTAGGCTGGTTCTGCATTTGCTCTGGCAGCGACCGTGCTGTTGGCGCAAGGAAAGGGAGTTTGGAAACAAAAGGAAGCGGTCACATAGCTTGACACAACGGTTTGCATTTTCAGGCACAAAGAGACATCAGGCTTAAAAGCTGTGTGCCTCTCAGTAGTAATGCGTCTCCCAGATAGCGCTGCTAGCTCTACTGAATAGTGCTGAAAAAAAATTGTGTCATTTTCTCTAACACAACCCCAAAGTTGCTAGTGTGCAAAAGGACACATAGGTGTGTGAAGGACCGATATGCTATGATGTCTTCTGGCAAAAGGAGCCCGTCAAGCTTGTTGTGCGGAGGCTCTGACTGATGGGTACTCTCACCCAGCATCTTCAGGAAGGAACACCACATACCGCAAAGTGCACACAACCCGGCATGTGGACAGGCAGCCCGCCTCTAGTCTAAACCACTTCTAGGCACTAGTCATCCTCAGCCAGAAGCCCCTCACAAGCTGGAGTCTATACAAGTAGCTAACAAACCCGGATGCCAGCTCTGCCTACCAAAGAACCTGAAGGACCACAGTGATCGCCCCAGCAGGCAGCCTGGAGGGAAAACACTTACCATCCTGGCTGTCAGATTAGGGATGTGCCCTACCCCTGTTTTACACCAGGGTGGAAGGTTCTTGCTATGAGCACAGATGCAAGTTTAGGAATGTTATGATGCTGCTGCTGCTAATAAGCTTAACAGAAATAACAGTAGGTGTGCATAACAACTTAACTTCCTGGAAAATGTTTCTGTAAATTATCTCTAGAGATTCTCACAGACTCAAGAAGCAGATTAATGTTTTTATTCATATTTTACAGATAAGGAAATTGAGGCAAGAAGGGATGGAACCTGCTCTGGGTCACAAAAGCAAGTCAGGCAGATGACCCAAATGGGCTTCCTGAACCTTGGTTTTCAGCCCCTCTGCTGGAACGCCCTTTGTTACTCGTCTCTAGACTACAGTTGTGCAACACTGAAACAGGGAAAGGAAAATAGAGTTTTTGTGGCTAGAAGTATCTGGGATCCGTGTTCAAATTAGCGGAATGAAATGCAAGAAAAAAAACTTCCCTAAGAAAAGAGAAAACCAGACATAAAATGGACAATAGGACCAACCCCACAGCTTTGAGAGAGAAAGCCTGCGGACAAGATGATAAACTCTGACTAATGCAGTAGCAGATGGTGGGAGGGAGTTCCTCTGCTGACAGCAGGGAAAAGGTGGAGGCTGTGAAAGCTGTCTGGAGAGCTCCTGACCTCATGGAGACCACCGCACAGGCCGCCTGCCAAGAGGGCACTGGCTGCTAGGGTCGCAGAGGCCACCCAAGGGAGCACGTGCCCACTGGATGAGGAAATTGAGATGGCAAAGCAATGGGATCGATGGAGAAGGGCGCAAAATCAGAGCTGGGGGATATCTCAGCAAAGCGTAACATCCCCTCCCTTCCTCTTGTGTTCCCAAGCCACTTAACCTTTCCCCGAATTTGGAGCAAGTCTGGAAATGAGATTTACAGGAAAGGCCAAATGAGAAAGGAATCTCTTCATTTCTGTTATCTGATTTTGAGCGAGGGAGGCGTCTAAAGAATAAGATTAAAGTCACTGAAATGGGGTAAAACAACAACAACTTTAATGGCTGAGTCACGTGAAGTGAGACACAACTCGAGAAATTATTCTGTTCTACTTTGGCATTTAATGGCAGGAGGACTGTTGGGGTGAATCTTGAGGAGAAGGTCGGGAGGGTCACTAAAAGTCTTTTTAGGCTGACTGGAGACGGATGCGTGGTTTTACAGAGGAAGAGGAAGAGAAGGGTCGGATGAAGGGCCTGGCTTTGCTAACAGGAAACAAAGTCTAGTGTTGGGTTTGTTGAGGCTTTGTCTTGTCAGAACACCTCGTCCTCTGCGACAGGAAGAAGAAAGATAAAGATGGAAACTTCACGGGTATCTCTAGAATGGAGGGAATGAAACTGGAGGAAGATCTCACCTGGTGAACTCTCTGTGAACCTCCTTTGCGCAGGATGGGGCAAAGTCAGAGTGAGGAGGTAAAGAAGAGACAAGATGTAAGGAAATCTTTTGTAAATAATCTCTTACCAACAGGTATTAAGCACAAAGTTTTATTTTCAGCTACATTCCACATCTCAAGCAAGCAGAACTACACTGAAGTAGTACATATTTTCTGTGTCCAAATCCAAAACAGAAAGGCAGGGCAGGTCACCCCGGGGCAGCTGGGATCTCTGGAAGACACTCACACTCATCACAAACGTCACTGGAGAGCTGTTGGGCTTGAGAAAAATCCACACTCTCATTTCCTGGCGTGGCTGGTCTGCTGCTATGGGTGTGTGCTTTTTCTTTATAAGATAAATGATGGGTAATTTCATTAATGGCGATGCCAGTAAGCACCACGTTGTCCTAACATTTAGAATATGATCAGAGAATTTAGAGCTGGAGGGGTCCTTGGAGGTCATCTTATCTAACTTCTTCCGTTTACAGATAAATAATGTGACACCCAGAGAGGATGAGAAGCCATTTATTGAACTCCTCTTAAGAGAAGGCACTTGCACATAGATTAGGACTTCTTCAGCTAGGTAAAGTCAGAGCTGGATCAGAACAGCCAAAGTCCTGATTTCTCAGCACTCCCTCTTCACTAACCATTCTGTCTTCTACATAGATGATGATGACTAGTCCAAAAAGAACCAATGCTTCAAGAAAAAGACATCCAAATCCAAGAGGACAATATGCCACCAGCTGTCTCCAGGAAGAGAACCTTCTACATGAAAGCCAGAGTCAGGTGACAAAAGACGTGGAGACAGGAGATGGTGCTGGGCGATGGCAGAGCAAGGAAGCAAGGTAGAAGAGGCAGGAAAATACTGTCTACCTGTCTAGCTATGTCTACATGCATGCGTGTCCACGTATGGTCTTGATCTAAAAGGAAGCAGATTCAAAGAAGAGCTCAACACAAACTCATCAAACATCCCTTGAAACTGTGTATGTCTATTTTGCTTTGGAATAATTTTGATGAAGAAAAACAGGTTTTTATGCTTTTATTTTTTCTTATTATGTTCAAGTAAACACTTACGCATAAGAATGTTAACTCTCATCAACTGATTTTATATAAGTGAATTCAACTATCCGGGGATGTTACTTAGTAATTTTAGGATATTTATTTCATTGTTATCTGTCTGGATCATTCTGGCATTTGTTAAAGAAAAAAATTCCCTTTCTGCTATGGACTGAATGTTTGTATCCCCTCCAAATTCACATGCTGAAATTCTAACCTTCAATGGGAAATTATTAGGAGGCAGCATCTTTGGGAATGGTTAAGTCATGAGGATGGAACCCTCATGAATGGGATTAGTGCCCTTGTAAAAGGGACCTGAGAGAGAGATCCCTCGCCCCCCTGCCATATGAGGTAACGGCCATCTGTTAACTCGAAGGGGGCCCTCAACCAGATAGTGAACCTGCCAGCACCTTGATCTTGGAATTCAGCCTCCAGAACCATGAGAAATAAATTTCTGTTGTTTATAAGCCACCCAGTCTATGGAATTCTGTTACAGCAGCCTGAACTGACTCAGACACTTTCCTTCTAGCTTTACTGCCATCTGACTCCTTACCCAAAAGACAGTAACTACACCCCTCACCTCTGGCAACCCCTATAACCAATCCTATCCCTCTTCAAGCCTGGAGAGAGTAAAGGAAGTTCCCAAAGAGGAAGAAAAAAAGAGGAAGGAGAACAGAGTAAAGACAAAAAGTAACTTCCTCAGGGCACTTCAGGACAAGGAAAAACTGGTAGGAGATTTACGTCTTCTCCACGTCCTGGAAGGGCTTCACATCTCATCAGCCTAACCTGGTTCTAACGCAGTTGGAGGAGTGGACTAGGAGACAAGAGGTCCAAGTATTACTTTTCCTTTTTACTGAACACCTAACATAGGCCAGTCCTTATGTAAATATTTGAACACCTAACATAGGCCAGTCCTTATGTAAATATTTTGTATATGTTCTCTCAATCATTTCTTACAACAACCCTGTGATATAAATGCTACTCTCCATAATTTAAGAGGCGTGAAAATGGAGGCTCAGAGAAATTAAGTGACTTGTCAAAGTTTTCTGGCACGGCCAGGTCCACTTCTCTCTGAGTCAGACATGTCCCTGTTGTGTTATGGGGCTTCTAAAATCAGAGTTCTAGAGACTATTAAAGACACCACAATTATTAATGTCAATACTTCTTTAATGAGTCTCTACTTTTTATAGTCATTGTGCTCAACCTTTACATGCACTAGATGATTTAACTCTTATAACAATCCTATACACTGGGGATGATTGCCCCCATTTTTATGTAAGAAGAAACCAAGGATCCAGCCAGTTAGATGCATTGTTATGGGTCACATTTCTAAAAGCAGATTTGAATTCGGTTTGGGTCACTCTAAAGTCCATGTTTTCAAACACTTTACTAGTGATTCTTGACCTTTATAGGCTCTTAGACTCCTTGAGAATCAAATAAAAGCTACAGATTCTCACCTCTGAAGAATAAATATTTATACCATGGTTTCCCCAGAGCTGCACATTTGGACCAGAGAATTCTTTGTAGAAGGGGCAGTCATGTACTTTGTGAGATGTTTCACGTGCCCCTGGAAGCATATCCATGATTTCCCGGGGGTACAGTGACCTCGTAGTACAGCCCCTGCTGCATTCAATAGTGCCTGGGTACTACCTCTGTCATGATTCCTAGTGACATTGCATGGTTTAATCCACCTCTTTGGGCCAATTGTTTGTAAGGCCCTTTTACTGCTTAAGTTATAATGAACACAGAGAGCAAAGTAAGAAAGCTAAAGCAAAGAAGTAGCCTCTATAAAACATGAGACAAGCATGAGTGAGTGGGCTGGCTCTCCCGGGGGTAGCTGGCTGGGGCCCAACGCCAGTTTGCGTTAGGCTGGGGTGTTGAGAGGATTAATCATGACCAGATGTCCGCTTCTGCCTCTGCATGTTTCCAGTGGGTCCCTTCGTAAAGCCTCCTGGGATATTACCAACACCCAGAGCCCAAACCCCAAAGCCTGACTTCAGTCTGCAGAGCAGGATTTCTCTGGAGTGGGGTGAGACTCATTCAAAATGGCACCTGATTGAGGGGGAGGACTGTCTGAACAGATAATTCTCCAGGCCCCAAAATCACGCCATGACAACATCTGCCTACCATAGTTTTTAAAAAATATCCAACCTAGAAAAGAACCTTACATTCCAGATTGAAATCATTTAACTTCATTTAAAAACAATTGTAATGAAAAGAATAGATCAAGATTTTAAAGTACAGTTTTTAAAACAAAGAAGGGGAATACAGAAAGTTGATAAGACTGGAAGTATGTAAGTTCTTGTCTTGAAGAGAACCTTCCTACATTAATCAACGTTACATCATCTGTCCTAATACAATTTCACCTAATATGAACAAGGCCATTCCTCCCAAATAAGAGCTCTATTTTCCAGGGACAATAAATTGCATTCTGGTGTACACACCATGGTGACATGGCCCACACTCTTTCTTCTGTCCAAAGTGTCCTTGGCATTCTTGCTCACCTGTTGAATATGTATTTATCCTTCAAAACAAGACGTAGTAATTGCCTTCCACCCAGATTTTTCTCCACAGGTAGCATCAATTGCTCCATCATCTCAATACCCCTGGCCCTTTTATACTTGTCTACCTTAGTCCTTACCATAATAGGGTTGTTTCATATTTATTATGCTACCAGCTTCCTACATTAGGAAGTCTATGCCTTTAAGTTTTCTGTCTTCAGTCTACTATACATTGCATAACTCACTGTAGAAGCTCAAGAAGTTTTTGCTAAGTTCAGTCAATTGAAAAATCTTTCATTCAGTGCTTTGGACCTAGTGTAAGTTTCATCTACAATGGACAACTTTTTAAATTTACGAACCGTAACTATCAGAGATTGTTGAACCCAGGCTGGCTTGGATATGCCAGCATTCGTTAAGAGAATCTTTATAATTCCAAAGGTGAAGCTTGATGACTTTGTGTGTCCTGGCCCAATATCCACTTCTTCAGCCACTGTAAAATTTTAAATTTGTTTATCTAATTCAGTAATCATTTTAAGAGCCTCATTCCATTTCTATGTAGCAAACCAGTGAAGTCCCAGCAACATACCATTTACTCAACATCTGTGGCATTTGAAGCTATTTTAAGAAAACTGAAGAATATCTTTCAGAGCATCAGAACATACATCATCAAAACCACTCTGATATAATGCTTTTAAAATGTATTATAATTCTTTCCATTTTATTTTTATTTTATTATTATTTTTTCTTGTGGAAGATTAGCCCTGAGCTAACTGCTGCCAATCCTCCTCTTTTTGCTGAGGGAGACTGGCCCTGAGCTAACATCCGTGCCCATCTTCCTCCACTTTATATGTGGGACGCCTACCACAGCATGGCTTGACAAGTGGTGCCACGTCCACACCCAGGATCCGACCCGCTGAAACCCGGGCCGCCAAAGTGGAATGTGCACACTTAACCGCTGTGCCACTGGGCCGGCCCCTAATTCTTTCCATTTTAAATTCCTTCTGGAAAAATATGGAGCATAAATAAATATAATGCAACTTACAGCCTTTGCCACAGGCATTACTGAATCTTATAATTTCCTCAGCAAGCAAGCTTGAGAAGCCCTGACAGTCATCACAAATACTCCACGGCCTACCATGTGGTAACAGCGCCTGGGCTCGTTTCACACTTTTTCTGTTTCCTGTCATTTCTGTTTCCTCTCCATCCCTTCCCATCTCCTTCCTGATTTTCTGTTTTTAGTGTACTTTGGCCTAGAAAACTGGGTAGCAAAAAGCTTATTAAGAACTTTGTGTTATGTATGAATCAAGAAGATCCTGCACGAATGCCTATCCAGACTAGAACCTCAGAGACCTTTTCAACTTAATGAAAATTATCTTACTTTTAATTTTTTAAAAAATAACCTGTATTGTTTGAGCTAAGATTGTTTTAAGTCTGCTCACTAGAAAAATGAGTCCAAAGCAGAGTGCCCGGAACAAAACTGACCACATTCTGAACTCAGGAGAAATATACATATATATCTGGGTATGTATATAATAAATACCCATAATGAAAGGGAATATAGCTTTTCAGGTGAAAGGTACTATTTTCAGAGTCAAAGTATTATCACCATGGTATATCAACTTTCATAGGTTATAATTTCCTTTTTCATCAGGACTACCAATTCCTGTTTTTTTCAAGCCCACTGAGACAATTATGGAATCTAAACCACACATCAAAATAATGTAGAGTTCCAAAATTTTATTCAGCATAGCATGAATTTCTTATTTGCAGTTCCATGCATAAAATAAAAATGCAAAAGTGATAAAGATGAGCAAGAAAGGCAAGGATTGATGCTGGTATGGTGGGATATTAAAGATAATGTTGTATCACTGCTTTACAACATTGCTGCTACTGCAGAAAATGTGTAAGTGATGAGCTTGGCTAGATGAATTCACACATACCAACATTTTTGGCTTTTTTTAAAAAAGGAAATTGGTGAAAATAATTTGTATAACATAACTGATAAATACTTTTCTCATGTTTAAGTTAGTAATCTCATTCTTTTAAGGTAAAATTCTTGTTGGGTATCCAGGGCTTGTGAATTTTCCCATGCCTGTGAAATACATCACGTGTTTAGGTTAGGATGCAATGTGAGAGTTTGGCTTCTAACAGTTGAGGATTTGTGATGGGGCCATTTACACACTCAGACTGTGTGGTCATTTTGTCGGAGGGGAAAACCTGGAAGACATGACTACTGGGGATGATCTTTGTGGTTCTCCACCAGGGAAAAACATTATCAATTAAAAAAAAATGGGTAGGTGAAGAAATCATTTAACATTAGTTTTCTTTAAAAAGCTGTCCCTTTTATCTTCCTCTGAATTCATTAATTATAGATCTGCTACATGATTTACAGATACCAGAAGGGAAGGAGGTGGGAATTAGTCACGCTGGGAACCCTTCCTGGACTTCTGTTAAGTAGCCGGATGCTGTTAAACGTTCCATATTACGAAGAGACATAGAGATGCAGGATCAAGCACCATGTTCCTGGAAATTCTGGAACTATGTATGTTCTCTCCAAAAATTCATATTTTAGTCATTTTAAACTATGAGGATTGCTTGTAATAGATAGAAGTTTTTCTTTTACCCATTACTAAATAGTGTAGGTTATGAAATTCTGCATCTCTCAGAAGGAGTATTCCAAATTTCCTAAGCACATTAGAATCAAATTACTTAAATTATGTCTATTTCATATTCTGAGTGCATGCGTTTGCAATTAGCTGTGTCAGGCATTTTTCTTTCATTTAATTTCATCATCATCAAGGAGTATTTATTAAGCACAAACCTGGCTAATTAATTTTCTGGAGAATAACAGGTATTCTTAAATTCATTCTTTCTATTTAAGAGCCCTTAAATAATTTACCTGATACATGACAGTCCTTCCCTTAGTAAAAATTGCCTTTATATTTTAATTTTTCCCTTATTATTTCAAGGTTTAATTAGGACACATTCCACTCCTAAAGTCAATATATTAAAAAAGAAAAAAAGGTCCTTCAGAATTAGTACAACAGATTTCATGAGATTTTTATTCTTACCACAGCATGTTAATGTTCTTCCTCATTTTTTAAAAACATCACTATTTCAGTTATGTATTTTTTCTAAAAGTGATTTACTTTTAAAGTAGAAAACTAAGCAGCGCAAGTTAGTATAAGTGACAGACGTAAAAATGCATTTTCTCTAAAAAAACTTAGTTAATATCGTGCATCAGAAGTAAAGCGAAAGAAAGCCACTGATCCTAGAACTCAAAACGTTTAGCAAATGAGAATGAAAATATCAAAGGTCTTCGAACTGATCATCAAGACTTTACGTGGGCTTCCCTGGAGAAAAGGAAAAGCTAATTTTATGTTGATTTTGGGAAAGGAGAGTATTTTTCTCAAGGTGTTTTTTCTAACAATGACAATATTTCTTTTTATTTAACAGTAACAAGAACACATTCACTTTAAATTCCAATCACGAGAGTGAAATTTTAGGAAAGCATTCTCATGAACATCATAATTTCATTCCACTCAGTTCTGGGTTCATGAGAAGTTAACACAGACACTTGTATCTAGTTATTTTGGTTCTGGGAGCAATTGCACTGTACTTTAGAGGCAGATGCCCAGGAAGAACGACAGGAACTAAAATGAAACTGAAATCTCATAGTGCATGTTATTGTTTCAGCATATCAGCACCAATACTCTAAGTCATACTTGGCTATCATGGTCAATGGTCGCTTCGTACATGGAAAAGCAGAGCTCAAAGGGACGCTTCCAAGGCGTCCACAAAGAACTCTGTGGGCGAAAGCTAAAGCATCTGAAGTGTCACGTCCTGACCCTCACAGAGAAGACTTTCTGGGCTTTCCTTCTTGCTATGCAGACTGGAATTTAAAGAAATATTAAGATGAGAGTAAGCATTTGGATAATTCTGAATAGAGGACAAATATTGTTCAGTTTGCCCTCAAGGTGAGCGAGGGGGTTCCCTTTCAAGAGGGAATCCTGGAGGAGTAGCTGGATGCTCTTATTTTCAAACAGAGATTTACATCTGCATTAGAAATCACTCAAATAAGAGATTAAATGACAGAAAGCAGAAGCCCGAGAGGTAAGGAACAAAAAAAAGAGGTCCTCAATTATAGTCATCGTCATTCAGGGGATTTACATCTGGCGAGAGGTCTCCTGTCTTTGTTTACACCAACGGAAGCCCCCAGGAGAATACAGCACGCAGAATCCACAGGAAGGATTTGGTCATATTTTCAAAGTAGTTTAGTTTTCAAAAACCCAGCTTCCCTAAAGGGAAAAACACCTTGAGAACCAATTAGTGGTATGAAGGGCCAGAAGAGAAAGATTGCGCTCTGGCAAAAAGATTCTTTTGTTGATTTCAGGTAAAAGCCTAGGGCCACATGCTAAAGTGGATATTCCCCTCCTTATCTCCCCCGTGCCCTGGGGACATTGCAGGCTGTTACATGTGTATCTTCTGAACAGGGACAGGAACAAAGTCTCACAACAATTTTTGTAAGACGCAATCCTGAATCACAGAACAGGTGACAATTTTCTGAGGACTAACAGTGGATTATTGGAACAGCAGAAAGGGAATACAAAAATACTTTCTCTTTTTCTGGTTAATCAGATTTCTTGTGAGCAAAGCTTAGCCCTCTAAAAGTAAACAAGACAAATGGATACTAAACATTCAGAAGAAGGCCAAATTGACGATTGATGCCTCTTACTGTTTAAGATCAGCTATAAATATGCTGCCCAGTGGTTTTTAATGGTGTCACTGTCTGACTCAGCAGACCAGTGTCAGGAAAGAAATTTACATAAATGGTAAGTGAAATCTTTCTGCAGGAAACAGGACTGTTGGAAACTGCTTAGGTAAGGAGATGCTCACTTACACAAACATGAATATACATATCCAACCTCCTCGCCAATATCTTCTTCAGCTTAAGTTATTGCCCATAAAAAAGCTAAGATGTTTGCTTTTAATTTCCAAAAATTCATTTCAGTCTCAATTTTACTTGGAATAAATTCTGTGAGTAAAGCTCTCATTAGGAATAAGAAGAAGAATATCAGGCTGGGATCCATAAACACGAGCAAGATTCACCTTCAACACAGCTCGTGTTTAAACGAGTTGGCTCAGGATGACAAGACAACTCCAGGGCAACAGCCCCTGATCTCTAGGAACCGGAAAAGATGAGATGAAAGAGCCTTCCTTGCAGCGCAGTGTAGCACAAGCTCTCAGGTCAGACGGGCTGGGCTCAAATCTCAGTTTAAGCAGTTCCTGGCTGGGAGAGGTACTACTCATTGTAATCTGCACTTTCCCTCTGATCAAATGGCATGATAATAATTCAGTGTGAACATGAAGAATAAAATTAGAGAATCCACCTAAAATACTCATCATCGGGACCAGCATCTATCAAGCACTAAAGAGAATGAATGCCAATTGCTATTGTTGTTGCTATTATTACTATTATTTTTCTTCTGCTCCTGGTTCTGCATTTCTGAGCCAGATTGGACAGTGTGATAGCTTGGGGGATTGGCCCCAATTCTTCACCCTTCTTTGTACCCATGCCATTGCCATGGCCTCATCATGGGTGGACTGTGTTCCGACACGCATTGAATTGACGTTGGGTTCAGCCAGATGACTTGAGGTCAGTGGTGTGTGTGTGGAGCGACAGTGTGCCAGTTCGGAGCCCAGAAGTTAAGAAGATTCAGCCATTGCTGCTGGCCCTCTGACACCTCACAGGATGACAAGAACATGATCTAGCAGGTAAAAGATGGGGAGCACACTCAGACTCTGGTGACAGAGACACACCAGGCTGAATCAGAGCCCCTCCAGCTGCCCTGTAGAGCCATGAGGGAAATAAAGGCTTACTGATGCATGTCACTGAAATTTTGTCATTATTTATTATGCAACAAAAGCTAACAGATCCAACAAGTGCATTAAGGAGTTGTCTATCCACAATGCATTTCTTATTTCCGAAGAAAAAGACATTAGCTCAGAGTCTAGGTCTGAAACAAAAGTGGAGTGATAAGTCTGAGAAGAAGAGTGCTTCAACAAAGCCGGGATTCCCAGGCCGGGGATCCCGGAGACTCTAACCACGCCTTCTTGGCTTTTGGTGGGAGACGGCACCCGCTATCAATGTCAAGATGATTTTAAATGGCTCACATTTGTTGAAAGTCTGTCATAGGCACTGTGCATGTATTGTCTCTTTTTGTCCTCACCAGAGCACCAGGAGGTGGGCACTACTAATTGTAGAAATGAGAAGCCGAGGCATATTGAGGACAAGCAATTTGCCTACATTCACGGAGGGTGAGAGTACTTAAGGCAGGATCCAAACTCAGGAAGTCTCGTTGCACAGCATGAGACGATGATGGTGAACACAGCTGACGAGAAGCACGGATGTGTTTCTCCCCTCTATAACCACGTCACTGTTTTAGTCATCGCATCGTGTGTATCGCTTTATTTAATCCTTAGAATCCCATGAATTAGGTGTTATTTGTTATCCCCACTCTACAGACAAGGAAATGGGAGGCTAGCAGGTCCAGTTCCTCACCCATATGTGCACACAGCTGGCAACGGTGTGCAAGCCAGAGCATACGGTGGTGAAGTCGGATTGCAACCCCGGACCCTAGTTAACCACTGCACAACGGTAACAGCTATGATCACATTGCCCACCCCAATGTGAAAGGGCAGGATCATGGTCTTTCGTTTTTGTCTGGAAATTTATAAGCTTCTCCGAGTTCAAAGGCACACATGCATTCCTGGCACCATGGTTACCTTCAAGTGTGTAAATGTGATCAATGACCTTTAATTTATATCTCAGCCTCCACTGAGCTTTCAGTCTTGCAAGCACAAGAACCACAGTTTCTTATTTGCTGCCTTGATGTTGCTTGTTTTTAGTTTTGTTTTTCTCATTGTGTATTTTTAAGTTCAACTTTGTCGGGTGACAAATTCAGAGGAATCCTAACAGAGTAATAAAAAGAATGGAGGAAAGAATACTAATCGTGACAGGTTTTAGAACTATCTCCAGGAAATTAAGTTAACCACTTAAAGTATGAAAACAGACAACTGGTGCCCAGATCTGTTCATACAAACATTTCCTGCATCTGGTGGGAAAGCCTCAGTGGTCCCAAGCCTTCAGACACTTTCTCCATCCAGTCCCCAAGCACGACAGCCCCATCTCTAAGTATCTTCACCCTGACACGCAAACATCATTCCTACCTACCTTAAAAGCAGCACCTCCATGGATGACGGATTTAATAAAAATCCCTAAGTCTGTTCCAGTTTCTCGAGACTTGTTCCCTTTCAAGCTCACCCCGAGGCCAGCAGAACCTGAGTCATTGAGGGGGATCTCGAAGGTGAGCTGCTCCGTTGTTTCCAGGGAGAGTGCGTAGCAGTCAGGTTCTCCTTTCTGTTGGGAAGTCACATGAAAAAGTGAAGGGAAGAAAGGAGATTGACATTTACACACTCAGATAGCCAAACACAGATGTAATTGGCAAGACAGGATGACTGGTGCTCTAACAGCTGTAATCCTGCTCCTGGCAGGCAACCGCGGGTCGTCTCTCCTGGAGGAACCATCATCATGCCCATGGAACAGGGGCAGAGTTCTTGGGGACAATACCTGGTGACAGTCGGCAGAGAGGATCCTTTGGCAAGGCAGAGCCATGCCTTTTGAAACATCCGTAAGTAATGGGAAATTCAGCAGAATATTCTCAATAATTAAAGAGTCTGCACATTACTTAGGGGGTGTTAGGTACCAGAAAAGCCTTAGAGACATCACGATCTCAACAGCTTCATTTCACAAATGAAGAAACAGAGCTTAGGGTAGAAACGTGCTAAAATTTTAGGGAAATGTTTGGCTTATATAATTTACAACATATTTACCACGAAGAAATGTTATTGAAAAAGACTGTCAACAGGATAGAGCATTGAAAAAATAAAAATAAAATAAAAAATAAAATATTGTTTTAAAGTTAGAGAAACGTAATTTACAATGGATATCACTGAACCAAATTTCACTGTGTCAAAACTCACGCCTTAAGCTTGCATCTTTGGGTAGCACAAGTCAGTTTTGGCAACCAGTTTTTGAACTTAAACAGAAATGGAAAATGCACAACAAATATTCATGTCTTCTTTGACAAACGACACCTGGCTGTAAGCGTAGCTGGTCCCAAAAAATGCAGAGTATGGCGGCAAAAGTCACATTTAGGGCTCAGGTCTCCAGGGAGAAACATGGTTAGTCATATTTGGCCCCTGGTGTTTTCAGATATACAGTAGTGGGAACTAAAAGTGCGGTCCACATTATAATCTGTGTAGATGTCCCTCCTGCATCCCTCTCAAGCTAGCAGAAATGTGAAACTGCCACGGTGTGTAACCGGAAAATCTCAAAAGGAGGACAGCCCTGGAAACCATCAACTCATTCCAGGCCGGCAGTTCCTTCTTCTCTATAATTATGCCTAGAGACTCTCATCTTAAGGTCACTTTGAGGGACTCTCATGTTAAATTACGTATTTTAAAAATTACTGTGAATGTCTGAATGTCAGTTGCAAAATAACAACTATAAAATCAGAAGTAGCAAAGAACCTATAATTAAAACAGGATTAAGAGGTCTGATCATAGCCAGATCCACTGACATGGCACTTTCAACTCCTACAAAAACAGAGAAAACCCATGTGTAACTTTAAAGAAATAATGCCTTCATTTAATTTCGTTGTAAATGAAGTTAGCTGTAAAGATTTTGACAACAGGTAGTTTCAAAGAAATGAAACTTTATTGCTTAATTTAATAAACCTATTACAGGTTAGCTCTTTTAACTAACTTATTATATTACCATCTAAGAAACAAATCCCATCATTCGATTCAAACTGGCTGTGTTTTTCCCTTGGAATGTCAGAGTTAAATACTAAATGTAAATTATTAGCCCTCATCTTTGTCTTCCAAAATGTTCTATTTAGAATTCACAACATTTCACAACCATTTATGTTTCCACGCCTCTCTGGGATTTGGTATTTCCAGTCTAATAAAGTTCCACTGAATTAAAGAGCAGCTGTTCTCACTAGAAGTTTGTGAACACAGTTAGAGAAAGACTAGAAAGCATCTCTGGCTTTTTATCTACTGGAGACAAAGTAACACAGGACAAGTTTTCCATCAGTAAAACCTCTAAACCACTTTATTTTATAATCAAATTTTTTTTTTTTTTTCCTGGAAACTGCGTTTAACTCTTAACAAGACTGACGACCACTATTTGGACTCATACCTTCCATTTATTACATGAGGGGTAAAAACAAAATAGAAATCAGGTGGTATTATGGTTATCTTTTCATTTTAAAGTTATCTTTTTTAAGTCCCTGATATCTGAGAGCCAAAAATATAACAGCAAAAACAAAGTGGTGGCTAACAACGATCGAGTGGTCATGTTCTAAGTGCCTCACACGTGTCAATACACTCACTCTTCACAACAACCCGCAGAGGATTAGTATCACGCCCATTTCACAGACGAGGAAACTGTGGAGCACAGCAGAGAAGTGCCAGGCTTACATCCGTAAGACTTGTCAGTGTTGGCACCTTGTGGAGCCCACGCAGTGTGGTTCCTGCCTCAGGCTCTGGACTGCTCTGTCTCCCTTCTGTGAACCGCCATGACTTGGCCCAGCTGCAAGAAATCCCCAAACTAAATGCTACAAGGACAGCAGGACGTCATGCAATTTCACATTCTCCACCCAACTACAGTTATGTTCTGTCTCTTTCTTATGCTGTCCCAGGCTCAAGCCACAATTAGCAGTCTCTCATAAAAGCTAACTTCCCAATGGAGAAGGAAGCCATTACAGAAGTTAACACAGTCATTTCCTCTGTTAGAAATAAATGTCCTTTTACCTAATGCACAAAAAAATCAATATACTGAATGCCTTCCTCCAATAATCTTGGTTCAACTAGTAACTCTGAAAATTAAACTCAAATCTTGCCAGACAACAATTTGTAGGATGGAAAGAGGCATGAAGTCCTCGCCAGGGCCCCCAGTGCAGGACCTCAGCGATACCACGAGCCAGAAGGCAGTGGCACATCCAGACCTGGACCCTCCCGGCTTCCTGGCTTTCCGAAGAGGGCTTTTCCACGCTGTGTCGGGAGTACCCCTTGCTTCTTCCACACGCCGCTATCCAGAGCAGGAAGAAAATCCAAAGAGGCAAGGCTGGCAGAGTAAGGGAAACCCGGGGTAATTTCATTTCGCTGTTTTTTTCTTTTCATTATTTCTCATTCTTTGCCACTAGAGGCCATGTCTTCAGATGCAAAGTGCTTGAGGTTCCTAGACCCAGCCCAGGATGATGCTCAGATGCCCCTACTGCGTGGGTGTAGGTCTAAGGCCTCCTCAAGTCAGGCTTTCTCAACCTCAGCATGACTGACATATGGGGCCTGACGACTCTTCGTTGTGAGGTACTGCCCTATGCACTGTAGGATATTTAGCAGAATCCCTGGCTACTACCCACTAGAGGCCAGTAGCACCTCCTTCTCCAGCTGTCACAATCAAAAATGCCCTCAGACATTGCCAAACCTGCCTTGGGGTCAGGATCGCCTCCAGTTGAAAAACCACTGCTCTGAACCAACAATTGCCAAATGCAGTCAAATTTAAGGCCACCCTGGTCCAGAGAGGTAGGTAGGACCACAGAGCTGCCTGCTGATATGTTCCCAAGGCCCAGGAAGGGGTGGGCAAAAGATCCTGACCAGCTCTCAGGCTCACAGGTTCATGACTGATCACTTAGTTGATCAGAATGAACTACTGGGGAATTCGGCACTCAGTTACTTCTCTGGTTGTACGGCAGCTAATCCTCCAGAGGCAGACATGTGATCTTCCTGGGATGAACAGAGTAGGAAGAGGATAAACATTGAATTTATTGGTACATATACAAAATGCTGCCTTTTATTTATATAAGAATCTGGAAGAAAAACACAGCCTATCAAGTGATGTTTGTTAGGTTAGCTGTGCTTACATGGATGCTGTTTTGTACTTTTTTACTTATTAAGAATCACAGAATTATATAAAATAGTACTTTAATCATGTGAGAAAAGCTTATGTGCACAGAATCTTTCACTTATGTAACAGATACACTCTATAGGTACTCAGACAACTACCCATCTTCTGATTACCTACCTGCCCCATTGATCTGAAAAAAACTTGGTTATCTCTTGGCACTGGAATATGGACTTCTGTTTTCTTCTTTATAATTTTTCTGTGTTTTCCAATTATTTCTCAATCATGTCAAAAAGACACATGCTTTAAAAAAGAATTTATGAAGGTATAAGAACTCTGCAATATTATTGTAACGTCTACTAGAGAGATGGTAAACACATCTCTGTGAGCTCACACACACATTCTAATGCTCCGTATGCCCTATCCAATACATATGCCTATGGCAGTATATGCACTGTGTGGTTCTTTAAACCCACATATAATACATAATATGCATACATACACTCTGTAAATATATATGTGCGTGTGGGTGTGTGTGCATTCTATTTACAGCTTCTCTTAGAGTCCCCAGTGACCTCCGTGTTGATAAATACGATGGTCAGTCCTCACCTTCACCTTTCTTGATCTACAGCAGCATTAGGCCCAATTGATCAAGTCCTACTTCTTGAAATACTTGCTGTTCTTGGTTCTAGGACACCACTCTGTCAGAGTCTACCTCCTACTTCACTGTCCCCTCCTTCTCAACCATCTTTTGCAATTCTTCTCACTAATCCCTAAGTACTAGAGTATCCTAGGAATCAATCATCTGACCTGTTCTCTTCTCTCCCATCCTCACTTTCTAAGGTACCTCATCTAATTTCACGGTTTTAAACATCATTTTACATGCATGAGCCACAAATTCATCTCTCTATCCCTCTCCCCTAAACTCAGACTCATACATAACCAATTTTCTAGTGAGCAATTCGATTAGGGTTTCTACCTTGAAATGATCATGGCTGAACAGAATCACGCCTCAAGCCTGCTCCTCCTGAACAAGCAAATGCAATGTGTTCCTCCCAACATTCAAGCACGAGATCTCCATGCCATCGTCGACTCCCTTCTCTCACACTCTACATCCAACCCATCAGCAACTCCTGGCAGCTCTACTTTAACACGCCCGGGACCCTGCCCTCTGAGCTTCACCCCCTGCACCTCACAGATACTCTCTGTGACCCAGCCTCCCCTTCCCCTTCTCTCCTCCTCAGGCTATTTCTCAGCACAGCCACCAGAGTGGCTACTAAAACAAATACTCCAAACCTTCCATGGAATCCCACCTCATTCTGAGAAAAAGCCAAAGTCCTCCAATGTCCTGCACCGTCTGCGTACGCTGAGCGCCCGCCTCTCCTACTGCTCTCTCTGCGCCTGCCCATTGGACTTTCCTTCCCTTCAACACAACCTGCATCACATTAGCTCTTCGCTCTGCTTTGAATATTCCTCCCCTGGATTCCTGCAGACCTCCTTCCTCTCTTCCTTCAATCCTCCATTCAAATGCCAATGTATCAGTGAGGTCTTCCCTGTCTTTCAGTTTAAAATTGCTTTAACGCCCTCCCAGCACCACCTCCGCATATCCATTATCCTGCTTTGTTTTTCTCCAGAGCACTTATCGCATACTGGGAACTTATTTGCTTATTTTTTTTAATAATGTCTCTTGAATACAGGAACTTTCACATTGTTCTGGGTTTTTTCTCACCAATGTATCGCCAGTGCTTAAAACAGTGCCAGACTCAAAAATGGGCACTAGAGCAATATTTGTTGATGAATGAATTAATATATATGAGATATATATAAGTGTCCAGCACTATGTGCTTGTGTGTGTATATGTATTTTTGTGCATCTGTGAATGTGTATTGGTGGGATTGTATGTACATATATATAAACAAACGAATAAATTGCTGGCACGACACACTGGATTCCCACTATTCCAGACTTCATTAATTTGAATGTTTATACATATTACTTTTTATCTTAAACATAATTACAAAAAGCATAAGGTATCACAGTTATAAGGAACCTTAAAAGTAATCTAGTCCGATTTCCCTCTTCATACCATACTTCTTTCTCCTAGGAGAGATGATACTCCAGCTCATCTTGAACGTCAAATCCTCAATGACGGCACCAAGATGTGTCAGAACTGCCAACTTGTAATGGATGTGGGACTTTTCATGGTTTTAAATTGCATCATTTACCTCAAATCGTAAGTGAACATTGCAAACAGCAATATTCATGGTACATTTCATCAAGTTTGGGAAGCACTGTGATCTGGTACCCTGTCTATCTGTCTGTCTGCTTGTCTGTCTATCTATTCAAGCATATACATATATGCACACATCCATAAAGTTTCATGAGACAATACTCACTCAGAGTGCAACACATTCTAGTATTTTCCATGCTTTTTAATTTTTTTTTAAATTTGGTCACAACCCATTACACTGATTTCATAATCCAATAATGGATCATAATTTTCAATTTTGAAAACACTGAAATGATGTATATATAGGCATTATTTTTATTAAGTTAAAAAAAGAAATGCAAAACGGAATGGTGAGTACAACGTTAACTGCCTTTTCTTTCCTAATTTTTAGAAGATATTTTAATGCTTTATTCTATCCATCCCAGCCTTAACTAACTCTCTGCCCCTTTTTACATAGACTCTTTTCAAGTTCCTATAGCTGCTGCTCTGTTGTCATTCTAATTATGTATATTTTCCCTTCTCCTTCCTATTCAGTTATTTCTTTTTCTCTTTCTCCATTCTCTCATTGTGTTTTCTGTAATCCTATTTCTATTCCTAGGCAGAATAAATAACCTGTCACAGCTGGAATTCAGAAATGAGACTGATCCATTCTCGCCTGAGTGACAAGAGTCTCTCTTTGCAAACCATAGTCATTCCACAAATTTTTATCAAGCATCTACTATGTACTAAACACTGTAATGTGAAACAGCCAGTCTACACAGGGCATAATTGGCAAAAAGTTGATTGAACAACATGTGAGGGTCTTTCTGTTTCTTCACAGTATTATCTGGAGCGGAAGGAATAGAGTTTAAGAATAGGAAAGACGAAACAGAGAAACTACATGGTCAGACCTTGCCAGATGTACTAACCATTTTTATCAAACACATATCAAAAGTAATTACTCGGCATGAGAGGAGGAAGGAGGCAGGGAGATGGATGACTAGGGAGGCATCCATGTTATTAGCTTGAGAGTGTTCCAAATGGGGCCATCTCTGGAATCACAGAGGTTCTTGTATGGCAAAGCAGTGCCTGATTCATGCATGGAAGTGGTAATAACCCGGCCTTTCAAAGCCCCAGGGAACCCACCAGTCCGCGGGGCCAGTGTTCAGTTTCCCAGAAGCCCAGGTCAGACCTGAAAGCATCCATGCTGAACCTTTTATGGCCCTCATTTCATTAAATGTTGTGCTCTTAGCTCAGCACGAGCACGCTCTGGATGTCTTTTCCTTGCCTCCCAAATGTGTAATTAGTCTGTGTTGTGAGCAGCTTACTTTACGCAAGAGTTATGTTTCACGTGCAATCATTTTGTCAGCTACCAAAACTCAAACAAAAGGGCTTTAAGAAAAAAAATGAATAATTTTTTTTTTTAATATAAAGCAAAAGCCATACCTGGCAATTCTGCCAGGATATTTTATAATAAGCTTAACCACTGTTCACTTTTGCCTAAGTAAATTCTAAGGAATTTAAGGTGATGAAACTTCTGTTATAGCTAAATAAATTCTCACAACAATGGAAGGACAAGACACCTGCAAGACACTTAATTTTCTGAAATTTTTTAATCCTCTGAAAAAGCATAGGTAGTTATTATAAGCATGAAAGGTTTTTGGCCAATTGGATTATATAAAATTCAAAATGTGAATATCACCCTAGAGTAGGGATCAGAGGCTCATTCCAACAGCTGGGAGGCATTTTACTTTAGATTATACTTTTTGGAGAGTAAAGAAAAGATGAGGAGAAGAGATGAGCAGGCACATGCAAAGCAAGGCAAATGGCGACCCAGGGACAGTGATTGTGATGGACTGTTAAGGACTGCCCACAGCTGCTGCTAACACACAAACGAAATTACGAGAATCCGGGTGATTCACAAGTAGACAGGGCATCTTTTAAAGTCTATATAGACAAGTCACCAAAAAGAATCAGAGATCATAGTACAGATAACTAAAAAAAATTTCTGAAATATTCTATAGGTTGTTGAGAATTAATCCAAAGCTCAATATTATATATCAAATAGAAAAGAAAAATGTAAGTAAATGTTGCAAGAAGTAGAAAAGTTTCACAGAACCAAGTGAAGCAACACTGGCATTTACTTTAACGGAGGAAAATCAAATGTACATTTCTTACAGTTAGCTCGATAAACAATATTTTACATATATATCCATATGTGATCTCCTTAAGTGCACGTTGATTCATTTTAAAATAATTTTTAACCAAACACCTGAATGTGGAAAATCCTATAAAATATTTCTAATTGAGACACTGACTTTCTTCGTGCTTTCTGAAATCCATTCCCCAAAAAGGTGCAGACGGGGGAAACGACTGAAAGCAGGAGCTGATCTCTGACTGAACTTATCAGAAAACAATTTTCTCTAAGTAAAGGATTAATCTAATACCAGAAAACAAATGTCAAAAACTGGCCATTCTTTATTGTCCTTCCAGTATCAAAGTGCCTTGATGCAATATGAAGTCAGAGATTAAAACTGACAAAAGTCAAGCAGGTCAGAGCTAGGCTTCCCAGAGCAGCCTTTCTCCCTCCCACACGCAGGACGCGCACTGGAAAGATCGGCCAGTTCGACCGTGTGGTGACACTGGCAAGTGTTTTCCCTTTTCAGGTAAAGATTAAAGGAATGAATAGAATAGTTTGAGTTATGAAAAGTAATATAAATGAATATTGTGTAATTCAGATGGCAAGGATTTTTATAAAACTAGAACCTGAACCTGTTTTGTTAATATCAAGAAACAATAGGTCTTCGTTTTGTGTTTACTCCTTCCTGTCAAAAGAGGATTAGAGAAACCCGATTAAAAATGTCAACTATTCTACAGGCAGGAATTCAGTCATTAAAAACACGAGAATAAATGGTTTTACATGAATATAAAATTTGAGAACAAACAATATGATTGCGACAATTTAATGATCTAACCAGGAAACGTGATGGGCCTGTTTCTAAGAGGGGTAGATCCATCTGGGAAGCTGCATTCTTAGGCGAAAGGCTTCCAAGACCTTTGCCACCACAAACACTTTGTCTGCCAGGCCACCTGCACTAACACCTTTAAAGGACAATACAGGTGTCAAGGACAAAAGTTACACATAAATAAAAATACCTCATGGAAGAGAGCCCCTCAGTGATGGCACCGGCACCACCCACGACCGGCCCACCGCGTGGGATGGGGCGGCACTGACTGGATTGGAGGTGCCCTCTGACCCCGCCACAGTCAGTCCCCAGGCTCCACAGGCTGCTGGCGCTTCCTGAGGAACTCCGGCCCGAGGCTGTGCCCCAGTAGGGCAGGCTTCAGAAACCAATTAAACTGGTCCCTCTAAGACTTGAATCAATCTCAGGTCTAATACAGGGTCACAGTCATTGCATGTGAGGGAAAAAAAAAGAGGGCTTCTCGATGAAAAATTTCTGGAGATACGTCTTCTTTATTTTGTGACTTTTCAGCACTTTTAAAAGGTAAACACGCATTCCTGAACTTACTTGACCATGGCACCCACCTTGGCATGAAGCATGTTATAGGAAGCGTCCCCAGCACAGACCTAGGGAACTGCTGCATTAGAGAATGCCGGAAGGCTGGGCTGGAAAGGAATGGAGCAGAGAACAGAGAAGGGTCCAGAGAGAAATCCTGTAGGGCATGAACAAGGTCCTGGAGATGCCACACAACCTCATGGGTAAAACCTCCCATGGCTTTACTCCTGCATCACGCTCTGTGTACACGCCATCTGTCACAATCAGCATCAACACCACGAAAGTGTTATGGGAGGAAAGCACAGCCTCATGAGAGGCTTTGAAAGATGCAGACCAGCAAGTGCATTCTGAAGCTTCTAGAACGAGGGAGTCCTCGTTCCATACAGGGGAATAAACAACCATTAGTTTCCTTATGAGAAATGAAAGAAAAATTTGTTCTTAGTTTCGGATTGGGAGATTTCTGTGGCTAGTTCAAAGACAATGAATTACAGGTTGTTTTCACTGGGATCTTAGGAAGTGCTATAGTCACAGAATAAGATCTCAAACCCTTAGACTAAAAGTGTAAGAATGCTCCACATAACACCCTCCATTCTCAGAACATGTCTCATTATTTAGGGCACAAAACTCTTTCAGTAAAGATAATACAGCTTTCTTCCCAACTCAAGAATTCTAAAGGCAGGGCTTACATCCCAGTTACCTGCGTTCACCCTAGAGGATCCAGTAAATGTTCTTTCATGTTAAGGCACAGAGAGTCGTGTTTATTAAATTATGCTCCAGTGCAGTACCAGTACTATCATGGTCTCAAGAAAGTAATAGGTTCTTTCATGGGGGCTGGGGGAGGGGGAGTTTGCTTGTTGGTTAAGGCTTATAAGAACATCAAATGATAAAAACATAACCATTTTAACCCTATCCTTTTCTTTGATGTCGAGTTGCATGTAAATGAGACTCCAGCTGGAAAGCAATCCCCTTTAGCATACTATTCATGATGAATAATCTTAAATTCCAAATAGAGATGGAGAAATCTCAGTGGGTAACACTCATTTTAAATTCATAGTACATGTTTACTATCGTAATGAGGATGTTCTTACCATATATATAACATCCCATTTGTAGATAAAGACATAGAATTCACCTTTTATCTTAATAATTAAATCAATTACTCTGTTAAAATTAACTTTCAGATAAAACTGACTATGAAATAAGAAGTTGTTTAGGTTCTATAGAGAATGAAGACCCATGAAAATTAAAATGTGGATATATCTTCCTATCCTCACTACTACAAACAAATTGAAGGGAGAGGGGAAATTTACTTAGAGTTAATCAATGAGGAAAAGTGAATGAGTGTATTAGGTTGCTGTTGCCACGAAAATGTTGCATAACAAAGCATCCCCAAATTGTGATATGAACAATGATGAATATATTTCTGGCTCCCATATCTGCAGGTTGACTGGGGTTTGGCTAGTCCAGGCTGGGCTCAGGCAGGCTTGCCTCCGAGCTGGGGATCAGCTGCATGTCTGCCCCATGTATTTCTCATCTTCCTTAGCCCACTGGATACCTGAAGTGTGTTTCTCACAGGATGAAAGACAGGAATGCAAAATCAAAAGTACCTTTAAAACCTTTGGTTTTAAACATCCACTAACATCTCATTGGCCAAATGAATTCACACGGCCAAGTCCACAGGGTATGGTTGCAAAAGTGCCCTCCACATTCCATGAGACCATGACAAGAGTGGGGATATAGAATGCTACCATACGGAAGGGAAGAATTCAGACCAATAATCCCATTCACCAACTGGGTGGCATTTTTTTTTTTGGCACGTAGGAGATATCAAGGGTTAATGATATATTATAGGGCTTATATTTCTCTTAATCATGTCTTTCCCTTTTTTTGGTATCGCGCTTTCTATTTGACACATATCCATCTGCTCTCATCTGAATGTTTGTGTCCCCCTCGAATTCACATGTTGAAATCCTAATCCCCAGTGTGACGGTGTTAGCAAGTGGGGCCTTTGGGCAGTGATCAGGTCATGAGTGTAGAGCCCTCATGAATGGGATTAGTGCCCTTGTAAAGGAGACCCCACAGAGCTCCCTAGCCCCTTCACCATACAAAGATACAGCGAGGGCCCTCAGCCAACCATGCTGGCACCCTGGTCTTGGCCTTCCAGCCTCCAGAACTGCGAGAACGAAGCTTCTGCTGTTATAACCCACCCAGTCCGTAGTATTGCTACAGCAGCCCCATCAGACTAAGACACCATCCGATGGTCTGACTTTCAGAGTGGCTTCTGGGCTGCGGGATTTTCCCAAAGTAGAAGAAGTAGGTGGCTTAGATCTGAGAAGATTTCCTCCTCCCTCATCCCTGCAAATTTCCTGCCAGGTTCTTCAAAGGGACTGTTCAGGTGGCCCCAGAGCCCTAAACGACTGGCTTGGGCTACTGAACATTGCCTTTCAATTTACACTCTTCCTCTGCAGTATTCATCTTCCAAATGCTCCTCTCCTCTGCTGTTACAGATATAGGAAAGCAGGACAAGGATGAGGGAGCCATCTCTATGGCTTTAATTTCTGTCAAATCAGTGTGTAATTACAAGAAGTTTAAAAGTTCAGCATACTTCCAATCAATATTCCCTTGGATGTAGACTGAGCCGAACTTCCTTCTTCCCTGGACTAACGGATCTTCATTTTCCTACCGAGTCAAGTGTGCGTCAGACTAAACAAGGGCTATCTCACTTTAGATCATGCCGAAGGAATTAACTTTTTTAATTAGTCCCTCACAGCACCATTTTTACTTGCTGATACACGAGAAAGGAGGACTCATCTAAGCGCAATGAGTGAGCCAATCTTTTTAGTCAAGCATTTTCCTGATGGTATTGACCTATAATTTTTACAATACTTAATCATTCATAAGGAAAAATCTTTACTTCATATGTATGTGTGTATATATCAAGCGCGGAAATGATTTTTACCTCAAAAGAAATTTTACTTATTTCCAAACACGCTGATTTTGTGTCTCAGCTTATGGGCCACCTCTTCCTTCCTTGATTTTATCAGTGGAAAACAATTTGCCCTCCTCTGAGCTCCCATTTTACTTTTGTATTCTCATTCTTACGATTCTCATCATTTTCTATTCTTATAATTATTTGTCACCGTGTGTCTGTCTTAACTCCACTGTATCATTGTGATCTCATCGAAGACAGGAATCAGGTTCAACTTTGAATCCAGCTTAGCCTCAGGCAGGAGGCACATGTATAATAAATTTTTGTTACAGGATGACTTTATAAATTATTTTGTTGATACTTCTCTGCCACAATGCCCTTCTTGAAATGATGGTATTAAAAGGTCAGAAAAAAAAAGTGACAGTTATGTCTTGCATCTTAGCCAAAAACATCATCATTTTAACACTTCTAGCCTAAACTTTCCAGCATGTTTGTTAGATGGAATTGAAGTTAATTAATTAATTAAAGGCCACAAAGAGCTTCTCTTACTTTTTAGATGAGATGCTCTCTACCTAAACATCATTCTCTCCCCTCCTCCCACATTGACACCCACTGGCAAACTCTTACTTACCCATCAAGGCTCATCTCAATTGTCACCTGCTTTCTGTGCCTGGGCCCTCATCTGGGCCTCCTTGGCACTCTATACATAATTAACTTACAGTACTAATCATGTTATATTATGGTTATTTATTAGTATATAAATCTTTAAGGACTTCAGGGGCATCAAGAACCATTCCTCTTATACTTATACCACTAGCAACTATCCTAATGCATGCTTGAGAACAAACGCATGGTAAATATTATTTAAAGAACATTGCTGACAAGTGCTACATCAGTTAATTCTTCCACTGTAGCTCAATATGGGCCACCTTTTCACTAATACTAAAAAACAGTTTAAATACAGCTACTTAAGTTCCAATATTCGATCGCCATCATCAAGTGGAATTTTGGAATACTAGGCAGTGCATTTGGAGCATCTATAGCAATAGAGTGATTCCCCTTTCCCATTTCTATGACAGTGCTAAGCTTCATCAAGACCTGTTTGCACTTTGATGCCTATGAAAGTCTGAGTTATGCAAGAAAATAGCTTGCAAATGTTTCTAAGAACTCACATTTATTTTGGCTCATCTGATCACCATATCTGCTCTTGAGTTTTGATACGGGGTGGAATAAATCTGTCATTCACTTCTACTTTATTATGACAGCTGGTACTATTTGGCAACTACCATGTTCAAATTAACCCTAAAAAAGCATTTTTTTTTTCCACATTTAAAACTAAGACTGTGTCTATATCAACTCCTAAACAATTGGTTGAAAAGTTTAAATTCACTTTCTGAGTGAACTCATTTGTTCTAAATAAAACTGAAAAGCAAATAAACCAGAAGTTGCTTTGACAGTTTTTTTTTAACTAAATTGGGCAGCACTGTGAATAAATACCAAGTAAGACATTAATACATTTGGTATCTCCTCCTCTTTGTCCTTTCAAATCCATTGCACATCAGACACAGATAATCCAGAATACTTTTTATACCCTATTTGACCTGAAAGAAGAATTAAAGTCATAATTCAAATATGTTAATAACTGGTTAAAGAGACACCTGACCAATGATTTTCTTGTTAAGGCAGCCCTTGATCGCAGCCTCTGTCTCTGTGGATGTAGAGTTCATCCAATTATCTTAGCCACATCACAAGTAGGGCATGGGCTAAACAAATACACATGATTTACAAAGGCAGCCATATTGCAGTGATACAGAGCAAGCCGTCTGGGGTTTAATGGGGACCGTATGTTCAGATGCCTCTTTAACCTCTTATTTTTGTTACACTGTAGAAGGAAAACCCAACCTACTAAAAGAACAAGCTGAGGGAAATAATCAGAGAATCAAAAAGACTGTGGAATCATGAATAAGTGCAAATCATTTACTAATAAGTTATAACTCAACACAATAGGCATACATTACTCAGCGTAACTGTATACTTTGTACCCTGTCTAGACCTCTAACTTCTGACAAAAATATCTGTATTAGTAGAAAATTCAGCTGCAACTTCCTAAGAAATACTAATAGTGTTCTAAGAACACCGTGTATGAGCAAAACCTCACTATTCCCCTAGCATTCTATTAGGATAATCTCCCACAGTCTCTTAAAGGGAAATAGATTGGAGAACTTAAAAAACAATGGCATAGTCCTCCTTTCACTTTCTCCACTCCAGTCTATGGTAATTAATGTCTACTCAATACCACACTCAATCATCTGTCTCCCCCAGGACGGTTCTTTCAATTAAACCTTTTATTTCATCCAAGACTGCCTGTTCTCATTGACCACTGCACTTCTTATCTGTGGATTTATGATAATCTAATGCACATCCTCTCACAGGCAGACTGGCTTTAGGAATCCTTATTGTTCTTACACCAGAAGAGAGGCAAAAAACAAAATTAGCTCCCGTGGAAGCCAGGAAGGAAACTGCATTTGTTTGACACAGCAAGAGGCCTTTCACTACCTGCCCGGTGGCCTTGACCATCCACTGCCCTGGCCTCTCAATGTGCTGGCTGCCCTCGCCAGGCTGCTCCCGTCTGATAAGACATGCCAACTCCCTTGGGAGCTACTGAGAGCCGAGGGTGAGAGGCAATGCAATCTTCCGGTTACATTTTCAAAGGTTCGTGAAGGAAGGAAGACATTTACACGCTATCGCTATTCTTTTCTGCAAGAAACCCTACAGGTTAAAGAGGAACCTCTGAACTGCCATCTGACAGCAAAGGCTGGGCTTTGAAATAGTGAGCCACTGGCTTGTTCATAGCTATTTCGTCTTTACTTTCTTTCCAACCAGGATGCATATGATTTGGCTTCTGTTTTAGAAGTATACAAATTATAGTGACATGTTATTAACTTCACCACCATGAAAAATTACATACATATATTTTTACAATCATACTCAGTTATGCAGCTGAAGACAAGGCTCGATCTAGTGTACTTCTGTCTCTTTAGGATACAGAGAGTAAGTCACCGTATGTACATCCTCACACATGAACAAGTTCAGCAGCCTTGTTTAATGTCCTTGCATGCCTACATGGCACATAAAATTATCAAGTTAGTAATTGCATTAATATTTATTTATATCATTTATTTACAACCTGTCTAGTACCAAAGAATTGAGGTGGCTTGCATTAATAATTACATTAAAAATATCTGCCAAGTTTTCAACAAGTTGCTAGTGTTGACACAGTCATATTTTTCCAATAGAAGAATCCAGAATTTAGAGATATTTTTATTGCATTAAGGATGGCCAAAATCGTAATGAATAGTGTTTGTAATTTATTCACTTTTCTTTATGTCTAATGGAAATAAGCTTTAAATAAACGACGACTGTGGGTATAGACAAGGCAATTTCTAGTTAGAAAACAGGTTGCACGCTATAAGTTTGTTCATAAACTTGGTTCTTGCAACTAGAACATTTTTTTTTCCTTAAAAGAAATACTGGTAAATTGTATCTAGGCTTCCATTAGCCAACAGAGCTTGTTCATTCCACAGCATCTCCAAAACATAACAGCATGTAATAATTTACTTTCTATTGGATGGGCTCTATTTCAGAATGTTCTATGGGAAAATACACCTAAACATCCAGTTTGGGAAAGAAGGAAAACATTTCCTTCCAAGCTGGCAACAGGAGTGAAGTCTCTTGGTACCCACAGCTGTGATGGTGTCAGGAGAGTACTGGAAGAAGGGCTCCATCTGTGCCTACTAATTACTACGGCAACAAACACCATGACAGCAGGGGGTCGAAAGGTGGCCGAGAGAAAGACGTCTGCTGGCAGTTCGTTAGCTCTACATTTACTTAGGAGAAGGTACTCTTTAGGTCAAATGCTCCCAAGGCATTCTGAACTGTGGAACAAACTCACACTCAGAGGCGGACCCCTGCTGCCTGTTCATATGTACAGATCCTTCGTAAGTCAGACACTATTGCATTGAACGTCATGCCAAGATTTGATGCAAAGAAATTCACACAACAGTATTTTGCAGTAGGAAGAGATCTAAGGTACAATTTAGTTCAAGCTCCTCATTTTATAGATAAGGAAACTCTTATCCCTGTTTACCGTCAAATTACTTTTTCTTTCGATAATTTAATTTTAGTGAGTATTGGTTTATCACTGTCTACACAATCTGACTCCTCCTGCCCGTCTCCAGTCCAGGTTGTGGGTGTCCCCTGTAGAAGACGGGACAGGAAGGTCTACCAGCGATGGGAGCAGAAAGGGAAAAGTGTACCTAGAACAGGGACAGGAATTGATGTTTAGCCAGAGCATCATGGGGAAAAACGTTGCTAAACAACAAAGTAGGGACAGAGGCAGGCTTTATCTAACCTTTGCATCTCTCGCACTGTATTTGCACCAAGAAAGAAAGAAAATAAAATTTTTGTGAGTGGACTTAAGGTAAGATCCAAGAAGTTAAATGACCTTTCTAAACTCAAACATCTAGTGGCAGTCCTGGGCTGGTAATCTGAATCTTACATCCCTGGACAACACTCATTCTGCAGTAGAACAACTGTCCTAAGCTAATGGGAGGGATTGTAACAATATTGGTCCCAATGAATTACGCTCCTTGAAATGTGATTTTGCTGCTCTTTCCATCCAAATGTGGAATCTATCTGCATCTCCCTTGGATCTTGACTGGCTATGTGACTTGCTTTGACCTAGGGAATGAGGCAGAAGTGACACTGTGCAACTTGCAAGGCTAGGCCTTAAGAGGCCCTGCATGTTCTGCTTTTGCTGTCCTGGGAATGCCATGTAAGGACTAGCCTTCTGGAAGATGAGAAGACACATGAAGGAGAACCAAGGTGCCCTGCCCAACAACGAGCACCAACTGACAGCCAGGTGAGGGAAGCCATCATGGACCTCCAGTCCAGCAGATGCTCCAGTTGAACACAAGCTGCACGAACAGGCCCAAACATAGAACTTATAAACAGAGAACTTACGAACACAGGTCTTACGAAAGAAGGCATCAAATAGATCTTGAATTCACATTTGATGGATTTTCCATATTATCCCTGGAAATGATCTTGTTATGGACTTGCAAATTTGGCTCACATGATATCATAAGGAGCCAACAATATTATCACTATAATCAAAATGTTCCTTTTCTCTATTCCTTGCTTTTCCTCAGTTTTCCTTCCTGCCTTTGGCTTGTGCTTCTCCACATCCCCAGAAGCGTTTCTCTCCTTGGTTCTTTGAATCTGTCTACAACCCAATCAGAGCCCCACCTCATAAATTTTTTCATGAATTTAAAGCCCTTACTGATTTCTCCCTTTTTATAACTTCTAGTTCAGTATTGACCTCCCAGCTTCTTCCTTAAATTCGTGCAACTCTTTGCCTCCTATTAGCTTTCCTCACAGATGACATGTGCTATGCCATATTCTTATCAGGTCTCTCTAATGGCCCCTAGCATTGTCTTTCAGCTCCTAGAGTTCAGGGACCAGTTTTCAGTATATCTTAGAACACCCAGTGCATGGCATAGCAGCCAGCACCGATAAATGAGCAATAAGTATCTGATCAGCTAATATTTATTGAACAAGTGGGTCCTGTTATCATCAGTGAGGACCCAGAAATGGAGGGAAATGGGGACCCAAGAAGACAATTCTCCTGACCATCAGTCTTTCTGAGCATCAAGGAAGAGAAGCATTGGTTTCAGGGAGATGGCGTGCAAGCAACCCAGGGGTAGAGGTTTTGGTTGGGTGTTATTTTGTTTTGTCATTTTGGGTTTTTTCACTTGTTTGTCTCTGTGTGTTTTTCCTCTCCAGTGGAAAGTCAAAGGTCTCTAGATGAAATATGTAGCTGCTGGGAAGGAGAGAAGGGAGAGGTGAGGCCTTTCGAGTCAGGCAGAAAGTCTCTAACACACCTGCAGGGGGCCAAGGCCGACAGCTCCGTAAACCAGGAGCCACAGGTCCAACATGTACACAGTAACGACCAGCAAGGGGGGCCTCTGTTCTTCTTGGGGCTGATGTTTTTCTCCTTCTACTATCATCTTCTTCTACCACCTGGCATTTTAATGTGAGTTCACGTAGTATACTCTTACCTTCCTCTTCATCACCATTTGGCACTTTAATGCCATGGAGAAATAAAGACATCCTGCAATAGAGATACCAGACTGAGCGTCATTTGCTTCCAGAAAGGCAGGATGATAGGTCAGAAGTAAAACAGGAAAGGAGAGAGGAAGGAAAAAGAGAAACAGAAGAACTCTAAGAAAATTGAAACAACATTTCCAGCTATTAAACAATCCTTCCTTAGGTCCTAAGCCTCTAAGAAATGCAAAGAATTAATTACGGAAAGACTAGGTGATAAACTCCATATAACTCAATAAGTGGCCAGGAAACATAATTGAACTCGGTTATAATTGAATATCCTGCCACGGGGCAGATTTAAAGAAGGGTAAACTTAAAGAGACATGACAATATTAAATGTTCTTTTGTCTTTTTAACGTTTGGGATAAAACATTCTTTTTTAAAGAGAGAACTAGGACCATGGTGGGGCTTCATTTAGGCAGCGTAGGAATGAAATAGGATGTGATTTGTACTTCGGCATCTTAATTTAAATAATTACAATATCTGAAAGAAAAGTGCATCTTAACTCCTTCAATGTTTTATTATATCTGACAGGTTCAGTAAAAGAGCACCTACCTACTGGTGCATTATGCGTCATACGTTCTGCACACTCATTAAAAATAATGAGAACATATTTAAAAGTCATTGCCCAGAGAATCTTTGGGGACGGGGCATGGGAAGAGGTAAGTGGCAACAGATTGTTATTCCAGTGTCTATCTCTGTTCTATCAGCCCTTAGGAAAAAAAAGTGGCAATCTTAAGCTGATATTCTTTAATGATAAAGATCACACATTTCCCTGAAAAACAGGCAGATGAAATATGTTCAGACCTCTAAGTATACTTTCAAAATGAAACGGACTATAGTGGCAGTTTCACACACGTGGTATTTACTTTGATAACAGCTGGAAAAGTCAGCCACAATCAATTAAGGCAGTACCTTTTTTCCCCTTAATCTTTAAATATCCTTTACAAAATGAATGCATTTCCTTATCGTACACCAAACGCACTGACCACAGGCATAGGGGTAATTAGGCAAATCAAGGTCAGCCTCCAAGGTGTCTAACCACTTTCTTATCCAGCTGCTCCATACCAACAGCTGGCACAAATGACTGGTAACATTTGGCTAACAGGACAATGAGAAGGATATAGTCTGTGGTTGGTCACAACATTCCTTTTTCTGAGCTGTTTAAAAATGTATATTCAGAATATTTTCCTTTTTTCTAGACTCCGGAAGCCTAATCATGGCCGCAGTGGCCACTAATAAGACATATGTCCTGTGCCATGAGAGTACAGCCAAATCTCACGGCTCTTCATTCTTAACTTTGCAAGAGAATGTAATTAGGCCCCAGTCCTCTGAAATGTCATGAGAGCTTCTTTTCAGCACAGAGCACTCCTCCTTCCACCACCTTCCAATCTCCAACAAAACCAGTCTTGTGATAAAAGACATTAAGTATTTTCTTTCTGACACCTGGAAGCCATACAACCAGGCAAAATGGCCAGCACTTCCTCCATCTGTTTTAACAGTGCTCAACCAGAGCATTTATCATCATCTATTTTATCAAGACTAGATTTTGCTGACAAGGTGCAGGAAAATTCTTTCAGGTACAAGTACTTCTTGGGGAGTAGCAAATGACTGTTAATCCCTCAGCCTTTTGGTTACTGAACGCATCCAGAAAACTGGTGAAGATTAAGGACCTGGTGTCTCGGTCCGCAGCGCGAGTGAGAAGGTCTCATGCTCACCTCAGGGAGGCAGAAGTCTTACTTAAAAAATGGTTCTGATTTTGACAAATCGTAAATTCTGGTAAAGGGCAATCCCTTCGTGCCTCATTTTCCCTATCTTTAAAATGAGATAAACGGAACAACTAAGCCTGCTTGCTTTGTGACGGTAAGTAAGCGTCACTTTCTTAGGAGCGTTGAAAGCTTTGACATGCCTTCACGGTTGCTGAAGGGGATAGTAGGGTACGGTCCAGGCACCGGCCAAAGGGGCACACCTTCCCCTCCAGCCTTCCACGTCGGAGACGAAGCGGAAGGAAGAGGGAGGCGGTATTACTGCAAACGAATACCAACAACTCCTTCTCCTCAGCTTCCAGAGAAGGACCTCCCTCTGGTAGGTGTCTGAATCTACAGGTTACAAGGGGGCACGTAACAAATTCTGAGCACAATCAAATTGAGGGTGGAAATTTTAAAGCACTATCGAGTTGGGCCTGAAAAAGTCGAGTACAATTGAGTTTGCCCGAATGAATCAGGTGTAATCGAGTTGAGTAACTGGATTGTGCTCAGTGCTGGCCCTTCGCCAAAATGAGGGGCACGTGGCCAAAGAGACGCAACTCATTTGGGCTGGAAATTTGCACAGAATATTCTTCACAGAGAAGACACTGTTTGCAGAATAGAAAGTTGAAAATTTTATTATTGAAGCTAGTCAGCTGGAGACCTTACGCTCTTTATAACAAAGCCACTATTCCAATAGTTTTCAAACTGGACTCTTGGGAGGTCTTGTTAAAACACAGCTTTGAGCCCCACCCCTCGAGCTTCTGATTCCTTAGGTCTGAAGGGAGCCTGAAAATTTGCATGTTTAACAAGTTCTCAGGTGATGCTAAACTGCAGGTCTGAGACCACACTTGGAGAACCATTGTTCCAACAAGTTATTGTAGCATTTTAAAATTGCTAAATTTAAATTGAAAATTTAAAACAAGATTGAAGCATTTAAAAAAATACTTTAATACTTTAAAAATACTTCTAATATTTTAAAAATATAAGGAACGGTACTCATTATTTTTATGTCTGTACAAGTAAACTGTACAACTAGATTATGCAAATGTCTTCATAATTTCAACTGTCTACATTGTCATTTACATTCAATATTAACTATCCTTATCCTCCCTGTCTCGTGTAGCTGTAATTAGAGATAGCTAATGCCGTGAAAGCTGAGGAAGTATCTGCATATATTTTTTATTTGATTGAAAATAATTGTAGTAGGCTGGATAATGCATTAAATACAGATTAGATATGGATCAGGGGAGTAGCTCCCTAGCAATATTTTTTCCAGCCTTCTATATCATCTGCTTTAATAATGCACAGCTTTCATTCATTCAGTCAACAAATATTTACTGAGCATACAGTGTGCATCATGCACAGGAAGTAACAGAAGTTAACATTATTTGACACTTACCAAATGTTAGCCTCTGTGCTCAGCTAATTCTCACAACAACCATGGAAGGTAAGTGCTGTTATTGTCCTCATTTGACAAATGAGGAAACTGAAGCACAGAGAGCTTGGGTGAGATTGCAAAGCAGGGATTCACATTCAGGCCATGAGACGGGCAAACCTGGGCTCTTGATTGCTATTTGTCTACAGTTCTTAGGTCTAAGGGAGAAATGTTAACAGTGTGTGATTCAGGCTCATGGCAAGGGGAGTCCTGAATATGAATGGAAAGCTCAACGGGGCTCCATAGCCCAGACTTGGGGGTTCAAGGAAGCACTGCCCACGGCAGTGACCTGTAAGGAGACACCTTAGGGACTGGTGAGGTGAAAGGGATGGGAGGGGTGTCCTAGGCAGAGGGAAGGCTCATAGCACATATTTGGCAAAGAGAAGGTACTGGTAACATTTTAAACAACTGAGAAAAGCTTGGAATAGCTGAAGAGTAGGGAAAAGGAAAAAAATGCTGCCGATCCCTGGTCCATAGACCAGCTTGGAATCCATGAAAGGAATATAATTCTAGGACAAAAATACCTATTTTCTCCTCCAAACCTACCTGTACATTTTTCAATGCTATCTCTAGACATACAATCTCAGAACTTTCAAATTATTGATTTTTCTCACTCCATCAACCCAACATCTATCAGATGCCAAAAACAAAGTTTTCTGCCTCTCTCTCTGTATTCCCATTGCGTGGGAGACCCTAACTCCGCACTTAATAGCTCTCATTCAGAGGAGCCATGCTGATGACAATAACAAGTAACATTTGCTGAACTGCATGCTATGTGAGCTGTTGAGTTCTTCACATGCATCTCATTTGATGCTAACAAACAGTCTCTTGAGTAAACAATAATCTGATCCTCATATTAGGGATGAGGAATGGGGGCTCAGGGAAGTAACTTAATCAAGGCCATCCAGCCAATCAGTGGCAGAGCCTGGATTCAACCCAGGTCTGACTGATCCCAGATGCCAACTAGTAACCATTACATTCTGGTGAATTGCAATAAGCTCTTAGCAGGTATCCTTAACATCTCTTGGCCCCTTCCAATTTATTCCAGACAACACTACTTCTCACGTTAGCCCCTTTCTCAGTAATCTGTCAAGTTGGGCTGCCTACTATCTTCTCGATGTATTTTGATTTTCCAATCTTTGAGTGTCTGAAGATGGTATTTCCTTTCCCCCTGTAGCTCGGCATTTTGAAATCCTACTCAGTCATCAAAATCCTTCTCAAATACTGTCATGTTCTTGAAGGTTTTCTTGGTCCCCAATTTTGAATTCCGACAACACTTTATTTGCATAACTTGGTCAACTCATCACCTGTTTTCCTTACGGGCTAGAAGCTCCTTGAGGACAGGAACACATCTTATTCATTTCTGGAGTTCATGTTGCAAAGCCTTGACTAGGATTAAATGCATATTGGTTGAATGGAAATGTAAGAAAGAAATGGGAATTATTATAGGGAGAAGCAGAAATGGAGACTATATCTTAGCAAAGACTCCATCTTAAGTCACTAGAACTGTGTTACTTGGAGAATCTATAGAACATAGAAACGCATTTTGGTTTTTGTATAATTATTTAAATTCTAAAACACAACTCTTGCACTTTGGTTTAGGTAGAAAAATCATTCTAAAATCATCCTTCAATTTCTGCTACTTATCCACAAATAACTGCTATAATATTCATTCTTCCTTAAGTACCTTGGTTAATTAAGCACAGAATCATTTGAATCAAATAGCTAACGTGGATAAAATAATGTAACAGTTAAATGAGGTTCATTTAAGATTTCAAACCAAAATTCTTGCATGATTCATGACGTTAAATAATTTGACATTTGAAGATGTGAATTTTTCACTTAGCAAGAAGATACAGCAAACCGGAAGGAGTTGGAGCCACATGTCGTTTGCTAAGGCGGCCACAGGGACTGGTAAGATGGCAGTGTTGGGATCCATTCAGCTCAGTAACGATTAAGGGAGCCTCCACACCTGTGTGCATCATTTTCTTCTCAGCAAAAGCAATATTCCTAAGTGAAGGTCAAATCAGCATGACAGACACAGCTAACTTTCGGATCTCAATCACGCCAGGCAGGAGCACTTGCTGGCTTGAAATATAGTTAATCCCACTTGCAGAGGCCGGCATTTAATAGCAGGAAAACTTGGCAGGTAGAAATTATAAATACATTTGAAATTTTCTCAGCTCGTTTTACCCACCAGGGGTTGCTGCGATTTTCAGGATAATTTAAAGATAAGGCAGCAGGTCAGAACATGAAACATTAAAGAGGTTAACAAAGAAATGGCAGAATATTTCTTCCTCCCCAATAAACGAAAGAAGACATACACAAATGTGCACATGCACACACATGGCAAATAACACAGTGTGTCTCTCTCTGAAGCTCGTAAAAAAGAAAAGGCATGAAATAAATAGAAAACATGGAGTTTTTCAGGATCTTTCCTAAATGGAAAGATAGCTTTATTTGACACTTTGCAAGAGAAGAAAAGAATTTCAAGTTTCAGGGATGGAAAGGAACTTGCAGACTGTGTCTCTTACAGAACAGACGGAACAAACCACTGATTAAGTAGCCAAGTTTCCATTTCAAGTGCAGACGCAGACACAGCATTTTCACCTTGCGATTCTATTACTAACACTAATCTTGAAGTCCCCTCTGCAGAAATGTTTCTTATGTGAACACCTCCTTAATAAACTCTCACTCAGTCGGGGGGTGGGGAGATCAAAGGATCTTCCAGGCTGGGAGTCTAGAAAGATTACCTCTGAAGCACAGTTCTTTTGGTAAAGATACTAATAAGAGCTAAATAGTTGTGATGTTATTACATACATTTCTCTGATTGATTTTCAACCCAGCTTGCCACAGATGGAAAGAAGGTTGGCAAAATGTGCTGCTAAATTTGTGATACTAACCAACTGCTCAGAAAGGAGGACATGGGCCAGCAAATATAAGAATTCAGCACAGCTCTCTCATGTGGCAGGTCAGGAGAAACGACCAGGAAATGAATGCTAAGGGCTCTGGAACGACAGAGGGTCACATCCGAGAGACCATCCTGTATCGGGATGTCCTGTGTATCTGCTGACCACATGCTCCCTTGGCTGTAAGTGTTAAGACTTTACAAGAAGCTGGTGATAACGAGGAAGGAAGGAAGACTTAAGTGTCAGAAAATAGGCAGAGCAGCGCTGTTAAGGCGATACAGAGCTCATGAAATAGCGAGGCTTAACAAAAGGGAGAGTACGGTGTCTCAGGACAGGAACACAACAAACACAGTTTGTTTTCTTCAAAGGAGATAGAACAAGACAAAAGAAGGAAGTGCTGTCCTTCCTTCATCCTGCCAGATTTTCGATGGAAAGTCAAGTGTGTACATCCATCACAATAAGGGGGAAGAGACCACAGTGAAACCACCTTCAATTTTTTGAAAGAAAAACAAAAAGATGTATCACATAGCACACGGTTCTTCATTTTGCTCTTTGAAATAGTCCAGGGCACGCCACATTAGGAAGTAATTCCCCCTGAAATAGCCCCACGCATGCCAAACATGACCTCTCTTTAAACTTCCTGTAGGGTTCTTGCTATTTAGCACTCAGGGCAGGCATTTGGACCAGAGAGAGAATACTATTTCTTATTTCTCCCAAACAAAGATTCTGGGTCCACATTACTTAGGCACTTGTACGCCTCAAACGCCCTTGCTTTGCTGTGGTTCCAAAGAATATTCCACATATTTGGATAGTTAGAAGCCAAATATTTTTTAAAGAGTCGAGACTATTTGCCAGAGAATTCTAAGAGAATGGATACTAACCACTTATCCTCCAAATTTTGTATAAAACTAAAAACAACGAGAACAAATATTATTTGCCCTAATAATCTCACAGTTGCACAATTAATTTAATACGCTCCCTGGTGGGCTTGGCATATGATGTTGCTTTCTGGGATAGAAATCAAATTTTACTAACTTCTATTAAATGAGAGTGAAATAGTATATACAGGATGCCTGACACAGATTTGATTGGTTATAAAAATTTTGTGTGTAGTTCAGTATTTTGGATACATTTTAAAATAATAAAAAAGAAAACAATCAATGTTCAAAATAGTGGTTAGTCCTAGGCAAACCCCATAACGTATCTAAAGTATAGTTTTGTGTGTACAGTACCACAGAAGTGGTAATGTACTAGAAGAAATAATCACAGCGAACACATATTGAGAACTTACAACTGGCCGGAAACTATGCAAAGAGCTTTGCATATATTATCTCGTTTAATCCTCACAACAATCTTATGATACAGACCAGGAAACTGAGCCTTGGTATGACTTTGTGACCTGCTGTAGGTCACACCATAAGTGGTGAATGTGGAAGTTGAGTAAAGGGAGCTGAAATCCAGAGACGATGCCAAGTGTTAAGAAACCTAGGCCTCTAGTTCCTGCTCATTGTGGGGCCACGGACAGGTTACTCAGCCACACTGGACCTTGGTTTGCTCAACTACAAAATTAGAGTTGGACTCACTGATTCTTTCAGCTCTCTTTAGTCTGAAAATTTTTATTCCATTAAGTAACTTCCAGGTGTAATTGTTTTTGACTGACAACGCATTCAGAGTTTCAAATTGGAATAAGATCAGCACCCTTTCTCCCTTACCTTGGGGAGGAAGAGAGCTTCTAGAGCTGGGAATCCTAGAGGACACATGGAAAGGGGTATAAGGAACTATGAGATAGGAAGTAGGGGCTCCTGAGGGCTTGAGTTCCTAGCTGGAGCTCTGTCACTGGGTTCTTTTGCACGTGCGGGGGCTGGCTGGAGCGTTTCTCTTTCTAGGTAGGGTTTTACTCCTTCCAGGACCATAGTTCAATGGGATACACGGTCAAAACTTCTTTCCCTGTTCTCTCATCCCTGAAACAAGTACATAGTCCCACTGAGGTTTTCTAAAAGTTTTTGTCTCCAGCAACCAGAGAACTGGACAAGAAGTGAGAAGGTTTCCTGCTATGAATACATGCTGCCGTCTTTTGTATTGCTTCATTTCACATTGACCTTTGCAGAAAAAGATGAAGGTCTTTGGATAAATAAAGAATTCATCTGAATTTAGAGGGAAAAAAACCCTGGAATTCAAGTTTTGGCAGCATTTCTCTTTAGGAAAAGTGAGGAGCCTCAGGGAGGAGATGAGACAGACATTCAGGATTCTACCATCCAAAATGGCTGGGTTTGGAGGAGTCAAGCAGAAGAGAGGAAGTGGGCAACACATCTTCCCTTCCTTATTTTACCACAGATCTCCCCAAAGCACACAATAGGGCATGAGGAAAAATGGCTAAGATGATGGAAAGAAAAGGAAGAGGCAAAAGGAAACCCCATGCCATAGAAACATGGAGGGAGGATCCTTTGGCCAGCGCTAACGAGCATTGATACCTGTGAGAGGTGACTCAGGAGGGTCACGTATTCAAATGTGAATATAAACACATGTAACAGAATGTCAGGCTCAGAGGAGATATCGTAGAGGTTTTCTAGTCTTATCCCTGTATCAATGGGAGAATTTTTTCTAGAGCATCTTTGACAGATGGTGAGGCAGGCTCTGTTTCCATATTCTAAATAACCCATTTCCTTCTTGGACAGCTCCAATAGTTAGAAAGTTCTTGTAACATTATCACTTCCAACTACTTGTTTGGGTACAAGCTCAAAGAGGGCAGGAAATCAGTCTTCATTACTTTTGCGTCCTAAGAACCTCAAACTTAGTGCACAGCAGATCCTCAGTAAATCGTTTGTTGGATTAATACATAAGTAAATTAATGGACATAAACTATTAAACAGATGGCTTACTTTCTAATGCATACAATAACTCTCTACATATTTGATAACAATTATCATGCATCCTAAACTTTCTTTTTCAGGTCACCTATAGTGAATTTTCTCAACTAACCCCCACTGTTCTGAAGATTCCACCCTTGGACCTCTCATATTACCTACATGTGCCTTCATCATTTCCTATATAGAGTCAAAGGAAATAAAATAAAAACAAGGGTAATTTAAAATACTTTTGTCACATCAGTTCCTCTTTCTTATTAGCCATAAAAGTCCTTTGACTTTTCTATAGATTTCTTAAGTAAATATTTCAATAATAAAATGTGTTTATTGTAAAAAACATGAGAAAATGAAAATCTTTCATAATCTCAACAATCTGGGTGCATCTCCTACCAGTTCTTTTTTTTTTTTGACTTTTTAATATAATTTGATCATACTGCACGTATCATTTTATACCCAACTTTTTACTTAATAATAAACTAGGAACATTTTATCATGTTATTATCAATTCTTCACAGAGACCATTTTAAGTACTTACTATATTTCACTGGAGAACTATCCAGTTATTTATCTAACTAATACTTCTGGTTGTACAGTGCCCAATACATCACTACAAGAAATAGGACTTTAGGAAAAAAAATCAATGTACATGAATTTTTTCCACATCTTTGATGATCAGTTTAGGACTGATTACTAGAAGTGTAGTTACTGGGTCAACGGGGAGACATTTTTAATAAGACTTTTGAAATCTCACGCTTGAGATGCCTTTCCCAGCCCTCGAGACCAGGTTCAAGTCCCCATTATATGTCACTGGAGCACTCTGCAGCTTGCTCTCACAATCTCCACCACCTTGATCACTTGGTTATATTTTTATTTCCTTTTAGACTGCAAACTGCACTATGGTAGGGCCACGAGCATTTTTGCTGACTGTGTTTTGCATAGGGCCTAGCACATACTCAACGTATGTGTATTTATTGTATTTAGTTGAATACTGTTAAATTGCTTCCTTGAAAGGGTGTTTGAATTTGTCCCCTAGAAGTACTGTTTGCGTATACCCAACTCACTACATCAACATCCTAAAACTGTGATACCCCAAATGAGGCAAAATACTCTTGATGTGATTCAATTTTTGCTACAAATGAAGCTTGTGATTTAGAACTCATTTCTCAGCTATTGTGAATTCCCAGAGTGTAGTAAGCTCTGCATTGACAATTCAGTGAGACTGGGATATGAATATTACCAGCTCTCGGGGCAGAAAAGCTCCTTCTTGGCGGGCAATGACCAGTGATGCTGTCTCTCCCTGTTTGGTGCTCCTCAGCATGGCCACAAGCTCTTCCTGAGTCCGTCCAGTGACATCTCTGCCATTTACCTAATGCATGCAATCATACAAGCAGCCACAATTACAACACTTGCTATATCCTTCTACCCTAGATGGTTTTTGAAAGTAGGCAGCAAATGGGCTCCCACGATCAACAAAGCTCTGAAAAGATGAATACTGAACACATGTGCCCAGACCAACCACATTTATAATACCAATAATAACATAGTGCCCAGGATTACTGTGGTGCTGGACAGTCAGTAATTAGTATCAGCAGTTTTCCTAAGACATTACATTCTTATGAGGGGGAAATCAAACTGACAGATTCCAGAGATGGTTCCTCAAAAAGGAAGGATGCAGGTTCAAATGCTTAACTGGCACCATTTTCTACATAATACAAACAGGGGAAATGGCCCATTATCATACGGCAAATTCCTCTGGAAATAGAGTCTTTCGCTGTAATTCTACAGTGTTTCCCACGTTTAGAAAATTACAGTCACCAAGTTACTACAGATTATTGGAGATTCTAATTTGGAGCAACATTAGTCATTTGGTGCATTTTCTTTCATGATCTAGAACTACACAAAAAACTATAGTGTTGCTCCATGCCTTGATACATTAAAGGGAACCAGCCAGTTTCAATGAATATGACTTCTTGAAAAGTAAATGACAATATGTATTTAGCCAGGAAGATGGTGATACCAAACAAAAAGAAATGAAAAAAAAAAAGCTTCTTGCTTTGGGTATTCCAAATACTTCTCTGTAGGCATAGATCAACTTGAAACAGACTGGCCCATCTTTGCAAGAAGTTTAAAGGAACTGTTACAGGGCTTGGTATGACTTTCAAATTCTTAGCCCTAATTGAATAAATGATGGACTTTTGGATCTGATCCAAATTCCCCAGGGACACTAAGAGGTAGAAGAAAGAGAAGATAGGGAAAACTTTTCAGTATTATTTGGCCCCACATCAACTGCTCTTACTGGGGACTTATAAAGTTAGGCTTCTCATTAACTAGTTTTCTAATTAAAGTCCTTATCTTGTCTACAAGAAATAATTCTCAATATATTGTATTCAAATTTAATATATATGCTTATATACTTATTGATTTAAACACCAATAAATATTTTATGGAAGATACTATTTCTAGTTCTTACCTCCAAGATTCTGTCCCCTGATTGCAGGCGGCCATCTTTTACTGCTGCTCCCTTTGGTAAAATGTTTTTTACAAAAATGGGACCAGGACCATGTATGGAAGAGTCTCTGGTAACAACAGTGAAACCAAGTCCTTCAGGGCCTAGCGTACAAGATCAGGAAAATGCATGGTCATCTTACACAGGAGTAATACTACATTCAATCTTACAGTAAAATCTACTTATTTAGATTAATGAAGAATGAGTGACATATTTACATTCGGGAAAATATTTTAAATACACTTCAGTTGTTCTGGTGTCAAACATAGATTGCAGCTCCTGACAGGTCACGATGGTATCAAGGTGAATTTAGGGCCCAATACAGATGTGTAACACTTTCTTTTATTAAGGTCCTAGAAGAAATGCCATATGTTATCCATACACATGGGAGGCTTCTCAGGAAACCATAACCTGACTTCCTACTTTCCTGAGGAGCAAAAGCCCATCTGACAGCATCCGCCAGGCTCTCAATGGGCCAGCCCACCTGCAGCTCCCCTCTGGCTGAGCATCCACTCCTTGTATACTGCATCCCACTGTCCCCTCACTCATGCTTGCTGCCCCTGCCCCATTCTCTTGTATCTCCAATCTCTCTCTTCCAGCCTATTTTTTCCCTCTATCTAAAGGTGTGCTCAGATTCCTCTACCCTAAAGAATCCTTCCTCCATCTACTGCTTCTTCAGTCTTCCATCATGAACGACCTACCCATGACCACATCCAGTAATTCCTTCTACTCTTGATCTTTCCCCTTCTCTACCTTTGACACTTCCCATCAATCATCTTCCTGACATGAACTCCCCCCACGGTTTTCATATCTTTATTTCCTACCTCTGATCACATCATGTCTGTCTGTCTCTCTCTCTCTTACCCACTGTTCTCCCACACAAACATAGATGTTCTCCAAGGATCTGTCCTCTAGATGCTCTGCTTTGGCCATCTCCCTTGAAAGAAGCAAAAAAGAAGCCAAACTACCATCTCCCTATGGAAGCCACTTGAATCTCTTTGTCTGACCCAATCCCTCCGGTGTCAGCTACCTAGATATCACCATGCACGTACTTTCACCAGTGCTTCAAACTTTCCTACAAACTGCTTCTCCAATCCAGATGCTGGCCTTTTCAAATATCCTCAGCTACTTAAAATTCTAGTTTCTAGCAATGGCAGCCCCATTGTACAAGCCGTCCTAGCTGAAAACCTCAGGAATAACTGTATTCCTTCTTTCTCTTCCTTCACATATCTAGGCAGCCATTAAGGCATACATATTACATTTAGACAGATGCAATGCACCCTTAACTGATCTTTTGTTGTTTGGTCTCTTCTTCAGTGTCTCTTTTTGCTGTCAGATTAATCTTCCCAAAGTACAGCTGTGATGTTTTATTCTTTATTTTTGCATTCAAGGCCTTCTGATGGATTTTTAAGGTCTCATTCTGTGTCTGATTCATCTTTCCTCAAAGCACTCGATCCCATGTCTATACATAGCTGGATAATTTGTAGGGAAAACACAACTGATGCATATATATAAAAGCCTAATTGCTAAGCACTTCGGAATATTTGTGCCTCCTAGTCAATACATTTTCTTCCCAGTATAGACTTCTTATAGGGGGTTGAAATTTTGACAAGAGGATCTTTCAGAATAATCTCTATCAAAGGTACATGTGATTTGCTTTTGATATATATTATTAAGTATCCTAAAAGTACCACATGATCATTAAATTCTCTACTATCCAACAGAAATCTATGAGATCTTGGTTTCTTTTGAATTGTGCCTTGAAAGTCGTGTAGGATTTTAGAAGTTTACCGTGTGGGAAGGGATTATCAGAAGAAGTTACAAAATAAACAGAAGCACAGAAGTGCATGAATACTTGTGTGTATATAATATTGCATAAATATGCATGCACGCACATGATCTAGTCTCATTGATCTGTGCTTGAAACAGGCAGAAAAGCTGAAAAAGATGAAGACAGGAAAGGTTACAGATGCTTTTGTACGCATGTTTTGAAAAATTGTTTTCAATGTTGAATGACTGAAATTAACAAGTATCACATATTTACTTTCTGAGGAGTAAATTTTCTGCTGGTCTGAAACCACGTGGAGAACCCAAAACAATATGCTTTTTGGACTTGGCCTAAAGGATGCTTCAAAAATCACAAATCTTGCTCAAAACAGGGACAGCATAATTTTAGCACCTGTTTAGTATTAAGTTGTGATACAATACTGCTCTGTTTCTCGCAATTTTGCAATGATTCTTTACCACTCCCCAACATGTCTTTACTATTTTGTCTTCAATAATCTACACTCTCCAGAAGAAAAGAATAAGGAAGTACAACAATTTCAAGGAATTTAAGTTCCATAAGTATACACTTAAATCTATTCTTTGGTACAGTTAAATGAAAGAAGAATTAACAAAATTAGCCTTAATGCATTTCCCTTAACCAATTTTACATGTTACAATAATAGAATGCTATTAAGCATAATTTAATAATTACCTTTCTTTAGGTCAATCTTAATTTTCTTTGCATTTTTCTTGCTGCCAAACCCCAGGAGAGGGGAGAGAGAGGGCGACGATGCGTTTCTACCGACTCTTGGTACTCGAGGGCTCCTGCTTTGTGGTATGGAAGTTGACGCATCTTCTTCAGGACTGCCCGCTCCTGTGAGATGAACTGTCTTTATTCCTGATCTTCCATGGACAGGAGGCGGCATCTTCGTTCTCAAAACACCATCATTGTTACCAAAAATGTTGAGAGGTCCAATGACAGATTTTTCATACTGTTCCCGGTGTGGAGGTGGAAGCACATGGAGGAGCACACTGGGAGATTTCATTGCCTGGCGGAAGACATCCTGAGCCCTTGGAGGAGAGGCAGGAAATGTGTAAGGATACTGTGTTCTAGCACACAGTCGAACTCGGCCCACCTCGTGGCAATGGGAGCAGCGGAGCAGTGCAAGCACGGGAGGTGGCATCACCATTACCGCCAACATGACTTTCCTGACTAAGGGCTAGGTGACACTTATGACTTGCCCACTAGGTGCCCCCACACTGGGCTACACAGGCATTGTTAACATGCATACTTCTCTCACTGAATCTTCTTAACAACCTTCTTAATTCATCTTCTCATTTAATCTTAGCTAAGTATAATTAGCTCTCATTTTGCAAAATGAGGAAATTGAGGCTCCGAGATTAAGTAACTCATCTAATGACCCACAGTTTTTAAGTATTTCTAAAGCGGAACATCTATCCAGAAGTGATTACTGAAGTAAACAGAAAAGGAGGCTTTAATTTTAGGTGAAAAAAAATCATTTTGTAGTATTGATCAGATTATCAATTGGTCTCCTTTTAGGCCTGCATTCTAAAGCACAGGTCTTCTCTAACACGAGTCGTGTTCCAGAAGTCCAAGATTTCCTCTCCAAGACATCTGGCAGATGCGCTGGTGGAGCTGAATGTCACAGTGGATGGTCGATCCAATATGCACCCTCCCTTTTATTCTTTTATACACCTCTATTTGTTGCTTTTTGTCTTAGCCCTTTGTGTTTTTCCTCAAATTTCCTACGACTTTTCCTCTCCTTCCTTATGCCTTCTTATGCCTTACAACTAGGTAAATAACTACCCTTCCCCGCCTTTCTTGCCAATGAGCTGTAAGTGAAGGGGGATTAGAGGAAAGTGGGCTCATCTGGGAGGCAGAAACTTTTTTGTTATCTTGTTTCTCTTTCCTATTTCTTGAAACTCAGAAGTGACGAAAGGAACTCCAGCAGCCATCTTGTGACCATGACACAACTTAAAGACAGTAGCCACGTGGTAAGGCTGGCAAAGCAGAAAGATGGAAGATGCCTGATTCTTTCACTGACAACAGTGGAACCGCCATCCCAACCTGGAATGCCACCTCCACACTTATTCGTCTTCAGAAAAAATATACCTTACTGAAGTGTGTGATACCCTACATTGTTAGCGGAGGAGGGAGAAGATTTCACGTAGACAGCCCAGCTCCTCTGGTCAGTTCCTGGACCAGAGGTCAGTTTGTACTCCACACTAACTCCATGCTGAACTTTTATGAGCCTCAATTTCCACCCCTATACAATAGGCATAAACTGTCTGCCTTTCCTATCTATCAAGCCCTTGTAAAAAGCACAGGGGTATATAAAAATAACATCATTATTAATAATAATTATAATATTGTCTATTATTCATTATTTTCAAAAATAGACTCTTAAGGCTTCATTGCTTTCCACACTTAAGCAGCCAGTGCCCACTGCCCTCCTACAACCTACAACTCCCACCCAGAACCACTCCCGCCCCCAATATTGACAACTAATGGCCACAGAGAAGATATATTATGAGTGGTTTTCGTCAGAAACAGGAGGGGTTGGTGAATATTACTAAGGAGAATTCATATTTATTCCCTTGTTCCAGAATCCCACTGCAATGCCAACATACATTTGAAAAAACGTATGCAGCCTGCCACATACTCTAATTCTTAGGTACAAGAACCTATTCCCATAACATTTTCACATGCAGAGAAATGATTTCTTGAGGGAGAGCATTTTAACTCTTTCCATTTGTTTCTATTATTTGGTGAGTCCTCACGGGCATCTCTCAGAGATATTTAGTTTAAGGAAGACTGTGACACCAAGTAAGTTAATTAATAAGCTGAACTAACAGTCTGTGAAAAGAGTCATTAAATTCCAATCTAACTGACCCATAGCCCAAGAAAAACAAACCCATCTCTCAATGCCCCAGAAAAACAGCCAGGCAGGAGGGCTCGCTGCCTTCTGCAGGCCACCGTTCTGGAGGCTGTCGGGGCCACGTGCGGGCCACCCTTGAGCGTGCTAACGCAGAACATGATTTGAAAATGGGCATTCTGGGGTCAATCAAAGGGAACTGACCAGAAATGCTACCTACGGTTTTGATCATAATGAGCTTAGTAATGATCATAAGCATTCTAGGGATCAACAAAGTAAATAAACAAATGGAAAAATGCTTACTGAGCAAAGGTTTTGTCTACGAGGTCCACATTGTTGATTTTTACAATACATTCATTTTCGTGAAACAGGCCCTCCCGCTTGGACCTGCTGTTTTCTTCAATGCCACGGATGAAGAGTCCTAGAATCCTAAATGCAAAATTTAGGTTGAAACAGAATTACCGAATAATAATATGTTAATTATTTCTCCACTTGCAACTATTCAGAAATAAGTCTTGATTTCTATTTATGAAAGAAATTATGCTTTATATTCAGGCAAACGTGTTTTATTTAAATCCTTAGCAAAAAATCCCCCCAAAAACATAAAACACAACTCACTAAAAGAGAAAAGGTCCTTCAAGACAAATCTACATAAACACCCAGCAGAGTGCATTAATCTACAATCCCATTTCTCACGCTTGCAGTACACTGAGGAGAGGCCAGTAGCTCAGTGGGGTGCAGGGCATGAAGAACTCATGGTTCAGAGAAGGGCTAACTGTAATGAGCAAGTCTGAGTCAGCGCCAAGGGGGCAACTGGAAGTTTAGTAATGGGAGAGGGTTAGGTATCCACTGCAATTTTTTGCAGTCTTACTATCTGTTTCAATAACTTGCAGTTCAAGAAGTAAACATTTAAGCAGAGATTATATTCCTCAGTTTAGAAAGAAGTTCAGTCCCATTTGCTGGAGCCACTGAATCAAGTACAGGTTATTTTCTATGTGCTCAGAATGGAGGAGAATGAGACAAGGCCATAGGACCAGCACAATGGTCAGTACAGGCTCCGAGCATAGTAGAAATTTAAAAACTGGAGATGTCAATAAGCCTAGAGTCTTCATAGAAGGATTTGGGGAGAAACTGGGATGTCAACTAGATCAGAAGAATGAGTAGGATTTGGCGAGGAGGAGAGAACATTCACGGAGGCTGGCTGGGCCCCGTGCCTTTGTGTGAGCGCGCGTGTGAGGAGCGGGGCAGGGAGCTGACGCTCAGTGGGAGGCCTGTGCCACATGGCAGGGCCCTGAACACCACATGATGGACTTAATCTGATGAGGCTGGAGTTGTACACCCACCACCCGCTGCTTCTGAGCAAGACAGTGACATGAGGAAGGCAGGGCTCTGGGAAGAGTTGTCTAAAATTTCAACCAGGAAGGGTCTGGATTCGGAGAAGACACCCAGAGGCTCCTGGTGCTTTGTGGCTGTGGCTTACAGTCTGGGAGGAAGGGGGATTGGAAAAACAGGAAAGGAGAAAGAAAACTACATCAGTAGAAATAAAGAAGAAATTTTATATACGTGTGTGTGTGTGTGTGTGCAACTCTGTTACCTATTGGTAGCATCTAAACCAAAAACTAAAAGAAACAAAATTTGTGTATATTTTGGCTATTTCTCACTTGAGGGATTTCTCTTCTTCTGGTGGCATGTCTGGGTCCTCGCTGTGTCCCAGAGTGAGAAAGACAGATACGTCCTCTAAGAGGAATCTGCTGGGCTGAGTGCAGAAACTGCTATCTTCCCTTCCCTCATCTTCTTGTTTTTCTACTTTTTCACTCTTTTGTGCGGGGGCCTCATGTGCTATTACATAGTCCCTTTGCATTAAACCTCAAATCTTAATAAAATATGAGCATATTTTATGTGTGACTAATAGGGTGAGCCATGGAAAAAGGGCAGCCTCTAGTGAAAGTGGAGGAGAAACCCATCTTCCTGTTTGCAGTTGCTCCAAAGTGAGGCCTCTGCCTCCATGGCCTCAGTCTTGTGAAATGAGCTCATGGCATCTCCAGACAGCAAGAGGAGAGGCCTGGCGGTGGTGCTCAGATCTCTCCTTCAACAATGCTGAATGAGTACAGGACGCTAAGGTAGGTGAGAGAAGAGCAAGTTGTCCCGCCACCTACTGCCGGGAAGGCTCAGGATCACAGGCACAGTGTGTGGTGAGGGGCCACGCTTCATTTCCTAGTTCTAGTAGGTTCATAGATTAATCATATTCTGTGTGAAAGAGAAAAGGGGCCACAGCTACTATTTGATAAAGGATCTGAGATTCAAATTAATATTTTTAAGATACTAATCCTACCTTAATCTCGTAACATGATATTAAAAATCAAACTATTTGACATGCAAAAAAAAAAAAAAAAGAACAAAATAGTGTTTCTTTCCTAAATTAAAAAATCCCCTAATAGTTCACGTTTTGGATTTTTGTTATGGTGTATTCACAACTGCATGATCCATTAGGAGGCTCACATGCGGTTATAAACAAGTTTATGTAAGCGGTATTTTTTTAACAAGCATTCAAGTCTTCCTTTAATTTAATTCAGTACATCATCAGTCATGTAATGTTACTCCCTAGGATTTAATTTCACATTTTGGGAGATGAATTAATTCTTTCAGGCAACTGGGCTGCAATTTAGCTGGCATATTACAGCTGGAGTATGCTATGTGAACCTCACCGATCTAAATAACCTGATTTTCCGTGAAAAATTTATTGACAGCATAAGCCCAACTGTAAAACCTATGTGTCAGAGGTAATTCTGGTTCAGTGTAAAACTGACTGATCTTATTAGTTTGGTTCCTGGCAACACACCACTCCTGCCTTCTCTATTCCATGGAAGGGGTTGAATTCCCTCCAGTGTGGTTTCATCCAGACCAGTATCGAAGACTCAGAAGAGAGTCTCTCATTATCCTCACGGCCCCAAATGGGTGGGCTGTGGTGGCTTTCTCATTTGGGACCACAATTCTCAGGATTTAAAGATTAATGTTGTCGAGGCTGAGACGAACCAGTTCCTTCACATTAATGAGCACTGATAAAGGATGCCGAAAGTCACAGCCCCACAGAATAAGAGGGTAACAATTGCTTCTTGCTCTTCTAATAATCACTTCAGCACCAACCCGCCCTCTCCTTGCCCGCTTCCACTTCTCTCACTGTGTCACATGCCTCAGCCATTCTACTAGCTTAGCGTTTTTGTCTAAACATCTCCTCTCCTCACGTTATGTGTTACTCTTCACCCGTCCCTTCCTTCTTCTCTTTCATATTTAGTTGTCTTTACTATGAAACGGAGCTATGTTATATTATCTTTACTTACTGAAAAACAATTAGATTTCATGCTTTTAATTCTTAAAACAAAACCACATTACTTTTTAAAAAATAAATGAATTAAGTTGCTTTTTACTTGCAGCAACTCAGTGTTTTGGATATTTGCTTTGTTTCTACCAGCAAGCTAGTGGCCCTCCACACAGGAGGCCTTCGGCACCTGTGCTGCGGTCTCTAAGGAATCCACTGGGGCCGTCTCTCTACAGCGGCCACTACATGGTACTCAGGGTGTGCTAACTTAGATTAGGTTTCTGATTCCACAACAGGTGTGGCAGTATTTATCTAAAAGAAAAAAAATAAAAAAGAAATTGGAGGCAAAGCCAATTACAGTAGTCTTAGTAAATAATTAAATGTAAATTCTAATTTAAAATAATGACACAAACCAATAAATTGAAGGAAATTAAGAACTAAGTATACTGCTATGACCTCAACTCACCCGCTCCCCCTGCCCACAGTGAAGCCATATGGCACTATGAATTCAGACTCTTGTCTGATACGCTCTACACCCAGTTGCATCTAGACACATGGGTTGAGTTAAGTGTGCTATTTCAGCCTGTACTCATTACTTCTTAACTTTTATTGGCTCATGTCTCCACTTCCATATTATTTTTAATGCTTTTAATTAAATTTCCTTTCTATAATACAAGTGGAGAGCAAAAAAACATTATACAACTATTTCGCCAAGTTACCGAATTGTTGACCATGAACTTATAGAAGTTCATTTCTGAACCAGGCCTTTCTGTTTTAGCCAAAATAATAACAATACTGATAATGTACACATTCATATGCTGTGTGTTTTACAAGGAGCTTTCACATTTTTAATGTCATTTAATCCCCACAACCTTCATTTGAAGTAGGAATTCACGAGAGGCAGGTTTAGGGGACCTGCCCAAGGTTATAAAAGAGAACGCAGACATGCAAATCCCACCCTTCTGCATCCAAGGCCAGCACTCTCTCTACCGTCCTACAAGGCGTGTGCTCGAAATCAGGCACAGGAAGGAAAGGGAGGGAACCAATCAATTCTCGTGTGTTTCCTTCATTTGAAGTCAGAGAAGGTGATTTCTGGTCTACGGGGTCAACCTGTTTTCCGAACTACTGAAAATGAAGGATGGTGACTGTCACATTGTATATTTCTTCATGTTTTGGAAAGTGGGATGATCTTGTGTTTCTATTCCAGCTCCATTAAGCTAAAGGGCCTAGTAATTTAACAGCTCTGGTATTTCACAAAGCTCGATCAGTACACTTCTGCCAAAAGCCATTAGAATTTCTCATGACGACTGGGTAAATACTCTCCCTGTCTATCAAAAACAACCTCAGCTTGTCCTGTGCCGTAACCCATAACATTTATAAACACGCTTATTAGCACACACAGGAAATGAGACAATAAGAGCCACCAGCTTTTCAGTTCATTTCTTTTTAGGGAACATTCATTCCAGCAAAAGCTTGGCATCAGATGTTATTTGCGAAAAAAGGTGATGACTTTGCAATTATAGGTAGCAGATGGCTACCTGCTGAAAATGATGCCAACCAAAATATCATGACTAAATCTGCTCTTCTCACTATATGGCAGACTGAACTGAACAAATATTCGGAACCAGTAAATTAATACTATATAACCTTTGGGAAAATCCTTGTTCTAGAAAGAGCAATGGAGTGCAGGCAAGTCAGGAGATCTGGATTGTATGTGACCTTGAGAAAATAAGCTGACTTTTATGGTCTTTGATCTCCGAAGCTAAAATAAAGTGTTCTGCCTTTTCAATGATGCATTTAAGAAAATAAATTTAGCAAATTAACTAAAATCATGTCATATGAGTGAGAAACTAATTTTCTTGTGTCTGATACCCCTTGTCAATATCAACTAGTGCTACAGGCAGTGATCTCATTGAAAAGTGACATAATATCTAATACTAGTTTTGTAAGGTTGTCATAATAGTTCTGTTGTGGACTCTCAGGCACACACTGTAATTTCCATCAGTAAAACAAGCTTTATGTCCATTTAGGGAGACATGACTTTCACGAATTGCTGACACCATCTAAATTACCATTTACCAGTGTGGATTTAGCAATAGAATGTCTTTAAAATTTCAAAAGGATGTGGTAAATTATTTCTAATTGATTAAATTTTATTTTAGAAAAAAATAAATAGCACGACGGCATTTTGTTACAATAGCTAAAATCATCAAAACATATGTTTCCGACACAGCTTCTTAAAATGTTACAATATTTGTTATTCTAAGTTCTATATACATGAGGAATATCAGGAAATATCCGTTTGGAATTACTATATTCACTTATTGAAGTGTATTTTGGAACATTAAAAAATTCAGTTGCAAAATTCATCCACCAATATGTTAAAATCCTTTCCAAGGATTCTGCTTACTATGCATCACTGATAAGAATACTTTAAGAAAGTACTTCATCATTAATTGCAATTGTAGAAACTGTGATTTTTTTCTTGTCCATTGCATCCTAGAAATTAATGATTTTATTCTGTCTCTAACATACAAGTGGCCAACAGAAGTGTATCTTGAGGTTTCTATCTGTATAACAGAGATACACACTTAATCCTCTTGTGAAAAATGTTTGGGAAAATGAGCTCAAGCAAGTCTTTCATTAGCATGAACTTCTGATATAAGGAAAACATCTTACCTTCCACTCAGAGATGAAAAGAAGGGGACTACATGTATTCCCAAGGGGCCTCCTTCCCCAGAAATCTCCACTGTTCTTGTCATATCACTGGGGCAGAAAAAAATAACAGCACAGATGAGTCTCTGCTAAAAAAACAGATGAGGCACATTAAAGAAAACCCAAAAAACTAAACTTTAGGATTATGTCAACTACTGTCAACTCAACAGCAGAGGTGAAATCAAAAGAGATTTGCTGGTATGTTCAGACGATCCAGGAAATAAAATGTTTAAAAGACCATCTGATTTCTTATTTTTTCCCCTAGAAGAAGAATAAATGGAAATGACTACCTACAAAAATAACTTCCTACTTAACTTAATCTGCATAAATCAACATATTTAAAAAGATGCACACAAAAATGACATTTCTCCCCATTGAGACACACTTGAAAATTACTGCACAGATGATAAAATACACAGAATTAAGCACATCTATTCTTAAATGTAAAGTAGGCTTTTTTCCCCAAAACAGAGAGAAAGTGAAATAAAATGTGTATTTATTAGAAAAAGCACAGAATTACATTTTACAACAACTGTGAAGCCTCATTTGGTAATACATATGGGCATGTTCAAAGCGTTACAAATCAAAACTTAACTTGCTTCTCAATAAGGCATCAGTTGTATTCAATGGAACAATTCCAAATTTTCAGCTCCTGTTATTTTTAGAGGTGGAAAAAGGAGTTGCAAAGCCTGGAGAAAATGTATTACAGAAAGAAATGGAAAGCCTGACCCACCTAACCTACTCCAGATTAAGAAAAGGATGAGCTAGAAACATTCGTGGATAGTGTGTGTGACTGAATATACAAGGCAGTGGGAGCTTTTGAGTAATAAAGGGTGGAACTAACAAGTTTTTATAAAGATGAAAAATAATAACCGTGAACAATTATTGGCTCCTTTAACCCCAGAGAGAGAAAACAGAATTGCCAGAGGAAAAATGATAAAGTTGAAGCAAACATCCCCATTATGGAAATCGTAAGCAGGTCTCTATTTTTTCCTATGTACATGAAAATGACCTGAAACTAGATGTCAAATTAAGAGCTACAGCTGCTACAAATTCTTTTCTGCTCCAGACTGAAAATGGCGAAATTTTGGCGCTTTGCTGGAAAGTTGAGAACAGCATTAAGAAAGCAAAATGCCTGATGAATCACTCTGCATGAAGCGTACTCTAAATTATCAGCAATCTAAAACAAATACATTAAATATATTCTCATTCAGTGGATTAGGCTTATTTTTTTTAATTTATTTTTTTTTTAAGATTTTATTTTTTTTCCTTTTTCTCCCCAAAGCCCCCTGGTACATAGTTGTGTATTCTTCGTTGTGGGTTCCTCTAGTTGTGGCATGTGGGACGCTGCCTCAGCGTGGCTTGACGAGCAGTGCCACGTCCGCGCCCAGGATTCGAACCAACGAAACACTGGGCCGCCTGCAGCGGAGCGCACGAACTTAACCACTCGGCCACGGGGCCAGCCCCAGATTAGGCTTATTTGTAATGTGTTTTCATTGCAAATGTATTATTAAGAACTGCAAAAAAGAACACAGTTTCCAACATTTGTGGAATATGATGGAATTTCAAATCTAATAATAAACTTCAAATGAGTTTTGCTCAGATATTGCTGATATATTTAAAACTTGTTCAGTCAAGCAAGTTATATGAGAGACCTGGAACAAAAGATAGAAACAAAACAAATCTTAGAGTGATAATAACGTGGGATAAAATAGATTCTCCTCCATACTGCCTGTCTGAGAATATAGACAGATGAATATATGCATATGAATTACTATAGACAGGTACACATTCTAAGTCCTGAATATAAAATGTTCAGTGGGCAGAGAAAGTTGTATTGCCTTTAATGGGCCACGGAGGAATTATTTGCGTATAATAACAGATTTATGGTGCATTTTCAGGTATTTGAGGAAGACTAAACCCAACACATTCACTTTCTAGGGTGACCGTACTCTTTTAAAGATTTCTAAAAACGGAGACTAAAATCTTGTTTAACCATTAGAACTTTATCATCTCTACTTTATAATGTATTTTTATAGTTTTGTACTTAGAGCAGAACACAAATCTTTCCTAATAAATGTGTATCCACATGCTGATAGAAAGCACTTGTACATATTACATAGAGGCTTTTGGAATTTAAGTGTTTAGTCTAGTATAGACTTCAGCATTTCGCTGAAAAATTTTTATGATGGCTTTATGGATTCTCAATTTTTTCTATTTCACAAATATTTCTTTAACCCATTCAAGGCCCCTCCCGTAAAACATAATAAATTGTACGTATCATATTCCTACCTACTAGTTAGTAATTATCGATGCCGTATTTTTACAATCACTCAATAAAGTAAACCTCATAATTTGTTAAAGTAATCAAAATTGTTTCAAAATACTAAAATTTTTTTGGGAGATGTAGTTTTAAGGTTCATTTCTACTTTAAAAGATTCCCTTTTTCGATATTTCAGAATAAACTTTTATGCTATCTTATATGAACGTCACAATTCTTTGGCTAGAAGGATATCTGAAAAATGTTAAATTACTATCTCAAAAATATTATTATCCTAGAAAAAAGCACAAAAGACTTTCGATTTTGTTGATTATAATATGCAGGCACTTACAGAGAATTACGTCTACTTAACGCAGACAAGCATTACAAGCTCTACACGCACTATGTTCATCACGCTGTTTATAAAAAGTTGTCCATTATTTGTTTCAAGATGCAAAGAAAAGCATTTGAAAAAGGAAGCCTCATAGACTAGTCCATGTATTTTTATTTTATTTTTTAATTTTAATTTTATTATTATTATTTATTTATTTTAAAAGGGGAAAAAAAACCCTGAGTGTTATAGACACTTGATGGAGTTCTGCAGAAATCTCTGTATATTCACCCTTCATGGAAGAGAAACACAGCAGGTAGGACTGGATACAATTATTGGAATGCATAGCTGATAAAGTGAGAGACTACTAGGATGTGGAAATCCACTATGAAGGCTCTGTGTTTAGGCAAACTGCAGAGTGGAGTCCCAGGGCCAGTGAGCAGGCTTGCACACACTTATTTATGTGTTGGAGGTGGACTGAGAATAGAAAACGTAGAGAATGCGCTGGAAAGGACATTCTAGCAGTGGAAAGAAAAAGGGACTGGCAGCTACTCGTAAAAAAGAGAAAAAATGAACTGTGAGGTAAAGGGAAAATACTTCAGCGACACAAAGAAAAGTCAGAAGATTTTGCCAAAGTCAAACTAGCTAACTTTCTACAACTTTTTAAGACACAATGAAACAAAAGCAGATAGTCGCAAACCATTAGGGCCAATAGTAACAAGCAAGTTAAATGTTCTGAGATCCAACTGACAAAACTGATTCCAATAATCCCTGCACCCAGCCGCCGCTGATCGAAGAGCTTAGGACAAAACTCTGGGCGAAGGGACGGAATCAGCGGTTCACAGTGAGCCTGTCGTGACGGCTACTCTGCAAGAACTAGACGGAAAGTGCTTTGTTTGGTTCCAAGCAGAAGAAAGACGTGAGGCTTGAGGGAGAGAATACAGTGGAGCTGCAGAGGACCGCAGACCTAATTTCTTCACCCGAGGCAAACGGACAGCACTTTCCACAGACGGTTAGTCAGCTCAGCCATAGGCCTCTCCTCCAGGGTGAGCGAGGGACAGGACGCAGGGCAGGGAGGGGCAGATAATTTGTTTCAGAAGGAAATCATGGTTAATTTATGAAATTAGAGAGAGAAAGTGTATCCCAGTGGTGGCTTTGAGTCAGCTGAGTAAATCATTTAAATTAAGACCAAAATTGTGAGGAAATTAAGATAAATTCCTAATAGAGTTGTTGGTTTTAAAGAAAAAGACACAGAACATAACATATATAAATCATACAACAGTATCTGGCATATACCAAGAGTCCAATAACTATCAGTTATTAGTGTGATTACGCAAACTCTCTGAGGAAACATGTAAGCTTCTGGACTAAAAGGGAATAATGTATCTCAAACTTTGCAATTTTTCTCAACTGATTTCCTCAGTGAGACTTTTTAAAAAATCCTTCAATCCTGTAGGATTGAGGAACAAATTTTCCTCAGGATTAGACTGCTGACATAGAGAAGACAATGGATTGTAATAAACGGTGGAAGAGATTGGTCGCTGTGCCCAGGGGCTGATGTGCAGGTCTGCCATACACAACAGTGTGAGAGACGGACTATCGAGAGGCCTCCAAGAGGAGTCTCTTGATGACAATGACATCTCCTTGATGGTGAAATGTCTTGTTGAAGAGAACATACTGTGTAAAAATCACAAAGAATTTGTCGTCATGGTGGCGGGGTTCACTTAATGCACCTGAATTCAACATATATTAATTGAGGAGTTCCAGTGGGGAAGTTCTGCAAGGAACAAAGGCCAGTGCTTGAAGAGTTCAGGTCAGGTGAAGACCAGTGATAAAAAATAATACAAAGCAATAGAATGATGGTAGTAACAGTAATATGTTCTCAATGAACATAAGCTATGACTTGAGAGGCAGAGTGCTAATTGCCGTCTGGGCATTATAACATGTCCTCACATCAAATGCATAAACAGATCACTTCCGTTTTACAGAGAAGTAAAGTGATGCTTAGAGAGGTTAAATCTTATACCAATGGCATCATGTTGGACTCCAGTTGGATTCACTGCCTTCCAGAGCAGCAGTTTCAACCACTTTGACATGTGAGCTTCAAAGCAGAGGCTCTTTCTGATGAGGTGCAGAGGAAGAGGCTACAGGCTCAGGAAAGGAAGCTGGGATCAGGGAAATCTTCCTGAAGGAAGTGGCACTTTAGGTGGACCTGAGAGGATCTTCAATAAAAAGAGTAGGTGAGGCAGCAGAGAGGGCAAGCTCAGGAGGAGAAACGGTCTGCACTGAGACAGCGCACGGCGGTGGTTTGTGGGCGCGCAGACTGGCTGTGATGTTAAAGGGAGAGTGAGGGGGAGGGAGGCAGGGACGGAAAGAGGGGAGACATGGAGGAGATAAGTTTGAACCATTAGCTTGAGATCAAATCTAAGGCTGATATGCCAAATTCCACGCTGAAAAAATCATGCTTAATTTTGTAAACAATGGAGTCACTAAGGTTTTGGAACTCAGGAGCGCTGTGACAAATGCTGTGGTCTGGAAATATTTAGCTGGCAGTGATACGTAGGATAGATTAGGAAAGGGAAAGACAAGGCAGGGAGTGGGACTTGAGACAGGAATTAGTAAATTACTGCAATAATAGATCTGAGAGGCAGTAACGCATCAACGCAGGGAAAGGTTCAACATATTTTGAGAAGGACTCTGCCAAGAATTTGCCAAATGAATGGATATCAGAGGCAGAGGAGAAGATAGGAGAACACCTGATGGCAGTTTTAAGGCTGAAAAAAGAGGTAAGTCTGGAGGAGGCTGATTTGGGCAAGTGTCAAGGAATAAGGTGAGATCAGGAATGAGCTGGAAATGAGAGATAAGGTAAAGGTCTTTTGCACGTATTGCATGCTACTTAAAAAGAAGCTTAAAGGGTAACTTTATTTAAAAAAAAAAAAACACACCCAATAGAAACCTCTTGCTTCAATCTCTTCTTAAGATCAAAGTAAATTGAGCAATACACCGTAAGAGAGGCATATTATAAAACTATTTGGAGACCTCCCTCTAAATGTTACTTTTCTTTTAATAAAAATGTTTGTGTTAATGATGGGTGAGCAGTTAATAGTTATGCTTATGACTTACAGAGCCATGTGTTTTATCCTCTCAGTCACTCACTCAGCAAACACACCTCCATTAAGTTCCAAGACCTGTACTATGTGTCAGGATCCCTTGGAGGATTCAGAGTCTCATTTGGGAGAATGACAAATAGTTACAATAAACTGTAGTTTGTGAGAAGACAATAATTGCAATTGCAATTAATGTTTACCCAGCCTTTCTTTTAGCATTGTGCAAAGTGCAATTGCCTGTAATATATCTCATTTAATCTTCACAATCACCTATGTGACCATGATACCCATTTTCCATGAAAAAGCATTTTAAAGAGGTTAAATAAGTAGTGCAAGATTACATAGGGAGTGTTCAAACTCAGGATTTAACTAAATCCAAAAATTTTGGAACTAAGGAATGGTTTCATGAATGCTGTGGTTTAGAAAAGTTTATCCAGTGGTGATATGTGGGATCAATTAGAATAAGGAGAGATCAAGACTCAGGAGGAGAAGCGTTAGAAGGTTATTAAAATATGAGATAACAAAGGCCTGAGGAACCACTGTGGGAATTAAGACATAAGAACAGGTTCAAGACATTTTGAGATGGGCTATGCAAATAATTTACTGAGCTTCTATGCCACCTGCACGGAAGTGAATCCAAAGTCCTCTGCTTGAGCCAAGCTCTGTGGGATATCAGACCATCCTTGCCCAGGAGAATACTGACCAAGGAACTCGGTTCTAAGTGGCTTCTTAATTTCTCTTCAATCGCTCCCTGTTCATCCCATACCTGCTAGAACCAAGTCCTCTCCTAGAACTGGAATCTCCAAGCTTTCCCCTGCAGGCTTCACGTTCCGTGCTGCTAAGATCCTTCTCGCCCTTCCCCACCCGAGAGTCTGCGAGTGCTGGGAGTCTGCTCTCACTCTACTTTCTGAACTTGGCCTCAAACTGACCTGAGCTGACTTCTCCTACACTGGAAGTTTCCTGGCCCAGGTTATGTAGGATGAAATAAGATACCAGGGGGTGAGGGATGGTGCACACTGTAGTCAAGAGATTTGGAGACAAGGGTGGTGGATGTCGATCGGATCTCTCTAGAAGTTACTTAATTGCTCTGAATTGCAATTCCTTACCTACTAAAGGTGATAAAACCTATGTGAAAAGGCTGTTTTGCTGGCAGGGGCTCTTTAGAAATCTCATGTCATGACAGAAGAATTAACTGTTCCAGATTAAAAGGCCTAAATAAACATGACGACTAAATGCAATGCATGATTCTGAATCAGATACTGGATTGAAAAAAATTTCTGTGAAGGACGCATTGGGACATTCAGCAAACTGTGAATATGAATTGTATTATACACATTTTATTGTGTTTATCTTAAATTGCCTGAATATGATCATCATATTATGGTTACATAGAACATATATTTCCTTGTTTGGGGAAAATATGTGGAAATTATAAGGGTAAAAAGATCACGATATTTGCAACTTAGTCTCAGATGGTTCAGAGAACAAATGTGGCAAAATGATAACAATTGGTGAATTAGGTGAGAGGTTTAGGGTTATTGATTGAATTATTCTTGCAACATTTTTGTAGGTTGGAAATTTTTCAAAATAAAAAGTTGAAAAAATTAAAAAAAAAAAAGGCTGTTTTGATAATTAAATTATACATATACACACATATCTTAATTAAAGAAAGTTATTTTTTAAAATTCCTATACGCCATTTCTCTCAATTCCTTATACCAGGAGAAAGCTTAGTTGATTTGCTCATGCAGCCATGAACCAAATAATTGTTCACTCTGTGACAGCTATCCACACAAGATTTAGCCAAATGTTAGCAAACCTCTCAAAGCTAACATTAAAAACGATGAAAGTAAAGGCAAACAGAATAAGAATATTATATTCATTATGCCTACCTCAAAAATCAATCTTATCAAGCTTCTAAAAAGACAGTGCTCTGGAGATTTTCTGTACCAAATTTTTAACATTGTGTAGCTCATTAATCAAAGAAACCTAATCTAAATAAAGAGTAACTATGTCATATGGCTATAAATTATAAGCTTGAGGAAAATCTGCCCAGTAAAGCAATGAGATAAAGAATGATTGCATATTTTTTTAAAGCTAATTCCATGTACAATGCTTGGTCCCTATTTGTAACTGGAGTGAACGAAAGGAACATGTTGACTAAATGAATGGGGAATGGCCATCGGCCTCAGAAGCATCACTTCCTAGTGCTGAAGCCAACAGTCGACCAAACACAGAATTACTTCCCTTATGCAACTTAGAAAAAAATGGTAATGATGATGATAATAACAGAGATGGTAACGATAACAATAATATTTGTAGCAACAGCAACAAATACTCACAGGGCTTACTCTGACCCAGGCACTGTTCAACATATTCAGTTAATATATGTTTTACATATATTGTCATTTAATCTTCATACTAACCCCCTGAAAAAGGTTTTAATATTATTTCCATTTCATAGACCAGAAACCAATGCAAAGAGAGATGAGTGAGTTGCCTAAGCTCATAGAACTAGTAAGCAGCGGGACTGGGATATGAACCCAGGCAGTTGTCAGGGCAGAACAGGAAATTAGGGCACAGCAAAGGAAGTTCTGGTGAGCATGAGAGCAGCTGACTTCATATAATGAGTCACTTACATTAAAAACACGAAAAATCCTGGCTGATAGGCTGGATGCGTTTTACATACATCAAGTAAAATATTGCAAGATTATGAAAACACAACGCAAAGCAATATTCAAAGAGCTAACGTCAAAGTAAAACCCTCAACCACAGCGAACTTTGAAATGCTCACTTTCAACTGCTATTCAAAGAGAAGAAAAGAGCAATTAAGAAATCCAGGTTGCAGAAGAGTTGGAAGGATTGAGGTTCATTTGTACATATGTTTGTCAGGAAGTTCTCATATCATATAAAGAAAATGAGAGAAAAGAGTAATTAAGTAATTAATTTTAGAACTGGGACAGGTTTCACTATTCTATTTATCTTGATCTTTCCTATGAAATAAAAACTATAAACTATTAAACAGACAAACATTAAATTAAAATAAATATAATATTCTTATTTGCATAAAGAGGATACCTCAATGCATCCTTAGTTTTCGGCGATGTCAGTAGTTCTGTCATCATAACTTCTCCATCTTCTAAGTTCTGTGTGGAATCCTGTAGTGAGACAAAGCCGTAAGGATGTGGAGCTGTGCATACAGAATTGAAAATGTGAATAAAATGTCTCAGCATGAGAGAGTAAAGGGTTTTACTCTGGATATATACAGTATGCTCCAATTTCTTTGAAGACTGGAAACAGGTGTTAATCTTTTCAGTGCTTTCAATGTTCTTTTCTCTCCCGTTTGGTTTCTGAAATACTCAGATGGGCCATTTACACAAAGCAGTATGTTAAGAGCTTCGGAATACATCATTTAGCTTCCTGCTACTCAACCATGGGCTTTTGGGAATGAGTGTTTCAAATCAGCAAGGAAAAGGGAAACCAAAGAGAAGGTGCCATTGACAGGTGGTGATGGATGAGCTTTAATGCACTGCACTTGCTTGCACCCCCTGGTGCTAATAAAAATATAAAGAAAAGTTGCCCGGCAAGGTCACTTCTGTCAAGAATGTAACTGGATTATTGCAGGGAAAGAAATCTGGATTTCTCACTTTGTCGTAAGACTTTGATTCTGAGGATGATCTTCAGCACAGGGAAACTAAAAGCAACCATTTAATTTCTAAAATGGTAAACACTTCCGCTACAGAGAGGTAAGCGGGTCAGAGAGGCCTTTCCCTCTAGGACCGTGGCAAAGTTGAGTTGGATGTACATAGAGGAGAGAATGGATTCTAGAAAGCAAACCTGATTTAGATTCTCATTTTTGTCAGACATCAGTTCTCTGGTAGGCTTTGGAACTGTACTTTAACAGAGTAATTCTGCAGATACGCCACTCCTCAGAAGCAGTCACAAATAGTGTTAGTCATGGACTCAGATTCCATTGAAACAACAAACCACATTATCAACAATCACACCTGGAAACAGAGCATTCATGGATCTGAATGCACCATTTCAACCAAAAAAAGACAACATATGAATTAAGAAGTTGAACATAAAGGAATTAAGTTAATATCTTGAAGAAAACAAGACATAGAGCCACAACCCAAGCAGTCTGTCACAATGAATTTATTTTTAAAAAATGTGTTTCACTTTTAGACTGAGAAGTGACATTTCATGTAGGGGTTGGTGTTTTCTGAAGGACTTGGTCTAAACTAGACTTTTTTTTTTTTAATTTGCTTTCTCCTCTCCACAGGGTTAAAGAAAGAGAAGAAAATGCATAAAGTTAAAGAACACTTTTTAGTTTAAGTCACCAAATCCTAAACGATGAACGTCTTTGAAAGCTTTCGAACATTCATATTATCATGAAGGGCTTCATATATGCTTACAGAGAAAAGAGACAGAGTTGGGCACATTACCAAAATACTTAGGTAGACAAGTTAACAAAATATTTGAACTTGTGACTATCACACATGTCAAAACATTTGATGACTGCATTTATGTCAAAATCATTAACTTTCTTATCTGTCTGTCTTACCCAAGAGGGAGCTCCATGCAGGTTGAGCATGTGTCTAGCCTTCTATTGAGCACACAACACAGAATTCATGCAGTGAATGTTAATGGATGAATGAGCCGAATGCTATTATATTAGTTTTCTAATGCCATGTAATAAATGATCTCAATATTTAATGGATTAAAGAAATAAACTGTCTCTCATAGTTTTGGGGAGTCCGAGATTTAGAAGTGGTGTGGCTGGGCAGCTCTGGGGTGGAATTCCTCACGGGGTACAGTCAAGACATCAGCACAGCAGCAGCTGTAATTATCTAAAGGCTCAACTGGGGCTTTAACAGTCACCATTTTGTTCTTACAAAGGCTTTATTAAGATATAATTCACAAAACATTAAATTTACCCTTTTGAAAAAGCACAATTCAGTAATTTTTGGCTTACTCACATAGTTTTGCAACCACTGCCATCACCTAATTTTAGAACAATTTCAAAACCCCAAAAAGAAGTCCCATAATCATTATCTGTCACTCTCCATTCTCCCGTGGGCCCCCTCACCCCCCATCCCAGCTCCTGGCAATCATTAATCTGCTTTATGTCTCTAAGGATTTACCTACTCTGAACACTTTATATAAACAGAAGCATAAGATATATGGCTTCTATCACTTAGCGTGATATCTCAGAGCTCATGCATGTCCTAGCATGAGCTATCAGTATTACACTCTATTTTATGGCTAAATAATACTCCTTTGTATGGATAGACTACATTTTGTTTACCCATTCATTACTTCATGGGCATTGGGTTGTTTTCACTTTTGCAGTTATGAATAATGTTGCTATGAACATCAAAATAATGTTCAATTGTGAAATAATGTTGCTACGAATAAGGAATTCTCATGTGGACATGAGTTTTCAATTCTCTTGGGTATATGCCTATGGGTAGAGCTGTTGGGTCATGCAGTAACTCTATGTTTAACGTTTTGTGAAACTGCTGTACTATTTCCAGAGTGTCTGCCCCATTTCACATCCCATCAGCAATACATGAGGGCTCCAATTTCTCCAATCCTTGCCAACACTTGATATTTTCTTTTTCAAAAAAACTGTAAACATCCTCGTGGGCATGAGGTGGTTTTTGTTTTGCATATCCCTAGTGACTAATGGTTTGCATTTCCCTGAGGATTAATGATGTTGAGCATCTTTTCATGTGATTAATGGAGATTTGTACATCTACTATGGAGAAATATCTAATTATTTGCCTTTTTGTTACTAAGTTGTAAATGTTCTTTAAATATTCTGCATACAGATTCCTTATCAGATATATGATTTGTAAATATTTTCTCCTATTCTGTGGGCTTTTTACTTTCTTGATGTGCCCTTTGAAACACAAAGGTTTTTAATTCTAATGAAGTTCAAATAATCCATTTTTTCTTTTGTGACTTGTGTTTTTGGTGGTGTATCTATGAAACATCACCTAATACAAGGTCATAAAGATTTACTCCTATATTGTCTTCTAAGAGTTATATAGTGTTAGCTCTTACATTTAGGCCTATTACCATTTTGAGTTAATTTTTAATTAAGTTAATGGTGTGAGGTAGGGGTCCAACTTCATTCTTTGCATTCGGATATCTAGTTGTGCCAGAATCATTCATTGAAAAGACTATTTTTTCCCCATTGAGTTGTCTTAACACCTTTTTCAAAACTCGGTTGACCAAAAATGTACCAAGTTTTGAAATCAGGAAGTGAGACTTCTCCAAATTTGTTCCTTTACATGTTTGTTTTGGCTAGTCTGGGTCCCTTGCATTTTCATATGAATTTTAGAATCAGAGCAACAATTTCTGCAAAAATGCCAGCTGGGTTTTGATAAGGATCACATTGAATTTGTAGATCAATTTGGAGAGTATTACTATCTTAACAATATAAAGTCTTCTAGTCCATAAACAGTTAACAGTGGCAGTTAATTAAAATAAACATTCCTTTTGGCTTTGTAATTATGCATGGATATATACCCTCAGGATGTCAAAGAAAAAATTGGGATATTTGTTATAAAGTTTTAACTGTCTATTTTTGCCTCTTTACTCTCTGTTCCAAGTGGATTTTTCCTTTGGATCCCTTGCCAAGAAAATAACATACTTTCTGGTTCAAATCAACATTCTGCAAGGTTAAAAGGACTTTTTTCCTAGTTCTAGTTAGATGGTAAGTAAAGGTTCTGTTTACATCAACAACATACTTAATGCTCAGAATATATTGAAATGTCAATTAGAATTTGAAAGCAATATTGGGCCAATTGCAGTGCGATAATCTGCTCAAGGGTAATTCTGAACTGACTACAGTTTTATAGCAATCACGTCAATAACTGCAGACTTCAGAAAGAACACACACATTCACAGACCTGCATGGCTAAGATGAGAGTTCTCCTATTTTAAAAGTGGCATCAAAAATTCTTTGCCTTGCTACAAGCTATCATAAAGGGCAGTAACTACAGTTTATCGTCTCAACTAACGGGCAGTGTCTGTTCACTTGCCAAAATCATTTCTGTATATTGAAGCAAGAGAATTCTTTCATATTCTCTAGAGATGCGGCAGGCAGGCAGGTGCTCAGGGCATCCTATGAGGACCAAAGCCGATTCCAAATTGACTTCAGCAACCCTGAAGCAGAGCAGCGCTTCGAGACTGACTGACAAAGGCAGCTTGTTTCTTCACAAGGTCCACAAAAACAATTTTGCCAAAAATTACCAAATAATTGACAAGCAATAATTTAAGAGCACTTAGAGTTTTCCTTCACTAAATTACACGGTGAAATGAAGAGTCATGAAATCACACATATCTAAAAATGAAAATGATATTTTTTCTCATAGTTTATTTAAACAACTTTGAAAAAAATCTTTAAAATCATGACTTGTAAATTTGGAGATAAAGGGGCAAAAAGAATCTGACTAGGAAGAGCTAGAGGTACCAACAACTGGGCCTGGAGAGCCATTGTAGTCCTCCAACTTTAGACTTTGGAAATATTAATTATGTGATTGCAAATCCTTCCACTTGCCTCTAGAAAACGCAACGGTTTGGGAAGCTCTATACTGAATTTTATTAGTAAAATTATTACAATTTATATTTGTAATGTCAACTTCAAACAAATAGAGGGAGGTGACCAGGTGCATGGACTGTAATGGTGTAAAGTTATATCAAAATGTATCTTGTTTTTCCCTTTAGCGCATGTTATAATCCTCTTCTCTCTAAAAGTTCAGCAGGAGGCGGTGTCCTGCCAACCAGAAAGAGAACTTTGAGAAGCCTGTCCTTTAGCTCTCTGAGCAGGGAACATATCATCTGTGGCTCTCACAACAGACAAGTTTAATTACTACAGTTTTTAAAACGTGAACATTTTTAGCAACACTTTCAGGATCACGGGAGCATTTCTGACAGCCAGAATGAGTTGGATTTAAACATCACCGCACTATTTTTAGCTTTAAAATCAACACTCACATAAATATTCCCAAACCAATTAGCAGCAGCTGGAAAGTAAAGGTGTTTACATTGAGTGAGCGCTGGCACTAACAACGCCAAGCACTCCCCGGCTGGCTGCGTGATGGGGCCAGCAGCCACCGGGCGCCCCTGGCCCCAGGGTGATCAAGGTGTTGGCACCAGGCTGTCATTTCATCTTTCACACTTGGTACAAGTCACTGATGTCATACAGGAAGGTGTATTCGTTATGTAGCCTCATTAAGTTATACATCTCCAAATAAACTTAACACTCTGGATAAAACTTTTTGGAAGAAAATGCTACCCAAATTCTCATGATTTTTCCCTAGGCAGCCACAGCTATAAAACAATATTAAAAACAGTTTTACAGCTCAGTTTTTCATCTCTCAGATGAGAACTAAAATAGATGCCCTGTTATCAACAGATGTCTCCCTTTGACTTATAGGTGAAAATATATGGCTTTGGCTTTTTTCCCCCCGAATGCGTTTTTGCCACATTTGAAACCACTTGCCCGCAAAATTTTAACTGCAATTGAGTTATGTTTCAAAAGCTCAGGTGCATTTTAAAACAAGATTTGCATTCTGAAAAGTCAACTGTGAGTTTCTTTTGAAATTGCACATGAATTTTAGAATGAGACTAATAGAAAAATTATACAGAGACAATCTGAACGCCAGGTTACATGCCTGGTGCTCATACATAAACATAATGTAAATTTTAAAATTAAAATCCGGAGCATAATTTCAGAATATTTGTTTTTGCTGTCTATAACTAGAACATCTGTGCTAAAGTAAAAACGAGTTGTATTTGATAAGCACACATATGAAACGAACATGCACTTCGGTGCACAAGCACTGTTACTCAAGCTTGACCTAATACACAGTCTTTACTCCTTGGCCACAGGAAAGCTCTCAGTTAGCTTCATAGACACTACCTGAAATGTCTCAGTCCTAGCAATTTAACATGCATGATTTATTTTATATATATATATATAAGTATACGTAAATGTTATATAAATAATATATGTTAGGTTGTATATATGCATATCCAGAAATTGGCAAGACAATTAGACTTGAAAAGAAATAAATTACGAGCTTCTTAAGAATAAGTACTGTATTTTATTTATTTTACTTTTAACAGAGGTCCTCACTCTGTAGCATGAATGGCAATCACCTGGAACCTGAGAGTGCTGGGCCACCCCGAGGCTCTGGTGCAGCGGGTCTGGGTGAGGCGGCAAGTTTGCATTTCTAAGAAGCTCCCAAAGCTGCTAGCCAAGGAGCCACACTTTGAAAAGCACTGCCTTATGGTAACTAGTGCAGATCTTTGGAAATCCTGAATAATGTTAGCTAAGCCCTGGAAAGAATGGAGCTGGTGAGCTGGTGTAGTCCACTCACTTCACAGCTCCGGACACTGAGACCCAGAACAGTGAGGTGCTCACCCCTTTGCTGACCGAGACAGTGACCAAGCCAGAATCCAGGACTCTTGACTTTCAGTTCAGAGCCCTTTCTGTGACCATGGTGAATACATGCTGACTTAATGAATGCTCACCTTATTATTCAATTCATGGATCTTTTTTCTTTCAATGACATTAATAAAAAGTCTAATAATGTCTTGGATATACTTTACCTTTCTTTCGAAGATCTCAAAACATTTCACACTAACTAGATGTATATTCATGACAATCCTAAATAATTTCTTGGCATTCCTATTCCAATTTTATACACAGAAATATTCAAGGAGAAAAAGATTAATAATGTCTTGTCCAAGGAGAAACTAAGGGTCAAAGAAAGAACTAAGAGTACTTGGGACCCATATCTCCCGAGATTCAGGTCTGCATGCAAGCATGTTAAATGTATTTACCTTGTTCTGTCTCTTAGCTACCGATTTTAGGAAAATGAGGTGAGGGAAAAATATCACATCAAAAAACAGTAAAAGAAATGATTTACATGAAAAACTATCAAGTGTTTCATTATTCTAGAGACTGAGCTATAATAATTGCATTTATTAAATAAAAAGTTATTTGGGGGGAATACAATTAATTAGATCATAAATAATCTAACTAGTCCCAAAGCCTTGACTTGTTGGGTATGTGTGCACACATCTACACACATACGCCGCTAAGCCTCTGAATATATATGGGGTAAAATTGGACTGAGTTTAAACAGCTCTGGACTCTGTAGAACACACTGAAAGTCCACAGTCTTGAGCTGACTGTCTCATGGAGGTCGCGCCACTGTGGACGATATGCTGTGCAGGTTACATCCCACGGACTCTCCACACACTCAGAGTTGGCCACACCACCTCTTCATCTGGTTTGTGCCCAAGAGATGCTGCATGATCTTAATATATTTCATAAAAATAAATTTTAAGGGAGAAAGACTAAGGCACAGTAGTAAAATTAAGCTCTGGTTGAACACAAAGGAGATATAGCTTCCAATAGAAGTCCTATCATTGCTTTGCCTGGTGACCAGACACCTAATCTCCTGGCCCTCCCTTGTATTATCTGTAAAATGGGTTCAAGAAGATTTCGGTTTCCATTCCAGGTATAAAATGTCCCAGAACTTAGTGAAGGTGTAGCAAATAGTAAGGCAGGTGAGCCTGCACTAAAGAAACATAAAAATTCTCCAACAGATAAATTAAGGCGTGATTATTCATTTGAACTAATGTTTCTTTTGAATGCTTCCCTTGAGAAGCAAACTCTCATAGAGATACACAATTTTATACTTTCTCAACATACTTGTTCTAAATAACTTTGAGGAACAAACCCATGGCAGGAGGTAGAGTGTACTTGAACTAAAACTAAAGCCCTCCCTCCATACCTCGTTGTTCTTCTTTTCATTTTTTCTATGATCTTTTCTTGGATATTTCCTTTCCTTCTTATTGCTACTAATTAGCACAGAGTTCATTGCTAAGTATTCTGATTTAGATTTGAGAAGACAAAATATTTTAAATAATTTTTTTAAATGCCTACCATTTACACATTTTACCTGCTGGGGTCTTTTGTTTGTTTGTGTGTGTTTGTTTTGGGTAGAAATTAATAAAGTGGCTTTGATTAAGCCTGATACCAGGTAGTCAAAACACAGTTGTGAGCTTATAAAAAGGTGGGGTGGGGGCAGATTCTGCTGTGTTTGTGCGATTGAGCGGACTGGACACACTGACCAAGCCCATGTAGGTATCAAAGATGAAAACCGCTATCACTGTCAAGACCAGCACGTCATCTGCTTTGTTGATCTTGTTACATACCCCCCCAACATCAACTGGGGTGCTTCCCCCCAAGCAAATATGTTCAATGAAAGGCTGCTTTAAAACCCTAGGACTGTGGAAGTTCCAAAGCTCCACAGGCAATGCTGGAACCCCTGTTTGAATGTCCACTGTTCCTTACTCATAAAGAATGCAGTTCCAAAAGCACTTACAAGAAAACTGGAAAACACACGCATTTGTTTCAAATACAAGATGGACACAAATATGTTTATAATGACCACTTTGATTTATAATTGGATTATTTCTCCACCCAGTTATACTTAATTTTTCCTAGTTTTCTCTATTATTAAATACTTCAAAATCGCTTGAGCCCAGCGCTTGTCAGGTAGAACAAAATAATGCCATTTATTACTGAAAGTGTGAAGACACTGAACCACACAGCATACTCTCCCACACAGGTCTGCTTCGGATCACACTCCCAACATAAAACATATGATCAAAGGTGTTGTAAACATCTGCTTCTCTTCCATTTAATCTCTCTGCTTAAACCATATCATCTTCTCAAATATTTATAATACAGGTCTGTCAACTTGGACATTTGATGGCACCAGGGCCTCGTGTGAAACTACAAACCATCAGGTAAAGCTGGGACTAGAAAAGACTAGAGGAATTCGGGATAGTTCAGCCAATTAGAAAGAACTTCCAGCTGAACCATTTTCATTTTGCTAGCTGAGATATATTCCAACCAAGTTTGACTCTAGTCAATGTACCACATGCATTTAAGCAAAGCTGTACAAATTCCAGCTCCCGTTAGGAGAGTGTAAAGATAAAAGGACACCTTGTTAAAGGAATGCGTTTCATTTGCACACGCATTTCGCTTACGCTGGCACAGGCACAGGCACACTTCTCTGCTGGACTTCCCTGTGAGCATCTTCACTACGAAAATGGGCTGCAGAAAATTTGGAATCCACAGACCAAGTCCATAGCTGTTACAGGAAGGAAAGAAAAGGCACAGGGATTTATGTGTACATTTAGTTTAATAAAACGTTTCAAAAAATTCTCAAAATGTAGGAAGTCTACACTGAAAAATCCTTTATAATTATGAGATGGAGAACCAAGTTTACAACCTATCTTTGTTCACAAATAAGGCCTGTTCAAGACTTTTCAGAAGGCTTTCTTATTGCCTCCTGAGAGCCATTTCACTTTCCTCTTTTCCAGCCCCAAATTCCCTCAACCTGCCACGAGCCCTTGATTCTTTCCCACAGCCTCCATGGATCTTTCCACAGAGCCATTTTGTCATTCACTGTGTCATCTTTGCACTCCACTTCATGACACCTTTATTGGAAGCCTCTGGTTATAAAAACTCTTTCACTAGCTTGTGTTACAAGAGCTGCTGAAAATGAGCAGTGTGGGTAAGGACTTTCTCAGACAACCTAAGGTGCCCTGAAGAAGACTTGCCATCCTGTCTGAGGAGAAGGAGGAACAGCAGGCCAGGCACAGGCACTGCATGGAGAAAGGAAGTGAGGTGACCCAGAGCCCGCTGCACCCTGTGGGCTTGAACAGCACGTGGAAAAGCTGGAACTAAGGCCCAGAGGTCCGCTCCACTGAGAACAGCCTTACTCAGGCGTAGCAGTCAGCAAAAAGTTTGCTTTTGTTATTCTTTTAGGTATAGAGACATACTAGACAGTTGGAAAAGATTCTGCAAAAGTAGCTACAGCCAGACCAGAAGATATTCTGATCATGTGAGGAAACCACTCTGCATTTTTATTCAAATACGAAACCTTGGACCTACAATTGTTTGCAGTGCTTCACGGATGAGAGGGAGCTCTGGCCCACTAAGGTCTCACTGGTTGAGCCATCAACGGCTAAAATATTAGCTCAGTGAGGGCAGTGCTTTTGTTCACAGATGGATCCCAAAGGACTGGAGCAATGTTTGGCATACAGTAGACGCTCAATAAATACCTAGACACCAGCTGTCAAGACCACCATTGGTGCCTGGCAAACATCCATCCATCCTTTGACATCCTCTGACAGAATGGGCACTTTCTCCTTGAGCACTCCGTGGACACCATCCGTGGCCTCAGGCAACCTCTGTGCCATACAAAAGCTCTACAGAGGCATCCATCTCAGGGCAGGCAATGATTCCTCTTCAGGTCTGTCTCCCTAGCTTGGTTCTGATAACCCTGAAGTGGGGAATGTGTCTTTTCCATCTTTGTATATCTATCACCTAGCACAGACCTGAAATATGATAAATATTCCCCTTAGGAGGGATTTACTGGATAAAGAAATTCTTTCCCTAGAAATACTTTCCCTTAAAGGCTCTTCAGTAACTTTCAATGGAAAAAAAATATCCCAGCATTTATGAACCCTCTACAACATGGAGAGTATTATGCTACACTCTATGGGGGAGATTCAAAGATGAATATAACTCTGTCTTTGCATTCAAAGCTGCAAGCTAGCTGGAACCATTGCCAGAGGCATCTCTGGCAAGGGAATTTAAAATAGCATTGAAAGCTAATCTTTATTTATGGATTGAAATAATTGAAGTAAAAGAGAATGCACCGACTTGTACCTGACTGGTTATGTTTCTTTATGCTTTTATATTTTATTTATTATAATGTAATTTAAAATGACTTCCATTATTTATAAAATGTATCTAAACCAATATTGAAAACCATCAAAGTTTTACAGATCCCAAAGCTCCAGACAGGAGGTTATTGATCAGGAGGGGAACCTTCTACCTGAGGAAGGATGGTGGGCAAGGCCCCATCACTGCAGCAAAGCCATTTTGAAACTTTTGTTCAATATTTCTCTCTTCTTACAGCTACCTCATCTCTTTAGATCCAAACATGGGTCAAGGTGAAATAACTCTTGGGTCAATTGTCTTCTCCCATTGTTATCCCCTCTTTGGTCACCTTCTATCCTTCAATGGTACCTCACTTCGCAAATGCCTCCAAACCCTCCTCTTCCACTATTTTCAAGAATGCCCCGAAACTCTTTCACAAGCTCAAGAAGTTCTTCAAGTATTCCTCTCCACCACCTTGATTTAAGCAAAAACCTCTTTCCCCAGTAAAACCACTTCCTTGCAAACCTCTTAGGTAGGCCACGCTCATTTTCTTTCTGCTGCCAACCCTACCGGGGAGCTGCTTCTACACTGAGATTCCACCTTGGGAACCTACGTCGTCCTGCTTTACCGTCCCCTTCTCACCGCCCTCACCCATCAATCTCCAAGCTGGTCCTCAAGTGTCTCTTCCTGGCCCATCATTTTAATTTATTGATTTATCTTTTCCCCCCTACACCTTATCTCCACCCATCACCCTGGGTGACTTCCACTTCCACAATGCTCTTACACCTTGGCTTCATTCAGCACCTTCTCCCTGCTGTTTCAGAAACTGTAACCAAAAGCAAAAGCAAATATAGACAGGAAAGAGAAGAGTTTCTGGTAGGTCCTCATGACTCACCAAGGAGATGTTCCTGGGAACCAAAATACATCAAATGATATGCTGGCTTAGGGCTAGCAAACCAGGACCTATTGAGCAAAACAGGACCCACTCAGTTCACAAACAGTTACTGAGGGTCCCTTTTGTGGCAGGCACTGTGCTAAGGATTGGTGATACAGAGATGAAAACACGTCTACTCCTCACCTTAATGAACTCATTCTGGCGGAAATGGAGGCTGGAGAGAGGACGGTGGCAACTGGCCTCTTCACTGTCCCCCTTTGTACTCTAGCTCCACCTTTCAACTTGACTGGACACCAGCCAGATCCCAACTGCACTGGTATACTTTCTCCATCCTCCACCCCTTTCCTGCCGTGTAACAGCAGGTGTAAGCAAGTAGACAAGCAGAAATGAACCATTCTCCATCTAAAGCAGTGCTTTTAACTTTTTGAGGGGGATTATATTTTCATCTGCAAAACTAATGATAGTACTGGTTCCTTTCCCAATGAAGATAAACCTATGCACACACACACACAGAATTCTGCACAAAATTTCAGGGCTTTCCAAACTCCCAGTCTTGACAATGATATCAAGGTTAAGAACTGATGTTTAGCTGCTAATCCCAGCTCATATCTTTGACAGAATCATAGGAGATTTGTAGTAAAGAAATGATAATAAATGTTTCCACAGACATATCCTTAAATAGTGACTGCTGCATGGGACAATATCTGAATAGGGCAGGTGGTTCCTGCTACAGATAAAAAGCCTGAGTGGCCCCGGGAGTGTATCCCGCTGACCACACCGGTCACGTACTTTCCTCAGAACTTCCAGGGAGTGAGAGGCACAGTACAGACAAACACCTCTTCAAAATCTGTCAGCCAAATGCTGCGATCTTTTCCGAAGCCTTCTTGACTAGCTAAGTCACTCCTGCACACGAACCTCCCAGTGTGAGTGATTCACATCGTGCTGTGGTAAAATTACAAATTATTACATGTTCTGGACCTTTGGCTCACATGCAGTATATGTGAAATTTCAAATGTTAAATCTGTAAGTAGTAAAGGTCTGATGTTCTTGACGACTAGTCTGTTTGTTGGCTGTGCTGGGACTGATCAATTTCAGCCTCTAATGCTCAAATCTCTTCCTCCAACCTCTGCCCCAGGCAATTACTAGATGTGGCAAAGTTGTCCTCTAATCAGATTTCTTAATTCATATTTTTAGAACTGCTTCTATGAGCCAGTGATGATTTCATCCAAATGCCATCTCTGGATTCATCTTTGAGTCTCATTCAGATCCACCAAATGGGCACAGTCAGTGGGGCAATTCTGTACAACAAGAAATTCAAGCAATGAAAACTGGTAGAGGATGAAATTGGCAGATTGTTTATAACCTCGGATTCCTCTTACATAATAGCTACAAACCAGCTTCATAAAGAGCTTCCCAAAATCCCTGGGCCAGTCTTTGCCCCCTACTTGTGCATCACTGCTATTTCTCTCCCACTTCCACTTTCACTAGCCTTCGGGAACACGGTACCTGCACTCAGGAAATATTGTCTGATAATGTCATCTGAAATCCTCACCAAGACTGACACGGCTTCCAGCTTACAAAGGTGGATGAAAGCAAGCCACGTCAACCCACCTTCGGTTCCCCGCTCGAGTTCTATCAGCTGAGTTCATGGTGGATGCTCACATTTATTGAATGAATCCTTGAGCAAACCAATCCACCCACCCTGTTATCTCATTGGGAACCAGACTGCACTGCACACTCCCTCACAAAGCAACATGGGCCACTTTTTCATAATTGCATGCAGAAATAACAAACCAGAGAAAAACGGGGTCTTTTTAGTCACTCAGCAAAATGTCGATTTGTTAATACTTGTAAATATTTGAACGTTCCCTGAACTATATTTTGAATAAGTGAGGAGTACAATAGAAGGGAATGGTTAAAAAAAAAATGAAGCAGTTATTTTTCAAATCCATAACAGATCACTTACTTAATGCTATATGACACAACAAAACAGAGTCCCGAATGAAAAAGGAGCACTCTTTCCAATCAAAGCTTCCCTTGGCCTGAACAAAATAGAGATTTCCTTTTTACTCAATTTCTGTTAAGGCTTCTGCCACAACACCATCACCCCAGCCCTCAGCCATGTCTAATCAGTGACACCACCTCACACTTTTAATGAGCTCCCAGGGTTGCATAGAAAAGTGCATGCTTCCTCACAGACACGGATTTTTAAACTAAGCTGCGATGTCAGCCCCTCTCTTCTCTCTGTAACACAAGGCAAATCTCTCCACTGCAGCTGAGGCCGCTCAGGTGATGTGCCTCCACCAAATACAGCAAGTGACCTCTCCACTTGTGTGGCAATGACAGCAGATTAAAATCACTGCACTGAACAGCTCCTCAGAAGGGAATGGCAACAGGAAGCAAAAATAGTAGGTCTGTATAATCAAATATATTGGTTAATTTTCTGTGGGTGACGTTCTTCTGAGGAATGGTCAAATTACAAATGTGACAATAAAGAAAAAGCTTGGCTTTCACTCTTCTTAAAGATTGAAATACATGCATGGTTAGGGCATCCACGTGAGGAAAAAGAACATGAACAAAATGGTAGACTCAGTGTTACCCTCTGCTCCGGTGAAATCCAATGAGATTTCAGGCTCGGTCTGTCATCCCACCCGAAGGAGAAACGTACAATGACTTGGTGGTTGGCATACAGCGGGAGGCTGAGTGCCATGGACAGTGAACAGAGCCAGGGCATGCAATTTGTCTGTGCTCACCTTGCCCTCTCCAGTCAGGTGGTCAGGTGTGCTCATCAAGATGGCACACAGTCTTATGGCTGGGTACAAAGATTTGGAGCTTATAGAAAAGAGGGGTCATGAGTTTTGGACCATTCTATACACTTTTCACTATGAAGTCAGCAGTCATTCATATAAATCTATATGATTGGCACTGAAGGGTAGCAGAATATGCCACTCCACAATATGCCACTTTGGTAAAAGGATTATATTGAGCTAATGGCAATTGAGAACGAGCAAATATGGGAAAAGCTTCTTACCCTACTCTAGCTGCCTAAAAATAATGTATAAATTTCCCCTTTGGTAATGGAAATTTCCACTTATAAATAAGTCTTCCTACCAGGAAGAGAGCTACTCTAGGAGAAGACTCATCTCCTGAAAGACTCGTGTGCATAATAAGACAACCCTTATTTACCATACACTTGCTCTCCCTACCTTCCCACAACTTGCTTCCCATGCCCAGAATCCCCAGACCCCTTTTCCTGTGTTTAGCCCAAGATGGTACAAAGCCTCAATCATCTGGCCATCTCCTTGAGCCACGTTTTTCTTTGTGAATTCCCATGAGTTCATGTGTAAGTACATAATTAAAACTGTTTTTCTCTTGTTAATGTGTCTCTTATCAATTTGATTTTTGGGTGCCAGTCATCGAATCTAGAGGGGTAGAGGGAAAAAGATTTTTCCTCCCCTGCAACACAAAGAAGTTGAGACCAGGAGGCAGAAGAGAGGCATGAAGACATGCAAAGGATCAGAAAGTCAGTAAATATTTTTATTAATTTGATGTGAATTTGTCCCATTTTATTGCCAAACTTTTGGCCTAAAAAATAGTGAAATTTGAGGGTCAATTTTTAATTAACATGGTTCTCTTCCTTTGCATTCTTGTGGTTATGGTGTAAATGGCTTGAAACAGGGCAAAATTGGTTGGCTTTTTTTCCATTATTTTTCAAAGCAATTAAGTTATTCCCCAAATCCAGCTTACCACGTTCCACTCTATTATTTTACAAAGTAATATACCAATCTACTTATTTTATTCCTGTCGACCTGAATAATTTAATCCTCATTGTGCTCATGCATCTAGACTTCTTGTCTTATCTTAATTGATTTCCTCACTTAAGCCCAAACTCTGTCAAATTTTAATCTTTCCCTCTAAAGGAAGTGACCATGTACAATTGTCAAATGCATCACTGAGTATATTTCTATCATCACCCCCAGGCACCAGCAGGTGCTAATGCGGACTCCTCAGTGTGTGGGTCTGTTACTGGAAAGACTGGTGAGTGCCCATGGTAAATAGCTACATGGAGTTACAGGTCTCACTGTGAACACTTGGCAGTCATTCGCTTTGCAGTTGTAAACTCTTCAAAGCCTGATGCCATTTACTTGACTGTCTTTTTGAAGCACATTCATCTGGACACCTCTGCACAGAAAGAGCTCTCAATATATAATTGCTCAGGACTAGAACAGTTGACCTAACCCTACTGTCCCCTATAATCCCACTGTCACTTTTCAAGCCATGCTTTAAGAATTTCTTAGGCTTTTAGTCAACTCATGATATCCATGTGGAATGATACTATACCCATTCTGCCTGTTCCTACCCTGAATAGCTATTGTGATCAGCATCACTTTAAACCTGGTAGCGTCATTTGTTTGTTTGTTTCTTATGATGTTATCATTGGTGATATTATCTTGCCATCTGAAACATCTAATATTAACATTGATGGAAAGGTGACATTGTTCCATTCAAACCATCATGTTTCACAGACTTTTACTTTTTCTCTATCTGCTTTTGGATAAAGCAATACCATTTCAACAAACTCTTACTTTTCTCTTTCATTACTCAAATAATCTCATTACAAAAAGATGTTTTATACAGTGTAGAGGACCTGCTGAAATATGGCCATTTTTGTCCATAATACTGAATACAGTAAGAAAAACAGGAGAACACTGACTGATCAAATGGCATGGTCTATGACTTTTTTAAAAAGCTAGCTACAGGGCAGCCAGGATTATAAAAAGTCAAGTTCCATCCCCACTTCAGCCTAAGGACCACTGTAATTTGATTAGCATAAAAAGAAGAAATAAACCAGCTAATTTATGGAAAGTACATTATATGAGAATGGAGAAGGATGACAGTTTTAATCAATTGGAGGAACAAGTACGTGTTCTTTTTTTTTAAGCTGAAACTTAGAAGAAACCAAAAACAGAGTTCAGAACTTTATTTCCCAATCCATAGAATATTTTTCATCTTCAGTTTGGATGTACTTTTACGTTCAGACTCTTCTCCTTTGTTTTTATTATTAATACTTTCCTCATCAAAGAAGAGTTACAAAAAACACACAAAAAAGAAAAAAGAAAAAGGCTTAATTAATTTTGACAGCAACAGCATTAATATGAACTGTTAAATATACTTCTAAGACTAAGCAATGAAAGCTAGGGGAGGGCTGCTAACAATGCCCATATCTAAAATCTAAATTTCAATTATCTGCTATATTTACAACTTCATGCTTTACAATGTGCCAGAAGGGATGGCTTAGTGGTCTAAGCATCTGGTTTTGAATTGCTATACTCCCTGCATCACACAATTTAATTCATCCCCTCATCCTTGTAGGGGCTGGATATGCAGACAGGTCACACCCACACTGTGGCTCATTCTTCCAGGGCCTTTCACACTGGCAGTGGGCCAACGGGCAGGCCCTAAATCTTCTCTTCTTTTTTTATAATTGCAGCAGACCCTATTGGAGTAGAGATTCGTTTCTCTCTCCATACTTTAGGACTGCCTCCAAAGATCCCCTCCAATGCAGCGAAATATGCAAAGTAGCAAGAGATTTAATCGCTTTAATTGCATGACAAAAACATTTAATGAACAAAATATAGTCATGGTAACTAAAGTTTTCAACACTGGAACAAAACTGATGTAGAGGCAATGAAACCATGCAGAACGGGGTGCAACTGGCCGTCTGGGTCCCTGAGGAAGTACAAAATGAGGCCTCTGTGATGGCGCCCACAGAAACCACATGTTTACTCCCTGTCTCTCAGATTCCGTGTGCATTTTCCTGGAAAATAAAGAGGCCACGAGAGAGCCCACTTAGAATGCTCCTGTCATGTAAATATGTCTGCACTATACGGCTTTCCAAAGAGCTGGACTTCAATACCTATTTTGTAAAGTGTATTATTTCTGTAATATTTACTGTCACCTAGGGGAGAAACCAGTAGGTCTTGTTGAAGTCTTCACTAAAATAGCAAATTAATTGAGGTTAGAAATGCCATAATTAATTAGAGCAGCTCTTCTCTACTTGAAGGGCCAGCATTCACTCTGAGTGATAGTAATCTGCACTTACTAATAAAGCCATATGGCTAAGGAAGCAACACGTTCAGTGTTAACAACAGCATCACCACACGTTGTACAAAGCATTAACCTTGACCTTGCACTGTTTCTCAGCACTCCTGGTTCTTTTCTGCAATGAACAATTCTTACCATATTTTAAAGCTTAGTTTAGAATATAGTGTCTTACGTAATATACAAGAAAGTCTGATAATAATTTGCATCAATTCAACTGAGATGTTCATAAGTGTGGGAAAATAATGGGAAACTATATTATTATATTTCATTCTTAGGATGAACATAAAAAAATGAAACGCCTTCAAATATAATTCAAATGTGAAATGTAAATATATAAAATATCAAAATAGCATTAAAAGTTTTTGGGTCAATAATTTGATAGAAAATACCTAAAATAATTTAAGTTATGCTTAACTTGAAGTTTAAGACAAACAGTTCAAAGGAGATAAAAACATAAATGATTATTGTTTAAAATATGTAAATGTCAAGGGGAAGAAATGAATGATAAATGTAGACACTTGTTATTTAAAACAAAAAAAAATCGTATCAAGGACATTTACAATATACTACAGAATACTCCTTTGTAATGGCAACAATTTCTTTTATAGAAAAATAACCTTACTTAATTTGTGGTTAAAATACTTTGTTTGAATAAGCGGACATTATTCTATTTTAGAGAGAGGTTCTAAAGATTTCCATGTTTTAAAATGAAATCATTAAAAGTAGAGATTTGAGATTAAAAAAAAAATCTAACTATAACCTTTTCTAAGAGACATATCTAAAACATGACAACACTGAAAGGTTTAAAATAAAAAGGCAGAAAGATATATTAGTAGATACTGAGCATAAAAAGAAAAACCACTTGTATAACCATGCTACATACAAAATAGACTAAGCCTTAAAAAAAAGTATTATTAGGGAATTAAAAGGCCATTAATTATACAATGACAAAAAGAACAATCCAGAGAAAGATAAAATAATTATCAACCTATGTACCTAACCACACAGCCTCTGAATATAAAAGATGGATACAGCTACAAGGAGAGATTCATAAGCTCCCATCGTAATGGCAGATTTTAATATACCTCTCTCCATAACTGACAGCTATACAAACTAAAGGACATAGGATATTTAAACATCACAACTGGAAAGTCTGACGAAATGTTCAAATGGACATGAACATGCATACAATAATTTTTTAAGCAAATATGGACATAAAAGGAACATATTAAAAAAGCAACACATAAAGGAAAAATCTGATCATACACCATGACACAAAGCAACCTGAATAAACCCTAAAGAGATGATAAAGACACACTTTGTTCTCTGAATAGAGTGCAATTAAGTTAAAATCAATAATAAAAAGAAAACTAAAAACAAACAAAAAACCCACACCCACACATATAGGAAAAAGTTTTTGAAAAGCACGTGGCTAAATAACTCATATATCAAAGAGAAAATCACAATAGAAACTTAGAAACATGTATAACTGTAGGATTTTTAAAAAATCACATAACATTTAAAAACTTGAATGTTTATATTAAAAAAGAAAGCCTATAATAGATGATAAAAACATCAAATGAAGGGTCACGGAGGATTTCATAAAGGAGGGATCAGGTGGCTGTCACCTGAACCCCATGCAGCTAAGACATCATGTTCCTCAAACGTGATTCAAATAGGTAGTAAGTCCACAGCCCCACCTACCAAACGTTCCTGCCAAAAACTGATCCTGGACCCAATCAAGTCTCTATCCTTTAACTACAGAAAATGCAAGGAATGAAGAAACAACTTAAGTGAGATAAGTTAGACAAAGGCAAGTACTGTATGATCTCACTTACATGTGGAATCTAAAGAAAAAAAACCTAATTTCTAGATACAGAGAACAGATGGGTGGTTGCCAGAGGCAGTGGGTGGGGTAGGCAAAAGAGGTATTTATTTAAGAAAAGCGGAAAAAGAAACAACGTAAATGATACCACAAGGCAGCCAGAATATAGGATTCTGGACAGTAAAAACTGATCTGGTTTCTCCCAAAATTCAAAAGACTTTAGAAAGGAAATGGGTAGAAGGACAGTTATAAATAAGAATCTAAGAATCACAATAAACAAATGCATCATGTTGGCACAGTTTACGTCCTATTGCAAACAAACTGACTCCTAACTTTTTTGAGATATTTGAATAAGTTTCAACATGGACCGGGTATCAGGTGATTTTTGTTAGGTGTGATAATGAGATGGTGATTACATTTAAGAATTCTTATGGGTTAGAGAGGTACAGTGAGATATTTATGTATGAAATGGCATGATGGCTGGAAGTTGCTTTGTAGTATTAAAGTAAAACTAAAAAGAGGGAGAACCGATTAAACAAAATGACAATATATGCTGATTATGGAAAGTGGTTGGCAGGTACATGGGGGTTCATTATACTAACCTGTTTTTGTGTATGTTGAAAAAGTCAATAACAAAGAGATTAGAAATGTTTTTAAACAGTAAAAAAAGAGGCTGAAAATTAAAGAATAAGACTAAAGAAAGGAAAAAGAGACATAAGAAGTAGAAACACCCACACTCACACAAAGGGAAAACAAAGACACAGTTAAAAGCCTCAAAGTCAAAAACTGGTTCCTCGAAAAAAGAAAAATAAAGTAGGAAAGCAACTAGTAAGACTGAGCACGAGAAAGAGATCAAAGAGAGGAGGCACAGACGACATTGAGACCAGAGAGGGGGCATGGGAAGGGGCCTGCTTAGGTCTTAGAACCTGCTTTGCACTTTCCTATCGTGGTGGTGTTTTCATGAGTGAAATCAGCCTATAACTGGCCCTTTTCATACCATTCTTACCTAGCTTTGGTTTTAAGGTTATGCTAACAAAAAAGTAAGTTGGAGAGTACGTTCCCTTTTTTTCCTCTTCCTTGGAACAATTTTTATACCAGACTGAGGCTGTCTGCCCTCCGAGGATCTGGGAGGACACTCCAATACAATGGTCTGGGACTTTTCCCCCTCTTTTTAAAAATTGAGTATATTTTAACTTTTGGTTCACTTTATAAATATAAGTCTAATTTGGGGTTTTAATTTTTCTTTAAAGAACTTTAGTAATATATCGCCCATTAAAGCAAAGGCTTCTAAATGATCTAAGTTCCCATTTAAAAAATCTAAAGTAGGGGCCGGCCCCATGGCCCAGTGGTTAAGTTCTCAGGCTCTGCTTTGGCGGGCCAGGGTTTCGCTGGTTTGGATCCTGGGTGCGGACGCGGCATTGCTCACCAGGCCATGCTGAGGCGCCCTCCCACATAGCACAGAGGCACTCACGACTAGAATAGACTCCTTGTATGGGGGGCTTTGGGGAGGAGAATAAATTAAAAAAAAGAAGATTGGCAACAGTTGTTAGCTCAGGTGCCAATCTTTAAAAAAAAAAAAAATCTGATGTGGAGCAAAGTAGGTAGAAGAAAGAAAAGATAATAAATAAGAGAAACCAATGAAGCAGAAAATGGACATATAATAGAGAAAAATCAATTAAATCAAAAGTTGATGCTTTGAAAAGATGAATAAAATCAGCAAGTCTCTTAGACAGAATAATATGGAAAGTAAGTGAGAAGAGAGAGATTACCAAAGTCAGGAATGAAAGAGGGAACACCACTACAGATAGATCCCATAGACAAGACAGAAAAATCAAGGAACAATATTACTTATGCCAATATTATCTGTTCACTTGGAGGAAACTGATAAATTCCTTGAATCATAGTAGTTACCAGTACTGACTCAGTAAGAAAGAAGGAACTTAAAGGGCTCTATATCATATATAGAAATTGAATCCATAATTATAAACCTTCTCACAAAGACAACTCCAGGGCCAGACAGACCTTGAACATTTGAGAAAGAAATAATACCAATCTTATAAAAAGTCTTTTAAAAATAGAGAAGCAGGGAATACTTCCTCACTCATTTTATGAGACCAGCATTATTCTGAAACCGAGATCATATCAAGACATAACCCAGAAAAGAAAACCAGAGACCAATATCCCTCATGAACAGAGACGCAAAAATCTTTAATAAAATATTAGCAAATCAAACCTAGCAATATATACAAAAGATAATGTATCTTGATCAAACGGGGTCATCCTGGGAATGCAAGCTTGATTCAACATTCAAAAATCCATGAATGTAACTCACCGTGTTAACAGAACAAAAGAGAGAGTTACAGAAAAAGAGAGTTTTATGATTAAAAAGTCTCAGAACGCTAAGAATAGAAGCAACCTTCTTCAACCTAACGTCAGGAATCTGTGAAAAAGGCAGAGGTAACATCATATTTAACGGCAAACGACTGGATGCTTCCCACCTAAGACTGGGAGACAGCAGGACGTCTGTTCTCACCACTTCCACTTAACACTATAGCCAGGGTCGTAAGGCAAAAAAAGAGAATAAAGGTATAGAAATTGGAAAGGAGTAAGTAAAATTATCTTTTTTCCTCTTAAAAATATAAATGATGCTGGGTCAAATACGTAAATATATATCTGAAAAAAATGAAAATGGACCCCTAGTCTACACCACACAAAAACATAAATTTCAGGCAGACTATAGATTTAAAAATGAATGGCAAAAATAATAAAGCTTCTCAAAAATAACAAAGAAGAGTAGGTTTATGATTTTGGGATGGAGAAAGACATATTAAACAGGACATAAAAGCACTATCCATAAAGGAAAAGATTGATAAATTGGACTACATTAAAAATAACTGTTCATCAAAAGACACCACACAGAGAAAGAAAGAAGCAAGCCACAAACAGATATCCGCCACATATTTTTGATGAAATTGTTCTCACAGAGAATATATAAAGAATGCCTACAAATCAATGAGAGAGAGGGGAGACATAGAGGAAAGCCAACAGAAATATGGGCAAAAGACTTAGAGAAGCACTTCATAAAAGAAGATAAATAAATGGCCAAAAAACATAAGAAGAGGTGCTCAACTTATGAATCATCAAGGAAGTACAAATTAAACCCTAACTTGATACCACTACATACCCATCAGAATGGCTAAAGCGACAAAGGCCAACAATAGCAACTCTGGGTGAGGCTAAGGACCTCCTGCTCTCTGATACTGCAGATGCCAGGGCCCTTCACAACAGCCTTTTGAAAACCTGGTGATATGCATGCAGCCTTTAACTCCCAAGTGTGTAGACTCAAGCAAATATGTACACCTGTACGCTGAAGACAAGTACAAGAATGCTCCTGGCAGCATTACTAATGCTAGTCTCAAAGTGGAAACGACCCACAGTAGAATGGATAAAGAGTTTTTAGGTAAAAATAATAACAGACTCACACAAATAAGAGTGATAAATCAAGAAAAATTTAAATAAGCAAAAGGGTTCTAATTCCTTCTTTAGTCATAGCAAACTTTAAGAAATGTTGTCTATACTAGGTAAATCAAGAAACACATGGGTCAGTATATTACTTAAAGCTATAAAGGCAACCATTATTCTAAAGATACTGATTAACCTGAAAATTATACGCAACAATCAAGAAGCAGAAGAGGTCAATGGAGGTGGGAGGTCACGTAAGTGTATGAAATCCTTCATCTATGAGAGCAGATAGTCAAGGGCAGATATTATATAAAGTTGACAAATTAAGAGAGGGTGATACATATAATATTTAAAGTTATATGATAGCCACAAAAAAATGTAAAAACAGCAACTGGGAGCCGTGTTTGCCTTTGGAATTGGGACCAAATAGGAGGCAGGGAGGCCAACATTTCACTTTACTTTACTTTTTTGTATTGAGTTTTCAGCACGCGCATATACTACTTCTATAATATAAATACTAGAAAACATACATAAAATAAGTAAAAGGCTCTGAGCAAAGGCCTGAAGAGTTCTAGTTCTCCACCTTTGCTCAGCAAGATGCGCTTATTGGCAACAGGTTGTAGTGACGTGTGGGCACACAAAATCTCTTAGAATCCTAGAATACAAACTGCGGCGATGGCCGATGGTTTTGCAGTTCAACAACACTCAAACTCCAGAGCACATTACTTCTCACTTTCGCATAATTCTAGTAAACGGTTTTTGTTTTGAAATACAAATTTATGATTCACGTTTTCAACACATACTAACCTGTGTATAACTAGAAGAAGAAATTCCTGATTTCTAAACATTGACTCCCAAGGTGATAATATAATGAGTGTAGCTCTTCAAGGCAAACTAATTTTTTAAAATCATGGTTATCTTTTGGAATATATCATACCATGTAAGAGCAGATCTATGTAATTTAATGAACCTACTTGTTCTGGTTACTATTATTATATAAGAAATTATCCCCAAACTGAGTGGCATAAAACAATATGTACACCTGTTTACATCTCTATGTTTCACAGATGTGTGGGTCAAGAATCCCGAAGGGCTGAGCTGGGCAGCTCTCCCTCAAAGCCTCTTGTAAGGCTGCCGTCAGATGTAGCCTAGGGCTGCTGTCACGGCTGCACAGGTGGGCATCCAAGATGGCGCAGGCACTTGGCTGGCAGTTGATATGAGCTGGGTGCTGGAAACTCTGCGGTGGGCTGTCTACCAGGATGCCTACTCATGGCCTCCCAGCCAGGAGGACTCAGAGGAATAGAACTTCTCAGCTTCCTCCAGAGTGAGCTTCCCTAGGGAACAAGGTGCAAGCTGTGTGGTGTTTTATGACCTAGCGTCAGAAGTCACACAATGTCAGCTGCATGCTATTAGCTACAAGTGAGCCACTAATCCCACTCCAGATTCCCACTGAGGGGACACAAACCCCTACTCTTGACGGAAGGGGTGTCAAAGACTTTACAGCCACATTTTACAATCGCTACACTACTCTATGGATTTAAAAAAAAAAAGATGCGAATTTAAGCAAAATACTACACTTTTAGATGAATAAATTCATGTTTACTTTGAATTTCTACCTTAACAGAATAATTTTGTGAATGATAATGGATTAAATAACATTCATTGCGTGGAGGAAGCGGGGAATCACTAAGAAAAAAAGTGGGACTTCGGCCCCTCTTTAGAAAAAAAATACTCTCACCTGAAAACAGAAGGAAGACTGTGCCATTAATAAAAATTTTGGAGAATGATACAGCAACAGCCACTGATTGAACTCAAAATACTAAATTGCCCTGTCATATCAAATAAAAGGAGCAAAGCCAAATTATGAACACCCAGTCGGAGTTTTCTATGCCTTAACTTATTAACTATAATCCTCATGGCTCCTAATTATTTCAGGTTAAACATTTAACCACAGAAAAAGTACCTTTTCCTAAATAAACGATACTTCACTCCTAATCGCATAAAATGCCTTTTTGGAAAGCCACGCATGTTATACATATATTGACTGATTCTCTGGGATTAAAGTCTCAATGGAATCATTCCTAATTGTTAAGCCAAAGATCAGAGGGTAGAATTGTAATGATTAGGTGAATTTAATTTGTGACAAATGCAAATAACTAGTTTCCATTAAAAGACACACTGAAGATATGTGTCCTATTCCTTTATGTAGTTCCCCACCCCCAACACTAAAATTCCTGTGTCCAGCTGTCTTGTAAGAAAATAAGGAGCTGTGAAGGTGGTTAGCAACAACATTGCTATTCAACAGAACAACCTCTTTTAAATGTGTTACTCCTTAACCTTCCCGTTTTCCATAAGCAAAGTCCCGAGGGTACATTCACCTCCAGCACCTCTGTTGCTATTACCGCTCAGTGACGTCCCCCAATCATTCTCTAAGAGATCTTTGAGCTGGTTTCAATTTATTTGGAAATCATTGAACATCCCATTAAGAACAAGATTTAGGGGTAGAAGGATGACTCCCCATTCTCGGCTTCTTCAAGCAAGAGAGCTCACTCACAGAACTAGAGAGTGGTGAATGAATGAGCTTCACTGGCGGCCTCTAACGTCAAGCCTGCATCCATCAAACCAAACAGCTAGGAAAATATTAAGAATATCGTGCAAAATGGTATCGACTGAATTGTTACCCATTTTTCATTTCTAGACCTTGATTCTTTAACAAGGAAAAAAAAAGGGGGCTGGACCTGTGGCCCAGTGGTTAAGGTAGGCATGTTCCACTTGGGTGGCCCAGGTTTGGTTCTTGGGCATGCACCTATACTACTTGTCAGCCACACTGTGGCAGTGGCCCACATACAAAACAGAGGACGATTGGCCACAGATGTTAGCTCTGGGTGAATCTTCCTCAACAAAAAAAAAATAAGAAAAAGGAGAAAGATTGGCAATGGATGTTAGCTCAGGCCAAATCTTCTTCAGCAAAAAGAAAAAAAAAAACAAAGAAACAGAACCTTGTCTTAGACAGGGAATTTCAGAGCTCAGAAAGAGGTTGCCTGACGTCCTTAACTGATAAGCAAGCAAACTGAGGCCAAAAAGAAGTACTGCAATTTGCTCAAGGCCCCAAAGGAAGCCAACTGCCTGACTCATAGGCTCTTTCAAGCATGATGAGTTTAGACATTTCTCAGAAATAACTATATATACACCTTCTTCCTACTCACATGTCAACTAAATCTAGACATTAAAAAAAAAAAACACTTGGTAATTAATTAAATCATGTGCAACCAGTGGGATAGATGTGGGGTTCACTTTTGTTGTTATTAATGAGATGTAACGAGATTGGTATTTCTAGTATTTCTCATAATGTCTTCCGTGGACTATTAGCAGAAGGCACTTGCACAAAGGGTCAAATACATTTGGGAAACACTCGTTTAAATTAAACAAAGTCCTTTGCATAGTACTCCTCAGAATTTTTAATTTGCTATATTTCCCAGTCTTATTTCACCTGGGATCATCCAGAGGACTAGAAATCTGTGGAACACATTTTGGGAAGTCCTAAACTACATATGTTGAATTTGAAGCATGTTAACAATTATTGAACTGAAAATGATACAGGATCCAACCTGTCGTTCTCCTAGCATGTGGTCCTAAATACGTAAAGAGAAATCAACATAACAAGATAAAATTCATTAGCCAATAGTTTTAGATGTTCTTGAAGTCAACAGCCAATTAATTGGGGTTGTTTCATGCACCAGTGCCCAACGCTTTTGATTGGCTTCCTTTATTTTGTCAGTTGCATGAATCTAGTCATATCCTACAGGAATTAGCCAACTAAGATCGTAGCTAACCAGACAGCTGTACAGCTACAATACTTGTCAGGGCATTCAAAATCTCAACTAATTTAAGCTATTTATCTAATTTGAAGGTCACATTTTTGGTGTTCAGCTTCTTCATTCTACTTTTTAAAACTTTACAAGGCAATTACAAACAGAACCATTCAGTTTCAGGAAATTAGATAAAAATGAAGATTTAAAAAATTCTCCCAATAAAACACAGGACATTTTAAAAATTAATCACTGTGGTGTTCACTGTTAATAATATAAGTTGAAATTTTTTGTATAATAAACTACTGTTACATAACTTCACAGCTGTAAAAAAAATTACAAACACCTGTGCATTATTGGCACTGGCTATTTGATAAATATTTACTGTAGATAAATATTAGTTTTTACTTTTTTAAGTACGAGGATTGCAATCATGGTTAAAATTTGACCCACAATTTGAATAACACAATACAAAGCGAAAGTGTGTGTTTATGAAACAAATTTAACTGTGGAGGTCAAGTGAAATGTTACGTTTGGACTCTATCTTGAGTATTTCATCACTGTATCAGAAAAATTATTTATCTAGAACTCTCATATAGGTAAGGCAGCTAGGGCAAACATCTATTAATTTATATCTTATAAAGAAATAATAAATGTTAAGATAATTTTGCAACCTAAAAAAGAGGTGAAATTTCTCATTTTCTTGGAGATAGGTTGAACTTTAAATTCCTATAGCCACATAAATGTTTCTCAATATACGTTTTGGGATTTTGCTTTCCTTTTTTCAAGGGTGAATTAAAATGTTATTGAGCTAACTTGGACTTTTTGTATATAAATTTTAAACATTTTTCCATCCAGGAGGGTTCAATCATTTTATTCAAAAATTCATCTTTCCACCATAATCACTGGGAAAAAACTTTACAAATATGTAACCAAAGTTTACTAGTACAGAACTCCTAAATTTAATGGAAAAAAACAACATAAGATAAAATCATGGTCCGATTTCGTTGAAGATCTTGAACCTTTCCTTACTGTGAAATTTTGTATAAAACACCTACAAGACTAGAGGAGACGGCCTCATTGCAATGTATCATGTACGCTGCCCCATTTAAAGCCACATCAAATTATCAGCAGTAATGTTTCTAAAAGGTCATCCTATATAGTCCTCTTTAGTCCAGAGTCATAATGAAAAAATAATTTATTAATAAGTTTGATTTATAAAATTGCACCCATTGCGATTTCTGCCTTTGGGCACCAGAACAAAGTTAAAAACACTCAGTGAGCCACAGAACACTTAACAATTATAACAGAGTCAGCAGCGCCATAAATCACAATTATTCTGAAACAACACACCAGAAATGCAATTTAAGCTGATAATGTATCATTTAATTGTATTTTGATGTAGAGCAACATTTGTCTAAATGACCTAGGAAAATACAGAGTCTTGGAAGATTGTTATTATTAAGGAATAAATTGGAGAGCTGCTTTTTTTTTTTTTTTTTTTCTGAGTGTGAGAGAAACAAAAGGGCAGCCTGAGTCTTCGGGAACCACCCTTTACAGCTCAGCGAGAAGCCACACTCCGAGCATTTATAGATTTTGTTACGTGATGAATAGGAAGACCCCACCATCTAACAGTTGCTCCTGAGCTGTAACACACCTCTTTGGCACATGAGATGGCCATCATTACTAAGAGCTCACCTGATCACAGGATTTCCACCAGAAATGATAAACAGACAGAGCAACTAAATCAACCCCATTTTCTGTGAAGAGAAGTTGCCATTCATGCGGGTTGGAAGATGCAATAGAAGACATACGATTGCTTTTTAAAATAGTTACATAAACCAATATTAAGCTCTGTTTTCAAATTTGCAAGACAGAATTAGATAATTCCCTCACAGATTAGCAACTTTTTTTTTTTTTTTTGAGGAAGATTAGCCTTGAGCTAACATCTGCTGCCAATCCTTCTCTTTATGCTGAGGAAGACCGGCCCTGAGCTCACATCCGTGCCCATCTTCCTCTACTTTATACGTGGGACGCCTGCCACAGCGTGGCTTGCCGAGTGGTGCCACGTCTGCACCCGGGATCCGAACCTGAGAACACTGGGCCGCCGAAGTGGAATGTGCGAACTTAATCGCTGCGCCACTGGGCCAGCCCTCAGATTAGCAACTTTTAAGAGTACAAATGAGTAGGAAACCCTTGGTATAAGCAAATGTGTTAGACAATAAATTTAATTCCTACCATAAAAGTTGATTAAATAAAGTCCTTTCAAAAATATTTCTTTGTAATTAGTGCCTTTGTTTTTATTCAAATAGACAATTTGCAGATTAGTAAAATTATTCAAAGCATTCCATAAGTCAAGCATTTTTGACATAAATTTCTGAGTACAATCTAAGCTTATAAATGAGAAGTCCCATGGATAAATGTATCCACTGAAGAAAATCCCTCCATGTTTAAATTAAAGAAACAATGGGTATTTAAAACAAACCACTTCCTACAAGGTCCACCAGGATTAGCCTTTCTGTTTGTCTGGTGGGATTGAGCTGCATCTTCTACAGACTGTTGACGAAACAGAGAGGAGCGCGCTCAGGCTGGGTCCTTGCGTGAACGGCTCTCATGAGAGTCGCACTATGGCTTCCACATGGTGTTCACAACCAACGAAACTGAAAAGCATTAGGGATAATTGTTCATATTCCTTACTTGGAAATGTTTCAGGCTTTGTATTCACCGAGTCCGCCCAATGGTAGATACAGATGTTATTCTGAGTGCCGAGGGCCTTTTAATGGTTTCCTGTTCAAGAGTCGGTGTGAATCTAGCAAAGTGTGGGCCTTACCTGCCCTTTTAGGGAAAAGGGGAAAAGGCAGCAAAGAAACCTAATCAAGTCTGAAAACGAGTTCATCCCATTTTGTACAAAGAAAACAGAAAGAGTCTGGGGAAGATAAACTAATTTCCACCAGTTTGTGCCTACCACATCTACGCTAACGCAATTTAGATTGATCTGATAATGTCTACAGACTGACTACCAAGACACGAGGTTACTATACACATTTGGACTTTTTTAATTTTTTTCAAGAAGAGCATGAGATGAAATGTTGTCTAAGCTCCTTTTAATTTTATTTTAGTTTTATCTTGGTTTCTGACTTCAAAGCTTATAAGACAAGTTTTTTGACATCTTTTCAAAATTTCCCACAGCAGGACTGCGCCAGATCTTCGTTATACAGAACAACACAGCTTTCAGTCACGGGATGATGACTTTTAAGAAAACACATCCTGATCTGCTCGAAAAATGCTGTGCACACAAGAAGGGAAAGAAATAGTAGCTTTATTTTACACTTAAAATTTTTTTTTAAAAGCACTAATTTTCAGGTATAAATAACCATTTATTCAACTTTGGGGCAATGGAAACTGGAATAGTAACTAAGAGAATTAAATCTTAATTCTTTATTTTTCATAATCAGTTTTTTGTTTATAATATTTATGCTAAATTTCAAGGACAGAGCTTAAAATACTCAAAACATATATCTTAAAATTTATAAAGTAGTCAGGATTAGTAAAATCATTTAATCCCTCTGAAACTTCGTTTCTGCAATTCAATATTTACTAAGCAGTTATTATACACTATATACTACGCAAATCAAAGAGCAACAGGACATTTCCATCTTCAAGGAACTAAGTCTGATTCTCATCCATAAAATTTTAATTTTAGGAGCCGGCCCAGTGGTGCAGTGGTTAAGTTCACACATTCCGATTCTCGGTGGCCTGGGGTTCGCCAGTTCGGATCCTGGGTGCGGACACAGCACCGCTTGTCAAGCCATGCTGTGGTAGGCGTCCCACATATAAAGTAGAGGAGGATGGGCACGGATGTTAGCTCAGGGCCAGTCTTCCTCAGCAAAAAGAGGAGGATTGGCAGTAGTTAGCTCAAGGCTAATCTTCCTCAAAAATAAAAGAATACAAAATAAAAATAAAATAAAATTTTAATTTTAATATACTGACTTGATATTGTTTTTCAAAAGCCTGCATCACCACCATTACCAAAAAGAATATAACTAAACTAAGAAATGTGGTCATAGCAATCACTGTGAATTTTTTTTTAAACAGTAAATGAATGTAGCTACAGAGAAAGATGCTATTTTCTTCTTTATTACAGTTATGTTCAATTTTTCTATTTAAAATAATTTTTACAGGGACTGGCATGGTGGTGTAGTGGTTAAACTTGCATGCTCCACGTCAGTGGCCCAGGGCTTGTGGGTTTGGATCCCATCACAGACCTACACACTGCTCAGTAAGCCATGCTGTAGAAGGTCTAACATGCAAAATAGGGGAAGATTGGCCAGATGTTAGCTCAGCAACAATCTTCCTCAAGCAAAAAGAGGAAGACTGGCAAGAGATGTTAGCTCAGAGCCAATCTTCCTCACCAAAAAAATAATAAAAATTAAAAAATTAAATAATTTTTACAGAAATCAGAAAATGTTATTTAGAACAAAACATCTACAATGTAAACTGTATCATCGTTATGAGCCAGTGATATGAAATGGAATTTGGATATCTCTTCTTACCCTTTCATAGACAGCCTGAATTATTTTACTTATTAAATTCAAATAAAAGTTTACAAAAATGTAGGCAGTCCTTAATAGTTCAAGTATAATTTATGAACATATTATTTAATAACCATGATTTACTAATAACAGAAATATAGTCTTCCAACTATGTCTTATTTCTTTATTACAATATAAATTAATTAAAAGTGCAAAGTTTATTGTTATATGTGAGACTACATAGGCTCAGAAGAAGAAACACAAATAAGAACTCACTTAGTTTATATCTAAAATTTTAATAAAGACCAAAAGTACGGATGCCCTATACAACAAAAAAGCCTTTGTTTTATGGTACAATATTCCATTAATATTGCACATTCATTCCTTAAGAAAGGATAAATTGGACTTTTTTCTACTTCTTTCATTTAGAAAATTTCATTAGTTACTTCCAGCAAAGAATAGCAGAATAGTCAAGATTTGATACCACCTCTACTTAAAACACACAGAAAAAAAGATAAACTATAAAAAGAAGACAAAGAAATCCTAAAAGGCAAGCTTGCCTCAATAACAAGATAAAGACCACTGTACACCTGAAACTAAAAAAACACAGCATGAGATGAAATGTTGTCTAAGCTCCTTTTAATTTTTAGTTTTATCTCGGTTTCTTACTTCAAAGCAAATAAGAGAAGTTTTTTGACATCTTTTCAAAATTTACCCCAGCAGGACAGCACCAGAACCAATGGGTTAGTGGGGCCCAAGCCATAGACTTGCTGGACTCTAGAAGAATAGGTTGAGAGATCCCAATTAATGTGTAAAAAGAAGGCCAGAAGAAGAAAATGGAGGAAAATGGTGAAGAACCACTGTAGTTTGAAATAACAGCTGATAAATTTTCAGAAGAGAAAGGAGATCTGAGTCCTCAGGCTGAAACTGTACATCAAGCACCACACACGGAAAACATCCTGAAAACGAAAAACACCAGGAATAAACAGAAACGAATACCATCCACTGAGGAATGACAATTAGACTTTCACCAACAACAATAGCTTGCCAGCAGACAACGAATAATATCTTTAAAGCTTTAAAGAAAAATAATTGGCAATCTAGAATTTTATACCCAAGCAAGCTATCATCTAGGAGTTAGGGCAAATCCAAAGCATCTCTGGAAATTCAGAGAGTTTACATTTCACACATCCTCGCTTATAGAAAGAGTCAAGGAGGGACTTCAGCATTTTTTTTAAAAGCCAATTCACGTAAATGCATGAGTCACACAAGTACAAAAACTGCTTAGACAGGTTGCTAAATCTAAGTAATGACTTTAAAATGTTATTGATTAATGTTTTGAGCTGAAAGAAGAGATAAAATTTAAATCTATAGATAATAACAAGTAGCATGAGACTACTAATCAATAAATGGAGAGTGTAAACATGACAGCCATGTTTAGGAAAACAGAAACTCAGAACAACAACAATTCATTTTAAGAATTACTATGTGTATGTATGTATCTCTATACGCTTACACACGTTCATGCACACAAATACGTGATAAACTACAAAGAAAAGAATTCAAATGGCTGTAGATCAAAATACTTTGATGGTACATCTTTTGTTGTTTGTAGTAATATCAATCCTGTTATTTTGACACTTTTTAAATTGTAAGATAAATCAAATGAATAAAGTTAACAACAATCAAGATTTTCAGGGTGAAAGAGAAGCAATTAGAAAATCAAAAGATTAAAATCAAAAAATAAATTCTGTCTGAATGCTAAAATTGGATTAGAGACACTTATTTGAACTCAAGATTTTAAATCTATAAATTCATATATTTTCTAACTCTGGCCAGAAAATGATGTAGGAAGAATGTACTCTCAGGAAGAAGGTGCATGCTTGGAAGCTGGATTTGGGGGCAGGTCTATAGCATTCTCCAGAGATCTTTGAAGAGAAGGCTGATACGAAGTCTGGGGCAAGGAAGGTATGAGGGGATATTGGGAAATCTGGCAGTTCCAGAACGCAAGGAAGCTTATAAAAATTAAGAGTCATGTGAAGAGCCCAGAAGCTAATCTGAAGGGGCTCCCTATAACCCAAAGCTGAGGCATCAGAAAGAATGATTGTCATTGACTGAAACATACTACATCTATGAAAGTCTGAGTCCAGAGTGACACTCAGGAAAGAAAAAGCCCAAGAAGGCTCATTTGTCATCATTCGGCACTTCTATGGATCAAATTACTTCCTTTGAAAATTAATCATTTAAAACAAAAAATTAAGCATTTTTTCCTACATTGTTAGCACGAACCTTATTTCAGAGTAATCGAATAGCTCCAGTTGAAAGCTGGGGAAAGCACTATATAATAAAAGAAGGCCAGCAAGTATAGAAGAAATGAAATAATTTTAAAAGCATCATTGTAATACTTAAATTATTGTCTCAGGATAAAATTATCAAGTGTTATAAAAACTATTGACAGTAACTGGACATAGTGTCAAAGTTAGTCCATAAATGACTGTTTCTGGTTACAAGTAGAACAGATTCACGTGCAGTGGAGAATGAGGCTATTGCCTTAATGCAACAATCAAATTTAGGTCACTAATGGTGAAAAACAAAACAAAACAGATATTATTTTTCTTTGGATCTGATACCTAAGAAGCACATATTAGCTATGATATAATCTTGCTAAACACATTTAACTTAAACTAACCAAGTCTTTAGACACAACTTCCAGTTGACAAAACCTACAGGGACTAGAGGAACAAGTCAAATTACCTCTCAAGGAAGCAATCAAATCCATCAAAAATGATCTGCTAAAGGACAACTGGCGGGTTCTTCTGCAAGCAGTGTAAATAAAGAGCCTATTTTAGATTACAGAGCTATGAAAGACACAGCAACCGGATGTGTGGTCCCGGATTAAATGTGTGGTCTTGAATTAATTCCTAATTAAAAACAATATTTGGAGGACAATTAAAGAAAGTTTAGTATGGATTAGGTAGTATACGATATTAAAAATTGTTAATTTCATGAGGCACAATAATGTTATAATTGCAATGGAGAGAAAGATTTTTACTTTTTCAGATGCACATTTAAGTCCTGTGGATTGTATGTCATGTTTCTGTCTTGCTAGGCAGATCCTTCAGTAGTTACCACCTGCTGGGCAGTGGGGCTCAGGATGACTTCACAACTGCACACAGAATGGGCTGAGGGACAGGACTGGGGAAACTGAAGCTGGGGCGGGTGGTGGGCAGGAAAAAGAGAGAGAGCACAGGTTCCTCGATCATTCCATTGACTTCACGGAAAGTGGAGCAGAGACTGGGCATCCTGTTGGACACGCTGTGGGTAGGCGTCACAGCACATCCTCTGTTACTCTCACTTTTTACAGGATGAGTGTATGAGGAGCCTCGTGAGTGGTAGGAATAAACACAAAGCGTGGCTCCAGGCAGTGCAGAGCGTGGATACCAGCTGTTTATTAGGCGCTCTGCAAAGGCTAGCTGACTTGAACCTGGAGATCTTGGAGCCTGGGGGAGTCTGTGGTGTCCACTGCTGGTGCCAGGGAGCCACGGGCCCCATGGAAGATGAGTCCAGGGGCAGCCCTTTCCTCTCAGGGTGACAGTGAGGGCTCTGCTCTCAGCCAGCTTATTTTTCAGGAATCCTAGAGTGAGCCCCCAGTGTCCTTTCAGCCAGTTCTGCTTGTTGTATCACAATGCTTAAAGTCTACTTCAAAATTCTTTAGCATGAAATAATAAAATGTAGATATGTTAAAATTTATGAGTGATGAGTAAAAAACACAAATAAAATGTATAGATTTGAAACAAAAAAGAAAGGGGGGGTCTATCAATCCAACAGTAACCAGAAATAAGACCAAACAGATCACTAATTACAATAATTTTAAGCAGACTGGACTAATCTATTTAAACACATAATCAGATTAAAATTTAAAATACACTCTATCTATTTGCCCCTCACTCCCCTACCTACACACCTAAGGTAAAAGCACACCAAGAGGCTGAACATAAAGGCAAGGAAAAATATACCAGGACAATTGTAACCAAGACAGACTGGTGGCTGCAAACATATCAGATAAAATAGGATTTAATGAAAAATGACTAATATGGATAAAGAAACTTCAAACAAAAGGAAGAACTCATTAAGAAGATACAACAATCATGATTATAACCAGCCAATGACACAGCCTTGGCATATATAAGACTCTCTCAAAGTTAGAAGCAGAGTTGCTCAAATCTATCAAACTATCACCATCCTGGGAGATTTCAGTACACTTCTATCAGAGACTGGTAGATAAGGTAAATAAAAAAAAGGTATATACAGTGTTTGCATAACAGTGTGAACAGACTTGAGGCAGTAGAGAAACAAGTAGGAGAAATGCATTAATTTTCATTATGCGTTAAATTTTTACAAAAATTAACCATACACTAGATCACAAAATACTACCACAAATTTCCAGAACGCAATCTCATATAAACTCTCTGTGAATGCTGTGATGAAATCAGCAATGGGTCTAGAGTGCTACATTCATAAACTTTCAAATGTGCTGTTAAACATCTCACAGGGTCAGGAGGAGATCCCAGTGCTGAGAAGTAAATGGCAAGCGCAGGTCCCGCGCACAGAATGTCAGGGAGGCGGCCGCAGGCGCGGGCGTCTGATGAGAAGCAGGCTTCCATTCTAAGTGTATTTATTTAAAGTAAGAAAGTGAAAATAAACAAACATTCTTTCTCTACTCTTACTGTACTTAAAACTAAAGAAGAACAAAGGAAATAAGAGAAGTTCATAAAATAGAAAAAGAAAGAAGAGATGGATTGACAAAATCAGAAGTTGTTTCTTCAAAAACAATTTTAAAATCCAATAATATAGACAAATCTCCATTAAGGCTGATTGGAGGAAGAAAAAACAGAAAATGTGCAAATTAACAATATCAGGGATTGGAGATTTCATACCTACACAAATAGCCGAGATTATTTTAAGATTCTCAGGCTATTTATATCAGTAAATTAGAAAATTTAAGACCATATAGATAAATTTCTGGAAATTTTTAAAATTGAAAACATAAAATTTATGTAGACAAAACAGAAAATCTCAATCAGCCGTCTCCTCCTAGGCCGCACCCTACTCAGACAATAGACAACACCCACACACACAGTCCCAGCCTGAACAGATGAGTTTACAAAAAAACACAGTCCCAATACTGAACACAATTGCCTCAGAGAATGGGGAAAACTACAGTAAAAATGTCCCTGCTCATGTCGTGAAGCTTACAGAAGGTATACAAGGCACAGTGCTAAACCAGACCAGGACAACGCAAGAAATAAAAAATACAGAACTATCTCAGTTACATAGATGGTAACATCCTAAAAAGCATATTAGCAAGTTGAATTCAGTAATATATAAAACAGAATACACCATGACCAAGAAGACTCCAACACGAGAATGCAAGGAAGGCTGGACATCAGAAAATGTGTGGCTGGAATACAGTACTTTCAGAGATTAGAGGAAAATAATTATCTGAATAAACAGGGAAATAACATTCCAAAGACAACATCAGTGATCATTTTAAATGGCAATCCAATACCAAAAAATAAAATAAAAATGGATTTTTATTTATCTCACACCATTTAAAAAATTTATAGGTGAATTAAAGGTTCAAATATGAAAAATAAAACAAGAATTCTCAGAAAAAATAACATTGGAAAATATCATTGAGATTCAGGGTAGGATCCTATTTCTTTAAATACACACAGCACAACAATAAAATTAGTAACTATGAATATATTAACCTTTAAAACCTGTCTATGAGAAAAACAAGTTAAAAAGATAAGTCATAGACTGGGAAAGACATTTCCAATGTTTATAACCAAAAAAAAGCCCAGTATTCAGAATAAGAAAACACAATAGAAAAAAATGGATTCAAAGAAATATTCAGTGACCCGAGGAAGCGTGTTGGTTTTCTGTTAAATCACTTCATCTTCCCTCCCTTGCAGTAAGAACGGTCTGTTTTGTCAAAGTGTATGACGCCCTCATCCTTTATTCATCGCCTGGGATTTAGAAGCCAACCCCAAGCCACTTTTAACTCTTTCAGTGTCTTCTTGGCTACTTAAGAGAGATGATGAAAAACTGAAAATAAAAGTTAGAAGCACTCCTTGAAATCAGATGATTCAGAACTATTGAAAAGCTGTACAAGTGGGAAACAAAAAGGGGAGAAAAACTTTTCCTCATCACAAATTCGTAACTGAGAATTAAGAGCATTGATAATTTCCAAATGTGCTACATCAGTTTATGTTCCTACCAGCATTGTATGAGCACTCCCATTTTTATCATATCCCCCTTCTCATCGTACTCCTGAAGAAGCTGTCCCTGAGAAGTTAGGCAGCGTCTCCAAGCCACAAGACACAGTCTCGAAGCTTAGACCAGAAGGTAGGTCTCTGGATGTGCAGTCTGCAACACCTTTGCCACTAAGCTTTAACTGGAACGCGGTGTGTTCTGGCCTCAGGTACAAGTAGCCAAGATTCCCCACCGTTTGGAGTTTTCTGCTTCATGGATCCTCCATCAGTACAGGCTTCCTTGACGGTCAGGGTACCCACCTTAGCTGCTTTACCAGAAACAAGTTTCTTCTTCATGCTTGATGTTAACCACGCACCCAAATGTCAGAACTCTTGCCAGATGAAGAGATGCTACCAGGGCAGGCTGCTCTGTTCAACACGATCAGAGTAAGATTACTGCTTCAGCCAAACAGCAGAATAACAGGCACAGAATCTTTGGGGGAAACTTTATCTGTTCTTACATTTGGTGAATGTCAGTTAGTTACTGGAGATACATTAACTTTTCCGGACCCAAGGGAGTCTGTGTCCTAAATTATTACCTCTGTGACCTGAGACAAAACTCCTTCTCCTAGGGAGATGGGTAGGTGGTTGTTTTTTCCCTTGTCTACTTGTTCAATGAAGCTGATAATACTAAATATGATTTATTAAACAGGGGATGAGCAAAAATACGTGTGTGTGCTTTAAATACTCTGTCATGTTGGGGCGTCTTTATGGTCGTGTCTGACTATCCTGTTTTTAAAAAGAGGCCTTTGTGTTTTACGACTCCTTTCCTCTTCGACAGAATGTCTGTCCCACTTTCTTCTTCTTCTTTTTCTTTTTACAACTTCACGATTTCATGCAAAATGTTACAGTTTATTTGTTGTTTCACAACTTTGGTGTGTTTATTAACTTGTCAAATATATTGTGATCTTTTCACTTGGCCCACCATGTCTTTGAATCAATTCATGGAGATTATGCTGTAAGGGTTTCTTCCATCTCTACACCAATGTTGAAATAGTTACCACACCCCCTGCTGCTCAAGCAGCTTGCCCTCCACAGCCCAGGTCCAGTCTCTCTTTATAGCTTAATTTTACACCATTCTCCCATCACACTGGAGATTGCACCTCACAGCAGGTACTCGTCTACGATGCAGATTCCCTGGACCCTGCTCCCTGCTCTCAAAGATTCTGATTCAACAGACTGCGCTGTGGTCCAGGGACTGGCATTTTTGCAAACTCCTCCGGAGCTTCTGAGGGAAGCGGTCTTTCGAGTACTCTTTGAGAAACTGTGCATTCAGAATTCTTCGACTCTGCCCAGTGAGGTCTGCCTCTGTCCAAACACCACTTACGTATCCTCGCTGCTGTGAATTTGCTTGCTGAACTCCCCATGCCTATCGAATGCTCATCGTTCTTTTAAGGCCCACATCAGGCCATCTTTCTCCTTGAGGCCTCCTTAGCCACTCTGCACAGAGCTCTTCTAGAACTTACAGCACTCACTGCCATTATCCATTTGACACCTGGCTGTGGCTCTGGGTACACATCTATAGGAATGTCTGCCCAGTCCTCCTCACATTGGAAATTGCTCTTCCTCCAATGGAACTAGGTACCAAATGCCAGGCGGCTATAGAGTACCCCCTCGCCCCACCATTGCCATGGCTGATTTAGAGTAGCCATAGCTTAGTTAAAGTGGCCAATCAGGCTTCTTTCCCAGAGCCTAGAAAAAGAATTAGCATCTCTCTGGAGATGGGAAAACTGGAATTGTTGGCAGCCATGTTTCCCTTATGTTGAGGAAGCTGGTCTGCAAGGAAACATGGCGAAATCTGTGAAAGAATAAAGCAGAGGCAATTGCTTGAATCTCTGCTTCCAGTTTGTGCTGGAGCCCAGTTGCATCTCTCACCTCCCAAAATGTGGATGTTCAACATGCTCAGAGATTACATGCAACATTCTCAGAAAAAAAAGTCCCTTATTTCTTGGCTCGGCCATTTTAAACTGCGCTTTTGCCACTTAAAATTAAAGGTTCTTAAATTACTAGCATATAAAATTTAACTTCGTGTTTGTTCTGCCCCATGTACTCATAAGTTCTGTCAGAGCTGTCCCCACTACTTTGCCTCCAATTTCCTTCTCAGCCAACAGCACAAGGGTTTCCATCCCACTTTCCTCTACTGAAACTGCTCTTGATAAGGTTTATCAATGACTTCAAGGTTTGAACTCCTATTTCTTCGATTTCCAAGCATCTCTACTTGTAGCTCTGCCTACAAACTGATTCTAAATTCTGTATGTCCGTTGGTTGGCACTCGTCTACCTCAGTACACAAAGTGAAACCTGGGAATAATTCTTGACATCTCTTGTATATTCTACCCTCTGAACTAAGATCTGTGGATTTTACTTCTTAAATATTTCTGGCACATACTAGCTTTATGACTGAGCAATTTGACCTTTTCTTAATCTCTATGTGCCTCAATCCCTTATCAATAAAATGGGGACAGAAGCAGTACTTACACCATAGGATTGTTATGAGGATTAGCTAGAACAATATACTGAAACACTTAGAACAATGACTAGCACAAAGTAAGTGCCATTGTGATGTTTTCTAATTACTGCTGAATTAATGGCTGAGTTTACATCCATAAAGGGATCATGATGCAATTCAGGTCTTTGCCACTTCCTCCCTGAATCTTACTACAACAAACTCCTCAGTATTTTCTTATCTCTACTCTTCGGTCTTTGCAAAGCTGAACCTGTAACGCATCTACCTAAAACACTTTAGTGGTCTTGCACAACATCTAAAAGTCAAACTCCTATATATGACATACACTCTCCTTCATGATTTGGCCCCTCATCTCTCAACACTTCCTCAGCAAAGCTAAAGTGTTTGTAACTCCTCAGAAAAACTGTTTCTCGCATCTCTGTCTTTATTTCTGTAACCCTTTGACTAAAATGCATTTTCCCATCATTTGGCCAGGTTGCCTCCTATTCATCCATTAAGACTCAGTATTTACATAAAACTTCCACCCCTCAAGAATTATTTTGAAATTCCTCTGTTAGATTTTCCTTGTATGTAGGAGAATCATCGGACCTACCATATTGTATCATAATTTCTATGAATATGTCTGTACTTCTGAATGGATGAAGGAGAGACACAAGTGAGAGGTCCCTGAGAGGAGGCTCATGTTTTATTCATCTTTTAATCTCTAGCACAAACCATGGCATTTGGCACAAGGTTAATTAAATGAAGGAAGACATTATGAACCATTTTGCAGAGTCAGCCCAACTTACGGATGAAATATCTCAGAAAACTCACATAGTCAAAAGTGTGAAAATATTGTGAGAGCTCTACCACCCTCATTTCCCCATAATGGTCCCCAGGTATAACATTAGTTGGGAATCAAACAATGAGCTAAAACTGCTCCAAATTTTTCTGCAATTTAGGCCAGAACTTTATCCTAAAATTGACGCTTAGATTCACAGTTTTAAAATATTTAATTTTACGTGTCATCTTTGATCCAACAATTTGAAAATTAGCAAGAACATTAAAACCAAAAATCAGTTTGGCAATTCCTAAGGTAAACGGTCTTAGGATACATGATGTGATAAATCAATTGAACCATGTGTGGTAGAAGCAAAACAAAACAAAACATCTTCCCCAGGGGTTTCTATCACGTGGGGTGGAGTCCTACAACAAACGGCTATAGTGCGGCTTCACAAATTATCTGTGTAAGTACTAAAGGTAACTAAAGAAAAAACAGGAGAGGAACACTAGGAAGAACACATATTCTACTTGAAATTTTATGGAGAGAGGTTTCTGGATATCCAGTACACACACATCTGGTCCCACGTCAAAATTTTCCTGATATTCATATTTAATAAAGATACTGGCACAAAGGCTCTAATTTCTAGTTTATCTACCCATCAAAAGAGATTTAGAAACCCAGAAAACCTCAAGTTTTGACATTAAATGGTCATTTTGGCAGGTTCTATAATTACTCTCTCCAATATACACAGATAATTAAGTTAAATTATATATTTTCAACTTGTTAAGAAAGCACTGATCGGAGGCTGGACTGGAACGACTAGAATCATTTCCAAACAGACCCCCTCCACCACCATCGCCAGCAAGTTTAAAATGAAAGGAGCTCGAAACCAACTTGGAGGGATTGAGTTTGAACTATATTAAAAATGCAGACGTGGCATAATATTCTCAGAGGTCTATGAATGCTGGTTTATGTTTTGATATAGATATAAGGTGTAGATAAATAAATTTCATGCTGAATAAAGTCCATTCATTCATCATTTAACAGTGAATGCAGAAAACAAAAAATATACTCTACATTACCTTTAGAAGCACTTTATTCTTTACCTAAACACCTCCTTTAAATCTTTCCTCTATAAAACATTCCTCTGTTAGAATCTGAGAATTTGTTCATTTTCCCTTCCTTTCCATTTGCCTCTCTGCTTTCACTCGTTCCTTCGTTCACACAGTCCATTAGTGACTAAATCTCTCTCCCGAGCTAAGTGCTGGGCCGCAAAGATCCAAAGCACATTCTCTGCCCCCAACGCTCTTCCTCTCTAGAGGAGGATGGGAGACAGACAGAGACAACGACGTGTTCATGACACTGCTCATGACAGAAGTCTGATCCATTCTGAGGGGAGGGGGCAGCAGGAACCAAGGAGGGCCGTCTGGTCAACTTCTGAGCACAGCAGAGCCTGCCTGAGCAGGGACCCAGCCTGCGATGCGAGGGGCAATACACTGCCCTCTCGCTGTCTTGTGTCTGCCCTCTGATATTTGGGTCCTATATTAAACACTGCTTCCTCCAACGGTATTTTCATCATGATCTCAACAAATGCCATATCAATGATGTACTGCTTTAAAAAGTAGTGCTGAAATGGCACCAAACTTCTGCCAGGGAGTAGGGTGCCGGGCAAGGATTGAAAAAGGAGGTGGTGTTTTAGCCTGGTCTCAACAAACGAGAAGGTGTCTACCAAGCAGACAGGTGAGGGGGCAGGAAGAGCAAAGCAGGACACACCAAAGGGTGGGGCTTTCAGAAAACTGCAGGAGATGGATGACAGGCTTGAACCCCTTGAAATTGCCCTGTTTGTTAATAATCCCCCCGTCTTGCTTCCTTCTAGGTTTTCAATGTAAACAAAATGTGTACAAGGAAGAGAACCATTTCACATCAAGAGAGGAAAACCAGGGCTGAATTCATTGACGCAGTTCCAATATGGCCTGAAGAAACATCTTCGGAGGAGTTTGAGGGGTTTTGTTTTGTTTTCAAACAAAAAAACTTGCAAGGGTCTCTATAAGCAAAAGACACACCACATACATTAAGGTCCAACTTTGGAATCAGTATTTTTTCTAGCTGTGTGCTAAGTGCCCTCCTTAAATTACAGCTAAACCTGATCAAATTCAGCCGTTAAAAAAGACTACACCTAGAATTGCTTCTATGGTCTAACTCATCCCACGGCCCCTTCCTCCTTCGTGTATGGCACAAATCCAACACGCATATTTATTTCACAAACACAAGCAGTACTCGCCACGTGTAGTAAGAATTTTTACGAATAATCTCTCATTTACTTCTCAATACAACCCTAGGAGGTAAGTATTGCTATAATCACCATTTTATAGATGAGATAAGCGAGACCAGAAGGAGGGAAATAATTCACAAAAATCAACCAGCTGGTCAGTGGTAGAACTAGATTCCAACCAGGCCGTCAGCCCTCAGAGTCCACGTCCTCAACCATTCTACCGCACTGCCTCCTGCAGTTCACGATCCCCCGCAACTCTGGTACCTTGTGAAATAGTGATAATTTGAGTTCAAAGGCTGAATCTCCAAGCTGAATTTCCTGAGAAATTATCTACGGTTATTGTTTTCTCTATGCCACCCACATCTTTTAGAGGTCTTCCAGACAGATGGAGCCCAGCTTCCAAGAAAGGTCTCTTTCTCTCATAGAACTCGCAGTATTATGGGGATAAATTGTAAAAATAATGTCCAATGCACAATTTCATGCGGTCAAGCTCCAATCACAAAAGTCCCTTGTGGCTTCCCATCCGTATCTATGTTTTTCAGCTCAGACAGGTGCCTCTCTAGTTTCCAGACCCTGCATGGGCTCTTGGTAAAAGACCCTAGTGAGACTGTCCTCATAAGTGGATTTCTTCCTACTGGATTCACATTCATGATGTTAGTCAAGAAGCTAAAAATAAAAGCTGTGGCTAGCTCTAGTTTTTGTGTGCAGGCATATTAATTTAAATCATTTCCCTTTAATTATATTTAACACACATTAGAAATTTGGCAATTATAAAAGACCTTTAATTATCAACATTCATTATTATCACTATTATTAACATATATTAAGCACCCACGGTCTGCTAAATGCTATACTCAAGATAAAAGGCATTAACCTTGCAATTCCACTGTGAGCAAGAGAGAAGACAATCTTCTCCTTCCAGATAGAGAACAAAATTATACTTGCCTAACTTGACAAACAGCCAGTGGATGAGTCAGGGATAAAGCCTAGTTGTCTTCACCACTAGACAACTGGGTAAACAAAGAATGGTTATAAAACTGCTGCTTTAAGCACATCTGAATATTTCTTCCATAAACATTTTTTATGCCCACAACAGATTTTTTGTGGTGGCAAATCTTCCTGCTTCATAGGATATCCAAATTGTGCAAACAGTCAAGTCATTTGAGACCAACTTTACCATATAAATTTTGGCATCAAATAGAATGATACCATTTTTGGTAGAAAAATGAAGTATGACTATAAAACGATGAAATAAATTTTTTTTGGAGGAGGCTCACAAACTGGCTTTGAAGGAAGTTTCAAGGAAGATTGCCCAAAGCATGTGAGCAGAGGTGGCATCAACGGGACAGAGGCATAGACTCTAGGGTGCTACTTCCAAGGCTAACAATTGACTTGAGTAGTAGAACGACAAGAGGCTGTACTTTGGGTTAAGACATATTGGAAGTAAAGTCCTAGCACTGCTACTTATTAGTCGTATGATCTGGGCCAAATGAGTTAAATTGATTGTTCGAGCCTTGGCTACTTCATCTATAAAACAGAGTCAATAAAGCGGAACCTGCAGATTTTTATGGGATGAAATACGTTTTAATATACGTAATGAAGTGTCCACATCTGACATGAACTTGGAACTGAGTGAAGAAAATCTCTCCCTCCATGACATCCGGGGTAGTATTACATGCCCATCTGCTGGCAGACCGAGCATGAAGATTAATGCTATTAAAAGGGCAATTAAGTTGCTTTGTGGTTGAAATAGGCTGTTACGTGATCAGAAGATGTACTCCATTCTTTACATAAACCTTTTATAAGTGCCCCCTGTTCTTTAGGCACAATGCTATGTTCTGGGCATGTGGAAGGAAATTTGATCCACCCACAAGGAGCTCAGAGTCTAGCAAAAGAGATAAAAAATGTGGACAATTATAACATGATGTAGAAAAAATAATGAAGACTTGCCAGTGTGCCATGGGTAGGAGGCAGTTAACTCCACCCATAACAGAGGACGCGGGGAAGGATTAGTAAAGAAAAAGACCATTGCTCAGGATTTTGCAAGAAAACTGGACATTCCCTAGGGAAAGGGGGATGAATGGCATTTGTCATTTGCCTGGCAGAAGAAACAACTGGACAAAGACACACAAACAGAAGCACACCTTGGACCATGAGAAACGGTGAGCAGCATGCATGGGGTGTCTAGCGTGGTGTGGCGAGAGATGAAGCTGAACGTATAGGTTGGAGTTAGGCTGTAAAAAGTCATGCTAAGAACTCAAAAATAAACCCGTGCTTATATGTCAAATGACTTTTGACAAGGGTGCCAAGACCATCCAATGGGGAAAGGACAAGATTTTCAACAAATGGTGCTGGGAAAACTGAATATTCATATGCAAAAGGACAAAGCTGGACCTTTACCTAATACCATATACAAAAATTAACTCAAAATGGATCACAGACATAAATATAAGAGCTTTAAAACTATAAAACTCTAAGAAAACACAGGGCAAAAGCTCCACAACATTGGAGAAGGCAATGGTTTCTTGAATCGTATGATTCAGCAATTCCATTTCTGGGTATACACCCAAAATAACTGAAAGCGGGGTCTGAAAGAGATATGTGTATACCCATGTCCAAAGCAGCATTATTCACAATAGCCAAAAGATGGAGGAAGCACAAATGTCTATCACTGGGTGAATGATTAGGCAAAATGTGGTATATACATACAATGGACTATTATGCAGTTCTAAAAGGGAAAAGGAAATTCTGGCACATGCTACAACACAGATAAACCTTGAGGACATTATGCTAAGTGAAACAATCCAGTCACAAAACGACAAATAATGTATGATTCCACTTATACGAGGTACTTAAAGTAGTCAAAATCATAGAGACAGAAAGTAGAATGGTGGCTGCCAGGGGCTGAGGGGAGGGGGGGATGGGAAGTTACCGTTTAATGGGTCCAGAGTTTCAGTTTTGCGAGATGAAAAGGATTTTGGAGATGGATGGTGTGATGGTTGCACAATAATATAAATGTACTTAGTGCCATTTAACGGTACACCTAAAAATGGTCAAGACGGTAAATATACTATGTGTATTCTACCACAATAAAAACAGCCATGGAAGATTTTTAAAATATATTCTGGAAGCATGGAAAATGGTCAGTTGTTTCAAGGCAGGAGAGTGACATGGTCAAATTTTGTAAATATATTCAGATATTTACAGGTATATAATAATTTTATTCATGAAACAATAAGGAATCACTCATACCAACAAAACCTCATTGGACAAATTATACAACCTTTAACTCAATAATGCCTATATTTAATGAGACTATTCAAATAACATTTTGACCAGACAAATGTAAGAACTTTGATAGGTGTGTAAAAATGTGGTATCACAATGTACCACTATCCTTTGCTTGAGAGATTTGCTTACTTGTTTATATTTGGATCTTCACAGAACATAGCTGAGTGTCAAATCTATTTTCTTTAAAAATTAAAATTAAGAAAGCATGGGTGATTGACACCATGATCGAAATTCAAGGCAGAGAAAGAGGAAACCATACAATTTCTTTAAACAAGTCCTTCAATTCTGACTTCTGATGCTAAAGAATCTACCTTTTCCATTTACAGGGGGATAATCCTTATGGCTTTTGCAACAAATACCACTTACCCATTCTTGGCTTCAAAGGTAGAAAGTTTTGTAGGGAACAAGGCTGGAACGTCAGTTGGAAAACATCAGGGCTATATCAGTCTGAAAACCGTCAGCCAGTTGCAAGTTTAAAAAGGTTTGCTAAGAGGAGCAATGTTTTACTGGTTCAAGGCTGTCAGAAGGCTCTGGATCTCCAGTGCCTCACACCAGTCACTTCAAAACTAACTCACTCCAGATGTCCCTATGATCATGTAATCAGACATCAAAAGCCATGTGGTGACAAGCTCACAGGCTGCTTATGAGGACGCTATATGTTTCCACAAGCGTAAAACACACACAGTAGCTACTTTAAAATGTGATTCATCTAAATCAGAATTCTATTTTAAAGTACAGAGCTATTAGGGAAGGGCCACCCTCCTGAGAAAGAGGAAAGTCTTTTAAATGTCTGTACAGTGTCATTCTATGACTAGATTTTGAAAGGAAAAATCAAAATGAAGCTTGCACTTCAGAAGAGTTTATGTGGTGAGAAAAAAAAATCCCCCATCAGAAGAGATTTCTAAGAATGACACCACACTCAAGGTACAAAAAAAATTTTCTTTTCCTTTCAATACTGATTGTCTTGCATCTTCTCAAGGCGAACTCTCATTAACCCTTTCCTTCCATACTGTCAATCTTCAGTAGACATCCACAACATGGCAGGCACACAGAGAAGACCAGAACACACAGAAGGTGCAGCCGATACCCTTGAGCTTTCACGTTCAAGTAACATGATCTGCTTGCCCTTCAGTCTTCAGATTTAAGCAGTGCTCTCCTCCAAAGAATTGACGTGTGTATATGGACGTTTTTATGTTGCTGCGTTTGTGTATTTGGATTTTTAAAATACATATACTTCTTGAAATTACTACCTTGAGCCATAAAAATAAATTTTAGTGTTCTGGATAGAAATACAACCACATTCCATGAACACTTATACATACTGAGACATTAAAAGGAAATTTAAAATTGAATTTGTACCGACGAAGCTAACGATTCACATCTGGACCCTGAGCCTGCTAGCTTGGATGTTTGATTCCCTAAGAATGACAGGAGTTCATTTAGGATTTCTATTTATTATTTTCTTTCAGTTACACAAAATTTCTGAGGAAATCATCCACAATTTAAATAATTTTCTGAGGGTCACAGAGTTATTGATACAGTCAGGACAAGGAACTTGACCTTTGGAATAAAGCTACTTTAAACATCATCTTTACCAAATTTCAAACAACATTGTCGAGTTTCATCTGCCTATACTGCTAATGTGAGATGTTTATTAGTGTTTTGCTAAGAATCACCTGGTAAACGTTCTTATACTCTTGAATTAATTCTCATAGCATGATTTTTATTTTTATCTTCGTCCAAATCACTTGAAACCAGAAGAACTTTTTAAAGAGGATGGACTATGAGGAAAATTTAGAAGGAGAAATCTGTAGACGTGACAGGTATAAGAGCAGTATCTTGTCCAGAAATTTCTAATCAAATCAAGGATTTTCTAAATTCTTTGAATACAGTTATTAGAAAATCACAAGCTGTAACTACCAAGATCACTGAATTTTTGATTCTAGAACTCATAGTATTGTTGACACAGAGGTAGGACTCGGATAATTGATTCCACTGCATGTATATTAATTTCTATTCTCTGTTCATTTATCAGGGGCACTAACAAAATCAGGCTTTATAATGGTTCATATCTCTAGAATTATCAAGGTTTCTCCTCTTCCTGCAATTTCTATTCTTTCTCAGAACCAATTTCAATGATGAAGTCATTGCTAGAATTGTGAGAGGATGGAGTGGGTCCCACAGTCGAAACTGCTGACCTCAGCCACAAACCCGCATTTTAATTCCAAGGGGAGGATTTGTGTCTAGATATCCCTCTCCTCCTGATAACATAGGTAACACATTGTCCTAAAGCAGAAAACTCTACACTAAGGCTATTTGGGAGAAAAACAGTATGTTAAACAGGTAATTTCCCAATTTTCACACTCTAAATCACACATACACAAATATATAAAATATACATACACACAAATATGCACATCTTTACACATGAGTTAAAAGTTGTTGAATGGAGTTCACTTTGCTCATCTCAGAAGCAAGAGTTTTAATCTCCTCATATATTTACCTGTCAGGCACCAGGGCCGGGGGCTTGAATACAAAAATGAATTCACCGGCCCATGCCTCTGAGGAGCTCAGTCTTGTAACAGACACATAAACAAGAGCTATATTTGAGTGAGAGAAGAGCTAAGAGAGAGAGTGCGCACGGTGATTCCCTTGAAGGGCTCAGGAGGCTGAGTGGAGTGTAGACTAAAGGCAAGGACACTCATTCTGATTGTTAAAAACAGAGTATTTGATCCTTTGATATTGACGCGCAGACTGCTGGGCTGTCTAATGGCTTTAGGTCTGGTCTTGATAACCGGGTTGTAAGTTTCCTGAGGACAGGGACTGTGTCTTATGCTTTCCAGATGGCACACGGCAGAGGTCTTGGGCATCTAAGGGATTAATCAATTTATGCTGACATGAAAGCAAAACCCATTCCATTTTCATCACGTGCAGATCAGTCTGAACAGCCAAGATGACATGTCATGGTTGCCCCTTTAATGTCTTGAAACTGACCTCTGAATAGCGATGCTTCTTTTAGCCTTTCAGTTCTGGACTAGACCCAAGAAGAATGACTGGGAGCACACACCTGAACAGAGGTCACATTTCCCAGGTCCCTTGATCAGTCATGGGACAGACATTCAGGCAATCCAGATTTGTTTCACCAACTTCTGAAAGATTTGGTGAAAAACGGTTGTAGAATAAATTGGGCTTCTGGATTTTCTCCACCTGAACTCCCAGGCTTACAAACATAACCGCTTCAGAAATTAAGCTGCCTAAACTTGCCAAACTAAGTAAACATTTGGCCCCATGAAATATTGGATGGCAGCTTTATCTCTTAAAAAACAAAGCCATATGAAAACCATCATCGCAATGTGTCTCCAAGCTCTGGTCTTATCAGCGCACAGCGTGAACAGCTGGAGTTACAAACACCAGGACTATTATTAAATCACTGTGTCAGGAGGGAAAAAAAAGAAGCCCTTTTGTAGGCTTCAGTATCTCTAAATAATGCAATTATATACTACATGCTATTTCTCCCTCCCTTCACTCTGCGGTACCCATCTCTTCTCTTAGGAAGACAATGGATAGAGCCTTCCTTCCAATTTACATCAGTGTCTACAACAATTATTTTGTTCCAGTGTTTCTACAGCTTCTTAATTGTATACCTAATGAATAGAAAAATACGAGTTAGTCATTCAGAATTTTTGCTAAGTTTCCATGTTGGATTTTGACAGCAACCCACAACCAAAAGCCCTCTGACATTTCAGTGGCAATTCAATGATTTTAATTCTAAAAGCCAAGCTATTTAAATTTCTCTGTAATATCTCTACGATCCCCTTCGTGGAGTTGAAAACATTTAAACCAAGAACAACATCGACTATAATTTCAATATATATGACATACAAGGGAAAAATTTCTCAAATCAATATCCTATCATATTATATGCAAGAGACAAAGAGAATGCTTCTATTCACTGGAAATCTTTTTTCTCACTAGAAGCAAACTGCCACTATCTTTGCTGATAAAAATCCCCCAAACTCCAAACATGCAACATTGAATTTTCACTTCTCATCCCCACTGAACATGCAGGACTACCAGAAACCCCTCTCCCCAGGGTGTCTTCCCACTATGGTCTGTGCCCTTTACCCCCGCTCTTACTGTTGCTAAGAACTTGCTGCTGCTGAATAAAGAGCTATTTTTGGCCTCTCAATGTAGCCATTCAAAAAGTTCTATTCATCTTAACATCTTGAATTTACATACTATGTGTTGGATAGAAAAGGTGACAATATGATGAAATAACCTCAATTATTTAATACATATTTGGGGGGCAGTGGCAATTCCCACTCTACTACTTAATGTGTGCCATTCATCATACTCCAAGAATTGGAGGCTTTCCCACATTATTTCATCCTAACCCCAAAACAAGTAGTTCTTGATCTTTTGTTTGCCTTTTAAAATTTGGTAAGAGTGATCGAGTCTCCTTCAGGAACACACACACACACACGCACACTCGTGTGAGCACACAAGGCCAGGGCATAAAACTTCAGTGAGTTAACAGACCTTCTGAAACTCATCAATGGGCTTCGCAATTAACAACCTCAAAGTCTGCCATGTTATTTTTTTGAAATGAAATGCATATATTATAGACATGGGCTTTTAAAAGACCAGTATTTTCTTAATTTATTTTGGTGATCCAGGACACGTAACAGTTTTAGAACAAACAAAGTCGTATACTATCCAGGAACGACCACAGCATTATAATTTTCAGGAGTCTACTTTTTAATTTACTTGCCCTGCAGGATCATTTTGCTTTAGGGGTTAAATGTGAAACTATAAATAGTCATTAAAACACAAAACAACCCTAGTGGTTAGCCGGATATTAACGAAAAAAAAAAAAAAACACATCTGTTTTAGAGTTCTCTTCCATCCTCAATTCAGGAACATCAATTTCAAGAACCTGGGTTTATGGCATGCCCTTAAGCCAAGAACACCAGGTTACAATCAGCCAAGGAAGGTAAGACTTCTCATGAGCAGACTCTCACTGCAATCTCTTGACCCCAGATTTCTCTTTCTTTAATTCAAAAGCAGTCAGTAGAACTGGATTTTCTATTGCCTTGAAAGATAAACAGTCCCTACTTTTTGCACATTCGTAATTATGCTATTCTGATTAACTGGACAGGTTTATGAAAAGAGGAAGAAAGGAAACAAATTTCCATGCTGTGCATCTGGTGGCACTCTAAGTAACAAATACTGAGATTTGGTGGCTTTTCAATATACCCAGAATTTGAAGCTTGCAGAGAATCTGATTTCTCTAATTTAAATCCTTTTTAAAATTCCAGCTTGTCTGAGGGTGTACATTTTAAACAACGTATTTGTAATAACTTAACCAGCCAGAAAACAAGTGCAACTTTCCCAGCTTTTCAAAAACACATAGCTCTGGGCATCAAACACAACCCTTCCCTCTAAAGTAAGCCTAATGAAGTGCAACTAAAAATAACAGTCATCAACTGTGGTTTTAAAGGCAATATTTCAACATAATCAAATGTGTCAAATACTCCTCCTTACAGCTTCTTATGCTGTGGGTTATAAGTAAGTTTCATTTCTTGGGAATGATTGAACATAACCCACTTGGGGCTCTGCCATCTGTGAATTACTCACATGTGAACACTGTTTCAGAGATGGAAATTTTGATTGTTTTTTTTTTCTCGGATATTGAAATGAAATGCAATTGAGCAGAGCTTTTTAAGCAATTATTTTTCATATTAGTTGCTACATGGCTACATTATCACACACTCGCCATATTCATCATCACTTATTAAATCATAGGAATCAAGTATGGTGCTGATGAAGTTGTGAAGGAAACATCAAGCAGAATTATGAAATCTGAGAGATGGAGAAGGATCTACAGTCTCCGATTCCATACTCCCTGGGCTCAGGCCTGGCCACAAAGAACCCTCTCTGCAATGTGCTCCAACGTGAGTAGTGGTTATGTTCCCCTGGTCTCTTGAAAGGCTGCTCCTCTTATCACTGAGCAAACAACAAAAGTGACTATGGGGCTATATGTAGGGTGTCACGTAATTTATCATCCATACATGGACACCTCTGAGAGTTAGTGGGGACACTATTAATAATTATGTCAGAACAACAGGCATGAACCAGGACTGCCCCAGGCTACCCTAATCATATTGTTACCCTAGAGATGATGTGGAGCTCAAAGAACTTCTCCCAAAGGTCTCAAAACCATTTCATTAATGCTATATCCAATTTTGCTTCTGTCTAGAGCTGCTCTGTCCAATAGAAATAGAATGTGGACCCCAGATGTAATTTTAAATTTTCTATTTTCTAGTAGCCATGTTTTTAAAAAACAAAGTGAAAAGAAACAGGTGAAAATAATTTTAACAACATATTTTATTCAACCAAAGTATCATTTCAACAGGTGATCAATATAAAAATTACTAGTGAGATCTTTTTTTCATTTTCATTACTCTTTCTCATATTTCAGTCTTTCAAATCCAGTGTGCACGTTACACTTAAAATATATTTCTAGTGCTCAACAGCCACATGTGGCCAGTGGCTATTATATTGGACAATGTGGGTCTAAATAATCCATGAACTAAAGCACACAGGGATAAATGAATAGAGTTATAATAGACACATACACACAAATGTGTTTTTCTTGTAGGTAAAAATAGACACATCTAAATATGTCTTCACTTACTAACTTTGCTTACCCTTCACAATAGGGCAGTTAAACTATCTTTCTCTTGCCTGGGGTGAACCAGACCTTAGAGCAGATAAACCTTTACCTGGTAGATTCTTCTGGGGAGCAGAGAGAATGGCTGAGTTAGAAAAGCTGGGTGATTGCTGAGAACTTCTGGGACTTTTCCCTGACTAATATGTGTCTTGCATTCCTAAGTCCAACACACACGCACTGGGCAACTTCCATGTACCTGGCACTGGAGATAGAAAGATAAATGAGGCACAATGTCTGGATCTTGGAATGTTAAGGCTTACGGTTTACATGGAGACTATTTTAAAATTGAATCAAGAGAAGCCAAGGATGTGCTACTCCTCCGTGGCAAGGCAGGGACCGGACTCCGTTCCTTGGGTCTCAGGTCTGCACCTCACCATCCACAGAGAACACTGCGAGGAAAGGAGAAAATATGTGTTTTCCTTTCACTGTTCATACAGAGGGACTCGACCCATGTCTGAAAACTTGCATGGGGTTAGGTAAAAGGAATTGGGGTACCTGCATTTCCTCATGAATTAGGATTTGCCTCTTTGCTAGTAATACTATATCTCCCCAACTTGGAATTCGCAGACATCATATTCCGACAAGGATATGGCATCTATCAGAAAGATTGCAGCCCTGGTCTCCTCCAGGGGAAGCGACGCTGATGTGTTTTCAGTTGGTCTAAATGCAGAGCTAAGTGACAGAAACATGGAACTAAATGTTGGCGGTTTCTCTGCGTGTAAATGATGGTAACCCATTAATCAGACACGATCTCATTTTAGGGTATGCTGACATCGTAAAAATAAGCAGTAAATTCTAGTTTTTCTCTTTTATATAATTCTTCTCTCATTTATATAGTTGTTCTCTTCCTCCAATCCAATATATTCAGGCTTAACATGGTCTCTATTAGTGTGTGTGCAACACACGACACACACACACATCATGTCTCACACCGGCTCTGTTTGTCCACATCATTAAAGTAGAATATATACACCTGGTTTTTATTAATGTTCCATTAAATATGTTCTTTTAAAAGGATGGAGAGTGAGAAAACATTACATCTAAAATACTTTCAGGACACTTACTTCTTTGTTTACGAAAAGAAATATGCCAGAAATTGCCATAAACCTATTAGTAAATACCCAATGATTTGGTCAGGTGACTCCCACTTCACACACATCGGCATTGGTTCTTGATGAGAATATTTTATACCATACTGGCAGAATCTGTTTAACTTATTCAGCATCCATGTATTAAGAAAATGTTTTCTAAAGGCACTGCAGGCAGTGAGATTTAAAATGGGGAAGAGCCTTGCTTTTAGGAAACTTTTTTCTTTTCTTTTCTTTTCTTTTTTGAGGCAGATTGGCCCTGAGCTGACATCTGTGCCAGTCTTCCTCTATTTTATGTGGGAGGCCGCCACAGTGCGACTTGAAGAGCCCTGCTATGCTCTTGCCCAGGATCTGAACCTGCAAACCCCAGGCTGCCAAAGCAGAGCACACAAACTTAACCACTACACCACGGAGCTGGCCCTTTAGGAAACTTTGTAATATGTTTCATGATTGAAGATCACCTATTGCAATGATATGTAGCCATCAACCAAAATCTACCTCTCAGGCTATTTCAAAGGATAAACCACAAATGCAGCTATTCAAAGCAACTTAAGATTTAACAGAAAGATCCCATGGTCCCACAGGGAAGGAGGACGTTGTCTCTACAGGAAACGATTCTCCACTGAACCTGCCATTATAAGCAGAGTAGCAATAGGTACATCTGGTTAGGAGCACTTTGGGTATCTAATTTCATTTTCCTTTAATTTGAACGCTGAGTTCTAGAAACCTAACACTGGCACCACGGGTCTATGATATTGGCAGCTTGAAACTATATCACCATTTCCCATGGCATGACTTCAGAAAGCACTGCATTAACACACCCAAACGTAGAAACTGCATCCTTGGGCATGCGGAAGCAGGAGGAGGAAGGAAATCCAACAGCTTAAGCACTGCTTAAGAGCCCCGACTCCGGAGCCCAATGACCTGGTATAATTCTTGGCTCTGCCACTTACTGGCTGTGATCTTTGACAAATTACTAAACCTCCCTGTGCCTCAATTTCATTATCAGTAAAATGGAGACAAAAACTTGTTCTTAGTGTGACGAGGAAGTTTAGATAATGTAAAGCTACACACATAATCAGTGCTATATAAATAATAGCGATCGCTGTAACGGTATCCTAGTAATAGCTTGTACCAGCTACTATTATAACTTACACTACGCAGTCTATCAAAAGATCTCTAATTATCAACTTACTTAAGCCCGCAAAGTTCCAGTTAGTCTATGGGTAAGGCCCTTTGATCTTTCATTAGCTGTGTGAACGGCAGGATACCTACTGGAATTGCAGGCTTCAGACTCTGGCCACTGGGCTGCGAAGCGCTTGGCTGGGCGTCAGCAGGTGGGCCTGGCGCTGGGTCACTGCTTCTCCTCACCAGCAGAGGAGTGCCTGCAGGACAAAATAAGAGGTGAGAGGTCAAGAGAACCCCAGGGGGAAGAGAGTGCATGGTACAATGCAATTTAATTAAAAAGGTTTACAGCATGCTTTTATGTAAAAACATTCTATTTCTAAGGATGCTTGTAAATTAACTCAGTTAATGATCTTTTGTCCTCTATTTATAGAATGACACATGGAAACAAAATCTTTCAACTCTTATCTTTCCCCACTTGCATTTCAAAACAAGTCATTGTACTTAACCAAAAACTGTTAGGCCATGCAAAACCTGACAGTGTGCAATCTAAAACTGATCTAGAAAATATATTTGAGTATTAAAAAGAATGATTATCCAGCAGACAAGTAAAGAGGTTCACACAGCCAGTGCAATTTGCTATTCAGTAGACCTAGCAGCATAGTTATTACTGCCATTTGCTGCCTCCCAAATCCTTTGAATGATGATATATACTGAAATAAATTATTTGCTGGGGTTATAGCATTAATGTCTTTTTAAGTACACAAAGAGATTGGTTCCATTCTCTTCCTTTTCTCCTCAAGTGGATAAAACTGATAAGGAAAATAAGTTAGTTCTTCTAAAAATATATCGTGATTTCTTTTTAATTTAATGAAAGCTTCCACTATTAAATATTTGAGTCAGTTATTAAATTCTGAAAAAAGATCATACTATTAGAAAGTTCAAATGAAATTCAACCTTAGCAGAGCTGGCAGCCTAACTACTCTGCCTGCAATTAGGCCTAAAATAATTTGTTTCATACAAAATTGGCCACTATAGAGGAAACGCTGAAAAAAAATATGTTTGTGCTTTAAACATTGCTCTCATATAAAAATTAACTTTTTATTTGTGTGCTTTTGGGAAAAAAGTGGTAAACAGTGGAAATCCAATTTCCCATTCATCACTATTCTGAAAATAACTCCCCAACTCTCTCAAGCTATTGCAGTTTAAAAGAACATTTTTCTTGCCTCATTTTATATGCTACCTTTATAAAAAGTGAATCCATTTTGAAGTTATTTACAAATCTGATTTTTATATGTGCTCCAACATTCTTGCACAAAACATAGAATTGCTAATACTTCTCATACTTGTTCAGACAAAAGTTGCTTTTTATAAAATAACTTCTTTCACAATAAGAAATTAACATGCTACTTAGGAGGAAACACTACACCAAAAGGTATTATAAAGTCTAAGTTCACATTCCCTCATTTCTTTCTTATTAATGGACACTTCACTACATTATTCCCACCTTCTCCACCTCCATGAAAACAATTTCTTAAGCAAGTAACAGAACAATACTTGTATGGTTGGCAATTGTTCTCTGAAAGAAATAGTGAAAGAGAAAATTAAGAAGAGTAGAAGGAAAAGAAAATACCCTAAATTCTTGAGACACAGAGTCCCCGTCCCCCACCAACAGTCCTTTCCCTGCTCCAGGTGACCTGAAGACTGAGTGCCTCTCAAGTTGGGCCCCTGAATCACAACTAACGTGGAGTCCATCTAAACGCAGTCGGTCTCGTCAGAAGCAACTCATTGTCTTTAAAATTAATGAGAGAATGGGGCAAACTCCATGAAACTCTGGTGTTTCCAAGCATTTAACCTAGACCAGTATATGACATGTCAATAATCTCATGGACAGAAAGAAACAAAACAAAACAAAAAAATAAATAAAAACCAGCACATCAAGGTCAAGAAATAAGTTGATTCAGAGGCACAGAAACGGATATTTCAGTGACTGACAATTTTACATCGTTTTTTTCAGCTGAGTCATATACATACATATGAATATATATAGAATATGTGTTATTTTTCTTAAATAATAAATATATTTTTCTTAAAGAAACCACACTAGATTGTTTTCCTTCAACTTTAAGGACATGACTATGACTCCTCATTTATCATCAATATCTGCCATTTTAATAACAGAATATTAAATTAAAACATAATTTCATAATAACATGTATTTGGGTTTATGTAGTCACCTAATATGCCATAGTATTATAGTGTGTCTCCCAGAAGAAGATAGTTCAGTTTTCTACCAGTGAATCGACTATTTGGAACATTAACAAAAAAAGAAAGAAACTTTAAGACGGCTAGATATTTCTTAAACACACTCTCAATTCATCAGGAATAAGGTTTGTTCTTTTCTATTCTTCTTTATTCCACTCTTTTTTTTGTTTTGTTTTGTTTTGTTTTTTTTGAGGAAGATTAGCCCTCAGCTAACTACTGCCAGTCCTCCTCTTTTTGCTGAGGAAGCCTGGCTCTGAGCTAACATCCGTGCCCATCTTCCTCTAGTTTATACGTGGGATGCCTACCACAGCATGGCTGCCAAGCAGTGCCATGTCCGCACCCGGGATCCGAACCAGCAAACCTCGGGCCGCCGAGAAGCGGAACGCGCGAACTTAACTGCTGCACCACCGGGCCGGCCCCTATTCCACTCTTGAATGTCTCTTGTTGAGTCACCTTCTAATTTTTCTTTGGCTGCCTTAATGTGCTAATAACAAGTACAAATCATTTCATATTGTAATTAATAATGAGCATCTTTAAATATGAACTATTATCTCAGACAGTCTTAAACAACCCTTCTCTTGGCAATTTAAAATTTATTTAAAATTTACTTTTTAAATTGCCAAGCCCCATTTGAAGATGACTTTCAGGAAGAGATTGAGCTACAACTCAAAGACGAGGAAAGCTGCATCCCTGAGCACGACAGGAGGCAGGTAATGAGAAGTCCTCAAGAGGATGTGGGCAAATCCTTGGGTATATGTGATAGAGTACAAGGTGCACCTTGTAAGCAAGGCTGACTGAAGCGAGAGGGAGACGCCATATCTGGTTTTGTGGAACCTCCTGTTGGGGGCGGGGCGGGGTAATAAATAAAACAACTCTGCCCTGAAGGAGCTTATAAGCTGACAGTAAAGATCAGACGCTAAGTCCAAGAACTATTCTGTGTTGGTACAGTGGACAGCACCGTGGGTTTTGAAGTCAAATAGACTGAGCTTCATCTTTCCCGGCTCTGTGACGTTGGGCTGCCTGGTCACACAAGTCTCATCATTTAAAACCTGGTGATAACAACACAGCACAGAACTGAGAGGCTAAAATAAATTAAGACACACGTAGGACATGCACTGTCCTGGATGTAATTTTCAAGCAGGAAAGCCCCTCCCCCCAAGAAAAAGGAGGCAACAGCACTTGATTTTTCAGCAGAGTAATCCACATACATACATGTCCTTGAGCAGTGTTATCTGTTCAAAAAGCTGAATTCCTGAAAGTCAAGTTAATTTTCTTGGAATAATATGTAAATGAAAATAGTAAAACATAATTCTTTGCTAAACCACATATAGCCTTACTATAGAAATCAAAGCTTTTAAGAAAAAAATGATTACGTGGGAAGGGAGTTCAAAAATGGGGGAAAAGACTATTCATTGGTATTTTTCAGCTAATTGAGAAAAGACCCAGTAACAGATTTTAGAGGCAAGAGCCCTCAGTTCAGCTCAAGGCATAGTGCTATCCTTGGAAGCAGAGTTTAAAGGCCACTAGCTGCAGGGGGCTGGCCCTGTGGCCGAGTGGTTAAGTTCGTGCGCTCCATTGCAGGCGGCCCAGTATTTGGTTGGTTCGAATCCTGGCGCGGACATGGCACTGCTCATCAGACCACGCTGAGGCAGCATCCCACATGCCACAACTAGAAGGACCCACAACGAAGAATATACAACTATGTACCGGGGGGCTTTGGGGAGAAAAAGGAAAAAATAAAATCTTTAAAAACAAAAAAACCCACTAGCTGCAGAGCTCAAATAAAATAAGAAAAGTTGTGTACTTTAAAGCATAAAGTCTTACACAACTGCATCAAAGTTTTTCCATACAGTTAAATATCTGAGGCCCCACTATGCATCAGAAACTACACATCAGGTGGATGATGTTAAAATGAGTAGTCATTGTCTTCCTGACATTATGGTGCTTACTCTGAGTTTATCTTTTGGAGATGGACATGTGGGGACAAGGAACATTTCAGTACACAGAAAGGTAGAAACCAGCGCAGTGTTCCAGGGAAGTTGTGTGTGGACTATTGAAGAACCCATACCAATGAACACGCACACTGTGGACTGGCTCGAGTCCCACTGTACTTAGCTGGACACACAGAAACTTAATGGAAGCCAAAGAGATAGCTGAAGAGAAGCAGTACCCCTCAAAGCAGGAGATTTCCTGATCACGCGTGTAGCTAACAAGGACTCTGCCACATCAGGAAACCTCAATTCTTCCTGGAGTACTGCCCATATATATTCAGAGTTTATGTTACACTCAAGAAAAACCTACGCTGGGGCCGGCCCCGTGGCTGAGTGGTTAAGTTCGTGCTCTCCGCTTCAGCGGCCCTGGGTTTCACCATTTCAGATCCTGGGCACAGACATGGCACCGCTCATCAGGCCACGCTGAGGTGGCGTCCCACATAGCACAACCAGAGGCACTCACAACTAAAATCTACAACTATGTACTGGGGGGCTTTCGGGAGAAGAATAACAAAAAGGACAAAAAAAATAAGATTGGCAACAGTTGTTAGCTCAGATGCCAATCTTTAAAAAAAAAGAAAAACCTACACAAACAATCACTGTTCTTCTCTTTAAGAAGATGGTTAAACTCATTTGGTTCTTCCAGGTTTTGAGCCAACTAGCATTGGAGTTAGTTCCCAGGAAGCTGCGAATGATGGTGCATCTTCCAATTCTCAAGTAATCACCATTTCAATGGTGATAGAACTAGAATTCAGAGAGGTACAATTACTGGTCCAATGTCCCACCTAAATGTCACTAAGGGAGCCCAGAGGACGGTCACGTAATCCAGTTTGGGGAAAATAATTTTGAAAGAGGCAGCAATTAGTTACAAAGCTCACTTTGGTAAATCAATGAATCACACAAAATATAAAGGCCAACACAAATTGAAGTTGTTGTCTATATAAATGTAAGTTTCTGTCTCTTTGTTATAAAATCACACACACACACACCAGGATGGATTTTTTTTCACATTTAGAGGACGTGTTTGGGATGGAGTTTGCTTAAATGACAGATTATGTATTATACACAAAATTGTTTGCTGGGTTTTGTCAGATGTCTTAGAAAGACAGGCAGTTATAGAAATTGAAACCAAGATGCAGAAGAATCATCCATATGATGCTGCAGTGGGCAGACAAAACAATGGCTTTAAACCTGAGCCCCACATCAAACATCACAAAGGCACATGTTCTAAATCGTACAGTGAGGAAGAGCAGGGAGCTATTCAAAGATGGTTGATGATTCTCCTGAGCAAAACTGGAAGACCAGCTAGTCATCAGCGTTGATGCTATTTCATTCTAGGGCGATTGACACCTGGAGAGCTCTAGGGGGGTCCCAGTTAAAGTGTTGACAAGGCATCTGTAGGAACTATGAGGCCCCAAGCATGGAGAGGCTGGAAGGGCAACGCGAGGGGAAGGCACATGGGTCGACAGAGGAAATGGAAGGATGGACTCAAGGACATGGAGAATGTCACAGTGACTACACCTGTAGAGCAAATGAGAAGGGGCATAAAACAGAAGCCTAAAACCATCTTTATATCTCTTTCTTGGGGAAGACTGAGCAATAGGGAAGTTTTAGCAACTGCTATGATTTGTTTCAGAAAAGAAACACAAATCTCGGCTTTAGCCCCTGAGGGTTAGAACAATTCGCTTTAATCTGAGTTGTCTTGATATACCTGAGAAATCAGACACTAGATATTCAGTTGGGCATTCATAAAGATGAGGAGGAAGTTCATATTGGAAACCATATTGGCTTTCAGAATGAGTGAGCTGAGATGAGCATGAGGTAAACAAAGGAAAAGAACGAGGAAGAACCCGCACAGGTCTATCCACAGCATCACACGCAAATGAAGAAAATCAGAGTTTTATATTCACACAGAATCTTCAGGAAGGAATGGTATCCAGAATGACAAGTGGTTACAAAGCCAAAGAGGAAGGATAGAGAAAAGAATTGGAGTTAACATGACAAACTGTTTATGTACAAAGAGGGATAAAACTGGCTTTTTAAAGTTTCAATTTTCCTTTGTTCTAAGGGATCACTTCTCTGCTATTGAATTATCAAATCACCAAAACACTTAGACAGTTTGAAGAAAGAAAACACAGTCTTCTTCCCAAGCTACTGACACTCAGAATAACAAGATAAATATGAACAGGGGAAAAAAATGCTATTGAGATATGCCTAAATTGGTAAATATTTCACTTTGATGATGAAAATGAATTGCAAATGGTTAACATTTGTACAAACTTAAAAAGAGATAAAGAAATAGAAGGAGATACATTCTGCCAGGTAACCACTATTAATAGTATCTGAATACTATTAATAGTATGCATAGGCTGCATCTTGGTTTCCTATAGTAAATTTCCTTAATAACAGACTTTGTAGTTAGTCAACACCCAGAAGAATGCCTTCTGGTTATCTCGTACTTCAACCTGGTTGAATGAATTTGATGTTACAGTATGGATATGTCCTCCAGAGACACGGTGCAGAGACTGGGGGTCAGGAAAGCTGCCTTCTAAGGTGGCTCTAGTACTGTGGAAACCCCAGGCAGAGGCTCCACCTCAGAGTCCAGGCTCTCCTCATCAGCTACGTCAGCATGCTGGACAAGCCACAGCAAAGTCCCATTCCAGATGGACAAAGAGATAGCTCCATGATTTATGCGGCCAATAAGGAAACTAAAGTCCAGAGAAACTAAGTTCTGAAGTCTTCTGGACTTAATTTCTACTTCAGTTTTGTTTACTTGACACTTCTCTTGCAGTGTCACATTCTCTGTGGGTAAGTGCATGGAAGCAAGGGGAATGGCATCTCTTCAATGCTTTTCATCTAAAGAGGTTGGCAGAAAGGAAGATGTGGATTGGGAGATACAGACAAAAAGAAGGGGTGGGGACACTGAGGAGCTAAAAGGCAAACACGGACCTGAGGTCTCATGGGTGTGTCTGTCAGGAGGCTTGACCCCTCGTGGAAGCACATGAGTACCTCTCCTGGTGTGCCTGGGCTCTCTCGCAGATACTTTAAATGCCTTCCCAGTATTCTCTTCCTACTAATCCTGTCAATACTTCAATAAAAAAAGATGAGTGAAAGCAGTACATCATTTGTTTTTGGAGACAACTAGGTTTTCCTTTTTGTCTGGATATTATGGGTGTTAGATAGGGCTTTTCAACTGATGCCTAACAAACTCCACTGAACTGAAATCTGGAGACCCATAAAAAAAACTGGTAATGATACCAATAGCGGCACAATTTATGGCAAAGTACCGAGAAGAGATCACTTTCGCTACAGGAGTGCCTGACCAGGTTTGGTGCCTGGCCTCTGATGCATGCAGCAGCTGTGACATGCTTTCACACACCGTGATGGGAAAACCACACAAGGGAAGCCAAGTAAAATGTTAGGGGAATTTTAGCTGTCCAAATTCTTTGGTCTTAAATATCACTCCATTAGGAAAGCGACTCCCAGTATTGCCATAAAAGGAGCAAAGAAGTTCAAGCTGACTAACAGCATCATTTTTCTTTCATTTTGGATTACAAAAACCACGCCTGTTCAACACAAAATGGGACAAATGCAGGGGATTCACAGCATAGTCACCAGCTACACAGCAGATCGGAATGAGCACGTACACGACAAAATATCTTTTAGTATTTGGAAAGCTGCTTACACTGGAGGGCCCTGTGACAAAAACAAGTGAGGGGGCTCTTAACCCACTTTTACGGGGAATTATACTTTCCTCTGAAGATGGTTATGCCTTCAACTCTAACTATGCTGTTGCTGCATTCCTGAGGGTACATACTTTCTCTTCTATCAAAGTTTTCACATTTGATCCAGTTGATATATACAAATCTACAGTTTTTCATATTGTTTAAACTACTCCACGATCTCAATTTACTTAAGCTATTTAAGGATTTTATTTTTCCTTTTTTCTCCCCAAAGCCCCCCCGGTACATAGTTGTGTATTTTTAGTTGTGGGTCCTTCTGGTTGTGGCATGTGAGATCCCGCCTCAGCATGGCCTGATGAGCGGTGCCATGTCTGCACCCAGGATTCGAACCGGCGAAACCCTGGGCCGCCGAAGCAGAGCCCGCAAACTTAACCACTCGCCCATGGGGCCGGCCCCTACTTATGTCATTTAAAGTCAGTTAATGACACGTCTTAGGCATGCACTAGGTCCTAGTTGTTATATGAAGAACAATAACAAGCAACAAAGGGACAAAACTCACCAGATTGTTCAGCAATGCTTGTAGAAGAAATTCAGAAGTGGTCATGTTAGGTGAGAATAAATTCAAAAGATTAAAGAAAAGAACAATGACAGGTTACAGGAAAGGTTCAGCAGAAGCCAAGGTCCTGGTCTTTGCAAGGCATACACTCTAGAAAAGGAACAAACATTAACAAACACAAACAAAGATGCCTGAATTAATCTATCCAAATAAAGGCTCCTGATTCACAGAGCGGAAGTGAGGGCATCTGACACGTGCATTTTAACCTCCCATTTCTTGTTGTGATATTCAAGGACTTCGTTGGTTTCTCCAACCTACCTTTGATTACATCTTGTACTCATTCTTTGCCATGTGGCCAAACAAGACTATTTGCCACTGCCTACAAATGCCCTGCAGACTCTGACCTCTGTGTGTATGCTGGTTATGCCCTCTAAATTATCCTTCTCTACTACTGCAGTCAGTTACAATCCTGTCCATCCTTTACATTATAAGCAATCTCTACACCCTTGGCCTACCCAGACAGATTTATTGTGGAGCTAACAAAGCCTAACTTCAGGGCCCCTTGTTTGCATGGGCCCCTTACAAGATCCCAGGAGGAACTTTAGCAACATGATCACACAATTATGTGATTTTGTAAATTTTACATAAGTAACATGGTTTAATTGCAATAGGTTAATTGTGTTATTTCTTTCAACTCTGATGTCCCCTCCAACACTCGCCCTCCTGTTGGGTGAACCTAGAGTGCCCAAGAGCATTCCTGGGATCCAGGTAAGAGGAAATTGAGTTGGAGATATATTTCATCTGAGTATAATGGACCATGTTTGTGTGGTTCATAGATATTTCTGTGTACAGTTACCGCCAGTCATCCTGATGAGGAATAGCGGAATATCCCTATTACCTACTGTGTTGGTTCACCCAGCATCATGATGCAAAGGTGCAGGGCCAGGTGACGAAACGAAATGACTGTGCTCTTTTTGCACCCAGCATGAGAAGGGTGTGGGTGCTAGAAGAGAAACAAGATTTGAAATGTACAAAGTCAGAAGCTAGTTTATGGAAAATTCTTTCACTCACCCAATGTATAAAATTGTATACAATTCAGTATTCAGATAATTCAGTTCTCAATAATAGTTTGACAAATGGGAAATTCTCTCCTATATAGTATATACTTGAAAATGCAGCATAAAATTAAAATCCTTGTGCTAGTAAGACACAAACCTGTAGCGTATGTGTGTATGAAGTCCCATGTTTATACATCCGAAATACTAAACAACAAAAAATATTTTGATTAACCATGGTAGAGCAAATATTGAATTATCCATTTATTCAATGTATTAAAAATACTATATATGAAGAGGTTATTAAAGAATAGTCAGTCAAAAATTATAGGGAAAAGTATAATAGAGGTATTTTCAGGTATTAATCTGTAATCAATTAATATATCATTAATAAAATATTGTTTTTTCATATTTTCTGACATGTCTAGTATATTAGCTTTATCAAATTTGTAAACTGTTGAGATTTTTTTCCCCATTCTAAATAAGCATTCATTTTTATGTGTTCTTTTGAATTTAAAATTTATAATCCTTTTCTTAAGTAGCAGGCTCCCCAAATTCCCTAAATCGAGTCCCACAACATAGATCTGCTTCTGCAGCTTTTTAGGGTATGTCACGTCCTGTTTTGTCTTACGTGATGGTTGTATTTTTCTTGTCTCCCTCTGGTCTCCTCATTTAACAATATTTACCGAATGCGTAAAATACCCAAGACAGTCTTCTAGGCACTCTGGATACATCGCACAGAACACACAAAGCTCCAGATCTTGCAGAGCTGTAGACAGCTGCAGGCAGACAGACAATAAAGAAGCACACAAATAAATGTGGGCGTTGAAGATAGGGTAAAGCAAGTTCTTAAGAATACGAGAGAGAGAGAGAGAGAGAGAGAGAGAGAGAGAGAGAGAGTGATGGGGAGGAGAGGGTGGGAGAAAGCGTACATTGTAAGCTCTTTGATAGCCAGCAGCTCACCCTAGCCCATCTCTTGGGATCCCTAGCAGAGTGGGTACTGAGATGCGTGCTAAACTGAACTACACAGAGCCAGAGGAACAAAGATTAACCTCTAAATTCAGAAATGTTTGGAATCTGGCACGTCCCAGACAAGGGAATTTTTCCTGTTGTTCATGAAGAGGGTCCATGCCTCCATTATGTAAATAAATCACTACTGTCAGGTTTGTCTCCCGTCACCTAACACTTTTCTCCAGTATCAACATTAATTTTAAAACAAACACTATTCACACGTATGCAGCATATATTATCACCCTCCTAATTTAATGATAAATGAGCATAACGGTGACATCAACACCAATGGTAAACAACTCCAGTAGAGGCTCTGAAACTTTGACTACAGTCCTGTCAATCACTGTGGTTTATGAAGGACTCTATTGTCTGGTCGGTTGATCTGTCAGTTTTCTATAGTTTACAGTTTTACATCCTAGGTATTTAAGAGTTTAGTCTATATTCATAAGATTTATGGCGACCCATGGAATAACCAGAAGGATAATAGTTGAGTTTACTTGAAAAGATTCTTCGGAAGAGCTGACTTTTAAACGCAGTTGAAATGCAGAAGATACATGAGCTGATAAACTGTATTAAATGATGACTAAGATATTTACAGTAGGCAGACGGGCACTTGGTTTTCGAGGCTAGAGATGGACAACCACACATGGATCCTGATAAAATTTGCTCAGCCAGAAAACAGGCATGGACCAAGTGACCGAAGAAGAAGTTGATTGAGACTAAGGAATCTGGTTAGAAGAACATTACTAGGAGGTCTTAACATGAGAGAGTTTTAATTTAATTCAAATAGCAGTGAGACTTCCAAAGGGAGACAATCCATAGCATTTTTTTTTCAAGTATTGAGGAACTGGTTAAAATACATTTTAGAAAGACATTTGTAGCTTATGAATATATGAAAAATGTTGGCTAAAAGAGATATCCCAATGGTTTCTTTAGCAATTCCGTTTTGAAAATCATAAAGTGAATCTTATTATGTGTCCAGAGAAGGGGGTTTGGACTTGAGAGGACTGCTCGATTCAGCATGGAACACATTTGGGACGGCTCATTAGGGCAGCGAGATTGCTCTGTACTAAGTGTTTGTGGAATCTTTTCTGTCCTAAATTTTAGGCCACATCTCCCATTGAGTTGAGAACAGCCTCTGAAAGAATACTTCACTAGCTCGTTGCAAGATGAGAAAGGGAGAAATCAGCAATGCCTTCAGGCTGTTCAGCTCCAGTTGCAAACAATTACTGGCAACATCAAAGTCCTAAATTCAAATCACCAAGTCCTTCATGATAGATGAGAAACATCCACAAGACAACTGAAGGCATCCTGGGTGCAAATCTATATGATTTATCAGCTGCATTTGAAACCTTTGATCACTACATTTTATTGGATTGTTCGAAGTCCCTCCAGGAGTAGAAGAAGTGGCGCGTTATGGAGCCACTGTCATCTCTTAGGAAAGCTTAAAAGATGGTTTTATGCCAATATCTGTGTGCCCTAAATGTTGTCTTCTGTGTAGTAGCAAAGGGACCTAATGCCTCTCAGGCCCTTACTTCTGGTGTGTAAAATATAGTTTCTACTTAACAGCACTTAAAATTCTAAAGAAGAGTCAATCAACTAAAGCTCACTCCAGAAAACACAGAATCTGGGCTTCCCTGGCAGGGAACACGTCTAACGAAAGTGCCAGAAGACAGTCTGACTCCATCCTGTCCTGTCCTGCATGGAGACTGTCCCAACATCTGTAGCTGTGGCTTACGACCTCATTTGTTGACCCATAGCTACTCCTGGAGCCCAGGAACCAGCTTTGACTTCAGGCCCCTTTTACCTGATGCATCTGGCAGGCAGGGGTCATATTCTATCCATGATGTGGAACCAGCCCCAGCTGTCCAAGCCTTTGTGACCTCACATTAGATAACTGAAATCTAATTCACTTGCAAGTAGCCTGGAAGACCACCCAGGTGTTTCATATGGCTGCCGTCTTGCTACTAAATAGGTCCATTACACAAGCTGGAGCACATTACACCAGCAGACTAATTCGCCCAGCGGCATGGCGAGGCAATGACCCATGGATCATTATTGACTTTCTGTGTAACTCTTGGCATCAGATTCAACGTGCATCAAAACCACAGGCCACAGGTACAAAACTAGATGGTATTTCTTTGATCCTTCAGAAGAGGGAAATTGCTCTTGCTAACAGCATTAAAGCTCTAACTTTCACAGGAAAGACATTTAGACACAGAGGGTCTGCTAATACCAAGCATGGGGAATAGAAAGTTTGGTTTGAATTTAAAATAATTTCTACAAATGAGTTTTTGTGAGTCACAAGAATGACTAGGTTTCAATCAATTTAAATAAAACAAGCCAAAGATTGAAAACCTATGACTATTTTAAGGGACAGAACAAGTAAGTTTATATCACTATTTTCCCACAGGTCCTAGGAATAAACCAAATGATACCAGAATGCGAGATGTTTATTAACTTGAAGGTGATACTTGTTCTATCCAGCTTATGTCACAAGCCCACTATACTTATGGGTGCTGCCTTGTACTAGGACAGTACTTAGTTTAACCACACAGCATGAGACAGACAATATTGATAAGAAGTCACAGAATAGCAAATTAAGGTGTAATCTAGCAAGATGAGAGGGAATCTTACAAGGCAACATAACAGCACAGGCCCACCGCCTATGAAAAGCATTACGCCTATGAAAAGCATTACGCCGCAGGTGCTGGGAAGAGGCCGGTATCTAAACTTGTCAAATGGTTCCTGAGACAAGACTCCTGTAATTTGAGAAGGATCCTGATCGCATCTTCAGGTCTTCTTGGGGCAAGCAAACCAATAGACGGTGCTGTTTTCAAAAAAGGCTGACATGGAAGAGGAGGAATTGCCCTTATAAGCTTGATATGAATGTTCGGCGCTATCGGAACTGTCTTTGTACTGCGCTCATCCAGGTCATCTCATACTATGTTATCTATCTAGAAACAGAGGAGGTATTTGGGCCCCAAAATGAAATAGGCGAATGCTCAGATGTGCCAGTGACATCGCGAAATGATTTAATTAGTTCCTTCCCTGTAACCACTATGTGGGATGTCTGATGTGTATCTTTCTGGTTTGTGACAGTCTTTGGTTGTGTTCTTAAAGTCTATCCAATATTTTCACCAAAGGCTTGTGATACTCCTTGTCCACAGGCCCTGGTCATTTTCAAAAGTAGCTTTTAAATGATCTTTGAAGAGAAAAACCAGCAATTTCAGACTCAACTTATCTACCACCATAAAAAGGCTCACTACGCAGCAAATGTTGGATTCCTAGCAAGGGGTGAGGAGATGCACTCTCCCCCTGCGTGGGAGGAGCAGCAAAGTCACACTGCCAGGGTCAGACAGACGAAGATGGCAAGAACCTGTGTCTGTGAAACAGTCTACTCCACTTCCCTCCTATGTACTAATTTCACAAGCCCTTATGTTTAGAATACAGACTTCATAAACCCTTATGTTTAGAATAGATTTCGTTTCCTATCTAAAACAAACATATGGTATCAAACAGTCTTTTAATGCTCAGATTTAAATTAGTTTTAAAGAGATAAAAAGACTGAAATAGTTCTGCTATTTGAGCATGCTTAACGACAGCAATATTTATATAAACATATTGGCAGAAGAAATGTTACATTCCCTATATCTCAGTGGGCCCATGGTTTCATTTTAGAAGCAACACATTTGCCTGAAACATTCACAATGTTGTATATGGATATGATGGACTGAATGGCGAGGAGACCGACTTCCAACAACTTTTCAGCATTCAAACAATTTAACTCTAAATTACAGACGTGCTCCCCTACACAACCTAAGTGTCCATCGGTGCTGGCTTGTTCTATTTGGTTGCCACATGGTCACTGTTAGTTTTGTGCAAATATTCAACAGACAGCAGAGTGCGCTCAGGCCTCCTGAGTGCCAGGCAGAGTTCACGCTGCTGTCTCTGAAATTCAGCTCAGGAGAATCTCTAGATCCTTGAAAGCAGGATTTTCTCATTCTGCAGGTTTCAATCCATTCATGAGCCTTGCAATCAATTTAAGGGTCATGATCAGCATTCTATACCGGGGATGGTATAGAAAACATCAGACCGTGTTACACATAAGAAAGATACGCTTTGCTTTATAGATCAGTTACACACGCATGCGTGTGCTGGGTTGCCCTGTAAAATGCATCTTCTTGCTTTCTGTCATGGTCAAAAGTGTTCAAAAGACAACAACCACAGTTCTCAATCTGCCTTGCAGAGGATGCTAAGTGGCAGCTTTGCAGCCCAAACTGGCTTGGGAGGTCTCTAGGGGATGGCAACCTCCTCCAGGAAACACAGTCAGCCCAGGAGGAAGGCTGATCATGTACTTCCAGAGCCTTCTCTCTTGCAGCTTGACGTCCTGTGTAATGTTTATTTTGCTCAGGTATTTACTGGAAACTCGCTGAGTGCTCAGAACTGTGCTAAAACCTGGGGAAACAAAGATGAATATGACACAGTCCTTGACCCCCAAAAGGCCCTGAAGAGACTGACTGGTACACAGTGATGCATAAGACAATGTCACTAAGGATATCTGAGCAGTCACCCCAAAGGGCTGCAGGAGCTAGGGCCTTAGCACCAGCAGAGCCCTCTCCTCTCAATCACTCTCCATTCCTTTATCCTGCTTGATTTTCTTCATTACAATGTCACTATCAGAAATACTCTGTACATTTGTCTACATGTGTAATTTCTGACTTGGCCAGGATGGAAGCTTCTTGAGGACAGAGATCTTGTGTACCTATTTACTGCTGTATGCCCAGACCCCTGCATTCTGTGGGCACTGTATAAAGGTTTGTTAAGTCAAGGAAAGACTCAAGGGAGTTGGGACAGGTGTAAGTTAAGCAGTCGTGCAGGGACACAGGTGGGTCTGAACCAGCATACACAGAACTAAATGACAAATCAGCAATCCAGGTTGCTGATTAAGACATCCAAGATCAGATACAAAGTGTATGTGTGTCAAGGGGTGACGGGCCAGGGATCAGGGTGGGGGTGGAAGACGTGGAGTAGGAGTCACCTTGGACCTCAGAGGCAGGCTAGTGATAAACCCAGAAAGACTCTTGGCCTTTTACGTGTCTGCTCAACAGGAACCCAGACCACTGATCCAGTGCCATGGATACAGAAAAACCAGTAGCAACATCACTCTGCTGATTCTCACGTGAGTGCATAGTCAAACCAAGGCAGAGAATCTGGAGACCAAACTGCCAGAGAAGACACTGTGGCCCAAATTCTGTCAGCAGTCCCAGAGTGTCACGTAGGAAAAAAATGAGAAAACATTTATTCCAATTTATTCTTCATGGGACTGGTGGGAGACAACGCCTCCAAGATAATAAAAGTTATCCGTGATGTTAGGGGCAAGCTATTTAGCACAACTGAAGGACGCTGTGCCTGTGTCATACGGGCAGTTGTGGTGGAGAAATCCTGACTTTTTTGGCAATGACAGCAGTCCAAAAGGAAAACTCAGCCATGGCAAGCCCATCTAACGGTTGCTGTGAATCACCCCGATTATGAGCCGCAAGTCTGCAATCACTGGCATACAGCAACTCCCGACTAATAGCCGTGAGCAGTTGCCTTCGCTATCTAAGTGTCACAGACTGAGCACACTCTTGCCCGACCTAAACTCAGCATTAATAGCTGATTCACAGCCTGGGGAGGCTCAATATTCTACTGCTGGAAAGAAGATAAACAGCAACGACACAAAGATGCAGCCCTTTTTAGTGCCACTAGTTAAACCGAATGCATTTAATCTTTCTCCTGCATCTAAAATGTCTGTCATCTTCTCTTGGTAGAATGAATGATATTTAAACACTCCTGCAGAAGACTAGTTTCTTGAAGGCTTTTCCACATACCAAACGGCAAACAGAATAGAAAATCCTGGTTATACTCAGTGTCACAGGACACAAATCATTAGGTTGCCGGAGGACATGCTGTTCCTGGTTCCACAGGCAGAGAAAACCACGTGATCGTTAGTGACAGCACCTACCCATAGCCCTGAAATACACAACAAGTTTCTGTAGCAGAGATTCGCACGATCTGCTCTGGAAACAAATGCGATGCTTCATTAACAATCATGGTATGAAAGCGTGATATATATATATATGGAAATTATCCACATCAAATGGTTTTTTCTCACACCGGTCTAGCATGACAAGAAATTAAATCATAATGTCTTATCAGAAAGAGTTGATCAACATCTCTGGACAAATGCCCCCTTAACCACCACCTCCGTTACCACAGCTAGCAAGTCCTACCATTTGGAAGAAAAAAGTAAATAGATACGAGGTACATTCTTGAGGAAGAATGAACCCTGGCAGAAAATGATGGAGATGCTTACATGATCACGGCAGCCTCATCAAGAGCTCACCAAGCATGAGGCACAATTCTAAGTGCTTTGCATGCTTGTTAATCTTCACAGTGATTCTAAAGCTTGAGGATGACTATTACTCCATGCCACAGCTAAGGAAATGGAGACCAAGAAAAGGTAAGTGATTTGCTTCTGGTCACATGCCTACTGTTTGGCAAAAAGGGGATTCAAACCCAAGCAGTTGCCTTCGAAAGCCTGTACCACTATCCCCACGCACAGTGCACCCTTCAAGGAGATGCCTGTGAACAAACCAAAGCAGATGCTGCCAGACCAAGTCCTAGAGATGCTAATGTAAGCGCACATTTGTTTTCGTAAGGAAGGACATGCAGCTCTTACTAAGCACCTGAAGGGTGAGTCCATCAGTGTATTCTTTAAAGGAGGAAAGCCTAAACACCTCAATTACATTTAATTCACGTTGAAGAGGAACTATCACTGTGTAAAATGCCCTTTGGCAAGTTTGTTCCAGCTGTCGTACAGCGTAGGGCATCTAGCTACACAGCTGGAGCGCCACAGTTAGGGTCCTTGGGAACTGGGAACGGGGTCAGGCTCATTGTAATCCCAGTCCAAAAAAAAAAAAAAAGGAAAAAGAAAATCCACTGCTGCTAAAAATAAATAAATACATGAAAATAAAAATAAATGATTTGGGGAAGGTGTAGGCACCAAGAAAGATGCAAACTCAGTGACCATAGTTACCAGAGGTAACTCCCCAGCTTTCCCTTTCTTCCATTTCCTTTGCTGGGAGGCCAAAGGTGGGGACCTGTCTAAGCAGACCGCCGCCCTGTACAACCATGATTTTAATCGACATTGTGCTGTGTTAATAAGTGCCAACCATGTGCCAGATGGTGCTGACAACAAAGCCTTCTCCACAGTCCTGCCCAGTGGGATCACCCCCTCTCCTCTCTGTGAAAGCGATCACCAATGTGGTAATGAGCCAACTCCGATGCAACCCAACTTCTAATCCCCCGGCACCTTCTGATTGGGCACTGCACCAGGACTTGGCATGGAAAAGGCACCTGGAGTGCTGTCGGATGATCTCTTCAGGGATAATGGACCAGGGAACTGAGCCCGTAATGATTTCATATCAGTTTGTTCAAGTTCAGTTGCTATTAATTGGGTTCAAGTTCAGCTCCAGTTCACACAATCTAAATAAATAGCTGTTGAAACCAGCTTAGCGCCTGGCACAGTACGAATCTTTGTAAATCACAAGAAGCAAGCAAAAGAGAAAGATGTAGAGGGACGCCTTGCATAGACGTTGTCTGGGGCATACAGTCTGCCAGTGGACGTGTGAGGGGGTAACCCAACATTGTTCTGGCTGGTTACAATCCTGCATGGTTATATCGCCTAACAAATGATAATATTCTGAAGAATTGAGCCTGAAAGCAGTTTTTAAATGTAGTAAAACTTGCACATAATTCTTGAGAACAGCTACAGGCAAAAGGCTGGCTTGGAGTTAACATGGTCTAGAATCTGGACTTTATATTTTCCACCCTCCTTGGCAATTCTAAGGTGTTAATTCTGTTGTAATCTAAGAAAAATCTGAAAAAGAAATGTTTTAGACAAATTCATTGTCAACCAGAGAAAAGGAGCAATATCTCAGAGAAAAAAAATCTATTTAAGAAATACGGCTTTGCATATTTTATGGGAAAAATCAATCCCAAATCTATTTTATTCCAGCCCATTAAGATTTACTCTAAGTCGGTTTCACTAGAAGGAAATTTAAAATACATTTGTAAAGATCATTTGTAGGAAATTTTGAATGAAGGCATTTTCCAATTCCACGTTAGCTGGCAAATTCTGATTTCTACTAGAATTCAGTCATAAATATTCTATCTAAAAGTGGGCGGGTTTGAGAAGACACTGGCATGGTTATTTAATAAAGTAACAGAAGTACATATGAAGGCAGTATGTGCAAGTGACATTAGACAGGATATATAATGCACATCTACTTTTTGTGGCACAGTAATAGACCATTTTAAAATATAACTAGCTTAATTTAACTGAATATAGTCATTAGATTTATTTTTATTACCTACGTATATTGTTAAATCTAAACAATGAAATAAGAAGTGATTACCAAAACCAGCAAATAATGGAAATAAGGATAAAAGAAACAAAGGATTGAATTTATTTGAAAAACGTATCTTGTGATATTTTGCATTTTCCTTTTTGTTTTGTTTTCTCTGAGTAAAAGCAAAAGGCGTTTGATCAGGTATGAAGACTACGAGACCCTAACAACACACCTGAAGCACCGTCAAGCGTAGGAAAAAACACGGTCTATGGAATCAAAAGGACGTGGATTCCCTGTGTTTCTGCCATTTACTTAATGCACGAGTAGGCCAAGCTCCTTAACTTCCTTGAGTCTCAGTTTCCTCACATTTAAAGCGAGAATGCAGAGAAAGGAACAAGCAGAGGGCCACTGGAAAGAGCGAACAAGTAAATGTCTACCGCGTCCAGCAAAATGCGCACAACCTAATAGGTGTTCAGTAAATGTTGTCCGCTCCTGCTTGCCACAGAGTAATCCCACGTACTCTGGTTCCACTTTGCAGTCAGTCCTTCCAGAGGCAGCTGAGCAGCTGCTGAGCGGTTCACATGCAACTGTGAGCCACAGGAATTCATGCCCCAGTGCTTGCCCAGAATCATGAAAACCTGCGACACACAATTTGCCTACCATTTACAATAAATTTTACTGTTTTATTACAAAGTCTAAATAATTATCTTATCCTACATTCCAGCTACTCCTAACCTGTTTCCCGATCCTCAGGAGAGTTTTAACATTGGGATCCAGCCAGTGCAGATATATTTCTATCAAACTATGGAAACAGTCCTTCCCAGGACACCTCCCCAGGTGTGGACCTATCTGCACAGGTTTGTGACATCATTCCCACTTGCTTTATTTGCTGTATTAGAAATTTGCAGATTTGGGGCAACCCACAGGTGATTGTGCTGCTTCTGCCCTTCTGTCACCATCACCTTCCTCTGACCTCTGTCACCCTTTCACTGAGGTGCTGAGGGAGTCCCTTCCTGGTCAGATTTCCAGTCCAAGTAATCCTGGTCTCTGAAGGGAAGGCCTCTGGCGGGAGCGCCCTGCAGCCTGCCAACTCCTGTCTGCTTCCTGTTGGCCCACACCGTAACCTCTGCCTTGTTTGCTTGACTTCGCCCATCTCTACTTTCAGATTGAGAGCTCAAGGACAGCAGTGGAGTACAATGTCCAAAAGACTGGCCTTGAAGACGGCTCAATAACAGAATCCTGAGCTGAAGCGCCCCACCCTGCGAGCACTAGGGTTTTAAAATCTGGAGGGAAATGCCACCTCACATCAATATTAGCAATCTGACTTTGACTACACACGGACAGAAGTTTCAAAAATAATTTCATATATAGAACAAGTCCCTGAATATAAGAAGCGGAGATGGCATGCCCCAGACCCTTCATAAATGATCAATTCCCTAAAGAAATGTCATAATTGTAAATGCAACCTGACATGGAAATAAACTTATTTTTATCTGAAAATATAAACTCTTCTCCTTATTTTGCAGTAATGAATTTATGAGGAGGGTATTTTTTCCTAAGGCCAGTGAGAACCTGTCTGCATTTATGAAATTCTAATAAGAGTTTAGAAGGAAACAAAAGAAATACGCTCTGATTTATTTCAACAAATGTGCACTAAGCACCTATTATGTTTCTCGTTTATAGGCAATATTGAGTAGTCTAAACCACTCCTTCCCCCAAAGGAACACATGGGGATACTGGAAACCACACATACAGCAATGCAAACAATGCAAGACAATTTCATCTCTCAGTATGGAGCTGAGTAGTAGAAACCTCCTAAGTACTGCACAGGGGCTAAAAAGGGACATGTGGATGTCATCCAAGAGGTCAGAAGAGTCTGCAGTGTCCCCCAGTAATAAGGATGGGATTGGGATGGATAAAGACAGTAGGGGCAGACATTCTGAGTGAAGGGCAATGCAAAGTTAGTTACAGTGGCCGAGATGACCAGAGCTCACAGAGTCAGGAAGCAGGTGGGGAGGAGGAGTGAGCAGACCCTGACCACTCTGATGAAACTGAAGTAGGAGCTACACACAAAGACACCCTACCTTCCCATGAAGGACTGTAACTTTATCACCACTGAGGCTGTGCCATGGCCATAATCCAGAAAATTAGTCTATGGAGCACTGCCCTGCCTACCACATGCTATCTCTTGGCCAGTTCTCTAAGCAACTCTCACTTCTACCTTTCCACCCCTCATACTCTTTCTCTCTCTGTACTTTCTCCCAGTTTCTGCCTTTGTCATTCTGGCACTTTTCTTTCAAGAATCATCCAGTCAACCTTCAGGGAAATGCAAATCGAAACCACAAAGAGGTACCACTTCACATCCACTAGGATGACGACGGAGTTTGTGAGAATGGGGAGGTTTGAATCCTTATCCACTGCTGGTGGGAACGCAAAGCCATGCGGCAGCTGTGGAACAGCCTTGTAGTTCCTGAGATGGTCAACTACAGAATTGCCATGTGACTCAGCAATTCCACTCCTAGGTACACATCCAAAAGGAATGAACACTTACGTCCACACAGAAACTTGTACACAAACGCTCATAACAGCAGTATTATTCATAATAGCTAAAGGGTGGAAACAACCCAAGTGTCCACAAACTGATGAATGGATAGATAAAATGTGATCCATCCATAAAATGGAAGATTATTTGGCAATAAAAATAAATGAGGTTTTGATACTTGCTACAACATAGATAAGCTTTGAAAACATTATGTTAAGTGACAGAAGCCATTGAGAAAGGATCACTTATTGAATGATTCCACTTACAGGAAAGGTCCAGAACAGGCCAATCTACAGAGAAAGAAAGTAGGTGAGTTGGTTGCTAAGGTTCAGGCTGAGCTGGGGAGTGGGGGCATTAGGAGGCATTGCTAAGGGGTGCAGACTTTCTTCTGGTGTGGTGAAAACACTCTAAAATGATTGTGATGGTAGTTGCACAATTCTCTGAATACACTAAAACCACCGAATTGTACACTTTAAATGGATGGGCTGTATGTTATCAATTAAATCTTAATAGCTGTAAAATCAGAAAGAACCATCCATTCTGATGATTTTAAGTAAAAATCACTTTTATGGGGCTGACCTGATGGCACAGTGGTTAAGTTTGGAGCACTCTGTTTTGGTGGCCTGGGTTCAGATCCCGGGCACAGACCTAGACCACTCATCAGCCATGCTGTGGCAGCAAACCACATAAAAAGTGGAGGAAGATTGGCACGGATGTTAGCTCAGGGCTAATCTTCCTCAAGCAAAAAAAGAGGAAGACTGGCAACAGATATTAACTCAGGTCTAATCTTCCTCAGCAAAAAACCCGCAAAAAACAAAAAAACCCACACTTTTATTACATGAGTCATGAAAACCCTAGCTTCTCAGAGCTGAGGTGGGTGTGGCAGATGTGGGCTATTGAGGGAAATCTTTTTAATAGAACTCACTGGTCAAGCAAAATACTGCATGAAACATAATAAATAAAACAGAAAAAAAATCAATATTTCATTAATCTGCTCGTGCATTTTTTAGTTAGACAGCAAAGTCAGATTGGCAACCTTTGGGTCAACTTTGTAATGTTTAATTACATGCTTGGGTCAGGAACAATGAGGCTCTCCTGACGAGGCGAAGTCTAGGTATATATTACATCTGTTTAAGTGTGCATAGTATTCTTATTACACTTTTCAAAAGCGTTTAGAGTCAAATGTTTCTGGAATCTTTGCAGAACCATTTGATTCTACAAGAGATGAGTTGAAAACATTTAACCTTGTTCAATGCTCTTGGCTTGTCAAAGAGAAACTGAGGCTCAGAATAGTGCCTTCGTCATACGGCTAATCAGTTTCAGAATGCTGTTCTCCTAACTCCCATCCTCCTTTCCAGATTTAATGACCACATTTCATATTCTGGATATTAAATTGAAGCAATGGGGCTACGGGTAAATAAGTAGACATACGCACACAGATAGATCACACCTGCTGATTACTCCTGAGCGTGAGCTCCTTAAAGGATTCCAAACCACTCCCTTCTGCACCCCAGCACTTAGCATGGTGCCTGGCAACCGCCTAGGCTCACTCAACATTTAAGGAATTAATACCTAAGGAATGAACTTTATCTGCTAGTATTACTAAAAAACATTGATTTCCAAACTGGAGTTCAGCCGCTTATCTCTAACCGCCTAAATGTCCCCTGTGCTTAAACGAACTGTGTCGTAAATTACACTTATCTTCCCCTCCTGTCAGCTCCCCTTTTGACCTCCCCGTTTCTGCCAATGGTCCCATCTTTCTATGAGTCACCCAGTGACAAGGCCAAGATTTAGAGAGTATCTACACAGGACAATTCAGTAGAGTCTAGGACAACTTCATTTAGGCAATCGAGGTTAAGCGGAAATTAAGGCAGTAAGCAAGTCACTGACGTGGGTGATGATGGAGAGGAGGGGTTAGGAAAGCAAGAGCGTCCCTCAGTGAGACCAGTAAGCAAAGCAGGGAAAAATGATGACACATTATTCAAGAGAGCAATCCAGGCTAGGGCAGATGTTCACACAAGTGGAAAACAATGAGTGCACATGGGGCACTGGTAAGATGCTGTCGGAATCTCAGGTCAGCGAATGGTTACTCTGGAAATGGTAAAAATCAACTCATAATAGGTGAGTACAGACATCTGCCAAAATGTCCTTGACCAAGAATGTGACGGTGGGACAACCAAGATGTAGCCTCAGAAGCAAGAATCAGAATATGATTAAAATTTTTTTAAAAGGAAATTTTAGTTCATTCAATAATATTTTTTTCATGGTAGGACATGATATTTATGTCAACAATAACCACTACATCGGCATATGTCCGTGAGGGTATAATGTCCTGTCTGTGCTATGGAACTGGCCCAGCTCCCTGAAGCGTCTGTGACCTTACACTACACATCTGAGCGCCAGGCACTCCTTTCCACACTTCACATGCCCTTGATGAACGCTGCAAAGGTAGATGTGACCACGCTGTTTGACAGAGGAAGAACCCAAGACACAGAGAAGATACATAATCTGGCGAAGATCCCAAAGGTCACATGTGAGGGAGCCAGAGTTGGAACTCAGGTCTGCCTACTCCCCAGCCTGCACTCCTTCCTGTACACCACAATCGTTTCCAGACACAACTTCCCTCTAAACAGGACAAGGGGGAGGTGGGGGTTGGAGAGGAAGAATTCACAGAATATTTGCACAGCTCTGAGGAGAACAGGATGCTCTGCTTCTAAACATATAATCACGAATATTTACATAGAAAAATCCTCCAGTAGAGAAGTGTAATTCAGCAGGCTGCCCAAGCTCAATGGAAATATCCCTTATGAATAGTCACTCCCTTTAATTCTTCTTGCACTGAATAACCTTATGCGCTAGGATTTCGTCTCCTGAGTAGACTTCCCTGAGCAGGTTACCAACCACGGTTCTTGAGACAGACATTTCCCCTCCAGGAAAGTGATCAATTGTTGTAAGGTTCACAAACTGCTCCCATGAGTTTTGGCCCTGGGAGCCTGTCCACCTGTGGGAAAATTAATAAAATAGCACGTGTGGACCCTAAAAGCAGAGAGGTCATATATATGGAACTTTCCAGTGGTCAAAGGACCTCCACATTTACTCCATGCCCCAAGGACGTCAATGTCTCTTGAACACATCCCTTTTCCATGCCCACTGACACCACTCTAGAGGTTCAATTATTTTCAGAGCAGGGAACTCCAGTCCTTGTATGTTCTACGATTAGCCCAAAGCAATAAATCTGGGTTTAGATCCTCCTCATTTCTTGACTTGGATCATGTTAAAAATGGTTTTCCTCGTCTGGTTTCTTTCAGCATGAAAGTTAACAGACAGCTATAGAATCAAATCCTGCCTGCTTCCCTTACGAAATCTGTATGACTTTGGGCAAGTAGCTTAACGTGGCAGCACCTGAGTTTCCTCACCTGTAAGTGGAAGTAATGACCGCATTTATCTGTAAGAACTGTGAAGATAAGAAATTCACACAAAGTGCTCAGAATAGCGCCTGACACACAGCGTGTTTTCAACACATTTACCTATAAAGTTACTATTCCTTGAGCTCCCTTGCACACTTCTATGGCTCCCACTCATTTACAGCTTTGCATGTGTCTCCATAGTGCAGCCCTCAATGCTCTTGCAAAGGGATGTCAAACAGTTCCCAGTCTACCGCGTAATGGGAGTGAGGTTGATCCAGGCTCCCTCTCGATTACCACAACTTTCTCATTGCTTTAAGCTTTGCTCAGACTAAAATGCACGGGAGACCATCTGGATCATTTCTTTCTATTCCTTACTGTTTTCTGATCCTCATCTTACATCCCAAAAACCCCATGAATTATTCCTGCTCCTCTCTAACCTCCAGTAAATTCTTGATTCTCTGGACTCTTATGATGCTTATGGGAACTATTTGGAAGTTACTCATCTATATGTTTTATTTAAGTTTCATACATCCACGTCATTTTCCCACCTACATGTTTTGACTTTTCAACAACAGAGTGTTTGGCATGTAAGAAAGCAAGCTACGAAGGGAGAGAGCAGTTCAGTAAGATAGGAAGCACATTCCACACACCTACAGGACACTGGTCCACGTTCAGAGAAGCAGAGACTGTAAACCCAGAAGACAGGCAGGCACCATGGGACAGATCAATGCCTTACAAACCATGAGCTGTGGGACCCTACATTTCCAGAAGAAGCACTGGTACCCAGAGGTGGTCCCTGAACTCCTTGTGCCCATGAGAATCAGAGAAACGCCTCTTTCATTTACTTTATATGCTGGCATTCTACATAAAATTTCCTTAGAAAGCAATGATCCCTCAGGTTAAACAGTGTCTGAAAATCCATAGATTAAAGAACCATTCACGTCTCCAACAGCTACCAAGAGCCTGCCCTGGGCAGAGACTTATCAGAGCTGAGTCCGAGTACCACACGTGTGAAGGCCAGCGTGGCCGGTGATGAAGAACAAGAGGGTAATGGCATGAAAAGAGCCCACAGACGCGGCAGGGGTCAGTACAGGCAGGTGTGGTGGGTGGGGAAGGGTTTGGATTTCCTTCCATGTGCCAAAGAAGGCCACGACAGTTCTCACTGCTATGATCTGGTTTGTACAATGTTTTAAATTCAATGTTTATATTTCATATTTACATTTCATATTTTAAAAGCTAATTTAAGATGATGCATGGAGAATGGATTATAGAGAGATAAAACACGAGATAATTGTAATTGTGCTAGAGAGAGATGATGGCGGTTTGGCGTAGACAGAGGAAGAGTCAGTTTTGAGACATATTTTGGAGATAAAACCAATTTGTCCAATTTTTCATTTCTACACTTAGGTGTAATTGTTGGGAGTGGGGAACTCAGAGCACAGAAATGCTCTGGACAGGCAGGCAAGACTCTGGGTTTCAGAGGTCAGCAAGCGGGCTTAGATAGTAAGCTCAGAATTAGAAAAATAAACTCATTCTCTCATTCATTCACCTTTCACTTACTGAATGGCTAAGTGCCAGGTATGGTGCTGGATTCTGGCATCCAAAGTCACGTAGGGCCAATTGCCTAAGACTAGGTAAGAAACCCCACTGCATAAGAAGAAGACAAGCAGGCAGAAGAGGTTCCCAACAGCTGGAGTGAGAGAGTCTGGAAGCAGAGGACAAAGAGGACACCAACATCCTTTACTGCATTCTCCAGTTCACTCATTCATTCATTTACTCATTCGCTTCCTTAATATTATTCAATTCAATATTCAACAGTCTTGAGTCATGAAACTCAAGACTGGGTCATACCAAGATGAATAAGACACAATCTGCATCTTCCAGGAACTCGGTTCACATTTTTTCAAGGACAAAGACATATAAACGTGTCAGCATCATGCGAGGTGCTAAAATAAAAATATGCACAACTTTAACTGTTTGTAGAACACGGAGAATGTGGCATCTGCAGTCCATGGCACAGCCCTACATTACAGAGGCCCTAAGACAGGAATACTCCTTCTGCCTAAGACACACCCAGCTTAAATTTCACTTCTGCCTCTGCCACAGGACTACAGGCTGCGTGGGAGCAGGGGCTGGTCTTCCCTGCTCCCCACGGCCTTCTCCACACCAGCACAGTGCTTGGCACAGAGGAGATGCTCACTAAATATTTGCTGAATAAGTGTTTTTTTTTAAAATCTAAGATAGTTGTGGCCACATTTGGTTAGAGCATGCTAAATATCCTTACAGGAAAAATTATTTGCTGAAGCCCAGAAGGAAGTAGTGATGCATAACATTACTGAGTCACCTTCTCTCCAGCTTGCAAAGTGGGACACCCCAGTTGTGAGCTAGCTATCACTCCCTTTGTTGCCACCATCCCTTCATGCTCCGTACCTGAGAACTATAGATAAGAAGGCAGTTCTGCCCTGCAGCCTTCAACAACTGTACTCGCGACAGTCAGACATCACAATCACAGATGCAGAATGACAGAAATCTACTTGCACCTGCAGAGAGGTTAAAACAGCTGTGGTCGGAGACCAGCTGTCAGGAAATTTCCTGTTTTCACAGACTTATTTGAAAAGGACATAAGGAATCGGATTGATGTTAGTGACAGCATGCAAACTAAGCTATTTTTGTTGTTATTTAGTGTATGGTTCAGCTCTTATTTTCATTTAATTTGAAGTAGCAGCATGCCAGTGCAAATATATAAAGCCTTTCCTAAAAATTCTCCAGATTCCAGGAGTGAGCTTGGATAGCAGGACAATTTAGATAGCTAAGTCTGCAGCTGGGCTGTTGACAAGGTGAATTTATAGACACCAACAAAGACAGAAAGATAAAAAGGTAGATGAAATGCCCTCTCTGTCTACAGATTTCACAGTAGGGTGACACCTTGGTTCCCAAACTGTCTAAATTGTTCCACTGCTTACTTCCATCTTCTGTGGAGCCATGACTATGACAGTATAGGTCACAAATCTTCCCACACCCGAAGAACTCTGTGCCTTGGCCCCCTGTGGTACCTTGGCAGTTGCTCACTTATAAATGGTTTTCAACCTCTGATGCCAACCAGGGACCTGCAGATGCCCACTCATAGAACTGTCAATCACCTCTCAATAAGCAGTTAGGAACTTCTTTTTTCTTTTGCTCCTTCAGTTCCTGAGCATTCCTGAGTCTTGCAGCAAGAGTAGATTTCTGAATCTCTGAACCCTAACCCTAACCCTAACCCTGACCCTGTTCCCACCTCTAGTACTAAGCAACTAATCTTCGGTCTTTTCCCAAGGTACATTCCTCTGTTCCAGTGGGACTGCCTCTGCCCACCCTCCAGAGGGGACAGTGACGATGACTGAAGGTGTTTTGGTGGTCACTAATGTGGAGGTAGACATGGGGGTGCCACTGGGATCTGGTGGGTAGAGGCCAAGGATACTGCTAAAGAGCCTGCACTGTGACACACAGGACGGCTGTGCAACCCTGGGAAGGCCTGCTCTGCACCACCAGACACACGGAGGAGCACGCGGATGTACCCTCCACTCCCCAAATCAGACAGTCTCACTGGGGATAATGACATTATACACAAGACAGTCCAAGAAAAAAATAATTTCAGATCGCTAAAAATAACTATTCTGAATAATTAAACTACAGGTATAAATTATGAATACTGGAAGAAGACAGATGAACAAAAGAGGACCACAGAAAGTAAATAAGAATTGGCATTTGAAGTACAGACAATACACACAGCCCTGGGAGAATGGCTTTGTGCCGCCTAGGAGGTCTGGGATGGGGCTGTGCTCCGATCCAGGGAAAGCACATTTGGTTCAAGAAGGGAGAGAAGCGGCCTAGCCGGGCAGGGTGAGAACAGTGTGTGAGCGGGAGCCAAAGTTACAGAAAATACTACCTAGATTTTAGGTCTATCAGCGAAAAATTTACAACCTTAAATATATCTTATTCTTCTGCTTATGCTAGACATGGAAAAGTTACTAATTTTAGAAACACTATATTTTGGAAGAGCTTTCCTTCGGGAGCACAGGGCAGTTTCTCATGTGTCTGGTATCTAGCTGTATAATAAACTGCCCACAGAAGGACTTCAATGGTTTCACCTTGAGTATTGTAATAAATATTTCCAACTTGTTTATGGCTTTCTTTCCATGACCCTAACACTGTAAGGGACGCGCAGGTTTAAAGACTGAAAACCGAAGACACACACAAATACACTTCAGTTATATGTGCGGTTAAAACATTATCTTTAATGCAGTTGTGTGCTAAACTTTAACAATTTGTTGTAATTAGCACTTTAAAGAACAGTCTGAGATAAATCCCAAATCCTTGGAATTGTAAGTTGATTCTGTAGATGTGACACTACTGACCATTTCCATCTACTCTTCTTTCCCTGTAAACTTTAATTCTAGAGCGGCCAGAAATCAAGGGAGTCATGGAAAACAAAACCCATTCTATTCTCCTCTCAAAAGCTTTGGGCAGGATAGGCAGATTAGTCTGCCAAGGTTTTGAATTCTTCTTCTAAAAGTAAACTTTGTAGAAAACACTATTTATCAAAGTGGATATTGAAATTATCAATGGATAAAAGTGGAAATACATACTAAATGGTAGGCTAAATATAAAAATTCATCCATCCTAAAACCTTATCAAAAAGACAGTGAAATAGTAAAGAAAATATAAGCACAAAGACAAAGAAAACTGGAGAGAAAATGAGAGCAGGTGAGTGACACCAATAACATATTGGAAGATGAGAAGTGGAGACATAAGTGATTATCTTATCAGATGGGAGAAAGCAGAAGCCTAAGATACCCCAGGCTGGGGAAGCCCACTGACGCTGCAGAAATCTAGCAAAGCTCAAGAATTGGGGGAACCAGATACCTCTAAAAGCCAGGGTGGGGCTGATGCTAGGAGGACTGATAGAAAACCTGTAAAACTCCCAGTTAGATCTTGCTTCATTTCCTTCCATCAGTCTGGGCACTGCAGAGACTGCCCCTGCCCTCCCCTCATCCTTGCACACATCAGAGGTGCACTCTCTGGGGAGGCTGAGCAAAGAGGACCTACACGGTGAGCTGCGAGGACCACCTGCACAGGGTGGGTGTGAAGCACTGTACGAGAAACCAAGGAAGTAGGTGCAAGTCTGAATACTAAACAGTGAGACCCCCTTCTCTCTTCCAAAGCCAGGTTCCCAAAACACTGACATCCAGGCTTAATGCTCCAGGCCAGGAGCCTGGAGGAATATTCCCTGAGGAAACTGATTGAGAAGAGAGACCCACGGTAAACTGCCACCGGGAAGGCCCTCAATGATCCCTGCTTCCTGGATTCACATTCTCGTGGTCCCCTCTTACTCTGAGCCAGAACGAGTCTAGGTGATGAACAAAATGCAACAGAAGTATCTCAGATGAGTATGGCAAGTATGGCTTGGCTGAGATTAGGTTCTAAAACTGCACTTCTGTCTGTGAGGCAAGCCCACTTGCTTTCTCTCCAGAATCACCCATGCTGGGGAATTCAGCTGCCGTGTCCTAAGCAGCCCTATGGACACACCCACATGGTGAAGGATGGCCCACAATCACATAAGTACAATCACGTAGGTGAACTGAAGAGTAAATCTGCTGACCGTGCCGAGCCTTGAGATGACCGCCACCCAGCTGACAGCTTGGCTACAACCTCCTGGGAGACCCTGAGCCAGAAGCAGCCCGCTAAGGTTCTCCTGCGTTCCTGACACAGAGAATCTGTGTGAAGTAATAGATGTTTGTCATCTGAAGCTGCTAAGTTTTGGGTAATTTGTATATAACTAAAACAAGACCTTTAGATAAAGGCATTCAGGGGCCCCCGTGAAAAGGCAGGGTCTCTGTCTGGTCATACAGAGGGCCTGCAGTCAGCTTTTTTAGAGATTCCTCTTAAATATAAACAGACAGCTGGAGATAACAGATAATTGAGAAAAATCTCTAAAATAAAAGACTAAAACAATAGGATAGAAGGAACTCAGAAGTAACACAGAAAATGTGAGGAGAACTAAAGACTTAATATTGAATATTAAAGACAAAAGTAAGATACTGTATTCACAACATAAAAATAGCACGATTAAAAGGAGCATTCAGGAAACAAGAAACAGCTCTCAGACACTGAGAGCACAATTAAGGGAATAAAAAACAAACAAATACAAAAGTGTTGGATGATAAATTTGAGGAAATCTCCCAAAAAGTACTATAGAGAGGCACAGAGATGGAAAATAAGAGAGAAAACATAAAAAGTTAGAGAATAAATCCAACACTTTTAGGCTCCAACTAATATAGAATTCCAAAAAGAAAAAAACAGAGAAAACAGAAAGGGGCATTAGTTGTCAAATAAATAACACAAGACAGGTTTCCAGAATTGAGGTATCTGAGTTTCTAGATTAAAAAGTCCTTCTAAGACCCAGCTTGCTGAAAAATGCATAGACTTGATAATGCATATCACTGAATTTTCAGAACCCTAGAGATAAATAGAGGAGCCTACAAGTTTCCAAAGAGAAAGAAGAAATGCATGCGCGGGTCTAGAATGAGAAGGCACGTCTCCCTAAAGAGACACTGAGGGCTGGAAGGGGAGGAAGCAGTGGCTTCAAAACGCAGAAGTAAAAAGATTTCTAGCCTAGAGTTACATATGCAGCCAAACTGCAAATCAAGGATGACGGCAGAAGGCAGGCACTTTTTAGAAATACGAGGCCTCACAAAACGTTTGCTCTCACGCCATCTTTCTTAGAAAGCTACGGAAAGGTGTGCCTTACAAAAATGAGGGAAGACAGCAAAAATGAGAAACTATAAAATCCCAATAAAGAGGGGATACAACCCTGGAGAAACGTAGAGGGGATTATCTGCATCAGAGCTGCGCACAGACCCTGAGAGAAACCAGCACAGATGGAGGGAAGAGCAGCCAAGGAGGATGCCAGGAGGGACCGAGAAAAACAAAGCGGTTCCCTGACCCGCTCAACCACATTGTGGGCAATGTTACGTTTCTGCTGGAAAGTCTAACTGAAATTTTTAATTGATATGCATAAATTACTTAGCTTTAGAAAAAATAGTGTAGTGAACGATAAGTAATCATAATGCATTACATGCTCTGTAGTGTACACACACACAAGTATTGTGAGCACATATGTGTATACAAATATACACGTTATGTAAATACACAGACATCTACGCACACAGAGAAAACAATAATAAGTACAAAGCACAGATTGAACTCAAACTTTATAACTATTGTGGGAAAAAGAGGGGAAGCAAGCTGAGGGTGGTTGGTAAAAGGGTTTACATCCTCCTCTTGCACAATTAGGAAGACAAAGCTGATGTCCCAAATTGAAAAATAAATATCGAAAAGGGCACAAGCTTTCTATTTAGAAATAGACCAGTGCTACAAGAAACAACCAACAGAACAGTGAACGGCTGTCTAGGGCACGGAATCAGGACCAGGGACTCGTCATTTTCATTGAACCTTTGAGACAGTACTGGACTTCTTAAGCTTTGTACATTTTTATTGATAAAATGTTTACAAATAAGATAAAAAGGAGCAGGTTAAGAGATACAGGACAAACAAAAAGGAAGCAGAAATGACGATATCCACACGAGTGAAGGTGAATTCAAGGTCTGAAGTACCAGATGCGATAAAGTGGGCTATCAGGTCATAATAGAAGGTCTACTCTCCCCCCAAAAACCTCACAGAGATGCATCGATCTTAAACCTGGATGGACCAAAAGACACAGCACTTTTGATTAACATGTGAGAGGACTTTCAACAAAGAGACAAAATAAAAAGAGGACATGCAGCAGAGCGTTCTCATGGTCCTCAGGGTGCTGGAGATTTTAGGGAACAAGGTTTTAAACTTGGCGGCCCAGCGTAGTGTCAAGTGAAATCTTTCACTTCCAACTATTGCCTGTTTGTCTGATAGCGGGGCATTAAGTAACTCATTATCCCAGTAAAGCCATGCCGCCACTATCTTGCTGACACAAAGGTCTTTTTTTTTTTTTTTTATTGAAGGGAGCAGATATAAGAACTCTTCACACAAAAATCAGCTCTTCTAACGAGAATGTTTCTAGGCTTCCTTTCATAAGAATATTTGATAAAAGTGGTGAATACCCCCTCCCTCCCTTCAGATCACATTTGCCCTTTTTCTTTAAAATAAAGACATGTGCCTTCCTCTGCCATCAACTCGGCTGACCTTGGACACGACGGTTACTATTTTTAGAAATGTATTTTTGAAAAGCCCATTTCCTCCTTTTTGCCTTCCAGCAGATTGCTCTGCTATTGTACTCTCCAATGCTGAACAATAAATGGAAATCAGCTTTATACGTCCTTACACTACATAAACTGAGAGGGAAGAGACAGATATAAAAACTAACAATTGTTTCAGTATAGAACAGGGCAAAAAGTCTTTCTCAAGTAAATCAATTTAAGATATACTAGAAGTGATATAAGTCAGAAGGTAAGTAGTTAGAATTTCTTGCTGCAATAATATATATACCACAGACATTCTTTCTGTGATGCATGTAAAAGTTAGTCCTTGTTTCAGAGTCCACAATTCTTTGTATCAGAGAGGTTAAGTGATTTTCCCAAGATGACACAGCTTCTAAGTAGGTCACACAGCTACCGTTACGGTCAAGAATCAAGTACAAGAGAGAACACTCAGAAATAAATATTACCATCCCAGCTCCATTATGACTAATCACGATAAAATAGGGATTCGGAAGGAAAAAAATAAAGTTTAAAAACATTAAGTGAAATAAAAGACAGTACCTAATATATAGTAGTGGTACAAATATTTGCTGAGTGAATTCATTTATATAAAACAAATTAAACAGACTTATATGACACCTTATTTTTTTATCATGTGATTATTTCTACTTTGATATAACATTTTTTAAGGAAATGGAGGCATTCAGGATATGTATTATAATTAAAATAACATAGACTTGATACCGTCTAAACATTTAACACCGTGCTAGGACTACAGACTGGAATGCTCTGTGTCAGCTATTCCCAAAAATTCTGAAGAAGAAATAAACCGATATTGAAGGAGTCTTAGAATATATTTCCTGGGAGTGGAGGAGTATATTACCAAGAAAGTGCATGCATTATGATCTCATTTCTATTAAAAAATAGAGTTTAGAAGTATATACCCCAAAAGATGAAAATGTGCTTGTGCTTAGTTGTGGGCGGTGAGATTCTAGTGACTTCTATTTTCTTCCTTTTGGTTACCAATATTTTAAAATTCTCCTACAATGAGCACATATTACCTCAGCATTACACATGAATATTGTAACAAGTGATTTAAGGTAAAGAATTTGAACCCAGATCTTTAGGTCTAAGTTAAATACAACTTCCCAACACAGGCCCCAGGCACTGTGCTGGGCTCTTTATGTGCAGAATCACACTTGTTCTTCATGACACCCCGTGAGGTAGGTACCATTTGTTCCCATTTCACAGGGAAACTGGGAAAACTGAGGTGCTCTCTGTCATCTGTGAAATCTTAATTTTAGTGAGCCAATATCATAACTTTTTCTAAGCAGGCAATTTTAACGAATAAAATCACTAACAATCTGAAAATAAATATCTCCTTGAAAAAGAAAGGAAGCCAGGAAGGAGACAGAAGAAAGTAGAACCACCTGGACTGTTAAAGGGACAGAACTTAACCCAGAGGGTTGGTGGTGTGAAAGCACAGCTTAACGGACTTACGCTGACTCTCCCACCAATTGTCAACAGCAATCCTGCTTCAGGGGGCAGAGGAGGATGGCAGCGTGGCCGCTGAGCAGACGGGGAGACCCAGGGGGTGAAACAAACCCGCAGGGAATCTGCAGAAGACACAGGTGAAGCCACGAATAGCGCATCTCTCTTTCTGGCTGAGATGCTTTATGGCTAATTTCTGATTTTAATCCTAATAGTTATCCTCAGGTATTTGAAGTGATAATAAAGAGAAAGCAATATTTATTTGCCAGATGTATCTTAATTTAATTTATGAAAATATTATCGATATGACATTGCCTTGGCAACTTAACATTTTTCACAATGGACATGCGTTACCATCATTTCATTTCATTTCCTTCTGCCTTCATAACAGTACCTGAGCATTGTCAGAAAGTTCTCGGGATGGCGATGCAAATCAAAGCTTCATTACAAAGCCCGGCAAAACAGCATTATTGCAAGAACATTTCATGAAAGGTAACTACTGTGCATGCTTGGGGCCTGAATTGAAATGATAAAAACAGATTTCATTTATTTTTTAACAAAACCTTATTTAAAAAAAAAACAACACCTGGTCTTACAAACTCTCACTCCTCAATTCATTTACTCAGAGGGAGAAGAATTCTTTCAGGAGCAGGAGCACAGGCTAGAAGATACAGGATATTTCTCATCATCCACACTGACAATGCACCGAATGATTAAATATTCTCTTCCAAGGCTCCCTCCATGAGACAAGAACAAAAGAGGCCTCAGGGCTGAAGACCTGCAGGGGGTAATTTCAAGAAGCAATACAGTGATACCTCGAGTTTTAATAAGAACTCAGCACCCTTCCACTACCTCACTAACCTGGCCCGGCTCCTCAGTTACACTGACTATGGAATTGCCTGAAACTCTCCTGAACATTGTTTCTGAAATCTGGTCGAGACTGATAAAATGAAAAGGGCTGCATGCCTCCCCCAAGACCCTGTTTTAGTAATTCACTTTGACATATATCAAGTGTCTACAACAAGCCAGTTCCCAAGCTAGACACCATGGAAGACCCCTTCATGGAGGCTATGGGGGAGCTGTGGCACACGCAAATAATTATACATGTTAAATATACTAAAATAGTCAAATTAATGGAAGCAGAGTCTAGAACTGTAGTGGCCAGAGGATGCGGAGGGGGATATAGGAAGTTGTTATAGAATTGGGTATAAAGTTACAAAGATGAATAAATTCAGGAGAACCGATCTACAACATGGCACCCACAGTTAACAATACTGTATTGTGCATTTAAACACTTGTTAAGAGGGTAGATCTCACATCAAGTGTTCTCACCACAAAAAATAAATAAGAGAAATAAAGCAAGGGGACGCAATCAATCCTTCGGAGGTGATGAATATATTTATTACCTTGATTGTGGTGATGATATCATGGGTATATGCATACATCCAAACTCATCAAAATACACACATTATCTACATGTAATCTCTTTGTATATTAAGTATACTTCAACAGAGCTGAAAAAAAAATCAAGCCAACATCCAAAAAGAATTCATCCGTTCCACAAATATTTCTTGCTTGCCAGCGACGCGCCAGGCACTATGCTAGGAGATAGAACAGAGCTAAAAATAGACAGAGATGTGAGCCCTCCAAGAGCTTACCTTATAGACAAAAAACTTAAAAATAAGTTGTTTACAGCGTCTAATGTGGATGGAGTGCCGGAGGATCGCAGAGCAGGGTGTGGGCTGGGGCACGCTGCCATGGTAAGCAGGTTGGTCGGGAAGACCACACTGAGAAGGTGATTTTTGAGCAAAGGCTTGAAGGAGGGGAGATAGTCAGCTCTGTGGCTCTTTGGAGGAGTGACGCCATCAGAGCAAAGCCTGAAGGTGGGAGCATATCAGGAACTTGTATGTAACAGCAGAGAGACCAGTGAGACCAGCTCATGGGGACATATGAGAAAGCCTTTTGGCACGAGGTCAGAGAAGGAACAGGGCTAGATCATGAAGGCCTTGTGCTCCACTGTGGTAGGCGCAAAATTACCCCTCCTCTCAAGATGCTCATGTCCTAACCCCTGGAACCTGTGAATATGTTACATAGATGGCAAGGGTAAATTAAGGTTGCAGATGGAATTAACATTGTTAATCTGCTGACTTTAAGAGAGGAAGATGACCTGGGTGGGTCCAATGTAATCATGAAGTTCCGTGAAACATGGAAGAAGGAGGAAGAAAAGTCAATGTCAGAGTGGTACAACATGAGGAAGACTCATGGGCCATTGCTGATGGAAACATTTGTTCCATTGTTGATGGGCCATTTGAAGACGGAAAGGAACCAGGAGCCAAAGAGTGCAGGAGGCCTCTACAAGCTGGAAAAGGCAAGAAAACAGATTCTGAAGAATCTCTCCAGAAAGGAACTCGGTCCTGCCAACCCCTTGATTTTAGCCCAGTAAAATTCCAGAATTATGTGACAATAAATTCGTATTGTTTGAAACCACCAAGTTTGTGGTAATTTCTTACAGCATCGATAGAAAAATAATCTACCCACTGTAAGGAATTTGACTTTCACTCTGAATGAAATGGGGAGCCACTGGATGATTTGGAGCAGAGGAAACACCTGATCTGACCCATATTTTAAAAATTCACTCTTGTTGCCAGTTAAGAATAGACTATAGAGCAACAAGAGCGGAGGCAGGGAGCTGGTGGAAAGGGTTCAGACGGAGACAGGATGGAGGCTGGACAAGGGCCGTGGAGCCAGAGGGGACTGCAGATGAGAAGCAGCCAGATGCTGAGAAGGAGGACAAGTCGTCGCTCTGGGACAAGAGAGAAGACTCAAAGACAGCTCCCTGAAGAAGGAAACATTGGACCCAGAAAGACCGAATGCATCCCTCCAGGTACAAACGTCAGCATGGGAGGAAGCCAGGCGGGGTGAGCACAGGGAATATCTCATATTGAAGAAAGAATATTAAGAGCACAGAGCTGGAAAGTTCAGCACCGGGATCTTTGGATGATACGGTCTGTCTGACAGGTCAGAGCCAGACTATGATTTGTTTAAGGGTTTGGATTTGATTCTGTAAATGTAGTTTACAATCTGCAAGAGGGTAGAACAGGACTGTTTGAGAGAAGGCCAGTCCTTATTTATGACTTGTCTGGCTGGTAAGCTAGGAACACACACCTCACCTTATAACTGCCGCCCACCTCAAGACTGTTGACAAGCTGGAAGGGAATCAATGGGCAGTTGGGTTTTCAAACTACTCACATGAGTAATATGAAGGTTACCAGTAGCTACTTACACTAGAGAATGGAATAAATATATTTTTGTTTCTTGATATTTCTTGTGGAATTTAATCTATAAAGGAGCCCAATTAAATTTTAATATATTTCCACTTCTCCCTTTCTTCATTTCATACTGTATATGAGATATATTAGGTGAGAGCAGCTTCCCCTCTTTAGTCCTCAAGACTGAAAAGCTTCTCCCATCTTGAGGCCACTCTCAACTATTCTATTTTAACAAGGTCCACGTCAGCCTAAAACCACCTTCAAGCGATCTAAGTCCTAGATGGTGCACAGCCTTGCGATCAGTTCTCTCCTTTCTAGCCCAAGGAAGGAACACAGATGCTACCCCACTGACATTGCCATTGATGAGTTCTGATCAACCAGTGAAGAGCAGGAGCAGTATGTGCCACCGCTGAGCCAAAGCTCTTAAACGCCTGCGTGAAACCATCCAGAGCCATCACTCCTGATGCGCCCATCAGAAAGGCCTGGTGTTCCAGATGGTAGAGCTACAGATGACAGGGCCTGTCACCCTGGATCACTGAGTCACCATGTGGACACCATTGCTCCAGACAGCCACTTGGAGCTATGGTGGACTTTGTATGGAAAGGAAATTAATTCTGTTGTACACAGCGACCAAGACACAAATGACTATAAACCAGTAATGAAAGAAAGAAATTTAACACAGAATCAGTTTCTTGAGGTATGATCTCACAGGTATATTTGATATCTTTACAAATAAGCATTTAAATGTCACTGTAAAAGGCAATAAAGTGGAAATCACACACTTATACCTATAAGACCAAAAAACAAAACAAAATAAAACCAAAAAACCTTAATACCCCTCATGTTGTGGAAAGGCTGACTTAGGGTAAAATTTCCAGTGACAATATCATGCACATGTCAAGAAGTTCAGTATCTCAAACAATTTAGCGGGTAGTAAGGATGCTATGTTCAGGAAACCAGTGTAAAAGACAAAAAAGAAGTTCCTATCATAGCAAGGTATTAATAGCACTAATCAATTTTACATATACAATTATGAAAATGTATGTTTAGTTAAGTTAATAAATTAAACTTAAGTAGACATTTGTCTATTTTACCTATTTCCTTAAAAGTTTTCATATCCTCATTGGGAAAACAGGGGTCACTTCATATTTTTGCCATATATTCAGGCATATATGGTACAAAATATAACAAACATGGAATTTTTAGGCAAATCTAATAAAACCCAAAACAAAGAAGGAAAAGTTACTTCTTTAACATGAGCTACCAGCAGAAACCTTACCTAGTCCCCTACCACTACAGGCACTCAATAAATATCAGCCACAGCTTTTATACGTGACACCTGATCAGGCTCACTCGGCATAAAACACAGGGCCATGGCCACACTGAAAACATAATTTAGCAAGCCTATGATAGCAAGTCATGCTGTGCAGCACTGGTCCCATTAGGACGAGAAAGGGCTTATTGCTAACATAGTATGGCCCAGAACTTCTCCTGCATGTGGCATCTGCTCTGGCCAGCCAGTGATTTAGATGACAATGTTTCAATAGTAGACCAGATCTGCCTCCCTGATTTACCCCCACAGACACACAGTTTTTCTGCAAAGAAGCAAGAGAAAAGTATACTTCAACTTTAGTGGTGCTTATATTTCTCATTGATAATAATTCTGCAAACTCCCAGATGGAAAGTACTTGAAATGTATATTCCCCTTGTATCCTATAAGTAAATAGACTTTTTCTGAACACTATTCCGTTGAGATAAACCTTTAAAGTTTCTGTGGTCCCGAATGCATGCCAAACATTTTCCTTATCACTCTAAAGGTTCAGGGAAATGTATCATGTACTGTTTGCCTTCTAAGAAAGATTGAATTCACTGAAGTAAATTGGGTAGTTCTCAATACCACTTTATCTTTATCACCTACAGTACTATTCTTCAACAGAGAGCTCTCCAGTTCCTGTGGTCTCCTTGTGAATATTATAGCAATTACGGAGACCACTTTAAGGTATAGGGGAGAGGAGAAGGGTTATCGGTGGGATTGGGACTCTGGAATTAAGTTTAAACATCACAGGGAAAATGTTCTCATCTCCAGTGGATAGAAAAGATTTGGTGCACTTGTCATTATTATCCGGTGAGATTGAAAAAGAACATGTTCAAAGCTCAAAACTCACCTTTAGTTTCTTTGCACATTCTATAGCAGTTACTGAGACTAGTAGAAAATGTTTCCTGAATTAATTTCAGAAAGCATGAAACCATGAAAATTCTAAGCAAATGTTTTAAAAACTTATTCTTATGACAGTGTCATAGTTTGAACGGTACTTCCACTTAACAGGGCAACGTCAGCCTTTCCTTCCCTCTCCTACCTTCCTCAGAACTTTTCTAGCAATGAGGTACATGATGACAGCAAAGAGAACGGACTAGAGAGTCATCACATTGCAGGGTTGGAAAGAATCGCGTAGACCATCTGGTAACCAAAATTGCCTGTACCACATCCATCCATGGATGAGATACTTGTCTGTGTGTGAAGCATGACCACACTCCTTCACACTTCCAGTTACGCTCCACATTAGAGCTAAACCTCAAAACTAAGCAGATCTCTACCCTGATCAAAAAGTTTCAACCACACTAGTTATAGTTCAAGACTGGAGATTATAGGATAATCTCACTCAAGAACATAGCTAAAAAAGTCCTAATGAAAATATTAGCAAACTGAACCCAGCAATATGCAGAAAAAAAAATAACACTTCATTCCCAATTTGAACTTACCCCAGGAATGCAAATTTGATTTAAAATTGAAAAATCAATACAATTCACCACATTAATAAATTAAAGGAGGAAAACCTCAATGGACACGGAAAAAAGGTTTGGTAAAATTTAACATAATTCATGCCAATAACTTTTGGTGAGCAAGGAATTGAAGGAAACTTCCTTAACCTGAAAAAAAATCTATTCCATTTATTCTCTAATCCTTACACTTGTCTCTCTTGCCTTACTTACTAGGTTAAGATCTTCAGCACAGTGCTGAACAGACGTGGTGATAGTGGGTGATCTTATCCATAATCGTAATAAGAAAATAAGAATTTATTTTTCAACTACTTTTCACCCTTGATTATGACATGTGTGCATATGTATATATATACACGCACATATATATAAAACAAAATTAAAATATTAAATAATATACATACTTATATTAACATAAATGAATTAGAATGATACAGATATGTTTATATACACAAATGATATAAATCATATAAAATAAATAATACATATACAAATGCCAAGTAAGAATTATTCATATATATATATAAAATGCAGGAAATTTTCTGGCTTAAAAAAACTCGATTGAATTCTGTATTCTAGCAACAAACAGAAACAAAACATTTTAATAATATTCTTTGTAATGACATAAAAAATATCAGGCATTTAGAAATAAATCCAAAGAGGTGCAAGAACTTTATGAAGAGACCACCAACATTTACTAAAGGGCAGTAGAGAAGATGTAAACACACAGACACAGCACCATCGTCTATGTGAAGACTCAACATCGTTAGAACGCCATTTCTCCCCAAACTCATCGATGGGTTCAACTCAATCTCAAACAAAATGCACGAGGTTTTTGTTCTTGAAACTCATCAGGCCAATTCTAAAATTTAAGTGGAAGAACAAAGGTCCAAGAAGAGTCCAGCCATTCCTGAAGAAGACGAACAACATGGGCGACCTGTCCTGACAGATGCCACAGGATATTACAAAGGTGTAGTAATTAAGCATGCGCAGTATTAGCACAGGAATAGATAGAATGGCATGAAATAGCTTAGAGCATCCAGAAGCAGACAACAGAAATATAAAGAAATTGAATTTTGACAAAACTAGCTGTGCAGACCATAGGAGAAAGGCAGACGATAATAAATGGTGTCTGACAACTGATCATCTGCATGAGGCAAAAACTGCATCCCCATTCACACCATACGCAAGAAAATTTACGCCAGGTAAATTAAAATTTTAAACAGACAAAATTATAAACCTTTTACATAACAAAGTAGAAGAATTGCTCTCTGACCTTTGAGTAGAGACAGATATCTTAAATAAGATACAAACTAATCCAAAAATTAAAAAAATTGATAAATTTGACTATTAAAATCAAGACCAGCTGTTCATCAAAAGCCATACAAGAATGAAAAGACAAATCATCAAGCAGGAGAAGATATTTGTAATTTCTATATTATCTACAAATGATTAGTATTCTGAATTTGTAAAGGAATTCCTATAATTCAATAAGAAAAAATAAAACCCAGCAGAAAAATGGGCAAAAGCCTTAAACAGGAACATCGTGGAAGAGTCCATCTGAATGGTCAACTATGACATACTTAAGCTCAACCACAGTGAAATAGTTCATACGCATAAAATTGGCGAAATTTAAAAATTTGTCAATATTGAGTTTTCCATACCATATGGAACAACTGGAATTCTTTTATACTTAGTGGCAGAGAAAAAGAATTGGTAACTTTGCTGTGTGAAATAATTTGTGATCATCTAATATATTTGAAAAGTAGCATACCCTATGAATGAACAATTTTATTCCTAGCTATATTTCCCAGATGAAACTTTTACACAAGCTCATCAGAATATATGCAGAAGGTTTATAGTCATGCTCCACATGAAAATCTGGAAATAACACAAAGTCCATTAAATGAAAACTGGAAAACTATACAACAGTGAAAATGATCAGATAACAGGCACATGGATGTGTCTCAGGAATGAAGCATTAAAACTAAAAGGCAAGTTGGAGATGAATTTTTACAGTATAATTCCATTTATGAAGTTAAAATTCCTATAAAATGAAACAATATAATCCTTAGGGATATAAATGTATGCACTCAAGTTATAAAGAAAAGCAAAGGAAGGATTATTTGAGATGAACATGAACTAGACAGGATTGGCAAGGGTTACACAGGGGACTTTAAAGATAATGGTAATGTCCCTTTTTCAAACCAGGTATTAGGTACATGGGTACTCATTGCATTGCTATTCTTCGTATTTAACACACGGTTCGGAAAAGTTCTCATCTTTCAGGACTGGATAAATAAGGTGCCCTTCAATGGCTCCCAGGAAAATGTCTGGGCTCCTTACCTTGCTATCTGGGATCTTCCAGACCTGGCCTCCCCCTCGTTTCCAGCTATCTCTCTCCATAGCTCTCTCCCCATCTTTCATTCCTTACGGTAGTCACACTCGAGCTTTTTCATTTCTTGAACATACAATACTATTTACTTTGTCTGGAATATTCTTTCCACTTTCGCTAGTCCGGTCAATGCCTCATTTCCTCCAAGAAACCTTCCTGGAATCTCCCCTCGCCAGTTCTTTTCTCAGGTTGAGCGGAGCTGTGTGGAGTCCCCACAGTAGCGTCTATTCATCTTATCATTACATGTAAATCCTATATCGCTGTTATTATTTGTCTGTCTTCCTGTAGTAGGCTATATGTGTGGCGACAGCAAAGACTCCTGTTATCTTGCCCATCATTTTAAGTCTTCTGTGTAAGCCAGTGCCTGGAACATAGATGACACCTGATAAAGACTCCTTGATGAAAAAATGAACAAATAGATGAATCAATCCCTTTTTGTAGAAGCCCATTCTTTCCACTACTGGATAGACCTAATAGTTAAAATGTTATTTCTGATACTGAATCTGCCTCTGTCCCTGCATTCTCCCATCGGTCCCACTTATGCTTGAACTACATCCACAGAGCCGTCCACAGTCACTACAGTTGGGGGAAGGACCGGCCTCAGGTGAAGGGACACGAGACCGAGCCTCCAGTAGAGGGGCTTCTTGTCTCACAACCTCTTCTGGCCATAATTTCTTTGTATGTAGCAAAATGGAATAATGCATTTCATGCTGTTCATTTCACAACATCATCAAAAGATCATACATGGTCCAAACATTAATTCAACTATTTAAAACAGTGATCAGGTAATTTGGTTTCAAGATAAAATCTTCTTTTTGGGGTGCGTGTGTCAGGCAGTGGACACCTTCCTTTTAACTATCATTCTGTAACATGGGCACACAATTTCCTATACAGTTCTGTTTTCTCTTTACTTATTTTAAAGTAAGCAAAAACCAAACAAGTTCAGGAGTGTGATATAAGGAACAATCTCCAAATCTGAAATTCTTGAACAAAGTTCTTCCCTTTCTCTGTCAGGTATAGTTATTTAGTTCACAAATTTATTTCTTCAGAACATGAAGGCACCATTTATTCTCTGTGTGGGATTTTAATATACCCAAAATACCGACCTTCAGCTAGGGGCATGGCGTGGCTTATCACGCACGAAGTGCTAATGTAACGTCCTCTCTTGCTTGACCACAGCTTCTTGTCTCCTTTGTGCCTCTCGATCAGTCTGTCTATGGAGCTTCTCCAGGGACCACCTTCACACGTCCTCTTCCAGCTCCTGTGAGGTGATGGCCCTCACTGGACTCTGGGTGTCACCTCTCTCTTTGACTCTCTCTCTTTTTTTTTTTTTTCACCAGATTTTCTCCTAACAACCTCCAACCTCTTTCCCTAAACCCTGTTTTTCCTTTCCACTTCAACAATCCCTCTTCTTTCCAGTCTTTTAAATATCACTTTTTGGATTCTGCTTGTCAGCTGGGTTAACACAAAGACAAATCCATGAACTCTCCAGAAAGAAGCTAATGAAAAGAAACTGTCTCCCTGTATGGCCATCATAGATAACGTTTCTAACTTTTTCTGGCACATGTTTAACATTTTTGTTGAATGAAAAGCAGCGAAGTAGGATTAAGATTCCAACTCGGAAATACTGAATAAAAAGGCCTCAGTCTGTCGTCAATCTTAGGACATTGAAAAAAATACTAAAAAAAAAGAAGATGAAGATGAAGATATATTTCAAGGTTAATTTGTTTATTCCATTTGTTCATGTATTCATTCAATGAATATTTATCGACTGATCACTACACACCAGGCATCATCCCGGGGTTAAAGATACAACAGTGAACAAAACGTACAGCCTCCCAGAGATCATGCAACACATCTTCTAGAAGGCGGGAAAGACAAACGTGTGAACAAGCGGGTGTCGCCTTTATAATCTGTGCCCCAAAACTGCAGAAAAACTTCTTTGATGAAGGTAATACTATAGGAAGTATTCTTGATCAAAGCACACATTTTATCAATCAACAAGCATTCTGTTCTGGTGATACCCTTAGAATTCAAGGGAAAACATCTTCCAAAATGATTTTATTCCCAGAGAAAATATTAGTCTTTTGAATTTACATGTCACCCCAGGGCCACATTTTAAAAACACATTTACTTGCAAATTAATGGCTTTCATTTTACTAGTAAGTGCCTTTATTTTTTCTTTTTGAATATTTCAAGTGAGTACTGCATAGTCCATATTTCTTCAATGTCAAAGCTATTCTCTTGTTGTAAGGAAAAACCCCTTTGGCAGTCGTGTTAACTCTTATAATAGGACACTAGACTGCCATTTAAGTCACCAAACCAGCACTATTTAGCAGCCTTCAACAGAGTCCCTTACACCCCCGGGAAATTTCAGTCAGCACCTGTGCTATTGTTTTAGAATTCCTCCCCAAAGGACACATTTTCTCCAGGTAATGAAAAATACCTTGAAAAGAGAGAGAGGGCTTTCAAATTGTGAGGAACTGCACCGAGGGAGATATGCAACAAATGAGTGTTGAGAATCTTATCACTTGAGTTCAAATTTTGCCCCTGCATTTTATGACAGGAAGTAAAAGGTTGTCAGAGAGACGGGAGAATGCTGTCCCTCAAGCGTCTGTCAAACTATTCACAGAAAAGGTCATCCCAATGACAATTATTCTCCTAGCTGCTATCATATTAGGAATATTTGCCAAAGAGATTTTTTTAACTCCATGCAACAGACTGAGAAACCTTGAGCATCTAAACCTATGGAATCTAAAAATCACTTCAGAATGCTAATAAGAATAGATAATAATACTAATTGCATACTTTAGAAATATAAACTTGCTAAAGATAAAAACCAATTACTGGATGATTTCTTCTTACTCAGAAATAGCTACCTGAGACTCAAAAGAAAGGAATGTTGCCATTCGAGGGGTTGGCATACTAGCCTTCATATTTAGTTTGATCTATTACAAAACCAGATTTAAGAGCTCAAAGAAAGGTTACCATGATTTATGTTAGAGAAAGTGATGATTACTACAAATTAATAACTGTCAATGCTGAAATAAATCACAGTTTAGAGCTGATCTGCACTATCCATAGCTCTTCATAGTTCCAAGGATGTGTTTTAAAGATTTATATATTTTATTTATCTTTATATATATTTTATATTTAAAGGCTTTAGATACCTGCCGCCTCTGAGGTTTCCTGTCAGTCAGCAACGGCACCTGACAGGGCTTAGTAGCAAAGGAATCAGTAACATTTGATTTGCCAACACAGGCCACTATCAAAGTCAGCAAAGAAGCAACAGATCTCCACATCCATGGAGGTCTCTGGCACACAGGCGCAGTTATGCCCTTTTCAATACAATCCAGGGTCTTTCCCTCTTCACGTCCTTTGTCTATTTGGTATACACCTCCCAAACCTCCCAAACTCCTCACAGATCTTCCCCCCAAATGAAGCCAGCTCAGAACAGGGTTCCATCACTTGTTTCTGCTTCCTTCAAGTGGCTTCTTACATTTAACTACATTGGCATGAGAAAGGCCCTCTGTTACTGATGTAAGACAGGCTGGGAGATGCTCAGTGCAGTTTCAGGAAGACCCTCTGTCCACTTAGTCAAACCCCAGCCATGTTCACATCTGTGGTGCATGGCAAGAATGCAAACGATGTGAAATTTCCTCCTCTTTGCTTTCCTGCAAAATCTTAGTGAACTGTACATGCTCCCTCGAGTTCAGTGACTTCACACATTCTATTGCGACTGATCAATTGTGAAACCTTTCCTTCCAATAAAAGAAATTCTCTCTTCTGATAGAAAGAGTGTCCACTCAACCATGGAAGCAAGTAGACTCGGGGTCCAAGTTCATATAGGTTATCATTCCTCAGAAAGATATCCATTAGGAATTAACTAACTTTGCTGTATGGGCTTTAATGAATAATTGTCAAAGAAAGGAAAGTTGAGAGAGATGGCAAGAGGGAGGAAAGACAGGACAGGAGGGAATGAGGGAGGATGGAAGGAAAGAAGGCAGAGAGAAAAAAAGGAAAGGAAGGCTTGAAAGAAAGAGATCAAGTAGGAGAAAGAGAAGAGAGGGAGGGAGGGAGACCAACCCAGTGAGCTCTTCATCTGGTAGCCTCCACCACCACCACCGATTCTGAGGCAGCGCTTCCAGCTGTTATTAGATACGCAAAACATGGAAGAGAAAGTCGTGTTGGTGTTGGAGCTGTGGAGGATTGCTGCTTGGACACTTGGTGAACTGACACCATGAAGCCCTCTGGGGTGGAGCAAAGGGGGAAGGGATTCTATCCCCCCGTGGTTAGTCCATGCCCCCCGCACGTTGCTTCTGCCAGACTTCAGCTCAGTAGTTCCACAGGACTCTCAGTTACGGACTTGCACCATTAAACCCGTATCTGAGGGCCTCAGTGGGTGGAAACAGGGATTACAGGCTCACATTCGCAAACAGAAATAACCTTTCTTTTTCTAACCACAGCATCTGTGCCCTCAAAGAGGAGAAAGCCCCTCCTCAAAATCCAGGCCCTCCATGTCCTGCCACTGAATCAAACACTTCCAGGAAAACTGACAACTCACACATCCAGTAACATCACTTGTTGGCTAATCTGCTATACACGTTTATCTTTAATATTAATGTCATTTATGTTAAGTACCTAAAGGGGACTTCCACCTCTCCTAGGGGCCCTGGCTATGACTGATCTAACTGGGAAACTCCACGAAATCATTTTGCCAAATCTTTCCGTGAGGGTTACCGAATTTTAATTCCACTCCATCCTCAACATGAAACTTCAACAATATCAGCGATAAAGTAGCAGCATTTATCCATCTAAACGTATGTGAAAATTGTTTTAATTATTCTCACCCGACTACTGAGAAGACTGAAAAGTCTTGACTAGTATTGACAAAGACCGATTACTACTTGTCAAATAAAGCAAATCAAGATCTTTCAAAAAGGAATATATCTTTTATTAATTCTTTTGCTAATTTGGTCATTATGCTGTAAATGCAATGAAAATTTTCTCAGATTTCAAAAAATTTTTTTTACTAATTTTGATTTAAATGCTTTACAGGCAATAAAACACCTGGATATTTTCCCCACACATACTGAATTATCTCCCTTAGATTATTACATATATTCACTGGTTGAATTTAATATCAGATTTTGCCTTTTTGTTTTTACTTTCCTTAAAGAGAACTCTCTCCTTTCCCATCGTCCTCCTCCTCTCTATCCATACAGCACGTGTGCACACGCATACGCACATAGGCTCACACACACGCACACACATACTCGCACGTTTGGATGCATTCTTCGCCAAAGCCTCAGTCTGAAACTTCATGAGTTTCAATCCACAATACACACTCAGTTGGTTAGGACCGCAGTACAGAGTCAGCAAACATATTTGCTCAAGATTTAATGAGACTAATATTATTCAGAATAAAAACACCAAATAAGGAAATTCCTACATTATGTCTAAATATTACCAGACCCAACAATCACTTGTACAACCAAAATTGCACCACTGCCATCTCAGTATCAGCCCTTTCAGCTTCAAGTCACTGTGCTACGTAAACACAAGTAGCAATCTCCTGGAAAATCCTCAAGCTGTGTCTACTTACACTAAATCAGGTGGAAAATGGAGGCGATTATCCAAAGAATCAAAGCAAAATGAGACAAAGAGTATCCAGTTATTTGTATACCTGAGTGGAAGTATTCTTCGTTGTTCTAGATTTAGATAATTACATCCGTTATCCTTTTAGACATATACAATTTGAAATTCTCCCCTCAAGTAAAATCAATCAAACAAATAGAAAGACAAACCTTACAGAGTTTGTTACAATTTCTAAGACAGATTAATTTTCATTAGCTACAATGACTAATTCCTTTTGAGGTCTATACTGATTTAAGCCCTGAGTAAAGACACAGTTTATGTAATACTGAATCGTTACACATCATCTACAGGCAACAGGATAGCTCTTTACCCATTTCAAAAGGCTTAATTAGAAAATGTTTTTTCTTTTTAGCTTTGCTATACACCTAATTAAAATCTTCAAGCTTGACCCTAAAGACCATAACTGGTAAAGGGAGTTGGTATCTTTGTGCATCATTAGCCAGCACTCTCATGATACAAGAGAACTATCTGGGTGGCAGCTGAACCTTGCTGCCCAGGCCGTGCACTGGTGTGCCTAACTTGGGGTGGATTTGGGGGTACTGTGCAGCTGTGCTCAGAGCTGGACATGGTCACACTTGTTCCTGAGCTTCCCAGCTTGGTCTGTGGGTTGGAGAAGACAGAGAGCAGTTCCTCCAAGCAGCTGACAGTATGTGGCAAGCAATTCCTTATCAATAAGAAGTACTAAAATTTGCAAATGATTTATTTTAAAAAGATAGAGTGGTTTCAAGGTTCGCTAATACTGTCCCTCGCATTTCTTGCCTACTACTTCTAAGTGTCCGAATGCGCTCCCCCATTTAAAATGTTATTTTAAAAACAATTTATACCATCATAAGAATTCAAACCATGCAGAAAGAAAGAAAACAAAAATTACAATTCTCCTTTCTCCCTGGCACTTTCAGGCTCAACTTCCCAGAAGTTACTCTTTTATCACACTTCTATTTTTGACTTTTGTGGTGGCTAACTGGATATAACTTCTTGACTTTTCTAACTTTGAGTAGCATCAATCGATTCCTTGCTATGAAGCATGAGGAATTTTCCTCATTTACAATTTCCTTCCTCTTTCCTCTAACCAATCTACACAACTCTTACTCCCTCACCTCCTTCCAGTTTTTGCTTCAATGCCACTCTGTTGAACGCTGGACTCCCTTCTCACCACCAGACACCTTATTCTCCTGACTCTGATTTAGTGTTCTCCCAAAACTCCTATCACCTCTAATATACTACTTAAATCATTCATGTATTATTTTCATGTTGTCCCATCCCAGTTGTATGTTCACTACATGAGAGCAGGAAGGTTTGTATTTTGTTGTTGTTTACTGCTATATCTCAAGCACCTACAGAAACGCTTGGCACACAGTTAAGTTTCCAATAAACACTTGTTGAATGAATGAATTTTAGACTAATTGCCACTTTATTTTTTTAATATCTATACTTGTTTGACCCAGACGCTTCAGCCTGTCTCTATCCCCAGGCCACAGTGGAAGTCAAGGATATTTACATCCCTACACATTCCATTTTGTGATTTTTTTTGTTGCAACAGTTCTATGTCATTGTTGTAAAGCATGCCACTGTATGAATGCACCACAATTTATCTACCATTTTATCACTTGATTCGTTTTCACTTTGGGACTAATAGGAATAGGGATGCTGTGATGTCTTTTGGTGAATGTATCTGCTCCTTTCTGCTGAGAGTTACCTAGTTTAACTAGGACTGGAATGGAAAATCACAGGGGATGTGTAGGTTCAACTTTACTAGATACTGCTAAGTAGTTTTCCAAAAATGTTCATACATTAGCGGTGTATGAAAGTTCTAGTTACTCCACAGCCTCACCAACACCTGGTATTGTCTTTTTCATTTTAGTAATTTCTGATGGATTAGTAGTGGTCTTGCATTAAAAAAGATTTTTTTAAACCAACATTTTATTTTGGATTTTAAATTTATAAAAACTGCAAAGATAGTAGAGAGAGCACCCAGTTCCTCCTACTTTAACATCTCACATGACTATCATACATATGTCAAAACTAATAAGTTAATATTGGTGCAAGACTATTAACCATGCAACAGACTGTGTTTGGATCCCACCAGTTTTCCCACGAGCTTCCTCTTCTCTTCCAGGCGTCAGGACACACACTGAATCTGGTCAAGTCTCCTCTGGGCTGAGACAGTTCCTCGGTCTTTCCTCATTGTTCACGACCTTGGCAGTTGTGAACAGAACTGGTCAGGCGTTTTGTAGAATGCCCTCGATGTGGGTTTGTCTGATGTTTTTCTCAAGATAAGCCTGGGGTTGTGGATTTGGGAAAGAACACCACTGAGGCGAAATGCTCTGCTTGTCTCACCATATAAGGGATCATGGTATCAGCTGACTTCTCCCCCGCGATGGTGATCTGGATCAGCTGGTTCAGGGAGCACTGGCCAGGTCACCACTGCACACTTCTTACTTTTTCCATATCCTATTCTTTGAGAGTGAGTCACCCAGCCCAGCCCATACTCAAGGAGGAAGGAGTATCTACATATATTATTTGGAACTCTTCTATAAGGAAGGTTTGTTCCTCCCCCCCCACCTTTAATTATTTATTCAATCAATCATTTATTTACACTAGTATGGACTCATGTGTATTTACTTTATATTTTAGGTTATAAACCAACACTACTTTATTTGTTTTCAAATTTGCAATGTGGTTTTAATGTGCCTTTCCATGAAGATTAATGAAGTTAAACACCTTTTTTATGTATTTACTGGCCACTTAAATATCTATTTTATGATGTTTTTTCCTATATTTCTTTCCTATAATTCCATTGAGTTGTCTGCTTTTCTCTTTTTTTTTTTTTTTTTTGAGGAAGATTAGCCCTGAGCTAACTACTGCCAATCCTCCTCTTTTTGATGAGGAAGACTGGCCCTGAGCTAACATCCATGCCCATCTTCCTCTACTTTATACTTGGGATGCCTACCACAGCATGGCTTTTGCCAAGTGGTGCCATGTCCGCACCCAGGATCCAAACTGGCAAACCCTGGGCCGCCGAGAAGCAGAACGTGCCAACTTAACCGCTGCGCCACAGGGCCAGCCCCATGTCTGCTTTTCTCTTATCATTTCTGAGAGTTCCATATACTACGGGCATGGTCTTTCGTCACATATATGTATTACAGATATTTTCTCAGTCTAGAGCATTTCTTTTTTGCTCTTTTAATGGTATCTCTTAATGAAGAAGTCCTCTATTTAATATAATCCAATTTATCAAATTTTTTACTATGACTAGCACTTTTTACATCCTGTTATAAAAATAAGCCTAACTCCAAAGTTACACACATATTCCCATTTGATGTCTTCCATATATATATATTGTTTTTCCTCTTCCTTTCCATTTAGATCTATAATGGGTCTAGCACTGGTTTTTGTAATGGTTTGAGGTAGGGATTAAGATTTGTTGTTGTTTTTATAGAGACATTGAATTGACTCAGCATCATCCCTTCCCCACTGCATAGTGATGTCAAATCTGACACAAAACAAATGACTACATCTGTGAGGGTCTGTTGCTGGACATTTCTATCCTATGCCCTTCATCTGTCCTTGTGCCCAAATAACACTGAATCAATTCCTGCAACCTTGTAAGTCTTGGTCTCTGGTAAGGTAGCTCCTCCAGCTGTTCTGTTCCTCTCCAAGACGGTCTTGTCAAGTTCATCCCCGTGTCATCTTCTGAGTTCTTGTTCCTTTAAACGTCTGGCAAGTGGTGGTTCCCTATTTGTATTTCTCAATGAAGTACTCAGTTGCTTAAGAATAAAAAGTAGCTTCAGTTTTGCTTGCAACACATAAGTCTTTCCTGAAGAAACCTCTCCTCTCAATTAGGTGGGTGACATGCTAAAGAGTGTTCAGTGACAGGTGTCACTTTAGCAAGCTGCACAGGAAGCAGGCAGGCAGGCAGGCTGTCCACCTCCACCCCAGGCCACGCCTCAACGCCAACTAGAGGAAGGGCTTACTCCAGGGCAGCCTAAAGTCTGAGTCATTTGTTAATTGGATCCTATTCACTTTCCATTTTCCCCTTCTACCATTTCCAGTGTTTTTATTAATCTAGCCTCTCCCCTTTATTTTCACTTAAAACTGTCATTTCTCTGAAAGTTTGGGAAGGAAAAGACACAAAATAAATGTACTCAATCCACTTTTGGTGAACTGAAAGCTGATGTGTTTGACTGACGGAGTTCAAAAGGTGCTAGAATTGTAGTCAGCAAAACAGGAATATTACATAGAGGTGGGTAGTACATGTCAGTGTCCTCTGTATATAAATGTCATCCATGCTTTGTCTCGCTGAAAAAAAAGACAAGATTGAGAACCATTCCACTGAATTGTGAACACCTTGAGGGAAAAACTGTACTTTAATGATTTCTATATTTCCATAGATAAGTTCCATGCCAAACAGATATAGATAATCAACTGTTAATCTTAAAGCATTATTGATCGGTACCAGTACTTTCTAAATAAAAAACTCATCTCGGAGACACTGACTAGGGATTCATGCCCGTTGATCTCAAGGATGCTAGCTGGAGCCACACCTCATGAAGGCTGACTTCCACTCGGTAACTCAGGGCATCACACAGGCCAGTTTCCCTCTGGCTCCCTGTTGGGTTTGGCCATTGGGAAGGACCAGCATGAGATCAGAAGGCAGAAAGAAGAGGGTATTAGGATGTTTATCCCCAGCTCTGCTCCCTCTCTCCCAGCTGCAGCTTTGAAAGGGGCAGCATGCCCAACCTCAGGTCACAGGTTGGGATCCTCTAAGGGCCCGGCTCCCACATCTGCCACTCTCACCAGATGGGTAAGAATTTTCTCCCCGGCCACTTTCAGGCCTGGGCTGGTAAGGGCTCTCCATTCTTTCCAGAACTTGGTTACATCCCTTTCATAAACAATCCTGTTATAAAATTCTGTTCAATCACACCGTTGAGCTCACCATCTGTCTCCTTTTGGCACCAAATAGAGACAGTATTCTAGGTTAGTTGGGTGAGTGGAACCACATTAAGAATAAATGTTTATTCCCTGTGTAAAGGTATTGTCAACCAGGAAAGGCATATACATATCAATTGTAAGAGAAGATTCCTATGAGCCGCATGCCAAACTAGGGTGAGGACATGAAAGTAAATACGTGAGTTAATATCCCCGGCTATTGTTTTGGCTTCAATCAACTATTTTACCATTTATCTTGTAAGCCTGTAGAAAGGAAAAACAAAAATTTAATTTTCTGGTTTAGGAGAAAGTATATGATGACCAGAATCTACATTTACAAAAAAGAGAGAATATGATGTCATGGGTTGAAAGTTGAAAATCGGAAAAAGAGAGAACAAAAGATCAGATCAAAATATTAAATACATAAACACAAGGAGATTTTGTCATTTTCTTCCAAATGATTAATAATAAATATAATGATGAAAATAATAATAGTGACTACTAGTTATTTACCACCTATTATACGGCGGGCACTAGCATAAGTGCTTTATATTTACATGCATATGAATATATTTGATGCTCACAACAAACCAATTAGGTCATTACTAATATTACCCATTTTGCAGATGAAGAAACTGTGACCCAGTGAGGTTAACTACTTGTCTACGATCACCCTGACTGGAAAGGGCAGACACACATCTGCCTACGCAGTCTTGCTCCATAGCTTGTGCTCTCAATTTCTGTACTACCCTGCTGTAAAGGAAATAGGTAATACCATGTAATCTATATCCTTCTCCATCCCTTGTTTCTTATGGAAATAATACGTTGTCTACTGGCTTCATTAAGGTATTAGAGAAGACAGGAAGTCAAATATATTCAGGTTACATTTTGGGTACTGAGAAAAGAACCAGTTTTTTGTTTGTTTGTTTTGTTTTTTAGGAACATTAGCCCTGAGCTAACATCTGCTAATCCTCCTCTCTTTTCTGAGGAAGAGTGGCCCTGAGCTAACATCCTTACCCATCTTCCTCTACTTTTTTATATGTGAGACGCCTACCACAGCATGGCTTGCCACGCGGTGCCACGTCCACACCTGGGATCCGAACCGGCGAACCCCGGGCTGCCAAAGCGGAATGTGTGCACTTAACCGCTGTGCCACCAGGCCGGCCTCAGAACCAGTTTTTAATAAGTTATGAATTATAGACAAGAATTTTGCCTCAGCTCATGTAACCTTTCACCTTGTTAAGACAGAATGTTATTAAGTTTATGACAACTAGCAAACAAATGTTCTACATTATTTTAAAAAATAGGGCAATAAGGCAATCAACAAAGGTCTTTTAAAGAAAATTAATTTTTGAGTAAGTTTTTGAAGAAAGTGATAATTGGTCTGAAAAGGAGAAAAAACACAAAAGTCATACTCTAAACTTCTCTAAAGAAATCTTCCAAAATGGTCTAGATGCTCCCTCTCAAGACATCCCAGAATGTGGAGGAGCTCATGTGTCGGGAATCATATGTGGACAATTTGGGTGCTGAAGTGGAGAAGGGTGTTTTGAGCAGGAAGAATAGAGGGGCTGCAAATAGAACTTTCTTAAACTTCTCTGTATCATGTAAATAAATCAGACTGAGGTATATCCAATAGATCTGGATAAGAAAAGATCACCCCAGGAGTCCAGTTAGTAAATTATGTGGTACTCAGTGAAAAAGAAGCAAGGAGTGGGTTGGTATCTACCTCCTGTCTAGGTACAACTAATTCTTCTGAATAGTGTATCTATTGAAATCACCAAGGGAAAAGTCTGGTTTCCAACTTGACTACCTAGAATTTAAAAAGCACATTTGACTGGAGTATCTTTCAGGAGAAGGATGGCTGGATGAATGGAGGCAGGTATGAATGGAGGGAGGGAAGGATGGATAAATATTCATTCATCAACCCATTAGGTCCTTGGAGACTCTGACTGTACAGCACAGGACATTGTCGGAGGTAGTGGAAAGATCTGGGATCCTAGTTATTTCTTATCACCTAATAAGAGATAAAACTAATATTGCCCAGGGTCCAGCCCAGTGGTGTAGTGGTTAAGTTCATGCACTCTGCTTCAGCGTCCCAGGGTTCAAGTGTTCGGATTCCAGGTGTGGACCTACACACCGCTTATCAAGCCATGCTGTGGTGGCATCTCATGTACAAAAAGTAGAGGAAGATTGGCACAGATGTTAGCTCAGCAACAGTCTTCCTCAAGCAAAAAGAGGAAGATTGGCAACAGATGTTAGCTCAGGGCCAATCTTCCTCACACACACACACACAAACCTAACACTGCCTAAAATAGAGTCAGTGAAAACTGCAGAGACTACCAACTTGACGTTTTATTATTTCTACGAACCTCTCTGTCAACCAAAGACTCAAATAAAAGACAACTAAACAAGCTATGGGGAGACATCGGGCATGACTGATGGCACACACATGAAGTTTTTGTGCACGTCTAAATTTACTCATGAGGTAAGATCCTTTTCAACTGTATGGTTTTGTAATCGTCTGCTCTGTATTATTATAACAACAGTTGTAAATTATAAAAATGAAAACCTAACCAAGTTAAGAGACTCACTCAGTATGTGAAATCAGTAGATTGCAAGCTGCTGGAAATGAGTGCCTGACTTATGTTACTTTATATTCCTCTGGTAGCCTAGCATAAGACTTTTCATCTGCTCGCCAGCAATAAATAATTATTGATTAACTGAAGGCACTGACAGGCACGCCGCCATCTTCCCTGGCACTGACCTCACATGTACTGATTCCCATAGTTACGTTCTGCAGCCCGATCATCTAAGAAGAGCAGATGTTAGTGGTGCGAATGCTGAACTCTGCCATAAGGGCAGTTAACTGTAACACCAAACCAAAGTTGTGAGGTCAAAGGGCATTATTCCTGAACTGTGACTAAAATAAGAAGTTTCCCACATGCTTTCGGATCTCTAGGATAGAAAGTCTATTTGTTTTAAAAACACAAGGGAAGCTTAATTGATCCTCACAATTAGGCAGAACCAGATGACGCGAAGCCAAGCAGCTTGCTGTTATCCATGCCATTTTTCAGAACAAACAGGGCAAAAAGATCTAGAAACACCATTCTTATCAACAGCTTCAAGAAATATAGACATTGAAGCAATGGCTTCTTTCACTCAATATTATCTGAAAATACCAAATCCAAGTGTTATGATTTCAAATAGGTTGTGGTAAGGCAAAAAGCCTGCTGACTTATTTCCCTTGATCACGCCTTAAGTAGTCATAGCCAAGCCTTCCATATAAACAAAGAGAGAATAAGCAAGATGTACCACATAATTTCCTTTACTTTCATTCTACACACACACAAAAAACATAAAGCCCCAAATTTCTTCCATCTGTAAAGGGGTTTAAGGAGTTTAACAGCGTCTCAAGTTTACACAGAAGGGGACTCAGAATTTTTCTGGTATTTTTAGAGAGTTACCTGCATTTTCTGATAGCTATCAAGATTTTCCCATTAAGCCCGTGAATAAACAGAATGAGCACCATCTTCTGTCAGCCAGATGATGGATGCATTGGGTCAATAGCAAATTGACAGGGTGCGGTGCTGATATCTGGGAGGCCGTCTTCTTTTATCCGGCAAACATTTAAAAAAAAAGGGTAAACACAAGAGAGCGAGCTTTTCTTCTGGCAATTGCTAGGCAAAGGCTGTCACCTTCCCTTATCACCTTGGGATGTGAGAATGACCAAATCAAGCTGTTTCCGTATTTCTTACTTTCATTGAGCCAAACCAAGATCTTAGTAAAATTTCAAATTCGGCATACAGCAAGGAAATAACCAAATGTGTGTATATTGAGGCATAATTCATCATACGGCTTTATCAGATAAAGCAAATGAGAAATCCTGAGCCAGTCATAAAAGCGTGTCCAACCCTGAGTGACTTGTCCTTAAGATGGATCTTCTGTAAATAATTAAATTAGTGGATTTTTTTCCTGCCCATCTGGGCGGAAAGAAAAAAAAGTCATGCGCATGCGTGCACACACACGTGCGCTCTCTCACAAACACACACACACACACACACACAGACACCCAGAAAAAAATCCCAAAGGCTCACCCTTATATCTAGGTTGTTAATGGAAAAGAGGCTTTACCATATATTAAATTGTTAGCACGATTTCTGAATTTCAAACTGCAAAAGAAAATCAGCACGGTTATTATAAATAATTTGTTTACCTGTGATTAGAAATTTATGAGAAATGTAATCTATTTTATGGCCAAAAAGATTTATATGTATGAAAATCTGAGTCACATTGTCAAGAAATTTGTGGTACAGATAAGTAATGTGAAAGCATGTCGTAATAGACGGGAAACCCTACCAGGCTCTGAAAAGCAGCATCTGCAGTTAAAGAACGGAGGGCCATGCTGCTTGGTCCTGCTTGGCTGTCTCAGGGTGTCTGAACAAAAGAGAGAGCTGGGGACTGGTCACAAGAAAGGACAACTGACTGTGATGGCGGACGGTAGAGGGAGGAAGGAGGGACTATGCGGCTTGGGGGGTGTGGAGGGTGCTGTTCTTCCCTTTCTTTTATTAAAAGGACAAACTGAAATCATTCTCTCAGTGGTCCAGGGAACTACAAGGAGCTGACTATCACAGCATGGCTGAACATATTTTCACTACTCAGGGCCTAGGCCTCTGCAAGCACAGCTTCAGTGGACTCGCTATGGAAAGCAATCTGCGAGAGAGGCCTGAGAGCCCAGGGGTCTGGTATCGGGTGAGCAGCGTGAAGTGACCTTTCCTTATAAGCTCGCTTATGAGGGGACCTGCACACTGTCTCAGGGGGCGTCCAGCATCGGCAAGTGGCCAAAGGGGAGACAGTGAACTTGGTGGTTTTTTTTTGAGGTCATATAACCAACTTAGAAAATACAGCTGGAAAAGAACAAGAATGAAAGCTTGGATTTTAAATACTATCTTACATTTTTGGGTAAATGGCTAAATGCAAATTTCCTTTAATAATTCTTTATTAGAGTAGAACCAACTTAGTACCAATTTAGCTACCAAATTCAGCCATTAGATATAGTACACAACATTCAAGAAAAGACACACGAGGAGAACCAAAGCAAGTAGTAAAAGAGAAAATTGAATTAAGACTAAAATACCAAGAGGAACTGGATAGAAAACAGAAAAATGGAAATTGTAGTTCTGTTCCGATGATGGTAATTTGTTTTTGTTTATTTTTCTGGCTTAACAATCTACATTTTAATAAATATCTCATTTAAAAACATTTATAAGAATATAGAATACTTTTAAGCAAAATCCATCATGTTCTTTTTACAGAAGGTTATGAACTGATGGCCTGGCTCTGCGGACCCTTCACCTGCACTTACTCAGAGGAGGCAACGTCAGGTACAGTGGGAAGTTCGCCTCTGAACCATCACTCACATTGCCCGACACCAACACAAATAACAATTACTCCTGCGTGGTAATGACTTTCTAACATTGCATAGGAGTTGCCTGTCCTCAGGTATTGATTTTAGTCTTTCATTTAACCAAGTACTTCAGGCCCTTTTTCAGAGTATTAAAATGTTTTTTTTAAATATTCAATGTATAATCTTTCTTCCCCCCTAAGCAACTTTTCACCTACTCTGAAAACAAACAAAAATAAAACCCACAACGACGATAGCAAAAGAAGAATGGTGCCAGAAATGGATTAGGAAGGCTGCGACCTCCTTAGTCCTGATGGAGCTCCCGTCGTAGCAGAAAGCATGCACACACTTTGTTGACTGTATGGCTCTGACTGATTGATGGTAGCCGGCAAGGTTACCATTGCTAATTACAACATCATTCATCTGGTCCTGCACAGGGAAAAAACACCAGGCTCCCAGGGAAGAAAAAAAGAAAGAAAGAAAAGCGATTCGATAGCTGTTAACTTTTGAATAATCAGCCCCAACAGGAAACAAATAAGATGAAACGCAATGACTAAATCATGACTTATGGATTCACCCAAGCAAATGACCTCAGTTCCCTGGTAATTCCAACGCTGGGGTTTCTCAGCCCACAGCAAAGAGCCTCCAGCAACCAGGAGCCCTCACAGGCTTGTGCGCTTTGTAGTCAGAATTCAAAGGCTCCGGCAGAAGCACAAGCCAGTCCCACGCTTTACTTCTGCTGTGTGTGTGGTGTGAGTGTGTTTGTCTAGGATCAGATGCCAATACTTAAACTCCCATTATGGGCACAGCAGCTACTTACACGCTGCAGCCTAATTAAAGGAATACACTTCCCCTTTCTTTATTTTTTCCTGAAGATCAGTGCCATAAAGGGATTTGGTTTCGTAAAAAATTCAGACAAATGTTCCCATATGTTTCCCTTATGCCCTAAATTAGTCAAAATCAGATAGAAAATGGTCACAATTTCCAACACTAATCTATAGCGATACAATATTTTCTGAGAACTACTGAAAATAAAGAGAGAACTCAGTGTTTTGAAAATAGTTATATTACAACAAACATACAATCATAATTTCCATTTCAGTTTTGAAGAAGTGCAAACACACATGGAAACAATAAAGCATCTGAGGCACCTTTCAGCTTTCAAGTCTCAAAAACAAGCATCGCTTTCAAACAGAAAGTAGCTCATCTTCAAAGTTTCACACACAAGAGGAGAAGAAAGCTAATACCACTTCAACTCCAAACTTTAATCAGATTGCTTTATATCTGGGTGATATGGATCACAAGAGTGGCAAAAACCAACTTTAAAGCACTTTTTATCCTGATACACTGTTTAAATTATATCGCCAAGATAATTATAACTAAAGAGGTATTTTCTCCTGGAAGCTTGAACCCAAATTTCCGTCAAGAAGTACTGAGAAAAATTAGCAAAGGTCCAAAATAAAACTGCTAATTAATTGGGGCCATGCAAGGGAAATTGACAGGGGCATGGAGTCAGATTCAAATTCTGCTTGGTATTAATGAAATTCTCCGGGACAACCACAGCCCATTAGAGCAAGAAAGGCTTATTTCATGGAAGAGAAAACTGTGCCCAGGGAGCTATGATAGTGACACATCAGGAAGTGACCTGGATGGTCTCAGTTCAGAAGATTCTCTTCTATGGATGCCCTATGTGACCCAATTTATTTTTTGTTTGGAAAAATCTGGTCCTGTTAGATACTGGTTAAATGACTTGTCTGAGTACACAGCTAGATCAAATACTATAGGGTCTGGGACCAGCTCCATGTCATTGTTCTCAACAGACAAGGACTAGGTCAACCCTGGGCTATGGCTTCATGAGGTCTTCTGGGGATCAGCAGAAGGTGAGGTGCCACCGATCATAAAGGCAGCATAGGGACTAGTGCAAGGAAGGCTAAAGGACTCACTCTTCCAAACTTCAAAATAATTGTCCTCACTAATTTGTCTTATTTACAAAAGGCCCTACACACGGATCTTTTAAGTGTCAAAAAGAGTGCAACAATATCCATAGTATAGAAAAAAATCACCTAGGGATCCTATTAGCTTATTGGTTTTGGTGCAATTTCCCTCCAAACACCCACACATGCATGTGCACACAGATGCACATATACATGGGATGAGGTGACAGGAGCAAATTCATTTCTGAAACTTACGGAGAGAGTTAAAAGAAATTTTCTCCATCTTAATTTTCTGGTCTTTATTCCCTTATTAGCTTTTGATTTACAGCTATTCGTAGTATCTATTTATTAATTTACACTCTATCTCAATTCCAAAAGGATATGAGGTGCTATTTTATCACATATAGTATTAAAAGACATGGATAATTGAAATCTACAATTAATCCAAAAAATGTCACGTAGCTGAAAGAGCCAAGAATGAACTAGAAGCCAAGAGATGCAGGTTCCAATTCTCTTTCCTTAACCAATTATTTGACACCAGAGCACACATTGAGTCTCTCTAAGCTCTTCTTTGCTCGTTTGTAAAATAATGTCAATTTTCTAAAAAATTGCTAATTATGAAATTCTGTGGAACTGTCTAGACCAGCATTTCACAAAAGTTGTTCCAAGGGTTGTTAACAATTCTTTCGAGTGGAGATAGGTTTCTTTGCTGCAGGACTCTTTTTTTTTTTTTTTTAAAGATTGGCACCTGAGCTAACATCTGTTGCCAATCTTCTTCCTTTTTTTCCTTCTTCTTCTCCCCAAATCCCCCCAGTATATAGTTGTATATTCTAGTTGTAGGTCCTTTTAGTTCTACTATGTGGGATGCCGCCTCAGCGTGGCCTGATGAGTGATGCCAAGTCTGCGCCCAAGATCCGAACCAGCGAAACCCCGGGACCCTGAAGCGCAGGGCATGAACTCAACCACTGAGCCACGGGGCGGGCCCCTGCTGCAGGACTTCTAAAAGGCATTAGCGTTCTCTGATGCCTGCTCAACAGCCTTCTGCATTCTTTTCTTCCCTACAAGCAGAACCAATCATATTTGTACAAAAAGTCACATGAATGTATTAGAATAGCATCTAGAATGTAAGTGCTCAATGAATGTTATTTGTTAACAAAAATCAAATATTTGTTGAAACCCCAAAACATGTTAAGAAGTACCATAATATAGGGTTGCACAAAGAAGACTTGGAAAATTCCTGAACCAGGTGATAGAGGTCCAAGTGGACTCTTGCTGTTCCACCTCGTGTTTGCTCCACCATGTCTCTTCTTTCAAATAGAATCTTAAGTTAGCATCTCCAGGCTACACAGTAAAAAGCATTGGCAAATTTCAGAAACATAGAATCTTCAAGTATCAGAATGATTTGCTAGTTGAGGCTGAGTCAGGACTTAGTCATTTAGCATCACATTACACTTGATTTAAAACTCCCCTTACAAATTAAAAATATATACCCCATTAGCTTATCAGGTACAAGACTATGAACCCACTTAGTTCAGTGGAAGATTTCTTCAATTCATCTCTGCAACCCTTCATGGTTGAATGAAGAATTAAGAAACATATTTATTGTACACCCGCTGAATTATCTTGAAGATTTGGATGAGGCTTCACAAACAAGGTCATGCCTGATCGCTGAGCTTAAAAGGTGCATACAAGTTCACCAAGTAGGAGAGAGGCAAAGAGGTGAGCCAGGGGACGGGACATCGCCTACAGAGGCACAGAGCTTTGAGAGAGAGCAGCAAATCTGGGGAATGGCGAGTGGTTCATAGTGGCTGCAGGTTAAGATGACTGTGGAAGATTGGCCAATAATAAAGGTGGCCAGAGAGGAAGTAGCCAGATCAGGAAGAGGCTGAGAATATGAACTTTCTGCATATTCTGTGCAGAAGTATTTCATCCTGAAAGATGAAGAAAGAACAGGAGGAGCCAAACCATGTGTAAGTGGGGAATGTTGTCATTGGTTTTGAACAGAATATCATTGATGATTATCTTGTGTTGGAAGGAGATATAAAAATTATACTAAACATTGGGTATATTTTTATTTCAGATATCAGCAAAATGTAAATGTTTGGTGATTAAGATGATCTAATTATAAAAATGTCTTGGTTTGTAAGATTTGTTAAACTGTGTCTCCTTAGGTGAGATAAGCTTGTGAGAAGATAATGATTCAATTCCTCATCTCCGTGAATGGGCCCCAAGAATGAGAAAACCCGGGAGACCAAGCCCTGCCTCTGCCACACCTACCTGGGTCAACGAGCCCCGGGGGAAGGAGAACCCGCTCCAATGGCCTCCGGGAGCAGAGAGGGGAGCGGAGATGAAGAGCTGGGGCTCGGCATTTGGCATTTTATATGCACCCTGTCATAATGAGTCACTGGCACATAAATGCTTCTCCTTCTCTCACCACTCCCTTCCACTCCTCATCTAAACAGGATCTCAGGATGGGCCTGATAGCACAACCAGGTTACACTCCCAGAACAGCCACGAACATTGCCTCTGCAGCAAACGTATCCCTCCATCCTGAGAAGACACAAGCCCAACCTATGGCCACACCTGAGGACAAGAAATGGACAACAGAATGGGCAAAAGCCAAAGCTGTGTGTGTTGCTTCCTTCTTTAATTTTTCTATCTGAGAAACTCAATAAATATGTCTTGTCTTTGCTTTTAAATCTCCAGAATTGAAAAGTACTCAATCTGATGGCACCATGAGTAGATAAGGGATAAGTTTTTTTCACCATTCGGCCCTGCCCAAATTCCTCCCAGTAATTCCAAGGAACCATCTGCACCAGCTTGCTAACGAGTTTGGACACGGTTCTCCGCGCCCTCGTAAGCCACTGGAAGTTGGTAGTCAGGGGAGTTCTCTAATCAGATTTGTGATTTCAAACGGCAGCCCTGGCAGAAGCAGGATTGTAAAGAGAGAGGTCAGTCTGAGGCCCTGCAATAGTCTGATTGATGATAAGGTGCTGGCCTGCACGGTCATAGGCTGGAGAAAGTGGGGACAGTGGGGCTGGGTATGGGGCCACGGTTTCAGACTGACTGGATGGAAGGCCACGTTGACCACCTCATAGTGAAGGTCAGGCAGTCTCATCATTTAATCTACAGTACTAGGTGAAATGGGATTTTAAGCCAAGGAGTCAAGCATTTTCAGGGTTTTGCTATATATTCACGAAGGAAATCCAAGGAAAAATATATTGATTTATTCTTTTACAAATAGCATGTGAAGGGCAGCACAGAAAAATTGTTTCTGATACTGGAGCCAGCAAGTGTTCAAATCCTGGCTTTGCCACCTACTAGCTATGTGATTTTGGATAAATTATTTAACCTCTCTGTTCCTGTCTCCTTATCTCTTAAATGAGGGGAATCAGAAAACTCAACTAAGTATGAGGCTCAAACAAGTTGTTACGAGTAAAGGATTCAGAATACTCAGTGCATTGCGTTGAGCTCAGTGCCTGGCATGTGGTCACCATTGATAAATATTATTGTCTATCTCTGTCTCACCAAAAATCAGAATTGAAGAGGTAGAAAGTCCACTTCCAAAAGATGGGAACCTTAGCTTACTCTTCTTCCTGCATTCAATATTATATTGCTCAGACGGTTCAACCAAAGAAACTGAAAAAGCGAAGAAAGACAAAATTTTTTCCCTGAGTAAGCTCTAAAGAGAAAGGTGGACAGAAACTCGCAGGCACAAGGGTTCTGGGGTTCAGCCTTCTGAAGACCACAGTGCTTGCTTCCAAACCGAATATTAAAACAAGCAAGAGCAATTTTCTTCTTTCGTCTTCCCTTATTGCCTAATTTTCCTCCCATGCCATTTACATAATGGATAAAAAGGCATCATTATGCAAATGAATGACAGGGCTGTGAGGTTGCTGAAGCCACAAACCTCACTTTAAATGAACAGAAGATGCCACAAAGACCTTCACCGGCCGTGGTCCAGCAAACTGCTTCCCTGGCTTGGCTTCCAAAGATAGAGGAAAGTCACAAAGACCAGAGGGCACTAATTTTCACTTGTTTATTATGAAAGGGGCACTACAGAAGCTTTCCAGAAAAGTAGTACGAAACAAGGGTATTCACTAAGGTGGTGTGTAAAATAAACTTTACAGCATACATTTCGTTTCAAATGGAAAAAAGTAGTAGTATGTACAATTTTTACAATTTTAAGCATACGCTTTGCTTTAAAAAGAATAAGATTCCCTTTGCAAACTGGAAAAAGCCTCTGTTCTAGCTCGAGAACTAACCTACAACAGGTGCCTAGAGCTGCCTCAAAATGTATGCATACATGCGACAGGAATAAAAAATCGTTTCAAGTACCAAAATATTAGTGGATTTTCAAAATCTCCATGCTGCTAAACTGACCTAAATTTATCTCTAAGAGGTATCACCAAAAACTGACATATTATTTCTCTTGGAGTTGTAAATTCACTGAAACTTCAGAAGAATGTTTATTTTCTCTTTCTACCAACACCTTCAAAACAAATGTAACAAAAAAGAATTCTGAGCAAACTCACCGGGCAAGTTGCCCTTATTTGAATGAATCACTAGGACAAAAGTAAGAAACTAACTTCAAAATGTTTCCCCCAAACTCTGAGATAAATAGTTTGGGGAGAAAAAGAAGGTGGCTAAAACAGAAAGTGACCTTCATTTCCAGTCTGGATTCCTTGATAACCCCGAGCTTTTTCCAAATGACTTTTTTCAGGGACTTGTTTTTAAGTCCTCATAGGCTACAGATGAACCTCATCACTTCCAGTCCAGCTCCCCACCATGACACTTCAAGGGCACACAATGCAGATTCACATGCAATTCAAGAAAATACTGCAGCCACTTGCCTGAACAGCAGCACCTGCGAAAGCTGTATAAAAAAATAATTTAGACAAAAGACAAACTTAGAGAAAGATACTAATGGATAAGCCATAAAGGAGAAGCAACTCATAGTCAGCAAGATGATGTATTCAACCAGATGAAAACAGACCACTAAAAATACACATACCTAATTTCAGAGCAGAAGGGGTTACTTCAATTTCCCCACCGATTGGTTTAAACGCAGCCAGCTGGGCAGCCACTTCCGTTTCAAAAGCCTCTGGGCTCTGCTGACCTGCAGGGTTTCCACCCGGGCTCTCGATCTTGTGGAGTGGTTCTTGTTCGTCAAACACAGCAATCAGCTACAAGCAAAACCAACAACACTAATTACTTTGTAGGACACGCATCCCACACAGACACCGTATCTAGCTGACTGTGATTTTTGTTTGGTTTTAAAGAAAACGGCCTCTGAAAACGTAAAACTTTAATGTTCCTGTACCACGAGCTCTCACTTCAGTACTACGTCTAAAAGAACCACGGCCAGGAAACAACCACTGCTGGTTCATTTGTCTCTTCCTGAAACAGAACCAGTTTCAGGAAGAGACAGACTGCCTCTTTTGAAGGAATGAAATGGCTGCCTCCTCCCTTCACTACCTTTTCTAATACTCCCAAAAGGATGTCAGTACCTCTTTCTTTGAGGAGTGCTCCCAAACATAAAAGTGGAATATGCAGAAGTTGAACAGCAGACTTACATGGTGGAAGAGGACATTCCAGTCCCGACACTCCAGTCCAGCCAAAGATATTATAATATCCATAATTATCTGTCCTTTTAGATACAATCATAATAGGTAGATAAATAAATGTGTATATTTACACACAATTTGTGTTTATCTTGTATCTCCTTTTTACACATGCCTTTAATTTTGTTCTTTTCCTTCATGACTGACTCTATGTTGACTGGCTCTAAGTTCAGTCAATGAGAAGTACAATGAGTCTAAACATTAGCACTTTTAACCTAATTATTTCCATTTTCCTCTCAATCCTATTTCATATGAGAACTATGCTTCTTGGCATCAATATAAAAATGTTTAATTGTCCATTTCCAAGTCATTTTTCATAAAATAAGGGCAAAACATAATAACGTATTCAAGCAATTGTGTGAACAGCACTGTCTGTATCAACAGTGAGGGCAGCCCCGCGGACACTGCATTTTCGGCCAGCAGACAGCACGACTACAGAGGCACTTCTCATGCTTCTGCGCTGTGGATGTGAAGAGTCCAAAGGTGAGCGCATTAGGCAGCACGGGGATGCTGCTGTCAACCCAACGCAGCGCAGTGCGTGCAAATCTGAAGACCGCTAGTGAATCTTCAGATATTCTTCATTCATTAAATAAAACAAACCTACTTATGATTCAAACATTTATTCAGGAAAGGCTCTCAAAGCCCCATTCATAGGGGAATCTTGCTAGCAATAGCATTAATAACACAACTACAGGGGTAACCAATCACAACATCATAAATTCCAAGTTTAGTCTTTCAAAGAAATGAATACAATTAGGGATATGCAAATTGGCTATTCAAAAATAATTTTCATAATTGACTACTCATTTCCAGTATGGAGACTTCTTTAATTGGAAAATCCAACAACCCTCTCACCACAGGAAAGAAATGCTACTCCCAAGGCATTATTTTTAATTCTTGAAATTGAGCACATACATTTTCTATTTTTAATTGGTAGCACTGATGAACTGATTTGAGAGAAAACTTAAATGGATTAATAATGAAAGATTATTCTAGTATAAAAATAATCAGGAGAACTATATCTTTCTAATCATCTGGCCAAAGTGAAGAGTTTAACACTTTAAATTCTGAAAAGGAAAACAAAATCAATTTTTAAAATGTGGTGGAAGTGTTATTTTCATCACTATTTTTGTAACATAATTTCAACTTTGCATATTGATGGATTCTGACACTTATTAGTAACATTTACTTTAATGTAGCAATTAGGAAAAGTGGCTTATTATACTGGTTCTATGAAAAGTTTTGTGTAAGTTAAGAGTAATACCTTAATTTTTCCTCCTGCTATATCCTTAACTCTTAGTATACCCTATGTGCCTTAAATAATGTGGAAAAGAGAGAAAAATAGAATACTGATCTGAAGTATAATACAAAAGCTTAAAATTGATAACTCATAAGACATATCATTGCCTATGGCTGTTATGTAACCTTTTCTTCTTAAGATACTTTACAGTTTTCCATACTATCATATCCACATAGCTTATAGCACACACAGTAACAGTGTTATACCTACTTATCAAATGGGAGAACAGAGTAGTTCACAGATTTTGTTTCCCAAAGTGACAGACTGAACAGTAATTGGTACTAGGATCTCGTCTTTGGAATTTCTAACCACTTCATAAACCATTTCAGGGTTTCAGACCACACTGTAACCATTTTCCAAAAAGAAAACTGTAAAAGGAGAGGCTACATTGTGGAACATCTGTATTTTGTCCATAAGGATGCTATGCCTTAGAGAACGTGAACTCGACTTTGTGGAGATACAGGCAACACATGACTCTTCTCCAAGATGATGATGGTGAGACCTGGAGGCTCCCCAAATCTCAGAATCTCTTTGATTAATTGACTGCTTAGTCTGTCTCCCAATCCCATGATTGACGGGAATTCTCTCTGCAGAGGCTACGCTAGATGAATGGATGAAATAAAGCCTCTGCTGCTGGAAGGAAGAGGATCCATTCCCGAATCTGTGGTGCCCAAAGTCAGTGGCCCCACAGGTGCTGGCTGACAAGAGAGACTCTCCATCCAGTCTTCATCTCAACAGCCACGATGCACACAGACTTACACTTGCTTCAACACTGATAATTAATTTAAACCACACGTTGTAGGTGCTTGTTAGCTCGATTACTTGATTCGTCAGAAGACCTACATTACTGGGTAACAGAGCTCCTGGCAGACAGTGTTACAAAGACAGGTTAATTGACGTGAACCCCTGTTCTTGTGCCTCAACAGAAGGCATGCTCATTTCCAAAGTGTCCAGGGTGTGAACACAGCCACCCCTCCCCACCTTTACAACCATTCAATACTCCCTTTCCCACGGAGATGAGTTGGACACAAAAGAGGGAATGCTATTAAACTTTTTTGGTGTGAATGCTTCATCTCAACTAAACTTCTGTGGCCTGTGGAAGGCTTTTCACTGACCCTGTAGAGCCTGCAGCAACCTGGACTCCGTGTGACAAGCAGACAGGCCACGCCAGACTTGGATGCCCTCCTCTTCAGCTGTCTCCTGGTGCCCCTCTGTCCTGCTCCCATGATGCCACTATTCTTATGTCACCCAGGGCAGCACTGACATTTCCCAAAGACCCCAGGATCCAAAATGATCTGCTCACCTCCGAAGGGAAATTTGAAAGAGCTGTCGACAGAGTAGTCTCTGTTCTCTGTCCTCTGACTCTTCACTGAGGCCACTCCAATCAGCTCGTCCCCTCTACTCCACCGCAACTGCTCTCAACAAGTCAAAACCAATTGCCAGATTGCTAAGCCCAAAGTCACTTCTCTGGCTCGATTTTAGGACACAGTCCTCCTTCAATGACTTCCCACTCTTGCCCTCCAGGGCACCACTTGCTCTTGGGTTCATCTTTCACTCTCTGGCCCCTCCATTAAGTGTCCTCTTGTTTATTCCTCTTCATCTCTAAACATGTTCAAGAGAATTATCTGAATTTGTCTGGTGATGCCATTTGTCTCATGGCATAGGTATAAGTATACGCTGATAAATTCGGAATTTGAATCTCCCACCCAGAGCTTCTTCCTCAGCTCTAGGCTCATATGGTCAATGGCCTAAGCCACCATGTCCAAACGGAAAACCTGATCCTGCAAAGTTCTTTCCAAAGTCCTTTGTGTGTGTGTGTGCATGTGTGTGACGGAAGCAGGGACCTGGCTGGCCTGTTCACCATACAACCAGGGTTAGCAGAGGCCCAGAGATGTAGCTGGCCCTGGAGCAGAGGCTCTTTCCCTTTAACTTGATACCACTTTGTAATTTAGACTCACTTTTACTAAAAAAAATCCTTTTCTAGCATTACAATAATTATAGTGGCCTCTCAGGTTATATTTATAATATCATGCTATACTATAATGTGCTATAACACTATAATATTTGCCATAAAATGATATTATAAAACTATTTCATAATATTCTATCATACTATACTAGCATATGAAAGCCTTGACTCACATGTAAATGTCACAGACACACTCTCCAGTCTCTCTTTTTTTTTATATAGTCATAAACATAATACATATTCACAAATCATTCTGGTTTTTTAGTCCCCTGACAATGTTCTTTCACAGTTTTGTGAATTTTTCTGGTTGTCCTTGATTATATCTCACTCCTCCTACTTTTTTGTAATTCCTTTTCTTAATTTTTTATTCTATTTATTCAAACAAATAAAAAAAGTTCACCCATTACTCCCACCCTCACCTCTTTTATTGACCAATCTACTGTATTTATAAGCTTGGATTTTCTTTCTTTCTCTTTTAGATTCCACACATAAATGAAATCATATGGCATTTGTCTTTCTCTGTCTGACCTACTTCACTTGGAACGATACACTCTACGTATATCCATGTTGTCACAAACAGCAAGATTTCATTTTTTATGGCTGAATAATATTCCATTATATATATATATATATATGGCACAATTTCTTTACCCATTCATCCATTGATGGACACTTAGGTTTTTTCCATATCTCGACTATTATAAATAATGCTGAAATGAACATCAGGGTGCATACATCTTTTCGAATTAGTGTTTTTGTTTTCTTTGGATAAATACCTAGAATTGGAATTACTGTATATGGTATTTCTATTTTTAAATTTTTGAGGAACCTCCACATTATTTTCCATAGTGGCGGCACCAATTTACATTTCCACCAACAGTGTACAAGGGTTCCCTTTTCTCTACCACCTTAGCCAACACTTGTTACTTCTCGTCTTTTTTATAATAGTCATTTAACAGGTGTGAGATGATATCTCACTGTGGTTTTGACTTGCATTTCCCTGATGATTAATGATGCTGAGTATCTTTTCATGTACCTGTTGGCCATCTGTACATCTTTGGAAAATTGTCTATTCAGATCTTCTGCCCATTTTTTAATCAGTTTGGGACTTTTTGATATTGAGTTGTATGAAGTGTTTGTATATTTTGGATATTAGCCTCTTATCAATATGACTTGCAAATATTTTCTCCCATTCAGTAGGGTGCCATTTCCTTTTGTTGATGGGTTCCTTTGCTGCACAGAAGCTGTTTAGTGTGATGCAGTCCTACTCATTTATTTTTGCTTCTGTTGCCAGATTCAAAAAATCATTGCCAAGACCTATGTCAAGGAGCTTATGGCCTATGTTTTCTTCTGGGAATTTAACGGTTTCAGGTCTTATGTTCAAGTCTTTAATTTGAGTTTATTTTTGCATATGGTGTAAGATGGTGGTCCAGTGTCCTTCTTTTTCATGTGGCTGTCCAATTTTCCCAACACCATCTATTGAGGAGACTGTCTTTTCCCCATTGTATATTCTTGGCTCCTTTGTCATAAACTCATGAATATACGGTCAATTAATTTATTTCTGGGCTCTCCATTCTGTTCCATGGATCTATGTATCTGTTTTCTGCCAATATTACACCGTTTTAATTACTATAGTTTTGTAATATAGTTAGAAATTAGGGTGCAGGATGTCTCCAGCTTTGTTCTCCTTTCTCAAGATTGCTTTGGCTATTCAAGGTCTTTTGTGGTTTTGTTCTATTTCTGTGAAAAACACATTGTGATTTTGATAAGGATTGCACTGTCTCTGTATACTGGTTTGGGTAGTATCAACATTTTAACAATATTAATTCTTTTAATCAATGAGCACAGAATATCTTTCCATTTATTTGTATCTTCTTCAATTTCTTTCTTTTTTTTTTTAAATATTTTATTTTTTCCTTTTTCTCCCCAAACCCCGCTCCCCCCCCCCCCCCCCGGTGCATAGTTGTATATTCTTCGTTGTGGGTCCTTCTAGTTGTGGCATATGGGACGCTGCCTCAGCGTGGTTTGATGAGCAGTGCCATGTCCGCGCCCAGGATTCGAACCAACGAAACACTGGGCCGCCTGCAGCGGAACGCGCGAACTTAACCACTTGGCCATGGAGCCAGCCCCCAATTTCTTTCTTAATGTCTTGTAGTTTTCAATATATAGTTTTTCACCTCCTTGGCTAAACCTTTTCCTAGGTTTTTTTATCCTTTTTGATGCAATTGTAAATGAGACTGTTTTCTTAATTTCTCTGATACATTCATTCGTCACTTAACAGCAGGGATATGTTCTAAGAAATGTGTTGTTAGCTGATTTCCCTGCTGTGTGAACCTCATAGAGTGCACTGTCACAAACTTAGATGGTACAGCCTACTACACACCTAGGCTATATGGTACTAATCTTATGGGACCGCCATTGTATACATGGTCCATCATTGACTGAAACATCTTTATGCAGAGCATGACTGCAATTCATTATTAATGTAAAGAAATACAACAGATTGTTGTGTATTGATTTTGTATCCTGAAACTTTACTGAATTCGTTTACTAGTTATAACAGTTTTTTGATGGAGTCTTTAGGGTTTTCTCTATACAATATTATGTCATCTGGAAATAGTGACAGTTTTACTTCTTCCTTTTCGATTTGGATGCCTTTTATTTTCCTTGTTAAATACTGTGTTTAATAAAAGCTGCGAGAGTGGGCATCCTTGTCTTGTTCCTTATCTTAGAGGAAAAGCTTTCAGCTTTTCACCACCAAGTATCATGTTAGCTGTGGCTTGTCATATGTGGCCGTTACGATGTTGAGATACGCTCTTCTTCTAGACCTGCTTTGCTGAGACTTTTTGTCATAAATTGACGTTGAATTTTGTCAAATGCTTTTTCTGCATCTAGTGAGACGATCACATGATTTTTATCCTTCATTTTGTTAATGTGGTGTATCATATTGACTGATTTGCTGATGTTGACCCATCCTTGCGTCTCTGGAATAAATCCCACTTGATCACAGTGTTTGATCCTTTTAATATATTGTTGAATTCAGTGAGCTAATATTTTGTTGAGTATTTTTGCATCTATATTTATCAGGGATATTAGCCTGTAATTTTTTTTGTGTGTATGGTTCCATAGTCTTTTAACATCCCAGTTAATGGCAATGCATCCTTCCAGTTGCTCAGGACAAAAATCTTGTATTAATCCTTGATAACCTCTTTCCCTCCCTTCCTGTCTTTCATACACACCACACATCCAGTTTATCTACAAATCTCAAACTATAACCAGAGTTTGACCACTTCTCACCACCTCCACTGTCACCAGTTTGGACCCACTTATCATAGTCTCTCCCATGAATTACTGCAACAGCATCCTGACTGGGCTCCTTGTTTCCATCTGTGCTCCTTTTCAATACATTTTCAACATGGGAGCCAGAGTGATCTTGCTAGAACATAAGGTGGATCATGTCTCTCCTCTCATCAGGACCCTGTAATACCTTCCCATCTCACTTAGAGTAAAGCCCAAGTCTTTGCAATGCCTTATATGGTAATGGGCTCCCAGTTACATTTCTGACCTCATGCTCTGACTATTCCCTCCCTTGTTCTCAGGATTCTGTCCAGCTATGCTATCTTCTTTGTCCCTATCTCAGGGTCTTCACATTTGCTGTCCTCTCAGCCTGAGATAGTGTTTCACTAGATGCCCACAAGGCTTGTTCCTCTATCCTTCAGATCTTTACTCAAATGCCAGGCTCTCACTGGCCACACTTTCCAATTTGGGACATCCTCGCTACTTCCTATACTCACTTCCTTTATTGCTCATATAGCATTTATTTATCACCTTCTCAATGCTCTATTTTTGTCTTATTTATTACCTGTCTCCTCATATGAGCTGGGGTGGATGTGGGTGGAAAGGTGGGCTGGTTAGCAGTTGGGTCCCTGGCACCCCCTTGCCTGCTTTTCTTCCAGTCTGCCACTTTGATGTATCTCGTGTGAAGCTTCCGGATGTGTCCCCAAAGTAGCTTACAAACAAATGTGAATCAACCTCCAGTGGAGTGGAGGCATAGCATGAACTGGCACGCCATAAGCTGAAAACTAAAGTGCTCAGCTTTATCTTACAAAGTCACGTAAATTTTACATTTTACACTCTACCAGCTTTCTGTGCTTGTTTTAATACGAAAAGATTTTCTCTTTAATTGCCAATAAAATTAAGGCACCAGGAAGAAGTACAATGTTTATCTCATGCCTTCTGTATCTCTGTTTGAGAGGTCATAGTGCAGAGTGTTTTTCAGGAGCATACCTACCTTATAAATAGGACTTAGGAAAACACATGAAAATAGATATATTAATGTGTATGTACAAATTATTTTTGATAACTAGATCTCAATTGCCAATGCTGATAGTGTTCCCAATTTGAAGATTAGGCACCATTTTTGGTCACTACAAGTGTCCCCTGAGGGCCCTCTCCCTGGGGGGCACCTGGAAGAAACATGTGAAACCAGGATTTGCCTAGAAAAAAACATAATCTATAAGCCTTCTTTTAGAGAATATTTCCATTTTTTTTCTCATATTTACCTTGTAAAGGTCAAGCTAATGGAAAAGTCAACAACAACAACACCCTCCAAGATCAAAAAGAAATAAAAGAGCTTTGGAAAATTTACAACATCCATGACCCTGAATAAGAGACTTGATCAAAAGAGCCATGGGCTCTCTGCAATTTCACACCGTCAATATCTCTTCTGTTGGTATACTCGGACAACAAGGCTATAGGGTCAATAGCACTAGTGCGTGTGGGTGCATGTGTGGGTGTTGGGGTGAGCGGGGAGGTGTAGGACACTAACTTCCTTGATAACGTCCCTAACGGCTGAGTGCTCAGCACAGAGCCTGTTACACACTGGGAGGTTAAATGTTAATTCCTTTTCCTAACATAGCTAATGTTCCCTGGCTTCCAGACTGAGTCCCACTTGACTTGTTTATCCCTACTCTGCTTTTACTTTGCTGCTTCTCTTTAATCTCTTCATCACAGGATTGACAGAGGAACAGAGAAAGTACCAAGATCAAACACATCAAATAGGTAATTTTTGTTTTTCTTTTTTTCTTGCTCTTCATCACACAAGAACACACAACCCTTAGACATGCAGCGCTCGTTTCCACCCAGCAATACATGGTTTGTGCCGTCTGCTCTATTTCTACCATGACTCCGAGCAATACACCAATGCCTTTAGTTTCTACACTGACAAGTAAATATTTTAATAAGAAGTGCCACAAAGTGCATTTATTGCAGAGTCTCTCAATATTCATGATGTGGTTTGCTCTGTTGTCAATCTGCAGCGTCCTGTCGCTTTTATGGCCCGAGTTTTTTATAATCTGATGCTGTTATCTTTAGCCTACAGAGAGAATAAAAAAGATGATCCAAATGTTCATAGAACATATTAAACTGTATTTATAAAAGTATTTTTTGTATGAGTAATTACACTGAGAAACATGTGGCTCTATTTTAATTACATGTCAAGTGAACTAATATACTACTAAGAAAGGCTTATTTGCTGTCTTGAGTTCTCTGGGTTAAACTGTTGAATTTAACAACATACTGCTTTTTTTACTATTTCATACGTATTCCATGTTACCAACAACTATCAAGTAAAACCAAAAGATAAAGAAAAACAACAGTATCCTACAAAATAAAATTGGAGTCATTTGTCTCAAATCTTAATAAACACAATTAAATCTAAGTAAGACTGTGAAATTACAACAATTTCACAAGTAGAGGAAAACACATTATCACCTTTGGGAAGAGAGTGAAAGTGCAGAATTTCATTTCAATGGATGCATCTGATGGTAACTAAGTTAACAGTTGGCTCTGGGAGCTAATTTTATGCCACTTTAAACAAAGGTTTGAAACCAGGTTCTCTTCCTTCATAGGATTTTGACAGTTAGCTAAAACCATTTAATCCAGATTTTAAAAATTAGCCAGCTCACATTAGCATCTTCATCAGGGTTAGATTCAGATCTAGCATCCTCAGAGCAAGTGTGTCACAGCTCTGATTCTCAGAAAGTTCAATCAACATTCAGTAAGTGAGATAAAGCCAATTTTCATTTCCTCTCCAAACTGAAAATCCATAATAGGGAGCTTTACAAACTTTACAGCTGTAAGCTTCATTCTGAAAAAAAACCCAGCATGATTTATTCACTTGTACGAAGAAACTTATTTATCCTTATCACTTTTTAAAGAAGCAGCTGACCAAATTGCCCCATAACAAAAAATATGTCTATTAAAAAACCACCCATATTTCAGCTAAAAATACATTTACTTCCTTTAATTATGCAGTAAGTTACTAAGAAGCCAGGTTTACATTAAACACATTTTATACTGAATCATATTTTTCTTCTGACTGACTTGAATTAAAATTTCAAAGATGATGTGTTACCGCTTGACGAGTTTGAGACAATCTTGAGCTTGTTTTTGCTGCATTCTTTACTCTCCTTAGTAGCAAGAGCTCACCATTTATCAAACAACATGCACAACGCGTATCTAACACACACATGGGGAGCCTGAGGGGCCCCTCCTCTGTGCCCTTCACCATCCACAGCTGGGGTCAGGCAAAGGGCCCCATGGAGGTCAGTGGCAGCCACCAAGCCCTGATCCTAGGGGCTCCTGGGGGCAGCTGTAGGAAAAGCAAATGGGTACAGAAGCCGGGAGAAGTTTCAAGAATCATCGGGATAACACAAATGTCAGAAATTTTAAAAACTCAATATACCTGCCTCATCAGTAATAATATTTCTATGGCCCCTGAGTTACACGTATTAAAAATAACAGATACACAACAAAGTGGAAGATACTCGCTTTAAATTGGGTAGGAAATTTTCAAAGATGATCCCAATCCACTGGGTGGCTTTGCCTGCCAATTACCCAGTATATCACTAGACGCTTCCTCGAATTTAGCCTATCAAGGACTTTGAAGGTCTTGGGAGCATGTACATTATTGGAAATGAAGATATAACACAAGTTTGGATGTTTTAAAATGCATGAACACAAACATACACAAAGGGCTTTTACTTCAAGTTATTCTTATCCAAATCATACACATCTAACCAGCATTTTTGAAAGAATATTCTATTTGAAGCAAGTATACCTGACACCAGAAAACATAAAATAGCATATGGGAAAATATTTTTTAAATTATAAAGCACACATACACTTACAATGCCGTAACATTCACAGTGAATGTTATTTCACTGGCTCAGATTTAGTTTCCCCACTTCTCTGGAATATCTGTTCTCTGACCAGACCAAAACTGTAACTGTCTCAGAAACATACCATTAGTAATCTCTTAGCCAAGGCCCAGCTACGACAGCCCTCCAGAGGTAGGCCACTAGATCCTAAAGGCAACAAGTTATCGGAATCTGAGGTTGATTCCTCTCTGTAGGGATCATCCCATTACAACGAGTGTGGCACCGCCGCTGGCCAGGTCCTCACATATCTGCCACTGTGACGGCCTCAATTCACCTCTGGGTTCCAGTCCAGCCGCCTGACGCTGACCCAAAACACTACTGCCAAAGTGGTCTTTCCATCACACAGATCTGGTGTGGCCTCCCTCCAGCTTAAAATTCTTCATTATATATGCTCATGGCTTTCAAAATGCAGCTCAAGTCTCCCATATGAGGCCCTCCACCAGGCTCTGTGGTGTTCCTACAACACCGTGTCCACGTCTCTGCCATCAGTGGTCACGTGGCACGAAGATCCTTGATGTGCTAACCTGAATCTATAAGGAAACTGTAAGCAACTTGAAACCATGGGTCGCATCAGGAAAAATATATATTTAACAAATATTTATGGATCCCTCACTATGTGCTGGGCACTGTTCAAAGTGCTTACACATATTTTATTTCATACTCATAAGAACTGTATGAGAAAAGCACTCTTCTCCCCATTAGACTAGAGAACTGATGTACAATTGACTTTGTATTCCAAGCTCCTAATGCGGTACTTGGCAGATAGAAAGGGGCCAGGTAAATGAGTGATTTCAGTTCTCTGCTATATCCAAAGGAGAGAGCAAAGCCTCTGTAATATGGATGTCTACACTTTCATGTGGACGTCATCTCGCCGTATCCTGATTTTCCATCCAATTAAGAATAATGGTAACCTCCATTACCATGCATGCTCCTACACAGGACAAAACACCTTCTGCCAATTCTTGAGGTTCAATGCAAATTTGTGCTTTACGAATTCTCCATTTAAAATCTACTTAGTATATTATGACCCCAATCCTGTTTGCTGGTGGACTATATTTATGTATTTGACTTTCTTCCAGAGGAAACCTTTTGAAATTATAAAATTAATTTGCGCATTAACACACCTAGTTTTGAAACAAACACCCTGCACAGTGTTCTCCATCTCATCTGACTGTCAGAAGAACCTGCTTATGTGTACTAATGACTGTGATCCAGGGTGTATTGCTTAATTTTGTGGATTAATGAGTAAGCAATCAAATGTGATTTTAAATCATGAATATAACAAACATACTATTCATTTATTTTGACAAGTATTTTAATTTATGAGACTTGGCTACAAATAGAGCAGCCTATTTCGGAAAAGAAAAAAGGAAACCTTTCTGCTTTTAAGACAACTCAACAGCTCTCAGATAATAAACCTGTGAAAAGAACGATGACAAAGCCACCACCTTCTAAAGACAGATAAAGAATTGATAGGTTGATAGTAAAAACAATGAGATCTTACTATATCATTAAAATTTTCAAAGAGAGGACGTATTTTGCATACAGTTGAGCTGTGTTCAATATCATTAGGGGTTGCAAAGTACATAGAACATTCTAACTAAAATAGGTCAGTGTTGGCCTCAGGCGGGTGTCCCCTAGCCTTTCACCCCGTAGCCTAAAACACATTTCAGCAGCTCCCCACGTCCCTGAGGTGGCCGCTTATTCCAGGCCTGAGATTGCCCAAGGCCAGGAGAAGAGGTGAGTGGACTACAAACACGAGGAAGGTCACAACTCCCTGGAAACTCGCTGGTGATTAACTGGTACTACATTTCATCCGACTGGTTAGGGAGCAGATTCTTTAGCATGGACACATTTAGCAAATTGGCCTGAGCACCAGCTGACCGACCGCCTGACAGGTCCAATGATGTTCTACCTTCTCAGCATCCCACAACAGCTGAGGAACCGGTGGAGTCTACGGAAAGGTCAGCGAGCAGCCTGACGGAGGGATGAGGAAGCACTTCACTTAAATATTCCACTTAGACTCACAGCTTCCTTGTCATGGGTGACAAGGCTTCGAAGCTGATATTTTAAAAAAATTAACACTGCAATTGCAGGTGGGCTTAGCTGCTGAACTCCTTCCATCTGAGTGGTAGAGCTAACCTTTTCCTTTAGCCTCTAATTGCCCTCCATCTCTTTAACTAGTGATAATGTGGCTAACCCTGCTGGGATGGGGCTGACTTCGGGAGCATCTAAATGTCAAGATTTGTAATTATGATTGTGGGTGGATTAAGCTCACATAGAATGATGCCTCGCTAATTGGGGCCTGAAGACAAGAAGCCTGGGGTCCTTGCTCCTTACTCACAGTCACAGGAGGTGTGTTACCTCTTCTAGGAGTAGATGCATTTCAGGTCTGGTCTCTCATTGTAGAGAGATGATCTTTAAGGCCTTCCTAAAGCAGCTAACACATATTCTGTAGGCATAAAAACTATGATTTATTTCTAAGTCAAAAATCGAAACACATTGAGCATACTTATGGCAAAAAATGGGATGCAAGTCTTGAAATTAGGACTGGATCTGAAAAATCCATCAGCTGTGGATTGCTATGGATATGCTATTGCTATGACCATCAGCAATATTGGGTTTCAGAAGCCAGCCTTCATACTAATACTCCCAAACCCAAGGGCTGCTTTGGCACTTTGCTAGTTTAGGTTTTTATGTCTCCTGGGAAAAGAGAAAAGTGTAGGGGCAAGAGGATCACAAGCCTCCTCAGTTGCCTCCAGCAAAATGCCTATGTAGGGAGTGTGTGTGTGTGTGTGTGTGTGTGTGTGTGTGTGCTGGAGAGAGAGGGAGGGAGAACAAAACCTCAAAAGGATGTCATTATGGAGACTTCTGAAAGCACATATAATAAAGAAGACACACAAGGTCACCTCAACCCAGAAAACTACGATGACAACGTTGGTGCTGCTGCCCAATCTTCTTTCCTACGTGTTTATCTATTCTTTTAACATGACTTGATCCATACTGCATTACCCGTAACATTTTGTTTTCTGATACTTTGACCTAGGATTTTCTTATGAACAATTTTCTCTAATTTTAATTTGCAAACAAAATGAAGAAAATTCATGACAATAATATCTCACAACAGATTTAGCCATGTCATAAATAATTTAACCATTCTCCTATATGGACACATGAAAATACAGGTTATTTTTGCATAGTATCATTTTTTCAATCATTGTTAGTTTTGCAGACAAAATTATATCCTCCTGATTAAAAATCAATTGTTGGATTACTAGTGACATTGAAAATCATTTTTAGCCATTTTTCCTTCTTCAATGGATTGTCTGTTCATACCTTTTGTCCTGCTTTTCCATTATGCTTTCATGTTTCTCATCAACAGGTACAAGCTCTTGTTTTTGAGGAAGATTAGCCCTGAGCTAACATCTGCCACCAATCCTCCTCTTTTTGCTGAGGAAGACTGGCCCTGAGCTAACATCTGTGCCCATCCTGCTTTATTTTATATGTGGGACGCCTGCTGCAGCATGGCTTGCCAAGCAGTGTGTAGGTCTGTGCCTGGGATCTGAACCAGTGAACACTGGATTGCCAAAGCAGAGCACACAAAGCCAACTGCTACACCACTGGGTCAGCCCCTACAAGCTCTTTTTATTGTCAATATATCAAGTTTGTCTTTTCTATCTTTGCAAATTTTTTTTGCCAGTTTACCTTTAAATTTTGTTAACGATGTAAAATTTTTTATTACATGGTACTGCATTCATTTAAAATCCTCTATTAAATCTTCAAAGTTCCTTACAAGTAGGTACTCCCCTGGAATCAGCAACACTTCATGATGGGCAAGGAGTAAAGCAATGTTGGTTTCATTTACTTTACTACTTTGATAGCCCCGTAAAAGAGAGCAGGTGGAAATATTTTGATTGATGGGCCTCTGGTTTTTAAATCACTCCTTCATATTCTAAACAAATACAGATGGATAAGAGCTATTACAATAAAGAAATCACAAATAAAATTCTAATATTTCAATGATTTCGTAATCCAAGTGTCTGTTATTATTTTCTGCAAATTCTTTAAGTTGAAATTTCACATATGCAATTCATTATTAAAATGGAAAAAATATATTCACAATTTGTTAAAAAATCTTTCATGTGCTTGAAGACTCTAAGAATTCATTACTTATTTTTTTGTCCCCCAGACAAGAGAAACTTATGTTATCATTTTTTTTCATGTTTCTCCTACATACCCCACTATCCAGTCATCAATCATGTCTGTTGCTTTCCTGTAAACTCTCTCCCTGTCCCCCAAATTGATAAGCATTAGAAACTCTAGAAAGGACCCGACTATTGACAGTGATGTGTAAAAACTGTGTTTGTGTCCTTAGCTCTCACCTCCAACTTCTTGTCATTGTTTATTTAACAGCACACTTGTCATGGGTCAGCTGACCCTGTGCCCTGATGACTGCTGGGTTTCTAGCCACACTTCTCTATCTTACCAAGTGCTTTTGGTTATATTCTATCATCTAATCTGCTCTGCCAGTTAATCCCACTTTCATGTAAATTTCAAATTTAATGACGCGTATTTCATCCACAACATATAACATATGTGGTACTCTTAAAGAATCAGGAAACATGAATTCTCTCAGACAGTGAATCTGTTAAATAAACATGTAATGGTCCGTTTATAAACACACAAAGTCACCTAAAAATATACACCCAGGACAATATTTAATTGACTATAGAAACAGGTTAAAGAAGCGGTGTGTCAATGAGATAGTAATGGAAGCCAGGAAGTGGTGTCAGGGGTGAACACGCTATGCTGGCAGTGCCATTTTAAGCATTACCCAGTTGAAGGGATCCACTGGATTAAGGAACAAATCTGCACTCCCATTAGTAGGGATATCGTTACTGTGAAGCGGTTGACACATGAGATTATAGTGTGGGATCATTGAACTCATGAATCTAGGACAAAGTGCCTAACTTCTGGAGCAAAGTGGAAAATGGAAATGTGAAGCCTTTGTTCTAAAATTTTTAGGAATTTCAAGATGGTGACAACAGAGCATTAAACCAAGGATGGGGCCCTGGTGAGCATGGGACCCTGAGCAACTGCACACACAAGTCATTTGCCCATGAGGTTGGCCCTGTTTGAATCATGTGACTTTCTCTCCTCGTTCTGGTTTCTTGTTCCCCAAGTAATCTGAGTGTGATTTCACTTCCCACATCAATCTCTCAATAGGGCGAAGATACGCCAGCTGACACAGATGCCATGTCTAGTCCCCTAGATATTATAGTCCTGGTGAACTTTGCTAGTTGGAGGCAGAATCCTTGAGTAAAATCAATCCAGATTTAATTGTGATAAAAAAAAAAGGTTCAAGTATGTAGTGTCTGATAGACTCCTTCCTGTTGGACCCTAAACTCTGGACTGTCTGAGCTCAAATCTGGGCTCAAACCACTTTCTAAATGTAGGAAGTTACTTAGCTTCTCTAAGCTTCAATCATTTTCTTCATCTATACACCAAGGAGGACAGTAGCCAACGTTTATTGAGAATTAACGACGTTCAAACCTCATAGTATCAGACTGTATTATCTCACTTATTTCTCATATCATCCCTAGAGGTAATCAGCCTTAATATCTCCAAAACTGGGGGCATGGAGAGGTCAGATGGTTCACATGACGAGTAAGTGATAAAGTCAAAATTAGAAGCCAGTCAGTCAAACTTCAGTTTCTCCTCATTATTCTGCACCTAGCTCTCGAGTTGTTGTATTACATGAGATACAACTGAGCCAAGCGCCTGATCACAAAAAAGTGCTCCTTTTATGCTAGCTCATAACTATTACCATAATTATCATCATAATCATTATTTTTATTATTGATCAAAAGTCCTATTCATCCTTTAAGACCCAACTTAATTTGCATCCTGGATAATATCTGGTATCTAGAGATTGCTGAAGTGTGTATTTAATGTAAGAACATACCCTACTATTGTCTAATTCGAAATGCACAAAGTCAATTTAAACTGACCAAGGAACTCCCAGCCCAGAGCAATATTTGACTGAATATTCGACTAATAAGATACACTTGATTTATAATACTTAAATAGACTAACATCCAAAAAGTGCATTTTCTTCAACAGAATGTGTACATATTTATTAAATTAAAAATATATGTAAAGTTATTAGTAAGTGAATTACTATGTCAAAAGATAAACATCAAATGAAAAATTACAAGAAAAACAAAGATGCTGATGTGGAGCGAGAAAGAGAGTAACTGGAGCATAATGTCCATCTCACATTTTGGACCTGGTTTCTATTCATGAGGTATTCACTTCCATAGAAATATAACATAGTCTGTTAATGAAACAAAACTCCCAATATAAACTGTTTTCAAAGGTTGCATTTCATAATAGCACCTTTGGATTAAATGGGAGTCAAGATGCTGCCATTCTGTGATACTCTTGCACACAAGCTTCATGACTGGAAATGTTGTGCAGCCTTCTCTCAGAAAGTACTCTAGAAAGCCCGCACAGATAATCAACTTCAGCTTATAAAGTCTCCATTCTTATAATTTATTTTGTTTTTATAGAAAAAAAGACTTGGAAAGGTTCCTGTGAGACATGGAAAAATACCAAGATCTGTCGAGGGTAAACATGTTTTTTCCCCCAAGTCCTTGAAGTCAGTGAAAATGGTTTCCAATAATGAATCACCAAAGAAAAAGCTCTATTTTTATTGGACTAAAATTAATAATTTCTATGAAACAAGAGGATAAACGGAAAGTGGATGTAGACAACCAACAGGGAACGGCTGATGTTGCACTTAGAAAACCCCATGACACACACATGGGAGGACCAGTGAGAGTACCGAAGAGTCTGGTAAAGCAGCAAGACCCTTTTTCATTTTTATCTTTTAATGCTCATGTTCAGCCTCTTTGTGCTGGGGGAAAATGTTTTAAATGTGTTCATAACTGGGAGCTCTTTGGCAAAGATGAACCTGTTTATCTAGTCAAATCCAAATGGAAATCTAAAGTAAGCACACAATGTAACATGCAAATTACTCTCAACTAATGTAGCTGAACTTGACAAATTTGAGTCAAATATCACACATCTCTAACAACCTTGCTTCTGACTTCAGGGGGAAAAACATCATTTATTTGTAGCTGCCAAATACTATATTCTCACTAATTTAATAAGCAGGCACCATTTTTCCTACCTCTGAAAATTTATGTTGGTCTTCAGACGGGCTCAGCTGCCTTCTTAAATCTAGTGGTCTGTGACCATCGAGGGCTTTAGCCAAAGGGAAAATGACTCCATAAATCCACAGAGGCTGTCTCGCTCTGAATTATAGTTTGAACGCTTCAGGACTATATGAAAAGACTCTGAACAAGAAAAATCAACACATACCAACACGTATGTATTGAAAGGTATCCGTTCACAATGGGAAGCATTCCTCAAGCTTTAGAAGGCATGCACACATATAGTAAGACACAGACCTGGAAACACCTGTAGACGTGGTACCAAATAATCAAGAGATTTGGTCATATGACATCATGAAGCACATTAGCGTACATAGCTTTTGATACAGAAATATGATTAGGATATTTCTGTTCTTGATATCCCACAAATCTTCTAATCAAATAACTGAGGTCTGGAAAAAGTAAATGAATCTCTAAAATCTTGTAGCTAATTAATAGCTAAACAAGGGAAAGACTTTAGCCAAAGGCTAATTTTAAGTTACAGCTTAAAAAAAAATGTGCACACCTTTGAGATAGGCCCTGAGTCCTCCTGTGCATCACAGATCCCACCATTCTGGCGTGGCGTATACTCAATATACTTCGCTTATTTACTAATTTGCCTAGCTCCTAAAATCATTTAATTTGAAACTCTTGCCCTCTGCCTGAATGGAATACATAGGGTCCTTTCCACTCTGTACTTCTTCCAGGACTAAAACGCAATTATCAAATGAGATTCCAAACTTCTTGCAAAGACTGTAATTTCATCATCATTTGCAAAATCAGTGATGCTCTTTACAGGTAGAATTTCTTCCTTAAGTCAACTGTGTGTCAACATTGGAAAAATACACATGCATCACCCTGCCTCTGTGCTGGCTGACTTCATATGTCAGCTGGACTGGGCCATGGGGTGCCCAGATATTTGGTTAAACGTTATTTCTGGGTGTGTCTGCAATTCTGCTTGTGGATGAGATTTACATTGGCACTGTAGACTGAGCAGAGCACACGGCCCTCCTCAACGCGAGGAAAGCTTGAGTTATGTTCAGTAGCCTTGAATAAGAACCCAGGTGAAGTGCTTCAACTCCTGCATCCAAGGAACATTTTTTGGGTACTTATAATACGCCAAGCACTGTCTTAAGAACAGAGGATGTAGTCGGCACCTCAAGAACCTATCTATTTAGGAGCAGGAAGGGTAGGTGAATATAAAAGTCAGTATAGACACTGTGACATGTGACAAAATGGCATCGCAGGAGGAGGGGAAGATTCTTCCCAGGTTTGTCTGCAGGGAAGACGCTAAAGGAGGAGGGAGAGGAAGACAGGCCTTAATTAGCATGATTTCATAGGACAGCAGGAGCGGGGCGCCCTGCAAGGCAGAAGGAACAACACGCACAAAAGCACACGAGTAGGAAATTGCAAATTTACTATTTGCAAAATGCCACCCAGCTAGGTTGATGTGTTTGGGGCGCAGGTCCCAGAGGGTTGAGAGGAAAAGAAAGGGAGGAACTCAGTCTGGACGGAAAGGCTAGAAAATGAAGGACCTTGGTCGTCTTGCCCACAGTATGTTTCCTGAACTCTGTACTAGGTTTTATGGCTTACAACGTGTGCTTGTTGGAGCTTCAGTCCTAACAACAACCCCATGAGGAAAGTGACCTTAAGTCTTCCTAGAAATAAGACTAGATACAAACAGACACACTCTGCAAATGTGGCATCCTGTGTGCACATCCCCCCCTCCCCCATCTTAGCATCCCCCATCGAAAGATGCAAAGACAGTGTGGGCACTTGCAAGTTGAGTTATCTGAGAGACGCAGTTGAAGAGTTACTCCACACGAACTATGTGTGAGTGAGAGTGTGTGTGTGAGTGTGACTGTGTGAGTACGAGTGATGGTGGGGGAAGGAGGAGTAAAGACAGGTAGGGGATCTCACCAGGTGATGTCAGGTACAATTATAACGAATCATTCTATCAGCAACTGAAAAAGCAGACAGCGAACCTTTTCAAAATAAAGCTTTTCTAAGTTTAGAAAGCTCACTATGATTTTTACCTGAAAAACAACTGATTATGAAATATCAACATTGGATTAAACAGTTGGGTTATAAAAATATAAAATTACAAAATAGCTGATCATACGATGGAGTGGCTGGCCAAGTGCTATGCCTTGACTGCCCGCCTGAACACTGGGCTCCACGTGAGTGCTGCCCTCCTAGAGTGGGTCACAAAGGGACAGAGATGGCCGCGGCAGCTCTCATGCCTGTGTGAATGAAGCCAGCGAGGGGAAGCTGGCAGCTGGCAGCGTGATGGATTGCTGTTTACTGAGGGGCACATCTCGTCGCCCTCTCGGGTGTCCTACGGGGAGCTGGGGCACAGAAGCTGCTGACAGAGGCCCCCAAGAATTGTGTCTGCCTTCCAAAGTCTCCATGGAGCCCCTGGAGCCGGCTCACTTCAGGGACCACGTTCCTTCCTTGTCCTCTCCTCACAGGGATGACTGTTCACACAGTTGGTTGACTCTGCTGCTGCTTGTTTCAGGGTCCCTCGTTCTGAACTTGTCACCTTTTTCATCCTTTCTGCTATGTTCAGATTATCTTCTGTATCTCACCTTTTCATTATCTTTTTCCTTAATCTTGCTTTACAAAGCATTTGCTTTGTTCTCAGCTTAGTGTCCTTTAGGCAATAAAATGTTCAATGTCTAACCTCTTTTTCCACTTTTGCTAACTTATTGCGAGCATTCTGCTTAAAGTCCCCTTTCATATCTTACTTATAACCTTTAGTTTTTTTACACTTTCCCTCTGAAATCTTAATTTCTTGTGTTCTGTTGAATTTTGTCGCTGCAGTATTCTTGGTTTACTGTTGGCAGGCAGGAAGGACAAGGTGGGGATGGCAATGAGAAGGCACCTTCTCTCAAACAGGGCACGATGGATTTTCTTCCACTTCCCGCAGAACAGTCTCTCTGATTCTCTTTAGTGGGTTCCCCAAGCACTTCTATAAATACGGAGTTCAGTAAAATAAAATAAATTCCAAACTGGATAACAAAGAAACCTTACTGCTTGCTTTTTCATGGCACAAACTGCTTCCCTCCAAGATGAGTAGCCTGTAGGAGCTAAAAACCTGGCACACGTAACCACTGGGCAAGAGGGAACACTGCACCAGACGTCCCTCAGCAAGGACACTAAGTCAACTGCGCAGGTTAACTTCAGTGACACTGAGATGCCATGGGAGAGGTACCACAGGGCTCTTGGCGGGGTCTTGGACTCTGTGTAGCAGCCAGTCTGACTCTAACCTGTTTCTCACCACAGGCCACAGGAAGATCCATTGGCATATGGGGTCTTTCGAGTCACCTTCCTTTTAGGAGAGAAGATGTTTGAGTTTGAGAAAAGCAGAAAGAAGCTGTGTGGATCTGTGATCATCTCCAAATAAATATGTTTATTAAAAAATTTTTTTAAAAGCCAAGGAGATATTTACACAAAATATTTCTTAATTTTTCTTTCAGAAAAGAGATATAAACTTAGATTGCAAAGAAGTCAAAATCACCGTATGAAAAGAAGTTTGGAGATTTTGTATGTATTTCCAACATTTGTACCCGTCTTGAATCTGACTACCATAGATCATAGGAAATCGACCACGCAGAAAACTGGTCCTGGTAGCAGTCACTGGTGACCAGTGCAATGTTTGTATTACCACTTGTCCTAGTTTTTTTAATAATGACCTTTAAAATAGAAAGTTAAAGCTTTGTTAAGATGTCCCGGTCTGTGGAAAGAGAAGAGGGTTTTTCTCCCACTCTGCTTCTCTCTCGGGAACAACTTCAATAAAATTCAGAATTCAGAAATGCTTCAAATGTTCTCAGAAAGGCTTGTGATCCCTCAGAGTCCTATCAATAAATCAGTTCACAGAATCTGGGAAGGTTTATTTATCTGACTGGAACTAAGGAATTTGTACTAAATCACTACAGTTTTTGAAATATTGGTTCTCAAATGAAATATCAAAACAGAGAGAGAAAGAAAAAAATATTTTGACCTGACATCTTAATGCAGCGTTACTATAAAAACAGAAAAAAGTAAAAGTTACATTTCCAGAGATAGTCAATTTTAACTGCAACCAGCAACAAAAAAATCCTTTAGTCTTAGATATTCATTTTAGCAATTGGTTTGTAACACACACCCTGCTTTGCTTATTATAGCCTAAGAAGATTGATTCACATGTTGAAAAATCCCACTTAGTTCAGCTGTACAAAGTAGTAATTACTAAATAACTATAACTCAGATTTTTTCACATATTTGAATGTTACCGGAAATAAATATCAAAAAAATCTAAACAGCCAAACATTCTTTGAAACAAAATTATATAAAACCAACTTAAAGATATGCATTTAGGAGTGGCTAAGTTCAAGTTCTCGACTTCCTTTCAGAGCAAATATTCCGGTAGTTATATTTGACATTTAGAACATGTGCAAGGATACAATTTTTTAAAACACATATATACTCAGAATGGTGCAGTGACAAGAGTTCTAAAAAACCAAATGAGATTCAGGTTTTAAAGAAACACAAATTATTTGTTCGACACTCTGCACTGTCTCTGCTCATCATGTACAGCATCTAAAAATGCCATCCCTGGGAGAATAAATCTTTCAGGAAGATTTCCTTTAAATGGAACCAAAGGTTAAAAGACCCACAGGAAACCCTGTGGCACACAGGACTCCAATATTACCTTGAGCCATTTACAATGAGCTTTAATTTACCCATTTAGAGAACCTGATTTCCATAGGAAAGGTGCGGCAGTTATAAATCTTGTTCTGCTAGGAAGTCCAAGAGGGGAAAACAAACTTTCACCAGCTATTCTGCATTAACTCTTTCGTGTGTCACTGATAGCCATTTGTTAAATACGTTTCCAGAGCATTAATTACCATCCTAATAGATTAAAGCGTTAGAACTCTCCAAAAGAGAGCGATTTAATCTATGGTTAGCAACGGAACAAAGCTTTAAAAATATTCTCTGTTCTCAAAATGTATGATATTGAAGCCTTTTTCATTCATAAATCTTCATGAATTTTAATATTAACTCCTAAAATAGAATATTGTATTATATATAGCTCTCAAGGTTATGATATACAACAAAAATGTCATGGCTCAAGATAAACATATGGAAATAAATACATAACAAACCCCAAGGTTTATCAGTGACTAAGACATAAGATTTTAACTCTCTCATGTTAATTGAATAGAACATATGACACTGAACATCTGCCACTCAATCAACTACCTTTGAGATGATTAATTCATTTGTAGCACATCTGTTATAGCTCCTCCACTCCTCTTTACACTGTAGTTAATTTCTTCCTCGCTCTTAAGAAATGATAAGCAACTTGAGGCCAAGGTCACTCTCTGCTTGATACTGGTGGCCCTGCAACCGTGACCCCCCAACCTGGAACGCAGCAGCAACTCCCGGAGTATGTATTGTCACTGCTGGAATATCAACTGGCCATTCTCAGCAATTCACACCTAATGACCAGTTTCCAAGCCACACTCAAAATCACTGTGACAACAGACCCAGCCTTGGACTTGTCCAACCCACTTAACGTCTACAGCCAGTGAATTGTTCTCAAGGTCCCCAAGTAGCACCTCTAGTAGTGGGACTAGTTACTTTCCCTGCAGATCTTACAATTGTCTCAACATAATTTTATTTGTAATGGCATTCATGTATGTGAAGGACGGAATCAATTCTAGATACAAAACTTATAGATAAAACAACTGAGTGGGGAAAAAAACTATTTCTTAAGTTACTTAACCGACATAATTAAATAACCTGTACGTCTGCAGTCACTTAACTGTCACTCTGTAAGCTGAAGACCCCAGTATGTCCCAGGGAATACCCGACTAGGTTATTACCTCACTTCCTACGGAGGAAGTAAAGGTCTGTATTAGACGAACAGAAAACATGTGAGAGAGGAGCTGGAGTTCGTGGCTCTAGAGGCGGGCTGGTGATTAACCTGCACAAGTCAATGAACACTTTCAAATTCTTCTCCAAAAGCATAAATCTTCCCACATCACCTTCGGAGGAGATTATGATAGGAATTAAAAGCACCCGCAGTGCCGACTAAGCTCTCCTATGAATATTTTTCTAAAAGGATCAGTGTAAAAGCAATACTTGTCTTTCGTATTTCAGAAAAAAAAGTATAACGCTTCAACTTAACAAATTTGTTTCTAGGTCAGAGAGCAGATGTGCTATTCTCAGGACGTATCAGCAAACCACAGGGATGATGGTAATTTATGCAATTTTGTGGACAGTCAATGGCCCGAGAAAAGCATGTCAATTGAGAAATAATGGCATGGTAATTAATAGGAAAACGGTTTTTGATTATTATAAATTTCTGATAAGTGGTAGTGTTTCCCTGAAGAAATAAATAGTTTATCAATGATTTGTAATAAGCTACAGGCCCCATTTATAAAACTCACTTAAATTTCAGATACAGAGAATGCTGGCATTATAACACTTCTTATTTCCTAAGGACACTGTAAGCATTGCATTACACAGTGTATACAGGGGGCCTTTAAGTGATAAAGTACTGTTCAAATGGAGTATACTTTGCCTCATATTTCAGGAGCTTTTTGAGTGACAAAAAATGATGAAATCTTGCTAAAACAGATTATTTTAATTTCTGAAATGATGCACATATCACAAAGTTTAATGTTTTAGTATCAGGATAGAACATGACATTTATTTCCAGCATAATCTCTTGCTTACTCTGTTAGTTCATTGGTTTATTTCAGCATACATAAAGTGAATAAAAGCCTTCTGTGATGCATTGTCCTAAACCTCACCACCTGCCTTCTAGTGATCTGTTCTACAGCTCAGCAATTCCTCTGAAGGATAATGCCGCTTCTTTTTGGAGACAAAGATGCCATCCATTTTTCACTTTATTTGGGTTAATGGAGAAAGAATCTGGCTTTACTCTTACATGAGGTATTAAAAAAAGACAACCTCTTTTTACATGTTTTGCTTATAGAGAAGGGGTGGTTATAACTAATTTGGTTGGGGCCTGAGTAACACGTTACAGATCCTGCGTGAGCTCTTTGGATGCAGCCACTGTGCTAGGCAGTGGGTATACACACCGGTCAGCAGACATCATCTTTGCCTTTCCGTTGCTTATGATCAGTGGTTCTCAACCCTGGCTGCACCAAGAATCATCTGAAGAGAGTTTGACAAATACAGATGATGAGGCTCCAACCTCTGTTTCAATTTGTCTAGGATGACATCTGTGCAATGGCATGCTTTAAAATTCCCCTAGTGACTTTAATGCCCAGCCATGGCTGAGAGGCACTAGTCTAGTAAACGAGAGGCATAAGATGAAAATGTAAATATGAAAATTTATAAATGCTGTATAGGAAAAGTTTAAGCAGTTACGGGTGATTAAGAAGACTGAAGAGTTGGGGGAATTGCTCAAGACAGGCTTCTGTGAATCAGTCATATTTAAACCGAGCTAAAAGACAACAGGGGTTGGAAAAATGAGTGTGCTCGGGGAAATTCCAGGCAGAGGAAAGAGCGTGTGCCTAAGCTTTAGGACAAGAAAGCCCCGGCACGTAGGAAGCAGTGAGAAAGCCAGCATGGCTGGAATGCAGTGAGCAAGAGAAAAGTGGTGCAGAAGTGGCTGGCGAGGTAGGCAGGGCCAGAGCTCACGGGCCCCAGGAGGATGGGTGAAGGCTTGTGGATTCCACCTGAAGCGCAAGGGAAAGCTGTTTGATGCGTTGCTGTTTTGACAAAAAGTGACATTCAGGTGAAGGGAGAGCACAATGATTTTTTTCTCATTTGTTTAACATTTCTAATTACAAAGTTTATTTTAAAAATCAGGAGAGCTGTACAGACAGAAAATGGACAAGACTCCAAGAGGTATGAGGCACTGTTTCCATCTTCCTCTGGCAGGTGGCAGTGATAACAGCAGTTACAGAACCAGAGGGCATGTCCAGGACTGGGACACTGAATTTGTCTCACTCGTCTCTGTTCCAAGAATTTCTCCACTCTTTCCAATTTTCACTACAACACTGGATCTGCTACGCAAGCTACCTTTGCAATATGGCAGAACCCCCCAAAGGGAAGCCTCATAAAATGGAAACTGTTCTGTTTTGTAATTACACAGGAGAGCTAGTATTTATTAAACATTCTTTTCGGGACCCAGGATTTAAAATTTATGAAATTGCCTATATACTCTCGGTATCATGGAAACAAAGAAGAAGAAAGATAAAAGAAGGATAACGAACAGACACAGGCTGAGGAGACCACTACAGCTGGTGACAGCTGGAGAGGAGGCATGTGTGTCACCAGCTGGGAAGGAAGGATGTGCTGGGGGCACAGCAGTTCTTCGGTCACACCAATACATGCTGATCAGAAATGCATATTCAAGAGGTCAGAATGATGGTGTATTTCAAGAATCAAAGTCTAGAAACATTCACACCTAATTTGGGGCAAGGCCACTGAAAAGCTAGTCTAGGAAGCTAGTCGACTGATCCTGGGGTACCCCCACCCATGGCGTAACGTCACAGACCAGCAACCAAGACCAAGAGCTAAATACTCATTAAGTTAACAAAGAAGATGTAAAGGCACATTTACAATCCTTCTAGAAAAGAGATCCACAAGACTATAGTCAAGTACCAATCAAGAATCCCGAGGCCAGCTGAGTGGGTAAGGAAGGGCAGTCATGCTGAAAAAGTATCTGTTCATAGAATGAAAGCGATGGGGAGGAGTCAGCACGCAGAAGCAACCAAAAGGGAGGAAAAAGTATCAAACCATAAAACTTCAAGTACACTCAAGGAGGAGGTCAGGCAAGAAGTCAGAGTCTTTCTACCCTGGTCCTGGCACCAGCCTAAGTCAGGGGCTCCCTCCATGCTCTGACAGGTCATTGGGGCCCAAAGAGATTGAGTTCATGTGACCTTGTGCAAGTCACTTAAGCATCATAAATCTTCACGTCCTTGTCTGTAAAACAGGGATAATATTACCTCATTCTTTTGACTATCTTCACAAGTAACTGTTAGATTACTATAGTGCCCGTCGCCTTGTATGTGCATACGATATAGTAGCTATTATTTTCACTGACAAATAGTCCATCTTTCTCAGATACTAAATTCCTGTGTTTTTCAGCTTCTGCACTTTTCACTGTCTTTCTTTGCTCTATCAAACTCTGTGTCTGCCCACAAGACAGTGGTAAAGACTCACCATTGTAGTTTGTTTACTTCTCTGATAAGGCTATTCAATCATGATTAGTACTAGACATATTTGTATTCACTAAGCTCACAACAAAGCAAAGAGTATGCGCTTTTGGTTAGCGGTTAAGAGTCAGAGAATCCTCAGTTCAAATTCTAGTTCTCCATACTAGCTTGTACCAACTGGCACATTTCTAAGATCTCTAAACCTCTGCCCCATCTTCAAAATTGGGGCAATATGATTTTTAATTGGAGATATTATTAGGATTAAATAAGATGAGCAGTGTTTGCCATCTTGTGAGTTCTAAGTAAATGTAATATTTTAAAAAGAGGAAAAAAAAAAAAAAAAAAGCCAGGGCAGATAGTCCAAAGCGCATGAGAAAGGACAAAGATGATAACCTAGTATTTTAATAGATGACAGACAAAGTTTTCCCTTTGTCAATTTATTTATAAGTAATGCATTGTTTTGAAACCATGGATAAAGAGAAAACTGAAGAATCCATCTTACTCAAACACTATTGCTACTAATAAGGAGAGAAGTCACCAGCTGTTTCCACTCAGGATCCCCCTGACCATATGGCACATGGCCCAGGAAGGGCACTAGGTGAGGATGCTCAGAGCAGAAGCAGGGAGCACAGGTTCTCCTCTAGGTCCCGGAGGAAAGCTGTGTTCTGGGGCTTCAGGCGGAACCGCCCAAAAGCACACAGTCCGTTTCTCCTGGAGAACCTTAGGAAACAGACCAGTGAAACAGAATATCTACTATGGTCCTCAAAGGATATTCTGTGCAAAATTCTACTTTCTACTTAGAAGATAAAAGCTATGCTTAGGGCTTTCCCAGAATCTCGTACACACTGTATATTCAACTAATAGTAAATAATTTGAAATTTGTTTTTAATTGATCTGTGAAATGTCTTTAAAAAGCCTCATAGCAGCCTACAATCAGCTATTATTTTATAAAATCTGTAATCATGGAATTATCAAAACTATAGCAAAGCTGTTATTTAAAACAGTGGTGTTTTAAACTGGAGAAAAGAGAAACTCCATTCAAATTGAGCCCACAATGTGCAACAGACCCTGTGGTGTAGTGACATGGCCTGTGACGGGGGAGCTGTCATTTCTAAAGAACATACATCAGTCACACACGACACACTTGACAAAAACAAACAAAGCAAACTCTACTTCTACAAATAAGATGAAGATAAAACTTTATTTGCATTTTTTTTTAACATTCTTAACGCATTCTCAGAAAACTCTAACACGAGAGGCACAGTGATCTCATGAGAACGGGACAAAGAAAGGTAGAAAGAAAATATGAGGAAGACCAGAATGAAAGAGAGCAGATGTAGACAAGGAAAAGGAGTGAAAGTGGGATTCCAGTGCCTAATGGAAGCCACATCACCAGGTTACAATCAAGCGTCACATAACAGATGAGGCTTTCTCAATGAGGGCAAAAGTAATAAGATCTACTGGTCACCAAATTACACTTCATCGTCAATAAATCTGTGGTCAGAACAATTAAATCAGTTCTTTCCATGATTAAATCAATGAGTCACATATATTAGACCCAAACGTCCTGGGAAAACTTTGATGGATATACCCTTCAAGGCTTTTGCTCTTCCACTAAGTAGCCCCGAATAAACAACCAAACTAACAAATCCCCACCTAGCTCCTACCGTGCTTCCAAACCCTCCTTCAGTCACAGGAACAGGACCCAGAATGTCCAGACAAGAGTACGGTTTCACACCTCAATGTAGGAAGGGAAAGAGAATATTTTCATGAAAAAAAAGAACCGAGGCTAATAGGTTGCAATTTTATCTAAATTTTCATAAGCAGGTTTTAAATATATATTTAATTCATTAATCAAACCCTGAGCATACATTTGGATAATTGAGCATAAAAAGACACATCTGCTAACTCAGTGGACTCTTCACTGGGTCTCATTCAGCAATCGATGAATTGATCCTGTTTTGCCTCAGTTGACGCACACGGAAAAGCCAGACCAGGAACTTGTAGGCAGTTGCATCATCCAAAAAGCACCATTTGGGTAAAACATGAATCTCTAGTGTCGCCCAAACTAGTGATGTTCATCAAGCAACCCAAATCCAATAAAGCCAGTCTACCTGTCCTCCCCATAGTGTACTGCTTCTCTCACGCTCCATTAGACATATTTTCAAAGACGCAGAGTGTCTGTTCCCTTTAGCTAATCTTGCAGTAAAATGTTATTAAGTAATTAACAGCATGACAATGATGGAAACAGATGTCACAAGTAAAAAATTTGGAGGCAAAGTGATGCAGAAGATAGAAAACTGGTCTACAATCAAGAGAGCTGGCTCCCGTCCCATCAATGTCACTGAATACGGCTTTACCCTGGGCAAGGCGCTTGACCTAGTTACGCTTCAGCCTCCCTTTCTGCAACCATCTGCTTTGCTCACAGGAATGCCAGGACAATTAACAAGGGTGCCTATAAAAGTGCTTTGAGCTCACAAGACAGAGACTGCATAAAAACAAGGTATATTACTCTGATTACAAGGAAGTACCAAGTAGATTTTTGTGTAAGCTGTAATTATAAAACAGAGTAACCCACAATAGCAAAGGTGATGCTGCAAATTACAATCTATGTCATTTTCCAGACACATCATTTTAGGCAATGATATTAAAGACATAACAAAAGAGAGAAATAACTCCAAGTGAGATGCTTAGCAGAGGCAAGAGATCTGAGTAGCCAAACTGGAGAACTTACAACACAGATCCATTTATTAAACATAGGTTTGGACCAAAAGTCACTAAAAGATGAACTCTGATAGATTATAATAAAGCATGGTAGTTTAGTAGTCCTTGTACAACATTAAAAGCAATTTGGGACTTTACAGTCATAACCATTATTTCTAAGAGCACATATTTTTAAATAAAGAATCTAAATCCTCCAATTATCAGTTTTTTTAAGTGAAAGATAATTGTTAATAAGCTCTACATCATATTTTCTATAAAACGAACAAAACATTTAATAAAGCCACACTTCATTAGTTAGACTTCCTCTATTTCCAATTACCAATACTGCAATCTGCCTACATATTTATTTCTTAATTAAAGTCCCTCTGTTATATCAGGGTGTCATCAATTAACATCAAAGGTAAATTAATTGTGGCTCTAGATCCCTAAACCCATACACAATTTCATCAGCCAACATGCTCCTCTTCCTTGGGAGTTTCTGCATAGGTTTCACTTATCTATAGCTTGGGAAGTAATTTTACTCCAGGCAGATATGTAAGACGTGCACAGAGCCCTACAAATTGTACTAATTCTAATGATGAAGACAGTTACTCCTTTAAACTATGTCAAGTACTATCCCTACAGACACCTTAGAGCAATCGATTCTTAACACTAAAATTACCCTAAGAGGTTTGAGACGGAGGGCACTTAGGGGCTCTCACAGCCTGGGGAGCCTCGCACTTTGCCATATAGAGTTTAAGACTTTTGAGTAATTTAATAGTACATAACCCTCTATGATTAATTCTTCACCAAACAAACTCGGCACAGGACGAGCTGCATCCCCTTGACGTTACAGCACCTGTACCAACAGCCTGACAGACAAGAAATGTGGGCTCTTTGATGAGATATCATTGGCTAAATGTACAAATGAGAGGCACAGGTTCAGCCACAGCTCTTTGGGGATAAGACCAGATGGTTTTGATTTATGTGTTTATTTAATCTATTTCCTTTGATAAACACGCTTCCTTTTTTCTTTTTTTGAGAATTTTTTTTTGAGAAGAAGCAGTTTAAGGTGCACAGCAAAATTGAGGGGAAGGTACAGAAATTTCCCCTATACCCCCTACCCCCACACATGCATGGCTTCCCCTATTACCAACATCCTCCACCAGGGTGCCATATTTGTTACAACTGATGAACCTACATTCATACGACATCATCCAAAGTTCATAGTTTATGTTACGGTTCACTCTCAGAGCGACACTTTCTGTGGGTTTGGACAAATGTATAATACATGTACCTACTATTATGGTATCATACAGAATATTCTCACTGCCCTAAAAATCCTCTGGGTTCTGCTTATTCATCCACCCACCTCTACCCCCCCCCATCCCTGCCAACCCCCAGCAACTACTAATCTTTTTATTGTCTCTATAGTTCTCATTTTTCCAGAATGTCCTATGGCTGGAATCATACAATATGTAGCCTTTTCAGATTGGCTTCTTTCACTTAGTAATATGCATTTAAGGTTCCTCTGTGTCTTTTCATAGCTCGATAGCTCTTTTTAACGTTGAATAATTTTCCATTTCTGGACATACCACAATTTATCTATCCATTCACCTAGTGAGAGACATCTTGGTTGCTTCCAAGTTTTGGCAACTGTGAATAATGCTGCTGTGAACATTCGTGTGCAGGTTTTCGTGCGGTTATAAGTTTCTAATTCCTTTGGACAAATACCAAGGAGTGTGATTGCTGGCTCATATGATAAGAGTATATTTACTTTTGTAAGAAACTGCCAAACTGTCTTCCCAAATGGCTATACCCTTTGACATTCCTACCAGCAATGAATGAGCGCTCCTATTGCTCCAGCTCCACATCCTCCCCAGCATTTGGTGGTGTCAGTGTTCCAGATTTTGGCTGTTCTAATAGGTATGTAGTGGTATCTCATTGCTTTAATTTGCATTTCCTGACGATACCTGATGTCGAGCATCTTTTCATATGTCTATTTGCTATCTGTGTATCTTCTTTGGCGAGGTACCTGTTAAGGTCTTTGGTCCACTTTTCAATAGGGTTGTTTTCTTATTGTGGAGTTTTAAGAGTTTGTATATTTTGGTCAATAGTCCTCATCAGTTGTCTTTTGTGAAAATTTTCTCCCAGTCTGTGGTTTGTCTTTTCATTCTTGTGATCCTTACATTTATATCATAAATTATTATACAATACTACTGTTCAACTCCTACGTACACTTACCTGCAGTTAAAGAATGATTATTCACTTAATCAGAAATGCATTCCCTCTTGACAAAATTATTTCAAATTTCTATTCTCCGCTGCCACTTAACAAGTTTTTCTTTCCTTTACAAGCAATAAATACACTTCAACAAACACTGAGTACCTATCATATGCAGAAAAGACGCAATACTTCAAGTAAGAAATTATCTCTCACCTAGTTTAGCAAGGAATGGTAGTCGCTCATAAGCAAAATAAATTTTTAGGATGAAAATTAAACAGAGACTATTAAAGGCAGATGTTGATTTTTTTCCAGAGGGGAACTTAAGTGGAACTGTTTCTTTTACTAAAGGAAAACAAAATCAGAATATTAGGCTCATTAAACAGTTGAAACATAATCAAGTGTAGGGGATGATACTTCTTGGAATTAAAATCTAGACTATGACAAGAAGCTCTCCCACCCAAGCTTGAAAAGAACTTTGAGCTACAATTTTAAAGGGGGCATAAAACTGCTTAAATGAACAAATTCTGTATCATCCTCTGGGTTTTTGTTGCTTGGAATCAAGGTGTTCCAACTGCTAGAATTAGCATGTCAGAATCCATACTACCCATCCAGGGGGGGAGGTGGGGCAGGTGTGGTGGGAGCTTTATCTCAATCCCAAATACAAAGTTAAGCAGTGCACTTAAGAAAATAATCAAAATTGATTTCTTTTTGCTTCATACCCATCATTGTCAGAGGAAGACATAAAATTCCCCTTCAGTCTCAAGATTTCTAGCTGCCAAGGCTTTGAGGTAGCGAGTAACTACTTTGCCATTCTTATTTCTCTCCATGATTTTCAACCCATCTACTCAGGGAACACTGATTCCCATTCCCATGTCTGCATCAGTTGTTGCTTCCTTGTACCTGTACCTGTAATAATCTTTACACATGACAGATTTCTTCTTTCTTTGATTCTAATTTACACTGTTCTCTTCATTGAAATCTCTGCTCAGTATTCAGTTTCTGGGAAGTTGCCTTTTATTAACCTCATCGACTGATCATTCCATTACTGTGACTCCAATTCGACACTCACATACATCATTTTCATTGCATTTGCACTTATTTTAGTTTGTGAATAGTTTTAGATGTGTGGATGTTCTGGCTTTTCCATTAAATTTCAAGTTCCCTAAAAGCTGGGACAAAGTCTTTTTTCATCCCCCAATTTCTATTACAGGATTCTACACACAGTGGTGGCGGATACTATTGAATAACTGTTTTCACAAAGATTTTCAGAAGATATTTAATAGGGAGCTGGATCTTGCAAAAGATTGCTCACAGATGACTTTAAGGACTTTAACAGGAACTAATTGACACCTTGATAGATTTTTAATACATGGACTTGCTGTGTGTGAATGTAGGTGCTTTTCACTTTTCATCTCAAATTTTAAAATTAAAAACAGAAAAAAGTGCTCTGTGAAATTATGCCCACTTATTTGAGGATGCCAGTTTGAAATTTTACGATGACTCAGACCAAAGCAAGATCCCACAAGAAGCTACCAGCATTGCGCATCAATGTTCCATCACTAACTGCACAGGAAAATTTCACTCTCTAACAGCCTGAAAAAGGAAGCATCTCCCCGCAACGAAAGCTGAGATGTTTTTGTTTCAGGCTGTCCCTGAATAGCGTTTCTCCCCTTTGAGAATCTCCTGCAGGCTTACCTTCAGTAGGACTGCTGTTTGGGTTGCATATCCAAACCACACATTTTCCACCCTCAACAGTTTGAAGACAAGACTCAGGGGATCTGAAGCCTCAAGCTTCTCCTTCACCAACAGCGGCTTTAGTCCATCGTGTTATGGCTTTCGGGGTCCCTCTGAGTTTACTAAGCTTTTTCATGCAATATCATTCATCAAGTACTACACTACCAAGGCAAATAACACCTTTATAACATGTCCTTAGTGCCCTAAAAATTCTGAGTTATACTGGAATTCAATTCAGATAATTAAAATTTGACTTGCAATGTTAGATATTTCAGCCTCTGAAATTGTGGCTATCATTTTCTGTAAATCAAAATTACCTATGGGTATAAAAATTATCACTAAGGGTATATTCTCTCTGGAAATTGTGTCTCAAAAGGAGTAGGTGTTTTTTGTGCAGTATCAGTGGTATCACATTGTTCAGTAAATCTCACAGATAAGTCATCTTTCAAATGAAGTAGGAACAAAAACTGAGCAAATATTAAGGTTTCTCTATCCCGGTATTTCTCAACCATTTTTTTGTGATCGTCTCCCTAATGAGCTTTTAAGATATTGTTTCCCTAATTGCCACCCCCGCAAGAAATTTATTATACTGTATAGCTGTTCACGTACTGTATGCATATCTATGCTTTATACATAAAAAGAGTAAGTCTTACAATTTTTACTCAATGCAGAGTTAAGAAAAACTAAGTAAATATTTTAAGTGAAAATTTTAATTTAAAAATAAAAAACGATTGGGGACTGGCCCCGTGGCCGAGTGGTTGAGTTCGCGCGCTCCACTGCAGGCGGCCCAGTGTTTCGTTGGTTCGAATTCTAGGCGCGGACTTGGCGCTGCTCATCGGGCCGCGCTGGGGAAGTCCTGCATGCCACAACTAGAAGGACCCACAACAAGGAATATACAACTATGTACCAGGGGGCTTTGGGGAGAAAAAGGAAAAAAAAAATCTTAAAAAAAAAATTAAAAAACGATTAACATTTAACTTAGTTTTATAACTATTTGCTGAGCAACTTTTAATGAAATTTATTTACCTACATAAATTGCAATTATCAAATTTCATATGAAAGTAATTTATGTAAATACATAGTAATAGCAATGTCACGAAATTTCTAAAAAGTCATTCAAAATTGTGTCATTTCCAGCAAAAGCAAACCAATTGAACAATTTAATTAATTGTTAAAATATTTTTTAGTGAACTAAACATAAGTTTTGCTTGACATAAAAAATAATTTTTAACAACTGGTTGCTAGATAATTATTCAGATATTGTCAACATTTTTTTTCTTTTCAGCACCTGACATAATTAATGATGCGTTGCACAACTTTTATAAAATTAAATAAAAATATAAACTATTTTAATATTTTTATTTAATTTTCAAAGCCCAAGTCACACACAAAAGCACCAAGGAGCAAAATAAACAACATCCACAAGGTGGCCAGGGGGACACAGGTCCCCTCTCAGGTCACCGCTTTGAGGTCTGCTAATAGATGGAAAGTCCTCCAATTCCAGCCACATATTTGCCATAGTTTATGGCACTGATCTCGTATGCAGCTTGTGTTCCTTCCATGAACTCAGTCCACACTGCTCACGATACCCAAGAAAACCCGACAAGAGAAATTAAACACTAAGGAATAAGATTTTGCCAGATAGGTTGAACTTCACTGGGACATAACACACTGAAATATTTAAGATATTTTTGCCCCAAGAACCAATTCTCACTCACTTGCGGTTGATACCATTCCCACTGAGATTGTATGCCTCTTTGTTTAAGAAATCATTTCAGGTATTCACATGCCCTTCGAGCCACAAGTCCAACGCCCCTCCCTCTTCCCCTCTACCACCAATTTCTTTGAAAGAGTTGTCAACATGACCTGTCTTCAATTACACATCATTCATTCACTCCTCAACCAGGTACAATGTGATTTCCAGTTCTACCTCCACTGAAGATGCCTTGCTCTTTAACCACTTAGTAAATATTCTCTAAATGGAAAGCACCTCCTACATTTATTAATTCAACAGTACCTCCTCGCTCTCCTCATGCTTAAGTATGCAACTGTGTTCAATAGTGTTGACCATCTCTACCCCACACCACTTCCCACAACACTTCTCTTTTCTGGGTAATTGCATATTTCAGTCTTTTTTCAGTTTACTTTGGTACAATTTTTCCATTAAATATAGCCTTAAATCTAAGATTTCATCATTTAGCTGCTTCTTTTTTTTGCTTATCTGTTCTCCCCCAAAGGAACTGCAACCATCTCTGTGGTTTCAATTATTTATTGTATACATGAAAATGACCACCAGATAGCGCCACCTCCTGACCACTGTTCATCACTGTGTGGATCTCCCAAGGGAACCTCCAATTCAGCAAAATCCAAACTGAATTCATTATCTCACCCTACTCAGACTTATATTAGGCTTCTCACTCAAAAGGCAACACAATCCATAGCAACCTGTTTCACCTAGGAACCCAGGACATATGTGTGTTCCTTCTTCCCTCCTTCCACATCCCACTCCCATCCCACCATCTCCAACCCAACTATGTAACCACACACGTGAGTTAGTATTGCCTTTGCAGGTGTCCAATCTCTTCTACTTCTACTGTCACTATCCTAGCTTGGGCCCTTGTCTCTCATCTGCCCGAACGCAAGAGTTCCCTATTTGATGTTCCTTTTCTTCTCTAACCCTCCTTCCATACTACCTTCAAATTTTCCTTTCTAACAATTCAAACTTATTCATGATACAGACTTGCTCTAAAAAAAAAAGAAGAGACTTTCTTCTTGTCCACAAAATGAGTACCTTTCCCATATGATCCTGAATTGTTTTTTCAGTCTCATTTCCCACCACAATAGACAGCTCCTATTTCACTGAGTAAGCAATGTCCTCCCAGGTCTCTGATTTTACTCACGCTGTTACTCCTCTCTCAAGTGCTTCCCCTCCCCTTTCTCTGATTTTCAGAAATCCAGTTAGACTTCAAAAAATAAACAACAATCACATCCTTCCCAAATCTGCCAAAATCCTCACATCATACTCCGTTTGTATTTGTCTAAAATGATCTAATGGAAGGTCTGTTGTTGGAGACCTCATCCAGAAGGCGGCATACTATTCTGTAAATGGATTAATTTTCTAGATGTTAGCTATTTCCATACATTTGATAAAGTGCATGGTCTTAGATAGGAATACTCTTCAACATCAAAAATAACTACCTATAACTTGCTCTTTAATGGGAAAAATAATTCTTATTCCCTCACACATGGACAATGAATGAATTCTATTAAAAATGCCGAAGGTCTAATGAACCAGCACTGATTACATAGTCTCAGGTTTGTAAAGAGATATTCAGAAATGAAATAAAATTCATCAAACCTCAGGAAAGATCTCCAGTTTAGCCTCACTTATCTATTGCACATCTGCCTGACCACATTATCTTAGTGCTTTAGCATCATTTTTGCATTTCAATGTGTTGTTCTATCAGATTAATGCCCAAGATATTCCAGCTGCACCGCGAGTAAGTGAGTGGACGTACAGGAATATTATGCATGGCTTGTATCATTGACATTGAGCAAAAGAAATGTGATTAGCACCAAATTGCATCTGACAGGGGAATCAGAAACCTGTCAAACACGATGACATGGGTCCAATGTTTAGAAGACGAGAGGGGGAATAAAGGAGCAGGGCAGTCTGGCATGGAGACAGCAATAAAACACAACAGCGATGATAAATTAATTCATTTACTGATGAAAAATTAGAGGCTTCCACACACAGCTCTCATTTATAATCTTGTCAATCTGGTTGAGTAAATAAAAAGGCTTTGCAATATTAGTTGAAAACATAAGCAAGTGAGAGAAAATGCAAAACATTGGAATCTTGGCCTCACTTTTAATCAAATACAATAATTCTTGGTATGAGCCACAACAGTCTTTGAAAGGAAATTTTCATGGGCAAATACATTGTATCACCTTCTGTGTAGGTCCTCTTTCCTAGACTGAAATATAGAGCTGTAGAACCCAGGGAATAAGACATACCCATGAGCCATGCTTCCTGCTAGTTAGTCATTAAGGGCATTGAGACAAAAGGACACGTGAACTGGCCTCCATGGCTTGCTTCTTGAAGACTCTGAGAAGGGAAAGTACAAAAATCAAAGTAGAGCTCTCTGACATCAAGTAGGGGCAGACAGCTACAGTAGCCCCTCTCTAGGAATCGTGATGGCCAGAGGTAATACTGAGCTCACGTTCAAAATTGCATTTATCTGTACCTGATAGAGATCAGCACACCCTGATGGCTCACAGTCTCAGGACAAAGGCTTTGAAGAACCTGCAGCCTTTTTGTCTTGCCAACCGCCCTGAACTGAAGGAGCACCAGACACAGAATCACCCAAGGACCCTCTAACTGGTCCTTCCCAAAAGGGCTCTCTCACTATTACACACGGACAATGGAAAAGCCCTTCTACTGCCCCCAAATTAACATGACTATGGGGTGAATAAGAGCCAAGGAGCAGAATCTACAGGAGAAATCCAAGGTGCTTGTCTAAACGGAACACCTTTAGAAAAACATGTGGCTGCCTGGAAGAGGCAGCTAAAGAGAAAAGACTTTAGGGCACAGAAACATCCCTACAACCACTCATTTCAGTCTCTAAGAAAATCCTCTTCTCACAGAGAAAGTGTTTTTAGATATTCAAATAAGCTATAATGTATGGATTGTCTTAAAGAAGACAATGATAAGAAGAATTCTTTTTTGGGGGGGATTATTTATTAGATGAAAGATGAGTTGTATTTTAAAAAGAGGAAGGTCATATTGATATCATTAATAATAACTCAAAAATGCAAATTCTCCAGGTACCCATTAACAGGAGACCAGATAAATAACTTGTAGAATACTCACGCAATGGAATATTACTCACCATTAGACAGGAGCTAACTACTATATACCCAATGAGAGGCAAATATCAAAACATCATGCTGAGTGAAAAAAGCCTCACATACTGTACAATTCCATTTTTATGATGTTCAAAACCAGGCAAAATAATCCCTGGTAAAAAAACCAAAAAACAAAAAAAACTACCAAACCGCAGTTGCTGTTGGGGGCTGGGTGTAGAGACTGACTGAGAAAGATGTCTTCCTGAGGTGATGGGATGTTTTCTATCTCCATAGGGGTTTGCACTGCACAGGTGTATGTATCTGTCAGGACTCATCAAATGATACACTGAGGATCTGTGCAGTGCATCATATGTAAATTTTACTTTAAAAAGATCCGTGAGCAATATTGAACCCTAGTTAACGACATGAATGCTAAAGTATTAGGGGTGAAGTGCACCACTATCTGCAATTACTTGGAAATCCTTCAAAAGTAAGATGGATTGAAGATGGTTAGAGGAACAGATGGATGAACAGATATGTGATAAAGGAAATATAATAAAATGTTAATTGTAAAATCCAGGCGTTGAGTATATGGGTCTTCACTGTATAATTCTTTCAACTTTTCTGTATATTTGAAATTTTTCAAGATAAAATATTGGGGGAAAAGTGTGTGGAGGATTGGAGAAGTAATGAGGACTAGCTTTTAATGAAGACAGGGCATAATGGGACCAAAGACAGTGAGTCTCAAGGATCACAGAGCAAGAAAGAAGTCGCCAGAGGCACATAGCTACCGTAAAGTGCGTGGTCCTGAGTGGAACCTGGGCAATGGCTGTAGCTCCTTCAGTGGGACAAATGACCACACCAGGCAAAACAGAAAAATCCCAAAATCCTTCAGAAAGGACAAACCACATGTCCAATCTTTAAAAACTATAACTTTAAACTTTAAAAACTATATTTCCATAACTTTTGCAAATTCTACACCTCAGCAAAAAGCAAGCAAAAGAGTATTTTCTATGTGAAGTTTCAAAGCAAGTCTAGCAAAGAAATCTCCCCCTTAGGAGAGAACACTATCAAGCACTATAATGTTTAAGAACAAGTTGCCTGTTTGTAATGTTTAAAATCCAACAGCTTTCATCTTACAGTAAGAAGGTTCTCAAAGGAGAAATTCAAAGGTGCATATTTTACATTTTCTTCTACCCATTCAAGGAACCATTTATCTCTTCTTGGTTTAACTTCATTCCACAAAAATTCTCTCCTGATGTCAGAAAGTCCATCAAATATTAATAAAGTGTATCAGGCTATACATGTGGCGCTACAAGCTTTTCTTAATTTTGTAACTTTAATTTTAATTGCTTTAACCAATAATGCAAGCTCCTGGAAGCTAATCTAAGAAAAAAGCCTTCACTTTTCCAAATGGCACATTCTAATATTTAATTGGATTAAAATAATGAAGATACAATCGCTTTTGGTATTACTATTGCCAGAGTTCACTATTAAGGAAGAAAATAACACCTCATATTAGCCAGTGTCCACAAATCATAATCATCCACCATGGCCTTTCAGAACTTAATTAGCTCCGTGAACAAATGAAATGACCTGAATAAAAGACAAATACCTTTAATTGTCTAACTGTCAGTTAATCCCTTTCTGATCCAAATTAGAAACAAAAATTGTAATTTCTTAGTATTCTATCCCTAGATTATGAAGAAATGGAACTCCCAAATTTACATCGCAGTCTACATCTCTACTCCAAATTTCACTCTCCCAATGGCATTTACCAATTCTGCCATTCCCGCAGTCTTTCCCACTCAGTAATTATCTCATCTTTCCAGCTATTCAGGTCAAAAATCTTGGTGCCATCCTCAGCTTTTCATTCTCTCGCTCTCCTCATTCAATAAGTCAGTCAGTCCTGAATACTGGGGACCCAAACCACCATTCTGTCTTCCCTGAGTTACTCTATGGCTTGCTGACTGGCTCTCCCTTCCATGCTGTACAACCTCCACTCTCCAAGATGCGGTCAGTTCATGTCACTCCTCTGCAAAAAATCCTGTGCTGGCTTCTCAGCCTGCAGAGTAAAAGCAAAAGTTCTTAGAATAACTTACAGAGCCCTATTGTATCTACCCACCCACCAAACCCTCAATACCACCTTCAAATAGCACCTTAGTGAGAACCTCCCTGAAAACCTCATTTTAAATTGTTCTCCTTTAGCTCTCTCTACACTCCCTCCTTCCCTACTCTTTATTTCTCCAAAACACTTATCACCTTATGACGTGTTATATATTTACTCACTTCCCTGTCTTTAGAGAGGGCTCCCCTCACTAAAATGCTAAAACCAGGACAACAAGGAGTTTTATCCATTGTGTTCATTGCTCTGTGTGTCCCCTATACCCAGAAAAATACCTGAAACCTGTTGGCACCCGATAAGTATTTGTCAAATGAAGGAAGGGATTGAAATTTATCTCATATGCTAAAAGTTCCGAAAAGCAGTGTCACTTAGTATCATGAGTTCTACCCATATTAGAAAAGGATTATTTATGTAAATGGTCAAAAAAGCTACAAATAATTAAGACTATGTGATAGACTTGCTCCTTCCAAGAGCTCCACGAACAAATGGATAAATTAGTTCTAATTACGGTTTCCTCACATGGAATCTTTTTTATCATAAAAAAAAATCTGCATCTTTAGACACTGAAAATATTTTCTAATTTAGCTTTTCTTACAAATGAACTCTTTTGGATTATTTATCACTTAAAATGCAATGGCACTGATGGAAAAATAATGTGAATTTTAATAAATCCCCACAGCATTTTAAATTCAATATGCTACCATATAAATGGGACCATTTGTACATTACTTTATTCATTCTTGAGTTAACCAAGGAAATTTTAAAATATTACATGCCTTCAGAGAATCTCTTTAAATATTCTGTGAATGCAACAAAAAATATTGCATATGTTTAGGAGTTAATAGGAAATTGAATATAAAAATGACCTAGAAAGTTCAAAATAACAATATGCATATTATATATTTTTAATGAAAGTGGCATAGTCAGTGAAATAATGTTTTCTGTTTCACAAATGCATAAAATATTCTTTATCTGAGTGAAAGCACTTTGCAGGAATTGTGAGGAGTGGGCAGGTGTATACACACCAACTCCAATTTTTTATCTTGGAAAAGGAACCACCTTTACTTTCCACAGTTATCTTAAACATCATCTTCAACAGCTATCTGTGCCTCTGCGTGCAGCTCTCACTCTGCAATTTAAAGCGGCATGCTCTCCCTTCACGAAGCACCTATAAACTATGACCAAGACAGCCACTGAGCTGGAATCAACCAGCAAACCTATCAGGAGCACTTAAGGGCCCACCGCTCTACCTTCCAGCAGCCAAATTCACAGCCACAAACCGCAAATGAATCAGTAATTATTCCATATTTGGTTTTTACAATGCTTTGAGACAAGCAATTGCAGAAGGCACTTTATTTGTCTGATGTCATTAATATGCATTGGTGACAATGAAACCACAGAAAAACCTAGTGAATGAGGTATCTTGCATGTGAGTTAAAAACTTGCCAAAAATCTCTGAAGATGGAGTCTCGTGGAAGCCTGCCATCACTATTACGGGCTATGAGGGCATGGGGTTTCTGAGAAAGCCAAGCTCGCAAAACGTCTTACATTTATTGGTAGGCTTTCCCATGCTGAAAGTAGAGGTTTAACTCATTTAACCAAACTTTAGTGATAATTTCCCACAGATAACCCTGAAAATATTATATATCTTAGTATACATTTTACATATTTATAAATAAAATTACACAACAAAATGATGAGTATTAAAACATCCTGAATTCAAAAATTTCCTTAAACCATGTGGAACAACTTTCGGCATTACATTACTACCAAAGGAACAATGGAAATTACTCATAAACTTAAAATGAAACACAGCTTCGTTCTGGGAGAAGGTTCCTCCAGAGAGGGAACTTGTCTAAAATTAAAATTAAATTTTATTAATTAGATATTTATTAAGTGTAGAATGGGCCCTTTGATGAAATGAAAAGAAAGTTGTATAATTTCACTTGGAGAAAAAAGTGGCTGAGAGAAGGGGGCTAAAAGAATATACGTTCATATAGGGATGTTTAAAAGGAATTAGCTAACCGTGTTCTCTCTTCCCATTAAGGAAATGTTTTCCAGATGTGACAAGGGTTTCTCCAGGCCATCCACTGAGAGGTACCATAAGGGCAGATGAGTTCTCTCAGACCTCAGCCCCTCCAGTCCACTTGGGGGCCCTAAACAGGTGAGGGCCATGGGGGGACGGGGTCTCCCTGCTGCCTCTCCCTCCCTGTTTGCATGGCTCTGGTGTCTATCCCTGGCTGAGCGCCAGGCACAGCTTCTGAGAATTGTGACCCATCCCACTGACTTCCAGCACAGACCTCCTGAGCTGAGGGCTGGAGCCAGGAGCAGCCGGGCAGCTTCTGGTCAGGAGCTCAGGAGCCTCTCCCCAGAGCACATTGGACAGCACACGGCCCCTCCACAGTCCTGCTGGAGGCCCTTTCCCTGCGCCACCTTCCGCTCCTCAAACTTCCCTTGGTCTCCGTCCTTCTTTCCGCATGGCTGCTCCTAACCTCGACACCACCATGTCATGCTCCTGCTTTTTAGGCTGGGTTGGGAGTGTCTATAGGAGGTTTTCTCCTGGCTCTGGGGCAATGCTTACGTGATAAACCACCCCCTCTCCTTTTGCAGGAGGCAGCTCCCCATCTGCTCCTCATTGGAGGTCACTTTCATTTCCACGCTCTGAGTCAGAGGTCCCAATTTCCACCAGAGGATTTATTTATTTCATTGTCTTCCCTCCTTCCGTTTGTTCTTTCTCTCTTTCTCTCTTCCCTCTAGTTGTCATTACACAAGAAGAAAAGAGTTGTCATTACACAGGAAGATGATTGAAGGAACTTCAGTTAAATTTAAGGAAATGGCTTCTGACTTTTTAATTGTCACCACCACCAAAAATAACAACCAACCCTTACTGAGGGCCTACTGCATATGCAAGATAATGCTAAGCTGGAGGCCTCCAAACTTTCTTGGTTCACACACCTTGAGTATCTCAGTAATTTTTTCATGGTGCCTTTAGCCCAAATGAGATGCTTAACAGATCTATTCATTAAGTAGTTAGATCCAAAGATTTTAATTATTTATGTCCTAAAAACACCTCAGTAGACATCTGAGAGAATAATACACATAAATTAAATAAAAAGTACTATTTTTATGTAATTCTTAAATAAACACAATTACTAACTAATGGGATGTGTGTGCCTTCTGGGTACTGCACAATTTCCTAAACCAGACACCAACACCCTCATTTCTTGTTCCACGACGGTATTCACACGGCACTTGCTTTTTATCATAGCAACTGATGAAAAACTAGCTTTGCAAGGAGATGACATCAAAAGGAATAGAAAATGATCTCATATTGAAAGCAAACCACCGTGGGCTAGTGTGTGTGTGTGTTTCACAGAAGTTTAAAACACTGCACAGTGCTCCAGGGCGTTTTCTGTAGCACCCCTGGGTACCTCAGCTCATAGTTTGGGCACCACGAGGACTGTGGTTCCAGGCACTGGGCATTATCTCATCATCTTCTAGACACATAAGGTCAATATTGTCATCAGAAGAGGAAAGAAAAGCAGTATCACACAGCTCTTGAATGGTGGGGCTGGATTCAGTTCAGAGTCTGATTCTGGAGGCCAAGATCGTCACCAATCCACGATGCAGAGAACAGACACAACTGAGGGGTACAATAGAATATTTCCATAAAAGCCTAGGGAATTTTGTCCTTTGAATAATTTTAAAAATGAATCTCTCGGCTACCAACTTCCTATGAAAGTTAAGCATAGAATTTGAGGATTTATGAGATGGAGTATCTCAGGTGAACATAACATTAAATTCAATGTTGCATCCTTAGGAAACATTATTTTGAGAAAGTTAAACATTTGAAAAGTTCATTTGATAAACAAACGATGCTCATTTTACCTGTAGGCTAAATTACCATCAGTGGGCTGAATTCATTTCCATGATAAATGATAATAGCCCCTTTGAAAGTCATCACTTTAATGCTTCCAAACATCTATTTGTCATGGTTAGTATTCAGACCAGCCAGGTGAACATGGAAGAATACTGATAAACGTTGGGAGAAGGGAAGAAACAGGAGCTACAATAAAATAGAGTCTGTAATAATGCTGGAGATAAGTAAAGGAAGATCCCAAACACTTCTCACATCCCTTTTGATTTCTCATTTAGTTTTGTATTTAGCTATTTCTCAATTAAACTTTCAAGATCTTTTTTCTTGGGGTTTGATAATGTAGGAGACTTGGCTATATTCAACACCAAAAGGCAAACATATTTTGGGCATGCTACAAGATCAATTCTTAACGGTTTTTAATGATTATATCTCTTTCAAAAAACCTACTGCTTGAAATGCATTTAAAATCTGTACACTTTCCACTTTTAAAACTTGATAAAACTGTTAATAAAGTACATATTTATGCTAAAAGAGATATCTTCTTTAAACACATAAAATCACTATGCAAATCAAGACATAATTAAATGATGCATAAAATATTTGACAGGATAGATGAAAACTTATGGTCAACTGCATAGTTTACTCACTTGAGTTATTCCTTTAAAGTAATGTAGGGAAGATCTGAAGGTATAAAAATATGTGATTAAAAGGCTACAATAATTTAACACCAAAGTATATAAACCAAGAATTAGCATCACTTCTGAATTTTCACCCATTTTTTATGTTGCATGTTAACCTACTAAATTTGCTTTGAAATTATCATGTTTCTAAAATATTTAAACCAAATGCCCCATATGCCCCTTCCAGAGAGAAAGCTAAACTAATAACCCAAATGAATACTAGTCTAGAAGACTGGGGACATTTCTAAAATGGCCTCTATGATTCCAAACTGTCTCAGAATTTTGGTATTTTAACTAACAAATTCATCCAAAATTTTCATTGTATCCAATAATATATTAGTTGTTTTAAATATATGTTTTGTTTCTCTAAGCCTTCGAATAAACTGTTGCTACAGGCAGATGTCCTGTGCTTAAGTGTAACTTTCTGTTGATGTTGACAAACAGCCAGACATACCCTGCAGTACAAATACCAAAGGTTGAAATTCACACTTAGTGCACTGTGGAAAAGCACCGTTGCAGACTGAAATGAAGGTTTCTAAGCCCAGAAGCAAATTTCTGATAACATTCTGCCTTTATGAAACGGAGAAATCTTTGGAAATTTAAAAGAGAAAACTTTTCTGAATTATTGAAGATATATTGATGAGCTCTTGGCTCTCAAAATGATATAGAAACTGGAAAATATAAGCAGTATCATGCCTTCTGGCCACTGGTGTTCTCTAGATACACTTTCTTGTAATCAGGCGAAGACCTCTGCTGATGGGAGGCCAAGGGTGCTGCTGATGATAATAGCAGCTCCCAAGCACTGAGCTTACAGCGTACCTGGCATTGTGCTGGGCACCTCACACCCAGAAGCACACTGAATTATTTAAGCTTCCTCCCTAACCTGGAGTCACCGGAGCATCTACTCCAAGCCCCTGGTCCCATACAACTGGAAACAATGATCTCCCACACACTGTCTTGGATGTCTGTGCACTTGTTTATTCGTTCCTTCCTCAGTCATGCATTACTGAGCGTGTCTATGTGCTTGCTGCTTGAAATGCTCACAGACACACAAAGAAAACAAAAATGCTAACACAATGCTATGGAATGAACTGATAATTGATAAGCAATATAGTAATGTTACTCAAATCACCATCTTTGCTGAGTCTCAAATTATTAGTTCCATACCCCTTTGATAGATCATTTGGGCCAGCTGAGGAAAGATCCTGTTCTTAAACTCATCTTATTCATAGGTGTAGGCAAGACATTGATTTTTCCCGTAGAAGTCACACATCTTAGAGTCATTTCTGACTCATCAAAATTTTTATTCTCTTTTTCAGGTTTCTGTTCAATCCTGCTAACCTTTCATTGTTTTCTCCTCATCTACACCTCTACCTCCCTTAGCTAGAAAGTACAGAATCAATACGGATGTCTTTTGCCATGGTTACTCCAAGCTTCTTCCCTCTCAACTCTCTGCTTCCCTAACTTCCTTTCCCTAGATAATTCTCTTCCCTTACCAAAAAAAGTTCTATTCTTAAAAAACATAAGTCACTGAGCTCCAGTTTTTTAAGGTCTTAGCCCAGCTACCCATTACACTATGGAAAAGAAAATTCTCACCCTCTCCTATAAAAACTTCAAATCTTGGGAAAGCTTGCTTCTCTTACCTATCCCCAACTGCTTTCTCTTCATTCCAGGGCACTATCACAGTCTCTTCGTCCAATCACGTCTTTCAGTTCTCCATGCTTTCTTCACTGTCCTTGGAATGCCTTCTTAACACGGTTCACCAATACTCCTCCCCTCTCTGCATCTAATCAGCTCCTAACACTCAATCCCCTTATACCTCACTCCAGCAGTGACGTAGAGGATGATCATTCCTGCCTGCACACCTCTGTTTATGCTGTTTATTCTATTCGGAACGACTTCCTTTCTCTTATATGAGAAAAACGGTTTAAAAAATCTGAATGTCTAACAACAAAGGAAATACCGAATTAATCATGGCAGATTCACACACTGGAATATTGTACAAGAAATTTTATTTTGACCCCAAAGGTAAAATCATCTATATTCCCACAACCTTTTAAAAATATATAAATGAAGTGAAAGTCCCTTCCACAACTTGGAACCCCACTCACCAGGAGCAACATGCCAACACTCAGCGTGAGCACTATTAACACTTGATTAGGTAAGCTTTCACATTGGTTCTCTCACTATCTGCACTTTGCAGGTGTGATGGTTAATTTTGTGTGCACCTTGACGGAGCCACAAAGTGCTCAGATATTTGTTCAAACATTATTCTGAGTACTCCTGTGATGGTGATTTTGGACGAGATTAACACTTACATCGGTGGACTGAGTAAAGCAGATAGTTCTCCCTAATGTGGGTGGGCCTCATCCAATCAGTTGAAGGTCTGAATAGAAAAAAAAGGTTGATTCTCTCCCAAGGAAGAGAGCATTCTTCTGCCTGACGGCCTTGGAACTGGGACATCAGTTTTCTCCTGCCTTTGGATTCAAACTGAAACATTGGTTCCTTCCAGTTCTCAAACCTTTGGACTCAAACTGGAAGTAGACCATTGGCTGCCCTGAGTCTCCAGCCTGCTCACCCCGCCCCCCCGCCCCCGTAGATCTTGGGATTTGCCATGCTCCATAGCTGCATGAGCTAATTCCTCATCATAAATCTCTTCATATGCACATACATGCACTGACACACTACACGACCTGTTGGTTCTGTTTCTCTGGAGAACTCCGACCAACACAACAGGTGAGGACACTGAAGCACACACGAGTCAAGTGACATGCCCTGAGCTTCACAGAGCTGAGAAGTGGAAAACCTCCCGTTAAATCCAAATGACCTGGCTCCATAAGCTGTGCCTGTCAGCATGACACTCAATATTCATGATAGACATGTTCCAAGAGCAGTTTACACAGATTTAGCTTGTTTTTCGAGGAGAATGAACAGTACATATGTGGCATATGCTTCCGGCCATTCTCATGAGTGATATGAATGGGCATTTATGTTGCCTTTTTTAAAAACCACTACTAACAATGCTGCAATAAATATCCTTATATACCTATCTTCATAAATTTTTAATTTTATTTCTGTAGAATGGATTCTTAGCCATGCAATTTCTATGTGAAAGAGTATGTGCATTTTAATTTTAATAGATGTAGACAAATTACTTTCCCAAATAATTGTACCAATTTATACTCTCGAGAAAAGTAGATGACAGTGTCCTTCCTTGGTTTTATGGCGCGATTGTGCTCACAGTTCCTAAATGCATAACCCCCTGAACCCTCCTACAGACCCTTGAGATACATAAACTCCTGGCCGTAAATTCTTTTTTGGCTTAAATTAGTTACAAGCAACAGAAACCAGTTCTGCTAAAGAACACGACTGATACCATGAATCCACTCCAATGTTTTGTCACCCAAATTCATGCCCTTATCTAGGCCATAAGGTCTCATGAGAGCTTTTGTTTTTTTGTAATACATTTTACCCAAGTCAAATATATTATCTTTATGGAAACTCCTTGGTCAAAAACTCCCATAGATCTACAGAAAAAGGAAAGAACTATTCTAGCTAGACAATCTTTTTGGATCTTTGGTAGCATCAACTTTTCTTTTAGGTGCTGCTAATTCATCTGGTTCACAGAGAATGAGAACCATATGAGGGGGGCATTAGGCCCAACAGAGTCCAGGCTCCAGTGCAACATTTTCCCTCCTGACTCTAGTATTTCAGCCAATCTTTTGTATTCTCTCGTATCTCCTAGACTTTTATTCTTTGTAGAGCATTATGCAAATGTTAAAGTAACTTATTTTTGCATGAAAAAAAATAGTAGTCATTTCCCCTAATATGCAACTCCAAATATCTTTCTTTAAAAAAAGATATTCCCACTTGGTAGAAAAGTTAAAGATACTGCTAACATTGTGCCATCCTGGAAGTCTGAGGCACAAGAAGAATGGTCAAGGAAGAGATCTGCTATTTTAGCTCAATTTCTTCCGATTGCTTTTTGTATGAACTTGGGAACTCATTTATATAGGATTCAATTTCATCTTCAATATGTGATCATTATACTTATGTATATCTAAAATTACTTTTAGCTCCAAATTTTTATGATACGTTGGTTAAGAAGTTTTAACATGTGTTCACATTTCTTAACGCCCTTCCATTTCCTTTGCTATCATTATTCTGTTGTATTAAAAGCTCAAAGAAGGGAGGAATTGTATCTGTTTAACTCATATGGTATAGGATAGCACCCAGGGGCTTAGAAAATGGTTTAAAGTGTTATGATAGACAGGCTAGTAACAATATAATTTGCAGTGAATCCAATGGGTGTCAAAAACAGAAAGAACTTTTAAAAAACTTTACAGAAATAAGGCTGAGAAATACCATAAGTCAAGACAGTCTTACAATATCAATAAAAAGGTACAATTTTATGACAATGTACTGGCTGAACTCTGAATCTCATGAAAATAAGGCCTTGGCTGAGCCCAAAATGCCCCTTGCATCAATATCAAGAGCTACAGGGGAAAATTCTCTGAAAAGAATAAATTCTCCTGCATTATCAGCAGGGCGCTCCAGGGAAATTAGCTGCATTGGGAATTTTCCTCCCGAGGAATTTTATTACAAAATATAATTTACCTTCAAATGAAGACGTAGAAGGCGTATTAAAATTTCAGCTTTTAAAGATAAGACCCGGAAGCACGGTCCCATGGATTCAGATCATCTATCACAGATCTAGTGACAGTCTTCCACAGATATTCTGCTAGAAAAGCTTAAATGCTTTTCACTTTTCAAAAGGAAATATCATCTTTGCTTCAATTTTTTCAATATACCTTTCTCCAGAGAAATGCTGAAATTCTCAAAGAATGTTAACTATCCGTAAATAGCCTACATTCTCCAGGATATCACCCTGAGCACCCCAATTCAAATGGTCTAGGAAACCACGCAGATTGAATAATCCCATGTAAAATGGCTAACGTGAGAGTAAGCCTGGGAAAAACACAACGTGGCAACAGCCCCTTCCGGGGCTGAAGTCAGGCTGACTGTGACAACACGTTCTGAACTCGCTCCCTTCACAAATATTAGTTAGGCAGCTAATACATCTTTCAAGCTGTGGTTATTAAACAGAACAATAGTTGCTAAATTATCAACATAAGAGGAGGCACTGAAATTATAGCCTGGATGCCACATTGAGCAAAAGAAATAATTAACAATAACAGTCCAAACACCATGTGTTCTCTAGTTAATAACAAGGTCTACTGCCCGTAGACACAATCGGCATGGGAGGAGAATTCTCACTCACTCACACATACACACACACCCGTGAGAGGAGAAAACAAAGGAGGAAAAAGAATGTTGGCATTGTAACTGCCATTTTCACTTTTTTATGAGATGATAGTTATTATAGCTCATCAAAGCGTGAGAAGTCTGAGTCTAAAAGAGCTGCATTTGGACAGGGCCACCGCCTCCAGAAGCACACACAGAAAAGATGGAACAAGGTACCTTTCACCTTTCTGACCAAATGGTTACTGGGACTTCCTGATAATCTGCTGTCCCCTCTAAGTTTAGCCATAGAGAAAGCATTCAGCCAGTTTCCCAGTCCAGGCGAGGAATAAAAGGTGGCATGACATGAATCACAAGCTGTAATCAGGAATTCTCTAAATATACTAATAATTAGCAAAATTACTTTAACCAAAAGTGGAATAATGGCCACAAGCACCCCTATAATCTGTTCCCTTTGCCTTCTGCCTCAGTCGAACAGGCATCTGAAGTTTCACTTTCTTCGGTTAACCCCTAAAATGTCTTGGACTTTCACATGTTATACTCATTTGTTTCTGCTCCCATTGACTTAACAGCTTTTCATTTCCAGGAATGTTTTAAGGTGTTAAATACTGCTGGATGGCTGCCACTGGTCCTCAACAGTCATTTTTTTTTTTTCCTATTAACCCATTTAAATCGTTTGCTGAGTTCATTCATCTTGAACACACTAAGTTGGGAGCAGCTGCCCAGTAAAATCTAATTTTAACACCCCAGCTCCACTCCCATTCACTGTGCCCACTGGCATTTTCCCATTGTGCCCAGAACACGCTCGTTCCCTCACCTACAGCAGAGATTTGAGACTCATGCCTCTTAGGGGCTGAAGGTGGAGTCTTCTGAAAGCATTCCAGAGGGAGAACATCCCTCTCTGTTTCTTTTAAGTATTAATGCACCCAGTACAGAGTTTTAAAAACAGTTACATTTAGTGATCCAGAGTACATTTCTATTTGGGTACTTGAATATTGTACTTTTAAATGGAGAAGCCATTTTCCTTTCAGTAGACTTCTTAGACAGAATCACAATTTATTAAACAAATCCGAAGAAGAGTGAGAGCGAGCTATACCAGTGGAGACCAGAGGGAAGGGTCAGAAAGCCCACTTCATGCCTCCCCTCGTCTCTCGCTCTTCTGCCACCATGCCAGTCTCCAAGGGTCACCAAATGTGCATGTGCTACACCCCCGTTTGCTAACTGTGCTCAAAACACCCCTACTCCCCCAGGTGCTTCTCTTCAATATTTGCCTTCTCTTTCACTTGGTTAAACTCAAGGGCGGGAGGAGGAACATTTAAACACTGCTAGGTACTGGGGATTCCTAGATGTTACCTCTGGTAATTCTCTCAACAACCCAGCAGTTTAGAGTTAAAGCGATTTTTCCCAGGGACATAGAGAAGCCAGGATTCAATCCCAAATCTATCTTACCCCAAAGCCTGTGCTCTCCTCACTTCACTACACTGCCTCTCCAAGTCTTAATTAGAGGAAAAATCAACAGCCTGCCTAATTCAGTACAACAGTGATTCAACGACATATCCACACTCCACCTATGATAAATTTAAGATGTCTTAAAAAGAGATTGTTAACATTATCAAATGTGTGGACCCCAAATCAATTCCGAATAAAGTTGAAGAACAAAAATGCAGCGAAACATACAAAAGTTCATCAAATGGATCAATGTACTTTTTAAAAGTTAAAAATAGATAATAGATAAAAGATAAAAATATATAATATCACAATTAACATCACAATCTTAAATCTTTAAAAAAAAAAACCTTTCGGGGCCATTTCATGATTTCTGGAAAGTGAGCAGAAATTAAAGAGAGTGCTGTACATATAATTTCTGGATAAGCATAACCTAGTAATAGAAAATTTGCCTCTCACTCAGAGATGATTAAAATTAATGTAAATAAAATAGAAGTAAGAGTTACCCACAGGATGCAGATTATACAAAATTCCCAATGATACTTGATAAAGTTCCTTGGAAGAACCTGTAGGTTAGTAGTGAATGCCTGGGGTGGTTTATTTACAGGCTAAAAAGAAAAGCAGAATTAAGGGCTGTGGTCAGGCCTCCATCATGATAACAGTAAGGGTCAATATTTGAATTAACATGTTTAATAATGCTTATAAGGTATTTTAATATCATCAGTAAAACCATCCTGGACTATGAAGAATGTAGAAACAGTTTAACAAAAGAAAGCAATAAAGACTTCTTTTTTTTTTTAAGTTTAACAAAGGATAGTATTGAATTGAACTTAAAGAACTATAAAACAGTTATTTGCAAAAAAAAATCAGAGCCTCTTTTATTGTAAGGGTGCAACATTCTCTGACGGGGAGATTTCAAAACTCCTCTGTACGGTAGAGATCAATAACGTTCTTTCAAGCAGCATTCAATAGCAAATGGGATGCTTTAGCACAGAGAAATCATAAATAGGGGACCAATAATCATGCATTGACAGCATAATGAATAATCTCAGCATTGAGTAGAGGTTAGTCACCTAATTTTAAAGAAGGTTCTATACAGAGTGAAAATACAGCTCAGCAAATCTCTATTTGCCACAGGTTTTTAAAGTTTTTGCCTCTACAAAGCTCAACAATGGTTAGAGGCAAAATAAGATTTACATATAAAAAGCCACTGCCATGATTGCCTTTTTTTTTTAATGAAAAGGTAGAGAGGAAGAGATGAAGATAGTCAGAATTGTATTAATTCTTCATTTTATTGCAGATCAATAACAAGAGAACAAGTAAATTATTCAGGAAATTAAAGAATAGAAAACTTGTGAACCAATTAGGAAAGCTTCTCCTGCAAAAGGTACAGTATCCTTGGTTTATGCGACTCAGAGCATCAAGAAGTTATCGACATAAACAACATTGTTAGGTTTTAAAGAGATGGGTAAGTTTTAGCACATTATAATGATTTTAGTCAATTTGTGGTTACGTAAAACAAAATATAAGTACCCACGTAGGGGTAGAAAATCTTACACATAACACAGTGTGTCCAGCAGCTTGTTGCTGAAATACCAAATGTTGGCCATTATCAGGTCTTTCATTTAGGAAAGCAGTATTTATACTTATACTTGGGTAATAAGAAAGGAGTATTTTATTCAAGTTGTTGTTGCTAATTGCTTTCACACTCAAACTTCTCTTCTCTCACTACCCAGGTGTTTCCGCTGCTCTATAAGGTAAGCTAAGAGAACCACAACTGTTCTCATTTTTAAATATAGGTACTCAGAACTAGAAGTACCACAAAAGCCTACAGGAAAATGGCTTTTCTTGCTTATATGATTGTTGTACACTGAATTTTTGTGCCCCCCAAAATTCATATTAAATCCTCTTGCCCAATGTGATGGTATTTGGAGGTGGGGCCCTTAAGAGGTGTTATATCGTGAGGATGGAGCCCTCATGAATAGGACCAGGGCCCTTATAAAAAAGGCCCCAGAGAGCTCCCTCGCTGCTTCTTTCATGTGAAGTTACAGTGAGAAGACAGATGTCTATGAACCTGGAAGCGGGCTCTCACCAGACGCTGAATTACCAGCACCTTGATTTTGGACTTTCCAGCCTCCAGAACTGTGACAAATAAATTTCCCTTGTTTATTAGCTGCCACTCTATGGCATTTTTGTTATAGCAGCCTGAAGAAGAAGATGACAATAGATGTGTCCCTATTATCGTTTCATTCAACAACCTCAACTCTTCAGCCATCGTTCACTCAGCTGTACTCCCCATGAGTTCTCTATCTCCAGCCCTGCTCCATCCAGAGGACACCTTCGAAGGTTCTTTGTGTCATCACCTCTTAGCATTTCCAGGAGTTTTAAGCAGTGGCCAGCATTCCAGTGACCAGTGGCCCACCATGGAACCAGAGCACTGGAAAAGTGCACACTACATTCAGGAGCCACTGCTGGGTAGATAACTCCATTTTGTCCAAATATAGTAGGAAGAATTACATTTATTAAAGTTCCTAAAAAAGTAGGACATTTGGGGGCCTGCCTGGTGGAGTAGTGGTTAAGTTCGCCCACCCTGCTTCAGTGACCCGGGGTTCGCTGGTTTGGATCCCGTGTGCGGACCTATAGACCACTCATCAAACCATGCTGTGGCAGTGACCCATGTACAAAATAGAGGAAGACTGAGGCAGATGTTAGCTCAGGGACAATCTTCCCCAAGCAAAAAGAGGAAGATTGGCAACAGATGTTACCTCAGGGCCAATTTTCCTCACAAAACAAACAAACAAAACATAGGACATTTCATTTAATGAAATACTTAGGAGGTTACTATAGGGACAAATAGCAAACCATTATGTATTAATACAACTTAAAAACACCGAGCTACTCAGAAAATAGCTGTGGATCCTCATAACACATATTTAAATCCTACCCCTAGAATTTAAACCCTAAGATCATGGGTGAAGAACACTGATCAGTTAACTTACGGAACCATGTGAAGTATGCCTTAAGTTTCCAATAACTCTTTAAAGAAAATAACCCTTTCTGCCTAAAAAACAAATTGATGTTTTTAAAAAGAAAATTATTATCCAAAACAAAGTTCCTGAATTATAGCTGAAAAACAAGAAATAGTCAATATCTTTTGTGTGTCATTTGCTCACTTAGTAGTTTTCATTGTGGTAAAACATCCATAATATAAAATTTACCATTTTAACCATTTTTACTTGTACAATTCTGTGGCTTTAAGGACATTCACAATGTTGTGCAACCATCATTACTATCTACTCCAGGGCCTTTCATCATTCCATTACTGGTCAATGGTGTTTAGTTAGATTTTTCCTTTAGCCCTTTTATTATCTACAGAGATCTTTTAATTGTCTGTTGACTCAATCAAGATATATTAGGCTTTTTATTACTTTCAAGGGATGTGAGAAACAGTCTTTTGCTCTCTCCTGGTGGTTGCTGCTTGATTGACGGCCGCAACATTCCAATTAAGAGGCTGAAACTCAGGATCAGCGTTCTCCTGATAAGTTTCTGGCTTGCTTCTTTGAACTAAGCTCAGTATTAAGTTGATCCCTTTGAGGTGACTTAGCCATCAACAATCAGAGTTTTAACAAAGAATCCTTGTGGTGATGGAACCGTTCTGTATCTGACTGTATCGATGTCAACGTCCTGGTTGTGATTTGTGCTACACTTTTGCAAGATGTCACCATTGGAGGAAAGTGAGTGAGGGGTACAGAGGATCTTCCTGTTTTATCTCATATAACCATATGCGAACCCATAATTATCTCAGAAAAAATTTATTTAAAAAAACACATCTGAGTTTTAGGCTGCAGCCTACTGATCCTTTCTCTAGTTTGAGTTGTCCATCCACTCTTCCTGTGGTAGCTAACGCTCTAATAGTTCTACGTCTATCATGACCTGCAGAGCGAAACGCATGAAGCTTATTTATGCAACTATCTAACAACTCTTTGTCCTCCAAAATTTTGATTTAAGGCAATTTTACTAAAGTCTAAACGAGGAACTTCTAATACAGAAATACACAAGTACAGCAGCCCCTCCTCGATCCACAAATTCTCTTGATACGTCTGAGCCCTTACAGCAAAACCAACAAGGCTCTGAGAACTAAAGTATCAATAAACTCGCAAAAACCTCATAAATTTACTTGTTAAAAATATTTATGAAAATAAAGAAAAAACACCAAAAACGAATGTCTATAACACTGCAACACTGAACACATGTTAATACTGAGTGATGTACATTAATCTCCTTCTCTCCTTCTTCACTTGTTAAAAACTTTCCACCCTCTCCCTTCCCACAGACACAACTGACTACTAACACACTCATTTAGATGTGTTGGAGATTATATGCACACTAGGTGGCAACTCTTAGTTTTAGACAAAAGTTCAAAGGCTTTCTTAGTTTATGACCTCCAAACACTTAGGCTCAGCCTAGGTCTCAGAGACTCAGAGGAATGAGGATGTTAACAACGGTTAAAGGTTTAGGTCATCTTTATTTAACCTACTAGAGCTGGCTCAACAGATACTTCTCAATTCTCTTCGTAATTAATAGGACTGTATAATTTTATATATGCCCACCTAACCACCTCTCAAATTGCATTGTCATTTGTCTCTCTGACAAATAGTACACATAGTAATAATAAAAACAATATTGAAGATGATTTTAATTGCTAACAAGCTCTTACTTTGTGCTAGGAACTATAAAAAGTGACTTACAAATATGAGTTCCAACAGTCCTTTCAAATCCCTCTGGTTTGGTAGGTTCTAGAAGTCATCTCCATTCCATATATATATGATAACTAAACTTGAGAAGGACTGGATAAAAGTGTCCAAGGTGTCACCGCTGAGAGAGGTGCTCTTCTAGCCCGGGTGGCTGAACTCCAGCGCTTTGGAGCCTAGCCTCATCAAGACGCAGCACACGACCCTTACTTAAGATCCAGAGACAGAGACGGGGCCCGACCAAGGCCAACTCTCGCTTACCTTCATTTACTTTCATTATTGCATTAATGCAAAAACCCCAAACTTCGCTGACATCTAATTCACCCTCCTTTTCAAAACCTAACCTCTAGTTTTCTCATTTACTAATTATCCCAAAGTAGAGTCACACATAATAATAGCAGTTAGCATTTGCAGAATCCCATTTCACAGAATAAACAAGCACACGGACACAGTGTCAAAGGTCACACAGTGGACGAATTTCCTTCAAGCACAGTCTGAGTGGAGAGCTGGATCTTCCAAAACCAAAACTCTCACAGTTGAAGAAAAGTCATAGGAAATAAATTATTTATGCTCAAATGTCACTTAAGAGGACTATTTACCGTAGAGCTACATGGACAGTACTTTTCTTTGTGTTCTGTCTATATTTTTAGATACTATTTACAAAAAAAAAGATGGTACTCCTTTCAGGCGGAGCCCTACACAGCTTAAGAAGAAACATTCCCTTTAACTGGAGTCTAACTCCTCCCCCACTGAGGGCTCTCACGCGAGAATCTTTCAGTCCCTACAGTCAAAAAGCTGTCGGAAGGGAGTTTAAACAGAGATAACGGATTATATTTACATAGAATCTGATTAAAGAGAATAAAATATCCTGGAGATAAAGCACAATGAAGCAAAGTTAATTTTAGTTCTTTTCTTTTGGAATTCACTAAGTTTGAATTTACCTGAGTAAAACAGTAAATTTTTAGTAAAGAACTTAATGCAAAAATAATATATTTTCTTAAGCTTTCATTGCAAAAATTCCACATTACTGCACGAAATGTTTGTAGAATAAACAAATGCAAATTTAAGTCATCTCATTCATATATAATATTTAAATATATGATAACGTGAAAATGACTCATTTTGGCTGGGCTATATAACATCATTATTTTTGTGAATTATCTAAATTATATTCTGAGTTTTAAAGGGCTAAGTGATGCACAACTATGAAGATATATGTTATAAAAATAGGATAAGCATCAGTTTTCAAACGTTTCATAAAAAGATGTTGGCTTAAAATTGCAAAAGACATTCCAAACTAACCTTTTAAAAATGATTCTAAAAGTATATACGGTTTAGAGAAGGAAAATAAACTACTTTTATAACATATCCCAGCACTTCCTAATCTTCTAGATTTTTCTTTCTCTAAGTTAATTCTATGCTTAAACGTACTCCTTGATTTTTCCCAACAGACGTGTATTTGCACACCCTTCTCTTCACATTGCTCAATGTACATTTGAATTATATATTTACAAGTAATCTTTCTCCTTAATCCTCTACTTTTCAAAAAATATATTAATTTAGTCCAAACATTTTTAAAGTCAGCCTATCTCTACCTTAAAAGGATAAAGCCCATTCTCCCTTTTTAAATAAATTTAATTTTATTTCTCAAATAAGGTTATTCTTTTTGATAATTTCTCCTCTAATGAACCAAGGCATTCTGTCTTTTATTGTTGTTGGAAAGGCACTATTTCCAACATCTTACTTTATTTTATCTATGTAGTCTGTAAGTATATTAAATATTTTAAATATCTAAAGAAATAATTCTGAGGAATTCATTTTCATGAAATCCACTTTAAGTGGCCATCTCTGAAACACCAATAACTCAGCCCAGGGGTGGCCTTCCCGCAGTAGTTTACGGTGTTTATTTCCTTATTTCATACTTTCATTATTGGATGCAAAACATTTGTCTCCAGCAGTTATAATTTAGTATAAACTTGCAATTTACTGTAACAACCTCCATTTCAGAGAATCACAGAACTGTTGTATCCTAAAGAGCATTTAGTCCATTCCCTCTTTTAATGAGGAAACTAAGGCAGAGATGTTCCACTTGTTCATGGACAGAAAGTTAAGTGAAAAAATAAGAATAAAAATGCCTGTGTCTGTAATGTGGCTCTAACCATATTTTTCTAGTATTCCTACAAAATAAGTTTCAACTTACTTCAACCATGGTTTGCATTCTTTTCTCTGTTTTTCCTCATCTCAAACTATTTGTTTAAAGAAAATGTCTGTATAACATACAACCTTGCAAAAATGCAATTCCATTACTACAATTTCAACAGATTCAAGTAGAATACACACATTCTTTGCAAAGGACATCATTAATCTCTGAGTACCAACATGTATAATTCATCAAAAAAAAAAGAAAAACCCCTTAATGCCCTTTAAATCACCCAAAACTTGACGTTATAAATAACATTAAACCCATTTCAAATTTTACTGCAACCACACAGTTGAAATTGCTATTCTTTTTTCACTAAAACAAAAAGTTTAAGATAAAGTCTTAGTGTCTTTGAAAGGGACACAATCATATTTTCTATTTAGCTTTTTACTTACATAATATAAATGCATCAAACTAATAACTGCATCTTAATTTGCTTCCCTTACTAATTTGCCATCAATTCATACAAATTATACACTCTGAATAAATAATATGATTAAATAAAAATTATTCTGCTTTATTTTTAACAGTAGCTCTTTCTTATTTATGGGGAACTGTGCTATCCAACATGGTAGCCACTAGCCACATGTGGCCGTTGAGCTCTTGTATGTCGCTTACCCTGAATTGAGAACCGTTATACACATGAAACACACATGAATTCTGAAGACTTAGAATGAAAACAGAGCATAAACTATCTTCTTAATTTTTATATTGGTTATTTCTTGAAATGATAATATTTCTATATTGAGTTAAATAAAATTTATTATTAAAGGCCTGCCTGTTTCTTTTTTACATTTTCATGTGGCTACTAGAAAATTTAAAGCCACTCATAGGGTCCCACGCTGTTTCTCTTGGACAGCACAGCTTTGGGGCCCTTAAGTCTGTTCGTTTGCTCATTTATTAATCTACCATACAATACTACTCATTTAGTTACTTAGTGTCATCATATAAAAATCTTTCCTTTGACTCTGTGTTCCCCTCCAGGTCTGTTCCCATGTCTCTCCTCAACTTTAGATAGAACACAACCTCTTGGAAAGCTGGCTCTGCCCCTGCCTCCACTTCCTCCCTCCCAGTTCACTGAAGAGGCTCTCCCAGAGGCGACCTGTGACCTCCAAGCTGCCGTTTCTCAGCCATCCTCTTACTCATCTTTCACAGGTGGTCATTTCCTCCTTCTTGAAATGCGCTTTTCTGATTTTCCTCCTGTGCCAGTTCCTCCATTTTCCCAATCTTCCTCTGCTGCTCAGACCTTGGAATGTCCCTGGGCTCAGTCACAGACCTACGCTCCTGCCCTAAGTGGTGTCATCCAGTTTCATGACTTAAAAACCATTTCTACACTGAAACACCCAAATTGATTTCTCTACGTGGACCTTTTCTACAAACTCCACTCTTTTGTAACTATCTGTCAAACGATCTTTCTGCCTAGCTGTGTAATAGCGATCTCCAACTAGACACATGCAGTGAGGACTTATTGATTCTCCCTTCCTCAGCCCGGATCCTCTTAACCAGTTTTCCTCAACTCAATAAATGGAGACTCCTTTCTTGCAGTTGCACACAGAAACTCTTAGAACTGCCTTTGTTTCTTCTCTTTCTCATTTCCCCTCATTTAATCCATCATTAAATCTGACTGAGGCTGTCTTCAAAATATACCTCGACTCTGACCACGTCTCTTTACCTCTGCTGACGTCATCGTGGTCCAAGCCACTGACATCTCCCATCTCAATTCCTGCCTCCTAGTCTCCACCAGTCATCGGTTCCCGGGGCAACAGCCAGAGTGACCTATACCTGCCACGATACATCAGGTGATTTCATTTCCCCGCTCAAAACCCTCTCATCTAATCTACTGAGTCCCAAGTTTATTCCAAGCAAAAGCCAAAGTCCCTACTGTGGCCCACAATGGTCTAAAAGATCTCACCCCTCCCACTGCACTCATGACCTCACCTGCTCCCACCCTCTCTCTTCACAGTCAAGTCCAGCCACAGATGTTCCCTTGCTACTGCTGCAAAGTCCAAATATGCTCCGGGCTCTGGGTCTTTGCCCTCATTGTTCTCTCTACCTTGACTGCACCTTCTCAGTGGGGTCTTCCTCTTCACTCCACATAAGACAGTATTTTCCATCTTACCCTGTCCCCTCCAGCTCTCCCTATCTACTCATCACCATCTGTTATATCATTATGTGTTAACTGTTTCTCTCTCTCACCAGAATGTAAGCATCAAGAGGCACTCAATATGTATGTGTTAAATAAATAAAAAATAAATGCTAAGCATCCCAGTAGTTGCCATGTACACAGACATGGGTAATTATTAATGACTGCCTTCAAGGACTCCTCGTTCCAAGGCAGACAGGTATGGCCATACAAACACGGGGTCAGGAGCGCTGTAACAGAAGCCATGTACAGGCTCCAGGAGCACCCAGAGGAAGGCACTCTTAACTACTGAAGGCTGGAGGATGGGCAAATTCAGGAAAACTGTCCAAAGGGGGATATTTGGAGCTGAGCACTGGCCAGCAAATGGTAGCTCTCCAGGTATGGTGGTGAGAAGAGTCGGGGAGAACATTCCAAGGAAAATAAAACAACATGTTGGGGGCCCAGAAGGATGAATGAGAACAGCAAATTTGAGAACTAAATGACTGGGTTTGGCTCTGGTACTAGGTGCCTATATGGAAAGGGGAGATGGCAGTAAGATGAGAAAAGGAAGATGTAGAGACAAAAAGACCTGTGCGAGCCAGGAAAAATATAAACAGAGCGTACACACAAATGCACATAGGATTGTGTGTGCAGGTAAGTATGAATTCATATGTGTGTGTATATATATATAAAATATATGTGTACACGTGTGTGAACACACATGTACACACAGAGGATTACAGAAGTCTCAAGAACACATTTAGGATCTTCTCCTCATAACTTCTATTTTTCTATTGCTAAAAATTACGATCTTAATAGAAAATTTGGAAGTCCACAAGACAATATAAATATGAAATGAGAAATCTCTAAACTCCAAATATTTTCTTTTCTCCAAAACAATAAATAAATGAAAGCAATCTCCTGACTTCCACTTCTATTAGTTTACAGAAAGAGTTCACAGAAATATGCAGATACCAGGATTAATGCTTGATGTCAAAGCAAGATCTTTTTCTAGGATGTCCTCTCTGCACTGTATCCCAGAAAAAGGTTCATCAATTTACACAAAATGCTTCTTTCGGAGCCTCCCTTCTGCTCCTCACACTCTGCCAAGAGCCAGCTCCCACACGGTGGCCGGCTGATTCTCCCTCTACCCGCAGAAGCCAGACCAATAAGTGATCTTTAGTAAAAAATGTAATCCAAGTGAAAATAGATACAATGGGTAAATTTTAAGCTTGATTACGTGGTGTGAATGGAAAGAGGTTGCGGTGTACAAAACTCTGATAGGTTTTTTAAAAAAAATGGGAAGCATTATAATAACAAAGTAACCTGAGGAGACAGTTCAGAGAAGAACGCAGCTCATTTTCAAGGAGGCTGCAATGAGCTCTTCATTGCAGTGTGGCAGCATCCCTCAATAAGGCAAGATTAGAGTCTGTCCAGCGAAAACATTTGCGCTATTTTGAACACTGATTAAAACGTTTTGTGTGGATCAAGCACACGGGTGCCATCTACTATGCAAGACCCACTGTGGCACTTGGCAGAAAATAAATCACCGCACTCTGAAATCTGCTGTGGTCGCTGTCTTCATTACAGGGACCCTGCACATAGCATACGAAAGCATCTATAATGTTTACAGCACCTGGATGCCCGCTCTATCAAACATCAATACAATCTGTGTTCATATCATCTCCATGCTAATCAGATCGATTACTACTGATATAGTGTCTTGCCACAGTATCGTGACGCTAACCAAACAAATGGAGCGATGGGGAGATGATTCAGACATATAGGTGTTTAACAGCACACTGTAAAAAAGAAAAGAGATCCACAGAAAACCCCCGAGGTGCAGCTGTGTCGTGGGCTGGCCGATGCCTCATCAAGTCCTGGGTGGTGCTGCCGTAATTTTGTCAGCAGCCATTAAAAGGGGGATCTAATACAGTTTGATGCCATAAAATGGACTTGAAAGGGAAATGAGATTACTGCTGCTGCTGAACATGGCCGAGGCAATTAGCTGCACAGGTAATTAGATACAGATTCCCAGCGTATCCTAGTAGGGCAGTGGATGATGGCTGCAGATAATATCTCTTGCCCGTTGAAAAGGATCAATGTGACAGTTGTTTTAGATCCCAAGCAACATCCACATGAAACATTCTAATCCTCCAGACAGCAAAGATGCTGTAGTAGCTGCAGTAAAATGTGCTCCCACTGAAGAAAAATGAATGGGGGAGGAGAGAGGTTGGGAAGTGGGGCAAGCACGGACACCCCTGCCTCACCGTAGCTGGCAGGCCCTAGGCACGTGTCTATCTATCTCAGTTGTCACTTTGTGACACTCTTGGTTGAGGATGTCTCCTGGCTTCTCTTCAGTTAATTTCATTTATTACAAAATTCTCACACAAAGACAATGAGGGGGGCAAACAATCAACGACAGTACTGAAAGCATGGAAAATCCATTAACATAGTGTTCCTTTAAATAATTACCCAATGAATTTAATATATGTCTAATGTACACACATTTTGGCCAAAAGCTTATATTTCATCAACTGAGACAGCCCTAGCATTGCATGTGGAGGCAAATCAAACTTCTTGACTGGTCACCGAAAATTAGTTTCTCCTTCTACCAGCAAAGCAGAAGAGTTCCCACTACCGCCATGCTGTTCCGTGCTCTGTCATCCTCTGCTGAGAAGACGATGATGAAACATCAAATAAAGCCTCTCCATTTATTTATTTGAGAAATATTTGTGAATATTATTGTGTATTGTGTATACTATGTACACAGTGCTGGACCGAAGCACACCTTTCTGCACACAATCAGGCCACTGTATCATGGACAGGGCACCTACAGCGCCAGCAATGGGAATTGAAAGTGTGGCCGGTGCTACCCACCAGTATGTGGAACAGGCAAAGCAGCCAGACACAATCCCACACTCAGCTGCAGTAAAATAGAGAGCTCCAGAGAATCCACTCCAAACACGAAATGGCACTTCTGAGAAAAAGACCACCACACCTCCTTCTAGAGGAAGCAAAAAGACCTCACATAAGTCAAACGATTTTAGAAGCAGCAATTTTGGGAAACTGCTCAGAATGCTTTCCATTTAGAAGGAGCACAGCTATTAGAAAACCAGTCCTTTGGTTCAGTGGAGAGACTTCCAATCGTGTTCCTCTGAAAGAGTCCTACCATCTTCAACTTTCTCTTCACCTTCCCTGTTTTGTGGGATCAACGGGGACAGGATGGAAAAAACAAGAGTAACTATTCTGACCCTGTGAATGACTATCAGAAGAATGTCCAGCCAAATCTGCTGGCTGGTGGAAATCATTTGACATAATGAATACACTTCAGTCAACAATATTCACTTTTTTCTTCAAATGCTCATAACACTACTGTGCACCATGTTTTTTCTCGAGATGACAGTGTGGTTATTGCCATCTGGCTGGTCTTGAACAGCTCCACAGACAGGGCTGGCCTCATGGGAGTGCAACCTACATAGTCAAAGAACCACATGCTTTGCTTGGTTTAATGCTTTGTTATTGCGTCTTGAATTTCTTAATTTCTTAACAGGTCTTGAACAATGGGCTCACATTTTCATTTTGCACTGAGCCCTGCAATCGTATAGTTGGTAGTGCCCGTTGAGGAAGTTAGCAAACATCAGCATTCCTTTTATATAGGGTAGGAAGACAGACAACTGCTAGATCTGCCACATGGCATTCATCATAAAGCCCGTCTGTGTCTTTAATTCTTAAGAATCTAAGAGGAATGGAAATGATAAAGAAGGAGCAGAGAAGATGTTTAGAAGGAGCTAAGCATCATGGGTGTAAGGGATGGGAAGTGACGGATGCAGTGAGCTTCCCTCTGCACTGGAAAGGCCTGAAGAGAGAAAGATCTGGAAAATAAGCTTCAAGGAGCTGGGAGGCAAAATGGAAGAAACCCAGCTGACTGAGGGTTTCCCTGAAATGCTAGAATGCCATGGGTTCTGAGCACTGACTTCTGGGAGTGCAGGATATCACATCTATTCATCTCACCCTGTTGTGGACATATAATATTCCTCTTCTGCCTTAGCTTCTCTGGACGTAAACAGTCTGCTAAAAGCATCCTCTGTAATTCTGTAGCTTAGAGAATCTACTAGCCTTTCACAAAACACCTTGCTAATTCTCTCCTAGGCCGACCACACTTTTTGTTTCTTACTATTTTACTGGATCCTCAAAAGATGTCTACTGTCATGAGCAATGGCCTTTGCTCAGACCTTGTCTCTTGGCCCCTCCACACCTCGTAACACATTCACAGCCCCTCTGATGCCACCTTCAAGGCCTTCTCTTTTCCTCCAGCCGTGAAACCCAGTGCTCTTCTCGGTGCGTTGTCTGCCCTCTGACTACCATCTTCTCTTCTCCAGTGACATCTTAGTCCACCGTCCTTTTAACTGCAACACTGCCTCCTGCCCCAGCCACCCAATCCCCTCTGCTGGGCAGACCTCGAGCCTGGCACCCCCAGCCGAGTCTTACTCTTCACGACTCTCATCACACACCCACCCAAGCTCAGTGGATACTTCCACACGGATGTCTAGAAAAGCGCAGCTTTTCAACGCTTCTAAACTTCTCTCACTGCAAAACCAGTGCTCGCTCCTATCTAACATCCTGCTCCTCCCTTTGGATCCCAGCCTCCTCACTGCTCTACTGCCTCCTGACTGACTTCTCTCCAGTGACCACAGTGTGTACCTCCCTGCCCTTCTCAGACCCTCCCTCCCAGCCGGAATGCTGGGGCCTTAAGCGCCCACATATTCCTTAAGATCAGCTCAAATTTCATCACTTCTCTGAAGACATCTCTGGCTACTCAAATCCACAGCGAGCTCTTTGTCGTAAACTCAGGACACTCAAAGTCAGTGCCAACTTCTGGCACTGAAACATACACTATCTTGTCCTATGACTCTGAGTTAGCATTTCATGTGAGTTCCCATTACATCCACAGTTACACTGTATTCTGCTTGAGGGCTGGGATATGATTTTAAATTTGCTGAAACTCCCAAAGGGGATGAAGTAGAGCGAGGTACAGAATAGTGCTCAATCAATATTGTTAAACAAAAGAAAATAGCATTCTCATCTATAATTGTTTGGCCTTCATTTTGATTTATAGTTTACCACCATTCTCAAATAAATTTATTTTATTTTAAAGTGGTATAATTTCTTGAGTGTTTTGCTTTAAAACTTGCTGTAACTAGTCAACATGCAGAAGGGACATCTCAAACATGGTCGGCTTTGTCTGGATGAAAAGCTATTACCATTTACCCCTGTAAATCACAAACAAACAAGTAGTGCCTTCAGCTTCAGTAATATTCCACTAATGCTTTTTAAACAAAGATATATGCAGGCAGTGAGTGACTCAGCTTCCAAAATAGGCTTAAATAAAAATAATCACATTGATTTAGAACAGAAGATTGTGTTTAATTGGTAATTTGTGGGTTCTAAGATGGAAACACACGACTGTGGATTCTAATGCTCTGTTAATAAATGAATTACAGTAATATAATCCAATTACTATTCATCTCAATTGAACAGATAACTTTCCCTAAACAAAAAACAAAGGAACCAAAGAGATCCAGTTTACCTTTGTTTTCTTTGAACAGATGGAACTGAAAACTGATTTAAAAAAATAATGCCGAAATGCCTCAATGGGCTTGGTGCATAAAATGCTCAGCGTAATGATACATGCCCTGCAGGCCTTTGAACATGCCTCCACTGCCTGCCAAACCCCAGGAGTGACTGTGAGGCGGTCATAGTCATTAGGCGGAAGCCCCGTCTAAGAAAAATTGCTTTTGTGTGACACCCTCACGTTAAACAGACCAACTGTCTGACAATTCCTCAAAGGACAAGAGTCCCCAAGTGTCCTCATCTCTACATCATTCTCAGTCCACGGAAAACATTTTTATTCTTCAGCAGTTCCAGCCAGCCCAAGACGAACCAAATAGTTTTCATGGGCCAGGCCTGGGATCGAAGAAATATTATTGATTATATTTGTTGTATGATTTCATGTGTTGCCTAGACACCAATCTCAAATATTTTTAACTTCTGTATCCTGCATTCTCAAAGCAAATCCAAGCTGGTCCTGCTTAATAATATTAAGTATTTTCCTTTGTTAAAAACTAGTATTCAGCCTAAGGACCATTAATCAGAACTGTCAAGCGTAACAGAAATCCACAGGCTGAAGAATAATTCATAAAACATCAAGACCCAAAGCACTGGCAGGCAACACCCAGGAATTCACCAAGTGGACTCTCAGAGCATTCCCATCGTTACTGGAGACTGGTGCTAGAGCAATGGTGATAGCGTTCTTGACGTCTCATAATGAGGGTCAAGTGGTTATGTTATGGTGACATCATTTACGACGAGAACTCATAAGAATAGGTTGAAAGATACAACTTAATTTTTGATTCTGGGTTATGGAAAAGCACACGGACAAGATTTGTCTTCCCCTACCCCTATGTGAAGATGTAACTAACCCACCCAGACGAGACTCATTAGATGACTAAGTCTTATCTTCTTTGACAGCTGGCTCAGCTTGGCAAATGCTTTGTAGGTTTTTTAAACAAAATTGAAGGCTTTCAAATAGTTTGGTTATTTTATTAAGCCTCAAAATTGTGGACAGAAGAAAACTATGGAAAACCGAGGTTGCAATTCAACTCTTCTTTGCAGATGTCCAAGTACACGTTAACGTCACTCAGAAAACGAAACATGGGAGAAGTGAGTCTGTTTTGGGGATGACCGATGTGCTGAGAAGCTCCTTCTCCTCGTAGCAGACAGCTCAGAGGAGCAGCGCGTGGCTCATTCAGCACTCGTCCCACAAATGTTTCTTGAGAAACTACAAAGTATGCCAGGCCCTACTTGAGAGACAAAACTAGAGTCCCTCAATCTTCAAGGTTTTCACAATTCAACTTTGAAATCAGACACATCTGCAACCCCTTTATACCTGAAACACCTTATAGTATGTTCTCCACAATTAACAACCAGCTTCAATAAACCCTGTCTCCAATCTCTACATTTTTTAACAGTCAGTCTCTAAGTGGAACAAGCATAGATCTTCAATGAAGTTCCAGTTTACTTATCTCTGAGACTATCTCCTTATCTTTAAAATATGAATAAGACACTTTATCTCACAGGACTTTCATAAGGATGAAACAAAACACATACAATGACTAGGATAAATGGTGTTCAATAAATATCAGTTCTCCCTGAAGAAAAATACTAGTTCTCCTGGAAAAAAACCACCCATGCAATTGCTTTATGTTTATAAAGAACATTTTGCTATTACCAGAAGGAAATTTTCAATTCTATTTACAATTTCATTTTTCTTTGGGGGAAAAAAAACTCAGAATGCCAAAACCAAACAAACCAACCCACACGACTGGTTACAAAGCCACAATTCTATTTATAAAGTATTCAATTAGAGAACTTTCCCTTAATTTACCCTTAGTAAGCTAGGCCTGTTTCCTTTATTCCAACAGTTGCATTTCAAATTTGCAGACATCATCTACTCACAATGTTCACCTCATCGGCCCTTGTCTATTAGCAACAACCTCATTTGCAGTGGTCTTCTCGGACCAAGTGAGCTCTCAGATATCTTCTACCTGCTACTCCCCAGGCTGAGAAATCCAACTCTTAGCCCTAGAAGAGATGCAAGACTTAACTACTACCTTGTCTTTATTCCCACAAAGAAAATGTGGTTTCTGCATCTGAATACAGAAGATACATTATTGGTCAAAAATGAAACACTGAACAGCAGTTTAGGTCTCAATAGTCTTTAGGAAAATAAAACATTAACGGAGTTACCATTGGCGACTTTAAGTATTGGTGAGGTTGATGATGATGAGAAGAAGGAGAAGGAGATGGTACTGACAGTGATCATTTCTACCATTTCTTAGATGCACGCATTGTGTGAGGTGGATTCGTCTTCTCAAATCTGTCCTTGGTCAAGTCTTTAACCAAAGTGAAACAAACAGATTGTAAACAGTTTGTCTCACAGTCCTATTTTACATTTAAGGATGTTAAGGTTCAAAGAGATTAAGCAACTCGTTCAAGCCTGCATAGTTCTAACAAGCGGTAAATCCAGAGTTTAAACCCAATTTCCAGTGGTCCCAAAGCCCACTCTCTCCCCACTACTTCACCTGCCAACATAATAAACGATTAACGATGCAACAAAGGGGATTCAGCAACCATTGGGAAACTTATTTTTACTAGCATTTCCAGAGATACTAAGAAAACACAAATTCTTATTTACATGGTATCCCAAACAGACCAGAGAACATTAAGGAATGCTTTCCAGAGGTGGACTACAAGGCATCTCTACAAAGGCTCATTTCTGTTCATAGAAAAGCCTGGTCTGCTGTGCCCAATCAAGCATTCAAAGAATGGAGTTGGAATAATGCCCCACATTCCACCAGGAGCCCGAACCCATCCTGGATGGTATTTCATGGTGCTGAAGGCTCACTCGCTGAGGTTCTATCGCAGCAGTTTTTAATCTTTGGAGATTCACAATCACCTGACCTCTTTCAAAAGTCTTCTCAGTCAGTGCTTGGGAGGAAAATCACAATTTTGCATTCTAAGAAGCCCGCAGGTGGTGCCATCCTGTCCACATATCACACTCTGAGTAGCAAGGTTCTAAACCAAAGTCAGAACATTGACATAGCCCCGAGTGGGATCCCTAGTTTGGAGCCCATACAATCAACCTGTAGCCTGCAATGTGGATGTTTTGCCATGGAGTCTGACGACCAATATGTGAAGCAATCCTTTGTGAGGAATGAAGGAAAAGAGGTAAATAGAACAGACAATCTACAGGTAAAGCTTTTGTAATCAGCCATTCGCCAGAAAACACATAAATCCAGTGGTAAAATGGCCTATTGACATTTCTAGATTACCCAATATTATGCTAAATTTTAGAGAGATTATAAAAGGATTATCTGATTGTTGTCTAGAAAAAATATTTAGAGTAATTTTGTACTGAATTTAATAATAACTGTATGCACAGTGGGACTAAAGTATCGGCAGGTAACAAAGATTTCTCACTGGATTCCTACTTCCGGGAAACAGAGGAATGGGATAGATTTTTAAACATGGGGAACTTACAAAATTGCTTTTCTTGAATATGCAAAGTTTTGAAATTAACACCAACCCCAGCCACTGTATTCCAAAGGGAGTGAAGATTAGTTCAGAGCTTCATGCTTCAGTGCAGCTGAGACCTTGCCCTACCACTTGCTAAAGTAAAAAGGAAGCACGCATGTAAATCTAAGTATATCTAAGAAGGTGTTTCTGCTGCCTCATACCAGAACGTGTTTCAGAGATGCTTCAGTCAAGACTGTCAGCTATCTCCCAGACCCCCTAAAAAATGACACCGCATAACAGCAACTCTTGCTACCTGGGACTAGCTTTGTCCTTCCTGGCACACTCAAGACTCAGGACAGTGCAAAGACACGCCTTGATTACTCTGGGAGAGGAATAATGATGCCTACGTGATACCTGATGACCTGACGGCCCATGACAGCAGTACCTGCAGCTCCTGATTACAAACTCCTTCTCTCTCTCTGAACAACCCACTCCTCCTTTACCGCTCGCCCAAGACAAGACTCCTTTCTGAAACACGCATAGGACCTCAGATCTTCTTCCATTAGCCAGGCCTGGAATCCACCAGGAAGTTGCCTTTGGAAGAAGCCCACTGACAGCATCAGCCTGTCACCCTTGGGGAGCAACTACCGAGACCAAGAGTTCTTAGTTTTCAGATTGAAATATAGAAGTTAAAACAACTCAGTTCTCCTACTGAGAAGGACAATATCGAGTCATTTGACTATGACTAAGAGAAAGAAACAAAGCTTAAATCTTCCTAGTTGTTTTTGAATTTTATTAGGCAAAATTCCAAACGCTGTTACATTATCAATATACAACCAAAGTTACACATAAAATAAACAGCATCCTGCTGAAGTAACAGCCGCCAATTAAGGCTTACCAACTTGTAGATTTTGAGCCTTGTTAATCTACTCTGCATTCAGCCAAAATAATAATAATTAATTACACTTTCTAAAATGGTATTTTTACATAGACACAGATGAGTAAAAAGAAAAAATTAAGTAGCTAAAGATAACATCTCATGTGGTCATGTTTTTCTAAAGCACAAACCTCAAGAAAACACTTGCCTCTACTGAAAGCTGAGGTAAATATGAATTGTTTTCAGCAGTGTGAAATTTTGTCAAGATGGAAGAAGTCTCATAGAAGTTTCCTAACCTTACACAATAGGTAATTCCAACAATCTTGCCTCCAAGGCTTCTCTGGCTTATTTTGTTCTTAATGAAATACGATAAAATATTAATTCAAGATGCCAAGAGACACACATAAACAGAAACATGGCCGCACGTTTGTTCTGATGTAATTGCAGGAAGTTGGCTCCACGCCTAGATAATTATTGCATTAGTTAGTGAGGGCTCCCTATAGGATTATGCAATTTTTTAAAGTAGTTAGACCAGATATCCTGTCCTTGGGAAAGTCATTTGGGTGCAGCCCCACATCAGTTGTACGTTTCTGGGAGATAACAAGGCTTTTGCATACTCTGCTGTATTGTAAACTGCTATGTATAGGGAACTTGCAGGCAACCAGCCAAAGATGGAGATGGGGACAGCTGATAACTCCCACATGCTAAACCATGTTAAAGCACAAACAATTCTCCCAAGCCTTCTCAAAGACCCATCCACAGCAAATCTTTTCTTTCCTTGGGCTTTGACAGCCCCTTTGAAAACAGTGAGAAGAATCTTGCAGAGAAGGGGGTCATTTTACAGAGCAATCTCCACACATCAGAAGTTGGCAGTCTAGAAGAGAAAACCATGGGTCCAATCTACTCCTTTTGAGAAGCACAATCCAGGTACATCAAAGAAATAAATCCTTTAGAACAGTCACATTATGTCTGATCAATATAAAAGGATGCTTAGCTATTTCACACTTAATAAAACAATCCAAGTGAAAAGAAGCTCACCTTTCTTTCCCACTGAAATCCCATTAATCATCAGTTAGAGTCCATTTAAGTCTGACTGGAGCCTGGCACCTGGCTTTTGTTGGGCAGTCAATCCCGCATTGGCAAAAAGAATAAGCCCAGTGATATCCAAAATCCTCAAACCTAATTTCAGAATCAAGCTATGAGCTATAAGCACAAAAATTGATTAGGCACAAGTAAGTATACAAGCCAACCCACCTCCAACCAAATGTTCAATCCCCTAGTCTTCTAATGCTGATGAGACAATCTTTAATAGCTTTACAAAGCGCGTGCCATGTGAGCAATCAAGAGTTATTTCAGAATCTTGCACTACCCGCACAACCCACTAAGGCATTTGGTTCCCAAGATAATGCTCTGGCCTAGATTCCTAAAAATTATCCACTTTACATTGGTTCCCTCCGTGAGTGTCGCATTGCCACAGAATCTAAGCAGCCTTAGAGGTGACCATGGTATTATAAGACACTCAGAGAGGGAGGTGATGTGGCCTATGTCACAGAACATGAGTTGGGATGAGGATAAACCCCACCCCCTGATTACCTGTCCTCACACACATAAGCATGACGATCTGGCTTAGTTAATGTCTTCATGTCTCATGTCGTGAGTTCAGAACCATAAATCCAAATAGCATAAGCATGCCCTGAGAAGCTCTCCCACCCAGCCACCAAAACAACTACTCTCTGCTAGTTACTCCATCACAGTCTCTGCTTGGACTACTGTCTGAGACGCAGAAACAGGGCACTTCAGGAACCATGCTAGGGTCCAGTAACAAAAATGGGTTCATTGCCTTCACATTTGCCATTTTTAAAAACTGAACGGTCATCATTACAGAATGCTGCCAGAAATCATTTCTTCGTGCACCTCTCCGACAGAACAGCTATAATTGAACCATTCTGAAGTGACGACAATTATAGGAGTAAAACATTTATAGCACGCATCTTCCCACATCCCAAATAGCTCAGGGCATCTAAAGCAGCCAACAATTACAGCTTTCTGCGGTAAGTACTGAAACTTCTGTAAAGAAAAAGAATCATTGTCAATCTTGTAAACCTAAATAACTACTGTACGCTTCATTTCTTTCTTTCTGCACAGCATTCCTGTAATTTACAATTTTCTAAAAAAAGACATCACTAATAATCACATACATTCTGTCAAAGCTAACAATAAAAGTTCTTCTCCTAATCTTGATATACAAAACAGCCGGACTCACTTTACTTTACCCTAGATATGGCTCTTTGAAAGAAATAAAAATTAAATTCATATATGTGTGCGTGCATGCGGGTGTGTGTTATGGGAAACACACACATGCATATATCATATACATATCAAAAGTGAAATGATACTTGGGCCATTTATCACCTTTAGCTAGGAAAATTGTGCTTTTAATTTCAAGGAGCATTTATATGTTACTAACAGTTTTCTCTTTTTATTCCAGCTTTATTGAGATATAATTGACAGATAAAAATTGTATATTTTTAAGGTGCACAACATGGTGATTTGGTAGACCTTTACATCGTGAAATGATTGCCACAATCAAGCTAATTAACCCATCCATCATCTCACCTCACATAGTTACCTTTTTAGGGGGCAGTGGTGGTGAGAATAAGTAAGTTCTACTCTTTTAGTAAATTTGCAGTATACAATCAGTACAGTATTATTAACTATAATCACTGTGCTGTCTGTTAGATCCCCAGAACTTATTCATCCTGTAAGTGACACTTTGTATCCTTTGACCAGCATCTCCCCATTTCCCTCATCCCCTGAGCCATGGCAATCACCACTCTGCTCCCTGCTTCTGTCAGTTCAGCTCTTTTAGATTCCACATGTGAGATCACACAGTACCTGTCTTCATGTGTCTGGTTTATTTCACTTAGTATAATGTCCTCCAGGTTCTTCCATGTTGTCATAAACCACAAGATTTGATATTTTTTATGGATAAATAATATTCCATTGTGTACAACACACACATATACATATATACACACACCACGTTTACTTTACCCATTCACCTGACAAAGGACACTTAGCTTGGTTCCATATCTTGGCTATTGTGAATAATGTTGCAAAGAACATGTGGGGATACAGATATCTCTTTGAGATACTGATTTTATTTCCTTCAGCTATATACCAAGAATCACTGGATCATATAGCAGTTCTACTTTTAATCTTTTGAGGAACCTCTATACTGTTTTGCACAGTGGCTGCAACAATTTTTATTCCCACCAGCAGTGCACAAGGGTTCCCTTTTCTCCACATCCTTGTCAACATTTGTTATTTGTTGTCTTTTGATTGCAGCCACTCTAACAGGTGAGGCGATGCTTCATCGTGCTTTTGATTGACATTTCCCAGATGATCAGTGATGTTGAGCATCTCTTCATGTGGCTGTTTGCCCATCTGTATGTCTTCTTTAGAAAAATGTCTATTCAAGTCCTTTGCCAATTTTTAATCAAGTTATTTGTTTTTCTGCTATTCAGTTGTATGAGTTCCTTATATATTTTGTATATTAAGCCCTTATCAGATATTTTCTCCCCTTCCAAAGGTTGCCTTTTCATTTTGTGGACTAATAGTTTATTCTTAAAAAAATCTACTTTACTTTTATTTCCACATAAAATATAAACATGCATGACTATAAATAAATGATCAGGAAACAATTGGAAAAATGGAGAGAGACTCAATTTTAGATTAGACTGTCTCTCTACAGTCCAAAATCATTGTTCTGATTTTTTATGTTTAACCTTTTTTTTCCCTACATTATTGGACAGTAACATGTCAATTAGCTAAGTCTAATAAGAATTTAAAGAATTTCTATAATTATACACCTACTTTTACTGCTTTGCCTAAGATCACTGTCACCTCCTATAAAATACTTTTCATTAAAAAAGGCAATTTCTTCAGTCCTTTGATGGGACATAATTAGCTTTTCTGACATATCAAAGTCACCCTGCAACACTAACTCTAAGCTATAACACTAAAGCCAGGTGTGCTGTTACATGACTTTTTTCTTTAAAGTGCCAACAGAACTGTTGACGGATGCCTCTGTAGTTTAATATCTGACAGTAGGTGCAAGTAAATAACATTTTTATTTAAAAAACTATAATACATAGTGATAATGAAGAGCAGAGGAGGCTTTTTCATTTACAACCTGTCTATAAATTTTGGCAGGAAATTGACTCTAATTTAATATGTTCAGTATGAGGAAGTTACTCAGTTCTAAGAACACACAGTCACAGTTAAATTGCTGTAGCCAGAATTATTCTCTCTGAAAAGAACAAAACAACAATATAAGGCACCTAACTGATGTTTCCAAATTGACACACGGTATTTGGCTGGACTTCAGCAGAAACACAGAGTTTTCGTGTCTGCAAACTTACTGCATTTATTATCGTTACTAAATAAATCTTAATTTGCTGCCCCTCACTACATGAAAAAATTACTGGTAGTTTTCCAAAAGCCATTGTATACGGAGGCCTCATAAAACACTGGCATCTTTGGTGATATGCTTTGGTAGATTGAAAGCATCACATGCTTTGCTTTAAATAAACTCATTGTACATAGCTCTGTGGTGGAGTGCTTTCATGTGCGTCACTTCTATCTCCAAATTAAGGGCTTTTCAGTCAAGACTTCAGACAATGTAAGGCAGTGGCCCCTACTGGTAAAATTTAATACTTAATACAATTTAGAATTTAATAAGAATTAAACATGATGGAAAACCACTCCAAGGAAGCAAGATTCTGAGTGTCAGGAGGTCACCAGGCCTGGACGGAGGGACCCATATGAACGTGATGGAACAACGCCCAGAGAAGAGGCAGAGCTGTGGCTTGTCAAAGGAATTCAAGACAAAAAATCAAGCTGTATAGCCTTCCTCGCATTTAATCTGTTAAGCCTACACGTCTGCCAAGGCCAAGAGCAGCATGAGCTATCTGTCACTTCTACACTTCTCGCAGAAAATCAAAATCCTTTACCTCAATCCAACAATCATTCCATCTATAAAAAACATATCTCCAAGTGTATGATGAACAGCAGTAGAAAAATTTTGTTTGCTCTACAAAAGTATGCTTTATAGCCAACTTTAAGAAAATATTTGCATTTACACTTGAGAACCAATATGTAGCTTTTACCAAGCATCGATTCAGTTGAGGCTATTATATTTGAATAGAGGGTTCTGCAAACGAGCCCCTGGATTATTGCACTTTATGAGACAAAATATTTAAGCCAAACCTAATGCTTTTGATGCAATTATTAAGCCTAATATTCACCATTGAACTAATAATCCACTGATAGGGGCAGGGATGGATACTGCTCTGTTTCCAGAGGCCCAGGCCAACATCCCTCACCTGGCTCCAACTCCGAGTATAATTCCCTCTTCACCCCAGGTCCTCAGAAAGCTCTGGGACAGGCCAGGGGAGGAGTGGTTCCAAGCACTGAGAAAAGGCTCTGCAAGGGCTTTGAAAAGATCCTCCCCTCAGTCAACTAGTCCCCATAGGGACCCTGAAGGATTTTCCCTGTATAGACGATTCCCGTTCCTTCTTCAGCAGGGTCTTTTGTGGGCTGTCAACAAACTAATGACACACTGTAAGATTTTTAGGGCCTCCTTCTTAATCATACCTTTAAAATTCTCAGAGTCCATTCCCTTTTGACATACTTACAAAGAAGTGTGATGAACTTTTTAAGAACTCAAAATGGATTAAGAACTGCTCTGAGAATAAAAATGTCATCTGCATACAAAACACCATATAAAAAATGTGACAACAAAAATACAATCTCTCTCACGTTGTCCCTCTTTCAATCCATAGCAACCAAAATCTCTTAGCATGCACCTCAAAGTGGCCTCTTGGACCTGCGGCACAGTCATCATGTGAGAACTTGATAGAAATGCAGAATCTTACAGAGACTTAAATGTAAGACCTGAAACCATAAAACTCCTAGAAGAAAGCCTAAGCAGGGAGCTGTTAGTAATATGTTTTTGGATCTGTCTCCTTAGGCAAGGGCAACAAAAGCAAAAATAAACAAATGGGACTACATCAAACTAAAAAGCTTTTGCACAGCAAAGGAACCATCAACAAAACGAAAAGCCCACCTACTGAATGAGAGAAGATATTTGCAAACAATATATCTAACAAGAGGTTAATATCCAAAATAAATAAAGAACTCATACAACTCAACATAAAAACAGAAATCAAATTTAAAAAACGGGCATAGGACCCGAGTAAACATTTTTCCAAAGAAAACATACAGATGGCCAACAGACAGAAGAAAAGATGCTCAATGTCACTAGTCATCAGGGAGATGCAAATCAAAACTACAATGAGATATCACCTCACACCTGTCAAAATGGCTATTATAAAAAAGACAACCAATAGCGAGTGTTGGTGAGGATGTGGAATAAAGGGAACCCTTGTACACCGTTGGTGGGAATGCAAACTGGTGCAGCCACTATGGAAAACAGTCTGGAAGTTTTTCAAAAAATTAAAAATAGAACCACCATACCATCCAGCAATTCCACTTCTTGGTATTTACCCAAAGAAAATGGAAACACTAATTCAAAAAGATATAGGCACCCCTATGTTCATTGCAGCATTATTTATAATAGCCAAGATACGGAGCAACCTAAGTGTCCATTGATATATGAATGGATAACGATGATGTGGAGTGCATGTGCGTGTGTGTGTGTGTGTGTGGTGGAATATTACTCAGCCACAAAAAGAATGATATCTCACCACTTGCGACAACAAGAGTGTATTATGCTAAGTGAAATAAGTCAGAGAAAGAAGAATACCGTATGATTTCACTTATATGTGGAATCTAAAAAAGCAAAACAAAAGAGAAACAGACTCATAGGTACAGAGAACAATATAGTGGTTTCCAAAGGGGAGAGGGGTGTGGGGAAAGGCAAAATAAGTGAAGGTAATTACGAGGTACAAACTTTCAGTCATAAAATTAATAAGTCACAGGGACGTAATATACAGCATAGGGAATATAGTCGACAATATTGTAATAACTTTGATGACAATGCTTACTACTCTTAATAGGGTGATCATTTTGTAATGTATATAAGTGTCTGATCACTATGTTGTACACCTGAAACTAATATAAAGTTGTATGTAAACTATACTTCAATTAAAAAAAAAATGCAGAATGTCAGCCTCAGCCCAGACCTGCCTCATCAGAATCTGCCTCCTAACAAGATGCTCAGGGGATCCGAATGCACGTTCGACTTTGAGAGCACTCTACATAAGAGTTTCACAAATGCTCTGCAAAGAAATTCGAAAAGATGAAATTAGAGGGAAATGTGCCATCTTCATGCTCAGTGTGGACAGACATAAAGCCAACAGAGCTATTTACTAAGACTTTGATAAAAAATACATAAAATTATAAAGCACATTTTAAAAGACATGGATTGGGAATGGGGAGTGACTGCTCATGGGTGCAAGGTTTCTTTTTGAGCTGATGAAAATGTTCTAAAATTAGATTTTGGTGATGGTTGCACAACTCTAAATATACCAAAACCCACTGAATTACACACTTTACATGAGTGAACTTGATGAGATTTAAGTTATGTCTTAGGGCAACTGTTAAAAAAGTATAGATTAAACTTTTAAAATCACAGAAAAGATCAAATATCACTAATTGTAAGGGAGATGTAAATTTAAACACCATGAGATATCACTTCACAACAAGTAGAATAGCTAAGGAGGAGAATGAATGCACTGTAGTACATTCACACAATGGAATATTATTCTGCAATAAAAAAGGAAGAACCCACTGATGCACACAACTATATGGGTGAGGATGATAGAAGCCAAGCCTCAAAGAATACAGATTATGATTTCATTGACAGGAAGTTCTAGAACTAAGCTAGGGCAATAGAAATCAGAGCAGTGGTTGCTTTTGGGCATGGGGAGAAATGACTGAAAAGGGGGACATGGCAATTTGCTGGAGTGATGGAAAAGTTTTACATTCTTTATCCGAGTGGCGGTCACATAGTGATTACATTTGGTAAAACTTATTGAATTGTTTATTTAAAATCTGTGTCATTTATTGTATGCTAATTATACTTCAATGTCATAACAATAACAACAAAACATCTGACCTCACTCCATACTTCCATATATCCTGGACGCCCTTTAAAACCGGAGAGATAGCAACGTTGCAGCCAGGTCTCCTCTCTCTGTCATCTTCAGTATTACAGTATTCTCTCAAGGTGAACTTCATACGAATGGTTCTTAGTTCTTTTTAAGCACCAAAACTTATCTATTCTAAAGATATAATTTTTTCTAAAAATCTTTGCAAGTCCTTGCCTTTTGAAACAGGACATATTTCCTCTTTTCCGTAGAACTCAGTTTAATGGTCCTGAACATCAGAGGGCTCCGCTGTGATACACAGCGATCTCGAGGGGCATTGTGTTGAGGGGGCGCTATTTATTGTCTCTGTAGCAAGAACTCCTACCCTCTCCACTTTGTTTTACTCTACTCCTGTCTGCTTTGCTTGTCTGCTCTTCACCTGCCTCTGCTCTCTCTGCCTACTATCTTTTCCTTCTGTTTCCCTCTAGAATCACGATGTGGACTCAGATGTGACTTCTGCAGAGACACTCTGTGATCAACATACCCGATGTTGCTTCCTGGTCGGTCTCTCACACATCATCCTGTTTCTGTCCTTTATTACCACATTAGAATTTTATAATGTTTTGCTTTTGTTTTATGTTTCCAACTTGTTTACTGACTGTCTCCCTTCATAAGCAGACCTTATCGGTGTCATTTACCAGTAAATGCTCAGCAACTTAAAGAGTGTGTGGCACAAAATATGCACTTAAGAAAGTGCTGTGGATGGGTGCTGGGGTGTTTGGCTGGACAAATGAATCAGGGCTGGCTGTGGGAAGTGCTGACTAGAGAATCACATCACTGAGTCTAAATCCCCCACTTTCGATGCTGACTGATTCAGACCGAGGGCTCTGGCCCTCTGAGCTGGAGTTTCCTCACCTGTTAAAATGGGACTGTGCCATATGCACCATGTCTGACGGCTACGAGCACTGAACGGCCTGCAAGCCTTCTATAGGGAAAGGCACTGCTAATGAAGCTCAGCCAACTGTGTGTAAAGGACAAACAAGCAGGTCTTGAATTATATTCTGCCTGCACAAGCTATTAGCTTTAGCGCAACCCTCTCATGCATACGTTAGCTGCCCAGGTCTTTCAGATCTAAGACCTCTATCTATCTATTAATTAATTTTCATTATTTATTTATTATTTTATAATGATCATTGTTATAATATATCTATTTATTTGTTATTTATCTAATAGCTAGCTAGCTAGATAAAATAGTCTTAGAGCAAAGTGCTAACTAAAGCTAAACCAAGAACAACCTCTCACCCCTCACAGCATCTAGAAACCTTTCGAAACACTGTTTACTCCTCTAGATGTAAATGCAAACAAGGACAGGGGACAGAGGGAGAAGGAAGCTTCAGGGGATGCAGTCCCAATAAGAGACTTAGGTTAAAGTCTACAAGTGACTTTAAAAACAAGACAAAGAAAGTGCAGATTCAAAGATGTATTTGATTTCAGTAGTATTTGCCCAATTAGGGAAATGAAAATCATCCACACAATTGTCCAAGTATCTGAGCGGCACAGAGCTAGAGCTAATCCAATTAGAGAATCACACAGAAGAATTTCTTACAACTAGTATCTCCAAGTAAGCAGATGACCTTTAACAACTTCTGTCCTAACAGATACTGGGCAGCAGGACAGCAGGCTGGGCACATTGCTCAGGACTTGAACACACTGAGTAACATGCGGAGACAACTGCACAGCTGGCCCGATGGAGAGCCGAGAGAAGCACAGAACCACCACACAAAAGCTAACAGCATGTTCTCCAGAGCGCTCTGCAGCATGGACACGATTCACAGATGAGCCTCTCCAAGGCCCAGTATGCAACGGAAACTCTGAAGGCCCTGATCGCTAAATTCTAACCAACACCTTTTAGGCAAAACTGTTAATCCCTCTTTGTGACAGATTTTCCACATTCTTATATAATTCTATATGCATATAAACTACACTTATTATGTACACCCTTACATTTATCTCTATCTACCTGATCTATCAAACATGTACATACAAAATCTGGCAGATGAGTCTTGAAACAACGGCCATATGTTTCTTTTCCATCATTTTCTGTATCTTGTGGATTTCTCAGAGCGTTGTATTCTTTTGGAAAAGAAAAAACATTTTTTAATGACAAAACATTTAATGTGGCTTTGAGTGGTAAGGGTAGGTATATCTGTGGCTTGTGTATGTGTTTTTCTATTAGTTTTGGTTTTGAGAGTTTTTATATTTGTTTTTTAGCTGTTCGGTAACAAAAGATAATTAGAGAACTGTGGAATGATCTGTCCATTTTCATGACGGTATTTTAAAAGCCCACACTTTCTCTTCCTCACTCTCTTTAGGAGCACTGGGGTAAGAAGGCTCTCAAGGTGGGCATTAGGCACTGGTTGTCCCAAGTAGAAGGAAGGAAGAGCCACTGGCCTGCTGAGCACTTTCAGAGATCTCACAGCTCCATCTAGCTCCAGAGTAGGGAATTCAGAGAATAACGCGGAATTACACCAAAGCAGAAAAGGGAAATCAGGAACAGCCAAAATGAACCCATTATGCAAGCACTGAGTTTATAAGTGCAGGAAATTTGTCAATTAACACTGATTAAAAAGAATAGTCATTAGTTAATTGACAGTTGATTTTCTAAATAAAGAAATCATCCATATCATTATTATTTACTTTTTTAGCACTTCATTTTTTAAAAATAGAACAGATTTGTGGGAAAGGACTACAGCTGAACTTTTTTCCCCATTGAAAATGTTCTCCTGTCTCACACATTGTTCTGAGTGTTCTGACTTCTGCCCTGACATGGGAAAACAAAGAGGAAGCCACTTCTAAAGTTAAAATTGAAGGATAAATCAGGATATGATGCAGAAATATGACATGATTAGTGTTTTTTTACCCAAACAATAGAGTCTGTTTTGAGTTGTTTATAGTCTACAATAAATCAAAAGGAAATTCATACAAAGCCTCCAAAAGGGGTTTATGTAAAAACATAATTACGATTCATGAACAATGTACAAATCTTTCTTTAACATGAAAGCAGGCAATGGACAGACACTTTCACATTTCTCTAAATACCATTGTTACTGAGGAGCTCAAAAGAAGCAAAAGTTCCTGAAACCAAAACAAACTGGTATTTAACCCAATTTGACTAGTTAGACTCCAAAGAAAATATTTGCAAGACACAAAGGAAACATTCTGTATTTCTTTCTTCACTTTAAAAATGAACTCATTTTTTTGTGTATTATTTTTATGCAATTGAAGTACAATAAAATTTCCAAGTTAATTTTATACAGCGCTATATCAAAGAGTATTTTTAATTATGTGTTACTCTTATAAACGCCTCAACATGGGTGTACATCTTCCAATTTTATTTAGCAAAGTGTTCAGATGACCCTAGCCAGCTTGGACAGCTCTGGCCTCTGATGTCCATACCAAGTAAGTCAACGCTTTCAGGTAAGTCTGTAAACAACTTCACATACAATAAGATGTAGGTATCTTTACAACTTACAGTCAAATCTTACCCACTCTTCTCTAAGCTTTAATTCCACTCATGTGCTTCTTACACTTGACAGATAAGTGAGATAAGCATTTTGGTAAAAACTAACTTGTTTTTGCATGTACATATGAAGGTATGTATGCATGTATTTAATTTCACTTCTGTGTGGTAGCATCTCTATTATACTTGGCCAGAGTCTTTCTGGCTCTAGTCAGCCACAAAACTCTATCATTGATCTTTCAAATCTATCTCTTTTTGTTTATTTTCTATGTTATCACCCAAGGTCATACTTTTATCATCTCAAGGCTAGATTATAGCAATAGTCTTCAAATTGGCCTCACCAAACCTCTAATATTCTCACTCTCAGTTCTGAGTTCTGACATGCACATGTCCTCATGGTTAATCTTAAGAGTCCTCAAGACTGACACCTGTTCAACAACATAAAAATGCTCCCATTGCAGGGGGGTGGCCTAGTGGCTAACTTCAGTGCGTTCTGTTTCAGCGGGCCAGCATGGACCTATGTCACTCGTCAGCAGCCATGCTACATCGGCAACCCACATACAAAATAGAGGAAGACTGGCAACAGATGTTAGCTCAGGGAGAATCTTCCTCAGCAAAAATAAATAAATAAATACTCCCAATGCAACCTGGCATTCATGGTTGTAAGCCTGGCATTCACAGTACCCCCAGCATCTTTTATGATCTCCCAATTACAGGCCTGTCCTTCAGCCTCAATCATCAACTCTCTCTCCCATAGTTGAAGTATATCCACACTTGAAATGGCCTCTTCGTTTCTGTTAACCAATCAAGACCTTCCCTGTCCTTCAAACTTGTTTCAGTTCTTAACTCCACAAGGACATTCTTCATGATGACCGCAGCTCAACACATTGTCTCATTCCTCAAAATCCCCACAGCATTGATCTATATTGCTCACATGCAAAATGTACAAGCTCCGTGATTTGTGTGTGTGGATGACACACACAATCTCTTGCTGGAATACAAACCCTTCAGGGTAGAAATCATAGCTCTATTATCAGTGATATCATCACCCCGACTCGCTCAAAGGCAGCGTTGAGTCATGAGAAATCCATAGTTCTGGATATAAACAGACTGCTGGGTGACCTTCATTCTCCTCATTAATAATGTGGAGACATGGCTACCTCTCTCCTTGCTTGTCATGAGGATTAACCCCCAGCACCAACTGGAGCTTCCCTGGGGATCAGTTCCTCCTTTGCCCGCAATGCCAAGACACAGCATATAGACAGTGGAGACATTTGGTGAGTACTCTTAGAAACATTCAAATTAATTAAGTAATACCATTTTTTAACTTCAGCTAGGGATATTTTGAATTACAGTTACAGTAAGAGGTATTTGGTAGTCATCCAATTAATTGTCAAGCTTAGCACTTTATTTGGCTCAGAGCCTGACAGCATACTTACGTTTACTTGCTTCTCAATCTACGGGTACTTTCTTTGCCACCCCAGGGAAAGTGCTTATTTTGAGGACCTCGGAAAAGAGAACCAGAGAGAGAAAGGGCCACCCATGGGGAAGACAAGACTTGTTTTACCAGGGTACCTTGGGAGGTGTGGAAACTGCTGAGAAGGGCAGCAGGGGCTTCAGCGCCCACTCTCACATTAGCTGTGGCTCTAAGAGAAACCCACGCAAACCAATGGCCAAAAGAGCAGAAAACAGGGCACCAACTGGATATTATTTATCCAGAGCCATTATGGAGAAAGGGTCACATCGATATTTAAGTATGAACTAAACGTTAAAAATAGCACACGTATATTTCTAAAACATAATTCCAAAACACTGGAGAAGTAAGGGAAGGGAGTATAGAGAAGTTACAGGCAGAAATAAGACTAAATGCCCATATAGTATTTTTCTCTTACCAATTTCAGTATTCTTTGATCCCGGAAAAGAAAAATGTTAATCACCTCCATGTCTCAGTCCAATATTATAAGACTGGATAAAAAGAATCACTGCCCACAAAAACTGCCTACATTAAAAAGAAAACCTCAGAGCACATCAAAGAAGTCATCAGAATATTTTGTTTTCTTAGGTTTCTAGGTATTCCTAAATATAGTCTCTATAAAGACAAATAAATTCAGCCCTAAGGCTCCAATTTTGTATTTGGCAAAAAAACCACAGAAATTACACATGGCCTAATAAGCTAAGTAGTTCTTTTTTACATGAAAGATGTTTAGAGGAATCTCTATCGTAGAAAGATCAGAAGCACAATCCCCCCTGTAATTCAGCATTTGTCAAAGTTTGGTGATGAACCGCTCACATCAAAATCTCCTGTGGAGAGACGCAGGGAACAAATGAGCATCCCTGGGCCCCGCTACAGAATTTTTAAATGAGTGTCTTTGAAAAACAATGAAATGAACCAAAGAGACCAAAAAGACTCATCTCTAATGGTGGGATAAGGTTCCATACAAAGCATATCATAAGGCCTCCTCGCCTTCAAAAATCACATTTGCTCAGTGTAAAAAGCAGATAATTACTAGCAACAAAAGTCTTTAAGAGAAAAAAACACATCAACATCAGCAGCCTAAAATGTATGTATCACAGTGGTCAAATACAGACAATATCTCCTTTCACCTTTCTAGGGTGATTTTCCTATTTCCTATATAGGTGGATGGATAGAATCATTGTCTGATTCTCTGTTGTTGGCCTTTAAATACTAACTGACAGCCAGCAGTCACATCCTCTTTCCATCTGATCATCACTGCATGCATCTCCACCATAAACACAGGGTCTGGACAGACCACCTGGCCTCGTCCAGCCCCACCTCAACACCTGCCCCGTGCAACCCATCCCAACTCAAGAGAGTGAGAGACTCTAAACCGTCAATTTAGTACACTTCATCCACAATCTGTCTAAATACAAAGTACTTATAATAAAGTAATATTAATATAGAATTCAGTAAAAGCAAGAGCCAAGAAGTTGTTAAAGTAACAGAGCTTCGTTAAGGTATCTTAAAGGAAAACTCAGAGACTTCTCAGGGCTTCAGGGTCCTCCTCATACGAAATATTGGTAGTGTATGTGTGTTGGGGAAGGACTGGACGATTTCCAAGGGTTTTCCAGATTGAAAATTTTATGACTGAAGCGCGACCGTAGATAATTTTTAAACCTCATATATTATATTCTGCATCCTCTGCCACAGCTCCACCCTTTACAGGCACTGAGACTGTAAATTACTTAATCCCTACAAATCTCAGGCCCCCCCACCCATTTATAAAGTGAAGATAATAATGGCACTAATATTAACCTAGTGGAATTATTATGAAGTGCAAATGAAATAAAACTCTTAAAGCATTGAGTACTATCTTCAGCTCATTGTAAATTCTCAATAATACTATTTATATGTAGTCGGATTTAAACTCTTCTCAACAAAGTACGTCAGATCCCCTGGCAGTTAAGCACAATCCCTTCATATTTGTGGAACCCAACTGGACCAAGGCCATGGAAAGGGCTAAGAGCTCAGCTGGGTAGAGACCCATGTGAAGTTGTTCACATAAGCCCATCACCACCCAGAAGTGAGTGCCCTGTGGAGATGTTTCCACACGTTCATGCTTTAACCAGGATGGTACCTAGGATGCTTCCCTCCAGGAGCATTCAGCCTTCAGACCCAACTCCATCTCTCCGTAACCAGTTCCACCGAGTGCCTGGCCTCTTGTAGGCTTCTGATGGTAGAGTGTCTAGGGTAGTTGGTTTCAACTTGCCAAACACTTCCAGTGTGCCTCACAGCACAAGGTCAATAGAGCAGTGGTGGGATTTTCTTCTCTTTCTTTCCTTTTTTTTTTTTAAATAACCAAATAATACTTATTCAAAACAGACAAATGTCTGCTAAATACACCCCTGGAAACTGAAAGGAGCTATGTGAAACGAAGTGGCAAAACATATAAAATGGTCAGGGATTTCTCTTTCATTACTGTTATCAAATTTCAAAATTAAAAAGTCAATAGGGGTATAATATTTATTCAGCGGACACAAAGTACATGGAACAATGCTCAAAGGTGCTTTTTAAAGACCTTCAAACACGTTAAGGGAGCCAAAGATATAAGATAATAAAAATACTATTACAGCCCATTAAGCATGTTGTAATGGTGCTTAGGGATGGTGCAGTCATGTTTTGCAAAAAGTTATTTTCACCCATCTCCCTGAGAGGAAATTCAGTGCAAACCAGATATTCTCAGACAGAAAGGTACACAAATATTTCCAGAACATGAAGAAATGCACTTCACCACAAATACAGACCTCCAACACTAATTTGAGTGTTCAGGGTGTACAGAGAGTGCAATAAACCAGAAAGGAGGACCAAACTGAGAAGTTGTTTTTGTAATGCTTACATAGCTCTTATTTGTCAGGGTCAGAAGCCCAAAATTAATTTGTTCAATATTTCAGGCTTTCAATATTTTGCATTTGTTTTACTGAAAAATAAACATGTCCTTTAGCACATGGTGAGGCAATGCTATTGTGACAAGGACAAACTTTTTTTTATGATACAATAGTTCAGATGATCATGCTCCTGAACTGACTGTTCACAGAGTGATTTTCTAATATATTTTTTACCCTATACACAATTCAGAGGAGAACATAATCTAAAATCTTCATCAATGTTAATGATTTCTGTTGATCATCCTACATTTTCAGTGCTCCATTTCCAGAATCTAGAACAAGGCTGGCATCTAATAAATAGGTCATCAATAAATGTTTTTTCAATGAATATATTACTTATTGAGTGATTACCCATATAAGCCATATATTTATGGATGAATTGAGGTATGAATATGTATACATACACACACATACAAATGATGTGGGAAATTTAAGAAAGGGGAAGGAAGAGAGCTCACATATTTTAAGCACCAATGATGTGGCCAGCTCTTAGCGTTTCATTTACATAGTTTCATTTTACCCTCACAATACCCACAACCAAGGCTCACAGAGAATAAGCAATCAGAACACACAGCAACCAGAGTCATATGGTCAATAAATGATGGACATAAACTGTCAACTCTCTGGATCTACTTGACTGTTAGCACTCCACCAGGCTGCATCCTGGAATTCATTCTTCCTCCCTTGGCTACAAATAATGGTCAACCAATTAAGAGCAAAATAAAATAACATAGCCAAATGCTAGAAATACTGGGCATCTGGAAGAACCTCTTTGTTACACTGGACATCATGGTGATCTGGTACAGAGTGAGGAGACCTGGTGGATTGGGAGGCTATTTCTGGCCACAAGCAGGATCTGTCTGGAAAGCAAGGGCTTCACACTGGTCAAGATATCTAGAGCCATTTAATTCTCATGATAACTCACAACCAAGGTGCAGAGATTAAGCAACAAAAATGCGGGCTCATATAGCTCATGATGGTGGAATTGGATCCCTTGTATCTTTTTGACTCTCACCACTCTAACATACGCATATTGGGATTCACTCTTCTTCCACTTACATCAGTGTTTCTCAATCAGGGTCAATGTCCGATAACATTTTTTTATCATCACATTGGGAAGAGTGCTACTGGCATCTAGTGGGTAGAGCCCAAGAGCCTGCTAAAGATCATACAATGCTCAGCACAACTCCCCCACCATGAAGAATTATCCCAATTACAATCCAAAATGTCAACAGTGCCACAATTGAGAAATCTTGACCTATATAATCAATATCCAAAGCTCTCACTTAATTCACTCACTTACATACTTGAGTGTCTATTGTATGTCAGACACTGTTCTAAGCCACCAGGGATATGGTTGTATGCAAATAAGACAACGTCCCCTGTCAGAGTTTACATTCAAAAGTGGGAGACAGACCTTAAGGACAGAAGCACAGGGGTGACTGAAGAGTGCACTACAATGGTCCAGGGAAAAGATGATGTGGCTTCAAGACACAGAAAAGCAGAGGTGTAAAAAGAGAAGAGGAAGCAGTCTATTTCCTATCAAAAGATTTCCCCAGTGAAGCACTATCAAAATGAAAGGAGCATCCCATGGAAAATCAAATCATGATGACAGCTTAACTGAAAATAATCCACTTAAAATTTCTTTTGAACTGTAAACAGTGGGGATTGGCAATGTTCGTAATAATGAAGCCCTTATTCAAATTCAATTTTTACAAAATTCAACTTCACTTTGCTCTTGTAGTAGATGTGTTCTGGAAAGTCTTGCTTAAGTGAAAATCTGTATATGCGGGAAAAGCCAATGGCTGGTTTGGGAATACTCTCTTTTTTTGTCACAGCTACAAAGTTCTCTTTGAAGCACTACAAGTTTCACATATCTCAATACCATACTTAATCCCAATGTACCTTTCTATACCTATTGCCAAAAGACCACCCTCAACTTACAAATGGGTTGCCTTACAAAATTTCATTTGCCAATCAGTTATTTGGAACCCAGAATATATATTCCCAGAGAAACAACATTGTGTTGTAAATAATGGTTAGATTCCTTAACCAGGTAACAAAAATTTGTCTAACTCACATTTTATCTATATTAAAATACCAAAGCTAACAACAATTTTAAATATTGCTTCTATGGGAGAACAGATTGAAAATCCCCTCTCCTAATGCCTAATGCCTGACAATGAGAATGATGGACTCTCCACACCCTGATGCTTGCCTTGCCATAAAAGCAGAGGTTGCCATGGTCTCAAGTCATGGGGAAGAAGGGGTAAGAATCTTCCACAGTGTGAGGAAGTGACAGAAGGATGGAGACTCAAGTGGTAGAGGAAGCACTGGGAGTCGAGTTATGGATAGAAATGTTTACATTAATTCATTCAACCAGTATTCGGCTAGAAGTTGGAGATACAGTGATGAATAAGGCAGGCTCCAGGTCTCTCTTCCCAGAATGTAAAGGCTTAATTAAAATTTATCACAGTGGTCGAGGGAAAAAGGAATGAAGTAGAGGTGGGGCTCTAGTACAAGAACAGATGAGAGTGTCCTACTGGGAGTTTCCTAGGTGAGTGACCTAATGAAATGTTCCTTCTCTAGAAGTAAAAGGACAGGAATCATGAATTTAACTAAGAATCATTCTGTCTTTGACACAGAAAAAACCTTACAGACGTCATCCAGTTGAATCAACTCACTCCTTTCACAGAGGAGGAAACTGGCATTGAAATGCAAAGGAGTCTAGTTGTAAATTCGGAATAAGATCCAAAATGCTTGATAATCAAGCATCTTCAGTGTATGCTTTCTGGATCTAGCTTTCCTGTTGCATGGCTTTGAAATAATCAATACCAATTCTTCCTCCTTTTTATAAGTCATACCCTGGAGTAACAGGAAAACTTTCAGATATTAATAAAGGAAAGGACATTAAAAGCCAACTTCTTGACTTTTTAATGAGAAAACAGAGATCTGAGGAGATTAAGTAATGTGGCCTGCCTCAGACTAAGACAGAATGAGGGCTGCCTGGCTTGTGACCTAGCGGTTCCCATTATATTACCACCACTGCCACCGTCATTACCAAAATGAGGACGACGAGGAAGAAAAGTTATTGTTTAATACCTCTGAGAGTAGATACTCTATGTAGACTATAAAGCCATTTTCCTCTAAGCAAAGATTTTAAATATAATTTCCTACTTACAGGAACTATTTATAGGTTTAAAAAAATCCATATGATTTAAATGCTCTTTATCTAAGATTCGTATGGAATAAAACTTTCTAAAGCAGCAAATTTTCCATAAAATTAATGTTTGCTCTTTAAGTGCCAAAAACATTTGAGCATATTTTGGAGAAATTACTTTTAAATGTCTTAATCACAGCTATTGAAATAAATTTTCTCCCTTGAATTATGGAAGCCATCGTTTGAGTCTTCAGTCAGTGAGCAGTTTTTGAGGCTTCCCCCTTATGTTAAGCTATGGCTGTGCCTTCAGTCCCCACGCTTCCTCTGTTGCTCTAATCCCAATCAGACACTTCCGGTCTTCTCTAGACTGAGAACTAAGATCACAAAGACTGACAGAATGCTGTGCAAGGTAAGCGGCCAAAAGCTCTAAGAGATGGCTTCTGGAAAGTTAAACAATTATTATGACGGTAATTGTGGTGGCTCAGAGGCATCTCGGGTGACATCACTCTGAATACATCTTACTTATCTCTTTGATCTCAGTTCAGCAGCACTTTCCATTATGTCCAGAATCACAGCAGTTTTCTGAATAATTAAGATACTAAAAGTTTAAACTTCAGTGAGCTAGGGAGAAATAATTACTAGGAATATGTATATGGAATTGGTTTTTCTATTTCTACTAATGTATTTCAATTTTAATTTGATTTTAAACATTTCTAAATATTTTTCTTGACATTGTTCTTGACCTAAGAAAATAATTATTTCAGAATAACCAAGCTATATATTTCAGTTTAAAGTGCTGCTTGTGGATAAACGTTATTAGGTAAAAGTCTTCTAAGTTAATTAATTCTGGAAACACAATATGTACCAAGAGGCATATGAGGGAGCGATATTAGGTAGCAAGAGGTGAAAAACCTACAAATAAAAAATTGTAGCAGCCCCAAAGAAATCATTAGGAACTAAATGCCTATTTGTTACAGGTGACATCAGAGGCTCCAGAAAATGAATGTGACCCATGTGGTAATGACTGTAACCCCCAAGTAATTCAGTGACACAATTAGGTACACCCTTTGCTGAGGAGGTTCTAGGTCTGTACGTCGCGTGAGCCAAACCTGACTGACCACACACCACTTTAGCACGCCCAACATGGCCGACGGGCGCTTGCCGTTGACAAACAAGAGCCGCTCCTCATCCCTACAGTGTAGAAGCACAAGTACACTACACAGCAGGAAGCCAGGGAAACAGAGTCATCAATGAAGACTTTTTAAACCCTTATAAAAAGGAAAGTGGATTACACTTTTTAAAGATAAAGTTTTGAAGAGGTAATAAAAACAGAACGAGTGTGTCCAAATATTCAGCCAGCTTGGTTGGTGTAGATGATCTCTAAAGGGCTCTTCCACATGAAACTGTGTTCCAATCACACCAGAGGGAGCGCACTTTATGAAACTTAATAACAACTCTTCACTTTCCTTGCAGTCAACCGGTGAATATCTTTTATCGGCCTCCATTCTGCCAAAACGTTTTCTGGATACAAGCTGGCAACACTGGAGAAGTTGTCTTCTTCTTTCTTTCCAACTCCTAGCATTTGTAGCCAAAAGTGTCTTTGTTGCTCAAATAATCCATGCCATCTGCCAGCAGTTTCTCCATCCTGCGGTACCATCTGCCAGCCTCTCTGCTTCTGAGTCCAGGCCATACTGCCTGTATGCTGTCTCAGATGGCTCTTTCACCAGAAGAGAGAGCGGGGGAGAGCAAGCCAGCACCCTTTGATTTCAACAACTTTTGGTAATCATCCCAAACACCTTTCTCTAACCCACTGGTTCTCAAGAGGACAAAAAGCTCAACAGTTTGAAAGGAAACAATTTCCTTTGATTTTTTTCCCTTCCCTGTTGGAAGAAAGAATTAGACAGCTATAGAACATTAATACAATTAGTCATTAATATAACAAGTTTTTATGGCTATGTTACCTTTTTGTTTTTATAAGGTATTCTCAATTATAATGAATTATTCTTCAGATAAAGAAGCAAACGGGGAAAATAATCCTTATTCCTACAGTTAATCCTGATTATTTTAAAAGCAACTTCTAGTAGAAATTAATAATTCAGTTGAATGTTATTAACAGTATAATGTTAACTTTGTGCTGCACTGCACTGTTCTTCATTCTAATCTACTTAAAATTCCTGACTTTAAAGTGGAAACAACAAGGGCTGCCTAACAGTCTCTTAACGAGGTTAAGCCTAGAGAGTTCCATTAATATCCTCCCTGAGGCCACCAGGAAATTCCTTAAAGCCAGAGGGTTTCAGGCTTTCCTGTGGATTACTCTCAAGAGGTTTTCTTTCTCGATTTGCTACTGCTGGGAATTTATCTGATGTCTCCATCACTGCCCAGGCTTCAGAGGGAGGCCTTTTTTATTCCCAATCACTCATCAGAATCCCAGGATAACTCAACTACCAAGAAATGGGGAAGCCTTTGCTATCCCAGTACCAAAATTAAATTAGCATTTAAGTGAACGTCGGGAATCAAGTTCACTCCTAAGAAATTATAGCATTCTACCCAAATGTCATAAAATGTACATATTTTAAGCCACAACATCTGAGGTTCCCCAATCTTACAGATGGTAATGTTCTCTGTAGGCATGTCTGATCTTTATAAATGGTAGCGGATGCTCTTATTGTATTAACCTTCACATTTCTTTCAAATCTTTCAGCTTTGTAAACCACACATCTTGATGTTGAGGCATATGGCTATTCTCATCAATTTCTAAACATATACCATGTTTTCTATCCCTAAAATGTGTGTAATAAAAGGTTTCTGGTTTTGATTTCCAAAATTTCTATTTGCAATTGAACAGTACACAATTCTTACAGTTAAATATTTGTGAATATCACTAAGTAAATTTTCACAATAGCTATCATTATTCATATTCTGCTCACTTCAGAAAAAAATAAGGAATTAGCTATTTGCTTTTAAATTTCACAAATACTTTTTGCATTGAAGCATTTCATTTTTCACAAAAATCCTACATAAACAGTATTTACTTCGCATTTAAGATTTTGCACTCCAATTTCATTGAAATTTGGGAATGGAAAAAGTTCATAAAGACTTTCAGTTTCCTTCAAATAGTTAAACAAAACCATGTAGAATATCAGACACATGGAAATGATACATGATTTTGTGAAGGTTAAAAGCCATAAATATTGTGAAATATAAGATTGTTTTTTAAAATTCTAATTGAGATAAAAATAAATGTGTTTTAAATTGAAGTGATTCTCTCCATTACTTGAAATTAAAAGGGATTTTACCACATGATGGAAACTAAGAGGTTAATAAGATGGTCTTAATAAATTATTTGATAAAATGATGGATGGAATAGCTTCCAGAAGTTTAAAGTTATTGATATACTATTAAATCCATTTACAATTTAATCTAAAGTTAGCAGTGATGAACACAGACAAATTCCACTGGGGGTTAGGGTGAAACAGATCCAAGATAGCAAGTGTCCACACAACACTCCTCTCCTCAGATAATGAAGAATCTGTTGGGGGTTATGCTTGCCTCACTCCTCCTCTCTTGCGAGAATTCTTGGGGTGAAGTCTCTTCCAAATAGGACAACTCATAAAGTTACCAAGAGTGTCAGAGAGACACAAACAGTCTTCATTCTCAGGAGTGAGAGTTCTTTTCTCATGAGGAGGTTCTCCGTTAAAATACATGGTGCAAAGTCATGGACTGATGAAGAGAGCTGTACCTTCTTGAAGCTTGTCAATGACATTAACTAAATAGAGCTGGAAATAAAGATGCTGACTTTTCTTCAGGAGACTGATATGCAGCATTGGAATAGTGATGCAGAAAAAGACAATATTTTGAGTTTTTCTGACTATTTAGCAGTAACTGATGAGTGGGGGGTTCCTTTTAAATTTCAAAGTGGGGAGGAAGAGGAAGAAAATTGTTCAAAGAAAGTCATCCAATTGTACCACCATGGGTATCATGCAGCTGTGCATACATTAGTCTGACCTGAAATCTTAGAAATGTACATATTTATGATAAAGAGAAATATTTTATTTATTTTGAATTTTTAATCTTCTCTAATATTTCTAATATTCATCCTTTTGAACAGAATGATAGAATATTCTCTGTTCGGGAGACATGTAGCCCTATGTCCCAAGGACACTGGCCACTCTGAAAGCTAAGCTATTGAATGTTTGCTATGTGTCCAGCATTATGCTTTCACTGTGGAATATTCACCAAAGTGCACTTCCAACTATTCTTGGTAGAAAACAATGGCACCATCATTAGAGTCCTCCAGAATCTTATTGCAAATCTCCATTTTCTTCTTTATTGCCATTGTCTTTCAGCAGGTTGTCTAGACTTCCTTACCTTACCTACTCTATTCCAAACTAGATTCCATGTTCTCAGGACAATACTTGATAGGTTCTTCCCCAACCTGCACTCTCAGTACAGATGACTCTCATTACTTCTACTTCCCTGTCCATCTTCCTTACTGCATTAAAGAAACTCCCCTGTAAAGAAGTAATGAAGGAAGAAACCAAAATCCCCCTGAGCCCTGACTGACCTTCACCATTTCCATGCAGACCGAAGAAGAGTTGGTTCCTCACTTCTTTGCTCCAGTTTACTCTTAATCTTCAGTTTCTCAACCACTGAGTTCTTTTCCAGCCATCCCTCCCTAGCCTTGTCTTACAGCGCTGCTTCCCCTGTCTGCTTGACTTCATTGTCAGAGCTTCCTTTGGTTCCTTCCATGCTGTGTTCTACCTCAGGATCTTTATATGTGTCCCTCTCTCTCCATCTAGAATGTTCTGTTGCTCTTCATTGCTATCTCCATCTCTTCATTTAGGCCTCATCATAATCTCCCTTCCTCTAAAACGCTCGTTTGACCCCCACCTACATTTAAATAAGACTTCTCTATCCTTTATCTCTCAAATCCTTTACTTTTCTAACTAGCATTTACCACAACTGGTATTTACACATTTATCTGGGCGATGATTTATTAAAATGTTTTTCCTGCTAGACTGAGGCCCATGTGGGTACAGATAATATTTATTGTGCTCATTACTGTCTCCTTAGCTTCCAGCACCATACTTAGTGCATAAAAAGTGCTCAATCAGTATCTGTGGGAAAAAGTGATTGAACAACTTCAACTTTTTCCTGTTTCTCTGTTTCTCTTCAACTTCATTCATCACTCATTTACTTATTTGTTATGTTGTCAGCAAGTCCTTTAGTTTGCTGACTTGCGTATATGAAAAGTTCTGACACTGACTCTTGTTTCCAGCTTCCTTAAGTCTGATTTAACCTTTGTAACACAAGCTCAGCACTGAATGAAGACTAAACTATGACTGCTGTCTGCGGAACCCTTGGCCCCAAATGCCCCCACTGCCTACTGCTCTGTCCTAGCCCTTTCATACATCTAGGCTTTATCTAGCCAACACTAAATTGTTATACCCAACTCAGCCCAAATGTGACATCCATCAAGATGACTTCCCTGACGCCTCAAGCTGATTGAGATGCCCTTTTGTGTGATTGCAAAATCCTCATTCTATTTCGTTATTGTGGACACTTCACAGAGTACTACAGCTGACAACATATCCAACTGTCCCTCTCAGAGACTCTCAAAATTATGCAACATATATTGTTCAAATCTGACTTAGGACATAGCAATACTTAGTGAAATTTGATAAATGAGTGGATGTCCATGATGATAATGGTGAAAAAATAATGTGGTATAAAGAAAATAGAACACCAAAAATAATGCCAAAGAGCAAAAAGTAGGAAACTTTTTCTAACAAATTCTTGCATATTTTGACAATCAAATAATCCAAAGAGCTCCAAAATATTAATTTTTGGTAAGAATAAAGACAAATAATTGAGAAATATCATATAATGACTTAGGGCCTGAAACAACTTTAGCATACTAACTTTTAATATTGAGACATCAAATAAAATTATAGTGGGTTCCTCTTTATTATATATTTTATTAGTGACAGAATAATATTCAATAGTCCCCACTCCATCTCGATTAAAGAAATTTTAGCTGAGTTACTGAGCCTTTAAAACTTTAGTTAGCTCTTAAAATGGAATAATTAGAATGCTATTATAATTAAGAAATGAGACACTCCAGAGCATTGCATTTCTGCAGAATTACTGCATGTCTCAAGCAGATTAAGACTGAGACCAGAGACACAGTGCCTTAGCCTCTTGGGAAATACACCAATGCTGAGAAATCCACTGCTTAGAGCAGCTTGTTCTGTATGTGGACTTTTTCTTCAATATTTAAAGATCAACTCTAATAAAAACTTTTGCTTAATGTTTATCATGTTATCCAAATTTGTATTCTGGAAGAAGCATGACTATTCTCTCTTCCAAAATGGACATCTAAAATATCAGACAAAAGGCAATCATGATCATCATATGCTTTATCATAAAATTACCTTCATATTATCTGTATTATCATAGGAAGCCATAACAAGCCCCAACTTGTCTTACCTATATGCATGCAGATAGATAATATTTTGCATAATTGCAATTATGAAAATTAAAGAGCAGTGCACTCCACTGGAATTTGAAAGCAGAGCAATCACCTAAAAGACAACTGAAGAAAACAACTCCAAAAATGGAAAATAGTTTTTGCCAAGCAAAACTTGTTACAAGAACCTAAAAAAATAAAACACCTCCTGAACGTGTTAAGGGGCAGCCACTTGTAAAGCACTATGTCATTTTCCTTTCTAATTACTCTCTTTATATCACACTGTGGGAGTTGTTACAATTTCATACTCCAACTCAAATCAAAACCACCTGTTAAAAAAAGAGATAGGTAAAGGCTTGATCCATGTGTTTTTGTTGTCTTTGTTGAGACTGCTGTGTTGGCCAGCTGATAATGAGTACTTTATGTCAATGTGTCCATTTATTAAAAGTGACATAGACTTAAGCTTGTTAATCTATTTAACTTGTGTAAAATATATAATGGCAATGTTGAATACAGTTTTATAGAGAAAATAACTATCAAGAAATGCTGTTTTAAGGTTAATTTTAGAATAAAAATCTATAAAACACTTTTAAAATTCAGAATCTAGCTTGGTACAATGCTTATTTATCAGTCAAGCTGACAAGAAGTTAGTGCACTTCTATTCTGCCCTATTCTAATCTGTTCTGTTCCAGTCTTATAATGTTCTACTATTCTCCTGATGGTCTAGTACTTCCAAAGCTTTGGAGAAAGTCACCTGGATTAGCAGGGGCAATAGTTACTTCTTACCACACTCTTCCAGAGCTTACAAAGAGCAAAATCGCATGGACAGGCCGACTTCAAGTATTTCCTGCTCTTGGTCACTAATTTCTAGTGGTGACTGAGGAGGAAAAGCAGGAAGGGAAGTATGCATCCCGAGACCAGTAAGTGGGAAATGAGAGAGCACACTGGATAAAGTGGGGCCAGTCACCAGGCTTCGTTTTCTAACAGCTTAGATCATTGACATTTCATTTGGGAACTCTGCATCACTCGTTTTTCTGAACTTTAGCAGTATTTTCCCAATGCTAAGGAAAATTCCTATCAGAAAAATAAGACAAACTAATAACCAAATGTAAGCCTAGTTCAACTCTTTAGTGTTGAAGTGAGGAGACCAACAGGACTTCTGTACTTGTTTCTCCTACTTCACCAGATGGTAACAATATGACTCTGAACAGCACACAGTGGAATTTGCCAGGCAGTTATAATGATCAAGCTACGGATACAAAGACAGCATATACCATGTGTGGAGCTCTGTAAGACATCATGCAAAACACACAGTCCCTGCCCTAGCTCTCAAAGTACGCAAACTCAACGGTGGAGTCATGAATTTCAGCATTTGGTCAGTGGTTGCTTAGATGATGAAGATAAAGAGCAATGCACCAAAATAGAGCAGAGACTCTGAGAAAATCTGCCAGCACTGCCTACCGGAATTAAGCAAATACAATGAGCTAGTGACACACACTTATATCAGCAACTTCCTGCTGAGCCAGGATCACCAAATGCAGCAACTTCATCAGCCTTTTACATGCTTTCATCACATTCACCCCATTAATCACACATGCATGTGCATACTTTGGCTGATTAAGGCAGTTCACCAGGTTCACTTTTCAAAAGCTTATAAGTCCCAGTCACAATAAATAGAAAATCTCAGCTGCACCAGAAAGGCTTACTTTTTGCAAAATATCAAGGGGACATGGTGGCTTCAATGACTTCTTTTCTACTGGAAGGATGAATTCAAGAATAGGATGATTCCTTGCCTATTTATATCTATTTAGTAAGAAAATCAAAAAAGAAAAAGCAAAAAAATGGAAGTATCACATCACCAAATCTCACACCAAATAGTGTTTCCAACAAAATGACACGGAAACAAAATGTAAACGAAGTTTCAAGTAGTAAATCTGCAAGCACCCAATACTGGAGTTTTGCCAAAGCCAAGCAGCGAGTAGTTCAATGTGGTTGACGACCATCTGAGACCTGGACCAGCATGTGCCAGCTCAGGAAGAGCTGTCTGTGTGTGGGCACATGCGCAGATATGTGTGCATGTGGAATAATTCGTGTTAGCCATTCAGTTATTAGACAAAGAAATATCAACTTATTTCATTCTCCGTGTTCTAATTTTCAATCCTCCCATTAGCAGAAACCACGAATACTTCTGGAAATGCTCAATGATAATTTATTTATCTCTCTATAAAATAATACACTCATTTAACTGCAGTTCTTGAGAATTACTTAGGCCAGCCAAAAAAAAAAATGTTTTTAATGGTAATTTAAATATAGGTTCTAGTCATGAGTAAGTATATATTATTGGGGATAGAAAAAATAGTGTTTAGAAAAAATAGTGTTTTGAAAGACAATTTTTTCTTTTGAGGTTTGTCCCATGCTCATAAATGCTAAATAAAGTATCACTAATCAGTCATTAATCAGATGCTCGTGAAGCACTACTATGTAGAAACATAGTCTTTTAAAGATTCTTTATATTAATGTTCTGGGATGACAACATTGTACTAACATTTAAATTTCATGGAAAGGTTCAGAAGTCAGGTTACGAAGATGTCAGCACTTCACTGTCCCCTGATGCCAACATGCTTCTCACATTAGTTAGAATTCAGCACCTCAAACTGCACTCATTTAAAAGGTTGCACGAAGGTCAGTCTGCAGCCTAGTCATACACGGAAACGGCAAAGCAGAGTGGCTGAGTTGAGAAGTCTTCATTCCAAATATATTTACCAAAAGAGTTTTCTATTTTTACAGAATATGCATACAGTAATTTATGAATTAGAAATAATCATAATTCTCAGGAGAGTCTGAGTGTCCTGTGCAACCTATGCAGTATTCATCTATCTGCTTGAAAAATGACAGCCTTCTAATTATTCTGTCAAGGTTAATAGACCCCAAATTTGACTCTTAAATCTCAGTGGATGTCTTTTTCCAACAGCCACTACTTCTCATTTGTGACATTTTTCCTCCCTAAAATTATGTGTTGCAAGAATTTTCATAAATTCAATTTATATACCCAAGCAACCTCTAAACGAAAGAACCAGAGTGATACAATCATGAGACAAATTAGAAAACATCCTTAAAGTACCTTAACAAGTGCTTTAAAAGAATCTTAAAAAGGGATTTTAAAAATTGTTAATGATGAACTTGAAACTTCAACTTCTAGTAAGATGAATAAAACTCTAAATGAGAAACATAACAAAGCCAGATAACGTTTTACAACTAAAAAACGAAAGTTATGAACCAAAGACAATAAAGAATCCAAAGAGACTAAAATCAAAGTGAAAGATGGACCCAGGAAATTAGTAAGCACTAAAGCCTGATTTTATTCTGAGAGTTTATGAGGAAACACAGTAATCTGGACATTATTCATGTGCACAGGATACAGGAGAAAGGAAACAAACCCTAGGGAACATTGAAGATAAAGAGTTAATATACTATGACACTCATAGTAGATATGCACAAAAAGCTAGGACATAAAAGAAATCTACAGCAACAGTGTTGAAAAATAAATTCACCACATGGAAGAGATCAACAAGTAAACTCAACTATTGCAACACTGGAAACAGGTGAAAGCGGGTGAGGGAGCCCATCTGAATACATCGTTCCTGAATTCTGAAACCAGAAGCTGAGAATTTAAATTGATTCTGGGTAGTAGTGCTCCCAAATGGCTGGCAGGAAAAGAAAGGCACACAAATATTCATGCAGAATTGTAAAGAGCGTAGCTTAAAAAAAAAAAAAAAAACCAACCAACCAACTCACAAGGCACACTGAATGAGACTGTGAGACTGCAGAAACAACAGAATGAAGTCTTAAAAGATATCACATATTAGATGTTAAAATTGAGAATGTGAGGGGCCAGCCTGGTGGCATAGTGCTTAAGTTTGCCAGCTCTGCTTCAGTGGCCCAGGGTTCACAGGTTTGGATGCCGGGCATGGACCTACACACCACTTATCAAGCCCTGCTGTGGCAGGTGTCCCACATACAAAATAGAGGAAAATGGGCACAGAGGTAGCTCAGTGACAATCTTCCTCACACACAAAAAAAACCCAAAAAACAAAAAACCTGAGAAGGTAAAATAACTGTGTTTCATATGCTAAAGAAATTTTTAAAAAGCTTTAAAAACAAAGAAAAAGAAACCATAAACATCATGGAGCTGGTCTTATGTCGAACAAAGCAAAAAATAAAATAATGAATATGTATAATAGCAGAGTAGACATTGCTGGAGAAAAAAATCATGAAACGGAAATAAAATTTGAAGAAATAATAGAGATGAAGCCCATAGAAATTAAGAGGTGCAAAATATAAGAATACATGATTAAAGAGTAATGAAGACAGGAGTATATGGTCCAACACGTGTATGCATCTAGTCAAAGTTTCAGAAAGATAATAGTGAAGACAAAATATTTAAAGAGATAACTATCATAAGTTTTCGAGACTTACCAAAAGTCATCAAACTTCATATCCGATAAATCCCAAACAGGATAAATTTGAAAAACAAAAATCCACATCTACACACATTCAAATATTAGAAGTTCCACATTACAGTGAAACTTCAAAAGAAAAAAACAAGAGAGAAGAATTTAAAATCAACTAGAGGAAAATAGATCAACTACAAAGGAGTTGTAAGGACACAAACAGCTGATGTCTTGGCAGCACCCACGGAAGCCGAAAAGACAGCGAGATGATGTTTGCGATGTACTGAAAGTAGCTGTCAGTGTACAACCCAAGACTCACTGAAACTAACTTCCAACGCAGAACGAAAGAGACTCAACAGCAACACAAGAGAGCATTCACTACTTAAGACTTTACTCATCATGCCTGCCAAATTATCTAGTTTTTCATGAATCCATACAAGCTAACTCTGACATTTTTAGGGGGAATCGCACAGCATATAATAAACAACATGCCCCTGAAGTAAAACAAGACGAGGGCACCTGCCCCACTGATGAGCCTGTCCTATACTGCACCCTTTCCCCACCTTGTCCACCTCAATCCTTTGCTTTAATTTCCTTTTATTCTGAGAGGGGAGACTAGGACTTATCACCTTCTAACAAACTATATAATTCACTTTATTGTTGATTGTTTATGTGCCTGTCTCCCACATTAAAATATATGCTCCACAGGGCAACAATCTTTGTTTTGTTCACTAAGTTATCTCAATCATCTAGAAAAGCGCGTGCCACATAATAGGCACTCAGTAATAGCTGCTGAGTGAATCTTAGAGCTACAGACAAGTTGGCCTATGAACCAGAGAGCTCAGAAATGGACCCATGTCATTTATGACACATTTGATCCCTGGGGAAAGGGGGGATTTCCATTAAATGGTCCCAGATTAACTAGTTATCCAAATGGAAACAAATGAAATTAGACCTCTAATTCACATAATATTCAATTAATTACAGGTGGGGTAAAGATTTTACTTAATATCGTTAAAACATTGAGATAAGAAAGGATTTCTTAAACAAGATTTTTCTAAAAACAATTTATGAAAAATTACAAATTCAACTATATTAAAATAATAAATTTTCTTTATCAAAAGACAGGAATGAAATAAAATTCTCAAGCAGAAAGAAGATATTTGCAAAAGTGACAAGGGATTAATATCCAGGACATATAAGAAGTGGTTATGAATCATTAAGAAAATCCTTCAATGCAAAACAAAAATCTGCAAAAGTCATAAATGCATCTCAGAGAAGAAACAGAAATGACTCATTAACACACGAAAATGAATAACCACTGAAAATTAGAAGAACATAAAAACGAAACTATTATAAGATATGATTTCATACCCACAAGACTGGCAACAATTAAAAAGTTGGACCAATATTATTGCTAGGGAATGGAGCAATGGCAACTCTTTATCCAGCTGGTGGGAGTGTATATTGGAATCAAACAGCTTGGAGAATAGTTTGATGATCAATGAAAGTCAAACAAGCCCACACCCAGTGACCAGGCAATTCCATCACTAGAAAGAATCCAGCATGTGAGGACCTGGAGACTGTGCGACAATCTTCATGGTAGCACTCTTCATGAGAAAGAGAGTAGAAAACAACCAAAATGTCCATAAACTCAATTTGAGGTGAAATCAATTTACTGGGTTGCAATAAAATAATTTTTTAGATAAAATAGGATGGATTAAAAAATACAAGAGTGCTTGATTCAAAGTAAGTATAAGTATCATTTTGTGAAACTTTAGTTTCAATTCTGCGTGTGTGTGTGTGTGTGTGTGTGTGTGTGTGTGTATACTGATTTGCAATTAGAACATATTCCTTGTGGTGGCTGCTAGTCAAACTATTTGAAAACCATTGCTCTTTATCAGTGACAATAATTGATCAGCGGCTACTCTTCTCAACATGGATGAATTAAAAACATTATGTACGAAAAATAAGTTACAGAAAAATGGGTTTTATAAATTTCCATCAAGAAACAAACATATCTACATAAACAATATTTTGTTTAGGGATATAGAAATACGTGGTAATTATCTATTCCTTAATCTGTGTAGTGACTACATAGGATTGTTTATTTTGCTATTGAAATTGTGCTTTTTAAAAAAGAAAAAAGATTGGCACCTGAGCTGACATCTGTTGCCAATCTTGTTTGTTAATTCTTCTTCTTCCCAAAGCCCCCCAGTACCTAGTTGTACATTCTAGCTGTAGGTCCTTCTGGTTGTGCTATCTGGGACGTCGCCTCAGCATGGCCTGACGAGCGATGCCATGTCCACACCCAGGATCTGAACTGGCAAAACCCTGGGTCTCAAAGCTGAGCATGTGAACCTAACCACCTGGCCATGGGGCAGCTCCTATATGTCTTTACATATAGTCTTTGTTATATGTGTTTCATGATAACACTACAAACTTACAATATGAGTACTGTAAAATATGCCATATACTTTACAAGCAGGGACTGTCCCCACTGTGTATGGCTCTGCGATTCTCTCCTTTCATCTTGAGGCACAGAGGGTGAGTTTGAGGAGGAGGGGGGACACTGGGATATTCTCTGTGGTTCAGGTAATTGACTACATCTCAGGCAGCAGAATCTCCCAGTATAAGAATTGTTTCTTCTTAAGAGGAGATAATACATTTATCCAAAGAAACAACATACAAGGTGATGAGATAAGAAATATTCTCTGGTATATGAACCCTGAATACCAATTTTTTTTTTGGGGGGGGGGTGTTGGTGAGGAAGATTGGCCCTGAGCTAACATCTGTTGACAATCTTCCTCTTTTCACTTGAGGAAGATTGTCACTGAGCTAACATCTGTGCCAATCTTCTTTTATTTTGTATGTGGGATGCCTCCACTGCATGGCTTGATGAGCAGGGCTGCGCCCGTGATCTGAAACTGTGAACCCAAGGATGCTGAAGTGGAGTGTGTAAATTTAACCACTACGCCACTGGGTCGGCCCCCTGAATACCATTTTTAACTACTGTCTAATATTCCACAGTATGATCATCATAACAGATTTAAACATTTACCACTGATGACCATTAGGGATTGTTTTAGCCATTACAATTCTGCACTGTACCTATCTATGTATTTCTCTAGGATAATGCCTAACATTTGAATGCTGGATCAAAAGTTATGCATATTTTTGGTTTTGATAGCTGTTCCCTAAGTGCCCTGCCAAAGGGGCTTTGTCAGTTTTCACTCCAACAACTGGTATATGAGAACTACTTTCCCACATCAGTGTGAGAAGCCAACACTGGACATTACAATCCTTATTAATTTTGAGAATTTTCAGAAGGCACTTTCTTTTAATTTCCAATTTCCAAATAATGAAAATGATCATTTTTTCATGTTTGTCATTTCTTTCTTCCATAAACTTGCTATTTAAAACCTTCATATTCCTTTCCTATTCTTTTTTCATTCTTTTCCATTTTGATTTACAGGAACTTCTTTCATATTCTCGATATTATTAATCCTTTGAGTGTTGAATGTTGCAGATACTCTTGAACAATCTCTCTCTTATCTTTTAATTTTATATGGTGTTTTACCACATACATATTTTCCACTTTTACATAGGCTTATATGTCAGACCTTTCTGTAGGTGAAAAGGATGATAAAATCCCAAACATACTTTTCAGATCAATTATTATCTATACAAATAATTTGGAGAAAACAATTTTTTTTAAAATAGTAAACCTTTCTAATGAGTTTGAGACTGATGTGTACTTGTGAAGCTATAGTTTTATATGAAATAAAATCAGCTAAAATCAGAGTCTATTCACTCGTAACCTATACAAAGTCAAGGGCGTCTATGCAAAGTTCTTAGAACTGAAAGAAATCAGCCACACTCTTCTATTCCACAGAAGAGTCAATCAGATTTGATGTGTGCAATCTTTAGAACCCCAGTGTTTCATGTATTGCAGAATATAAATGACTACCATCAAGATGGTAAAAATTTGTTTTGTTGCTCTCCCTTACATACCTAACAATGTAATTTTTAGTCTGTCAGCAAAATCTGGACAATATTAAAATATATTTCCAGTTGGTATTTTATGATTTCTATAATAAAGCTTATTATTAAAAAATTTTTGTAAGCATTGAGCAAAATAAATTATACCCATCTAAAGTTAATATTTTCCACATGAAAAAGTTGTTCAAGACAGCAAGTTAAATCTTGAATTATCAGAAGATACAGCTTTACATAAACTGCTTATTTTTATCTTCATACCTCACTTCAAGTTGGCAGGAACTTCATAGAACAAAATGAGTGGTGGTTACAAAACTTTTTATGGCTTCTAGTTTATTCCCACTGAGGGTAACATTAACACCTGTCAGATTACACTCTATTACATTCTCCCAAATTGACTTTCCATTCAACACACGCTTCTATTTTCAACTCTCATTTACCTATAGGTAATCCTTAGCATGCATGGTACATTTTCCTATTTTAAGACCTGTACTCTGTGAGAGTTTATATCTCAAAGATCTTGCATATTTTTTTCCCTCAATAATTTGACCTAGAAATGTGGCCCCGTGGGGAGAGGATGAGATAAGAGGGGTTGGGGTCAGAGATCAAATGGTAATAAAATCATATATAAAAATATAATAACCTTACCATATTTAAAAATATACCTAGAAGGGGAAATCAATAATGTAGTTTATTAATAAAATTTGAAATAAAGTGGAACTTACAACATACTTGTTCAAATTCCTATCTGAAACCAGTATCTCATAAAATTTTTCTCTCACAAAAAATTTAACAGGTGGAGTTGAGCTAAAAGAAGAGGTTTATAACTCAGCAGAAGAACACTGCATCATCTCTTCAACGAATACTTACTGACTCCATCATACACACGACATCTTGCAGCCCTGTAGGTATGATATAAAAAATATATAAACACAGACCCCGCCATCAAGATGCTTGCAAGGTATTCCCAGAATTTTTATTTGAATTTACTATTTTTAATAACACACATGACTAAAATGACATCTCAGCGAGGACATTTTTCATATTTCATGAAGTTGAATTTCCACATAAACTATTTTTACAAATTAAAATATTAAATTAAAAAATTAACCTTAGCCTTGTCAAACCAACATGGCTAACCCAACAACCTTAAATGGCTATAACTCACAGCTCAGAATGAGTCTCAAGTTGTTTGCTTGGTCGTTTTCCTCCTGTGACGTTTTTATTTGTGGTCATGTTAAAATTATTTACTCCCTTCAGTATGATGGATGTGTAACTTCAGAACGGCTAAGTTGCTTTCTTACGGAGATATTACATATCCCCTGACATCAGTTTGGATAAAATCAAACACAATGAGTGCACACATCCTAAGGCAGCGACCTTCTCTGGGACAGGCTCCTCTGGCATGGGGTGAGACAATGTCTGTACTGTTTTTAGCACAGTTTGTGGTTTCTCAGCAAAGAGTAATTTCTGTAGCCCCTCTCCTAATTTGCTACAACCATTTGACAGTTTCAGCTCTTTCATCACATTTGTGCCTTACCATTACTCCTAGACAAAATTACTATTAAATAAACTGGTGCTGCCCACAGTGGGGGTGATCAGGTCCGAATACAATTTTGGACATCAATGGTATAAATACAAAAGTAACCTCAAGAGCCTCTGAATAACGTATACAAATGAAGAGGAAAAGGATGTAAAGCACAAAAGTGCATTTTGCTGCGAAGAGGTGAGCCTTCCAGCCCAACAGACGAGGGCTAAAGTCAGGTGCAACTGTGTCCCAGCTTTGAATTTTGGGGCAAGTTAATTAAGCAAGCCGAGTTCTGTGCAGGTCAATCTGTAACATGGATATGCCACTACTTAACTCACAAGGTGGGAGGAAGATCGCATGTCGAGACCCAGCCCCGTCTCTAGTGATTAATAAATGCTAGATGCCTTATCTGTCCAGCTGGGAAGCTGACTGCTGGACTCTTGGCCAAGGCTGGCCTCATTTTTGTTCTCCAAGCTTCCACTAGTGCAGCGATTCTCAAAGCGTGGGCCCCAGCCCAGCATCCTCTGGGCACTAGTTAGCAGTCCACACTCTCAGGCCCCAATTCAGAGCTGCTGAGTCAGAAACGCTGCAGTTGCAGCCCAGACACCTGCTACACCATGAGGCTCTCCAGGGACGCTGACGCATCCCGCAGTTGAGCGCCACTGTGATCGGGGATCCGAGGCTGATGAAAAGGTTGCCAAGTTGAGTCAAGTGACCTGCTTTCCCTTATTCTGATACAACATTTCCTCACGACTCAGCCTCCCTTGGAGGAATTCTACAATTTGGAAGAGTTAAGGTGGCAGCCGTCACGGACTCGGCCCTGGAGAAACCAGGAGAGTGGCGCGCAGGGCAGGCCTGCACACAGAAGGTCTCTTCATCGGAGTCGGGTTTAGATGAAGATTTAAAATGTTCTCAAGTTAAGAAATGCATTGTTTCAAAACCATTTTTTCCAGCACATTTGCTCAGAAATTCTAGCCAGCTATAACAGAAACCCTTCTGCACCAGGGAGTTTTTAAAAGATACATTTAAATGGGAAAATCCCTATAATTTTTCAGGTGTGTTTTTAAAAATTTAATTATTTGATTCTCCCTCTCCATTCTTTAGGATGCGTTCTGTCTTTTTCTGGCACTGATCCCTTTTGCTGTTTATAATAACTCTTTGTTCCAGATGTTGTCAATATATCACTTCTCTTTCTTTTAAGGCTCTTATTTAATCCTCCCCTTTTGAGAAAATATTCTTGAAAGGAAATGAAAGTAGCCAAGAGCACCTTAACTCTGCAGCATATAAACTCTGTACAATCATTTTTCTCCCTCCCACTGCCACCCATACACCCATGCTGGTGTCAACATCTCCAATATTTAGTGCCACCCGGAGTTTCACATCACCTCATTTTAGACGTTACAGAGATTAGAAGGATTATTGCTTTGAAAAATAACTACTATTAAGTACACACAGGTACAGAGACACACACACACAAACTCAGTATCCAGGTATAGGATTAATCCTGAGATAAAAAACCTAAATGAATTACTAGGAAAAATTTTCAATTTTTCAAATAATTTTTAGTCTTACTGGAAATTATTCAGATACTCAATTTTCAATGAGGCAGCTGAATGTTCTGGAATATTACCAATTTGAATTGTGTTACTCATTTAAACTACTCTAAATTCATTTTGCTATTATATTTTACATATTCTAACTGCCTACAATGTTAAAAGTTTTCTCTCATTATTTTAGATTTAATTTCTTAAGTTGTATTAACGACAAAAAGCTCACTTTTGCAAAAATTTAGCTGATTAATACTGTGGTATAATGTTGATGATTTGTATGTTATACAATGGCCTATTTAAAAGGCACAAATGTCTTAACAAATATAACAGAGGAAAGTGCCATTTTCCCAACAGAAGAGGGAGAGAGAACACTGTTTTCACCTGAAATAGGGAAAAATAAACCATAGGAAATCTGCCCTCATCATAAAACAAAGCAAAGCCAGCATTCCAGTTACCATGTAAAAATTTGCCTGTGTTTGAAGATTTGCATCTTTAGAAACAAAGTCATTTAAATGGCAACATATTCAAGTCATGGCATTACCTGAGCAGAGACTGGCAGTACTAAGACACCATGCTAGGATGTTACTTGTTGCATTTGTAACTCAACAACACACAAGCGTAGCATTTTTCAGCTTTACAGAGAAATAAAATTAAAGGGCCAGCTATGCCATTAGAAGCCAGAGCTTCCCCTTTGCCCTCATATGTACGCCCCATGTCTTCCAGCACCCGGTAATTGTGCATCAGCACCAGACCTCTCGCTGTGGGCAGGCGCCTTCTGCAGGGCTCCCTCTTCGAGGATAACTTGAGCCTATAATTTTCCATTCTGCTCTGTTTGGGAGCTTTCAAGCACTAACATCCTCTCCATCAGATTCATCCTGCCACATAAGATGGAAGGAGCCCTACCTGGCAGAAATGAAAAAGAAGTAAGAAGTAGAAAACTGCAACTTTATCGAGAAAACAGAGCTGCAGAGCAAGCTACTCTGTGTTGTCCTCACCAACGTCCTGGTCGTGGGCAAAATGTGACTGACTCAAAAATGTCCACTGTCGGGAAAAAATGCTATCGGATTCAGTTCTAGTAGTCATCATGGTGGTTAGATAGGATGAACACGTCTGTTCACAAAATACACAATTATGTTCCCCTACTGGACTCAACATGGTCCAACTTATTCCAATTCTCTTTAGAGTTGAAAGCTATTTTCGAAGGACAATAGCAATAAAAGATAAGCAAATTCAACTATTTTCCTTCACCTTTTTAAAACCAATTTTAATATAGTCATATGAAAATAGGTAGTCTGGAAGGAGCAACAGTCTAGACGTTGGATCACTCACACTAGAGCCAGCTCCATCTCCACCTGAGCACTGGGGCTACACGGCTTAGTTACTCCAGGTACCCCAGCAGCTCTAAGATACAGGCTGACAACCTTTGGCAGCAATAGGACGTGCAACTAAGATATACAACTGTGTACGGGGGGGGTTGGGGAGATAAAAGCAGAAAAAAAAAAAAAGATTGGCAACAGTTGTTAGCCCAGGTGCCAATCTTAAAAAAAAAGAAGTTCTCAGCAGTAAATAAAATTCTTTTTTGAACCTGAAGAAAATGTTTCCAATATTATTGCATTTCTAGAATCTACATTAACTAAAAAGAAAATGAAAGCTATCTCTGGGTTCCATGGTGGTCAGACAGGAAGTGTCATTCTTCAAAGCATAACACTGACAAAAAAATGACATTCAAAGTTTTTATTTTATAACATAAATTTTGTCAGGCACGATTTCATGTTTAGTAAATCTTATACAATTAAGTTTTCATGATGATTTACAAAATAGTAAGTTTCACCAAATGAATTGTTTATCTCTACCTTTATGTGGACTCCACTTTAAAAAATTAAACAGATGCTGAGAAAACATACTTTTGTGAAGTTTTTTAAAAAGGACTGATTTTGGCTGTTGCACATGGTATAAATCTGAAGGAATAAAACCTCTGAAATAAAAGTCTGATGCATGTAACACTTAGGGACTTATGCCCACGCTCTAACCCAATTGATTCATTCATCTCTAGCAAAATTATAGCACCTTCAAGATCAGTTTTGCCACTGATCAGCATTGGGACATCTGGACATGAATTCATTATGCATGTTAACTTTCATCCAAAGAAAACTATAATCAAAAGCAATACCAAGGTGAAAGCATTAAACAAAAGAAAAATCTTCTGCACAACTTCTAAAATATATTCTAAGGGCATTATTTGTGTTGGTACCATAAAGAAGAATGTGCCAAAGGCAACTATGGGAAATACTATAAAAAGTATTAATTTTGTAGGAAAAGAGTGAAAGTTGGGTGTAGAGGCATTTCCCATTTTCTATATGTTATGAAAAAAATGGCGTTAGAGGGGAATTTTTCATTAGAAAAAGTTTTCCTACAGAAGTGTGAAGGTCACTTTATTTCTCCAGCGCTATCACAGACAACTTGAATTTGGAAATGCTTCCACATCTTTAACACTTTCTCAACCCTTTCATTCGTGAGCCTTAAATTTTTAGTCAACTGTATTTTTATATGTGATTTCAAGTACTAATCCTGAGTAACTTAATATAAGCTTCCATTTGAATTATGTTAATAATATTAAATTGCATTAATCGTATAATTGTGTAAAGTCTGATGTTCTGATGCCTTGCTGGACATTTGGTCCTGTCCAAAAAGCCCTTGATATCTGGTCATCTTTGGACCTGTCCAAAATGTCCATGGGGACATTGGGTCCATGCCAAAAGGTTCTTGATATTTGGTCCTGCCCAAAACCATTTGGCATGGATGAAATATGCCCACACACATTTTGGACAGGACCAAATGTCTGCTAATCATTCTGATGGAGAAAAGGAAGTGCATCTCCCATCCTTTTACTCACTGAATGTGTGTATTTGGGGGCAGAGGAAGAAACTACACAGTCAGAGTGGAAAGGAAAGCCCTTTTAAGAAAAACAGATTAATATATTTTGGAAGTGGCACTAGAATATTTACTGTTAAATGAAACAGGCCTCTTCACACATTAAAATCAACAGAAACCCAGCATTACAGACAATGTGAGCTTTTTATTCAAGTTTTCAATTTCTATTCCAAATGTCTTTTCAAAGTATTATCCTGAATGAAACAGTTATTCCTCCTGAAGAATTCAGTTGCCAGCTCTGAGGATGATCTTTCTTCCTGTTGGTTATACTAAGTTTATTTTCTCGCTTTCTCCTTAACCTAGAGCATGAGAGTGCTGACTTGCTAAAATAAATTAATAAATAATTTAAAAAATTAAGTGGCACCAGAGAAATAGGGAAAGAGAACGATACAGGGAATTGCCAGGGTGTAGGGGAGAGAAAGATGAAAACAAACCCTCTCTTTCTCTCTCAAAGAACACAGAGAATTAAGGATTTGCAGGGCACATCCACACCAGAGTAAAGCAGGGAGTACATGCAGGAAGTTGCACAAAGCTGTGGACAGGCTTAAGATATAATATTTTTCAAAGCAAAATGGAAAAGGTGAGAGCTGATCAATGGGAAGTTTGAGTTTATTGAGTTATACATCTAATACCTATGGGTTTTCCTAAAACTAGCTCACTGGAAATAAGAGAATACTTTTATTATTTCAACAAAATATCTACTGTCATAGAAAAAGTATAATTGGCATGATGATGGGTTATGTGCCGTGTTATCACAGTTGACCTTGACCATGGAAAACTATGCTGCGATGAGAGCACAGACCTGGGGCTCTGTCTTCAGAGCAGTAATGACTTAAATACAAGGAGCCCAAGACTACCACCTCTGATTGGTCAATAGAGGAAAACCATAAAAAATTATAAATGAAGCTAAAAGCTTCATTCATGTTAAAAGCCAATTTCAAAATACATTAGGAAACACATGTATGTATTTTATCTCATTCTCAGATATGTTTTGATAATTATTATTATTTTTTAATTAGTGGGTGGGTAAATGGAGTATTTTATTCCCAAACTGAACTTGTTGTTCATTCCTTAGATCAATAAATCTCCCTTTTACACCATCATACTGCTTTTCCAACACAAGTTTGGAAATTCCACACCTGCATGACACCGCTTTCTGCTTCCAAGTACATTTCTTGGTATGCATATCATCTACCAAGTGGGATGCTGGTTTGTCCAGAGCCGGGGACAGGGTGCAGCTCCATCATCTGCACAAATGCATTAGTGAGAGACAAACAATACTTGACTCCACAGAGCTCATTTTAGTATTGCATACAGCTTTCCAAGAGCTTTCCTGTAATTATCTTGTTTGATACATGCGAGGATCCTGCAGGCACCATTTCATAAATAAAATCACCCTCAGTGAGGTCAAGTGACTTGTCCCAGGTCTAATGTATAAGGCAAGTGGTGTCACCAGGACTTCAGTCCAGGTGTTCTAGCTCCAGGCCCAGTGCTTTCTCAGTCACATCCCACTACTGCAATCAACACGGTACTTAGAATCAGGCCTAGAGACAATTACTCATCAATTCGTGAAGTGCAGGTGTCTTTTTCAGCCCCACGCTGACACAGTAGAAGTGATTTCATCACTTTGGGTTTAATAATCACCCTGCTGCTGAACTGTGGGAGAAGAATAGGAGTGGGAGAAATTTCCTCTCTCCTTGCCTTTTAATCTTTCATTTTTCTTTTTCCATCTCTCGTCTATTAATTCTCAAAATGCCTCTCCATTGTGGAAATGCATCCCTCTTAATGAACTGTTTTGATCTCTTAAAGAAGATAATTATTAATAAATATACATATGCTACTCAAAAAATTTTTTTGATTTTTTAAATATTTCTGTTTATGCTTTAGTGATGGCCAGATATATGTAATATTACCTTCACTTAAAGATATTTTGTCCAGTACCATTGTAATACAGCTCCTTACAGGATTCTAACTCGTCTCAGCAGACATTGCTTGCTGTTTAAAGTTGAAGAATTATTTCTATTTTCTCTTATTATTTCAATCTTACTCTTAACACGCCCTCTCTCTGTCTAAACACCAGTAAAAATTTATTTACTGAGCCTCTATTCTGTGCTGGGCACTGAATATATAGCACAAAACTGATGTGTTTGCTCATGAAGACAAGAGACCGGCTGAGGAAACCGGTAAGCCAATGCTCACAAATAAATACATAAACTGAAGAGCCACCACGAAGGGAAAAAACTGTAGGCTGTGAGTGCAGAGACTTGACTTAGTTTGACAGATCAAGCAAGGCAGAAGTCTTCCCTCCCATATGAGGGCAGAGAGGACGTCACCAGCAGGTGAAGACGGAGATTGGGCTGAAGTTGGTGGAACATTCTGGATGTGGGAGTTTGTCAGGCTGGAAGCAGGGAAAGGCAGCTTTCCGTGGCTGGGGCAGGGGAAGAGCAGTGGCGATGAATCTGGAGAGACCGAGGGGCCAGGACACTCAGGGCTGGGGGTCACGTGCAAGACCCTGGATTTTATTCCAGGTAAATGTAAGACATTGAAGGGTTTAAACACAGAGAGGGCAGGAGTGGATGGCTGTCTTTGGTTAGATGAAACCACTACCAGTGTCGGTCTGGGAAACAGTCTTTCTCCAGCGCTCTAGCTCTGCTGTGAAAGAAGCCAGGGAACATGGGGCTCCCGGCTGTGGTCTTTCCCCCCAGCGTGACATAAAAAGGAGTGTTATCTCAAATCTTCCCGAGTCACAACATTCAAAGAGGCCAGCAAACATCAAGTGCTTTTAATCCTGAATACTTGGACTCTTCAAGATTTAACTATAACATGGTGTCCATTTAAGCAACGGTGAAATTCCTGATGATCAAACCATAATAAGGCGTGCAATCTGTATTCACCATTTTTCATGATAAATGAAAGCATTGTTAGGTAACAAGCTAAGAGTTTGAGGGTATTTTCAGTGCCATAAATCTTCTTCTGTAAGTTTAATTGCCTGCTTAGAACAATGCTTTCCCTTTTACTACAGTAATAATGCTAACTTACATCTGTACAGCTCTTCAGTTTCAAAGCATATTAGTTCTTTAATGATAGAGACCAGGTGTTCATTTTCCATTTTCTCTTTATAGTGCCCAGCATGTTTTGCTATATAACAGTTGATTTTTTTAAAAGACAACTAATAACTATCAATTGGAGATGTCATTGAAAAGGAAATGCACTACATTAAAAAAAAATTCTAGGTGCCAGCCCAATGGCGTAGTGGTTAAGTTCACATGCTCCAATTTGGTGGCATAGCGTTTGCAGGGTCAGATCTTGGGCGTGGACCTACATACCACTTATGAAGCCATGCTGTGATGGCATCCCACATACAAAATAGATGAAGACTGGCACAGATGTTAGCTCAGGGACAATCTTCCTCAAGCAAAAAAAGGAAGATTGGCAACAGATGTCAGCTCAGAGCCAATCTTCCCCACCAAAAAAAAATTAAAAAATAAAAAAACTAGACTACAACTATGCTTGTGTGACAGCCCTGTCTGAGACCTTGAGTGATTCCTCACTGCTCAAGCCCTGTGTACTCTCAACAGCCTAGAATTCACTTACTCTTGCAGATTACTCTCACCTCATCTCCCCCATACCTCTCCACACACAGCTGTTCCCAAGCCCTGTGAAATGTTACACGTCTATGTCTATACTTTTATTCCAGCTGGGCTTTCACTGTGGCACGTCCACCGTCCCCTCCCATGAAATTCAACTTTCAGCATGAATACGGTACACAATGACAAGCTGTGTGCCATGAGTTGGTTCACCATTCCCTCACTTTCTGTATTTGAATGGTTGTTTAATGCTTGTCCACACAGAAAAATCAACTTGGTTCTGAACATATAAGCAACCACAGACACTGAAATCTTATGAAAGTAAACTTTTTTTTAAAAAAACCACTCAGTTCAGAATATAATGACTAACTTTTACGATCATGAAAATGATAATGGGACGCTCCACTTGTGGGTCTCCAGGTTAACATCCATGCACACTCAGGAGTGCATGGAACCACTGTGGCAAATCTTATTCAACACAATTTATTTCTATTGTAGCAAAAGAAATTCTAAAAACTTCTTTCACAAAATCCATACACCCTTGTTGACTGGAATAGTTCCCCCTCAAATAGGAAGGTCTCAATGGGGCAGAGTAGGAACCATGAAATGAGCCACTACAGTGAGAAGGCCTTTGACTGAAAGGCAATCCATTCTTTAGCTGCCAAATATGTACAAAAATGAGCCAAGTAAATTCAGTAGATTTGGTTTGGGAGCAGAAAAATTCTGTTTCCCTCTAATTGTAGTCAACGTCTGTTCTTATGTATCTTTGGCATATCACCATTTCTTACTTTTTCTCTATTCCAGACGTCATTTTAATATTTCTGCTAGATAATGCTTAAATAAGGACAGTTTTATTTCTGAACACAAGTTATAAAAACAATGAAACGTCTTTATAGTAGCTTCTGATTAAGACGTGGATTGGGTGTGTGCAAGTCTTTATAGAGATGTGATATGTGAATCATGTCGTCCTCATTTTCGGATGCAGTAATAAGAAGTCATGCTTCTTTTCCAGTTACGTGTAATGGCCACCCAGGTCACCTCTCAAATACTTCTGATCTCTACAGTGTAGCGTGAAGAATAAAATTACATTTCCCTTTGAAATGAAGCTTCCTGCTCCTAACTTTTCTATTCACAGCAAAGTTCAAGTAAAAATTTTAAATTACATAGCATCTAAGAAAACAAAGCTATTGGGCTAAATTTAGGAAATCAAGGGGAGAACAGACAACAGAATTTGGTTACCTTGATAGCTAAAGCCTATTATTTATTCAACTAACAATTCAAACGGTAACTATGAGCATTCAATTTACTTAGTTATTTAGGTAATAAAAGTAGTTATCATGTTTGAAGTCTAATAGGTGTATTCCAGCAAAGAGAGCTGGAATTCTTTATTCTCAACTCCATTTGCTCACCAAATCCAGACTAGGAATATATCGCACGCATGTAACGGGGACCTAATGGGACAGCTGTTGTCCTGCGGAGTTCTCCCTCCTTTCTCTCCAGCTTCTAGGGATGGAAGGCATCCACCACGGTCTCCTGTGCCCTGGCGACCAGGACAGGAAGTCATTCTCATTCATCATGGGAACACTAGCCTCATTTCCTATTTAAAAGAGACAGTGGTAGGAAAACTGATCCATCCTTTTGAAGGAAATAAACTTGGTCTAAGTGGTTTTGAAATGTTGATTAGTCCAAATCCTCAAATAACAATGGCAGAGTTCAAACCCCTAGTTCATTAAAATACTCTGTTAGGAAATTTATGGGCTAGATAACTTTGGAACATTTTTAGCATCAGCCCTATAAACAAGGCATTATTAAACTCCAACCATCCAGGGCTGAAGGCTGCTGCTCTGCCAGGGCAGCCCTTCCGCTCGGGGCTGAATCTAGAAACGCTTTGGGAGGGACATCTGGAAAATCCAGCTCACCTTATGATCCTTCTCACATTTCACTTATTCACTAACACACCAAAGACTACCTGGCATGCTCAGTGAGTTTCAGGAAAGGAAAATGCTAGTGAAATAAAAAGGTGCAATCCCCCGCCCGCCGCCCCACAGACCTTGCTCACTGGGGTAGGGAGACAAACACAGACACCAACTCTGAAGACCCAGCCTGGACCTCCAGCCACGCCTGTAACGTTAAGGAAGCTGGATACCCTGCTGGGCTCAGTCTTCTCAACCAAACATCGAGATAATTCTACTTTATTTCACATAAGGATGAAATAAGATAACAGGAATAATAAGTTCCTAGCAAACAGCCATCCAGTAAATGTTGGTTGACTATGAACTTGTAGAAAATATTTTATTAATATTTATATAATGTTACATAAAGATAATATTTTATGAGCCTTTTTCTGCTTTTAACATCCCCGTTCCTTGCATTGCTGCTATAGTATACAACCCATGTCTCATCACCTTTCCCGATTTATTAAAAAATGTTTTTGATAAGCAAAAGGAAGTACATCTTCACAGTTAGGCTTCAGGACAAGATCAGTCAGAATTTTGTCTTTTGGTGATAGCCAAACTTAAATAAAAGAGGGACATGATTCAGTGTATTATAGTCTCAAGAAGACCTGGGAAGGAAGGCAGCCAGAGCTTGGAGACGTCAGGGAAGGCTCCGTGCAGAAGCGGGGGATGCACAGGCCCTCCTACAAAAGGGTGAAACTGACGTTCTGTGAGGAGGCCAACCTGCGGGTCTAGATTTCTGAACCTTTATATTCCATGATACGATTTTTAATTTGATCCTGCAGGCAACAGACAGCCAATAGCATTTGGAGCAAATGAGTAGCTAATATTGGCCTCATCAGAATTAATCTGATGATAGTGTGCTAAAGATATTAAACAGAAGAAGGAAAGAAAGTCAAAGATTAATATTTTAGAATTAAAGAATAAGTAAAAAGAAATCAGGAGGTAAAGATATTTTGGAGATAAGGAAGAGAAATGATATTTCTAAATGGAAATATCTTCTTAGCTAGCCAGGGGCACAGAACAGGCACTTACGTGAAAGGAGATACTAGTATGACACTAATCAGGAGAGACAGAAGTGACGTTTTGAGACACAAACAATTCCCTGGATTACACTGTAAAAAATAGCTCTCAGCTCTCGCTGTGCATTAGAATCACTTGCAGAACCTTTAAAATGTGCCCATGCTTGGTGCCCGAGCGCTGAGGTTGTGATCATAGCCAGGGTTGAGAATTACTGGAGCAGAGAAAGAACAGAGGGCAAAAACTGAGCCTCAGGGAACTCCCAAGGCAAGGTCAGAAAAGGAGATGGAAAGAGAAGCAAATTTACAGAAGTAGAAGGAAAGCCCAGAAAATGCAGCATGGCAGAATCCAAGGGAAGAGGAACTTTCCAGAAAAAAAACAGGTGGCAAAAACAGTGACAATTGCTGTTTAGGGGTGAGTGTTGCTGCCTGGCACCCAGCCAGTGCTCAACAGACATGTACTGAATGAGTGAGCGCTGAGAAGGCGGGCTCCTCCCCGGGGTTCAGGTGCACTCCAGCTCAGGAGTGCTGCCCTGGACCAGCATTCTTACGGGGCAGGAGGTCTTCAGGGCTGAACTGGATTGATTAGGCTAAGCTTGGGGTGGCAACCTTTCACTTCCTAGACTCTATTTTGAATGTGATTAAAACATGGCCCTCTGGCAGAGAAGAAAATGTAACAGCTTTCAAAGTAGAAAAAAATGATTCAATCATTCATTCATTCATTCAGCCCACCAGGCGCCCGACAGCCAGTCAGATATTTATACATCCATTCTTCAACAGCCATTTACTCCAGGGAATGAAGATAGCACTTCAAAACTTAATCTTCAAGCCGATTGATTTGCATTAATTTGCATATAATTTTAATCTATTTCAAAACTGTAGTAAAGCACATTTAACATGCATTTTTTGAAATACTTGGAATTCCTTCTGACAGATTTTCAAGCAAAAGCATATTTTTATTGTGATCAGATTATTTTTTGGCCTAATATCTACCACTGTTCTTCCACATGTCTCCACTTCACTAGAATCTAGTTTTGTTATCCTAAAAATGTCAGATTAAAATTATCACATTAATGTTCTTAATGCAAATTTCCGCTTTGAAGTCATTCATTAACGAGAGAAGCCCAGATCTCTTTAACTAAGCATGAACTATCTTCCCACTCCTCTAACTATCACTGCCATTTTTACAAAAGTTTTAAAGGAAACCAATTAAATCAATATTTCCATGAATACAAGAAGAGATCCTCACCTCTGTCGCCAGCTTTTTTCTCCATTATAAAAAGATCTCTATGCACGGTAACTTCATGCATTTCCACCACTGTAATGATTTGCAAAACCTGTAAATAAATAAGGCTTGACCTTGGCAGGACTGGATTGCTAACATTAGTTCAATACACAATATTTCAACATCTATGAATAAGCCCTGGATCATTGCTTCATCCAGATTTTACACAAATAATGACTGTTATATGTTAGAGTTTTTTCCTTCCATGTGAGATCAGTCAGTAGAAAACTCAACAACCCTCATATTATAGGACAACAACCAAAAGGCATGAGAATAGAACTTTCAAGGAAACAGAAGCAAAATAAAAGATATTATGTTAATTTTTAATAAAGATATATTTTCTCTTATACTATATGTGGGGAAAGGTTGAGAAATAAAGAAAAATCTTTCTATTTACAAGGGAAAGATAACGCTATCAATATTTTAACAATTTTTTTTAAGATATCACAGCCGTAGAGGTAACCCTTTACAATAAACATCTGAATGTATTCTATACATAAATTACTGTGACAGTCCCTAGGGATGTAAAGATAAGACTCAATTTTTCCCCTTAGGAGCTCACAGGCCAATGGATGGAATGCATACATTGAATGGAATGGAATTAAAACCCAGTTTACTCCAATTCAACAGCTTAGAATCTCTGCCTCTACCAACTGCTGGAGAAGAACTGTGGCTACAGTCAGATCTATACTAAATCAACAGGTCACAGGGAGTAGTAAGTCCCAAAGAAGGCAAATACCTCTGCTCGGTTACAAGAGCAGATAACGAGTTTCAGAGGTACGACTCCCAGCAATCTCAGCCAGAAAGTCTAACGGGTGTCAGGAGAGATAAGGGGCACATCCTTTTGCTCCTAACCCATATAATATCCTCCATGGCTATGCCCAGACTAAAAAAGTAATTCAGAAGCTCCTCTCCTCTCTGTTCTCCTCAAAATTAAATTTTTCATTTGACTTATGACACCTGGAAGTAGCAAAACAACTGAAAGTGGAGTCATGTGGGAACTTCAGTGCAATGGGAGTAGTTTAAGAAGTTAACCCTATAGCTTGACTGTGCAGCCAATCTCATGCTAAAGTACACAAGATGTTGTGAAAGAAGGAAACGATTCAACAGCAAAACAACTAGAAAGCTAGGTAGAACAGGAGTCAAGAATGCATGAGAATGGTAGCCACCACCTACCACATTCTTGACAGTTGCGTTCCCATAACCTCACTGGATGAGGACAAGATGGAGTCAGGGCCCTGTTCAAGTGTACGGTTGAAGTTCACAGCAGCTTCCGTGGATGACTGTCAGGAACTGACATGGGAGTAGGGAAGTCGGGATTTCATCTACACTTGATACTTGACTTACATTAGGTTGCTACTCCCCAACTCCAGATTCTCAGATGAGAATACAGTTTTCTCTGCTTGGCTGTCACCAGAAATTTTGCTGCCACACACACAACAAAAGAACTGGCAAAGTTGTGACCCAGTCACATTAATGATTGACAAATCTATGCAAAAAGTCAGCTGTGCCAGAAACACACACCTAAAGCATAAACGTGTGCAGCCCGAAATATTGCAAGCACAGTTGCCATTGGCCTCAGTCTAGCAGACTGTCAACACAACTGCTCCAAGGTGGGCCAAATTTGCCTCTCTCTTCCACCATTGCTACCACCAGGGGGCCACATCTTCTCTTAGATCTGCTGAACTGTGCCCGGAGCAATCGATACTTCACCTGCTACTCAGTGGCCCAAGTTCCTTCAGATGATGAGTGAGAAAGCTGAAGAGCAAATCAATTGCTATCATGTTCCAGAGAGAGATTGACCATACAAACGGAACATGGCTAGATCATACATGATGACACAACTCTGACCCACAAACTCTGCAGCTGTCACCCCAAAACAGTCAGGACTTGGATAGTGACTATCAGCGTCCTTATTTTTTTGCCCTTGCTTCCAACTCAGGACCAACCAAAGAAAGCCAAATATGCATCCAAACCAATCACATTAGATGCCTCGCTTCTACTTAGCCTGCCTCCAGCTTCACCACGCCAACAACCTCCCATCAGAGGATACACAAAACATTTTCCACTGTAAAGCTTTCCTTCTCCCCTCTGCCTGCCTTGGGGTCTCTGCCAAACAAGTCATGGTGGCCAACGCCCCCGCTGTAGCGAGCTCTGAATACACAGACTGTGTTTGATCTCCTTTGGGTGGTCTTTGTTTATTCCCACATGCTCCAAAGCTGAATGCTGGAATGTTCATTGCCTCAGCTTCAAAAGCCTTGGCTTTGGAACCTAAAAAAGAAATATATTTTTATAATTTTAAAGCAAATGGGAAATGAGAACTGGGAAGAGTAGAATCAGCATGTCTAGACTCTAGACTAGTCGCTACCATTAACTTAGACACTGAGGAGAACCTCCTGGCTTGTACCATTTTCTATCCCGTATTAATTATATTTGTGTACGTAGCTGCTAGACGGTAAGGTCCACGAGGCCAGAATTGTTATCTCTTATCTGTGTATCTACCATGGCACATGTTATAGATAAATGACACTCAAACAGTTTTTGAATAAAACAGTAAGTGATGTTCCACAATGGTTCGTAAATGTTAATACCATAATTATAACATAATACATTAAATACCAAATTAAAACCATAATACATCTCCTTTTTTGTCCTTACTCTTCACAGACTCCAGAAATCTTATTCTGATAACCAAGAGTACAAGTTAACCGGCTGTCCTCCGACAAAGCTGCAGAGGACACACCATTGTGTGGCACCAGCACAGAGGCACAACGAAAACTGCAGGGAAAGCCGGCCGTGGGAAAACGACAGCCTGAGACACGCCGGAAACTTCACTACTCTGTAACTGCCCTGCCTGCAGAGGGAGAGGAGGGTTCCAGGAGCAGTGCTGAGAGAGAGTGGATGAAGCTGAAGGGAGGAGTTTATCAATACACACTTAATTGATATTTTTGCCTTAAGGATGACAAAAGTTGGTACTTGCCAAGGATACCGCAAATGGCAGTTCCACTGTGGCACAATGATTCTCTAAGAGGCAACCCAAGTGCTTAAATACTTTGTTCTCAATCAAGGAAGTTAGTAGGAAAAATATGTTCCACATTACACAGCATGAGACAACTTTTAATGAGTTAAATCTGTTTTTCTCATTTCTTCTCTCTCAGTATTTACTCAGAACCATCAATACAGAAAGGTGGGGGTGTTGCAAGCAACCCAAAATAACTGGGAACAATTGTGCAACAACTTAGGGAAGATGTTCATGATATAGATAGAGAAATGCAGAGACATAAGTTTATTATTTGGCTTGAACTTTAAAGTCCATTTGTACACAGCTCATCTTTTGTTTCACCATAAATGAATAAGCTAAAATAAGGCTATAAATAAGCTAAAAATTTTTAAATACTTAAAAGAAAACTTAGAATAGATTTAGATTTATAAAAACATTGTGAAAATAGGACAGAGTTCCCATATCCCCCACACCCAGTTTCCCCTTATTAACATCTTGCATTAATATGGTACACTTTAATGAGCCAATACTGACATACTATTATTAACTAAAGTCCACACTGTATTCCTATTTCCTTAGTTTTTACCTAATGTCTTATTTCAGTTCCAGGATCCCATCCCGGGCTACACTTAGTTTTCATGATTTTCTAGGCTCCTCTTGCCAATATGTTTCTTAGACTTTCCTTGTTTTTGATGATCTTGAGAGTTTGAGGAGCACTGGTCAGATGTTTTACAGAATGCCCCTTATTTTGGATTCATCTGAAGATTGCTCATGATTAACTGGGTCTGTGGAGAGAAGAGCATAGAGGTACAGAGAGTACTCTCCTCACATCATATCAAGGGTGCCTTCTACCAACCTGACCTCTCACTGTGAGGTTCTTCTTGACCACCTGGCCCAAGTGGTGCTCGTCCGCTTTCCCCTGTAAGTTGACCCTTTTCCCCCCTTTCCATACTGCACTGCTTAGAAGGAAGTCACCACATAGTACAGCTCACACTCAAGAAGTGAGGACTTATGCTTCACCTCCTTGACAGCAGAGTATCTACATAAGTTATTTGGAATTCTTCTGCACAGGAGATTAAACAAATGGGGAGAAGGACGTTTATTCACTAATTCATTTATGTTAGCATAGACTCATGGATGTTTATTTTTTTAACCATGGGTTACATTCCTAGAGCGTATTTTTATTTTGTTGTTCAAATTGTTCCAGCTTTGGCCACTGGGAGTCTTTACTTTGGACCCTGTGTCCACTTGACATAATTCTATCACTGTGGGATTTTTTTGAGGACTAAAACAAAAACCCCTTACTTTCTTTCTGGCACTACAAGATGCTCCAGGCTCATCTTGTATATCACCAGTTCCAGGCTTAGAATCGGTCATTTCTCTAAGAACCCCTCCTTCCTTTTATTTGATATGGTATTAGGAACTTAGATGTGGGTGTCAGGTGTTCTTGTTGCTACTGGGGTGTTGTTGCCTCTAGGCACTTTTAGCTTCCAGAGCAAGGAAATATGTGTGTGTGTGTATGCATACTAACCAATAGTATATGTATATATAAATATTTATATGTACAAGTCTGTGTAAAGTGAGTGTATATATATATATATATTTGTGTGTATGCATATATCTCCATCTGTATTTATATTAAGCTAAACATCAGTTCATACTGATGTCTCTAACTCTAACCTGTTACCACATGGATCATTCTAGCCTCTTTCACTCATCTATAACCTCTCACTTTAGCTTTTTAAATTTTAGCAAGTCCAAAAATACACTTCAGCAGAGTCTCCCATGAAAATAGCAATATTTTTAAATAAAAGAGTAATCTTCCAATTGATAGTTCAATCCACATACATAATACATAGGTTTTACATTTTATCAGGGTATTAATAACAAGAAGCACCAACAAAGATTTCCTTTCTCGTTATGAATCCTACATAGTCTACGTTAGCACAAGCAGGGGTTATAGCTGAGGCTGAGATGTTCAACCTTCACTCAATATTTCTCTTGGGGCAAGTTATAATTGGATGTCACACCTATTAATTCAACTTCATTCTGATAATTATTTAATAATTTTTCTCCTATTTCTTTTTACAACTGCATTTAGAATAACATTAATATATGCAATGATAACATTTTGAAACATATGCAGTATTTAAAATTGTAATTACTGTATGATCATCCCATGGGAATCGTTAAAACCACACTAGCACATTCAGATCAATATAAAAACAATATATTACTGTATTTTACATATCTAAAAAGCTCAATGTTTCTATAAACTTTATTTTAAAAAGAAACAGTTTGCATTAACAAACATCTTATATCTTCAAAATGAAAAATCAGTGTGAATAATTAATATCTACTTTCATTTCTACTCATATGCTGATAAACCAACATTCTAGTTATGCTTGGGAGAACTGAGGATTATAGGGGAAAAAACTACACGCATTTCGCTCCCGAGGTCATGCATTTCTTAACTGAAAGTTAGGTCATAAATCCAATTCCCTTTACTCCATGCTTTCTTACTGAGGCAAGAAGTACTAGTTTATTCTTGTTACTATACTTTTGGATTAATAATCACTTGAAAGCCTTTTCCAAATAAATCTTTCCACAGTCTATCCATGGGTTGATGAATGTTAAAGCAGATGCATATCTGTCTGGTGAAATTATTCTCAGCCGTAGGCAGCTGATGCCATTAGGATATACCTTCACTGATCAAAAAAAGGAGAGAGTTTTGGAGTACACCTCTATAAGCCAATTTCACCCCTTTAAGAAATACTCCAAGTAGACTTTCATTCCAGCCAAGATTAGGTAACAGGGACTAGATATTTAATCTGCTTGTCTGAAATAATTGGAAAAAAAAAGAAAAACAGACAAACTATACAACAAAATAGTTTGCAGGGTACTGGTCAGGCCATGAAGTACACCTGAGATGCAAGAACAAACACGGTGAACCCCACAATTGGCTCAGCTCACTGCCCTGATGAAGTTTCCAGGCTATAGGTCAGGATGATGCATCCAGTGTGGAACCCAGCAGACTTCCTGTACTCAGGAGATGGAGCTGAGAGTGTTTCCCAGCAGGCAAACTGAAATGCCTCAAGATTCACAGAGAACTGGGCAAACAGAAGCTCACAGCTCAGCAGTGGGGAATAGTTAGACCTACACTGAGCACTGCTCTGGTCCCACATAACAAGTTTTAAAACTAAGCCTTAAAAGGATTAAACCATTTCCAAGAAATTTAGTTGTGTGTCAGAAGAATGTTCAAGAATATGTATAGCAGTGAAAATAATATCCATCCTTCAACAAGGTAAAATGTACAATGTCTAGCGTTCAAGAAAATATCATGAGGCATGCCATGAATCTAGAAGTGGTATATTGTAACTTAAAGGTAGACTCTAATAAGCTAAAGGTGAAGAATATAAACCTTAAAGCCACCACTAACATAAAAAGAGTTAGAGCTTGTGAACCAACAAAGTAGATAAAATGAATCATAAAAAATTGTTCAATTAACCTAAAAGAAAGCAGGAAAATGGAAAATGGAACCCAAATAACAAGATGATATATTTAAATCTTGCCATATCAATAATCACATTAAATACAAATGGTCTAAATATCCTAGTTAAAAGGCAGATATTACCAGATTAGATTTTAAAAGTTAAGATCCATGTACATGCTGCCTACATGAAATTCACATCAAATATAAATATACAGATGGGTTAAAAGTAGAAAGATGGGGGCAAAAAATCACTATGCCAACACTAATCAAAAGAAAGCTCAAGTGGCTACATTAAATCAGATGACGTAAGCTTCAAAGCAAAGAATGTTATGAAGGATAAAAAAGATCATTTCATAATGATACAGGGCTCATATCATCAATGGGACATAAATATCCTAAACACCCACACACTTAATGCCAGATCATCACAAGTAATGAAGCAAAAACTGATTAACTAGAAGAAGAAATAGACAAATCCACAGCTGGAGTCAGATTTCAATACCTCTCTATCAATATTTTATACAACAAATATAAAGTCAAAAAACCTATCACCCATTCCTGACAGTGTGTTTCAAGTGTAGTACCAACCAGTTTAATCTAATTGCTATCTATAGAACAATTTCTCTAACAACAGCAACATACACATTCTCTTCAAGTAGACCCAATGCATTTATCAAAATAGATCATGTTCTTAGGCATAAAACAATTCTCAATAAATTGAAAACATTTAAGTTATAGAAAATATGTTCTCTGACAACAAAATTAAATTAGAAATCAATAATAAAAGATCTCCAGAAAACTCACAAATGTTTAGAAACTAACACATTTCTAAATAAGGCAGAATCAAAGAAGAAAACAAAAAGAAAATTAGAAAGCTCTCTGAATTGAAGGAAAATTAAAACAAAGCATATCAAAATTTGTAGGATGCTTCTAAAGCAGTACTTAGGAGAAAATTAAGAGCACTAATAAATATATAAAAAAAGAATAAACCTCTAGGCAAACCAATCATGAAAAAAAGAGAAGACACAAATTAAGACAAAAATTATCAATAACAGGAAGGACAAAGGTAATATCATGAGAGTCTACAGATAGGTGAATATTATGAAAAACACACTAAAAACACAAGTGATTTCTGAAAAAAAATAATAAAGAGCAATTGAATAAATGGAGAGAGACACTTTCTTTATGGGTTGGAAGACATTAAGATGCAAATTCTCCCTAAACTGGACTATATAGTCCACATAATCCCATCAAATTCCTAGTAGCCTTTTTTGCAGAAATTGACAAGCTGATTTTATGAAAATGCAAAGGATCTAGAATAGCCAAAACATTTTGAAAAAGGGAAGAAAGTTAGAGGACTAACACTAATTTTAAGACTGTTATTATAAAGCTACATTAATAAGACAGTTATGAGTACAGAAATAAACCCACACATGCATAGACATCACAAAGTGCAATGGTAATAAAGATATAGTGACCTGGAAAGAAAGTGCAAAGGCAATACAGTGTAGAGAAGGTATTCTCTTTAGAAAATAGTACTGATACAGCTGGATATCCATGTGCAAAAAAATGAACTTGGACTCATGTCTCACCCATTACACAAAAATTAACTCAAAATGGATCATGGACCTGACTGTAAAACATAAAATTTCTTGTAGAAAACATAGGAGAAAACCTTTGCAACCTGGAATTAGGCAGAGGTTTCTTAGCTATGACACCAAAAGCATGACCCATAGAAGAATAAATTGATAAACTGAACTTCATGAATATCAAAACTTCTCCTCTTCCTATATTTAAGAGAATGAAAAGATAAGCTACAGACTGAAGAAACTACTATCAAATCATATATCAGATGAACACTTGTACCCAGAATATATACAGAAACCATTAAAACTCAATACCAGTCAACCCAATGAAATAAATGAGCAAAAGTTTTGAATAGATTCTTCACCAAAGAAGATATATGAATGTCAAATAAGCACACAAAAAGATGTTCAACACCATTAGTTATAGGAGAAATGCAAATTATAATCTATGCCTATCAAAATGGCTAAAATTAAAAAGTTTAAGCATACTAAATGTTGGTGAAGATACAGAGCCGCTGGAACGCTAATACGATACTGGTGGGAATGTAAAATCATACAACCATTTCTGGAAACAGTTCGTTAGTTTAAACATATGCTTATCATATGATCCAGCCATTCCACTATTAGATATTTACCCAAGAGAAATAAAAGTTTATGTTCAAAAATACCTTTACATACAAATATTTATAGTAGCTGTATTTGTAATAGTCAAAAATTGGAAGCAACCCAAATGTCCACCAACAGTGAATAAACAAATTGTGGTATAACCACATAAGCAATACTATTCAGCAATAAAAAGAAATGAACTATTTATGCAGACTGCAACATCAATGAATCTCAAAATAATTACACTGAGTGAAGGAAGCCAGACACAAGAGAACATGCTGTATGCTTCCGTTTACATAAACACCTAGAACCTGCAACTAACATATAGTGACAGAAAGCAGTTCATGCGTGGGGTAGCGAGGTCATGAGGGAGGGGTTGTCAAACAGCTCATAGAAACTTTTGGGAAAATGGACATCTTCATTTCCTTGATTGTGGTCATAGTTTCACGGGTGCGTATATATATGTTAAAAAAACATACTCCAACAAAACAAATACTGCCAGGCAAAATGTCCCCAGAAGAGCCAATAGGGGCCATAATAGAAATAGTACAAAGGGGTAAAGACTTAGACCAACATTAGCTTTTACTGTAGATGAAGGCAGTTTGAGGCTGGAGAACAACTTCTCCACCTGCTAAAGCTTTAGGGTTGACTGCTCTGCGGCAGACTCCTGTGTGAGGAGGCATGAGACTAGCAATCGTCCCGCCTCAGGACTGAGCTCTACAGTGTTCTCATCTTCAAGAGATTTATTGTGGGCCCTATTGGGAGCTATTTACCTAACAGAACATTTTTAATATTTTGTCAGAAAATTAATACATTTTTTGTATTCTGGTAAAATACACATACCATAACATTTGCCATTTTAAGCCAATTTTTGGGATAAAGTTCAGCGACATTAATTTCACACACACAATTGAGTACCAAAGATACAAGAAAGAATCGAAGAAAAGGAGAGAAAAGAAAGGAAAGAAAGGACAGCAGCATGAAACAAGCTTTCAGTTTACTGCCTCATAACAAAAGAAAAGGTAAGAGAAAGAGAAGTGAGGACAACAACAAAAAGAAAAAAGAAAGGAATAAACGTATTTAGAACCCTACCAATTCAGTTAGGAGAAGCAAAAAGGAGGAACCAGAACCAAAATGTATAGTCTCATAATTAGGACAATAGCTTTAATTATTGAAATTAATTTCATCATCCACTTAAAAAGGAAGCGAACGAAGAAAATCTCAACAGTAACCCAGAGAACACAGGGGTCACCAACAGTATATTTTGAAGTCTGTGAACAGATAGACCCGCTTTAGTTGCTCAGAGACTGTGCAGACCACTATCCAGAGGCCAGACTCTTATCCCATCCCACCTCACACCCTCATTTCAGTAGCCACTTTCTATACTTCAATCCAGCCAATCAAGAACCTAGAAAGCCCCTAGGAATCCACCTCATCAGACATCAAATGCCACAGCACGATGGGCCCAATTATATTCAGAAATCTACATGTCAAGTCAACTCCTCTTTCTATCACTTGCCCCGAACACTGTGCTAGGCACTTTGAGAGGTGAAATAAAGACTTCAAACACTGTGCAGGCTACACAAACCAGGAGAGTATGATGCAGTATGCAAACAAAGAATAAAATGGGCAATTTGTGCTAAGTACTTCAAAATATTTTCTTACAGCAACAGACACAGAAACTCCATTCCCCCTCCCCACCCAGGGGCACTGAGAGGCCCAGCAGAATTCCATGAATACAAATGCAAAGCCAAATAGACTCATGCAAGGGATACACAACTCAACTCAGCAAAATGAGTGTATGAACAGGTGATTCCACTGTCAAGTACTACAGCAGAGATAAAACTGGAAACCTCTTCCAATGTAAATAAAACTGGTTAACAAAGACAAATAGAAATAGAAATGCAGGAGTTTTTATGAGTCAAAATTTAATACATTTCTTATAGAACATATCAGAGATAATTTCAGTATCCAGTATCACCCAAGAGAATTATATTCATTTTAAAATAGCCTCCTTAGCCTTTTAAGTCACCTAAAGAAATGAGTTTTCAAATTATACAGAGCATTTCTCCTATCTCATTGGGCCAATGGCATTCTTCCAAGAAAATGCTTCTGTTGTAGAAACCCTGACATGGCAATAAATTTCATTTTTAAAAGTTCAGAAATTTAAGATGTCTCATATGCTAATATGAAATATATGTATTTCACAAATAAGGGAAGTCAAACAACCAAGAGCAGTGAAATAGTGGTCTGTTGATAAATATTTTAATGTATTAGTGCAAGCTCTCTTCCTTGTATCCACTTTTAATGTAATTTCCCAGTATGTTGGTATTATTTACAGGTGTTCTTTCCCGGTACAGCATTTATTTTAATAACTTTCCTTTATGAGAACAGAATACAATAACAAAACAACCACGCAAAAAGATACATATTTAGCTCCTCATGGTGCAAAATGTTTTTTGAACTGATTACATTTTCTTTCAGGTAATAAACTTGTTCATCAATGAAATGTGAGAATTTATTTCAGTACTCTATTATAAATATAAAACAGATTAGAATATCTGAACTCTTTATAAAATAACCATATTTTAATTGGGAAAAGTTCTCTCATATGCTATAACTCTTTGTAAGTTGTTAAATTATTGATGGTATACAAACCATCTTATTTTCCTGTGAAAGCTTCAACCATTCTGCAATACGAATTTTTAAATCTAATGAATGGTTTAAAATGAGTATACAGGGGCCAGCCCTGTGGCCCAGTGGGTAAGTTCACACTCTCAGCTTCGGCGGCCCAGGGTTTCACTGGTTTGGATCCACTCATCAGGCCATGCTGAGGTGGTGTCCCACATAGCACAACCAGAGGTGCTCACAATGAGGATTTACAACTATGTACTGGGGGACTCTGAGGGGAAGAAGAAGAAGAAAAAATAATAATAAAAAAATAAAATGAGTATAGTCAAAGACTAATGCAAATATGAAGTGTCTAAATATAGTCTAGCCAGAGGCATATGGCTATTCAAAACTTGGTAAATGGATTTGCATACATGAGCCAGAAACTAGAAATCATGATACCAACTATATTAGCATGCTGACCACAAATGTCGTCCAGGAATGAGATAGTATGGAAGACGACACCTGCTAGGCTTTACAAGGTGCTCTTGTGTGACGTGATACAATGAATCTTAATTATGTTGGGGTGCTGCTTCCTGCTATGCTCACTCTGGATTTCTGAATTCTGGCAAGGAGAAGAAAGGATCTTAACAGGTCACTATGTGCCAGGCACCCTAGTTTCTCATGAATGGCCTATGTTGAGATATTCAGAGGAAGAAGTGGCCATTGAGTGTGTTAACCTTTGAAACACCTTCTTAGACGGAGGTGGTGAAATTCCTTTCTCTGACCTGTGTGCTGGATGCTGGTGGCATTCTCCAGGTTGGGTCGGAGTTCTCCACACTGTGGTGATGTGAGGCACCAGTGCCCTTCTGCCATGTAATAGCTCTTCCCAACTATGACACTTGCCCTGTTTGTGCAATGCCATATTACTCCCCAGGAGATATCAGGTAATGGTATTTTTTAATGTAACCACTCAATCACATCATATATTTCTGAACATAATAGGTCAATCATGTCATGCCCAAAATCATGGGATAGCACTAGTAGAGGATGTGACCAAGAAGAGAATGGTGACTGGGAACAGCAATTGGGACTACGGACAACCAACAACACTTAACAGCCTGGCATATGTTACATCACAAATATTACTATTACTTTTTCCACTAATGACTCTGAACTAAAGTGTTTATAATTTACACCCTGCCTTCAGTTAAAAGACTTGAAGTAGCTCATAAATAATGACAGGTACAAAAGAGAGACAAGTCAAATGTATAGATGATTGGGAAACAAGTCTCAACCACACTGTTAACACAGACCTGCTACATTTAACTTTGAATTCCTGGTCACCAGGATAAAAATGTAAGGGTTATTACGTCACATAGGATCCTTGCCTTAAGAAAAAGTGTGCTGTAAGGGAAAGAAATGACCTTCTGTTAGTAAACTCTAAAAATAATTTATCACAATGGTTATAATACAAGAAATATGAAACAAAGTAATCAAGTATTCTTAAGTGTTGCTTATAATTGTTCTCAGTTAGAGCAAAAATATTAAAATAGAGTTCAAGAAATGCATTTCTGGGCAAGCTCAGCTAGTAAGTACTCTGATGATCTAATCATAGAAAAAGGTAGACATTTTTACAGAATGCCTCTCTTTGGAGAGAGCTTGGGTTCAAACCAAGTATTCTTTGTTGATAACAGAAGAGAAATCCATGCACTGTGGGGTCAAGTGGCTAGATTGGCATCTCATTGTCCGCCTTGACCAGCCCACTGCACATTTTTCTCTAGTAAAAGGAAAGCCCCCTCCCTCAGCCAACAAGCCCCAGACATTCCTCAGACCTGCCCAGTGGGCTCAGAAGGCCACCCTGAGCAGACACGGGAGTGTCCCTTGCTCTCTGAAGCTTCTCTGGTGGTCCCTGTAACGTATAATGACTGACACTCTTTCCCTATTTGGAAGGACGAAGGAATGCCTCCAAGTCATCAAAGATCACTACCAATCTGTTCGTACAAAAATTGAAAGAGAAAGGGGTAGGGTTTGACAAAATGTTATCTTAATCCACCAGAGGCATTACTGGACAAACCAGAAAGGAACAGAACCTCTTTTCCTTATCTCAGCTTGGGAAAATAAGAAAATTTAACTCAGTAATTGTTCAATGTTTACATTTTGAATATTTCTATTCTTTTCCTGACTAATACTATCTGAGTTTTAAATTTCTGAGAAACAATGACTACCTATATTTAACTTACTTTATGCAGAAACAAGCATATTATCAAACCTAAGCAGGTTATTAAAATAGTTTATATTAATGATGATGATAAAAATGCTATAAATCATCTAGAGAAAGTAAGCAGCAGCATTTTCAGAGGAAAGGACAATAATCCAAGAAGCAAACCACATGTATCACAGGACTCAGTGCCACAAGGCACTGATGGTGGAGCACGGAAGCTGGCTCCTACTAGCTCGGGGGGCAGACTGAATTTCACGCATTTTGTGAGCCAGTTGTTAAACCATAACCATCGTTGAATATCTAATTATATAATATTATAATTAAGCGAATTACGTTAAAAGCAAATATAATAGCAAGTCAAAACTCATCACTTCCTAATATCTGACCACATTTTACTGTTACCTGTGCTCTTGAGGTTATTTACACCTGTTCTTATGTGTATGGTGGCGGGATCCTATCATGTTGCCATTGCGCATTTTCCCTTCTCCACTTAGTAACATCACACTGGTGGTTGGAATTGTCCATATTGGGGATATTTTCATCATGGTAATTGGCTCAGGCTACAAATCAGTTGCACCTTACCTCTTCCTGGCCCCAAGCGCTGGTGGGTGACCTTTTACCAGCACACCTCTGCAGACACCTCACCAAAATGAACCGAGCACCACATCAGTGCACCATGGTGTCAAGGATGCAAGTTACCTTTGTTAAAGGACTGCCAATGCCAAATTTAAGGAAGCAATTTTGCAATACAGTAATTCATTTTTTTTTCTTGAAGTAACAATACATTTCTTTGGTTCCATGGAATTTACAGAGATTTGAGTCTTAATATCAAAGACGGACTAAACATCTTGTATGAGAGTGCTGCCCTTAGAAAAGCACAAGCATGCTGCTCTGAACACGACCAACAACATTTATGAAACCCAAAGTACCTGTATCGCTTCCATCCACATCTACCAACCACCTGAAACAGCTGTAGTTGTAGCTTCTTGCAACCTCCTCCAGTTCCAAATAAATTCCATTGCCTTTGAACACATCCATATTGGGATTATACAAATTCAGGGTGGTCTCCACAGTCACAAAGTGTCAGGAAAAAGTTATAAATCATACCACTACATGGAAACACGCCCCCGTATGCGTGTATTCAGTAGATAATAAAAAACACAGACTCAGAAGGTAATTTCAACATGTGTGATGATGGAAAGGAAAGAGGGGAGGCATTTATACTAAAAAAGGTCAATGACAAGTGAGAATCTAAAAGGACGACAGAACTGATTGGGAATACTTGACTATACTCTCACTTAAAGCATGACCTCTTAGATTTATAATCCTAAAATCACATATGTTTTCATTAGCACTGAAACAAAACCAGAGTACATTTATGACTTAAATGAGGAGTCTGCTCACTTTCAGGAAAAGCTAGGAACTTTTTACAAAGAGGAGAATTGATGGACCATTCCCATGATGATGAAGGCAAAGAACCTGGGGAATAGTCCTCTAAAATGTGAACGAAATATTCTGGCTAAAACTGAAACTTCGCTTCCATCAAAGAGAAGAGGAAAAGAAAAAGTTGGAGTAGAACAAGCCTCATATATTTTGCAAATACGAGTCACTGTCAAAATCAGTCCCTACTATTATTGGGGACTTCTTTTGATCACCAAGGATTAAACAAAAACTGATTGTCCTTTTTCCTTCCTTATTCATGCTCATGACAATCAAGGGCGATAAAAAAGGCAGTCACAAGAACTCTAAAATGACGTCAGCCATACTGCTTGCCACCAGCTGTTTGTGAAGTGCTGGAAGATCATGGTGATGAATGGGTCTATTAAAAAAAAAAAGCAAAACCTTATTATTATGCTCAGTAACCCAGATTAAGAGAGATGTAGGAGGTAATCAAGTAATTTGTGTACAAGATATCTAAAAGAACTAAAATTAGCTGAAACACACCAGGTTGTAAACTCGTTGCATTAGAAACCATAGGCCTTTCTAATTGACTACTTAAGAATATCCAGGACGTTATAACAGGACTGAGTTTGTATTTTAGGTATGATAGATATTTGAGGTGCATGTACTGTTGGGTGTTGGGTATAGGTGGTCGTGTTGGGGGTAGAAGAATGGACAATGGTAGACATAGAACACGGGATTATATACTCCAAAATCCTAAATTTCAAGGGTTTTTTTTCCCCCTCAGCTTCTTTACCTATTGCAAATAAATCAGCCTTAGTTCACAAAAGGAAACTCAGCAGTTTGTCTGGTTTTCTTTAAAATATAGCACTATGAAAATAAAGCGTACATATTATTCTTCTTTGGTCAATATAAAACTTGATAAAAAATACAAAAGCTCTGGTCCCAACGATTTGTTTTAAGATTTCAAGTTTAAAGCCGTTATTGCTGTATTCTTTAACAAGAAAAAACACTGAAGCAGATTCAAAGGGATAATATTTTAAGTACTTTAAGAAAAAATATAGGATAGAAGAAATACAATATGTTCTGATATTTGTGCTTTTACCCATAAAGTTCAGCACATATCCATAACCAATCAAAACTCTAATAAATGTCTATTTGCTACCAGATTCACTATTCAGAATTCTTCTATTTATCAAATTGGTCAAGTCTTTCTAAATTAGATTTTTAACACCCTTTTGACTTTCATTATCAGCTATCCCAAGGGCATTAGCTCCAGAGAACTTTCTGTTAGATGTAAAAGATATAGTCTAGCATTCTTTCTGAAAACATGTCCCTGTACTCATTTTAGTAAATGTGATAAAAATAAGTTTCAGGCACTGTAAGGCAAAAGATTATTAACATTAAAGAACATTTAAAAGCATCCAAGTACACTGTTTCTAGTTCTCAGATCTGAAGGACAGAAGTAACATGGATTAATAAATACATAGGCACAGAAACAGTGAAGACCAAGGTGTGATGATAACCCAGCACTTCCACTGTCTGTACTGTAATCATCTGGTGTCATGACAACAAGTATATAGATAAGGTCAATGATATCATGGCCTGACCCTCACAAAAAAATCTGATTATTGGTACAATCCTTGGCTTAAAAGGGTGAAGCAATGTGAAATACTCAAAAAGAGCAATGCAATGAGAAGGATTCAGAAAACTGGGACCTATAGTTACTACTGCTATGAACTCACCAGCCTCAGGTGAGCCATTGAAAGTCACTTTCTGCAAGTGTAAAGTGAGCCTCATCGTCCTCAATGATGATGAATGATGAATGATGATCCTCAATGATGAAAAAAAAAGACTCATCACACTCCAAAGACCTTCCGATTCTCCAAAACTCTTCTTTCAGAAAGCAAAATGGAAAGTGAGAAATGTTTTAGAAACGCATTCAGTAACCAATGTTTTCTTACTGCTGTGACAGAATGATTATTTGTCATGAATTATTAAGAAGGAATTTTAAGATTATTATGAATGACATCTCCCTTATATGTATAAACACAAGGGAAATGATATAATATGGGTAAGACACTGTCAATGGGGAAACAATGCTACAGAAAATGATATTATGAAATAATACTATAGAAAACAAGACTTAAATTTAAATCTAGAGTGAATTGTTATCCTTTTCATGAGGACAAGGGGGCAAGTTAGAAGTCTGACTGCTGTGGTGGGCAAGCGCTCACAACTCCACAGCAGCTGTCCGTGACTAAGGAAAAGCCTTTGAGCTTGCTCCAATTCTAAGATAAAGAGGGTTTTACTTTCTATATTCTTTTGGATGAGCATTTCTCTTATACTATAAACTTAAATCATAAAAGTTAAGGACACTTACTTCACCTATTTAAAAACTATATTCCATTTAACAATAGAATGTGGCACTGTTTAACAAAGCCACGTAACATAAATGTAAGTTAACGTTGACAAATTTGTCTAAAGTTCTAAAAATTGATATTTTCATAAGACAGCAATAGAGGAAATGTTCCATGTCATCACATGACACAATATACACAATACCATATGAACAATACTACACAAAATGCTCTCAATTGTTATCTCCATGTTTGGAAAATGTATCCCCAATCAGTTTGTATTACTTTAACCTGCATCATAATTTGTGTATCTTGTCCTCTCCCACCTACTTTTACGTCTATTTCACTCAATATTTTTAGATGAGAAAGCCAGTGCCCAGAGTCCTTAAGTGGTTTGTCCTGGATTATGTATTAATTAGTGGAAAATGTGGAGCTGAAATGCAGGATTCCTCGTTGGGAGTTCACTTTGTTCTATCTAAAAGAAAACTTACTACCAGGAATGATGGAACATCCAAAGGCTACTAAATTTATTTGGCTTAACATATTCGATGTAATATGAGAAAAGATAACCTGCACCTGGATGGTTTATAAAATCTTCAAAAGAACTGGAGTCAGATGAGAATTCCATTGTGTACATAACAAAACCATCCACAGAGTAACAGGTAGCTTGTCATTATTTTTGTACATTCGAGGCTCTATTCCTCTGTCCACAGCAAGGAAATTCAACCGTCCCTGTGAAGCAGTGATGCAGGGCTGTCGAGGAAGCATATGGCCTACAGACTCTGCTCAGGCAGAATGTCAGGCTGGAGGAGGGTAGCTGATTTCTTGGCCAGTCTCAGCATATCTCAGCCATTGTCTCTGAGCCGGGTGTTTGCCTTTTCTAAATAACAGACTCCACTAATGGACGTACATTCTACTGCCCCGGTACACCTAGGAAAATGCAAGTGGATATTCAGCTGGATACCGGAAATTTTCCCAAGCACAACCATTAGGAAAGAAGATTGCTACCTGACTTGAAAGACAAATCATTCAGGAGTCATTACAAAAGCAAATTTATTCATAAAACACGTACTAAACATCTTCTACAGACCAGGTACTGTATGGATGTGCACAGATGATAGTCACAATGTTCCAAGGAGCTCAGCCTAGCAGGACCAATGGGCAAATCCAGCTCAATTGCTCCACTCTGCCAAGACAGAGGACTTGAGGGGGAACACCACCCATGGGCAGCAGGAGGGAAAGAGAACACACAACTTCACTGTCCGTATATTCAACCTTGTCCGCAAAGTTGGTGTTGAGGGTCCTCACCAAAGTTCTTTTCCTTTAAAGGTAACTGACAATTAAAAGATATGTTTTCTCCTTGAAAAGTGGTAGAAGAGAATTAATTTCCACCAATTAAGAATATATTGAGGGTCCAAAATCTGGTACCTGAATTTGCTACACTAAAATGACAAAACAGCAAAATTCTCATTCATGTGGTCAAGGGAAAACAAGGCCTTCTCTTGTGAATGTTATATCTACTCTCCAGAAATCCCACTGACTAGGAGGGGATAAGTTTAACTAGATCAGACTCAGTACAGAGTCATGGTTTGCCTTCCAGAATGCCACCTCCAATGGCATTGGTGCTGAGACTATAAATTTCACAAATATTATTTCACAACTGGGCAGGAGCTATGCTTCCTCTTGACATTCCTGCCTCAACACCTGCCAACACTTAGGAAGCAAATGTCTCTCCCACACACGAGATTCACCAAAGTTGGGAAGTCTCTAGGAGGGGAGAGGCTCCGATAAAAACTGAAATATGTCGGGTACTTTTGCGAGTGAATGCCAGGGCAGCCCCAAGGCAGCAAATGAAACTTGCCCCAGGTGAAGGGTGACGAACACTGCTCCTAAATAGCACGTAGTAGGAATTCAAAAAGATGAGTAACCCCTAGGCTGCCATAAAAGCAAATTTCCCCTTTCAACTATGATGAAATGATGCAAAAGCTATGTGAACAGACAAGAAACATAACCATGTTTAGTTGATCCGGACTCTAAAGAAACAAAACATCGCCGTCCTGTGTGCCCAGAGAACTAAGCACTTCTCCAGTCACAGCTCTCTCACAGTGCATGACTGGAAAATGGCTTTAGTCTTATTGATATTTTTTGTCTTTATTACACTGAGAATGGGAGCAAAATGCTCATAATTTTCACAGTATTTGATGCTCAGAGTATCTATATTATGATGAATATAGTTTTCTATTGTATTGGTGCGACTATCATGTACCATCTCCAAGGTAACTTGTTTTAGATGTGATGTTTTGTTATTTGCTCCTTAAAGAAAAATCAATGTAGATGATTTTTTTAAGTTAAAAAAAAATGTCATACTCTTCATAAATTCCTAAGGAGCCCAGAGCAACATTGACAAGGGAAAATAAATAGGGCAAAAAACTTATTAGCCAGACGAAGTTCCAGTGACCTCGTTTGGTGCCCGGAGATGCAGTAATTTTTCAAATGTTTAGCTTATTGCCATCCAAGGAGAGGGCAGTAAATTCAGGCCACTGCATGGAGTCTGAAGTGCACACCGAACACCAGAGCTCTGGGCTCTGTAACTCACAGAAAGGAGCAGACACGAAGCACCTTCACACAAGAAAGGTGTTCTTTGGGGCTCCTTTGACCGAATCCAACAGAATCCCACGTACAGGCATTCGAGGAGTAGTAAATTAAGCCTGTACAAAACACGCCTTCAATGTCCTGAAGGTAAGATCCCACTGGACCAGGCCACGCCTGTCACCATATACTAGTTTCTATGCCACCTGAATGACCTGACCCCCATATGATTTATGTGATCCCGCAAACAAAGAAAGTAGCTATTTTGATGAATTAATAGTACCGAGTGAAGACTCTGGTTATCAGTTAATTGAAACAGATTAGAGACAGAAGAGGTAAAAATAAATAAAATCTACTGATTTATTCAACACATACATATTTATTGAGCGTCTCCTGCATATCAGGCACTGGACTAAAGCGCTCAGGATGAAATAATGGATAAAAAGCATTCTACTGGTCTAGGTGAGGGGATGAATCTGTGTAAGTCTTTGTGATTAGAGCTGTGAGGAGAGCACATCCAAGTATTTTTGTAGGTTTAGAGGGCATACAGGGGCATCCAGCTAGCCTTGAAGAGTCATGTCAAAGAAGGATGGCCAAAAGAGACCTGATTTCTAAGGCAAGTGCTAAAAGAGGAGGAGCTGCCAGTTGGGCACAGGGAAGGGGAGACACCAAAGAGGAGAGATGAGAGAGCTTGGCTTATCTAAGGAACTGCTGGCATTTAATTCAGTATGATGGAAATCTAGAATTGATGGGAGAGGCTGGAGAAAAAAAGATGTTGCGGGGGAAAGAGGGGCCAGATCACACAGTAAAAGAAGCATTGATTCAGTTTCTAGGAAAAGGGGCAGAGAAGTTGAAATGATGAGAAAAGTATTACAAACTATAAAGGAACCATCATAAATTAACGGAAATTTATTAGTAAAAACTGACTGAGCTTTGAGAAATAGAATTTCTTATGGCTTGAACAGTAGGTAAAATATGATTATACTTTCAGAGTTTGGGTGCTATTCTTTCATTGTATTTGTTCTTTGATTTCATTTCACACACTACCTATCACTATTGATTCCTAGAGTTTTATCGCCACTGTATGTAAATAATTATTTAATCTGTTATAGCAAGGTGATAGATCTGATATTCATGTGGGCTCCACAGCTTGGATCTTTTTCAAGGCCACAGACTGAGTGCTTAGCCCAAGTCCTACAAATACAAATTATTGGTCAAAGTGGACATTGAGCAAGAATGCTAATTGGGAGTACAATTCCATTATCACTGCTGAAAAATCGCAATGTGAACTTAACCAGAAATCTCATCTTTGTCAATGAAGAACGGGTAATAAATGAGCAGTTATCAAAAATAAACAATCGTGTTATTTCAACTTATAAAAAGGGTGTGTGTATACCAAAGTAACATTTATAAATCAGTTGCTTAAAACAGAAGCAATGTTATCCTCGGTAGTTTGGTTCCCGCACCAGCCCACAAATGGCTATTTGCCACATAAGACAACTAAGCATGAGTTCAGTTGTACCTAGCAACCAGTGAACTTGTCAATCAACCTTCAAGACTCAACAAAAATGATTTCCCTTCTTGTTGATGGTTTCCAACACCCCAGAGCAGAATTAATTCTTCCATCTGCAGTATTTAATACACTGTGTATGAATGTTTGTGTGTCATTTCCCCCTCTGGGCTCTGAACCCAGGCCCAAGCCTGAATCCTGGCACAGAAAATAATAGAGGCTGGCAGGATCACTCTTCTGCTGGGGGAACTAAGGAATGTCAGGAAGTGTGCCCTGCTCTCTTGCTGCCAACCACCCTTGCAGAACAGAGGCAGAGAGCACGAAGGGCCTGCCACAGCTCTAGCCTCTCCTTTCAGACTTTTCTTTCCCCTTCCTGTTCTCCATCCCATTGCTTCAAGCGCTGCCCTCAGACACTGGGTAGAAACAGAATTGGGAGTTAGCAGGGAAGGGAAACAGCTGGGGAATGGTGAGCATTCTGCCCCTGCAGCAGAATCTGTGGTCGTGAAAGGGAACTTAAGGAGTGTGTCCAGGCACAGAAGAAGCCCCCAGATGGGTAACCATGACAGGACAGTGAAAGTCGAGGACGTCCACATTTTAGAGATTTGCTGTACAATTCTTAAACCAGAAAGGCATAGGATGTCTTATAAGCATGCAACTTATAAAGATCTTCTGGCTTAATGGGAATTCGATAACCTACAGCTCAAAAAACAAAACAAAACAAAAATACTCCCCTGACATCTTCAAAGTCATTTAGAGAAAAGAAAAAACTGAAAACAATATTCACTTTCTAAAGATTCGCCTAACTGGCAAGTTTGCCAAAGCATATAAATCCACTGAAGAAAGCCTGTGCTGCCACCAGTTAGCAGGCATGCAGGACTTGTAACAAAGCCCTTCCTGTAAGGAAGGCTTCCTAAGACAGGCAGGGAAAGCAACTCTTCTGCCCGAGCTCCTCCTTTATTTACTGTCCGCTCTGTAATACCCACTCACACTTCCGGAGTGTGCACTGTGCACCAGGCTCGCTTCTAAGCCCTTGCTAAGTGTTCGTTTATTTAATTATCACAATACCCCGACTAGATTGTTGATTCCTATTTCTTAGTCTTTATTTTCCAGAAGAAGACAGCTTTGAATCTATAAACTCGGAATCTAGGGTCTGCCCTCTTAACTGTAACAACTGGTAAAAAGTAAATTACGAAAAAAGGAAAGAAAAGCTGAACCAATTTTATATTTAGCACAACAAAAAAGAAAGAAGAAATCTCATCTAATATTAGACCTAAGTAAATTTAGCAAGGAAAAGCTTAAATGTGCTGCTGCACTTCTAAAGACATAGTAACCAACAGGTAAGGACACAGGTTCTGAAGCCACACTGCGTGGGTTTGGATCCAACTCTGCCCCTTATTCTCTGTGACCTGGAGGGAGACGCTTAACCTCTGGGAATCTCAGTTTCCTCCCGTGTGAAGTGGGTCATCTGTCAATGAGTGTCTGGCACCTAGTAAGTTTCCATATGTATTAGCACTGTGTGATGGACTGGACTGTGTCCGCCCCGCGAATGCGTGTTGAAACTCTAACCCCCAACATGACTATATTTGGAGACAGGGCCTTTAGGAAAGTAATTAAGGTTAATAGAGAGCATAAGGGTGGGGCCCTAATCCCAAAGGACAGGTGTCTTTACAAGCAGAGGGAGAAGCACCAGAGATCTCTCTCTTCCTCTTCCCACGTGAGGCCAGGAGGAAGGTGGCCCACAAGCCAGGAAGAGAGGCCTCACCAAAACCAACCCTGACTAACGCATGCTGATTACGATGACACCAGGCTTTCTCCACGCCAGTCAGTTTTGATCACGCCATATTGTCACAAGCATGTTCCAGACCGAACTGTCTCCCTTGCATGAGGAGCTCAGACAGGAAGCCATCGTGAGACAAATCAGGACGCCAAGCCAGTTTCGACTCTTTCACTGTGAGACCAGCTCAGCCTGAAAAGCAGAGCCTGTAGCATAGACACTTGTTGAATCCCGATTAAAAGAAAATACCACGACAGGTAAACGGAGCAGAAATTTTCAAGGGACAAACACTTTTCAAAGTGAAAAAGAACCACAAATCTGGAATACCACCCTTCCTCGTGTAATCTGAACTAACTAGCATTTAATGTGGGTCCAATTACTATTAGTAACAAATAGTACAAAAATACTGTAAACAAACTAAAACACTGAACAGAAATACCCATCTTTAACCCAGGAGGGTAATGAAATTGTAAAAAAGGGATAAAAGCACATTGCCAATTGGAAAGATATGGTGGAGAAATACATTTTTTTTTTTTTTTTGGCAGAATTATTGGGAATAGCATTAGTTGCACGGAATCTCCTTTTTATATGGCTGATTTAAAATATTTTACAAATGGCTGCTTGGTGTGGCTTTATTCAAGCAAATAAACAAATAGGAGTATCTTAATATAAACTTAGCAAATAGTATCATTTTAACAAGGAATGACACTCATAAGTGATTTACTAATATGAAAAATCATCCTCTCATGCATATGCAGGGAAGACTGCTGTTTCAGAGACAAAGGGACAGCCACAGCCACAGCTGTAGCATGCCAGGGAACCAGAAGATTCTTAGATAATTAGGCTGATCAACATTCCGGCATAACCAAACCAGTGACATTACACTCCCCACACCAGCCTCTAACAGGCCCTCAGCTCACAAAATGTGTGACTTCAGTTGTTGTAAACAAGAGATTTAATTTTCATTGTTTCTCATCAAGCAAATTTTTAACAGCATTATTAACCCGAAAATTTGTGGAATAAAAAAATGGATAAATATTAAGAGCCGAGTCTGATAATCAAAGCTGAAGAAGCTATTAGCATGTAGTAAGAGATTGGAAATGGCAAGATTCATGATGCCTCAGTAACAACAACAAAAACAGCCTATTCAGCACTTTGATTCACCAAAGTAGAGTCAGACTGAAAAACGCATTGACAACAAAAGCAAAGCCGAGGGTCGGGGTAGGTGTATCCATTTTGCATACCTACTGGATTTACCATGAGATTAGAAACCTCTAAAAAAGCATCTCTTTTTCAAACCAATAAATCACTAATATCTAGTTAGTGACTTGCATTTTTGACAAAAATAAATTATCCTTAATTTTTTATAAAAACTCAACAATGGAAAGCAATTGTTGCCATTGCTGTACATCCACTCAGTTGGCAGCTGAATCTTTACCGCCAAATTCTTTCATTTCTTTTGATCTGAAAAGTAAATAATCAATTTTAAAGCTAACTTTATTCGGTGATGCAAACAACTGTGCATACACTAACTTTAAGAATTAAGCGTGTGTTGTATAAACGAGTGGCCGACATGGTCCACGTCTCAAGTACAGATGTTGACATGTAGACTTTCATTAAAGTTTTGTTTCACAGAACTAAATCAGGCCTTAAGCTTTTATTTACCAATATTGTGATACTTTGTTTATATTATCTGCGATTGTACATAAAAGTCATTAATCTGCCCTAATAAATTCTCAAGAATCTAGCGTTGAGCTAAAGGGCAGGTTAAAGTTCTGGTTACTACATTCTCCATGAAAGTAGACATGCACAAAAATAAGAATTATTGGCTCATAATCCATAAAGAAGCTGTTCAGGTGTCATAACATGAAAACAAATCCTTATCATTACACATCACTAAAATCCACTCGACCAATGAGAGAGCACAGGCTTTAGGTACTGTCTCCTCCAAAGGGGATGTTAACTGCCCTCTGAAGCAGCTGATACGCCAAGGACAGCACCCACATGGCAGAGTTCCATTTTCCATATTAATGTTCACTACCATGGAGACTCTAACCCTTGTTGAGCTTCATATTAAAGAGTGCAGTGACATATCATCTTTTTGTTTTTCTAAATCAAATGGAATTTCTCAGACTAGGAAAGAAAAAATTGTTTTTTCACCTGCTCCCATCTTTGAATAGCTATGACTTCAAGAATCCACCAGTGACATTTTGCAATATCAACATTGTCTGTATAAGTACATAGATATACATATAAATTCCCAATTCAGCTGTCTTCCACCCAGATATGCACCTTCTACATGCTGTAAAGTCACTGGACCAAATGGCAGTCAGGAGTGACCACAGACGTGTATTAGTCACATCTTTGTGGGGGCCGGGGGGATAGTTTGTGAGAAAGCTCTGTAACAAATATACAGAACTGGTTTTAAAAAGAAGAAGCCTTTTCCCTCAGAAATATTCTATAGAACACATTTCTATTATTTATAAATTATTTAAAACACATTTCTATGATGTATAAATTATTTTAAAGTCTTGGTTTCATGCAAGCTTTCCTTTATTTCTAGATGATAACCAATTATTTGCCCATAACTATCAAAGGCTAAAATGCTTTAAAACCCAAATTCTGTAATTTTAGATAATAACCAGTACTGCTAAGGTTTCTATAGTTACCCAGGAAAGGGTCATGACTGTCTGAAACACACACGCTCTCTCTGATAATTAACCACATCATGATCGACTGACAACACTTAATGATTAATTAGGCTAAGAACTCAATCCTTAGCAGGAGGTAAAAGCACAGAATTTCATAATGTACTGAACACCTCCCAGAGAGACAGAGAATACAAATAGAGCTAAATTTTAAAATGCAGGTTTGCAAATTCAGTATTACTAATATAAATGTCTCCTTGGGAGTCTCACAGCAGAAGAAATTAGGAATTCTCTGCTTGCCAAATACAGCCACACGATCAGGCCGAAGCCTTTGCAAAACAGCTGAACTGCATTCCTTCACTGTTGCTTCTATCAAAACTCACCATTGTCCGCTCTACTATTCAATGGAATACAGCTTGTGCTCACTTCAAAGAGCAAGCTGAGCAAGTCATCCACCTGCTAGCCCTGACTTTGTTTAGAGTTTTGTAGCTTACAGAACATTTTTGCATACTTAATAATATCTGATTTCACTGGGTAAGTGGCTGGGCCCTGGTTTTGCAGTTAGATCAGTCTGGCCTCAAATACCACCTAGGCCAACACTTATTAGCCACGGGATTCTGGGATTGCTAAACAGGGCATTTCTATTGTGGTATGACCCTGGTTAACCAATACAGTGGGTGATAGGAAATAAGAAAGGAAAAAGACTATCAGGCACATTAAGTCTTCAGTTCTCTAAGCTTCTAAACTATACTTTCCTATCAGATCACCAGAATGTTCCATGTTTGACTGTATTAGTCTGGCCTTCAAAAAAACTGGCAACTAAAACATGACCTACCATTATATCCTCGGTTTAATGAGATAGAAGAAATGGCTAGTTACTAGACAGTTTACTAAATATTCCTAATATTTAGGAACATAGACCCTATATAAATAAATAATAAATAACCCATAAATAATAAATAACCCATGTAAATAAATAAATAGAACCCATATCACCAACTCCTACCAGTTCAGCTAAAGCCATTATTCACTTACCTAGAACATGTTTATTAAAGAGCTGCTATGCACCAGGCACTGCACTGAAGATTTAGCAATTTTTTAAAAACTGCAACTAATCTCTGCTCTCATGGAGCCTAATTAACTAAACAAATAACTGTCTAAGGAAGGTGCAGTATGGAGGGAAGTGGACAAGCCTAGTCAAGGGTGTCAAGGAAGCATCAGTGAGGAAAACAAATAATCAGGGAAGGAGTTGGCCCAGTGAAAAGGACAAGCTAAGGCATCTCAAGCTGAGAAAATGCATGTGCAAAAGAAGCAAGGCTGAAGAGAGCCTCACACCTTGAAAGACAGACAGAACAGCTGGAGCCCCATGGACACAGAGTGAAATGGTTTGAGAAGAGGCTGACACGGCAGGCAAAGACCAAAGTATAAAGCTTTATAGGCCATGTTCAAGACTTTGGTCTTTTTCTTAAGAGCAATAAGAAATCACGAAGAACACGAAGTAGCAGAACAACATGATGGAACGTACATCTTAAGAGCATCACCGTCACTGTCATAGGAAAGTGTATGGAAAGATGAAATAGCAGATACTATGACACCAACTGCAAGGATATTGCAGTAGTCCAGACAGGAGATAGCAGCTTGGACTAGAGTGATGGGAGAGAAGTCAGTAAGAAGGATTCACTATATATTTTGGAACTATAATCAACAGGACTTGGCAATGAGTTGCTGGCAGGTGATGAAAGAGGAGAAGATGCTATGGCTAGTTCCAGTTTTGTAGAGCCACTATTGACTCAACCACACTGGAAATTTCAGACCCCTCAACAGGGTACTTTACTACCATAATCCAAGTTCAACCATCCGCAAAGGATACACATTCTCCCCAAAATCACATCTCAGGGTTACCACCCCTCTCCATTTTCACTGCCACTGCCTTAGTTCAGGCTCTTACTAGCACTTGTCCTTAATGTTCTACACCTCTCAGTCTCTCTCAATTCCAACACAATCTCCACGTTTCAGCCAGTGCTATTTTTTTCTCCCAAAAAAGAGGTCACTATGTCATTTCACTGCTTCAAAATGTTCAGTGGCTCTCGATTATCAAGGGAATAATTTACCACACAGTAACATCCAACTCAGTGCAAAAAATTTTGCAAAACTCTGTGTTTTAATAAAACCACAAAAAACAGAATATATGGGATGACCATCTCAAGGGTGTAGAATAAGACATGGCTTTAGCCACTTTCTTTCAAATTATATAAACCTTCATGGATCCTCTCATGGCTCTCCTCTCTGCCCTGCCCCAACCCTCCCCCCCCCCCCCACACACAAAGTATTGTACAAGAAAGAGTACCGGCCTGAAATCAAGCAGCCTGGCTGCTAACCAAATGGTACAACACCTTTAAATGTTCAGACGGGTTCTAGCTCCAAAGAAGAAAAAATTAGTTGTCTATTTTATTTCAAATGCTTTCTAACTATCAAAGTCATTTGATCACTACTGGGCAAACTGATAATGTTCTGTGCGACTTGTTTACAGCTGCCTTCCAGACTTCAACTCTTCCCAGTCTTCACCAATTTGAAAGTCAACTTTCTCCACAACAAGAATGAGTTTATCACTGGCTTTATTTATCATGTCCACTTGGCAAAGCTGCTGCCGAGGGTACATCATGCAACCTTTAGCTTCCTTCTGGTCCTCATGGGGACACTATCATCCACTTACTTCCCTTTCCCATATTACATACCAACGCCTACTTTACCCACCCCCATTAGGCCATTCCTGTCCTTGAGATCTCTGGGCCATAGTCTAGGTATAATTAAATATTAACAGAATTCTCCTCTCCTGGGCTTGGAATTTCCCTCCTTAGGGGAACCAGAGAGAAGAGGCATCACTTTCCTTGACCACACACCCCAAATCTCTCTGGTGCCTTGGTTTGACTTAGATTCCTACCATGGTGGCTCTGTGGTTTGGCTGCTCAGGCCCAAGGCAATGGTTAGCACACTTCCCATTGCCCACTATATAGTCTAACTATAGAATGGTAGCCAAGTTTTATTATTCAAAAGGCATAGTTTCACAATTATATTCTCTCTAGGGAGAAAAAAAACAGAATACGTTTGGAAAAGGGAGTCATAAATATTGCATATGACTCTGCTTTTGAGAAATGGCCAGTGGCCTACTTAAGAGCTAACTAACATAATAAAATATTACAACTGGCAGCCAGACTACCAGAAAATGATAAAGATATTGTATCACTAATAATCTACTCTGGCCTCATACAGGTAACGTAAAGGGGAAGCTATTCCATTACCTCACCTCTGCGGCTAACAAGTTCATCTAGAATCTATTTTCAATAAATCACCTTCGTGTTAAAGATCTTATTCAATTAATGCTGTCATTCTATCAAACCACTCTTGCAAACTCTCAAGGCTTTCAACTCCTCTTCTACTCACTCATGTTAGTCCCAAAGCTGGAAAACAAATCAACAACTGTAATTGCTATCTGAAGAGTATTATTTTAGCATTCCAGCAAAATTTCTCAAGAGATTGTATCATTCAATAATATTCTTACAGAAAAGGTAAAATAATAACAAAATTTTGTGTTAGAAGATCATCAGACCACGTGCTTGGTTATTGGTAGCTTTTTCTAGCTAGCAAAGGCACAGAAATTCCAGAGTTTCTGCTCACAAAACAAGGGAAAGAAAAGTAAATTTCTATCATAAGAGGTAAATATGGCAAGGCTCCTCCTCACTCCAGCACTCCAGCTTACAGGAACACATTATCACAAAATCTCCCTCCAAGAGAAGTGGAGGTTCATGCAAGCCACAAAGATTTTAAATAGCGTGAATCAGTCTTACTGATTTAACCATCTTGCTTATTTAATTTCTCTCCTCAGATGGCAGAGATCTAACAGAGTTTACACATTTAGGGCACCTGCCAGAAACTGAAGCCCTAAGAAATAACCAGAGGAGACAGCTGAGTCAGCAGAATTACTCACTATCTGGGGCTTTAAACGGGGTATGAACACACTCTGAAGGCATCACGCTATTATGATGGAGAAAATAGGACCACCATTATGATCCTCAGCCAAGTCACAGATCTCTTCTTGGGTTGAGAGCCTGAGTCTGAGAGTTTGGAGGCCCTGAACTCAGATCCTGACTCCACCCCTCCATCCGCACAACCAAGGCCGCGCTCAGGAACTCTGAGTCTTCCCTCCCTCAGCTCCAAAGGAGGACGAGAAGATGCACTTGATAAACATTCTGGGGATTAAAAGAGATGACACTATGTGAACTTCTAAGATAGTTTTGGCCACATGAGAATTCAATTATTATTTTTATTATTATTAGCTATATCTACATCCAGAATTTAATGTAACGGACCTCATTGAAAAGGCGGAAAATTTTGTAAAACTGCCCAAGGTTAGTGCTTAAACTTTGGAGAGGCAAAAAATGTTTTCAAGCAGTCTACCTCATCTGCTGATAGCTCACATATGAATCTTTTCTTAGTGCTTACCAACTAAATTATTTTAACCACTGGATTTTTAAGTTATCCAACAATATATCATCTTCATTAAATATAATTTTGGCAGATTTGAGAACCTCAAGTTTATTCTAATCCAGAAATTCAGGTTATAGGCATTTCTATTGACAATAAGAAAGAAAATGACCCATTCTGAGGATATACATTGGCATTTTTAAGTCTTTAGAGAGCATTCAGTAAAATATTTCTTCCTAAACTAGTATTGCAGATGGAAAGAGTGAGTAATCTCTGCAAGCGCAGAGCAATGCCACGATGTCTTACTGGAAGGATGAGGCACAGTTCCCTCTGACTCCCAAGTATAAATAACTGAAGAGAAAGAACGAAGGCGACACAAGAAGTTGAAAGATGGATTGGGAAAATTCTGAGTGTGGGTAGATTTTAGAAATAAACATGATAAAATGGTAAAATTTTCACAGTAGGGCTTACACAAAAGTATTATTACCATTTTTCAGCTTAAAAATCAGAAAGCATCTTTCTAAAAGGTGATTCCCAGAGATAAGTAATCAGAAAGCAGGATGAAGAATGTTTAAGCACAAGTGGGAGAGAACACGAGGGACAGGTGTTGGAGCTGGCAAAGAGTCCAAAGGGCTGTAAAGAAACCCCCGCTTGCTGAGTCCAAACTGCACCCCCACTTGTATCCCAGACTTGCTCGTGATCATCTGTTGGAAAACGTGACTTTTCTACCTACTCAAGCTTAGTTCTTTCGAATGTTCATTCTTTAAACAATTATTATGTGCCACAGATAGGTACTGATACTTCAGAGGAAGAAAAATAAAAAGTCCCCATCCTCATAGAGCTCGTATTCTAAAGGAGCGAAGAAGACAGACAGATAATATAATGTCAGGGAATAATGAGGGCATTGAACAAAAATAAAGCAAGATAACACAGAGGGAGAGAGGCGCTGTTTGAGACAGGGCAGTGAAGGAAGGCTTCTCTGACAACACGGCATCTGCTACCGACTGAATGCCTGTCCCCCCCAGACATCCTATGTTGTAGCCTAACGCTAATACGATGGCATTAGGAGGACAGCCTTTGGGAGTTGAGCAGGATTAGTGCCCTTATAAAAGAGGCCCCACAGAGCTCCCTTGTCCCTTTCACTCTGTGAGGTGCAGACGGAACCAGAAAGCAGGCTTTTACCAGAAACTGAAGGGCCAGCCTCTTGATCGTGGACTCTCCAGCCTCTAAAACTCTGAGAAATAAATTTCTGTTGTTTATAAGCCACCCAGTCTATGGTATTTTTGTTATAGCAGCCCAAATGGACTAAGCATCTGAGCAGAAATCATGAGAGTAGGCAGCCGTTAAATATCTGAAAGCAGAACATTCCAGGCCTAGGAAACAGAGGTACAAAAGCTCCCAGCTGGGAAACTCCAAGTTCAAAACAGATCACTGAACTAGAGTCCAGGAGTCCAGCGAGGGAGTGAAAGAGAGTGAAAAATGAGGCCAGGGTCGGGGCAGGATCCACACCATGACCAACACTGGATTTCATCGTAAGAGAGATGAGAATCACTAAATGGTTCTGAGCAGGATGTGGCATAACCTGATTTATCACTTTGAAAGGTCATTCTGGCAGGGATGTGGGACACAGAGGGAAAGAGGAGTCATGATAAAAGGAGAAGTGGAGGCAGGAGGCAATTGCAGTGGTCCACAGGAGCCATGATGGCGGCTTGTACCCCCGTCCAAGGCAAGAGTGGAGACCGCAAGAGTTATTTGGCTTCTAGATATATTTCAAAGGTAAAGCCAACTTTATATTTCAGAGGTAAAGCCAACACTCAATATGACCTTGTTAAAAAGAAAGTCATCTTTTAGCAATTTGTTAGAGTTAAGACTTTCAGGATTATTTAAAAACACATCATTGATAAATCTAAAAAAGATTAATTACACCAAACTCTCCCAGAGACAACAGGAAAATTCTCTCAACATTTGATGTAAAATTTATGTAAAGTCAAAATAATAAAATGCCCTTTCCTCAGGAAGCCTCCAAGGTGAGGCAGAAAGTTGAGAAGAAACAGGAGCTGGCTTTGAACACATCGTTTGTATGTATAGAAAGATGCATTTCTTCCAAGTAGCCCAAACTACTCCACAGCTGGCATACGCCCGCTTCTTTTTCACAATAACCTGTAGAGAAGGTGCAACACATGTTGTTTTACGGAAATCACATAAAATACAATTTTCCATTTGTTGCATTTCAATGGAAATACTCAAAATTTGCCATTAACACCTTTTACAAAACTCAGTCTTACTGTAATGCAAGGGAGAAATTAAAGTTTCCATAGTTTGCATTTGCTTTTTCAATTATTTACACTAAAACCTATCTCTGTCTCTGCTTTCTTAAAAATGTGCTTGTCAACTGTTCCCTGTGAAAATGCAAACTAGAAACTGTACACACTTCCCTTACATCAAACTCGAGTGGCTGCTAGGGAATTAAACCACCTGAAAAATAAAAAGCAATATATTCCTAGGAAAGCCCCTTACGCCCCAGAATCTTCGCCCGCTGGGATCCACTGCCGTTGTCTTGTCTCTGAATCAGACCTTTCCCACCACTGACTTTCCTCCTCTGCCAGGACCAAGCAAAGAGCAGTGAAGTGGTTACTGTGGTTACAATGCTGGATCTACAGAATAAGAAAACCTTAACTCTCTCAGCTCTGACTCTAATTAAGCAGGAAAATAACACATCTTCTTGCCTGGTGAAGTGTCATTACATGGCTAAATGCTGCATTTGGCGAAATTCGAAAAGTAAGTTAGATGTAAACAATGCTAACTACTATGGTAAACAATAAAGATGCCAAGTCTTATTTAGAAATAGCCTAATCTCCATATTCAAATGAATTGTTAAAAAGAAAGTCGCTCTTACCAATTGGTTTTGTTCAGAGGAAGACAAGGTAAAACAAGCATAAATTGTTACAAGGAATTCTCGGGATTTGAAACTATTGAAGTTGTTTATAAAAAATCAGATACAGAAAAAGACTACTCTGTAAAATTCTCTTCGTCTTGCTGTCATACTAAAATTCCAAGTCTTGCGCAATGAGCACATACTGCACTATGTGGTCAAAGGATTTTTAAAGTCTGCCTCTATAAGCCATAAACAGAAAGTACTGTTGTTCTTGTCCACAAGCATCAGTGACATAAAAATGCAACAAAGTATAATCATAAATCCCATAGCTGTAAATAGATGTATTTTTAAAAACATTCGGAAAAAGCGTCTCTTTAAATCAAACACAGCAATTTTAAGTGGTTCTACGACAAACTATAATTAACCACTGAGACATGGTATTGTATAGTACAATTCTCTTAGCATTCTTGAAGGGCCAGGGTCCCCTGACAGCAAGGCTGGCAGAGCCATCTCTGGGTGTCTGTGAGCCCCACACCTCATCAGCAGGGTGCAGACTAATGCATAGAGACCACAGGAGTGCTCCCCAACACACGCTTACACACATACTCTCCAACTGAGGAACTCAAGACAAAAGACAAAAAATGGAACCCATTTTGAAATGGAAGGGGAAAAATCTATAAATTACTGTAATTACTTTAATAGCCATTTCAGCAAGGATACTAACAAAGGCCTGGTTTCCTCACGCATGCACGCAGGCCTGCTCTGAGCCTTAAGAGGGCCCAGGCTATTCTTATCTACAATTCTTACCTAACACCAGCGATTTGCTAAACAATGAGCCTAATTTATATCATTTCAATTCTGTTCTGATTGGACGTTTTTCCTTCTCCCAACAGAAACATGACAATCTGCAAGTTATTTGTTAGGAAAAGCAGAGCTCGGGCTGCTGTTTGCCAAAATTGCACAAGAGATTAAAATTTTTCTAAACATATCTTGGTCAGTGACAAAACAGCTATAGAGACCCATGTCAGGTGTTCCTGCAGGTGGATGGTGGGCGGAGTATGAGGAGTGGGTGGGGTGTACGCTGGTGCTAGGCGGTGCCAGGGGGTGTGAGTAGGTGTGAGTAGTAAATCTATTTCTTCGAAAGGGCAGAACAATAAAAATCTTGAATAAACCTCTCAAAACATTTCATGCCTGCGGCATAGCAGATTTGCAAAAGTACTTGTTGACTCATGGTGAACAGCGACCATTTCCGAGATGTAACCTGGTACATTCTCAAAGGACACTGCCACGTTCTTTTGAAAATACAAGCAACAACAGAGAGCAGATTTACTCCAGTCCCGACTTTCCTACAGGAATATTACCTCTAAGTTAACTTCTAAACCAGCCCTGCAACATCATTTACTTCAATCAATCCTCATTATAATCTCAGAATAGATCATTTTACAAAAGGGCACATTTCTACTTCATAAGCTTTAGAGGCAAATTAGTTTGCTGGTTATTTCCTCAAATTTTTTATTTTAGTTCCTCTTGGCTTTTATTTTTAATGGCATTCATATCTGCATTTCACTTTAATGAGGATGAATATAAACTAAAGATTTCACCAATATACCAGCTATTCTGCCCTCAATTTGTCAAAGGAACAGAAAGTTTGACCGTGCATGTAACATGAAACAAAGCGTATCAACAATTGCACATTAAGAGCGCAGTACACTAATGTTTTTAATAGTGCAATTTAGAACAAATATGAAGAAACATAGAATAAACAATGGTTACTTGAGTGGTGGGCAAAAGCAAGGAAGTAGACTCCAGAGGACTTTTCTTTTTCGTATCACACACCTCTACAATATCTGAATTCTCTATAATAAGTAGTCATGCCTTCATAATTAGAACGTTAAGTAGTTTTTAAACATATGCACTATTTAAAGCACATAAAACTGTCAGTGAGATTCAGAAGAAAGTTTCTAAGAATTGTTAGATATTGATCAGACAACGCAGAAGAGCTTTCCCCTCTGTTTCATTGTTCTAATAAACTATTATTTGATAGGTTTTTCTGGCCATTATATAAAATAAAAAATATGGAATTCTGTTAGAAGTTAAAGCATAATACAAATACAAAGATCAAGTTTGTGAGGAAAGAAAACCACAACAAACTAGCATTGAGACTAGAATTTTATAATTCATTCATTTTTAAAATGCGCCAAGCAGTCCAGGAAGCCATTAATATTAACTGCTTCCTTCGCAGCCATTTGTTGGCTACAGCAATTGCACTAGCTAGACAAGTTCAATGGGCTCTAAATTGCTTAAATTACACTTGGTTTCATACTCCAGCATATCAAGTACCACTAAATATTTCAACTGTCCTTGTCAAGTGTCTTCCAAGGCAGGCCTACAGGTTTCACCAGATTCACGGCCCTTCTTTCCATTATTAGTTCGTAGCCTAAGGGCACCTGACAAATGCTCTGCTTCCATTTCCCACAGCCCCTTAAACAAAGGAAGATTGAATGGTGCTTCTTTCAGGCTTTTTATTTTTAATTGCATATCAATAGGAGAGAAGAAATAATACAACTGAAAGATTTTTGAAATTATTAATGCCCGGGACCACTTGGAAGAAAGTTATGGAACGTAATTGCCTCATTTTACAATCAGGGAACAGGGGTACCGAGGGGTCATGGACACAGAGCTGGCAAGAGGCTAGAAGGTCAAGACCAGAACTCAGGCTTCTTCAATCCAAGGAGCAACACTGCATTCCAAGAGTTGTCCTGCAGTAATAAGTTTCGATAGACCAACGGGTCTCCAAGTTTAGAGCATGGGAATACCCTGCAAGGCTTGTTGAAACTCAGACTGCAGGTCCCACACTCAGAGTTTCTGTCTGCAGGTCTTGGATGGGGCTGGGTGTTCGTTTTCCCCCAAACAATTCTCGGGTGATGCTGATTCTGCTCTGGCAACCACACTTTAAGAACCCACAGTACAACCATCATCCACCCAGAGGACCAGGTTTGCTCAGCTCTATTCTACCCTAGAGTCAAGCCCCTTCAACACTGTGCAGCAGCCTCTTCCCCAAGTTAATCAAAACTCAGTTTGCTCATCCAAAAAAATAAGCTGGTTGCTGGTAAATCTCCATTTACCTTTTTCTCTATAATCCAGAGAATGATCCAAATGACCTTTAAATTCATTCCTCTCTCCCCACAAATCCCATAGGAATATTAATTAGAATTACATAAAATGCTTCAGTCCTTCCTAAATTGATTAAAACAAGAAATTGTCAAAACTCAAATGATTCTAGACGCCAGGCAGATAATAAAAATGAGTGAATCAAGCCAGTGTCACCTGAGAGGAGGAGGAGGTAACCATTGCTGCTGCAGAATGTCTGTCTTATCCAAACATGTTTCAAATTTAAATAAAAAATTCACCATACGCACAAACATACATCACACCTGAATGACAAACTCGGCCTGCAGGTCAGGCAGCCAACTTGCCCACATTTAAATCTTTACAAAATTCAAGCTTAACATACAGGTATGTGATATGTTTCCCATTTATTCAAGGTTCAGAAAAAATTCTTAGTAAAACTTGAAAATTATGAAGATGTTTTCCCACAGAAAGAAACTTGGTCTCTAGAAAAGTAAACATCCTAAGTACAGACGAAATATTAATTTCCTAAGTATTATGTAGCATGATAAATCCATTCTATTCTATCACCATGGAAGAAAAATTCCAACAACCAATAAACATTATCTTTTCACATTAAAAGTACATATCTATTGGGGCTGGCCTAGGGTTCACAGGTTCAGATCCTGGGTGCGGACCTACACACTACTTATCAAGCCATACTGTGGTGGCATCCCACATATAAAGTAGAGGAAGATGGCCACAGATGTTAGTTCAGTGCCAGTCTTCCTCAGCAAAAAGAGGAGAATTGGCGGCAGATGTTAGCTCAGGGCTAATCTTCTTCTTCAAAAAAAAAGTACTTATTTATTGAACAAGAATGAATGGCCTGGTGCAGATTATTATGTATTTTCACCAAGTCCAGGAGACTAAATATTTAAGCAGGGGTGTTATCCTGGACAATGCTCCAGATAATCTTCAGAGCTCACTGTCTGGCATTATGTGCACATGAAATATCCTTTAAGGAAAAAAACCTCAGGCTATGCATCAATCAGTAATTTCTACCATTCACAGTAAAAATGTACTATTTATCTCCTCTAAATAAATAAGTTCATGAAGTCTTAAAATCCTTTTATCTCAGTTTTACTTTCTGTAAGATCCACCTTCTTTAGTTTGGTGGAAACTACTCTAGCATCTGTTTGGAAAAAAATAACCCCTATAGTTTGAAGAGCTGTGAGTACTTTGCTAATCTCGCTGGGAAACCAATTTATCCAGGCAAAGTTGCCTACATATCAGACCTAAAACATGCACTCACACAAAATATTCAGATAGAGTTAAGCCTTTAACTGGTAACCTAAATTAAAAGAACAAACACACAGCAGACTTAATCTGCCTATGGTAACTTTACAAAGGGGATTCTTTGCCTTTGTTTTAGCTAGATCACATTTAGCTGGATAAAAGAGGAGAGGTGTTGTCAACACTGAAATGTAGTTTATACGCATGATGCTCCTGGTAGGGAGAGCCGAGATGCACACCCAGGAAGAAATCATAGAGCTATTCCAGGTTTGCCAACACGAGAGGCCAGAGGCAGTGCAGGAAACCTGCTTGTTGACTAAAGCAAGAGGAGCCGTTGACAGCTAAGTTCCTTAAGCAGCATACTAAAGAAAACATATAACATTAAAAACAAAAACAAAAGGGAAAAAGTCATTGCCTGATCTAAGACATCAAAAGAAATTAAAACTCCAATGCCCATATTGCTGTAACTGACGTCTTAAAAAAAAAATCAAAATTAATATACAGCATTTTCCTAATTCGATGCAAATAATATTTATCTACAGATGTATCAAGGCTCAACTTTAAGTTTACCTCTATCTTAACATAAATCTTTCCTCTTGAGTTTCTAGAAATTTATCTGATTTAGCTTTAGAAAATCTTTATTTAATAAATAAGCATTATCTGATAAAAGATAAAGACGATTGTGGGTTCAATGGCAAGATGAGACATTTTCTTCAAATAATAAAGACCATGACAACATCCAATCCAGAAGCATGAGAGTAAAGAAGAGACGTTTGAAATTGAAAGCCTGAGTCATGTAGATATCATGACACCATGGCAACATATGTAATAGATATAACCACATCATATGTTCCATTCATGTTTCCAAAGATCAAAAAATTTAAAACAAGGCTTATAACTATATATCTGTCAGATAAACACATATTTGACACGGTGTTTCATTAAAGCTGAAATAAGGAAAAATTCCTTAAGCATTAAAACTAGATGAGGACTCTGTCTTAAGCCTTACAAAGATTTTTTAATAGATATTTTAATATATCTAAACTGTGATAAATTAATTGAAGACATCATGGTAAGAAGTTATACTTTAAAGAAACTATAAAAATCTATTTTTTGTAGTTTTTTTTTTTTTTTAAGATTTTTTATTTTTTCCTTTTTCTCCCCAAAGCCCCCCGGTACATAGTTGTATATTCTTCGTTGTGGGTCCTTCTAGTTGTGACATTCGGGATGCTGCCTCAGCGTGATCTGATGAGCAGTGTCATGTCCGCGCCCAGGATTCGAACCAACGAAACACTGGGCCGCCTGCAGCGGAGCGCGCGAACTTAACCACTCGGCCACGGGGCCAGCCCCTGTAGTTCTTACATAGAAATACAAGTTCCCCTTATCAAAGAAAACCTATGGGGGAATGTAATAAATGGAAAAAGATGGCCAGCCCAGAACTGACTCCACAATTGAATTCTCTCTTGACACTAATCCCTTAAAAGTCATACAATGTGAAGGACTGCTTCATTGGCTTGACATTACAAATAACAACCTCTGCTCTCAACCGTGGTGGCCTTCCCAGTGGCTACTGTTTCAGGAAGGAGACTGAATCATGTGCCTCTGAGTGATTCTGCATTCTAATAAGGATCTTAAAATGTGCTCATTCCCATTTTTAGCTCCTGGAACATCATGAACTCAGGTGGCATGCAAAAATTACAGGAGACAGTGGAAGACTCAAATGAACTCTTGGGAATCTTGGCTTGCTGGCCAAAATTCAATCCCAGGAACATCATTCTTGGGCACGCGATGATGGTAGACTTAGAGTCAGTTTTGCATTCTAGCTCTGCCCCTAACAAATTCTGTCATCAATGGCCAAGTTACCTAACCTACTGGAGGCTTAATCTTGTCAGCCATAAAATGTGATAATAACACTTCAAGGGGCTGCTGTAAGATTAAATAAAAGAACATCTGTGAAATACCTACTACAAACACTGGCATATAGAAGGTCGTCAACAAATCTGGCAGCTACTTAGGGGCTCTGCAACAAGAGGTAGAAAGAAATGCCCCTGAAGAGAATTAGGTACTTCCAAGTAGAGAGAAAGAATTGGGCACTTTCAATCTCATGAACCCGTGTTAAACATGCAACTTTACTTGCACCAATGATGGATAATGCACATTTTGAAAAGGAAAGACATTTGATAGCATGCTACTCCTCCACTCATAAAAAAATAAATAACTTCCTATCAATATAGAAAATACAATAAATATTTCTTAAAATCCTAAAGAACACACAGCTTTTCAGGCTTTCCATAACTCAAAAACCGGCAAGCTATTTGAAAGAGATAACTTTAATAATAAACCAGGAAAATTGTATTTGCCTCAAAGTAAGAGATTCAAGAAAATTTAAAATTTCCTTATTAATAAAACAGTTTCAATATATTAAAAGAAAAACTACAGAGGCCAGATATGAAATGCAATTCACAAAGTCATGACTTTTTAATCACAATATAATAAAATACTGCTCAATGCTGGGTTTTCATTATATAAGCTATAACTTTTTCTGACTTTCCTAAATATTCCACTACACATGTCAGACTGTCTTTTCATCAGTCATTTATTCTATCGTTTGTATACAAGAGGAAATCCCCACAAAACCCATACGAGCAAAGATACTTTCACCACACTTCAAAAAGGAAATATTAATTACATGTATATAGACTCTTGAAAATGCTACGATCCATTAGGTGAAAAGTCCTACATCAGCATCATGCCTGTCAGTAGATTTCAGTGCTTTGTTGGGCTTTTAAAAAATATCTACAGCTGGTACAGTCTATTTGGCTTTTATTTCAGCATAGGGTGTGGTTTCAAAGCAGCACTGTGGGGTGTTTATATTACATTGGATTTTTGTGACTGTTATGAACAAAACCAGCAGTTTTCTAATTGGTTCTTCAATTCGGTAAAGTCTCTCACTAACATTACTAGGGCCTCTTCCATGTGTATCAGACTCTGCAATTGTCTCTGTAGAGGGTAAGCAGAAAAAAAGATTATTGCCCTAGTTCTGACAGGATAATAAGGGCATAAACTACAGAAAAACACAAAAAATTAGTTAAAAGCCGGTGTAGATGAGGACGTGGGAAAACAGGTTTTCTTATAAACTATTGTGGGGAACAAAAAATAAAGTGCTATCTCCTTAGAAGGCACTTTGGTAATCAGCTTTCAAAATTTAAGTGCATGCACTATTTGATTGAGCAAGCCCTCTGCTGTTAATAAATACGTTTACATGAAGATATACCTTGGAAATAACAGTTAACCAGAAAGAATGCAAATGTCACCAAGAGGGGATAATTTAAACAAATTACGCTATAGCTATAAAATGAAATCATCAAAAAGCTAAAATATGGCAAAAATCTCCAAGATACATTAATTTTTTTTAAAGTTCAGAACAATATACTATATTTAATCCCATTGCTAAAAGTTTAAAGTACAGATTTTTTGGAAATGCCTAAAACTCTTCTGGAAGGATACACAATAAAGCGCTAATGGTTTCCCCTATGGAATTAAACTGTGGGTGGGCCATGAAAAGAGATTTCCTTTTAATTTTATACTTATCTGAAGTTTTAATTTACCAGATACATATATTACATTTTGAAATAAATTATCATTAAAAAATTAAAGGTATGGCAAACCACAGATTTACAAACGTGCATTTAAATTTTAATTCTGTGTAGAAAGAAGAACAAAAAAATGTGCTGGATTACAGAAATCATTTGAGTGATTGCAGTCATGAAGAATTATTCTAAGAAAGATGCAAGGAACAGGAAGAACAGTAAGGAAAAACTGCCACACAGCTTAGATGTAAGAAAGGCATTTGCTCTGAGAAGCAGAGAAGGGTTAAGGGTCAAGGAGGCTGGAATGAACACCAGGGTGCATATATCTCTTTAAGTGAAGGTTTTCTTATTCTTTGGATAAATACTCAGAGGTGGAATAGCTGGTGATATCAATGTAATGTGTACAGAAAGTTGAATTATAATGATGTACACCTGAAATCTTTATCATGTTATATACCAATGTTACCTCCATAAAAAGAAAAAAGAGACAAAGAGCTTGGAGGGACAAAGACAGACACAGGAGGATGAGAACAAGTCTACAGGAGACCCAAATAGAGAAAAAGAACAACAGAGAGGGAAAAGTGAGGAACTCAAACCAGATATATTCATAGGAGATACTGCGATGCCACTTGGAGAAAACACTGAAACATTTTAGCATTCTGAGGAGAGAAATATGACTGAGAAGACACCTCAAGAAAGATGTTCTTGGAACAACTGAAAACAGTTATAACCGGGGAGCCCAACATAAATCATGAAGAATGCCATGCTTGACCTTCATTCTCTGCACCTTTGGCGAGCATTTTCTCTCTTATCATGGATTCGAGAAAAGATAACGGCTGTCCTCCTTCAAGTCAATCTCAATGGAAACATACCCTTAAATCAGTGATTGGCAACCTTGACCACGTTCTGGAACCCTGCCAGAGAGCCTTAAAATATATTCATGACTGTGTCGACTCCTAGAAATGTTTATTTAATTGGCCTGGAAGGCAATCTAAGCATCTGGAGTTTTCAAGGTTCCCCAAGTGGTTCTAATGTGTAGCCAACGTTGAGACTCGCTGCCCTTAAACTTCCTGCTTCTCACACTCACAGAGTAATCCAAATGCTCACACCTTAAGATTTTCCCACTCTCAAGATACCAAGTGCTTTAGGATTCATCAGAAATATAAATATTTCTATCAGAAGCACTTTCCTTCCACATTGGTGGTAGACTGCTTCAATAGGGTGGGGGGGGGGGGGGCGGGTATCCCAGTGAAACACAGCTCAGGAGTTCATTCCTCTGTGTAGCCCTTTCTCATACTGACTCTGGGCTTGGCCACATGACTTGCTTTGGCCAAGAGACAGGCAAGCACTTCACGCTTTGGGACTTGTTATCTTGGAAACTCCATCTTGGTACCCAGCTGCCATGCTTTAAGTAGGTCCAGCTGGGGAGAGAGAGAGACCACATGGAAGAAAACCAAGAGACCCCAACTAAGCTAGTAAACACAGATGGAGTGACCCCCAACTGAAACCATGTGGAACAAAGAACCAACCAATCAACCCACAGATCTGTGAGATAATAAACATTGTCTTAAGCCACTAAGTTTTAAAGTGATTTACCACCCAATAGCTAATGAAAACATTTGCAACTTGTAGACTTTATAGTCCATCCCTCAACAGCATCCCAGGCCCACCGCTAGCCCTTAAATAAGGCTTTCATGCCCAATGCTAATTTTTCTCAAGTTTCACCATCTTGCTCTTTATGGACCTTATTTCTGTTGCTCTGCCTAGACTAGTATTTCTCAAATTTAAGGGATCTGTGGACTACTTCAAAAATGTTCAGGACACATAGCCACTTTTCATTTAAAAAAGTCATCAGAATTTTTAAGTAAAAATTAAGTTTTAAAATTAGTAGTTGCGGCCGGCCCCATGGCTGAGTGGTTAAGTTCGCGTGCTCTGCTTCGGCAGCCCAGGATTTCGCCGGTTCAGATCCTGGGCGCGGAATGGCACTGCTCATTAGGCCACGTTGAGGCGGCATCCCACACACTACAACTAGAAGGACCCACAACTAAAATATACAACTATGTACTTGGGGGATTTGGGGAGAAAAAGCAGAAAAAAAAAAAAGATTGGCAACAGTTGTTAGCTCAGGTGCCAATCTTTATGAAAAAAATAAATAAAAATAAAATTAGTAGTAGTTTCATATCAATGAGAGATCATTTTCTGTTTGTAATCTTTCAGTAAGTTCTCTTTATTTGACATGAGCTAAAGCTCTGATTCCACGTCCATTCAGTGAATTTTCTCTCTCTTTATTTCATCTAAATTAGAGAGTCCTTCTGTCCCATTGTAGGACATCAGGAATGACAGCACGCGTTTGGTGGCTCTCTCAGAGGGTTCGGGATATTTGGAGTGAAGGTACATCCGGGACCTATGGAGAGGTTTCTCATTGACATCTGCTTTCAGAGAGTCAGTTGAAACACCTGTCACATTTAAAAAGCGGCTATTTCTTTCAACATAAAAAGAAAATCTTTATATTCTGTTGCATTTCTACTGATTTTTAAATATGCCATTAAATTGCTCCATTTAAATGAAGAAAATCATAAGTAATGGGGGAAAACATGAAATTCTTGGTAAGAATCATTTGTATTCAGCGTTCTTCAAAACCCCCAATAGCTTATTCTCCATGTTAAACACTGTGATGAGCAGCCATGGAAAGGTAGGGCCAGCGAGTCAAGAAACTGACTATCAGAGAAACTCCAACCAAGCCAGCCACTTAAAATTAAAGAAATAAATGAATCCACTGCTGAGAGGAAATGTTTTCCTTCCATCTTTCAGACAAACTTGTGTGAGCTCCTTTGCCACTGGGCGGGCAGCCAGTCCGCATTCTTCAGTGGTAAAAGAGCAGTCTTGTATTTCTTTGCCCAGCACACTAAGAACTAAGATACAGACTCAATCGCTGCAACTCTATCCTAGTCACAATTTTCACCACTTCCATCATCCCTGAATCATAAGCAGGAGGCATGTTACTGACGAGAAACCACTCTTGGAGAATAAAGCAGAAGATGAACAAGTATTCAGGTAAAACTCATTTACAAAGCAATGCCACCTTTGCCCCTCAACAGAATGGTTTTATTCTCTCAATGGATCTCAATACTTCCTAATCCACCTTGTTTGGTCTGCATCAGAACTCTCAAAACAATCACTCCCTTTCTTCTAGCACAGGGTCTTAAGTGAGAACTAATGTCGTCAATCATTTCTCTCCAGTAGAAGGTAAGTTCTGTGAGGATGGGCCTCGGCTTTTTGGTTCACTGCTGTATTTCCAGTGTCTGGAATAATTCTCAAAACCGAGTGGGCTCTGCGAAAATATGCATTGACTGAATGAATAAATGAACGAATACACGCACTTCATATATTCCAAACTAGGATTCAGTCTCTACACCTCAGTTCCTTTGCCTCACTGTGAGGGAAATGTTAGTACCCAAAACAGTAAATGTTCTCATACACATCAATGGCCACTGATATTTAACAAAGGGGTTTTACCAATAATTAATCTGCTTCCTGTCTACACACATTTGTCATTAGTGTTTGGGCTGGTTGACAAGCTTCTTGGTAGTAATGTGACTTATGTCACACAAAGGATGGAGATTCTGAATGATGTCTCTAGGGTTTTAGTCTCTGTCTTCAGGGAGAAGAGGATCATCAATTTCACGTTGGAAAGACTTATTTTGACAGTTTCCTAACATGTGACTAGGGGTCAGTGGATCGCCAGTCCAAAAACATCCGAATGCTAGATATTTATTGCCATACTTGCTATTCCCATGTTTCATTATTCAGAAGCCTCTAGTAAATTGTGACACTAGAAGAGTCACTTTTACCAACTTATACAGGTTTAAATTCAGTATTTGAACTGCAGCTCTGACGCTGATATTTTAATTCTATTTTTGTCATTTAATTAGGTTTGAGACATCAATTCATTTTTGTATACATGGGAATTAAAACAACATAATAGTAATGACAGAAATGGAATATTTAAACATGTAAATCACCCACAAATAATATAAAGTGTTTTAGCAAAGAACTTGCACCTTAACTGAGAAAACTGAGGAAGCTAGTCTTCAAAATGCAACAGCATTTGTAGATAGGTGCTAGTTATTTCCCAATCTACTCTTTCATTCTCAATAACAAAGCCAACACTTAGACACATCACATAGACCCCCAGATCAAAGGGCACATATTACATTCTCCTTTGAAGTCTTTTTGGCCTTGTAATTAAGTTCTGTCAACAAGATGTAAGCCAAAAGGTCATGCGTGACCTCTCAAAGTTATGCTGAAAAGGAAGGGGCATGTCCTTCTATCCTTCTTTTCTCCAGGCTGGAATTCAAAGAAGATGGCTTGAGCAGCCATCTTGGACCATGAGGATGACACAACCCACTGAGACGAATCAAAACAAAAAGAAAGGAACTTGGTCCCTAACACCACAGAGCATTGGCGACCTATGGATTTGTTTGTTTGTTTGTCTTCCTAATATCTGAGAGAAATAAACTGCTAGCTTAAGTCATTGCTATCTCTATTTTCAGCTCTTTGTGCCCAAATCTATTCATTTTTTTTTTTTCTAAAGATTGGCACCTGGGCTAACAATTGTTGCCAATCTTCCTTTTTTTTTTTTTAAGAATTGGCACCTGGGCTAACAACTGTTGCCAATCTTTTTTTTTTTTCTGCTTTATCTCCCCAAACCCCCCTGTACACAGCTGTATATCTTAGTTGCAGGTCCTTCTAGTTGTGGGATGTGGGACACCGCCTTAATGTGGCCTGACGAACGGTGCCATGTCTGCGCCCAGGATCCGAACCCTGGGCCGCCACAGCAGAGCTCGCAAACTTAACCACTCGGCCACGGAGCCGGTCCCCCTATTCTTAACTGATAGTAAAAACATTATAAATTTTCTGTGAAAATAATGTAATAATAATAAAAATGATGATAAATAATATTTACTATGTGCCAGACCTTATTCTAAATGCCCTACATTTAATAATGCATTAATCCCACAAGAACCTTATAAGGTAGTACTATTGTTAGATTTATTTTATATAAGAGGAACTGAGGCACAAAGAGGTGAACAACTTGCTCGAAATCACACGCGATCCAGAGGCAGTGCTCGGATTGGAACCCAGGAAGACTGGCTCCTGAGTGTTCTCCCTCAACCATCGTAGGCTCTATTGCTTCTTATAATTATTCATGTCTAAATATGCGGTACTGCCTGTCATAATTGACGATTAACATTTAATATTTGTGGAACATATGTGAACAAAGTCGTCCCATTGCTCTTTTCCACCCCAGCTGCCAAACCACCTGTGAAGTATTTGCTGGGCCCTAGTGGACCCCACTTTGAAGTTCTCAGAACATTTTTTTCCTCAATGGAACCAAAATCGTCTCACAGTGGCCTTGTTTCCCAGAGGCTATCCTCACTGCCAGAATGCTGGCAGGCAAGCAGAAAGCCGCTGCAATTTCACAGATGCCTGCTTCAGCACGGCCCCTACTCTGGGCTCGTCTGGCTCTTGGCACCTACATAGTAGCTGACCAGACCATCAATCCGCTCTCACAGAATATGGGGCAGGAGTTCTACAAGAACGGCGATATTGGTCACTGTCTTCGAATGTCCAATGAATGATTCAGACTATAGCTGCGAACTTCATTCCTGACCACTGGATCTATCCCAGGGACCAATGCTTAAAAATATGGCACCATTTGATTTTGAATAAAGCATTTTACTATATGTTGCTCTGTGACAATAGAATCTAAGGCTGTTAGAGCTGAAAGGGGAATGAGAGGTCCATTTAACCCAACCCTCTCCATTTTACAGATGGGAAAATCAAGACAGAGGGAGACTAACTTATTTGCTCAAAATCACATAACTGTTGAGGGACATATCTGGATGTGGATGGCTCTTCTACTCAAGTATCAGTGACAGATTTGGGGTTTTTTGTTTGTTTGTTTAACTATACCACCCTTTCACAACTCTAAATATGTTGTAGATGATCAACAGTTTTCTAAGTAATAGGTAAGCTAAAAATTTCCACAACTGAGTTAGAAATTTTTTCTAGTAACCACACACAGTATTCTCAACTATAAATCCACAGAACTTTGTGACTCTCCAAATTTTTATTTCTACTTATGATGGCTTGTTTCTGTCAAATAGACAAAGTTCCTTAGTAATGAATCATTCATAACACCATTTAGTAGAAATTTTTCAACAAATTTGGGGGCACCTAGTTATAGCAATGGGAAAAAAAAAGCTAAAGAGATAGGAAACGCAGTATTTCCAGCCTACAGAATCTTAGGTAATAAAAATGTGACTCACTACATTTTTCAGTGGAAATTTCTCACTTTCAGAAAGACCTAAAATCTCATTTAATGGTGACTGATTTACTCTCGAATATAAACTACAAGCAAGTAAACAAGCCAAAGGCCTGAGTGTTTTGACAAAATTGTGTTTTTCACCTCCTCTATAGGTTTCGGCTCTGAAATACTGAATAGGACTTCTGGTTTTGCCTAAAAGTTACCCCCAAATTTGACAGAGTTTCAAAAATATGTCATTTCCTAAGTCTATGCATTTAGTAAGCAGATGATAACTTGCATTTTGCTCTTCAAACCTGTGTCATAGTGTGATATTCACATAAAATCAGCCTGTATGGTGCACTATGGAAGGTCCTAGATGGTGTGCAAGGTGACCGCTGTCCCATTTAAATCTCAGCAGAACCTGCGCTACAACTAAAACCTCACAGATGAGAACTGCATGCAACCGAACATGATAACGATGTTAATGAGGAATGGGAGATAGACCACTTTATATAAATTATTCCCATTGTAAAGGACTTGGCAGTGATTTATGGATTAAGATGGTATAAAATTAGAAATTAAAGGATCAAAGAGAACAGAGATCAACTGAAGAAAGCAAAGCAGTTGTTTTCAGATTCGAACACATTACACCACTGGAATAATGAATTTAGCTCTAAGCTTACTGATATCGAAGACAAAAATGAAAATAGATTGGGTTAAACGGTTCTAATTTTCTGATAAGGAAAACATTCAAGTTTATAAAGACATTAATTTTTATTCACTTACTAAAAGTGGGAATGTATCAGATGCGTACTCATATAATGCTGAATCAACGGTAAACAGCAGCTGTAGCAATAGGTGAACACTTAGAGGGGCTCACTGTCTTCCAGACACTTTACTGAGCATCCACATTTATTACACCGTTTAATAATTACAAGAACCTTAGAAGACCTCCATTCACAGAGGAGAAAATGGAAGCACCAAGACAAAGATTCCCCAATGGCCCAGTCAGTAAGTGATATACCCAAAGCCATTGGGCCTAGCTCCAAAATCCACAAGCTTAAAGATAATCTTTCTTTCTGAATATATAAAATTAGCATATTTTCTAAATGTTTTACAATGGATATAAGAAAGTGACCCTGATTATATGATGATTATACATAAATATTTTAAGTTCTAAAGCTTGTATTTTTTAACACAACACTTCTCTGTCTCGCTAAGGAAATACCTAGTAAGACGCACTAGACATTGGGATCAGCAAGATGGATACATAGTTCTTGACATCATAGATCTGATGGACAATATGTATTATGTAATAATACATGACACAGAAATATACTTCCAACAGATGGTTCTCCTATTGAGCCTCTCTAACACATAACATCAAATTATAAGTTGTGGGGGAATTGGAACTGGCCATCTGAAGATATGTCTCTTTGGCACGAGGATTATCTTGGGCTGGTTATTTTTAAAAACTGCAGGCATGAGAGAAACTCTGAAAAGTAGGAGCTACCCTTTGTTAAGAGACATTTACATTTGTAAAGGAAATCTCCACCTGTAAAGGTATCTCCCTCTTTGCACCAGGAAAAAGGAGGGATGACCTTATTTCTAGAAACTCTTATCAATATGGAAGGCTAGGACTTAAATCTGCAGAATACCCTTACTCTTGTTTACTGTGCTTTTCTGGTAATCCCCCATAACTGATATCCCTGACCCCCAACATCCTTCTTTGTATTTAGCTGAAGATGGTATTTAAGGTGAGAGCTTCCGCCATTTTGGCTAGTTACTCAGTTTTCCTAAGCCTCTCCCATGTATGTATGTTATAAAGCTTTGTTTAATTTTCTCCTGGTATTTTGCTTCATGTGAATTTAATTCGTAGCCAGGCCAGAAGGACCCAGAGTGGGTAGAGGAAATGTCTTCCTCCCCTACAAAGTCAATGATTACATTTCTCTAGGAATAATGTGATTCAGATACGTCACTTGCTAGTGTGCTAACTTAATACTACATTAAAATGTGGAAAAACTCAATAACTTGCCCACAATATCCATGACACAGTTTCTCTCAATTTTCAACAACTCTGCCCAAGTACCAGATTTTGGTCTGCTCACAATGAACCAACTAAAAAATGTCTACTCAGCAAGTTCCATTGGAAGATTTCAGGTTGCAGGTAGACAATTTGCAAACCAGGACTGAGGAAGGAGAGATGGAAATTCTGTTGCAGAAGTAAAACTTCTTTTCAGTTGGGGTGGGAGTTTGAAAACTGTGGCCAGATCCAGAAGGAACTTTGGAGCCCACCTCGTGCCCACAGGCAGAGCCAATCTTCCTCCTTTTTGCCCTGAAGGTATTGTTCGCCTTGATGCAAGTGGAGCTTAAACTGAAGGCCCCGCCTGCTAGACACACCTTCAGGGCTCTCAGAGGGAACCCACTGCTTTCACTTAGTCAGAGGCGTTTGGAAATTTCCAAAGGAAAATATTTTTCTGTTGTCTTTTTCTTAAAGAACCTCCCCAAATTATATCTGCTTCAGATCTCACCAAACCTGGTTATGGCCCTGCCTGCCTCCCTTCAGACTTTGAATCTTCTCAAACTTCTGCAACACTGATTAGCCAAGACCCCAATGGTACAGATTACAATTCAATAAAAGCCACTGCTTCTATTTTCCTTCAGAAAGTGACTTCAGTATCAATTCCTTTCACTGTGATTCTCTTCTACCTCTTGCTGACAGGTGGTTGCAGTTTTAATAAAACTCACAGGATGATAGGAAAGAAATGAATATTAACTTTTCCATAGGCATAGAATATAACCTTGTTTTTATGTAAAATTCAACCTTCAAAAAATGGTACGAACTGTCTCAATATACTGGGTGTTTGCCTATGGTGAAATTATAGAATAAGAATGCTCTATAAGAATTTTTTTAATGTAAAGCCTTTGTAAGAGTTACTCAAATTACAGCTTTTAATCTGATTTAGATCTTATGTAAATTTTTTTTCTCAATTCTTTTTCCCAATCTTAAAGAAAGTCAGCCAAACAAAACCATTCAACTGTAGAACACTTGAAATAAGGAAATAATAGTATTTATCTGCCCTCAGAAAAGCAAATTACTAAATACAGTCCCCCTTCTTTATTAGAAATCTAGAGGATACCATGAATATTTTAAAGGAATAAGATAAACTGTTTCTTCAGAATCAGATCTTGGAGCACCATCTTTCAACTCTAATCTAACGTGATAATGCTTAGATTTCCAAATGATACATGAAAAACCTTAGTTACTGAGATGTCACAAATTCTTATTTAAATCTTGTGCCACCTAAGTGAAAACGTTGACATCGGAAACTTTTTCAAAGCTCAATGTATCAGCTCCTCTCTGTGTATCAGAGGCAAGCCATCCTTTGAAAAACAGTTCCCTATCAAAGCTATTTCCTTTCACACATTTCAACCCAATTAGAGACAAGAGAGATGAGTGTTAACAAGACAGTTAATTTTAGAAAATATATGCAAAAAAGCCAAATGTTTTTAATTACTTTAATATTTTCCACATGTAGAACAATACCTAAAAAGGAAAAATCAGAGCCATCAGCGCTCCATATGAGGTATCAGCTGGACAGAAATTAATATTTATGTTCTGAAACTTCCTCTATCAACTATCAGCTATTTGTGTAGAGTACTAGATTAGAACCTGCCTGAGCACGGTTTTTATCAGGGAAACACACGAAGTTCTTATAAGTAGGTGTCCTGGTTATCTGCTAAACCAGACCAAGAACCAAGGAGAAATATAATTCAGATCTCTCTGCTCTTTTTTGTTAATTATAACATGTTCTCCAGAACGGCCTTATTTTTGGAATAAAAGAAGATAAAGCTTACTTTGTGGTCTCATTAGATCAAACTTGAATTGAGAGGATCCCTAGCTGAAGGGGCCTGGTAAACCACAGAACTTAGCCACTGATTTTACCACTCATATTCTCTGTGATCTTGGAACATTTCCCAAGATGTAATGTTATTCAGCATATTTAAGAGAAAGAGAGATCTCTTTTACTAATTATTGTGAGATATCCTAAAAATGAAAAAAATCCATAAAGCATTTCTTAGACCTCAATGCTATATGGTGAGAGTATAGTTACAATATACTGAAATTATTCCCATAGACCCAAAAATTGATATGGAAAGCCCATTGATACTTGGGAGAAAAAGTCATTAAAATGAGCTCTCTATTTCAATACCCTTAGAAACCATGGTGCCTTTTAAACACTGAAGTAATTGAGAAATTATTCACTTTATATTCAAATGGCCCTCAGTGGTATAACCATTCTAAAGATAGAGGTTAGAGTCTTTGCACTTTCATACTTCAGATAATTAACAGATCAGTTTTGGGGAAAACAAAAATTCCCCGCGAAATTGTAGAATTTCAATTAATTGTGAATTTGACACAGGTTATATAAAATTTACCTTTGATATTGTCAGTGAAAAGGAATTGGCTCAAGCACACAAAATTATAAGCATGCAAAGCAATCAGACATGCCCGACTTTAAATTCCATCTTCAGGATTTACCAGCTGTGCAGTCTTGGACACATTACTTACGTTGGCTCAAGTTTCTTCATGGATAAAATAAAAATGGCAGTATCTACCTTGCAGGATTATTACATATGAAAAATTGGTGACAGTGCCCTGCATGGAAGAGGTGGTCATGAAATGTTAGCTACTGTCATTAATGTCCATGTGACACCTCATTGAAGAGCCCAACATCCACGTTCCTTGACCTTTTCCAAGAGAGTGACCATCACTGTAGAAATCAGTGGCCATAATCTGGACCCTGGCATTGCCCAGAATGGGTTTACCTCCAACATCATCAATTGTGGAATTTAGTCTTCTGTCTTCCATCTCTCAATCACCAAGTGTGAGCTAGGACCATTGAGACTCTCAAGTTCTTTAAAGCTTTCATATTCCACAAAGTTTCTGCCCCTTCTTGCTTTTACTTCCTTTCCTGCTCAGACTGGATCACCCAGCTAAGCCCCACTACTCCCTCGCTTGCCAACTATGTTTTCTCGGCCCTTTTCCCTCAGACCTTCTGCTACATCTGACTGAACAGCCCCACCGTGGGTTAATCAATCACCTGCTTGCCCCACTCCTGAAAAGAGAGTGCCAGGTTCGCGGGGAGAGTGGAGCCCAGTCGTGCCTGGTTCGCGGGGAGGATGGAGCCCAATCATGCCTGTTGGTCCAGATATCGGATTTTTAGCTTCAGTCTCGCCCTCAGAAATCCTTTGGTTTACTTATGGTTCTACTCCACACCTCAGATACCACAGGCTGCACCATTTTCCTCCAGGCCCCTACTCAGTCCTATCACTTTCAGCTGGCATCCTTGTCTCTACTCAGGAATTAAGTTTGTCAAGTCTCCAAACTGACACACAGTCACTCTGATACTCCGTGGTCTCAGAGAGCAATGCATCCCTTCTCTCCAAGGCCAAGAGGCACCTCGGACTGGCCCTGGAATTCTTTCTTCCTGAATCCTCTTGGACATTGTCTCAGCCATTAAACCCTCTCTTTCTTTCACATTTTTCAGCTGCTTCCCCCCAGTTTCTCATTCCTCACTGATTAAAAACATTCACTTGTCTCTCCCATCCTGAAAAACAAGAACTCGCAGTTGGAAACTGGCAATTAATAATTAGGAAAACATGACGTAAAATTCAAAAAGGTTTGTATCACTTAAAAACTCAAACCTCGGGTTCTCTTTGTTTTGCCCCAGCTTGAGTCAGAGCAGATGTGACCTCACAGTGGAAGGAGGCTGCTGAGACCCACCCTGTGTCTTGCTGTAAACCCCACCCCTGGTCCAGGGCATGCAGGGTAGGTGCAGAGGAATCCATAACCCAAGCTGGGCCAATCTCAGCAACACTTCTGCTACAGTGATCTTAATTCAGTCAGGCCTAGTCTCGAGAAAGGAGGTAATTTTACGCCTCATTTGCTCTGGTTTAACCATCTTTACAGAATCAACTCTGAGGTGGAGAAAAGAGCAGAGCAGACGTATGGATAGAGGAAGGGCGCAAAGCTGGCTTCCCCATAGCTTTTCACCTCCCTTCGCAAGGTCCAGGTTTACACTTGCTCACCTCTGGCTTCCGTTAGATGCTCTGAAGTCAGTTTTTCCTTAAGATGGTCCTAGTTGATTGTGCTTACTACCAACCCGAGTCAAAACCCTTGTCAGTGAGAGGAACTACGACTTCTCCCTCTCTTGGCCCCTCCACACTTTCCCTCCCGAAATGTCACAGTGCGCACAGTTTGACAGGGGTTAAGGGGAGGGGAAGAAACCTGGGAATGGTCTGAGGTTACTTTACAGGCAATAACTGAGTAGCGACAGACCCATGAGAGGAGTGTAGAAAATGAGAACACGAGGACAAGCATGGGGAGACACAACCGGAAAAGCCACAAGGGAAACTGTGGGGAGAGGCAGAAGCGGAGAGCCAGAAACCCAGTGAGTCTGCTGGTAAAAAAGCTGGTGGTGTTCTTGCCATTGGTTTACAACACCATCAAAGCAATCTACCTAGTCTTTTTCTTCTTCCACGTGCACATGAGGAGAAACCTTACCAGTGACTGCCATATAAGAGCATATTCTGCAAGACATGTTCATGCAGGCTATCCTAGTTTAGAGCTTGATTTAAATTCTTCCCATTTGAAACTAAGTGGAACATTTAAAACAAGGAACCATAAAATAAAGATCAACCTGAAAAATCCATAAGCAATTAAGAATTTCAAAAAAGAGATCAATATTCAACTGCAAAAATATAATACAAAAATTAAGCCAGAGCAGTAGCAAAAATACTCTTTCCAAGTCCTTGTCTAACATAGAAGTTCTCTCAAAAAATCCTACACTCAGGGCCGACCCTGTGGCTGAGTGGTTAAGTTCACGTGCTATGCTTCGGCAGCCCAGGGTTCGCAGGTTCGGACCCCGGGCACGGACCTAGCACTTCTCATCTGGCCACACTGTAGCGGCATTCCCCATAAAATAGAGGAAGACTGGCACAGATATTAGTTCAGCGACAATTTTCCTCAAACAAAAAGAGGAAGATTGGCCACAGATGTTAGGTCAGGGCCAATCTTCCCCCCACACACACACAAAAACCTGATACTAAATTAACAAAGCCAACATTCATTTATTTAACCAGTAGTTAGTGGGCACCTGCTACGGGTACACACATCAAAACTAAAGATAATGTTTTTAAAGCCTATATTGAACTTATAAATAATAACTAAATTATCATTCCAAGAAAAATCAATAGAGAAATAAATTAGGGGCAGGCCCCACGGCCAAGTGGTTAAGTCTGTGCACTCCACTTCGGCGGCCCAGGGTTCGCTGGTTCAGATCCTGGGGTGAACCTACACACTGCTCATCAAGCCATGCTGTGGTGGCATCCCACATACTAGCATATGCAACTATGTACTGGGGCTTTGGAGAGAAGAAAAGAAAAGGAAGACTGGAAACAGATGTTAGCTCAGGGCCAATCTTCCTCACCAAAAAACATACTTTTAAAAAAAAAGAAATTAAAAATAGGGTTAACTTACTCAAAGCTATGTTGCTTCCCAAGCTACTGCAGAACAGGAAGTGTGGACTTTCAACAAGACAAAATCTAAGAAAAAGCTTTGGAAGCAGAAACGATGTAAATGAAATCTCTTTCGCTTGATGGAACAACGGTAATATGTTCCTGAAGAAAGCAACTGATGCCTCTTTTCAAACGGACACCAGCTCCACATTTAATCAAACTCAGGTAACACAACCGTAACCCAGATATTAGAGCACTATGACATATTATACTTAGTGTAACACTATCGCACATTACAGGGCTACAACATGTAGAATACAGCTTCATAATCATGTGAGCGACAATGCAGACCCAGTTAGTGACAACTGTGCAATCTACTTGACTGTGGGAATGAGTTTTCCCTGGGCCAAAGGCACAGGTAGTTCTCAACTGTCACGAGATGGAACCAACCAAAGAAAGGATGTTGATTCCCCTCCCCCTTATCCCAGGAACGTAACAGTCTCGACTAACGCCACACAACAGAGCACCAGCTTTCCTCTATGCTCGCTCAGCTGAGCTCCCCACACAAGTTACTTTCCTAGGTCCTGCCTTCTGGTCCTATCCCTTTCGCCTCACCTCCTTCCCACTCCTTGTCCCTCAGTCTCCAGTTCCACTGAGTCCCTCCCTGGTCTACTTCTGTCTTCATTATTATGTGATTTTCTTTGTTTCCATGTCAAAATCTGGAGGAGACAATGGCAGAAATGGGGCTCTTTGTGTTTTTTAAATTAATACACAAAATCAAGAAAAATATATGGTGATATGTATATACACATAACACATATCATACACAATAACTATTTAAAATAATATACCGAACTGTCTTACATAGATAATAATATTTGTGCAGAAGGATAAGAAGGTGAAATGTATGCTAAGCGCTAACACCAATAGCAGAAATCTTAGACAGTGCTTCTTAAACTTAGCATGCATATCCTCTGCCTGGTTTGTTAATACAGACTGCTGGACCCCAAGCCCAGAGTTTTTGAGTAAGTAGATCTAGGGTGAGGTCTAAGAACATGCATTTGTGATAAGTTCCCAGCTAATATGGACGCTATTGGGCCCAGGGACCACAGAGAGAGCCTCTGGACTTTAAGTGTCAGCATCCCTTAATCCTACTGTTCTGGCCCAGAAGTTTGGCGAATTCTTGAAAAAATGGTTTTCAGAGAAGCCCAGTATGTAATGAGTAGAAAGAACAGTGATAAAGGAGTTGAAAGGAGGGACAGCATTCCTCTGGAGCCAGATGGCTTGTGTCCCTAGGGACAGCCCCCTAAACTGACTTTACATTTTATCTGCTAAGTACCAGGAAGCAGAATGTGAAAGCTACGGTGTTGAACACTAACAGGATAGAAACCGAAAACAAGAAGTAATATTTGTTATAAGGGTGGTAGAAATGGAAAGTCAACTCAGGAGATTTTCCAAGACTTTTCCTCTCAAATTAGCAAGCATAAACATGGCCTTAACAATCTAAAAGCTACTGAAAGAATAATACGGACCTGTAAATTTAAACAAAACACTACAATGTCAGGAAACACTGAAGAAGGAACTAAGAGTGCAGCGTCAGGGGTCTTGTGAGGAGAGTCGGTAGCTGCTGTAACAAGTTTCTGTTGGTTCAAGACCCAGGAAGACAGGTGCACAGGGTCCTCATTTTCTGCGGTCTGTCACAGGAGTAGCTCAGCATCACCACATCTCACTTAGGTAACATAAACAAAAGTTCCTTCTTTTCTGTGCAAAAGCCAAGAACAGGGTAAATATTATTTAATTTTATAAAAACTGATTGTATCTTTTTCTCCTTTCTTTTATATCACTGCTTCTTAATGCTGTTCACTCTATTTCCAGAAGTTGTTAGCTAGCCTCTCTACAAAATTCTAACCGTTCATTAGTGATGAGACAGGAACAGAGCAAAACCTGCCATATTTAATTATGCTGCAATCTTCTTAAAGTTAAAAAACTATGCATTATTCAAATTGATGCCAATTATTTTGAAATGAAGTAAAAATGCTACTTAGCTAGGAATTATATATATATGTAATATATATTTTTCCATCCACCCAAGAGTCTCATCTTATGATTTAGAAGTCATAGTTGCTTTTTCTCTGGAGACAAAACCATAACTTAGAACATCTAAACACACTTTCAGGTAGTTATACAAAATGCCAACTATCAAACATGGAAATAATGGAAAATAATGCTGAGGCATGTCTCATTTAAAATGTGAAATAAGATTTTTAGATGAGCATTTCCATTGTCCTGGGAGCCTTGGGCTGTCATGTACGACACTTGACTACGCTGAGGTCACCCCACTCTACGGAGAAGCTCAAGACAGGTGGGCAGGGCACGTGTAGGAACTCGGGATGACAGTCCCAGCTGAGCCCAGCCTCGGGGTCACCCCAGCCCAAACACAGACATGTGAGTTAAGAGGACTCTAGATGATTTTAGGACTCAGCCTTCTGAGTGAGCCCTGGCTACAGAAGCGTTCCCAGCACCTGGAGCCCCAGACATCACAAAGCAGGGATGAGGCACCCCTGCTGTGGCCGCCTGAATCCCCAGCCACCAAATCCGTGAGCGTGATCAAATGGACTTTGTTTTACACTATTATCCTGGGGCTGGCTTATTAGCAGGAACAGATATTTGGAGCATGCTAGCAATACACGTATGGCTGGACTGGATTTGATATAGAGCAATTTGAGAAGAAACGTGGTAAATGTCAAGAGAATGAAATTCAGGGAGTAAGTCTGAAATTAATACAAAGAACTACAGAATGAGGATCACATATTTCCTTTAAAAATGGTCTTATTTCTGTGTTATGATTATAAAATAGAGCTGAAAATTTTTTTCTTAGAAAGCAAATGCCTGCCCTCTTACACAGTATTAAAACCAAAAGTTTTTTTCTAATCAAAATATCTTTCTCCATTATTTAAAAAAAAAGATAAAACAGACATGATTAATTCATTAGTACAAAAAATATTCTGTTTCCTAGAAATCCAAGTAGAAATTCTTAAGCAGAATTCTAAGAACAATGGCAATGACACTCACTCTGGTATAACCCCCCACCCCTCTGAGTACAGGTGGAAACTGTGCCTGGGATGACATATCATCGCCACCATTATTTCATGTTCTATGGCAAGGTGACCTTAAGACAGAGATTTTCTGGTGGACTGAATCCAACCACACCAGCCTTTAAAAAGCAGCAAGTTCTCTCCTGATGGTAGCAGAAGAGTCAGGGAGGGAGAACTTGATGTTGTGAGTCTGCAGATGGAGGGGAACGCATGAGGGGGAGTGGAGGCGGTCTCTAGGAACAGAAAGTTACCCTGGCGGACAGCCAGCAGGGAAACAGGACCTCTGCACTAGGACTCCTGTGAACCGAATTCTGCCAACAGAGAGCCCCGGAGGAGAGCCCCCCGCTGGCCTCACACCACGATTCTGGCCTCCTGAGACCCTAATCAGAGAAACCAGCTCAGCCTGCCCAGACTGCTGAGTCACCGGACTGCCAGCCAATGAACTGGTCTTGTTTTAAGCAGCAAAGTTTGCGGTAATTTCTCACCCAGCAACATAAATCTAATACACTAGCCTTGGACTCTAATCTCATCAGTTCCATACAGAAAATTAGATTTAAAGTTTTAAGTGTTTTAACTAGCTGCATTTTCTCTTTTAATTAAACTAAACTAACTTAAAAATCAGTTAAACTTTAATTTCTGACCAATTTTAATTACTGTACTCAAAGATTCTTCCTACTATGAAGAAATCTAACATCAGTAAAACTGTAGATTTGATGCTCAGAAAAGTCAGGAAAAGAGGGATGTACCTTCTCAATTGGCCATATCTCTTAAGAACTAAAAGTTTCAGAGTTTGAGATGCACTACTTTTCAGAACAATCTTCCCCAAAAGGAGATTATAGATCTTATTTTTCAACTGTTTATCATAAAATGTTTTAAGCACATAGAAAAGTTGAGTAAAATGAATGCTCATACACTTCCGCCTGGATTTAATGATTAATGCTCTGCCACAGTTGCTTTATCTGTGTGTGTGCGAGTGTATCATTCCTTTATCTCTGAACCAAAGTCACAGACAACATGATACCACAACAGGCTTCTCCTAAGAAGAAGGAAATTCTAAGGACAATACTACTGTCACACCAAAAACATCAACAAAATCCCATTTTGTCTAACATCCATCTATATCTGCAAATTTTCCTATTTGCCCTAAATTGTCTTTCATAATATTTTTTCCTAATCAGAATCCAATCAATTTTCATACATTGTGTTTGGTTGTCTTTTTGACCCTTTGGATCTAGAAGAGTTCCCTCAGCCCTCCTGGGGTTTTTGACGTAACTTTTTGAAGAGTCCAGTCCAACTGCTTGTAGAAAGTCCTATATTTGGCCAATTATTAGTTATGGTGTCACTAACTTGTTCCTCTATCCTTCATATTTCCTGTAAATTGAAAATTAGATTTAAATTTGAGTTTGGTTTAGATTCCAGGTAAGCAATTGGAGCAAGAACATTTCACTGGGTACACATCAAGAAGCCCGTGGTGTCAGGCTGCCCACTGCCAGTGATGTGGATTTTGGTGACAAGCATAGGTACCATGGGAAAGGCACATTTTACCAATAAAAGTAGTCAACAGTTTGTAGGGTAATCTTTGTAAATGTCTTGTTCTCCGACAACCTCCTCAAATGGTTTTAGCAGTCCCTGATGACTCTTGATTGAATCAATCGCTACTTTAGGATTTTCAAAATGGGGATCTTATAAATCCCATAATTTCTCCTAAATTTATTAGTTTCCAGAGTCCTGAAGGGACCTTTTTTTTTTTTTGGTTTTGTTCTTTTAATCCTCTCCTCTTTTCTTTTTTTCAAACACCACTATGGTCCTACTCCGGATAGCTCTATCGAGGAATAATTCAAGTACAATACAATTCACTCATTGCGATGGTAAAGTTTGAGTTTTGCCAAATGTATACAGTTGTGCAACCATTACCAAAGTCAAGATACAGAACATTTCTACCAAAGAGCTCCCTCCTGCTCCTGTGCAGTTAATTCCCTCACTTCACCCCCAGAAACCGCTGATCTAATTTGCATGATTATAGTTTTGCCCTGTTAGAATTTCATTTAATAGAATCATATTATAGTATGCAGCTTTTGGTGTCTGGTTTCTTTCACTTTGCAAAATGCTTTTGAGATTCATCCATGCTTCTGTAGGTAAAAATAGTTGTTCCATTTTATTGAGTAGAATCTCATTGGATAGACAGAGCACAATTTGTTCATCTGTTTACCAGTTGATGGACATTTGGGTGGTTTCCAGTCTGGGGATATTATAAATAAAGTCGCTATGAACATTCACATAAAAGTCTTTGTGTGAACATATGTCTCATCTCTTTTGGGGTGACACTTAAGGATGAGACGGCTGAGCAAGCATAGGTTTAACTTAAGAAAATGTCAGACTGTTTTCCAAAATGATTGTACCATTCTGAATTACCACCAGCAATGCATGAGATTCCAGTTGTTCTGCCAATACTTGCTATTTTCACTTTGTAAATTTCAGCTATTTCACTTGCCATGGTGGTGTCACTGTAGTTTTAATTTGCACTTCTCTGATGACTGAGGATATGGTTCATTTTCAAATGCTTATTGAGTATCTGTCTATCTTCTTTGGTGATATGTCTGTTCAAATCTTTTGCCCATTTGTTAATCAGGGTGACTTCTTGTATTAATTTGTAACAGTTATTTGTATGCTCCAAATTCTAGTCCTTTATCGAATATATGTTTTGCAAATATTTTCTTCCAGTCTGTAGCTTGCCTTTTCACTTTCGTAATAGTGTCTTTTGAAGAACAAAAGTTTTCAATTTTTATAACGTCCAATTTATCATTTTTTTCTTTTATGGTTCAGATGTATTGCATGTAAGAAATATTTGCCTAATCTAAAATAGAAAAATTTTCTCCAACGCTTTCTTCTAGAAATTTTATAAATGTATGACCCTTTTTAAATAAATTTTTGCATATGGATGGGTTTTTTTTAATATAAATATCCAATTTTACTGGCACCATTTCTGACCAGACTATCCTTTCCTCCATTTAATTACCTGGGTGAGCATCTTTATCAAAAATTAATAGACATATAAATATTTGTCTATTTCTGAGTTCTATTCAAGTCATTGACATATTTTTCTATCCTAACATCAATAGCACAATGTTTTTACTTAAGTAGCTTTATAGAAGTCTTGAAATCAGGTACTGTAAGTTCTCTTCAGGTTTTTTCCCCCAAAATTATTTCCACTATTCTACGTTCTTTATATTTCCAGATAAATTTTAGAATCAGCTAATCAATTCCTACAAAAAAAAAAAAAACTCCTGCTGGGTTTTGTTCGGGTTGCATTGAATCTATACATAATCCATTTGAGGAAGATTAGCATTTTAATAAGCGTAGTCTGATCCATAAAGACTCTCTCTCTTTCTTCATTCATTTAGGTCCTCCTTCACCTCCCCGTCATGTCGTACAGTTTGCAATGTACAAGTCTTGCCCATATTCTGCCACCTTTATCCCTAGCGTTTCATGTTTTATGATGCTATTGTAAGTGGTATTGATACATATCACTACGTATATTGCTACTTTCTCCTTTTTTTAAAAATTTCCTATGTTACAACCTATTATAGTCTTTATTCCTTTTTGATGCTCAAAATTCCAAAATTTCACCAGTGCAAGCCCCGTCCAACTGGCTTCTGACTCCCTTTGAGGTGACTTCATTAGACCAAGTGTCTTTTAGGTTAGGGAAACAACAAGATTTGCTTGTGTCTTCCTGTGTGAACTCTTTTAACAAACACTCATTAAAATAGTTATTGTGAAAGCACCATGATGGCAGGTGCCCTGCCCGGAGTGGGACAGAAACTTGTGTGATGCTCATGGCTGGGGTGCCGTTTGTGCCCTCATTGTAAAGTCAGGTCAGAAAGGCAGAAATCAGGTAGGCTTGGATTGAAAAATTTTGTATTAAATCAGGCATTTTTCTCCCATCTTTTACCTCCACAATGAAGCTTACTGAGGTTTGTAAAGATGAGCATCCAAATACTAATGTTTACCTAGTCCAAATATCCATAATTAAGGTTGATATGTCACTAGAATTAGACAAAAAAAGAGGGTTTTTACCTAAACCAAACGTGTTCTCAGGCTCCTACTAACTGCTTAAATTTGGAAGAGTCTCCAAAGGGGGAAAAAAAATGAAATCCTTATTTCTTCTTTTGTGAAAATGTATTGCAACGTTAGACTACGAGCAGGTTAATAAATTAATGGTCTCCTATCAAAGGCTCCCTACCCAGCAGCTGAGTATCAGGGCGCTGAGCATGTCCAGAGAAAACCATGGCTAGAGTAAAACTGTGCTGTTTGCCCTCCAGACCCTACCTCCTGGCAGACTCTTTGCTGAGTAGGTCCTGGAAGTGACACTGTGTCTGAGAATCATGGTCAGGTTTCTGAAACCCAGCCCTGCTCTTTTGCACAACTGCTTGTGGGTGGCAATGGATTGATGTTTGTGCAATTAGAAGGGTAGTGATTTCCTGCTTTTTCCCAAGTTGTACATTGCTAGACATGGCAACTTCACCTTTTTATTCTGAAAACCATACCCAAAAAACCACACAATCACTTTTTATGTCGAAAGAGGATGGCAAGTTAAGGGTCAATTAGTAGGCTTATAGAAAAGGACCTCCCTGCAAGCAAAGACTGAAAAGGAGAACTTGCTGGTTCCACCTATTCTTCCCATATGAAAAGGGGAAGGTAAATACCTTTGGGGACCGAAAGGGTGTCAGAGTTCAGGTAATGCACCTGAAGTGCTCAGAGCTAAGAAAGCAGTGGAGCAGAACCGCAACCCAATGTGGTCAGGACACGTTCTAACCAGAGTACACCATCGAAGAACTCAAAAGGAACATAACTTCCAGCTAGACCACACACAACTGTATATTTAACTGAAATTTAAATCATTTCATTTTATTCAACTTTAACTAAAAGAGCTCCAAGTTTTATTTGGTTAAATTTTTCACTCACATTTCTCATGACTGCATCCAGGGCTCAGCCAATTCAAAGGTGACTCTGTTAATGAGAACTCTATAGAGTTCTGCCCAATACAATTCTCTGCTGATCTAACCCAGAGAAAAAGCCATCTCTTGCATTTGTATTTTGTGATAGCAGATAAACTCTTAAGTGGGTCTTGATTGCTTTTACATAATCTAAGCCCAATTTTGAGGAAAATATTAAAACTTAATAATTTATAAACCTTCTATCACTAATTCATAATTCATACAAGGAATGTTCTTTGGTTAGTAAAATGTAATCTTTGTTTTGATTTTAATCACAGACAATGGTAGACAATAAAAGAACAGGTTATTGCAAGATTCAACAGCCAATAAATCTTTTGATTAGTCTTAAAATAGATAAATTGAGTAAGTGGTGATAAAGCATTATAAACCAATTTTTGGAATCCACAATAAAGTAAGAACCCAGAGGCAGAATAACCACCATTCATTGCTTCAATGGGTGAGAAGCAGAGCATCACAGGCTGTTTATTATTATGCTGCAAGCAATAGTAAAAAATGGCAAAAACAAAACTAGCAAGAGCTTTCCATCACTAGGGAGGGAGACAGTCGGGGCTGACAAAGCGCCATATTTGCAATCAATCCCCACCCTCCAGAATATCTAATAGTGTGTCAGTTCACTTCCCTGCCTCCTCCTACACTTCCAGTCTCTTAGAATTCCATTTCTCCTTCCAAGCTATTGCCACTGAAATCTGGGCAAAGACTGATTTTGGTCAAACACATTCTATGCTAAAGAAGTCTACAAATCCCAAAGAAAGAAGAATCGCAGCAGAGAGAATTTGCCATCCTCCGTAGCACCAGATGGCACAGATAAAGGGATGTTGTGCACTCCAGCTCAGCAAAGAGGTAGTTCCATCACTGTCATTTATACATGCCCCAAAGGTGTGCAATCCAAACGAATGTGGAGAGTCTTCCATGACAGCTGAGACTGAAATACTCCATCTGTGTTTAATACAGAGATTACATCCTTTATTCTCCGATGAGAGGCTTTCAGAAGATCACTATGCAATTTTTTCTTCTGAAAGACAACAGCCTTCCCACTATTTTTTTCCCCCTGCATCTGTCTGCAATATTGCTTTGAGGTGGATGGCGTAAGATTAAGACAGTAAGCTAAGTACTCTTCCATCTTTAGTTTTAACATCAATTTCAGCCCTGTAAAACTACACACTAGTTTTGCTATATACGATGAAATGCTATGGTACAGGAAACCTGCTTACGGAGCAGTAAACTATGCTATAGAAATCAACCATTTAAAACTCAAGGCATAGCTACCATTTATAGATAGATATAGATGCGTACATACACGCACCTAATAATACATACATCTATATACGTATCTTAAAGTCTGTAACTGGAGAGGGAAATGAAAAGAATAATGATTTCCGTAAAAAGGAAAAAACAAAAAAAAGAGGAGTCAATGATCATAGCAGTTAGAACCATATAAACACTAATTTGGTTTATCAATTTAGTTAATCTTTCAGAGTGGAAAATAATAGAACACAAAAAATAAAAAATTAATGGTTAACCAAAGGGGTTAAATTATCCAAAGCAAGTATATAATGAAGAATGTGGGTCACTGTTAGATTATAAAAATAAGTCGTATAAGAAAGTATTCTAGTAACTTTTAAAAATGAGACCAAAGCATTTACCAAATGCCTGAACGGTGCTCTCTACATGACAGAACCGTGTACCTTTCACCCTCCGGAGGCTCATAATTTAGTAGCACCTAAAGAGGATAATTTAAGAAACAAAGTTGTAATACACATGTTACTGATATATTAACATTTTGAAACATAGGAGATGTCTACAAGGTGTCATATTTCAAGATTATACCATAAAAATCACACCTTAAGCATCTATGAGATAGAAGATCATTTGTAGGTTTATCAGAATGAGAGTTTTTAGCAGTAAAGAAATGGGATCCTGGGGAATGAGCCAGTTAATGCTTCCAGAAGCACAATTTCCCTCTTCTCATTGAGGAGCTAGGCAAGAATCCAAGGGACATGGTGAGAGTATACAAATCTCTAAGTTCTTTATCCTGCAAGAGCTGGTTCTGAAAGAAACATCGGGATCAATATAGAAAAAAACCTGGCAACTGAAGGAGCCGAGTGCTTGGTTTTTATATTTCAGTGATCCATGAAGATTAGCAAACGGTAGTCACGAATACACAGTTGCATGATTATATAAGACCCAATTAAAACCTTCAGCCAAATGTATTATTTTGCATCATCACCAGAGAATGTTCGTCAAAGGCTTTGGGTCAGGCTTTACGCAGGGACTACATGGAATGAGGTCCCCACCCCACATCCACCAAGGCTCTCTACTTAACACGTTCTAAATCCCAGACCCTGTATTCAACCTGTCAACCTGCCTGAAATAACAGAGAATGAATCTCTTTCTTCCTCTTTCAGGGTAACTGCAGCTCCCACCCACCATATTCTAGAACTGTTGCCTCCAAGTCCTGAGAGATTTTGTCTTCAACATCAGCCCTTCCCTTCCCAGCATCTTCCCTCTCATTATCTTCAGAAGGTCCTTCCTTTCTGCCTTTGTTATCAAATAGTCTTAAATTAAAAGAGAAGACAACTCATAAAGGAGAAAGATGATAGGAGTGGACTGAGATAACCTCCATTCAAATCCCAGCTCATCTACTCTCTACTTACCTGGGCTATGCAACTCATGCTTTGAAATGATTTTCTCATCTATAAAATGGGGATAACAGTAACAATTTTACTGTCATACCTAATAGAATCTTCAGGAGGATAAGAGGAAAAAATGCAGATGAACATGTTTTGCAAGTTGTAGATACATAATACACAATACGTAATAAATCCTTTACAGGACCAAGCTCATTCCAACAAATATCCAACTTCTCCAATACATTTCACAGCTAAACTTCTTGATTAAGCTGTATACACTTACTGTCTCAGCCTCGACTTTTTACTCTTTGTTAAACTAAGCTCTTAGGATTTTTACCACTCCATCAAATACAGCGCAGTTGGCCTATTCCATCTGAAACTGTGTCAGTTTTCTTCTTCCTATGTCTTGTATCACTGTTCGCACTCTGCCATCCTGAAGCACTTGTCTTCCTTAGCCTCTTCTGAATGTCCTTCTCCTCGATCACCATAGTAGTAAAGTTGTGCTACAGTCATTTATCCAAGAACTTTCTGGAACTAGGTTGAGTACCAACTATACATAAATGGATACAGACATCCCACAGATAATGCATATGTTTATTTGCTATGGTAGAATTATAGGAGAACCATGACTGAAAATATTTGACCTATCTGAGTTTATAAACCACTCACCAACATGTAGTTTCCTATATAACTGACAGGAATTCTGGACAATATTTTTAGTTTATTGAGTTTAAAGTACTCCTGAGAGATTGCATCTAAGTCCAGGCTCTTAGTGAATGCTTAAGTGTAGTCATCCAAATGGAATGAAATGTACACACACCAAAACAAAAAAAAAAGAGGGCAATAAAAAATACTTAACACCAAGGGCCACCTTATCTACCTGGCGTCAGCTCTGCCACAGTCCCTCATTCTGGCCTAAGGATCTTCTCATTTGCCATGCAATTCTTCCTCTTACTGTAGTCCTTGGTGAACTTTTCAAATTGTCAAAGAAGCTTCAATGAATTATAAGGGCAGAAACCTAAACTGCAGGATGAGGAGGTGAAGCAAGATCACCATATTCTCCTTTAAACAACTCATTTAAGCAACTTGTCTAAGGAAGGAGAAAGGGAGAAGACTAGGGAATTGCAGAGAAATGAATGCAAGGTGGAAATACAGGAGGGTTTGTTTGTTTGTTTGTTTTTCCTGCTTGGTTTTAAGAGGGCAGAGCTGAGATGAGTCAGTACAGCAGAGAGGTTGAAGATAGGAGAGAGATGGGGCATATGAAGCGAAAAGCTCTGGGGTAGAAGAAAGAAAATGAGTTGAAAGGGCAAATGGAAGAATTATCCCTGGGTAGGAGAAGCAATTCCAAGTCTTGAGGGCAGAAATTAATAATTTTTTTTAGACAATAAGTTGAGGAATTGAGAAAGTTTACTCAAGCCTTAAGGTTTTTGTTTTGTTGTAAGGCAGCTAGGAAGATCAACTAAGAGTTAAGAGGCCAAGGATGGGATTGGGGCTTAGTAAGGGTGGTGAGATTTTTAGAATCGCCACTGAAGGAACACAGATGGGAGCAAGGCCAGTAAAAACACTCAGTTTGATGATTTTCTCCAGGAGTGCTCAGCAGCCAAGGCGTTGACAATGAAACAACAAAAGCAGATGATATGACCATGATTTTACTTTCACAGTTCATAGGCCTTTGATTCCATTGCCCTAAAACCCACTGTGACTCCTGGGCTGCCATCTTGAAAGTGTGTGAGATCAGGGATGAATGAGGATGAACCAGCTGCAGAATTGTTTTAAGTGATGCTGTTAGTGATGGCTCAGCAATTCTTTACCTTCAAGGTCAAATTCACATTAAAATTGCATTACTCTTCACAACAAAAGGTGCATTCCTTACCTGTCACTGCCCAACAGAAGCATGAGAATGAACATAAACATCCCTTCCCTTTTACTGAAGGAAGCTACTGCTGACAGGAAAGAACTTCCTGTGCATACAAGTATGGCAGAGCGATTGATGGGTGCCTGCAGCTTCACTGGATTCGATCTGTCTGTTAATGTTAACAGCCACTGTTTGCACAGGCTGCCACTGCTGCATTCTGCGTCTCAGTTCCTAGCAGCATGACATTTTTCTTCCAACTGAGCTAGTCCATCTCTAATTTCTGCTGTGCCAACATGGTCCATCAGCTACTGTCACTGCCCAGATGTCGGTGGCTATGCGACACTGGTGGGGATGTCAGAATTGTCCTTGAAATATTTATTATCACCTCCTACAAGTTTACAGAGTTGACCAGAGGGACATTTCTTTGGTTTCCTGGTGTTTTCTTTGAAATTCTCACTGGGATATCCTAACAAAGAAAGGTAATATTTACTAAATATTGGATGAATAGATTCCAGAGCCTCAAATTCACTCATGCTTTATAGTTGATTGCTTGAACACATAAAATATGTAAAGTTGATTTCACACACTCTAAACTAACATCCTGAAGATGGCCAGTGGATGTTAAACCAGATGGCACCATCAAAAAAAAGAGGGTCTTCAGACTTGGTCACAGTTCCGAGGTATTTTTTAAATTTTAAGGTATTGCAAAACATGACTTCAAATGATTACAAGGAAAATGAAATGCAGCAAATTAACTAGATGACAGCATGTAAAGTAAGTAAAACCACTCTGTTCACTTCAGTTCTTACTTTATATTAACCATATTTTCTTTCATGCTTATTTAATTGGGAACATTAAAATACATTTTCATACATGTGTTCAAGGCACTTTCTCTCTTGCTTTTCCCAGTTAAGAAAAGATCACACCTTTTTCAAAGATGATTCTTTATCGTTTAAGTAACATCCTTAATAGTGTCTGCCAGACCACCTCTTTATGCCCTACAAAGAGTTCCCTTGCCTGTCTGACTAAGTGGAATTTTGAAATGGATTATTCAAATAGCCATAGTTCAAACAAAAGAGGGAAACCTCCAGGAAAAATACCTAGATTTGTTTGTCTTTCTTCATATTCAATTTACTCATATTCAATCTCCTCTATTTTTAAACATGTTCTCCACTACACCTCAGTGTAGAGATTTCTCTCACACTGCGCTTATTCATGACATTATTTCCCCATTTCTCACTTGCTCTTGCCCTGCCTGGTGGCCCAGTCAAATTCTAATAATTATAAATAGACTGGCTCAGGCCTGGCTCTCTAACCTCTCTTATGCTCACCCACACCCATCCTAAAGCACATAAGCCCGTATTGCTTCCTTAGGCCCAAAATCGGACTTCCAAGCACACCTTGTCTCCACAATAAGATCCCGAACTCCCGAAAGGACAGTATTTTCTACTAATTTGTATCTCCTACTACTCCCCTTCCACAGTCACTCCATAAATAATTAATAAACTGAATATCAAAGGGCCGCCTCTCCAAGTTATGCAGTACGCCTATTATTCACACCAAGATGTTGTAGACAATCAGAGGGAATTCCTGGAAGGGAATTTTTAACTATTGACTGATGACAGAGGTCACACCAAAGACAGTGAAAAGCAAATTTATACTGAATAAGAAAGCAATAATTTAATAGTAAGGGAATACCTGGATGAATGACACAAATAATTAATTCTAAAGTGCATTCTCACTGTGAATACATTAGTGACTATTGCTCCATGTGGGGCATGAAATCCATAAAAGATTCACTCTGAATCAACCATAAGATTGGAAGACATTATATTTTTTAAACATTAATTATTTGCCAGTATCTTCTAAGGAAAAGGCAAAATGAAATGCAAAAGAGAAAAGAAGCTAAAAATTAGACTTTGATTACCAACAAGACATGAAAAAAAAATGAATGATTGCCTATCAAACTTTCCTTAATGAAAGTAGCTGTGGCTGCTGCTCCTTCAAGGCGAATGGAGACAGACCATAGTGAAAAGGGCTTTGGAATGTCAAAGGTGCAATCGAGGCTCCCAGTACAACAGTGCAGAAGGGGTTTCTGACCAAGAAGAGAATATAACGAGGCCAGGATTAAGCCAAGGCATTAGCCATTTTCATGTTCTTCTTTTGTGCCCAGAAGGCACATAAGAACTCAAAATCAACATATTTATTACTTGCATAAGAATAAAAAAATCACTATTTCTTGCCAGAAGAAATTTAGAATTTCCTCTCAGGAAATATAAGTAATTAGGTTAGACCAACACATCAATCACAACACGCGAGCCTCTCTCAAGTCTTACCTGGCCAACCTTTAATTTACTGCCATCATGCCCACCTTCCTCTTAAAAATGAGCATGACCTTTACCCTCCACCATCCTGCCCCCGCCCATGATTCTCAACTCCCGTCTAGTAGGTGACATCACACTGCCTTCTGCCCAACCTGATTTCCAGCCCATTCTCACTTATAAGAAGTGACAAGACTACTTTTGATTTCCCTTATTAAACCCCGTTTCTGTGAGCTAAATACAGAACAGAGGAACTCCCTTCAGAGCATGTAGCAAAGTGTTAAAAAAAATTGTTGTTGTCTGACTGGGGGGATTGAAAATAATAAAAAATCCAATAAACCAAATGACAAAAATCTTCCTTTTCGTCCTTTGACAAATCAAAGACAGACGAATGTCTTTGGTTTACTGAGAAACATAACAAAGTTAAATTTTCTCACAAATTACAAAATATACGTATTATGCCTAAAATAGATGTATTACATCAACTCAGAGGAATGTATGAATTCTCCATAAATGTGTCATTCTCATTTTTAATACATTTCTTAATAAACATAAAATGAACTGAATCATTATCAGTGGCTAAGTCACCCTAAAACCAGTCTACTTTACTTTGTTAAAAATATTCAAGGGCCAGCCCTGATCACCTAGTGGTTAAAGTTCAGCGCATTCCACTTCGGCAGCCTGGGTTTGGTTCCCAGGTGTGGCACCACACCACTTGTCTGTCAGTGGCCATGTTGTGGTGGTGGCTCACATAAAAAAAGGAAGATGGGCAATGGATGTTAGCTCAGGGCGAATTTTTTTCAGCAAAAAAAAAAAAAATATATATATATATATATATATATATTCAATAGCATCTGAAAGTTTGCATTGGATGATAGGATGAATTTATAACAACTTCAGTTAATTCTTTCAAAGAAAATTAAGATGGCTGATTCAGGAAATATGTTCCTTCATATTTAGAAGTGGCCAAATGATTATATATGGGATAACAACTAGTCATTCCCAGAGACAGGTAAATGTCAAAACAGTGACATTTATAAAAATTATATCTCAATTGCTAAATTTTGATGAAATTATCACCCTTTGTATGCTAATTCTCAACTGCTTTCCTGGACCCACCATTTTCAGCCAAACAAAACAGCAGCAGGTGGAGGGTGGGAGTGGGATGCAGACACCATAGCCTCCGTCCCTCTTCAAATAACCCAGGGGGCAGCAGGACAGCATCCTGCCCTTGTTCAGAGGAATGTCTCTACAGAGCGCCACACAATGAATGCATTGTAAACACAGTAATTTGAGAATTTTAAGCACTCACAAAGTCTTAGTATTTCCCCATCCTCATTAACAAGGACCAAAACCAAGACAACCTTATCTGAAATCAATAAAAGATTATAACACCTATCCAACCTTTGAGAGCACATGTCAGGCCACAAGCCCAGTCTTGTCTTCTCACCAGTCAAGCATTTTAGAAACAAGATCCCAATAGTGCTGCCTTCAAAAAAAGGAACACATTTGAGTAATGGGACCATGCTCATAACCATGGTTATCTGAGAGGCATCTAAAGGTCCTGGTTTTAATTTAAATTATAGAAAGTAAACCAATCAAATCCAACAGCACTGTCATCCAGGATGTTGCCACTGCCAAAGCGTCTGACAACCAGATATTACCAGATCAACAACACGCCCCAAGATACAAGTTAGACATTTTTAGAAATATATTTTTATGTCATTATAAAGTCATGACAAATTCCGTTTCAGGGAATAACATGTCTTGATCAACTACGCAGAAGAGTTAACTTTCTACCAAGTAATTAACTCAATCTGTGAGATCCAATACTTGTCAGTTGATAAAAAGCTTATTTCAATCTACTTAGTTTATAAAACTTGAGAGAAGAATATGTCAGAAATATTTCTTATTTTTGGTTTCCTACTGACGTTAGCATAACTAAAATCAGTGGATGTTTTGTCTTAGGGATAGAAACACTAACGATTATGTAACAAAGGTACCATTTATTGAGCCTTTATTCATTGAGGGTTTTGTACCCGACATAGAGCAAAGCACTAAAAGCATCAGGACAGTGACTTAAAGTTTACAAAGTGCCTCAGCAGACAGAAGGTGGTCGTAGGGAGGTGGAGATAAAGTCGGGGGTCACAGTATCACAAAATCCCTGTTAAAATAAAAGCAGCCCAACTCCATCAGCTTATTTCATTAGAAGTTCATCCAGAATTAGATGTAAATTTAAATTAATGTAAAATTAATTCAAGTATAATAGCCTAGGAATACCAAAAAACCATATACAGTTTTACTAAATATTAAAATACCTTTTGTTATTTTTAGCTAATTTCTTTCTTTATATTTTTACATATTAGAATGAATTTTGAAGAACATTAGTTTGTCACTGAGAAAACTGCTCCCTTTGCTTTCCAAATATTGTGCCATAAAATTGAGGTCAGAATTTGTAAGTTAGTAGCTCTTAATCCATATCCAACTTAAAGACATTAAATCTGGCTGACGTTTCAATAGTCTAGAGTTCTACCTGGATCTGTAAAACCTGAGCCCACTTTCCTAAATGGCAGAGCTGCCCCTTCCAGGAGCCCCTCCACTTCTGGGAAGACCTGGCTCTTTTCCCTGGCTTGACTCTTGGCGGGGGGAGGGGCGTCCGTGCCTCCTGCAGGTATTCAGTATAGCACCGTCCCAATTTCATCCATGCTAACTGCCTCACACTCCATCACTCTCTTCTTCTCTACTAATTGACCTAAATCGTTACTATTGTTGAGTGTCTCAAACTAATTTGCAGGTAAGAAAAAAAAACAACTAATCATCCCCTAGTATCGACCTTCTTTTTAGTAATAAAACCAACCCAGTTTTAGCTGCAAGCTTGCCTGCAGCTAGAAACTCTTTCCTAGCCTCTCTTGCAGCTGGATGAGGTCTTAGGACTAAGGTCTGACCACAGGTTCCGATTCAGTAGGTCTGGGGTGATATTAATTCTCAGAGATTAAATTCTACTCTGAGATAGTACCAGGAGTCCTTTTTTGCTCTCCTTGTTTTAGCTCCCCAGATGAATCTAAGGTATAGACAGGGTTCAGAACCACTGTGAAAGCATGGTAGAGCGATGAGAAAGACCTCTGAGAGCAAAGACGTTTGGCGCCCACTCTCAAAACCACGTTCAGCTCCGACTTCTACATGAGACAGAAAGGAACTCCCTATCTTGTTCAAGCCACCATCGCATGGTCTCTCTCTGTCAAAGCTGTCGAACTCATAACCCAACTAACACAACAGGCATCACGGATGTCCCACCTGTCAGCTGAGTCATGGGCACGCGGGCTGAAGTTCTTGTGCTTAGTGCTCGCTGACAGAACCAAACTCGTCCTGCCTGATTCAGATCCTTTTAAGTTTAATTCTCGCCTTTCGCTTTCGCCTTCTGCTTCAAGAACTCATTGAAAATACAAAAGATGTCAATTCCCTTTCTCCTTGTCCAATCATGAATCATCTTATTCCTCTCCCACATTATATTCAAGTTGTTTAATAGTATCCTTTTTCTAACTGATTGATAATTTCAATTATTGTTTGAATATTAAGCAATATGCAGTTTCACCTTCATTCCATATTTTAATTTGAGTTATTTTATCACATTTCAATTTTAAAAGGCTGAACACCATCATACTATTCAAATTTGTGCATACCATAGACAAAAAAAATATTTATGGCCACAACTAGGAAACCCACATGGTGGACTGGGAAGGGCAGGAGGAATTCTCATGTGGCAATGGCCCCAATATGGCTTCTATATGTTATCATATGACTACAAATAAGGGATGTTAATATATGGATATTTTTGTTGGCTCACAGTAATTTTAAATTTTAAGAATGAAATGTCTATTGTCATGTTAGCATAATTAACCCAAACACCAATGAATCTACTGCTAAATAACACAGTTACTTCTATTCTCATTTGAACTTCATAAAAATCCTGTAAGGGCAGCAACATTACGTGCCTCTAGCAGATACGGAAAAAGAAACCTTAAAAAAGGAAGTAAATACAAGAGGCAAAAACTTAAACAAAAATTTCATTTCAACACAAAAAAGCAGAGAAGTAGGATATGAATGGACACATCTTCCCGGGATTTATTCACAACTATAGAATAGTATTTAAGTAGTTTGATTACTTGTTGTTCTCAGATATTCACAACAAAGTTTTGGGCCGTTACTTACTTCCTGTGGTTTAACCTACTTTCTATGAAGAGGTGAAATATTTACCTAATTCAGAAATACATGAAAAATAATTGTATAATCATCCTGAAATTCGCGGTCATAAAATAGACAACTGTGTAAGTAATAAAATTTCTGGTTTCTCTCTAGTTTTTATTTTAATGTAATTGAAAATAATAAATAAAATGTTTTAATGAAAAAAAGTTTGGTATTATGCAAGAACTGTGTTAAAAGTCACAATAATATAACCAGAAGGTTACATGTAGTTAAAAATTTGCATATTTTCATCAAAATTACAAGTTTTTAAGTAAAAACACATCACTTCACATAGCATTACAGTGAATTAAATTAGCAGTTAATTTACACTTTAAAGACATCTACCATTAAGATGATCAAAGATTTTCATCACTCATATTTTCCATCTATTCACATATCAGCTTTAAGTTCAAAAATAAAAAGATAAGCATTTAAAGACCCTGGGCTCTAATTCCCCAACTCCTGATAATCCTCTGGACTTTGAAAACATACCTCAGTCTGCAAATATTCCACATTAGCCATGTTTGCCACGAAACAATTATGCCACTATAGCTATTATAACAAAATACTTTCAACTAAAGTAATCCACACGATGTGCCATTGAAAAGTTTCACGAGAAGCATGTTTTTAAAAAATGAGGTCAGATAATAAGTAGGAAGTTCAATCATAGCATAAGATACAACTACAAATGTACTCTATTTTCAAGACTGTTAGAGAATAAACTGTTTTGGATAATTGGCTATTGTCCCTCTACTGCCTTATAAATTCTCCCCAGGTATATTTTATTCATGGTTGTAAATTCCATCAAATGTGTCTTGAAAAGAGTGAGAGCTGTACAATTGTTGGTTAACTAAACATGTCGTGAGTGATCAGGATTAAAATGCAATGACATATATATATTTTATTACCCGATGCTTCTGCAGTCTCCAAGAGAAGCAGCTTTACACATCAGATGACCTACCCCAAACTCAACACAGCTGCTTGACTAGGGAGGCACCTCTCTCAAAGGCAGCCGAGAACTTGTCTGGCTTGGCTATAGAGATAAACCAAAGAAATCTGGTCCTCTCACTCCCTGTTGAATTTGACCCAAGACACAAGCATCTATTGCCAGTCAACAGTGGATACTGAACCTAATAAGTCATGACAATGTTGGGGATGGAGGCCATGAGCAAGGTCAGCAAGTAGTGAAAACCAATCAAGTGGAAAAGGAAAGAGAAGCAGAACAAGAGACAGAGAACCTAGATCCTCCAGAGAATCACACAGATGAACAAAACCATGGGAATCCTGAGAGAATAATCGCTTGGCGTCCTGAAAACCTTCCCATTCCTACTTTCATTTCTCATGAGACCTGCCTTTCTGCCCTCGGGTTCCCTGAAGTTTCCATGTACCATTACAATAACACACCTTAAACTGGATTCTGCCCCTTAAAGACAAAATTGCCATAATTAGAACAATCACATAACATTAAAAGACATGCAGTACAAGCAAACTAGGTCTGAGGTGATTCAGCAGAACTGTCATCACAAACGTCAATCATGGTGGCCAAGGAGCACACACACTGAGAACCAACCTATGAAGTGGAAGCTGTGCCTTCCTGGCTGCCAGCCGCTGACACACACGTAGGCAGTCCTGCTGCTCCAGCCGCCTGAGGCACGCATGCCATCTCTGCCACGTCATCAGCCTGCCAGCTCTCCTGATTCTTCTGCTTCCCTCAAGTTCTTTGACTCCCAGATTGGCTCTCTGGCCACCTGCCTGCCTGTCTTCAGTCGACAAAGGGATTACTACAATTCTCTCTGCTTACCTTGCAACATTCTGCTTATTTAATGACTCGTCATTACTTTGGGTGTTCATTGGCCTGCTCACTCTGTAGCCGGTAAGCCATTCCTCCTTTCAATCCATGCCATACTAAACTCACCAGAACCCCAACCTGGCTGAGCTGAAATTAAAAGAGAGGAAAGAAAGATTTTCACCTGTCTGCACTGCAGGGCTAAGAGGGGGGACAAAACGGAAGGAGTGCTTTAAAAAGAAGAGAAAACGGGTACCCACAACATGACTAACAAAAATGTACAACTGAAATCTCACAAGGTTGTAATCTATCATAACATTAATAAAAAAAAAAAAAAGAAGAGAAAACGGGAAGACTTAAGTAACATTTTCTTACTTGAGATTCACAAGCAGATTCAACTAAGAGGAGAACCCTATGGAAGCCATTAACAATGTTTAATTGCTTACTCATGTAGGCATATTGATTGGACCTAAAGAAGTTAGAAATATTTTAATATTAACCCACAATGTCTCAGACCTGCGCACCCAAGTCTCAGGTTTCCCTTGACTATTTCCTACAGAGTTAAATAATGTTCGAGTTTTCCACAAAGGTGCTTATTTATGCTTCTAAATCTTAGATCATTTTATTAAGCCCACAGTCACTACAAATGGGCTCACTCTGCAATAATTAAGGGAATGAGGTGCACAGTTCATTGTAGGAAATCCTGGAGGAAAAGATGAAAGAACAAGATTTCTCCCCAAGTACCTCAACCCAAACTCAGTCAATGAAAAGGATTCACGATTCTTCCATGACACATCATAATTTATATAATATCGCTTCCCACTACCTTCTCCGCAAAGCAGCCAATCTTTCAATACCCATCTTTTAATGATCAAAGTTCCACGGTCCCATTAAACAATCACTCCCTATCTAACGGATTGAAATCCTGCCTACTATATTCCCAGAAGGCGTTGTAACTCTGGCCCCCGAGGAGAGGTCTTCTTGAACTTCAGTGTGCATACAAATCACTATGGGTTTTTGTTATAATCCAGCTTTTGATTTAGTAAGTCAAGAGTGGGGCCCAAGAGTCTGCATTTCTGGGTGATGCAGACGTTGCTGGTCCGTGGACCACACTCTGAGTAGCAAGGCTCTACATCCCTAACTCAATCCCAAATCTAAGTGGGCCAACAGCAACCAGACTGGAGATAATGATGACCTCTTAGGGGTAGTATAGGGCTCCACATCTTGTTTAATATTTGCTTGTCAAGCATTTATTGATCCTCTAATGAATGTGAAGCACTGAGATACAAATACAATTAAGAACTGGTCCCTACCTTTAAAGTACACACTTTGATGCAGTAATGTTCCAGTCTTAGTATACCCAAGAATTTTCTGGAGTTCTTGTTAAAAATGTAAATCCATGGCCTCACTGCCTGAGACAGAGCTTCAGTATGTCATGGTCAAGTCCCACGAATGTGCTTGCAGGCAAGTCTGATGGTCCATAATGAGGAATATTGCTGTAGTGGAGTGGGCATATAATGACAAAACTACATGACAGGTTGAATTTGAGTCAATGCAATGAGGACTGGGAGCTCAGAGGAGGGACCCCTGGTCAGAGACAGATTTGCAGAGGACATGTGCCTGGCAGTGAAGGGAGAGGGGAGCACATGGCCCCCGAGTCCAGGGAGCTAGTGAAAGTCAGATCTGGATTGAGTTGTGGGGCGGGCGGTAGGCAGTGGGGTGAGGGTGTGTGGAAAATAACTTGGAAAGATTAGTTGAGGCCCTATTATAAAAGTCTCATGTCTCTGGCCTTTATCCTTTAGGTCTTGGGAAGCTAATTCAAAAGGAGAAGGGAAGTCCTTGAGATGCCTCAATTAAGCCACAAAGAAGTGAGCATTCCAAAGACTTTTCTCTTTCACACAGGACCATCTTCTCATCATGCAAATTTCAAACTGGGGAACATGACTAAGGTCTTCCCATATGCTTGGCATAGAAGTTTGATTATAAAACAAAATGGCCTGGGTTGCAATTTACGTTTTAATTGATTAAGTGCCAGAAACAGTCAGTTCCACAGTCAACAGCAGCAGAAATGGAAAGAAAAACAGCAAATGCCTCAAAAAAACTGAATAAACTGAAATAATTTAAAAAGCAGATTTTTAAAATGACAACCAAAATTCCTGTCTAGCGAAATCTACAGGAAAAAGAAACCACCCAATAGCAAAATGATTTTCAAAAGCACATTAAAAAAATTGTTCTTCAAATGTGTCAGTGTCACAGGGAATTGAACTTTACTAGGATTAAATACAAAGTCTTCATTAGAGACAGGAATCCCATATTAAATTAAAATTTTAAAAATGATTGGGTAATAACTACTAATCTATTTTAATTATTTTATTATCTCCAATAGTTCTTCACTCTTGATCTCTGAACACTAGGATTTCTAAAGAACATTCCTTTCAAAAGCAACTCTAACCCCAATCCAAACAGTTTAGTAGAAATTAGCAAAGCATACTCTGTATTCACTTCAAGGATGCCTCGTTGGTAAGCATTTTAAAAGCTGGTTCTTTGTGAGTGTCCTGTAATTTTGTTTTTAAAGGATAATTTGCCACCTCTCATTGCTTAGGATAGCTCTAATTGTAACATGGAAGCCATTCAGCCATTAAATGTAATATCATTTCTGTTGTATAGCTTAAAATGAAAATTACAGCACATCACCATAGCACATTGTCAAATTGGAAAGTGAATGGTGAAGCCACAAGCAAAGTGATTAGGTATTAGATATGATGACATGCCATGAGTTTATGCTGAGTTTTTTTGTTTTGTTGGTTGGGTTTTTTTTTTTTTTTTTGTAAATTACAGTGAAGAAAAGTTATCAGAGCTTTCATTTCCTATGATCTGATATCATAGAGATAACTAGACAGCATAATGGGGTGTTCTCAAATAATTTGGAGCACTTATGTGCATATTCTCACTATATCTGGTTTCTTCTCCTGAAATAATTTCCTGAAGGCAGGAGAGTTTCCTCCAGCTCTTTGTGGAATGGCAGAGCTGACTGGTCAATCACCTGGCTTTTGTCAGGACAGTTTGGTGACAAGTGACAGACACTCAAACTAATGTAGGCAAAGTGAAGAATTTATTGGCTCATATAACTAACTCTCACAAAGGGCAGGGACTTTATTTAAATTTTGACACAAACTAAAAAATTGTTAGAAAAAAGTTATAAGACAAACAGGGAAATATGAATACTTACTGGATATTGATGATGTTTAGAGGGATTTTCTTTTTCTTGTCTAAAGATGTATGATGGTTATGCTTGAAAAGAGTATTTCAGAACACAAATACTATACTCTAGCCAGTAAATTTGTGTTTTACAGGGGTATGGGTTAGCAAATCTGAAACTATATAGTGTATCTAATATGATTGTGCAAATAAGTATTATTAAGGCTAGCAACAGCCAGCTTTATCATTCTCTGAGAAAGAAGCTATCAATACGGAGAGGGGAGGTTAGCATCAAGCCTGCAGCAGTGGATTGGAATCAGAGGTACCAGCATGACCTCATGGATTTTAATAGATACACAGATGGGTAAATATAAAAACAATTATAAATGGGCATACATACAAGTGTTGATAAACATGTGTTCCTAGCTCTGTACATTGAGGGCCTAGAAACAACACATCAGTAGCAATGGGTACAACTAGCACCTAGATCTTTCCAAACATCGCCCTCCAACAAAAGGAACCAGAACTTCTTGGAGAAATTATTGACTCCAGGGCTGGACAGAAAAAATATAAGATGATCGTCAACATCAGTGAATGAATGGATAAATAAATGTGGTATATACATATTATGGAATATTATTCAGCCTTAAACGGAGAAAGAAATTACGACACAAGTTACAACGCGGATGAACCTTGAAGACATTATGCTAAGTGCAATAAGTCAGTCTCCAAAAGACCAGTACTGTCTGATTCCACCTATGAGGGCCATAGAGGAGTCAAATTCATGGAGAGGGAAAGTAGAATGGTGGTTGCCAGGGGCTGGAGGGAGAGGGGAATGGAAGGTTAATGTTAATGGCTACAGAGCTTCAGTTTGAGAAAATGAAAAAGTTCTGGAGGTCGATGGTGGTGATGGGTGCACAACAATGTGAACGTACTTAATGCCGCTCAACAGTACACTTAAAAATGGTTAATGCCACTGAACAGTACCCTTAAAAGGGATGAAAATGGTAAATTTTATGTTATATATATTTTACACAACAAAAAATAAGGGGGAAAAAAGGCAATGGGAAGTGGTACATCCAATTTGGCAAACAACTTGGCATTATCTTGTAAATGATGAAAGTACTTATCTTGATAAACATTTACTCCAGGAAATTTCCTCTATGCTTATACCTTATATTCTTGCCAATGTGCTTCAAAAGACAAAATATGAATGTTCAATAACAAAATGAAACAGAACAAAAAAGAAAAAGATTATTTATAGTCCAAATGTCCTTCAATAGGGAAAGGATAAATAAAGATTAAAAAGTCCTGATATAATCATACTATAGACTCCCCACAACGAATGAGCCAAACTTATGTGCATGAATGTGGATAAATCAAATACATAATGACTGAAAAAAGCAAGTCACAAGAGCATAGATAGAATAACACAATATACACAGAGTCCTAGAACATAAAACTTAATATCATTTGAGGATATATAAATATACATAGTCCCAAATATACAGTATATATTGTCATTTAATTTTTAGTCCTATAGGAAATCCTGAGAACTAGCTGTACTGAATAAATTAAACTAGTTAAGCTCTCTGTTACCAAGTCATAATGACCACAATGTCAATGTTAAATTAAAATATTGACAGAAATGACTTGCTTGATTCTGCAGAGGCGCTGATCACAGGGACTTTTAATAGGTCAAAGAGAAACTGCTCTAACCTAGAGTCATCCTCCTTTTCGTCGTCAGAATCACCAAGTCAGGATTCAAAATCCCCTGGGCTAGAATTCAGGGCAGCAGTTCAGAATCTGAAGAATTACTGCTCCATTTCAGCTCGAGTTTTCACTTGTGTCAGTGACAACAGTTAGAGGGAAGCAAACAGAAACTAGGCACCAGTAGAATAGAATAGGACCCCATACAGATGCCAGGGCCCCAACTCAGAGGATGAGGCAAGAATCGGTCTGTGTAAGCTCCCCCCACCTCTCCTAATGGAATTACTCCTCAGACCGGTAACCCAGAATCAGTGAAGCTGCTCCAAGCCCTTCAAGATTAGGAAGGAGAAAGGGGGAGGCCCAGGGAGGTTGGAGGACTCCACCAGAACCACTCAGCAAGTTACTGCTGGATCAAGCCCAAATAGGCACCTGGGATTTTGGTTTCCCACCTAAAACTCTACCTCATGAGTATGCCTCCCTTTCTTCAAAGCGTATAAAGTACAGCTTTTTAAAAATCTATCATATACATCTCAAAATACAGACTAGTCTAAATTTCTTGCCAGGGCAAAGATTTTGAAATTGCTTTAACAGACATCAAGGGGACCACCGCATGTTCTGGAGTGAGGAACAAAGAACAGACCTTTTTCATAATCTTTTTTCCCTCTTTTCAGAATATATGGAAACAGTGTGTCTTACATCTACTCGGGCAGCATTTGCTAGTCAATCAAATGTTCACTTGATACATTTCTTTATCCTAAGTTGTTGGCGTGCAAGAACTTGAACCAAATGTCTTTCCAGCAGGATAGTCTCTTCCCAAATACATACTACCTTAACCAACCACTTAAGGTCAACCGAAGAAAAGAAGGGAGCCTCCAGTTACTTTCCTAGTAGACTTTTTCTGAACTCTTACTTCAATATAAGAAATACAAACATTAAACAGGCAGGTCACTCTGCAGGTCAATAAAACTATAATACATTTTTTTTTCTATTTTTTGGAAAAGGCTTATTTTCCTCATGGGATTACAAACTACTTAGTTATTGTGATTTCTTTAGCCTGTTCAAAATAAGATGAAACTTTTAAAAAATTCAACTACCATTATTCCTCAATCACTTAAAAACTTAAAATTCTTTCAAGTTAATAATCCTTTAGTTAGCAAGTGCTTAATCCCAAGGCAAATATAAAATCCCAAGCATGCAAAGGTACAATGACCCTTAGCATAGAGTTTAGCCTATAACTCCACAAGATTCCAATCTGGAAATTTCTATATTTTGCCTGATTTCAATTACCTTAAAATGCCTCAGTGTTGAATCCCAGAAAATTGGGACCTAACTTCTATAGATGTGTATTCAATAACTGAACACCTTGGACATCTGACGCCACCACGGAGAAGTCATCAACTTCCCCGGGCACGAAGCAGATGGTACTCTGTGTCCAAGAGCAGCTGAACTTCAGAGAGAACTGAAGGCAGCCACGTCCTGTGATACTGTAATCTGGAGATCGCACAAGACAAAGAAGAGAATAGTAAAGCAGAATAATAAATACACACTTGCTAAGACTAAAGACCTTAAAACTGGTGCTTTCCGCATGAGAAGGTCCAATTCTGAGCTACAAAAGTTGGCTTCAAACTCACAGAAAATCCCTGACAGCCTGGCAGAAGTTCATTTATGTTTTCCACTCTTGTTCACTTTTTTCTCCGTGTAAAACACTGTAGTGTGTTCTGCACCTTGTGGAAAATATTTTGTTGGTTATATTCACATGATATAAATCCAAACCTAAAAGTTCTTGAATTCTATCAGGACTGTATCAAACTAATGGGGCTATCCATACATTTCAGAATACTCTTAAAATTCTGAAGACCAGATTTTTTTTTAATGGGTAAGGAAATTTAGGAGTAAAATATAGCAATAGGAACACAACAAACTTACTGCCACAGTCTCTAAGTATCTTGCCCCCAAACGACATTACTTCTATTTCAAGTGAGTTTCAGCCATCTTCCATATTCGAGGCATAAAATGCTAAACTGGAAATCCCATCCACCAGAAAAAGATTTTTAAAAATTTGTTTGTTCTCAGCTCCAAAAAAAAGTTAGGAAGAAAATTTCTTTTATCATTCAATAGTCCAGGTGGATAAATTAAAACTTTTAAGAAAAATATTTTTAAAGATTTCCATAGAAATGATTACCTGTAGATACTTGATTACAGCTCCTTGAAAGAAATACCCCCATGAAGACTTTGAAGTTTCTGACCTAAAATGACATTGGAAATATAAAAGGACAAGCCTTGCCCTTGAGGAGACACTTTAACATACAAACTTCCTCTGGTAAAATTCTATAAGAGAACTTTGGAAGCAAATCCCTAGAAAGAAAAATAAAAACTAAATTATCCGATATGACAAATAGATAAGGTTCTTAGAAATATTGAGAATTTGTAGGATTATTTTATACAAGTGAAGGAGATACAATTATATTATTTCACTATTATAATGATCTGATAACTGAATTTCCAAGCTTAAATATCTTTATCTGTGTCTGCATTCTACTGCTGGAAGGTCATTTCTGAAATCTAAGGACCGAAATGTTTAAATACATGATCTATAATGTCAAAAGCAAAGTAGCATATTATATACGTTAGTTCTTCTATACGAAGGATATTTAATTCTTCCATAATCACAAATCATGTAATCATAAAGACAAGAGTACATGTTGAAAATCTGTCTTCATAATTAGACTATATTCTTTTTACATAGTCAAACAGGTGTCCCCAGTTTTAAAAGGAGAGTTACTCTTCCCAGTCCTGGGACTGTGAGCTTGAATTATATCCTAGACCTGTTTTGGGTCTAGAGTTTTGACCAGGGAGATGCTGACCAGGAGAATGTCTCAGACTATCCCTCACTGTCCCCTGGACTTCCAGCCCAGGGTCTCTACAGTGACCCCTCAGCACGGAGCTTCACAAGCTTCCATACGGAATACTTTCAAAGTGAAATGAAAAGCCCAAAAGATTACACCTATAAAATCATTTGATTTTTCCTATTAACATTTTTAATAGTAAGGATTCATTACTTGGCATTTGCATTTTTTTCACTTGAGGTTATGAAATCAACTAGCACAAGTCCCCACTGATATGGAAATTCTGAATGTGTTAAATTGCATTAACACTGAAAAATGGATTATAATCCTGTTTAGAAAACATATAGTCCAAAAGTTTGTGCACACGTGTGCACACACATGGAAAAATACAAGAGTTTAATATTTAGTATTAAACACAAAAGAGTAATCATTTATTTAGTCAAAACCCATTTATAATTAATTATAAGATTTCATAACTGTACTAATTACAATAACTCACTTATTTAGTCATCAACCACCTACTATGTATTTCTAGGCACACTGCGCGGCCTTTGGGATAAAAATATAAAATATCAAGAAAGTCTCCAAGAATGTGTCAATTTATGGAGAAGAAATCCATATAAAGAATTAATTATAATAAAACAAAAAGCTGTAATAGAGGCTTCCTCCAAAAGTCTCCTAAAAACCTCATTAACTTCATCCATTCCTTCCCCCTTAGACTTTAAACCACATTCTAGTCTCACAATTTAAGCTCTTCAATGTGAAAGGAACACATTCCAGCCAGAATGATAAAAAAATAAACTTGCAGTCCTGCCCTGGCTTAATCTGCTCTGGATCACCATTCAGGCTTCCGGGTGTCACAGTGTGTACATGCAGGGACACTGCACAGAAAGGCACGGGAACGTTGAATGAAGCTCAATGAGCAACCCCTCTCCCATCTCGGATGTCACAGCAGCTGCCCTAAATGCTCCCTTGCTCGAAAAAACCTGCTACTTTTCAAATCTTAAATATGTTGGTCCTTCTCAATTATCCCTGCAAACAAGGACAGACAATGCAAATTGCACAGGTCCACAATGCCTTCTCCATTATACCAATATCCAAAGGGCTCTGGAAACTCACTTGAGTTTTTTCTTTGTCCGCTTTTTATAAATTTGGTACAAACTATGCTGACTAGAGGCCATTTATCATCTTTATCCCACTAAGCGTAAATATTAATATGTTTTGCTAGAGAAACACAATGTGTATCATTATGGGGTACTACACTAGACCCATGGGTGTGTGTGGGGGGATGGGGTGGGTGGTACTTAGCATATGGTACATGTATCTATTCCTTTCCTAAGATCTGAAAAATTTCAAATTCTGAAACCCTTCTGTGTCTAAGAGCGTCCAATCCCTATTTCAGGTGGTCTCCCTTTTTCTTTCACTAAAACTGTGACCAAGATTGTCACCCTAGACTTCCTCTAATCTCAAAATCCTTCCTCACCTATCTAACCCCACTTATTTTTTCTCCTGTCTTTGAAGGAGGAATGTCACTCCAAACTTTTCAAGGTCAACCCCTACCTGGGCTGGTGACCACACTCCACCCAATTTTCTGGAGTCATATTCCATCCCAAGTCTCCTCATTTGCATCTTGACTCTGTCTCCCTTGTGTCTTGTTTCCTTCTCAAACCTTGATGGATTTTCCCTACTCTTCAATAAAATAAATTTCACTCAAATACGTGCAAGCCACCCTTCTCTCCTTTTCTCAAATCGTATTTTGAGGAAGCTTAAGGTCTGTTTTCTGTCTTCATTCACTCATCCATTCACCCAAAGAGCCTCTACTGAGCACCTATTATGCTGAGAACTTGGAATGAAAACGTGATCATCACTGAAGGACCTCACAGTGTGGTCTGCGGAGGGCACAGGGGTGGAGATGGAGGGAAACTGTCAACGATGACCCTACAATTCCTTTTGCTAGCGTTTGGCCAAACAGAAGAACCTGGTCTTTGCTTTGGTCTACTCATTTCTCCTACTCTTAGCAAACCACAATGACTGACACTGAATTCTAATTTTCCCGAATGTAGAGACGTATCCTTTATTTTTTCTTCTCCCTAGCCTGGTATCTCTAGTCAGTGCCTTGTACGTGGAAGATATTTAATAAACACCTACTTAACAGAATATTCTATTTACTTATTTTATTCTATTCTACAACTTACTTTTATAGTTCTTTTTATTCATACTATGTAAAGTATAGGAGAGGTATTTATATGCTTAGTATTAAAATTTTATATGACTCATATTTTGAATGACCTTCATTTGCTCTATTCACAAGTGTCACATCCTCAGTAGAGTCTCCCCTGACCACTTTACTCAAAACATCCTCGACCCCACCCCCCACCCCTATTCCGTTCCTCTGCTGTGTTCTCTTTGTGGCCCTTCCTATGCATTGCCTGCTGTATGCTCGCTGCTGCTCTGCTCATGGTCTCTCCTCCCGCTCAGGAACACAGGCGGCCTGAAGGGAGACGCTGGTCCTTCCCGTTCCCCTCGCATCACCAGTGCTGAGCGCAAAACAGGTGCCCGACATGGGACATAATGAACATAAAGCAAGAAAAGCATCTGCCACGCTCAGGGCATCCCTGAGAATGAGATGTTGAGTCTCAGTGTGAGCAGGTGAATAATTTTCAATTAATTCCACCCTTCCTGCTTCACATTTAATAGTGTTGCCTGCACTATGCAGTTTTTCCTCCCACTTTTGTGCCAAAACAGCTTAACCTTTTATTTAAGTGTCTCTGGTCCAAAAAACATTAAAATTGGGCAGCTCTAATAAATACTACTACATAATGACTCGCTCCAGTTCTCTGCAGTAATTAGTACTCTGGTGATGAAATGTGCCTCAAGGTTCAAAATTTTATAATGTTTTGACAGTTAGCATCTTACCAAGCATGAAATGAACCAATAAAAAACTCCTTTTTGTTATCATTCTCTGAGCATTAGGAGAAAAACATATTCTCAACATATAACAGTGGTAATCCAAGGGAAAAAAAGTGACCCCTCAGATTCAAAGGGGAGGGTTTATTCCGACGAGGAGAAGTGTCAAATCTCTGATAACCAAAGGCCAAGAGCACCTTCTATTTAGCAGACAAGTGCATCTCAATCACCTTGATTAGCAAAGCAAGATAATACGCATTAAAATCTTCATGCCAGTCAAAAATCTCATAAACACCATATTTTTTTGTATCTTTAACTTTGATGATCACGGTATCTTTAGTCATCTCAAACAGTGCTATGAGTGTTTTCATGTGAATATAGCTTTCCCCTCAATATGCTTGCATCTCAAAGAAAAGAAGCATGGCCTGACACAATTCAAAGCTGGGTGAAGATTTCGTTTGCATCCATGGATGGCATTTATGTTAGCTGAAGTAACAAAGGCTACAACTTCAGAGGTAATGTTCACATAAATTGAAAAGCCAAATCTTCAAAGCTTCTAAGCATCTCTACGAATCTAAACGTATTTTCAACTGCATTGTTTTATTCAAAATTAAAAATACTCATGATGAAAAGTTCTGGAGATAGATGGTGGTGAGGATTGTACAACAATGTGAATGTGCTTAGTGCCAGTGAGCTGTACACTCAGAAAGGGTTAAAATGGTAAATTTTGCTATGTACATGTTACCACAATAAAAAAATACTCCTTTATCAGCTACCTCTTTTACTTGAACATTAATTTCCCTATATTTTATTCTGAAACATTTATGCTTTATCTGAAGCAATCTGACAGTTCATTTCCTAAACATATGCCCTGACACCCCATACGAGTTCCAATGAACCTTTTTGATATTTGGCACTCATTCATCATCCTTGAATTTTTATGGAGCCAAGAAAATTGTTAAAGAAATTACTAGAAATGTACTTTATGGCATCAAATTTAGCACTATAAAATATGAATTTTCTTTATAAATTATGCAGTAGTATAGGATAAGCTATGTGGTACGTAGTCATGGCCACTCAGTACATGGCGGGACACAGGGCAGAGTCCAGGAGTACCTCAGTCAGCGACAGTGAAGCCATACCCCTCTAATATGAAATGCCATGCTTATACACTGGTTATTTTTTCATGATTAAGCTAATGAGTTCTGAACTTTTAACCTATATGGGTTTCATAATTACACAGCTTGAAATCCTCATCAGAAAATCTGTCTGCTCCTGAAATTCAAATCATTTTGTAATCTTGAATAATGCATGGCAACTCTACAGAAATTAAAACATTTCATAAAAGTAAAGAAATTCACAACCTATTTTTTTTATTTTTACAAGAGCATAAAGCAACAGAAATAAATTAGTTGGCACTTCCTTCGACTCCCTCAACCGAGCCCTCTCCCCACACCCCGTCTCTTTAACAAGAGGCATCTTATTGCTTTTCACATAAACTACATAACAGGTAGGGAGTCACGACACAAACACTTTATACATAAGCTGTTGCAGAGACAGTTCAGTAGAGCTCCAAAAAAACACCACAAACTTGGAAAAACCAAGTCTGTGTCTCAGCACAGCGGTTTGGAACTCTGGCTTCAGAGACCCGAGATGGAGGCCTGGCTCAGGCACAGACTGGCTCTGTGACAGCGGGCACGTTATTTCCTAAAATAGCCCCAACTTTTTATCCCGAAAACGTATCTTGCTTTCAAATTTACTTACAGTAACAAGAGTAATTATTGACCAGAATTATAGCAAAAATTCAAACAGAAAGCAAGAATGAAGTTAAAAATCCCCTTCAAATGTCACCATGCTGACATTAGAAATCACCTTTCAAAGAGTAAACACAGCAAAATCATGTGGTAAGTCAAAGAAAAGCATGTCCTGTGCCAATTTTGTATGAAAAAGTATATATGTAATATTCATGTCTGAATATGTATATGAAAAAAATATATATGATCAGCTTTTCATTATGATTACTTCTACAATGTGATTACAGATGACTTCTTTGTATTCTACTGTATTTTTAATTTTTTGACATTTAACAGATATTAACATTTTTAGTAGTGAAATAGTTTTAAATAATGTTAAAATAAAGGAAAAACCTACAAAGGTGCCTCTTGTTCGAAACTCCGGGGGCTGGCCCTGTGGCCGAGTGGTTGTTTGCACGCTCTGCTTCGGCGGCCCAGGGTTTCACTGGTTCGAATCCTGGGCACAGACATGGCACCACTCATCGGGCTATGCTGAGGCGGCCTCCCACATGCTACAAGTGGAAGGACCCACTACTAAAAATACACAGCTATGTACCGGAGGGCTTTAAGGAGAAAAAGGAAAAATAAAATCTTTTTTTTAAAAGAAAGCTCCTGTCGTACCACCTTTTATTCTTAAGGTATTGTTTGTTTTGACATTATCTGTGTGTCACTCAAACACAACAAGAAAGTCACGTAGAAAAATTGTACAGCCTTAGCCAAATTCTTAAAACAAAGCTTTTACACTAAACTTTAAACACTATAACCAAGACATGGCATGGTCCCAAAGTAAACGCTGAGGAGCACAAAGGGATGCCAGGTTTATGCGTGCCCGCAGCTCCAGATCTAACATACAGTGAAAGGAGATATTTGAAAACAATGATGTGGCTGAAGTATTAATCAAGCAGATGTCATAATAAAGGATTGTGTGTCAAAAATTCCATCCAGAGCTGTAGTCCTCTCCTTATATGGACACACTCTCAAATTTTTAAAAATCTACGTTCTTTATTTCATATAAAATGTACTACTGTCAAAATAGTGCTCAGAATATTCCAGTCATAATTATTTTCACTGTGTAAAAATTAAACTTTCAAATAAAGTTATAACTAAAATAAAATGATTTCTATATCCCAAATTATCATGTTTAGTTTTGGTGACATGAGGCCCTCAGAAACTACAGTCAGATGAAAGAAACATTTTTCCATTTAAGAGGAAAATATTTAGTTTTGGAAAAATCTAACCAGTATGTTGAATTAAATTACCAGGAAACAGACTTCCATAAGCATTCATTTCGATAAATCCAATATTCCTTTTCAGCTTCTGACTTCCAAGGAATAGCAAAGATTTAAAGACTGGTGCTTTAGGATGTTTAATGTTCTACTTTTATTTGAATATTCATATATCAGCGTAGCAAGAAATACAGCAGTTCTCAATCTAAGTTTTCTTGAAACATGCCAACTTGACAAATCTTTTGTTTGTGTGTGTATATATTCAAAAAATACGAAAGTTTAAAATTAAAACTTGGCCAACCAGAAGTTGCATTCCATATTTTAATGCATTATATATGAGCACAAGATTCATCTCAGACTGAAGTCTCTGTCAAGAGCAAAATATTTCATCCATTATGTTCAGTCACTGCAGTTAAATACTTACCTTCCTGAAATAGAAGTTTCCATTTGGGAAAGAGACATCTAAATAGTCTAAGTGTTTATGCCTTTGACATTAGGTCTCCCTAAGGAAATGTCAACATTATTTTATCATTTTTCATCACTTTCTTATTCATATTATTCTTTGTTGCTTGTTTTATTTTGACGTTTATCTTAGCACTTCTTTTTTCCAAGTCATCAGCACACTGAATCTGCAAATTATTTATTTTTCTAACCAGTCACATTCATACCCCCAACCCCAACACTTCTCACTTCACCTCCAATCTTCCTAAATACACCGAAATATTTGCTCTAGTTTGGAGAGATAGGTAAGTTCTGTAGGTATCTCCAAGAACTCTGAGTTTAACTGCCATGTAGCTACTTCAGGAAAGAATGATCATGATTTAAATGTCACAATGTAAGGAATCACTGTCTTTAAATTACTTGGATATGAAATGCATTGACTATATCACAAAAAAATATTCCCAGTTTCCACAATGTGAGTGCTCCCACTGCCTTGGTGACAGGAAAAATCCCTATTCTGCCCCATCTAGGGGCCCAGGGCTCCCTGGCAATCTCCGGGCTGCCCTTGCCACACCAGGGACCCCTGGACACCTCTTCATAACTTGGGTAAGGGGTAGGAGGAGAAGAAAGGTATGTCAGGAAAGGGCTCCATCTCTTTCTTCATGATTTGGCAAAACTCTATTTACAAAACTTTTTCACTGCTTAGGGAAACTGGAGTACTAAGCACATTATTATCTCACACCGTCAGAAAATTATTTAGAAGATTATTATACTTCAAGTCCTGGCAAACTTCTTACACTGCCTGAGCTTTTTCTTTATTTTTTATTTGCTTTACATATAGTCTCCAGTTTCTTGATGTAAGTAAGCCTGCATCTAGTTAAATAGAAATCCCAACATTTCAAGATTAGCACCAAATGTTTCTTCCATGTTATTAAAATAAAAATTAAGACGACTAGATCAAGAAAAGATCCTTGGAAAAAATAGCCTCTGAGTTCCTCTGTAAGACACACATCAACTTAACTACTTCTATTTTAAGTATCTAAAAAGGCCAAAACCAGAACTCTGTCTGATTCACCAGTCCCTAGAATCCTGGATGCCAATATATAATGTTTCAAACAATGAATGAGTGGAAAAATGAAAGTTTGTGACAAATGTAAATCTAATTGTTTAATATCATGAATTATTTCCTTCTAGGGAAAAAAATCAATCAATAATCATGAATAATAAAGAACTTAAAATAAAATGATACAATTCTTACAAAATGGAAAAATTCCAAACTAATCTTGCCTATTAAATCAAAGCCACACAAACTTTAACCTTAAGGGGTTTAATTCTTTCACCAATAATTCAAAAACTTCTTCAAGGAAGGAGCTAAGTAACTTGGCAGAATCATGAACAAAGTTCAGAAAACTTCACATTAAAGGGGCATAGAACTAAGAGAAGAACAAACATGGCGTCAAGAAGTGGGAATAAAGAGGAGCCCGGAAAACGGAGCCAGAACTCCTGTAATAGCGGGTAACAATTAAGAGACTTTAAACTGTGACTCTCAGAAAAACGCAACTGAAACAGGCTTCAGTATAGTAATAGACAGCTCACAAAACTGGAGGTCCCAAGTTAGGACGGACCGCAGATCAACTAAATCCACTGGTCAGAGGCCACGCCCTGAGATGCCCTGCATTCTGGCTCTCCTCCCAGAGGGGTTTCCACCTCATGCTGGAAGCTAGATGGCTGCAGTGGTTCTAATTGTCTGACAGAACCAAATTCAGAGAAATCTATCCCATTAGACGAAGAAAAAGAGCTTTCCCAGGAGGCCTCAGCCTACCTCTCCTTGAGCATCTTTGGCACAAACTGAATCATGTGACCATTGTCAAAGTAACCACCAGCACAGGGAACTGATCACAGACGAAGGATCACCCAGACTCACCCCCGGAGGTGAGCTGTCTATGGAACAAACCATATGGGCTGCATGTTGAAGAGAGACAGGAACCTGAACAAAACTGGAATTCTAGGAAGGAGAAAGTGAGAGTGGATGCTGGGAAACCAACAACACTGCCCTGAAATCAGCTATATAGGCCCACCCCATATTTCTAGATTGAAAAGCATGCCTCATAGGCTCATAGTCAGCCTGTAGAGGGTCTAATTAAACTCCGAACCTAAAAGAGGAATTCCTGGCAAATGTTTGCTCAACTCTTGCTCATTATACTCCCAAAGACTAAGAGTTCCTGCTTTACAAAGCAGCATGAGCTTCACTGAGGAGCTACTCATTATATTGAGCTGGAAAACACTTCCTTAAAACTTCACTGGCCCAGCTTCTTGGGACAACAGTTAATGAATTTGTTCCTTCTTTTCTAGGATCAACCAAACATCTGAGGACAGTTGGCAGGCTCCCTTCCGCCCTCTCCTCTCAAGAGTAGTCCAGGTTCCTCAGCATTGGCAACTTTAGGGACTTCCATTTTTAAATAAATCACCCAAGAGCTTTGAACAATTTCTATTTAAAGGGTGGGCTCTTTAGGAGACCACAGCACACCATCACATCAGGTTCATCTGGAACTGACACACAGTGGATCTACCGAGCTAGCAACCTAGAAAATGAAGTTGTAACCCTATTGTCTATTAAGAACTATTAGATTCTTCAACTTTTTGTTTGTGTACAACTGCATATTTCAGATTGCTGGGCTATTGGAATCATCTCAAATCATATTATTTTGCAGTCTTTCTGCCTGTTTATGGTTAAGTATTGTGTCAATATGTGTGTTTCACTTTAACATATTTTGGATCGAGATTAATAAAGATACATGAACAGGCTTCTATGCTATTCTACTCCTCTGATTAAAGTCTGCACAAGGAGGTTTTCTTCTTTATTGCTAAGGAAATGTCACTTGATCCTTCAAAATTGATTCATAACATCAAAAGAAAGGAAGCTAAAAACAGAACTTAAAAAGTTAAAGAAGCAAATATAAAGTTCAGTAATCCTGCCAAAGTTCTCTCAGTAAAGCTTCTATATACATGATGGGGAAGTACACTTTATCTTTAAAAAGCTACAACTTAAAAAGCTCAAGTTTAAGGAAATTAAATATTCTTGTTTACTAAAAATTTATCTATATATGTAAGGCATCTGTAAATGTAAATGGAATTTGGGACAAGCGCCTCAATAGAAGTGTTATAAACGTTAATTTGATTCCAAGAGCAGCCCCCAAGAAGTGCATTTGATTCACAATGTAGCTAATTAATGGTATAAAGTTAGTTTGAGCTCCTGGAAATAGAAGAACGTCACGGTAAAAAATTAACTCAGAGTCTGGCACATAGCTCCTCCCATGAAAACGTTGGATAGCTAACATCTCCTGGTTAAAATACAAGGAACTATACTGTTCCTTAAGCTTCAGGGGTCACTTGTCTGTAACTAGTAATACCCCTGGTGGCCTGTTTTGTTTTGTTTCTTATCATGGGATCCCACGTATTCAGGTGCTTTTCTTTCCATAACTTTTTATCTTATTTCGTGAGATCTCTTTTATCCTAGGACAGAGACACTGTGCCCCCGCTTCAAAGAAGCACCCAGCTCGTTTCCATTTTAAGAAAGCTACCACTAACCCTTAAGAAGAACCAGACAGTGAAAACATGTACCAAATATTATCGAGGTTCCAGAATCGTGGGAAGCTCTGGGAAGCTGCCCTGGGACTGACGTTTATGTCTTCCTTGCATGTCTCTATGTGAAGGAAGCTCTGATATCCTTTCTCTCCACCCATTAAATTCCCACGGGTAAATTCAATCCTCCTCCAGCAACTGCCTCTTCCTATAACCCTCACCGCTGCTGTCTTTCCTGGCTACAGAGGCCCCTTCTCTCCTGAACCCCTGTAGGATGAGCAGGAGAGGAGACTTCTTTTCACACAACCACCCTCGTTCCTCCCACACCTCCCGCACATTCCTCTCCCCCGGCTCCATGTTCTTATACCCGGGCAGGTCCCGCCTGAACTACAAGGAAACAGATACCTCAGGACCCTGACTTCAGGGGATAGCGACAAAGTGCTGTATTTGCTCGGTACATCGGAGTTCAAAGTGTTAGCACAAACTCAATTTCATTTGATTCTCCTCTGAACCCCATGTGGTCGGGGGGACAGGGGTAGGTGACTTTCTTTTTTTTTTTTTTTTTTTTAAAGATTTTATTTTTTCCTTTTTTTCCTCCCCAAAGCCCCCCCAGTACATAGTTGTATATTCTTTGTTGTGGGTCCTTCTAGTTGTGGCACGTGGGACGCTGCCTCAGCGTGGTTTGATGAGCAGTGCCATGTCCGCGCCCAGGATTCGAACCAACGAAACACTGGGCCGCCTGCAGCGGAGCGCGCGAACTTAACCACTCGGCCACGGGGCCAGCCCCAAGGGGTAGGTGACTTTTGAAATGAGAAAATTAAGGTTAAGAGAGGTCAGAATAAGAAAAACTGGACTCAAACTGTCAGAGCCCAGGGCTCCCCGACACAACACTCTACAACACTCTACTAGTAAAAGTGATTTCAGCTAGACCTCGGGGGATGCAACCTGACTGAACCCATGTACACTTACCTATTGATGATGGGTGCTCAGTCAGCACCCAGAGGCATTTACAGTTTTCAAAAAGCATGTTTTATAACTAAAGTAGCTTTCTGTTTGGTGTAATTTCAGATATTTTAATGAAATTGCCATTTGTAAATTATGTAAGTCAAAAGTAGGTGTATTTAAAAAATAATAATGATCCCACACCTCTTGGGCATAGATACGCCTATACAAATAGCTTCAGAATAAAGTAATGTGAGAGAGAACATTCATAGAACTGGGTTCCATAACAGAACATATGGCTAAAGCCATGCTGAAAGGTGAAAGTGTTCATTGAGGTTTTTTTTTTTTTCAGAATTCTATTTTTAGCTCTAAGTAAGGCATTATTATAATCTTAAGCCTTTGTGGCTTTCACCTCCAACCAAACTTGAAGTTTTACAGATATATCAAAATTGTTCTTATGGTTTACTCTTCATTGTGCTCAAATGCCTAGCTAAATTAGCAGTACCATCAAGACTGATAATTTCTTTTCTTTGCAACCTCTGGTGACACCTTTGCATCAGAGATGTGCATAACAAATGAGCACAGTCAGGGCAAGCATACACACTGCACACACACACATCCTTTCTCTCACTCACACGCAAACTATCGTTGCCAACCAACTAAGTTACAGAAGGCCCCGGGGAAAACATATTTGCCACGGCCATCATCTGGACTACTTCTGTCTAAGTTACCATCTCCCAACACCATTTGTCTTTGCCGTAGTAAGGTCACAAAGGCATCGACGCCAAAGTGCTCCTCTGCGGTTGAACCATGCCCACAAACTGCCTCCTGATGAAAGACTTAAGAGAGACAACATAGTTTGGTGGAAGAAAAAGATGGACAATTAAATCTTCAATTCTAGTCCCAACTCTATCACTAACTAAAACCAAACATGCTTATTAAACACCAAACCACAGGTAAGAAGTCCAGGTGTTAAATATTTGAAAAGACTATCTCAGTCCTAAAGGAGCATACAAGACATTTGGGGAGAGAATCAAGACTGAAGATGTTAAACCATAATAAAATTCTTAGAAAGAATTTCAAGATTATAATTGACAAATGTTACTGGGCAATAATATGTTTTTTTAAAAAAGACCATTTAATGATCTCTATAAAATTACAGAACACAGAGAATTCACTTAGGATTGGGATGGTCTGCAAACATTGACTGGAAAAAAAATACGATTTGACCTAGATTTTGAAAGATGGATAAGAAGTGAGCAGCAGGAATACCTATATTCTTTACACGTATATAATGATTTATAATTTCCACTGTATTTTCACACATAACTTCGCAACCTTCCCAAGACACTGTGAGAAAGATATTATTTATCACTCTCATTTTACCAAGGAAAAAATTGGAGTTTAGAGTGTTGCTCAAGACCTGAAAACCTACACAAACATATTCAATAATTCATGCTATTCCACTCTACAAGGATCTTAACAATTATGAAGGGCCAGACACCGAGAAAAGAGCAGTGAACAAAACAAATACCCTCTCCTCATGGAGCTTACATTCTACAAGAAACAAAACGAATCTTGGATAAGCAGAGAGTTGGGACAAGGACACACTAGACAAGTGGAACATTAAGAAAGTAATGGAGAAAGAAAGCACAAGGAACATAAGAGAATAGCCAGCATGGTATCATTACTGTTGAGGTTTGAAAAGGCTGAGTTTAGGTTTGGGGGCATTCTGGACCTCTGAACACGATGCATGGCTATGAGGTTGAGACTGGATTCAGCACACACTGGAAGGAATGGTATGACCTAAGCAATATGTTAAGAACAATGTAATCTACACTAATTACAGGAGTGTGTTAGCTATAATGGCACCTAATACTTATTGATAACTGACTACAGGCCAGGCACTCTCCTGAACACTTTACATGTATTAACTTGTAAAACGAGTACTATTTTTAGCTCTAAGTGCCCACGAGGACACTAAGGACACAGAGGTTAAGTAACTTGCCCAAAGCCACACGGATAGCAGAGGCAAGAAACAAACTGACTCTGCCTGTCCAGAACCCAAGCTCTTAGCCACTCTGCCTGCACCCATGGCATAGAACAGTTGAGGGGCAAAGAGGAGATAAAAGGCAAGATCACCAATTCTTTATAAATTAAGTAAACCTGCCTAAGATTTTACAGATTTAAATTTGGTAGCTGTGGAAATGGAAAAAGGGGAACAGACACATGAGACAGGTTAATAGACGAATGAATGGGATGCATTTATTATCAAAATAACTTCAAGTGCAAGCCTGAAGGACTAAGAGAAGAGACTCCCATCCACAGAAATAAGGAAGTTGAAAGGAGGAAGACCCCCGGGAGCGGGGAGACTGAGCAGTTCTCATCTGCACCAGGTGCCACCAGGATCCTGGGGAAGAAATGCAGAAATTGACCCAGGAAAGAAATCAGCCGGAAACATGGGGCCCTTTAAACTCTTCCCGGTTCAGAGGACGATGATGGGGTCAGGCCACATGACTGCCGAGGCCTCTTCTGGTTCTATGACTCTGTAATTTTGTAATTCTATAAGTAGAGCATCCTTTAAAAGTATAAGATGGAATTTCTTGGCCGAGGTAATCCTTTTGGGCTTCTGCACTGATTTCTGAAACATTCTCCAAACTTCCTCTGAAATGTGCTTTCAAAACTTTAATGACTGTGAACCAAAGAAAAACTGCAGAAGAAGAAAACCCCAAAACCCCAAATTCTGATTTGTTAAAAATCAAGGGTCTCAAATAGATGTTTCCCTTGAAATTGGAGTCTTACTGACAAAATAAGAACTCAAAAATGAAGTAATTAATTCAGGACTCTTTTTATAAAGAGTCTAACTTAATTTAGCATCCCCTACCCCCAGAAAAACATAACATAGCTTATAAGTTGTTCAAATACACACTGAAAAATTTACACACTTCATCAAATCAGAAATTAACCTTTCAATCAGTGAGTAGGAAGATGGGAAGAAGTCTTAACAAAAAGGAGGCGTTTTATAAATGTAAAGGTTTTACTTTAGCCTTCTAAGAAGACGCATAAAAGCATAAGTAAATATCGGTGTGGTTGTGATTGTGAAGGGATAAAAACCACTGGTTGAAATATAAACTCCAGTTTTACTATCCACAGCTGAGTCTGTCAGTTTTACTAAAAATACAGTAAAAATTATTTTAGAACAAAGTGGAACCAAATCCATCATCACATCCAGGAGCATCTCCCGTGAGCTGTGCCAGGCAGCTGCGGACTCCAGTAGAGGGCGACAGAGTGCGCATAGCGCAGCGCAGTGCAGCCCTGGCCTGAGGGCTGAGCCGAGGCTTTAGAGCATGAGTTCCCTCCTGGTGCAAACCAGTCCTCACTGCAAAACCACATTAGACCCCTGAATGCTTCTTATTTAACCAAACAATATGTTGTGATAAAAGGATTCTCGTTTTAAAGTGAGTTACATTGGCATTTTCATTTCTCAAATAATAATATATTAGTCAAATGTTTTGTCATAATAATAAAGTATCTTCTTAATTTAGTAACTTTTAAACAAATTTAATAAGGTCTTTCAAAACAGTTATAATGTACTGTAAAGTAGTTTCTTTGATATTTTAATATTTAAATTTAAAACATTTAATGATAAAAATCAAAACACACAGGTAAAAATTACACTATTAAGACTACCATAAAAATATTATCAATGTAACAGCTAACATTTGAGTGCTTACTATATACCATACTGGAATTAAAAATTTTTATAGTTTATATAAACTTTTATATAAAAATTTATATGTATAAAAAAATTTATAGTTTATATAGTTCATAGCTTATGTAGTTTTCCTACACTAACCCTGTAAGATAAGAACATCATATCCATTTTACAAAAAGGCAAATCAAGGCTAACAGAGATGAAGAAACTTGCCCAAGGACACATAACTAGTAAGGGATGAAGCTGAACTGAAACTGTGATATTTGAGTACCAAATACCACAGGTGGTCCATGGGGCCAACCCGCCCTCGCTCGAGTCCATGAGGACCCCTGGCATCTCTCCAAGATGAATCCTGATGACAGTCAAAGATAGAAACATCCTCCCTGTGTACTTTACCACATAATATAGTTTTACTTTTGTATATCTAATAAAACCATGGTAGTTTTACATGGATTTTATGAATCCAGTTTACAAAATAGAAGTTAACCAGTGCCATATTTCAGTATTATCTTACAACTTGTTCTACAACCAAGTCAAGAAATAATAATGACACAATCAACAAGGAAAATAATCATTTAAAAAGTTCACTACTCAGAGGTTCTCCCACTCAATTAAGAAACATCAGTGAGTGAACACTAAACTTTGCAGTGGCTCATTAAGCATCAGTCCCCAGAGTTCTTAGGGCCTTTCTATATTGCAACGAGAAACTATACGTGAATATTACATAGCTCTTGGGTGTGGCATTGAAATGATTTCTATACAAGACAATAGCATAACTACTGAGATGTTTAACATTCAAGTCCCGAAGAGTGAAGGTTCACCCAATGAATGGAGAATCAATTTGTGATGTACTTTGAGAGGAATGCAAGACCAATCAACTGATCTGAAGTAGAAGATCTTTTCCTTGTCCTGTGCTATCCTAAAAGCATGGTTAGCACGAAACTTGAGAAGATCATCATCATTTTAAAAGTTCAAAATAGGATAAGAGACAGAGTATTAGTGTCTTATTGCTGCTATAACATATCACACAAACTTAGCGAATTTAAGCAGAATCAATTCATCTCATAGTTCTGGAGGTGAGAAGTCTGAAATAGGTCTCATTGGGCTAAAATCAAGGTGTCAGCGGGACTGTGTTCCCTCTGCAGGCTCCATGGAGAATCTCTCCCCTTGACCTTTCCAGCTTCCAGATGCTGCCTGCATTCTTTGACTCCATTTTCAAAGCCAGCATTGGCCAGTTGAGTCTTTCTCATATTGCATCTCTCTAACACTGACTCTTTGCCTTCCTCTTTCATTTACACAGATCATTGTGTTATACACTGGACCCACCCAAATAATCCAGGATAATCTCCCCATTTCAAGGTCCTTAATCACATCTTCAAAGACCCTTTGCCACATAACATACTTGTTCACAGGTTCTGGGAACTAGGATGTAGACATCTCTGGACGCCATTATTCTGCCTACTGCAGACAATACAGAATATAATTTGTGCACATTCTGCAATCCATCTGAAAATTAGTTACTGGAATACAGAACTTATTTTCCTATGAAACTGCAGATAGTGGCTAGACTCCAAGTGTAGTCTCCAAAGTCCATTTGGAATTACACTGTACCTGGATTGAGAAATCTGGGTCCTGGGAAAGGGGAAGAGCAAGCACCAGAGGTCACACTGGCAGGCCTTGGCAGTAAATTGGATGAGGCTGCAGGCAGAGAGCTGGGTTAACTACACATGCCTGACATAGTAATTCTGAATTAGTTGTTATATTCCTAGTTCTATTACACATCATTTCTTAACAATGGAAGTCACTGTGCTAAAGCAAATTCATGCTTACTTTAGATTGATGAATTTTCCAATTAGAAATCATAGGTACAAACACCCAACACACCACTTGGCACACTGTAGAAGAAGAAAAGAGTAGAAATGTGAATTCTAGTCACCAGAGGCTGATGGGGCCACTTACCACCTGCGTGATCTTCAGGATGTTACTCGCAATTTCTGTGGCTGTTCTCAGAGATTAAAAATGGGGGGTAATAAATAGCTCCCACCTGTAGGGTTGTTCTAAAGTAAAAAAGAATATGTAAGTGCCAAAAACATTCTGGTCCACCTTAGTGCTCCATGAAATGTTCAGCTGTTGTTACCAGGTAATGAAGTCAGTAGCTTGAGCAGCCAGAGAGGAGACATCAGTGCAAAGGTGTCAATTCTTAGGTATTTATCCCGAAGAACTTGAATCATTAGACTGATACACAAAACTGAAGAATTATGGACAATTACTAAGTCTTAACACATTTTACACAAATACCAGTCATAAGATGCAAAATTCCAAAGCTGCTCCAATAACATTTTGACAAAATACAGGATAGAAATAGGGCAACATGGTAAAAACTTAGTTCTCCTGAGGCCAGAGGAATAAGGGAGGACCAAAGACAACCACTGTGGGTCCCAGAAGTTCTTAAAGTCATTTCTTTAGAAAACTGACTAAACTCTATTAGCTTCTTGTCTGATTTTAAGTGGGAAACCACTTAAACTCTAATTTCAGTCTTTACTGAAGTGTACTGGATGGCTTTTGCACACACTACACAAATGGCTTCAGCCCACACTGCGTTGTGATTTTCCTGCCTCCTCCTCCCCAGCTGGGTCATCGGGGGCTCCTGACGGCCATTTCTCACCTGAATGAGGGTGTTTCCTGGGGGCTGAGGTACATGCGCGTTAGCACAAGGACTATGTACATCCACCCATGCCTCTTTGGGATTGCGTTCTAGCTATATTCTAAACGCAAGAGATTATTAGGCAGCCAATTTGAAAAGAGGTGAATTGCAATTTTATCTAAGCTCAACACTGCCTCAAAGGATCTTGGGTGACTTTCATATGTTACTAAACATCCACAAGCATCATTTACAATTACTTCTGAATCTAAACTGACCCAAAAAAAGGTAACAGGAAGTCTGGCAGAACATTCTTTCCACACTAGACATATGGACTATCAGGAAACTTTAAGGCTACAGAGAGAAGGTCAGAAAAAATAAGTAATACTCTCTTTTTCACTTACATTATTTCAAAAAAGCAAAAAATGGAAGTACATTTTTTATGGCGATTTCAAAACTGTAAATTCCCAACAACTCCGCAGAACTATACCAATGAGGCTTCATGTCGCAGTGCTACAGTGCAGGAAGGGACGGGTAAACCTGAACCCAAACAGTACTTCACCTTATTTAGTAATGGCGGTAAAGTCCCTCTAAAACAGAGATTACATATAATAAAGCGGTTTCTGTGTCTAGTAAATAGCTGATGGTTTAAAGTACACTGCCAAGATAGTTAAAGACAATTCTCTAAAAAGAAGAGTTCGATAGGACAAACGGTTTCCCCGGGCACTGTTCACGGGATCACCCTTCCTGCATTGAGGTCTTGGGTGAGGCTGGCTGAGACATTTTCTTCGGGCCCTTCTTAAACCCGCCACCTTTCAGCTTTTCGTTTTAATACAGCGGACATCAGTGAAATTTGAGACAGCAAGGCTTTCAGTAACAAAGAACCCAAATGCCTAGAGTATTTCAAAGGAAGAAGGTGGCTGGAGAAAAGAAACAGAGAGTAAAACAGAAAAACAGACGTGAAAGTCCTCCTCTGGCGTCAGGAAGGTAAGTATTACTTACCATGAGGTCAAAAACTAAAAAGTGCGCATCAAAATCACATACAGCAGGAGTCAAATGTAGAGAGGAAAGCTTTCTTTTACACTCATTTATTCAGTAGGTGCTGACAATTAAGTTTGGGTAAGATATTGTACCAGATATTATTAATACAAGAAACACAAAAGAAATAAAAGTCTCTCAGCCCACAATCTATTTAGGGAGATAAGTCCCTTATGAAATGGATAATTATAAGGCAGAGCAAACCAGCGTTGCGTTCCAAAAGAAAACAGGGGAAAAAATTGGATAGAATGTCTGCAAAGACTAATATAAATTTATACAGTCCAAAAAGATCTTATGGAAAAGGAAAAATGTAAATTTTACTTGAGTTCAATAAATCACCTATTTATATTCCAGTCCAGTTGGTTAAAAAACACACATACCCGTACCAGAGATTGCAGAAAAAAAATACAGAGAAACATGTTTACAGACATAAATGAGCCTACTACAAACAGCGCTAAGGACACACAGCAGAAGAAACTTTGAAGCAAGGATCTCTGAGGGAGAACGGCGGTTCAGTTCTGGAGGACACATTAACATTGGCAAGAGAAGCCCAGCACAGAAGTAGTGATCAACAATGTGAACCCACAGCAACAATCCAGTGTATTGCACCCGAATGGTTTACTCTTATACCTTGTTCAGTTTAGCATTAGAAGAGAAATCTCATTAAAACAAGATATTTACAATGGGGATTATTCCCAGGTAGGTGGCAAAACATGTTCAAACTTTTTGGAATATTTGATTTAGTGTTTTTTATTTTAGGAATGAAAACAAAGACTATCATGACAGATAGTTGTTTGCTAGCTACTTTCACCATAGTTCTTTAGAAGACTTTTCTCCCCATTGTATTCGCTACTATGAAACGTATTCGGATCTCAAGCATTAAGTTGAATATTTAGCAAGGGCCAAGAATAAACTCCAGAGCCAGTAACGACAATGAGAACTCCAACAGCCTCAGAGCCTGACACTAATTCACTGAGACGTATGGGGAACTCATGGGAATGAAGCGTCTGCTAATTAGGCCACCATGAACAGATTCTCAAACCTTGACAAAGTTTTTCCAAACATCTGATGAGGAACTTTGATTTCTGGGCTGTCCAGGTGAAACCTGAACAGATGGTATCTGTTAACAATAATTGACACATGAGTTTGTTAAGGATCTCAACCTCTGAAAAACACGCAGCTCTAAAGACGAAAACAAAGAGGAACATTTTGAGAGTCATTTACCTTATCTTTGTCTTCAGCGACATCTGCCAAGACATCGTCTGGATCCAGGATTCCTCCATCTGTGTATTCTAAGTGATGAATCTTTACCCAGTAGCCAGGATCCTGTGGTAGAACAACCAAGGTTTTATGACTTAAACTATTTAAAAAGGTAAAATACATTTTAATAAAAAATAAATAAATGGGCTGATTAAAAACATTGCTCTAGTAGGGGCCAAGTGGTCAAAGCTCTGTGAGTTCCCCTTCAGTGGCCCGGGTTGGCAGGTCAGATCCTGGGTACAGACCTACTCCGTTCATGGAGGCATCCCACATACAAAATAGAGGAAGACTGGCACAGATGTTAGCTCAGGGCTAAGTTTCCTCAAGCGGAAAAAAAAAAGAGGCGGACTGGTAATGGATGTTAGCTCAGTGCAAATCTTCTTCACCAAAGCTCTAATAATAATATAATCTTTAAGCACCAAAAATAAATGTTATCTATTTATTTGGATAAATATTTGGCATTTTTACACTGTTTAACATAAATCGGTAAAATCAAAGTATACATATTTCATCAATTTTCCTGGAAGCTAAATTGCAACACAAAAATAAACCACCCTATCTATTTGAAAAGCATATTCAAGGAATTTCCATAAGATACAATTTAGGTAATCCCAAGAATACTCTGGAGAAGAAAGATCTTCTTGAGGGTACTTTCTGAAACTGGGGATTGGAAGTCCCAAGTAAGATCCGCCAAAGCTGTAGAAAAAAATCAAAAGGCAGAAATCTGTGATGGCAATAGCTGTCACTCTGGAATACATGAATGGAATGGGGTGACCATGGACCTCTCCACCTTTTTGAATCCCCAGGCTCTGTACATGTGCTCAACTCTAAGATTTGCAACGACATCTGGGACAAGAGCTCCAGTACTGGTTTCCATTTGCTGCAACAGGGCAGCAATTCAAGCTGCCCTCACCAAACTGGGAGGAGTGACTTAGGAGATTCCCAATTATTGTTTGTAAAAACCACTTAGAAGTATGAGGCTTAAGGAAAAGCATTATTTTCTCAATTTGATATGTGGCTAGATACTCTAACTTAGAATTAAATGACTTTTATTTATTTATTTATTTATGTTCTGCCTATTCCCAGAAGACATATGAAAATGAATCATCATAATAATGAGCCAAGAACATGAATCAATGAATGAAGAAAAAGATTAGTAAGGTTTTTATCAGAATACCCAAGCTATAATCGATTGATTCTGTAATTCTTAGAAAGCCTCTGAAAGTGGGAAGTTTTTGGCTATAAACCACTCAGTTTCCAGTAAAGGAACTGACACCAGTTTGTGAGGAGAGACGGAAAGTCTCCTAGCATAAAGCCGTAGGCTTCGCCACATGAATCTCTACAAAGGATAAGAACTCACATAAGCCACAGAACTGCAGTTTTAGAAAAACTAATGGAAATGGATGTCGTACAGCCTTTTCTTTAACTGTCCTCCAACAGAAAGCAAAAGCATACTATTAAATAATTCTTTTAAAGCATCTATTCAGAAAGATACTGACATGTGGCCCAAGCACATAGCTTTTCAGTAATCTGACTTGATAAAGTGATAGGCTTAAAAAATCCAAGGGAATTCTCCTTAGCTAGGCTTTAAACATTTCAAAATATTCTATAGAGTATCTAAAGAACAATTCCAAGTAAAATGAAAGGAACATCTTTTTCTTCTAATACTAGATTTGTGGGCAGAAATGTTAATGGTTTATTAGGAAACTTTACCTGCCTGATTCTATTGGCCAAATAGAGACAGCAAAGACATGAGCAGTGGCAGTATAACCAGGTCAGAAAATCATAGGACACCCATCGCACAGATTCTTTAGTCAACGATATTTGCCAACTCAAGGCGATTGTGTTAAAGAAAGTGAGCTAAGTACAACAGAGTAGATTCCAAATAGGGAGGATGCTAGGGTGCACAGACACTATGTAGCAGCCACTGGACTGTAGAGAGAAGAGAGCAATAAAGAACTCTCTAGTAACCTTTGGGAATTCCATCTTTCTGCTATGGCCATGCTACAAGCAACATATTTCTCCACATCTACCCAGGACTTAGGACTGAAATCTATAGAATACTACACTGTCCTTGTAAAAATAGCCTTCTTACAAAAGGAGTTCAATTTAATTAATATCTGTCAATTTCCGTTGAGTTGGTTTTTGATATACTATAGCTCTGCAGTTGAAATCTGTTGAGATTAACCATCTTTATAAAAGCTGAGGTATTCCAAAGAGTTTGCTTTTCTTAGGTTCATTACTTAAAAGCAGACATCCATTAAGTTGACTGCTTTCTTCTCATGCTCAGTTTGCAAAAGCAGATTTTTATCACCTAAGACTGAGGTAAACAACAAGTGCAGTGTAAGTTAAAGCAGGCCTCTCTTCCTGCCTTGAGGTAGGAACAAGAGAAGAAAACCCAAGACTCTAATTTCGAATAGGGACGCTCAGTAACAGCTCAGGGGACAGGATCTCATCAGAGACAACGGGAGCAGCAGACCAGGGGCAGCAGGATGGCGCTGTGAAGTCCCACAGCGTTCTTCGCTCTCACCGACTTGTGAGATCTTAGACATTCTGGATGATAAGATATAAGAGTTGAAAATAGGACACTTATCTCTAATCTTGATTAAAAGAGTACAGAACTTAAAAGTTTTACAGAATTAAATCTAGTAAAAAATTAATTTAATACATTTTAGAATTATATATTCAGTCCCCCCGAAATTTTTTAAGTGAAATACATGGTGCCAGAATATAAAAAGACTGTTTGCAATTGTAACTCGCCCCATTCCACACTGATGCCGCCATTTCATCCACTCCAGAGGAGAGAGTGGGCTCATGACAAGCACAAGCACACGTCTAATTCTGAACAAAAGCCGACGAGCCACCTGAAAGCAGTGTCTGAATGTTTCACACATTCGAGAGAGGTAAGGCACAAACACAGCACGTACCAACAGTGCTTCTGTCCCCGTGCTATTCTGGCCACATGCTGTAGATCGTTTTAAGAATATACATACATTATTAGCAGCCGACAGGCACCATAAGACCATAAATTCACCCCAACTCCTTTATGCATATAAAAATTTCCACCATTACCTTGCAGTCAACATTTTGCATTTCATTTACTTGGTTTTATTACCTTCAGAAATAAAAATGATCAAACATGAAAAGATGTTCACATACGTGTCTTGGTTCACACAATTAACCACTTGGCAAAGTTTACTGCATTTTCCATTGGTCATGACATTTCATGTACCTTTATATTGCACAAATACTGTAATACATATAACTTTTAAATTATTTAGAAAATATATATAGTATATGTGCTATGCAATAAATCTTATTACCTACACTCTAGGATGAGTAAAGTATTGAAAGATAACATAGTACACATTATGTTTCCTCCACTTCTGATAGCATCTTATCTGTTTTTTAAATAATGCACAGTTAACTTAAACCCTACTGGATTTGTAAAGCTAAAAATAAACTAGTCTATGAGGATAAACTGGAAAAGAAAACAAAAACATATGCATTATGGGAAGAAACAAGTGGCAGGGTACTTTTAATGATCAAGGTAGAAATTGTTCCAAACAGGCATTAACAGTAATAGCAACAAATATCCTTTCCTTTGGGTAGATGACATGAAATTTGACCCAACACCTTAGAAAACTTATACCAGCCAAAGTTTTGAAGACCAGTAATTTTCCATCTGCAATACCTGAAGGAGTAGGCTGGTGAGCCACATACGGCACTGCCGTGACCACCAAGCGCTGAGATTATGCCAAGAGTCAAAAGAGGGAAAACGTGGAGATCTCTAAGCAAAATTCTTCAGGTCCAAAGAGAAAAAACAGTCTGCCACGGCATCAAGGTCCAAAACTAAGGAGAAAGCTCCCAAGGAAACCAGTGGTTGGAGAAGGGCAGCAAATAGTGCTCAACAATCCAAGTAGTTTTTTGATGGCTTAATGTTTTCACAAGAACTATCTTACCCACTGGAACACAAGAACAACTGTAATATGGAAATTGATGGAAAAACAGGATTTTCCTTGTAGGATTTAACTTCACAAATTTGGTGGAATGCATCCATAAAATGAGATTATCATTTTCATCATTATCTTTATTGTCTTCATAATAGCAGATAATTTTAGTGCTTGCTACAGGCCAGGTACTATAGGTGCTGTGTGGTTTATATGATTAACTCCTTCATCCTCAAACAGCGTCATGAAGGAGTTGCCAATCCATTTCACAGACAAGGAAAGCAAGGCACGGGTAGGTGAGTTGACCTACCCAAGGCCAGATGCTTAATAAGCAGCAGAGCCACGGCGGTTTTGTTTAACATAGAAAATACTTTTCTTTTAGATTAAAACTTAACAAAACGCACAATTATCTAAAAATAAGTGAGGAGATCAGACCCATTTCTACTCCTACTTAAGTGTATGGATCCAGGCAAGTCACCATCACTCTGGGCCTCAGGTGCTACGTCATTAGCGAACCTGGAGGATCTCTGACCTTCTGCACGATGTACCACATGGGGGTCAAAGTGTAAAGGACACAAGGGGAGTGATAATGGAAGGCCTTGGAGTCTGTTCATAAGTGTGTGCAGTGCTCCACCAGAAAGAGAAATTTCAGAACACAAGTCCTTCATTATCAGGGAATTAAGAGTTTGGGAAGCATTGGGAAAAGATTTTCCTGCTAAGATCAGAGAGGGAGCTTGAGGCATCAGAAATTGGATAGAGAATTATAAAAACGTGCATGCATATAAAACTTAACTAACTACTTCTACCATGATCCTTTAGGCTTATTCTTCCCCTTTACCCAAGACCAAAAGAGAATCAGGTGCCCCTGAATGAATCCAGGCAAGAGACAGTGGTCAGAGTAGGTCTGGAGACTTTGGGGGGGGCAGAGAGAGAGGAGGAGTCTCAATAATCCACCACAGACAGTGCACGGAAGAATGAGAGTTCCAAGAGGTGAAGCCTGGGCAAAACACAGCAGAGCAGCACTGACATCTGAAAGAAAAGAATTAAGCCAGAAAAGGCAGTAATGAATATAGAGCTCATTATGAGTCGGTCTAATTGACTTCAGAACCTGCCTCCACCTTCCTGAAATAGATCAAAGAAGTGCAAACGTGAGAAAAGACTAGAAGAGGAACATGAGCTGATGCCATTTTAATCAAGCATGTTTCCTAAAACTTCAGGAGAACTGGAATGGGACCAAGGGTTGTCATGCTGGGTGGAAACCAATACCTGGCAAAGTCAACACTAGAATCGTAAACCTCAATTCATGTACAAAATGAAGGTGAATCCGTCTGTCTGCAAATTCACTTCCAGCTTTAAAAATCTATAATCCTACCAAATGAAAGTTGATACAGCCATACTAACATCAGATGAAGGAGAGCTTACGGGAAGAAGAATTACCAAGATAAAGGGAGACGTTTCACGATGATGACAGGGTCAACCCAACAGGAAGAAAACAATTCTAAATCTCTGTGTCCCCAAAAACAGAACTTCAATACATAGACTGCCAAAACGGACAGATATTGAAAAAGAAAATCCACAAACACAGTGGGAGACTTTTGATAGGAAGCCAAAAAGTCAGTAAGATATAAATTGCCTGAACATCACAATTAACAAAGTGGCCTAATTTACTTTTATTACATACAAAACACTGTACCCAAAAAGATTAGAAAACACAGTGTTTACAAGGGCACATGGAATATATACCAAATTTCAAAAGTCTAGAAACATTCAGAATATGCTCTCTGATCACAGTAGAATCAATTGCAGAAAGACACCTAGAAAATACTTGACTGTTTGGAAATCAGGATATACAGTTCTGAATAATCCATAGCCGAAAAATAAAGAAAACGAGAAAACAGTTTTAACTAAAAAAAAACCTAAGTAATATACAAAAAACTTGTGGGATGCAGCCAAAGCAGCACTTAATGGGACACTTGCGGCTTTTAATGCATATACTAGCAAAAAAGAAACGCTCAAACCAAGAAGCTAGAGGAACAACTAGTCGAACCCAAAGATGAAAGGAAGGAAATAAAGAGCAACAAATCAATGAAATAAAAAACAAATACTAATCAAAGTTGGTACTATGAAAGGCTTGAGAAAATTGATAAATACCCAGCAGGACTAATCAAGAAAGAGGAGAGAAAACATAAATCTCCAGTATCAAGAAGGAAAAAGGCAAACGATACCCTTATAAATCTTACAAATATTAAAAGGAGGATATTGTAAAAACTTTAGATGTATAAATTTGATATATGTAAATTTAATTAATATAAAATTAAAAAATTCTTTGAAAAGTATGACTTACCAAAACTGACAATAAAAATAGAAAATAGAAGTAATACAAAACAATTAAGGAAATTGAATTTAATTGCATTATTTTAAAACTTGCCCATAAAGAATATACCAGGCTCAGATTACTTCACAGATTAAATCTTCTTAATGTTTAAAGAAGAAATAGTGTCAATCTTAGACAAATACTTCTAGAAACTAGAAAAAGAGAAAAATGTTCCCATCCTTTTATAAGGACAGCATAATGTTGATATAAACACCTAACAAAGACATTACAAGAAAATTATAAAAATTACCAAAATCTGCATATGGACACACATACAAAAATCTTAAATACAACATTTGTAAATCAAATTCAGTGATGTATCTAAAGGATAATATGTCATGACCAAGTGGGATTTATTCTAAAATTACAAGAGTGGTTTAAAATTAAAAAACCAACCAAGGTTATTCACCAAATTAATACAGGAAAAAAGGATAAAAACTAAATGATCATCACAGTGGATGCACACGAGCCTTTGAGAATATTCACCATCAACTCACAATAAAAAGAACAAATCTTAAAAAGCATCACAATGAAAAACAAGGCACACCAGTAACAAATAGAAAAATGAAACTTTGAAAAATAGCATTTATAATAGCATCAAAAAATCAAATATTTAGGAATAAGTCTAACAAAAATGTGCATAACGCCTATGCTAAAAATTATAAAATATTCGGAAAAATTAAGTGTTTCATGGGCTGAAAGACTCAATATTGTGAAGATGTTGATCTTGTCCAAATTGACCAGAGTTAGGGTTAGGATCGTGAGGATCTGAAGCAACCAGAATTCTCAGACACTGAGGGTGGGGGTGTAAATGTGTGCCACTGTTTTGGAAAACTGGTAATGTCTGAACATAAACATCCCACATAGCACAGCAATTCCACTCCCAGGTGCACATCCCACAGAAATGAGGATATGGAAGTATCAAAACACACATGCTAGAATATTCATAGCAGGATTTTTCCTAATACCTAAAAATCTGGAAATAACCCAAATATTCATCATCAGTAGAATGGATAAATACCATGTCCATGCAATGGAATACTAAACATCAACAAGAATGAACAAACTACAAGTTTACCCAACAACATAGGTGAATCTCACAGCACAACACTGATCAAAGAGTCACATACAAAAATGTATAGACTGTGTGAATCCATGCATAATAAGCTCAAAAACAGGCAGAATTAACCCACAAGGTTAGAAGTCAGGAGACTGGTCACCTGTGAGAGAGGAAGGGCAGTGAGTGAAAGGGGCACAAAGAGGTTTCCGGAGCAATGTTCTATTTCTTGAGGTGTGCACTGACTATACTTGTTTGTGCACTTTTCTGCATGTGTGTTATACTTAAAAAATGTTTCCATAGAAATGAAAAGAACTTTTTGCTTCAGAAAATGTGATTTCTTTTTAAAATTTTTTTTAAAGATTGGCACCTGAGCTAACATCTGTTGCCAATCTTCTTTTTCTTTTTTTTTCCTTCTCCCCAAAGCCACTAGTACATAATTGTAAATTCTATTTGTGAGTGCCTCGGGCTGTGCTATGTGGGATGCCACCTCAGCATGGCCTAATGAATGGGGCTAGGTCCGCACCCAGGATTCAAACTGGCGAAACCCTGGGTTGTCAAAGCGGAGCATGAGAACTTAACCGCTCTGCCACGGGGCTGGCCCCTAAATGTTGCTTACTTTCTTCAAACCAAAATACCTAATGGTTCCCTTCACACGTGACATCTCCACAGATAAACTAATGAACACCACTAAAGAGCTGTTTAGAACAAGACTCTACTTCCCCAGTTTCCTTAGAAGTATAAGAACAAATCTTAAGGCAAATAAAAGGAATGTATAAATCCCAAAAGATGGGGAGGCCAGGTTATGCTACCAACAGAACAGGTTGCTCACTGACCACCAGTGATTCAAAACCGCTAAGACCCACAGAGGAGGCTTGGCGAGGCGGACCACAGGCTTATATGAGTCAACAGTGCGACAAGTCTGCAAAAACGTTACCACCATATTAGGCCATGATAACAGAAGTACTGTGTCCAGAACACAGCAAGTAATAATCTCGTTCTATGCTAAAGTGGTCACACCACATGTAGAGTATTTTTTCAAAATTTAAGAGATGATCATAAACAAACCGGAGAGCACTCGTATGGGGAAATGTAAATATATCTTATGATGAGTGAGCTGACCTAACTTAGGTTTATTCACATGGGAGAACACAAAAGGAAAATAGGTGCCATTTCAAACATAGTAGGACCACAGTTTATAGGGCACTGAGCTCTTAAAGTTATATGGTAAGGCAAAAGTCACTTATTGTTAAAATTATCTCTGGAAGTCTCCCAGGGAGACACAATATTGGAGACGGACACACTTCCTTTCGATAAGTCCAACACTACGTATTTTTCCTCCAGGACTGGGGCATAGTGTTCATTGTCTTTTCACCTTAGTACCAGATGAAGTATCTGGAGTGTGTCGGAGACCATATTCTGTGAAAAATGCTTACCTTAAACCCTTAGAATTGTCCTCAAGCCAGAGACGGACTCCCATTACCATAAGCACGTGGGAACTCAGACCACAAAAATTGTGCAGAGACTCATCCTGTGCTTCTCTGGGATGCACGCTCGTTGCTCACACAAGTTCAATTAGCCACACTATTCACATTCTGATCCCTTCTTTTCCTTTGGTAGAGCTTTTATAGGTGAATTTGTAAAAATCTTATGACCATGTGAGACTTCCATCAAGTTAAAAGGTTGCCATGCACAAGAAAGATTTGGCTTGTTCTGTACTGCTCCAGAAAAGATACATAAACAAGAGAGGTGGAAGGAAGCTCAGCATAAGAAAGAGATTTCAGAGAGAGCATCTAAGAGTGCAGCGGGTTGTTTGATGAGACAGTGAACTCTCCTTTCCCATAAGGAGTCAAGCAAAGGCTAGATTGCAGTACCTTAAGGATGTTATAGGATAAGGAGAAGGGGAAATTGTGTGATCTTGAAGATGTCTTCCAACTCTCAAATCTGCATTATCTAGAACCTCAAAGTTCCTTAGGGCTTTGAACCTTCAGTTAGAGAAACTTCTGGAAAGAACAAATCTCTGCTGTATCATAAGAATAATGTTTTCAGCAGTTCAGCATGATTGCACAATTACTGGGCCTCTCCAAAAGGAAAGTCTATGAGCAAAAACACTGTATTTTAAATTTCCCAATCTATCAGTTATTCTAGAGTCTTGCTGTGTAACCTGAAAGTTCATTAATTTATAAACAAATTTGCGAAAAAATTCTTCCATCTCCAAGCTAAAAGAATTACTCTGTTAGAGAAAAAATAAAAATAAAAACTGAGAATTTTCTATTATTTAAAACATTATTTTTAAATAGACTAGTTTCTCACTCTAAAAAAATTTGTCCCCACCACTCCCCTTCCCCCCAAAAATTGGGAGTTTTCAAGCTTTGACTAGTAAATTCATAAGTTAAAAACTGGTAGGAACCCATTGGTTCACAGACCACCTGGACCAGGCCTCTTCTCTTACAGAGGGGAAACCAGAGCACACAAAGGTTGAGCCACAAGGAAGGTAGCTGTTGGCTTATGATGTATAGTCCTCAACAAAATAGTCTCAATATAAGAGCACCAACAATTCCAGGAGAAATTTTCAATTTTATCTCATAATCCAAATTTTGACAATATTATTCTCTTTTTCAAGCAGGAAGAAAAATATTTAAGCATCAAGGCAAACACTTCACTTTCTGTTCACATATCAACTAAATATTAAAAACATTGTTAATCACCCATGTCATTTTCCATTCAGCTTTGTGAAGTAACCCTAATCTCAGCAGTTTTCTTTATATAAAGGATTTTAAAGGTTCATTTTTCATCCTGGGATTAACCTAAACTTATTTGAGGAAAAAAGGTCCAGATATCTAGATAGAGCTTTTTTTTTCCAATAAAGGAGAAATTGCAATTATTTTCAAATCTACTGCCTAAATCATCACAGTATACTCTAACTCTTTACAAGAACATAGAAATTTCCTTTTCCTATGGATCTAAGAGCGAGTTAAATGCATAAAAGTACAAGCCCTATATAAATCTTCAGGATTAAATACACTAAAATCTTAAAACCAAAGTTCTATCCAAAAAATCAAATATAAAGTCTGAAATTAACAAAAGTTGCAAATATATTTAATTGATACATCTATTTCAAAAGATTCTCAATATGAAAGACTTTTAAAACATTAAACCATTACTAGTTAATAACACTGAAAAATGCAATATTTCAAAATAATTTCAAAGGAAACAGCTGATTTTTTTAAAAAATCCTGCTTTCCATGAATTGTTTCCAATGAAATTTTATAGTCCAAAGTCCTGGATGCCAAGGTTTTAGAAACTTGTGTGGTCCAAAGGAATGCAAAGCCTACAGCCAAAGAATGGAAGCAGCCATGTCTCCAAAGACAAGGACAAGCTATAATTTTAAAAATTATTTATTCATTATTAAACCCTAAAAAGTGTTCTGCTACAAAATAAATTTTAATGAGAATTTGAGAAAGCAAATTCGTACAACTCAAGCCTTACTTAACGCAGCCAATTAAATTCAAACTTCCTTGCTGCTATGAGGCTGGCGTCTTTGTATACTAGCTCCCAAGAATACGTTCGACAGCTACTGTCAACTGTGGGTGTGTCTCCGTGTATATGACGAACGAAGACGGCGAAAAGCATGCTGCAGAAAACCACCATGGCCTCTAGGACTTCACTTGAACACAAAGGTTTATGCTCCCTCATTGAAAAATTAGGACATAGAAAAGAGGATTTTAATTTACATCAGAAGAAGTACTGGTGGCAGTGTTTATAAAAATAAGTTAACTCTAAGATAAACATAAAGGCCTCATCTACTTTGTTGCCCCTCACTGTTTATAAAACTTCTTTTCAGTACAGCAGTAATAGGAATGGTGAAGGATTATCTGTCTCTGATTTTCAAAAGGAATGGGGACACCATTGCCCACTATTGTTGGCTTTGTTTCTCTAACAACAGGGTCATTCATCCAGAATGCTATGGATAGATCACAGATGTAGCTACAAAGAATACAAGGGCACAGGAAAGGAAATAGGAAAAGCTGAGCTGGAGCAGCTGCTCAGAGATGACCTTCCTGCCTGCCACTCTAAGGCTGATGCCCTGCCCCATTGCCAGCATCAAGCCTGAGCATTACTGTATTCAATTATTTGTTAATTTTTATTGCTTGGCCTCCCAGAACTAGAACACGAGCTCCATGATACAGAAACCTCAATTATCTTCACTTCCATTTACCAACAACCTGAAACTTCTTCTGGGATCCACAATAAATTTGTCATATGAATAGGTAAAGACAAGGAGAAGCAGAAAGGAGTAACAAAGGAGGAGGAGAAAAAGATCTCACGTTCTAAGAGAGAAAGCCATTTCATTTATGCTAAAACAAAAGCTTCAGTCATATGACCTAGATCTTTTCAGAAAGCCAAGGGCAGCAGGGGAGAAGTAGAAACACTCTGGATTGCACATCAAAGGCAGTCGTTTATACAACCAGCGTGTGCTGACTTCTTGCAACATCCATGAACGAAACAAAACACGGGAGAAAAACTCCATCCTTGGAAGAATAAAGCTTACAGTTCAGTGAGGAGAAAAGAGAGGCAGTAATTAACAAACAGAACAAATAAGTAAATTAAATGGTGTGGTAGAAAGCGATGAGTGATTTGGGAGAGAAGATGGAGTAGAGTGAGGAGGATGCGGAGGAGAAAGGGGTCAGGTCACTGGTGACCTTTGAGCCAACATTTGAGGAGGCGAGTAGGTAGCAGTCTGCAGAATGGAAGTCAGGTCTCCTAAAAAATGGCTATGCCTTTGAAAGTCCATGTGCAGTCATTTGTAAAAGAAGTCAAAGCTCAGAAAAGGGACCTCTATAGGAGTGCCCTTGTGGGGACAGGAGTGAGAAAACTAGTTCAGTTGTCAGGTTGAACAAGCCCAGCAGAGATGTGGAGGAGATACCCAATGGTAGGAACCACCTCACCTGTCCAGCCTCTGCAAGAATATCTTGCCCCACACTAAGCAAAATTTTTACTCCACTCTTCAACAGTAACTAAAATTCTACTAGTTTTACATCATCATTAAACATGTTTAAAATTACCTTTATTTAAATAAGTATTCCCAGAGACGTAGAAGAAGGGACCAAGATGTTATTTGTGTCTCAGGTGTTCCCTTCTGAACTGCTGAGGGGAGGCATTCCAGGTGCGACCGGGCACGGGCCACACGGAGACCATCAAGCCGACTCCCCAAATGAAACTGGTTAGTGGGAGAAGTGTGACCTTTAAAGTCAGTAAGACTAGGCTGAAATCCAAGCCCCCCCACTCACATAAAGTGAGAACAATACCCTGGACCCTCACTGGATTGTGAGAAATTCATTACATATTCATGCACGTGCACATCCGCAGGCACACACATATATACCTACATATGTGCTCTTTCCTGGCATCATATCCTTACATTCTATAAAGGCAGAGCCACTTCTAATATATATTACTGTAAAAGCAGCATCGGACACAGTCTCCTCCTTACAACAGATATACAGTGCCCATTATTATTACTACCCTGAATAAATGAGAGTTTGAAACTGAGAGTTACTGAGAGTTTGGGAGGGCAAAGAGACCTGGGCTTGAGAAAGAAGAAAGTCCACAGGAAGCACCCCCAAGGTCCAGAAAGAGCAGGATCAGAATGCTAGGCAAGGTTTTCTTATGTCAAAATTTTGGCCAGGAGGAAATGTTCTTCCCCAGTTTTCTCTGCGTCTGTGATCAAAATGTGGTCCATAGACCAAGCGGGTCCATGAACTGTCTGTTTTTCATCTGCAACAAAAGAAACACAGAAACTGGGAGTAAGCATTTAAGTTTGTAGCAATTTCTTATTGCTGTAATATCCAAGCACATGATTTTGTATTTCAGAAAAGTATCCATTTGCTACAGAAAAACAAACAAAACATTCTGGTCCTCCACCACAAATAGCTTGAGAAGCCTTGATACACTGGCCATGTTCCCTGACCCCCTTGCCTTAGCTGGGACTTGTAACTAACTGTCATAGTTAGTTGACATTAATCAAAATGTTGACATTTGAAAAGCAGCCCCCTACAGACAACAAAAACTTCTATTTAAATATTATTTACACGGGAAAATGCAGACCAAACTCCAAAACAATTAGCTAAAACTTTCAGAAACCGATCTGCTAATAAATTGGGATCAGACTTCCCTTGGTTTTAACACCTTAACTACCTCATGAGAGAAAATGAGAATATAGATGACAACACTGAAAACTATGTAGTTTTGTCGAAAATTATGGTATCATTATACCTTTATACTATTATTACACTATTGAGTTATAAATATACTGGGAGAGAAAGCCCAAGCAGACATGCCAACTGCATAGCAGGCAAACAACAACAACAAAACAAGAGAAGGACTGAAAGTTCACCTTATAAAGAAAGATGACGAAAATAATAGAAAAATAATCAAAATGTTGAGGGAAAAGTTTTGGGAGTTATATCACAATTATCAGTTATACACATTTACATCTATATTTATATATATTCATTTATACATATATATTACTATAATACAAAAGCTGAGATGACTGTGGGTCCATACTTTGTACAAGAAAACAAATTCAAACCTAGTTTTTGAAAAGGTGCAGATCTAGAAATATTTTAGTTGAAAAAAATCACCAGCTAACACATACCCATAGTTACAGTCGTTAAGAGGATCCCAATCCCTTTGTCCCTGGAAAACATCCCCAAAGAAGAAAAATTAAAAAACAGAACCATAAACTCCATCTTCATGAAACCAAAAGATATCTCCAATTCAAAGCAGAAAGACAGAAAATGGATGGGTAAGGAAGTAACGACTTCTGAGGGAGGAGGAAGGCCAAACCCAAGTGCCTTTAGATGGAGACAGTCGCACGAAAAACGAGCCAGTCCTCTTGGGACACAGTGTGGAGACACCAGAGTCCACGAAAATTAGGAGGAGGTAGGGGCTGAAAATGGTGAGTACAAATTGTCTGAAAGCACGTTTAAGGGAGGATTCAACTCCTACGTGCCCGCCACCATCTCCTCTGTCAAGAGGCGAGAAATAATCTCTGGAGAACTTGAACCACAGCAGATTCCAGACCCTAAGACATCAGGCACAGAGAAGGGCTGAATACAAAAGGCTACAGACTGTGAACGGGGGTCTGCACAAAGAATGCTATGCCTTCAACCTTGCTATCCCATCCAAACCCCGAGAGCCAGCAGCCAGGCTTACAGCAGACCCGCCTCTCTAGCCACTCCTCACAGGCGATTAGAGGCATGTATGCCACCAAAATGAGGACCCAGGAAACAGAGCACCCAACACAGAAGACATGGAAAGGGAATTCCTCCCAAATAGTGACCGCAGTTAATGTCAGCCACGCAGGATGGTAGGGAGCACTGCCCCTGATCAGATCAGGACAATGAGGGGCTCTAGGAGTGAGCTTATCAGGGAAAAACCCCAAATTGACAGATTTTATGACAGTTTTAGCTCTCTGGAAAATGGTACAAAGAGACATTTTATACCACTATTAGAAGAAGAGAAAAGAAAGTATGAGATTCAAAGAAAACTAAGCACATAAAATATATCAACTCCAGGAAAACCAAAACTGTGCCCAAGACAGGAAACAACCGCAGTCATTGGCTCAAGAGTGCACAGTCATAGACATGACAACACTGAGCACAGATTTAACCAAAAACCCCAACAAGAATTTTGCGAGATAAGGAGGGAGAAAATGTGAAAAAGCTGTAAGTTATCATTTTCAACTACCCAAACAGGATGTAAACAGATAATGCCCAAAACTGATGAATCAAGAGAGAGTAGTAAATTCATATTTAAAAATAAAAGCACACTGCTATCCCTTGATTCATAAATTATTTAGAATTATGGAGAGAAATACAGCAAGAAAAAAGACAGCTGAAGCATTTAGAGTGGCCGCTTCTTAGAAGGAAGGTGGGCTGCAGGGTATCAACAGAGCACTATTTTTTGTTATGGGTCTTTTAGCACTATTTGACTCAAACTAGAAATCAGCACACTATGGCCCTTGGGCCACATCCTGCCCATCATCTATCCTTGTAAATCAAGTTTAGTGGGACATGGCCACTCGTGCGAGTACCATGCGTGGTGGCTTTTGCGCTGCAACAGCAGAGGTGAGTGGCTGTGACTCACATCACATGGCTTGCAAAGGCTAAAAGACTTACTCTCTGGCCTGTTACAAAAGTTTGCCAACTCCTGCTTTAAACTGTGTGTAAGAATTAATGTGATTTTTTGGTTGTTTTTTGTTTTGTTTTTGTTTTGTTTCTTTTTTTTTCTTTTTTCAAGATGATTAGCCCTGAGCTAACATCTGCCAGGAATCCTCCTCTTTTTGCTGAGGAAGACGGGCCCTGAGCTAACATCCGTGCCCATCTTTCTCTACTTTTTATGTGGGACGCCTGCCACAGCATGGCTTGACAAGTGGTGCCATGTCCACACCTGGGATCCAAACCAGAGAACGCCTGGCCACTGAAGCAGAATGTGCGAACTTAACCTCTGCGCCACCGGGCCAGCCCTACTTTGATTTTAAAAATTAAATGGTACAGAGTGTGGCCCAATTGTATTCTCCAGAGGCAACTCTTTTGCACATTTGTTTTCATCTATTTGAACGTCAACTCCTTTTCTCCAAATAGTAAGCATTTCTAAACGTCTCCACTGAGGGACTTCAGAAATGATCTTCTGACTTTCTCATATCATTGATGGCAATCAAGGGTACTGAGAGCCCCCAACTCTCCCATCCTTCTTTCTCCTAATACTGCTGTTCAAATATGTTTACTTCCTTTAATAGTTACTTTTATCTTGAATGAATAACTTAAACTTCTATTTTTGATTCTATCATCTTCAGACAGGATCTCTTCACTCCTCAGAGTCAAGGATACACCACAGTTCTTACTCCTCTTCCCCTGTACTTCCACTGCCCACTTCTGTCAGCTCCACCTTCACTTTACACTACCAAAGTGGAAAACATTTGTATTCTCTTCTATCATGATACCCATACTTTGTCTATAAATTGATTCAAAAAGTTGAAGCCAATAGATAGCATTGACATTTATGGCAATCAAGGAAATAATCTTCTCTGACAAACCAAATAGGAAATGACTACTGGTCATTCCTTACAGTGCTAATGTCATAACTCCTAAGCCATTCAAACAAGAATGTTCAAATACATTCTCCTTTTTACAGTACACTTTGCCCAAAATTAGGCTGCGTTGCTTTGCTATGTAAGCTGTAAGTGTTAACCTCAATATCAAAGATATATGGTAAATTTCCCATATATCTTTTATACTTTTACAATATTTTCTATATAGTATATATATATATATATATTATACATACAGTATCTATGTTTATATACACACATTATATATGTATATATGGTCACAAACATGCATGTGGATATAATCACATTTAATAGCAAAACAAATTATGCCCAATTTTGTATAAGCAAGAAATATCACTCTCTTTAAGAGAATGAGCATGGTTGCTTTTAATAACAAAATAAAAATAGTCTATTCTGGGGAAATTTTAAATGCCTGGTTCTAGAAAATAAGAAGCAAGCCCTTCATATAGCCAAATGGCAATGAAGAAGGGTTCTCTTAGTTTCCTATTGCTCCTATGACAAATTACCACAAACTCCATGGCTTAAAACACACAAATCTATCATCTTATACTTCTGTAGGTCTGAAGTCTGATGCAGATCTACCGGGCTAAATCAAGGTCTCAGCAGAGCTGAAATCCTGTCTAGAGGCTCTGGGGAAGAATCCTTTCCTTGGCCTTTTTCCAGCGTTTAGGGGTTTCCCATATTCTTTGGCTCAACGCCTCCTTCCATCGCCAACCTCGGAATGGCCAGTCCAGTTTGACTTCCACTTCTGCTTCCCTCTTCCACATTTAAGAACCCCGTGATTACACAGCCCACCAGGATGACGCAGGATATTCTCCTATCTTAAAGTTAACTGACTAGCAATCTTAATTCCATATGCTACCTTAATTCTCATTTACCATGTAACATAACTTATACACAGGCTCTGAGGACTAGGATGCAGGCATCTTTGGGAGGCCATTATTTTGCCTAACACAGGGGTCTAATATAGTATATTACTTTTATTTTAGAAAGGTGTCTTAACAGTCCTAATAATTATTCCAAACTAAATACAATAAAAACCAGTGTGTTAGAAGACCTGTCGCAAAGATGTGTTTGGAACGAAAAAGTTTAGAAATTAGTAATTACTAATGTACTTACTAATGAAGTAATAAAAGATGTATCTTCAGAAGTTTTCAGCATTAATTTAGAAGCTCAGCCTTCACAAAATGTTGGGTCACATTCAACTTTTGGCCTCACATTCCAGAGAATTTTACCCACGAAGAGTTTTTAAACAATCCAAGAGACAACAGAGACATAAAATAGAGATAGAAAACTTAGGATTGAAATGATATTTAAAATAATTGGGTCAATAATAATTCACAGTAAGCCAAAGCCCATTAATCTACAGCACAGAGGCACTAACCAATCAGAACAGATGTTAGGCAAGTAAGGCCAATCAGATGTCACCAGCTGACTACATCAGTCCGCCCATTTGACCTTCCGAGCCAAGCTTACCAATGGGAAAGTATTTCCAACCAAACTTTCTCTCTTCTATTGTGCTTACTCAGTCCTTTCAGATTGGGGAGATTCAAGATAATCTCAGCCAAAATCCCAGGAAGTTATTTTATGGATATCAACAAACTGATTCTAAAATTTATATGGAGAGTGAAGAGACCCAGAAGAGCCAACACAACACTGAAGGAGAAAAACAAAGTTGGAGGACTGACACTGCCAGACTTCAAGACTTACTGTAAAGCTACAATAATCATGACAGTGTGGTACTGCTGAAAGAACAAACAAATAGATCAATGGAACAGGATAGAGAGCCCAGAAAGAGACCTACATAAATACAGTCAACTGATCTTTGACAAAGGAGCAGAGGCAATACGACGGAGCAAAGACAGTCTTTTCAATAAATGGTGCTGGAAGAACTGACATCCACATGCAAGAAAATTAATCTAGACACAGACCTTTTACCCTTCACAAATATTAACTCAAAATGGATCATAGACCTAAATGTGAAATGCAAAACTATAAAACTCCTAGAAGATAGGAGAAAACCTAGAGGACCTTGGGTATGGTAATGACTTGTTAGTTACAACATTGAAGGCACAACCCATGAAAGAAATAATTGATAAATTAGACCTCATTGAAATTAAAAACTTCCAATTCTCTTGACATTGTCTTTTGCAGAGCAAAAGACAGGCCACACACTGGGAGAAAATATTTGCAAACAATACATCTAATAAACGAATTATCCAAAATATACAAAGAACTCTTAAAACTCAACAATGAGATAACAAAAACCTGATGAAAAAAATGGGCCAAAGACCTTAACAGTTACTTCATCAAAGATATACAGATGGCCAATAAGCATATGAAAAGATGCCCCACATCACATATCAGGGAAACACAAATTAAAATAACAATGAGATAACACTACACACCTATTAGAACAGCCAGAATCCAGAACACTGACAACACCAAATGCTGGTGAGGATGTGGAGCAACAGGGGCGCTCATTCATCACTGGTGGGAATGCAAAATGGTACAGTCACTTTGGAAAACAGTTTGGTGGTTTCTTACAAAATTAAACATACTCTCACCATATGAGTCAGCAATCCTTCTCCTTGGTATTTACCTCAAAGAGTTGAAAGCTTATGACCACATGAAAACCTGCACACACGTGTTTATTCATTGTTGCCAAAACCTGGAAGCCATGAAGATGTCCTTCAGTAGGTGAATGGATAAAGAACAGTGGTCTACCCAGACAATGGAATATTATCCAGTGCTAAAAAGAGCTATCAAGCCAAGAAAAGACATGGAGGAATCTTAAATGTATGTAACTAAGTGAAAGAAGCCAAACTGGAAAAAGACTACACATACTGCATGATTCCAACTAAATGACATTCCGGCAAAGGTAAAACTATGGAGACAGTAAAAGGATTAGTGATGCCAGGGGTTGGGGTGGGGGAGGGACGAACAGGCAGAGCACAGAAGATTTTGGGAGCTGTGAAAACATTCCATTTGGAGAACATAATTATGGGTACACATCATTATACTTTTGTCCAAACATATCAAATGTGCAAAACCAAGAATGAACCATAATTTAAACTACGGGTGATTATGACGTGTCAATGTAGGTCCACCAGTTGTAATAAATGTACCATCTAGTGGAGGGTGTTGACAATGGAGGAGGCTGTGCGTGTGTGGGGGCAGCAGGCATATGGGAAATCTCTGTACCTGTCCCTCAATTTTGCAGTAATCATTAAAGTGCTCCAAAAACATAGATGGCTTCCAAAAACATGTCCACCGAGACTTATTACGGAGCTCCAATCCAACCTCTCAGCATAGATGCCTTAAACCAACATGCCCAAAACTGAGTGCATGACCTTCACACCCTAGGTATTTCTTCTCAGTGAGTGGCAGGAGTTTTCCAGTTTTGTGAGCCAAAAACCCGACTCATCTATATCCATCTCCCTCACCTCATCCCTATGTGAAATCCATCCACAGATCCTGTCAGTTCTATCTTCTAGATCTACTTCAAATCTGTCTGTTTTTCTTCACCTTCACAACTACTTTCCTAGTAAAGTCAGCCATCGTCTCTTGCCTACGCTATAGCAATAGTCACCTGATGGTCTGTCTACATCTCCACTATTCTCTTCAAACCTTGTCTGAAGTGACCTTTATCTCTCTCTCCCTATTTTAATGTTAGTTATCATCTCTCCAGGCCCAACTCAGATACCTCCTCATCTCACATGTGAATCCTTCCTCAGTTCTCCAGTTGGAATTCATTTCTTCTTCAACCATGCCCCCATTACCTTGTTCACACTTTGCTTCCATCTCTTTTATTTTGCCTCTGTGATCGGTTGTCTGCATGTTTCATTCTCAAGTGCACAGGCAATGTTTTCATCATCCTAAATTCTCCCATTACTTCCCCACCCCAGAACCCAACCCAGCATTATAAATCCAGCATGAGCTCAACAGCAGCAAAGTCAATTATCGGTGATTATCATATGAATAATGTCATATTTAGACATAAGAAGAATGATTAGGACCAGATTAAGTTCAAGAAAGGAAAACTGTACCAGTAGGCAACAGGAAACAGTGGATCATCATTCAGTGAATAGTTACTGAACCGCTCCGGCCCTGTGCAAGGCCCAAGTCACACAGTCACAGAATTGTTTGAGTTTGCAACTCTCACATATTGCCCAAGATGTTCCCACAATGCCCTCAATGCCCCCTAAAACCTGGTAAGAAATACACCCATCAACACCAATGCCAAACCTCATTTATCCCAGTAATTTCCTCTTCCTTTCAATGCAACTTTATTATGAGAATATATATATGAAAATGACCACCAGTTACAGGTCACAGATTGTTTCATCAAAATTAGGCTTGAATTCAAGTTACTTCATTTTGCAGATGAGGAAATTGAAGCCAAGATTAGTTGAACATACTCCCTGAGGTCACAAAATTGGTCAGTGGCAGAGCCAAGATCATACTTCAGTTTTCCTGAGTCTCGGTCTAGTGAGTTGACACTTGATGATCTATGTAAAATAGAAGGGGTCACAGGCACGGCTAATTGGAACGGTTGGAATTTTTCACCACCAGTTGAGGAATGTGGCTGGCTCCCTATAAAATAAGGAAATCTGCCATGGGGTGTGGGGCCACAGCCCTGAGCCAGATGGCACAGCAGAATCACGCCAGGAAGAATATCCTTGTTCCTCTGGTAGAGCCTTGTCAGTCCTTTTAACAGGAGCCAGGCAGCTGTAGGGTGGAGCGTTCCTGGGCGGACTCCACCTTTCCTATGGTCAATAGCCATTGCCTATTCTTCAAACCTATACCAATACATTTCATACATTCTCTCTATATATATTTTAATCATTTTTTAAACCCTGAAGTGGGGATATTTTGTACTTTTCAAAGAATTTTAAAAGCCTGGATTAAAGAAGAAAGTCAAAAAATATCAGAAAAATCACAGCCATGAACACGATTAACACATGGCAGGGTTCTGAGGAGCTACTCTAAAAAAATTCTTAACATTCCTAAATCAGTACAAACGTTTTCTCTGCAGTCTTCTTCATGAGAGTAATAGGCTTGCTAAAACTGAGCCCGGCAAATACTTACTTCAAATATTTACATATGCCAAAGTTCCTATTAAACGCAAGACATTTACAGTAATGCCCAATAAACACGATGAAGAATGAGGTAAAAGAGAGAGAGGCAGAGGGTACCAATCCGTCCTTGGACTGCCTCATTCTACCTCATCCTGTATGCACTCACTAATGAGCACAGGAGACAAATTCTTACTCCTATTCTCTGACATTCATGTATCTAACAGAAAACTATTATCAGGAAATATAGTCAAAGGCATAAGCCCTCCTAACGAGTCCAAATTCTCAGAAGCTATTTGTCTATACGTTTTTCAGAATGGATTTCACCAGAGCCAATATGTGCTTATAAGGAAAGCTCCTTAAAAACCAGAATCAATTTTTAAATGTGAAAATAAAAACATCCTTTCATAATAGGTGCTTTCATACAGTGCATTACCATTCATTATCATGTCAAACAGGAAGATCCACATTCTTCAATACATCAGACCAATGATCAAAAGTTTGCCTTTAATGACTAACTAGAGGCGGGGGTGGCAAGCATCTAGTTATGCCCCAGCTGGCAAGAACTGTATTTACTTTATGTATTCACAGGCCACAACTTCTGTAGCTCATTTGGTATATACAAACGCAATAGATACTCCCAGATGAAAACAATATAGGTATTTCTCCTTTACTTGAGAAGAGTCTAGTATCTGAGAACAAGCAATTGATGCTTCATTCCATATTCAATTTTATCACCTGAGGCATTTTCTGCCTTGTCATCTACTTTCGCTATTTGAACAAAGAATGGAGATTCTGGATGTAATGTACAGGTGCCTGTAAGTGATAATACTGTATTGCATATTTGAAAGTTGCTATGAGAACAAATCTTAAAAAGTTCTTATCAGAAGAAAAATATTGTAACTATGGTGATGGATGATAACTAGACTCACTGTGGTGAGCATTTCTCAATATACACAAACATGGAATCATTATGCTGTATACCTGAGACTGATGTCAATTATATCTCAATTGAAAAAAAAGAATGGAGATTTTCAGAACAGAATCTATCCATTGGTACAACCAACCCATAAGAAAGTAAGTTATTAGGCAACAATGAGGTTAGAATGTATCAAAGGAACAATGTTAGCCTCAGATTATGAATCAAATAAGAATCCCATGCTAGTAAGGGCCCTATTCTTCGAACAACATGAGTTTATTCACTGTCACATTTGAATATTGAAAAGGGATTTCTGGCATTTTGTTTCTCATCTGCTGTTCATGACTCATATGCTTAAAAATGTGCGTCATAACTTTAGCTAACGCACACATGCCGAAAAGCCACTTTTCTAGGGGCATCATTTTATTCTGGAATAATGCAATTCTATATGACAGCTAAAACTAGAACCGGCAAATGTCTAAGTACCAAATTAACAACGTTATTATGATCGTTTTAAAAACAGTTGCAATCTGTTTTATGTGACATATTGTGGTAGCTACTTTATACACAATGAGATTAATCTTTACTACAACCTTTACAGGTAAACATTATTAACACTTTTATACAGATGAACGAAGAGGCAGCAAACCTCACAGAAGGTCCAAGAGGTGGCAATGCAGGAACTGCCCTGGAGTTTGCAAGCCCAGGTCCAACCCCACGTTTCAAGTACTTGACACCCTACCCATCTGCCTTCAATATCATGTTTGTATTTTAAAACCAAAACAAACTAGTCAGTGAAATAATTTCCTTCATTTGGTAAAATCAGCAGACCCATTAAAAAATAGATGAGCTCATGGGGCCGGCCCCGTGGCTGAGTGGTTAAGTTCGTGCACTCCGCTTCAGCGGCCCAGGGTTTTGCTGGTTCGGATCCTGGGTGAGGACATGGGACTGCTCGTCAGGCCATGTTGAGGAGGCGTCCCACGTACCACAACTAGAAGGACCCGCAACTAAAATATACAAATATGTACTGGGGGGATTTGGGGAGAATAAGCAGGGAAAAAAAAAAGAAGAAGATTGGCAACAGTTGTTAGCTCAGGTGCCAATCTTTAAAAAATAAAATAGATGAGTTTATCTTCCAGATGTGTGTTTGACCTTAACACTTATATTTCACAGTATGGATGTAAGTTCAGCCAATATCTTTAAGTACTGACACCGTAACCAAGCACAGGGGTGACATTTTCACCAAAACTGCATAAAAATTCAGAAGAACGATGACCCAATGCAGAGCTCAGGATGAGCTACAAGGAACCTTGGCACGATGAGTGAAACTCACAGCAGGATGGCAGGGCGGGCATAGACGGGCAGGAGGGGACGTGAGCACCACCAAGCGGGACCAGGCTGGGGAAAAGACACCGAGGTCACAGCTGAGGTTAAGATCATGCTGACCCACTCATAATGGTAAACTGACATGAAGAATTACTAAAATGTGGCAAATATCAAGATAACTCTTTGCTTAATTTTGGTGCTTGGATAAAGGAAGAAAAGCTCCCGCGCCCCACAGTATTTCATGGTATACAATGGTGTTATAGTATGAGTGTAAATCTAATAAGGCAACCTGGGGATTCAGACAGATGGGCTAGAGCAGCGGTTCTAAAAGTTGGAAGTCCCCTGGACCTCTTCAGAGAGCCCAGAGCTCATAACTCCTCCCATAATAGTTCTTGGCTGGTATGCGCCTTCTTCCCTGTGTTGCCCCCGGGACTGATGGTGGGTAAAACTGCTGGTGCCATAGCAGGAATCATGGCAGAGGAACCAAACCATATGAAGACTCATTTTATCTGCACCACTACTCACCTCACTCTTAGTGTTTAAAAAAAGCAGCAGTTTTACTCAAGAACGTCTTTGACGATGCAATAAGTATTGTAAATTTTATTAAATCTCAACTCTTGAATATTTGACATTCTCTCTAATATTCTGTATGACAAAATAGGAAATATGCACAAAGTACTTCTGACAGATGAGGATTCTCTAAAGGAAAAGAACTTGTGCAGTCAAAGTGCAGGCTGAACTAGCTGTTTTTATGGAACACTGTTTTTACTTAAAAGAATGGACTGGTGGACAAACTGTGGTTTTTCAGACTTTGGTATTTGCAGACGTTTTCTTGAAAATAAATAAAGCACTTTATTTATTGTCACTAAGTGAAACAATTGATCACATTTATTGTCAATAATAAAACTCTAGCTTTCAGATGAAAATTAGAAGTTTGGAAAACCTAGATCCGCCACCATCAGCTTGACAATTTCCCAATACTTAAAGAACTTTCTGATAAAATCAGTGGTGATATTAACAAATATGACAATTCTGATATATAACAAAATGTGTCAACGTTTGGAAGATCTGCATAATAGCCACCAAAGTTTTCCAAGGGACAGATGTATGATGTTGCAAAGTCATGAGTAAAAAGTTCACTCAAGGGGCTGACCCCGTGGCCGAGTGGTTAAGTTCGCGCGCTCCGCTGCAGGCGGCCCAGTGTTTCGTTGGTTCGAATCCTGGGCGCGGACATGGCACTGCTCATCAGACCACGCTGAGGCGGCGTCCCGCATGCCACAACTAGAAGGACCCACAACGAAGAATACACAACTATGTACCGGGGGGCATTGGGGAGAAAAAGGAAAAAATAAAATCTTTAAAAAAAAAAAAAAAAAGTTCACTCAAAATGCAAGACAGACTAGTATTAAAAGACAGAGTATTAAAAGTTCACTGGTATGGCTGCAGTTTCCTCCTTGTTAAAAACCCTTAAATTATCGTTTGTCACAAGTTTTGGTATAGTATCAAAGAAGAATATACACAATTTTCCAGCTACATATCTGTGTGAGGTCTAATTTTCTTCTAAACATCAACCGACAGAGCATATCACAAAAGATTGAATGCAGAAGGAGATCTCAGAATCCAACCACATTCCATTAAGTCAGACATTAAAGAGATGTGTGAAACTGTAAAACAATACTTTCCTCACTAAAGTTTTTTTGTTTTGAAAAAGGTACCTCTCAGAAAAATGTTATTTTTGTTACCACATAATGGGCTCACTTATGAATAAACTTTGTAAATGTTTTAGATGTCACAGTTCTAATGTCTAATTGAAAATATTGATAAATATAAACCACATAAACTTAAGCTCATGGAGGTCCTCAAGGACTTGAGAGAGCAAAGAGGTTCTGAGACCAAACGTCTGAACACGGCTGTGGCAGAGGACCATATTCCAAATGGAGACGAGGAAAGGTGCCTGATTATCCTGGCTCCTTCAGCCTCTAGTTGTGAAGTCCTTGATTGGAATATTAAAGCCTTGTTCAGAGATATTTTAAAAGGAAAGCAAATTGCAGCTGGGGTTCACTCCTGTGGGCAGTACTTAAAGTACTTAAGTTGATGATAAAATGGTCTCCGATGCCACCATCCACATGTAGGAAGTCTAGATCATGGTGCTAGGCACAGCCTCACCCACAGAAGTGTTTTGTTTGACCTGCACAGTATTTTAAAGGTGGGAAATTGTGCACAGAAATCTGGCTTTCCAGCTCCTCTTGGAAAAAGAAATTCATACAATGTGTCAAAAATGAGGCTGCATTCCAATGTGAGTAATCAGCTGGATCTGACCCCTGACGCTGCCTGCGCACACACGCAATTGTGTACCCTCCCCTTGGCCAGGCTCCACCGCTCCTCACTGCCTTCACACAGCCCACCTCATTCATTTGACCTCCCCGTCCAGCTCCAATGTGGTTGAGTTGGCCTGGCAGGATGTTTCATAGAGAATATCTCAGGGGATCCCTCTGACCAGTGCCAGCTACCTAAAGTGCAGGTTGAGAACAAAGATACAAAAAATGACTTCTTTGGGACGGTGTAAGCCAAATATTAATATAATGAAAACGAACACAACTGTCCAATTTTGTCGAAATTATCAGGACTTTTCCCTGTAATATGGGAGAAAGCTAAAATCTCTGCTATTGATCACTCTTTAGGTCAAAAGCACTTGATGACACTCAAAGCAGTGACATGTCTAAGAATGCAAACTGAGGAGTTAGCATTTTCTGAGATCAGCATATCTACACTGCTATTACAGCCAGAGAATGCTAAGACACCTGGAACAATGTGATGGCTGGCCTGGCTACTGAAACTTTCAAGGACTAAGACATTTGCTGTACAGACCCCCAAAGAAATGGAACCAAGGCAGTGCATGTTAATATTGATAAGCTTTTAAATGTCTGCAAAGATCATGAAGATTAATTGGGCACTTGACTATTTCTTTGCATAAGTAACTAGGAAAGAATAAAATACTCACAGACACATTGGTAATACCAGATTTCACCCTGGAAATAAAAGTTGGGATCCTTAAATATGATGACTTTTGTTGGATCTGGAGCCAAATTTTTTTTTAATAGTTGAAACTGACATAACAAAAAAGAATAAAAATTTGAAACTCAGTTGAGTTTTACTCATAATTTCTAGAAATCTACTCAACGATGAAAATGACATCTATCTGTTAAGTAACCTCTGTTAAGTTCTCCAAGTTTTGAAAGGGAAAGAAGAAAACTGTTGCATGCATATTCTGGAGCTTAGGCAACATCTTTCCTTTTACCATTCCTCAACTTCAATGTAACTGGCAAAAAGAATGGTCACCAATTTTCACAAGAGGCTTATGTCTTGCATAGTGACTGCAAACAACAAAGATACTCTTTTCTAGAATTTTTTTGTTCAGACTGCTTAATTACTAAGACCAAGAGATATTTTAAAAACTTAAGGGCAGTAATTAATAATCCTTTCTATGTTCTGCAGAATCCAATAAAGTAGGAAGTCTGTATCTACGGTTATATGAAAGAAAATGTATAAACCAACTCCATACCTAGTACTCAATCCTGGACTTATTTTGTAAAATGACTCTGCTTTGCCTGTTCTCTTCTGCAACAGTTTGACTTGAAGGATTTTAATAGGATATTCTTTTTTAACTTTCAGTCTTCAAAGTGTCTTTGAATAAAGGTCAAAATATAAAATTCTAGCATATCCAAAATGCAAAATGGAAAATGTCATCTAGCAATTAGAAAAATGATCCGCCAGAGCAGAGCACGTTATAATAGTTGCACATTTGTCTTCTCCGCCCAAGAGGTTTGCATCCTGTCTAAGTCATCATCACATCATTCACACACAGCTTCTAGCACACGGTTTTGCACCCGGAGGTGTCAGTAAATAACTGAACATCCAAAATCCATGAAGAATATAAAAATAAAATGTGTATATATATTATCAAAAAGCTCTTAAATTTTTTTAACTTTTAAAAATTAAGAAGTATTTTTATAGCTCCTTGAGGCTTAGTGGCATGCTACTATAGCTTAGCAAAGTACATCATCAAAATAATTTAATGGAGAAAAATTATGACCATACATACGACTTAAAATTAAGTCTGGTGAAGAAGTGTTTCCATTCATTTTGCAGTTGGTTCTAAGTATAATCTTCAGACAAACATTCATATGTGAGTGATCATGCTTTCATTTGTTTTATGTAATTACTTGAAAATGTATGGCCTATAAAAACAAGGCTTTAAAAAAATTTAAGCACACAGCTTTCATAATGCAACAACCCAGTTCTAATTCTCTTGCTTGTGCTTTGGTTTCTCCAGAAGGAACTAAGTTATGAATCATAGTTCTTAATAAGTGGGAAACAAAGGTTAAGTGTGAACAAGTGTGAATGATAAGGAACCCATCTGGAGAAGTTTCCTCTCTTTCTCCTCCAGATCTCTATACTCCTAGCAAAAGCAGTGGAAGGTAATCTGTAGGTCAAACAGTATTACCTGGAACTCATGAAAAACCTCTGACCATCACTCGACCCTGGTCCCCAAGAAGCAGCAGTTCTAGAATTATTAATGAGACTAGGGCACTGACTCTGGGTATCCAGAGACATCATTATCTTATGTGATGACCCAGGCTGCGACCTCAGAACTGTGCCTAGAACACAGAGGCACAGACACCAGAGGGAAATGACAAAGGAGCCGCTGCCATCTAAATCATTGAAAGCTTATAAATTCTCAGTGTGACGAGGGGGTGGTACTCGAGGGTTAGGTATTTGCCATCACTATTTGCACAAGCCTCTCTGGGCAGCCCACAGTGAGATTCTGTGAAATGATACCAGAATGTCAGGAGGCAGGTCACACTGGGAAACCACATGAAACACAAAATTGGAAACGTGGACAGCGGTTAAAGACAGTAATGCAGAAAGAGGCGACCAGAGTTAACAGTTCTATTTCTGTCAAGAATGTGACTTGAGACCTGGAAATGGTCTCTAAACATTTCTAGGTGTTTCCTCACTTACGGACAGCGGGCCTGAGATCTCCTCAGCCCTAAAACAGCAAGACTCTAAACAGCGAAGCGAGATGGGAAAATAACACTAACACCAAGTTCCATACCAGGGACAAATCTGACATGACGTCGCTCATGCTTAACATTTTATCATCTGAACCCAGTATGTCCATGTCCAACACCTTCTTCCCATTTCACCCCCTCAAGGAAGCCTTGTTACCCGTTAAAGAACTAATCCAAATATCATTTCCTTTGATGTGTTTGCTCATCAATGGTAGGCTGATTGGAAAAGTGGCCCAAATTACACCCCCTCCCCACCATGCAACCTTTACCATGCAACCCTGCAGCACTTCTCCTCAAAAGGTGGCATCTATTTCCACTCCCTTTGAATACCGGCTGGCTCAGACTTGCTCTGGCTAAAGAACGTTGCAGAAATGATCATGTGCCAGTTTTGAGCCTAGACCTCCAAGGCCCTTATGTACTTCTGCTCGCTCCTTGGAGTGTCACCTTGCCATGACCAGAAGCCTAGACCAGCCTGCTGAAGGAGAAGAAACCACCATAGAGAAGTCTTTCTAGCTAAACTCTTTCTAGACCAGCTGACAGCCAGCTGAGCCCTGAATACCTGAAGGAACCCAGTGAAGATCAGCAGAGACATGTTCCCAACAGGCAGCTGACTGTAGACCAATGAGCAAACCCAGTGGAAACCAGGAGAATCCCAGCTGACCCAGGCTGGTCGGCAACATTAAGTGCTCGTTATTGGAGGCTCCCGAGTGTCGCAGCGCTGTGTTACACTTCGCTACCTAACACAGATGTGTATCCTGACCCTCAAGTCTCTGTGGCAGATTTTGCCACATCTTCCTCTGCATCTCCCCAGGAGATGCTCATCCAGCTAGCATAATGCATGTCACATCAGAGAACAGTCAAGCACAGGCATGTCCTGGGTCACAATCTCCTCAGGGACCACTTCATAATCATCTTTGTATCCCCCAACTTCTAATATATTGTATATAGATGCTTAACACACGTTGAATAAAAATGAACATGTGAAGCATAATTTCACAAAATAGAAATAAGGAAAAGGTGCTGAAAACTTCTGTCAGGTGGAACGACTTTTCTATTTGCGAAGCAACAAGGGGAAAATAGAGCTGGGGATGCAGGCAGAGAGGCGCGTCTTGTGGAGAACAGACAAGCAGAGAGAGGCGAACTCTGAGCGAGAAGAGAAGAAAGTAGCGACAACATGGAAATTTAGGTGGTACTACTACATGACTTTAGGGAGAGGTATTAGTTGAATGAATCAGGCAATCTACAGCCTTGAACATCAAAACATTGCTTAAAAACAGAGAGCTCTCCAAGAGGAGCGACTTATTGGTACCTGGATGGGGCATTTAAGCTACTGAACTAAAGGAAGAATCCACAGCGAGAGATCCATATTTCCGGCAAATGAAATGATGACAGGTCTCTAAGGTCATGAAGGTCTCTTCTGCTCTCAGACAAGAGCTACAGTGAGTACAACCAAGAGGAAAGCAATAAATCTAATGATTTCAGGGGAGGAGGTGTTGCTCCCTTGGAGCTGCTGTTCCACAGCAGTGTATTTCAAGATCCTCTGTATCAGTCTCCCAGAGCTGTGCTCTGAATGTATTCGATGCTCTGCTCAGTCTACCAGGGGTTGTGAAAAATCTACCATTTCAGAAATTAGTTTCTTTCGGGGATAAACTTGCCCTCATCAAGAAACTGGGTGCTGTGCCCAGAAATAAATACAAAATAAAGGATTTATTCCTATTCAGATGGTTGTTATGCATCAAAATAAAAACTCCAAAGAAAAAGAGCTGACCAGTATTGATTTCTGGTTCCTTATAAATCACATCCCTCCAGAGGCTCCTCCTAAGATATCCGTTAGAGTTAACTTGCCATTATCCATGTTCCAGTGGAAAAGTAAAACCTACGATACAGATATAAAAAGCACTGCCCTAACCCTCACAGCACTGGAACTTCCTGTCTGTAGAAAGTCCATCACCCAATGTCCCCAAATTCAGTTTTCTTTCCCAGCAGAGTCGTTCATCGTCAGGTAACCAGAGTTAACCAAGGTGGTGCTAAGGGACCATCACTGAGGAATACCCCAAAATAGACACACCCATTCGCCCATGATACTAGGAATAAGCCCTTATATTTATAGTTCCACCTCAAAGGCAGACACAACCCCTGTTACTCAAGAACCTATATCAGGTCGCCATAACCCTTCCTTGCTCACGTGGTTTTCCTCGGTCTCAGTGAATCCTCTTGGCTTCTCACATGAAGGGCACTGGACGAGCACAGGCCCTGCCATGATGGAGCCAAGAAGCAGGGCTTCAGGCAAGTGCGTGCCTTTCTTTCTCCAAACTGCAGTTTTCAAGACCAGCCTCACATCAGGACTTTGCTGTGCAGTGGCTGAAGAGGGCTGCGCCATAAAGAAATGCCGGCTCTTCAAAAGCAGGGAAGACACAAGAGAGGAATATTTAAACTGGGGTCTTTGGATGAGCTTCAGGGGTTCATGAATCCTCACAAGATTAGATGCAAAACTGTCTATGTATACGCACGTTCATAAATGTAGGTTTTTATCTGGGGAGAGAATACAGAGATGTCATCAGATTTCAAAACTTTTCCCCAAAATTTAAGCACCAGTGCTTTATGAGGTCAAACTAGCGCCAGACATCAGGCCGCCCTGAATGAGTAATTCAACCATCTTTCTTTCTTAAGATTGACCTAAGCTGACATAGACCATGAGAGGTTGTGCTAAGAGTCTGGCTGCCATATAAAGTAAGATATGGCTGTGAGAGATCATCATCAAAATCACATTGTATTTACAACTGAACATGGCGCAGTCATAATTTAAAAGCAGATACAACTCGAAGTGTTAGGATGACCTTCTCCTTTTTTGCCATAATAGCAATCTTTCTTTCCTTCTCATCTTCCCACACACATATACACAGAGTAAAAATGTAAAGAGACCCCTTTGCAGGAGGGGCTGTTTAGGGCTCATATTCAAAACAGACAACAAAGGGGACAAAAACCTCTCATAACCCGATCATTACAACAACTTTTAAGCTCTCTTTGGAAGACAGTGTGACAAAGGACTTGAATCCAAAATACAATTAAAAAAAACCTCTCGAAAGCCATTAAGATGACAGACAGACCAATAAAACAATGGGCTAAAGACTTGAACAAACACTTTAAAGAACGTGTTCAACATCACTTAACATCACAAGTTTTAACAAAGATGGGGAACAACCACAACTCTCAGACATTGCTGGTGGGCACGTAAAATGGCACAACTGCTTTGAGAAATGATTTAGCATTGTCTTGTAAAGGTAAATACACGTTTGCCATAAGACCCATAGTTCTCACTACTAAGTACTTACCCAAGAGAAATTAAACACGTCTAAAAATAAACCTGTATTTGAGTGTTTATAACAGCTTTACTCATGACAGCAAAAAACCGGAAACTGAGATGTGACACATAGAACAATGGAATGTCACCGGTGGATATCCAAGGATGGATATATGGAAAAATACACACATGTCAAAACTCTCAAGGTACACCTAAATAGGTGCATTTTATTGCATGTAAATTATACCTAAATAAAAATTATTTTAAAAATATATATCGTGGTTACAAAGAAATGAGGTTAAATTCTTACAAACTAAAGCAGTAAGCACCTACAATTTATGTGGTTGTGAATGTTATTCCAAAACCACATTTAAAATTTGAGAAGCAGCATTTTCTAAAAAACCACATAGCCTCGAAAATGACTCCTTCGAAGCTTAAAGATGTGTACTCTTAAAGTTTTAAAAATTGCAGCCCTTAAAAAATTTGTTATATTTCTAAATTATGTCTTCCTATTTCTAAATTCTGTCCTCAGATTAAAACTGGATATTGTGTATGGTAGTGTAGCACTCTGGGTTAGTTTAGACAGCACAATACGGCAATTTTTCTTCTGATTCTATTTCATATGACTTGATGTGAATCCAAATTTTTTTCAGTGAATTAGAAATAACAAGGGTTGAAAATACAATCTCCAAATACAACACAAAAGGTATAAACTGCATAGAAAAAAGGTAAATTTAAACTAAACTTCTGATCATTAAATGTAAACGAACCACAAAGTGGGCGAATATGTTGGCAACGTGACAATATCCAACAAAGCACAGGTATCTGGAATATAAAATGAAAGCCTTAAAGAAAGAACAAAACTGACAACCCATAGAAAAAGTCTTGAATAAAAAACTTCACAGAAAAGGATAAATGCCAATAAACATATGAAAAGTACTGAACTCTACTGGTTACCAAGAAACACAAATTAAAGCTACAATGTGGTAACTCTACACGATCATCCAAATAGCAAAAGCAATAACTCGAACAACGTTAAGTGTGGACTAGAACGTGGAGGGACCAGAACTCCGAAGAGGGAGATGTGAACGGATGCAACTAATTTGTAAGACTTTTTTCATTATCTGGTGAAGCTGAAAATGAGTGTAACCCCATGACCCAAGCATCTGTGTATTAAGGAATGTGGGACACTTTTCACACTGGGATCCACGCATCAGAACAATCGTTGTAATCTTGCGCATAATATCACCAAACTGGAAACAAGCTAATAGTCATCAGAAGAATGGAAAATTAAAATTTGTTATATTAATATGAGGGAATTTCATACAACCATGAGATAAACCACAGCCTCGTGCAATAGCATGAATGAATCTCACAAACATTGGTGAACGAAAGCATCCGACACAAAATTGTATGAGCACATTCATATAAAGTTCAAAAATCATGTCAAACTAAACTGAAGGGTTCACAGTTCTATATTTAAATAGTAAAGCAAAGCAAGGAACATTGGTCCCAATTTCAGGACAGTGGTTCCCTCTGCTGTAGGGGGAAAGGATTCTAGCAGGGGCACTGGAGGATTCCCGGGGTGCAGGCAGCATTCTATTTCTTGACCAGGGAAGTGGTTATATAGATACAGAGGTATACACTTTATAATTTATAGTTTTTCTTTCAACTGTACATGCTTTATGAATGTATGTATATCTCCTGTTTTAAAATAGGTTTAACTGAAGAGACATATGAAAACCAAACACAGCACTAAATCTAGAATAAGTTAACTATTCAAAAACCGAAATAGCGCTTCAGCTAGAAACAGAAAGCATCCTTGGAGGAAAGAGAAGAGAGAAATGCTATTGCAGTCTTCAATGATAAAAGCCACTGAAAAAGCCATGAAAAGATATTGACTATCTAGAAAACGTATCTCACTCATATTATGCCGCCACCTGGAGAAAGCAAACAAACATGGTAGAAGTATTTTCTTCAGATGCTTTTGGAATTTGAAACTGTTCACTTTTGATGTTTAGTGAGATATACGTGGCTTTAGCTAGCCAGAAGAAATCACATGATCAGTCTGCATCACAAGAATGGATTACCAAGGTGAGGCTGAGGGAGCTAACATCAAAATTTGATGCTAACTTAAAGGGTGATGAATAGTCCTATTGACAAGCAAAGGTTTAAGAGGCCCAGAGCTGAAACACACAGGAAAATCCTTATATGGTATCTCATATTAGGCTAAAGCATAGGTTGTTGCTTAAGAAACCCCTGAAGCCAAGAATATTTTTCCCCTTCACATAATTAGTAAACTGCTTGATGAAAAAAACAGAAAGGTGTGAATATTTCTTGAATATTTCTCTTGAATAATCTCAGTTATGAAAAGAATCAGTGAAAAAAAAAAAAACATGAAAGTCATTGCCTAAGTTCTGCACCAAACTGTCAACAGGCACACTTTATTTTTCTTTTTCTAATAAATTACTGTGCTCAAAGAATTACTTATTTTATATCAGAGGGCTGAGGATTTCCTGATGTTTCTTTAGTAGAGTTAAGTAAACACTGTGGAGCCAATGAGGTAACCGTTCGCTCCGACCTCAGCCTCAGTGACGGAGTCCGAGTGGTTGTCAATTGCACACAACGACTTTTCTCCATTTGCCTTCTCACAACTTGAACATCAAATCAAAATTCTCCAGAACTCTGTTGAGAATCTAAAGGCCCCAGCTCCTCTGGATAAATCCTGCCTAAACCACCCAAGATTTGAAGATGCAGTTAGCCAACCACGGTCACCGATTGTCCACATCTTAGGGAAGCAGCAGAAAAGGGCAAAAAAGTAACTTTACTGCTTCCTCATATTTACAAAGGGAGTTCACAGCTGCCATTCTGTGCATATTTCCTATCTCTTCAGGGAGGAGTATTTTGTTTTATAAAAGCATCCTAAGAATATATGGCAAATACACGCAGATCCAACTCTCAGCACTAGTTATGATTTCATATCAATGAACCTCAGTTGGAATTCAATGTATTCTAATATTTTTTAAATTGTAAATTCTTAAGGGAAAAAACTGTCTATCCTAGGAATAGCCTATGGGAAATAGCCCACATTTTCTATAGTTAATAAATTAGCATATATTAATGTCTAATTAAAAACACTTTAAAATTGTTCAAACCACCTAGCTAGGGAGAAATTTCTAATTTTGAAAAATAAAGAATGCATTTTGCGTTTATTGTTATAACAGTCAGTGCAATTACTTTTCACTTTCAGCTAACATTGCAGTAATAAATATTAATAAAAGTCTATTTTGGTATGTAAAAAAGATTTTCCAGCCCACACATGAAGGTAAAGTAACAGTGGGGTTGGAATGTCAAAAAAAAAGAAATGATCGACCAAAAGCATTTGCTAGATATGTGGACCATGCACTCTGGACAGTGAAATAAAGAAATGACTGTCCCTGTCCCCAAGGAAATTTCAGTCCCTAATAGAGAGATGTGTCCCCATGAAAACATAACACTATAACACAATGTTTGAAAAACAGGCATCCCAGAGACATAATCTCAACTCTAGGGGAGTCGTAACTGGGCTGGGTTTTGAAGGGCAGATTAAGGTCACTGGGCAAAGAGAATTATCAAGGCATCTAAATGGGGTGGGCTGTGCACCAAAGGAGTAGAGAAAGGGACAAGCCCTCTGTAAAAAGACAAACAGGGAAACCAGTGTTACCAAGGAATTCTTACACGGGGCATCTGACGAGGAAGACTGCTGAAGGCAGGGGCCCACCAGCATCCACACAAGAAATGCTGGACAGGAGGCCTCTGACCTCACCCCCTCAGGCAGGGCTGGTTTTGTTTGTAACCTTGTATCCTTAGGCTGATTCCAGAAGGGGCTAGTAATCAACCTTGAATTTCAAGCAAGCATTGCATATATGAACTCTTGTTGGGGAAGATGTCCAGAAGAATTTGCAGTTCCTAATCTGAACAAGTAGGCGATTGGTCATGTCCTTTACAACTTCTCCTAAGTGATAAAGGAGTCAAATTTGCAGGAAGATAATCAGCCCTATTTTAGACGTGGTATTCGAGGTGGCAGTGAGATATTGTCCAGCAAGTGTTGGAGATGAGGGAGAAAGTCCAGGAGCAGAGAACAGCATTCATTACGGGAGCGAAGAACTGAATTCTGGAAGTAGATGGGGAGAGAAGATGAAATCAGAGCTCTCTCTATAAGAATACTGGGATGGTCTTTTTACCATATCTGGCAGACTATATTTCTCAATCTCCTGATAAAAGATTCATGTTTCCATGGCGATAGCCTCATACAGATGTCCTTATGCTACTATTGCCATTGACAGGAGTCAGGAATTTCCCTAGCATTGTGACATACTAGCTACAAAGAGTCTTCCATGTAATCTTGGTGCTGAGGCAGCAAGCTCCCTGTGGTGATGTCCATGTCATCACGAGGAAAAGCCAAGAGCATTAAATTCCTACGTATAGTTAATAAAATGCAACCCTGTAACCAATTTCCGGTTTATGCAGTGACTGGTAAAAGCCTAGCCAGCATTGTGCTGCCTGCATGTCTTACATCTTAGTTCCACCTCCCTTCTCCTCTGGTCCAACGGCTTTAGACTGGACCATTAAGCCAGGGCCTAAGTGGAGCAGAAAGAGTGCACCAGGAGATACAGAGACGAGCTTGGGTAGAATTCCACAGAGCTGTCCAAGGAACGCTACAAACCAGGGGGAGTCAGGGGATCGCATGGGCTGCCCACAGTCCCCCACACACAAGTTCTCTCCTAAAATTCCACCCACCCTCAGGTTTATGTCTGAACCAACCTGTTACTAAATGAGACAGAGTATATCGTTAAGTCTCCAGGCTGTTTTCCTCTGAGATAGTTTGATGATTTCTTCTTCCCTCTCCATATTTCTAAATAAAAGAACATAGTCTTTCTGTGAATATTCTTTTTGATTCAAAGTTTCCTTTACAGGTTCTACAAAGAGCTGCCGTCTCGAAAACCAGAATTTTATTAGACATCAGTTTTGTTTTGAAGTACAATGGAAGCTGATTTCTTAGAAATTCAAGCACTGGAAAAATCATCATGACAACTGGGACTGAGCACGCTTATTCTCAGCATTCTAAATCCTGGAATATTTCCCAAAGAACGGATTTTATTGCCTTAATTACAAAGTAATGATAATTATATATGGAAGTGTTGTTAAACCAAGAGTATGAATTACAACGACGCTGTGTCCAAACACCACCGCCGGCCTGACAGATGGAGTAAATACACACTCACAGAAACCTGTGTCCTCTCCAAAAAAGGACCACTCCAGGCACTACCACTTCCTTCAGACCAGTTTTTATTTACAACAAGCACGAACAACCATAAATATAACACTATTCTGGGTAACCAGATTGTTTTTCAAAAACCGAGATTAAAAACAAGAGAACAAAGTCCTGTTCAACACACTTGCATGTCACCCGCCCGCACGATGCCCTCACAGGCACCCTTAGCTGCACCCAGACTCGTCTGCTCATTGTTCCCCATACAGTTTGCAAATTCCTTCTTCTAGTTTACCAAATATTACCAGTCCTTAGAAGCTTCATCTGAGCACCTGCTCGCCCCTCCTACCACAGGCCACAGAGAGCTCTAGTCTCTGAATCCACGTTGCACTTGGACCACGCTGCCCTGTATTATTCTAAACGCACTATCTTCCTATATAACTGCCCCCCACCTTTTTTAATGAGCAGGGCCCTTGGCTCCTGCTGCTTTAGCTACCACACTAACTAAAGTACTAACTAAAGCACAGTGCCCTGTGCTTTGTAGATACTTAATATTTGCTGAATGCCTAAAATTCAAATATTCATCCTAGTGTGGTGTATTTGCTCAAAATGCGAGAGCTGGGGTATCAGTCAAAGTTCTGACAAGAAGAAATGGCACACTCTGAGTGACTCAAAAGAATTTAATAAGGGCCTATTTACAAGACGTACAGGCAGGGCTTACAGAAAGCAAAAAGGGACAGTGCCATGCACCAGGTCTGGTAACAAGAACTGATCACTCGCTGAAAGGACAATGACAGGTGACCAGAATTCTGGACAGGGTTCCCTGACAACAGATGTAGCCGTGGGTAAAGACGCATACAGCCAGCCTGGCAGTGAGGGACAGGACTCCAGTTACTCCAACCTCTCTCTCCTTTTGCCCCATGGTCCCCCGTCAGTGCACATCCCATTGGCTGAACAGCCCTCGAAGTCGGGAGGCAAGGGAACCTGCTGATGCAGTCAGAATGGTCACCACCCTTCCTAGACATGGTGGGGAGGGGAAGGGTAAGGAAAGTGTGTATTTGGAAGGACAAACAGAAGACACACAGCTCAGACAGTGTGAGGACAGCAGTTAAATGCAGGCACTAGACGCAGAGAGCACGCATTCCTGTCTCATATCCCCACCACTCAGACAGGACATTGCTGAAGCAATCTGGTATTGATTTCCTCATCTGATAAAGATAATAAGAGTATCTATCTTTAAAAAACAGCACTGACAGAATTAATTTGTTTATATATGTAAAAGTACTTACCACAGTACCTGGTACAGACTAAGTACTGAACAAAAGTTATTAAGAACAGTTATTATAGTTGTTATTTTCCTGCTTATTAAAATCAGAGTCTCCTAGAAATCCCGTCCTGGCAATCCTGCTCTTCAACTAACAAGAACACCTAGAGTATCTGCTTTCTACGTTCTGCTCCACCTTCCACTGTAACTGCCTATCTGAATTACACTGGAATTTTAAACCTATATTTGAAATGTTGTCCTCCAACCTCCACCGCATAGAGGAAAGATCTTTGCTCTGCAGCTCCCCCAGTCTCTAGACCCTATGGCTTGGTCCCTGCCCCCTCCAGCCTCAATTCCCAGAGCACTGCGGGTACCAACCTGTCAGGGTATCAGGCTGGTTTTATTGGGATTTCCAACTTATTGATCATAAAGCCAGCCTCAGAAGAGTTAAAAAGACACTTGCCCAAAGACATATGGCTGATGAACACCCAAGTCAGGGCTGGGCAACCGGCCACGCAGGAACCTAAAGGCCCAATAAACCAAGAGGGGCAGACTCCTAGCATTAAAGGATAACACTGTCAGCTTCAAGGGAGCCTAAATTCTGCCAAACAGCCTGCTATGAACTGTATGTCATTACCCCCATCAGGTCACAGGCTGAGGGTTGGATGATAAAGCATTTACAAAGAATACACACTAAGCATGAAGTATAATTAAGGCACAGCCATTTGAAGGCCAAGAAATCATAGCATCGCTTCTGAAGGCACAGCCAATAGAATAATGAAATGGTTTAATGTGACATTCAACACGCCTATTTTCACTAGCACTCTGTAAAATGTTCTTACTACAGTCCTGAGGGGCTGAGAAAAACACCACTTCGAAAGCCCAGCTTGGTCCAGATAAGAAAATCACACTTAGCTAAAGCCAGTTTAAATATACAGGAAGCAGCGATCCTCGAGGTGTGAAACAAGTCGCCACATCACACTGCTAGATCAGAGCTCTCCAGCTCTTTATCTGCACGTGACCACAGTCACCCAGACAAACTCTGGCGTGCCCAGTGACTTCACGTAAAGCAGTAGATGGCATCCACGAAGTCATTCTAACAAATGTGTTGGGTTGCTAAGCAAGGCAGCTTCTTTCACGACGTGCTAGGGAATGGCAAGCTTCTCCTTCTGCACGTGCCTGACACGCAGGAGGCCCCTGACTGTGAACCTGGTTACAGCAGCCCCAGGAAAGTATACAGGCTATAACCTACTCTCATAGACTTACAGACCATTGCTTGTTGCTTCTTAAATTTTTCCATGAGAAACAGCACAGCTTGATTGCTGAGGATCTAACTTGTTCATTTTTATAGTCTAGTCACAGGTTTACTCCTTAACATAGGACATTAACACTTTTACAGCTTAGAGACAGCTTTGTATCAGGAATAACACCAGAAAAGAATGCAAAATGAGCTTCGCTTTTACTTTGCCCCTCTCTGCCGTCAGGGTCTTCCATGAATCTCACTCCTTTGCCCACCACAGTAAAATGTTCATTCTCCTTTCCAAAGACCAAGGGGCCTTCCAAAGCAGAGACTCCAACTATTTTGAAGCTTAAAGGAAATATTAAACTGCTAACAAAGAAATGAGCAGTGTGCACGGTGGGGGCGGGGGGGGGGCGGGAAACGGGGGAGAAACCATACAGAAGAGAAACTGTAACCAATTTGCTAACAGCATCATAAACTGTTACAACCCTCACAGAAGGCTACTCAGGAATGTAAATCCAGAGTCATAAAAATATTATTACTTTAACCTAGTTATTTTACTTCTGGAATTCTAATCTAAAGAAATAATCCAAAATATGAAGAACCTATGTGCACAAAAATGTTTACCCTGTTTACAATAGCAAAAATATTAAAATTAGCAAATGTCTAATAACAGAGGAGCAGTTAAACATGTTCTGCATATATCCCAGATGTTACGCATTCTTTAGACTGATGGTTATATTAAATCTAGAGGTATATTAAATCTGTAATATATTAAATCTGGAAGGAAATATAATGAACTGTTAACAATGCGACAGGACTGCAACACTTGGAGATCGTAAAACTCTGAATAATATAACTATCTCCAACAATTATTACATTTTACACTGAGAACAGACAGTACACTTATTAAAATTTGTTTTTCAGCGTTAATTATAAATCCTATGAAAGGACACAGAAAATCTTTCTGCTTATATCTTGAGTTTATTGGGGCATGAGAGTAAAACAAAACCCAGAAAACCAAAATGTACTTGAGAACAACTGTGTATCAAATGAATGAGGACGGGACCATAAGAGAAAAAAAACACATTAGCAACCGCAACTATGAAAGAGTAATGGGATTATTTCATTTATTTTCCAAACTATTGCCATATAGTTCTTTTATTTGATACTAGAAATATTTAAGAATAGCAACAATTTTTAACTACATATAGAGACATAATTGTTGGTAAAATGCAAATGAGTACCATGAATCTCCATGTGGAGATACTGTATGGGGCTTTAGAAGCTCAGGCTCAAGAGAGAAGGCCGCTGCCAACTGCACAGTTTGGTTAAAATTGCTGGAGGGGGTGAAATGTGGCTGTAAAACAATAAAGTGTGAGTTTTAGAAAATTATCATTGACACATAGGAAGAAAAGTTATAAAGAAAGCTAAGCACAAGAAATCTAGGCTAGCATAGTCTAAGGTTCTAAAATCAGAGAAAAGGATAAATTTAGGGGCTTCAGAGTACAAGATGGTAGGAGGGACTAAGAACAGAGCTCCTGAAGGCCAGGCCAAGGAAGCACCAGAACAGCTGGCGAGGCAGCTGGCCACTTCTCTATCAGATCTCAAGTGGATCAACAGGTACCAAGAGAGAAAAGAACCCTGTTTTTCGAGAATTTAAAAAGAATTGGGGGGCACGACCCAACTGAGCCTTTAGAGTCTTAGCTACCGAAGGCCTGTGAGTCAACCAATGATGACAAGCCTAGCAATGCCAAGATGTGACACTCGTGTCCAGCTGGCTAACTTGACTTGTCCTGGCTGGCCGCTTCTATCTTGTGAAGTCAGCACTCTGAAGTCAGGTCCTACTGAAGGAAAGATTAGCTATATACACACATGGAGGGAGACCTCTGGGTCTACAGCACAACATGACATGGAGAAGAGAAATGAGGCATCGTCAAAAACAAGGACCAGGCTGTGATGAAAACGTGCCCTCTACTTTGATCCTCCTCTCTACACTCACTTTATAATATTATAAATTAATTTTTTAAAATGTTTAATATTGAAGCCAAGCAAATATTGAGGCCATGAAGTATTCACCTCAAGGGAAGCCTACAAACATACACATTTAACTACAGAGAAGATCAGTTAAAGAAGATAATTAAGAAAGCTATCCTAGCAACCTAACGAAAAAGAAAAATTGTACACTGCAAGAATAAACAAATCTTGACCGAAAAGCTAATCAAAAAGTCCAATGTTCAAAGACTACCTCATTATTTTTAATAAGATGGGAAAATGATTTCTATTACAACACATTAATAATGTACGAAGCATTTCACACATATCACCTTCCGTAAAAGGCTTGGGAGGGAGACTATTACTATCTCTGTTTAACAAGACAAGGGAACAGGTGATGGGTAAACTGCAGAGCCAGACCTCAATCCACATCCCTTCTATCAGTCTCCCTAGAATACTGCCCAGATGTCTCCCCTCATTGAGCGTGAACTTGAAACTCCTTCTCAACATATGTAGCCTCAAAACTTGTGAATCAGTGCTCTCTTTTAAGGAAGATCAGATAAAATTTCCAAATAAATCATGTTAATTCTTTAGGAAGCAACATATATTAGGGAAAAGAGATGCAAATATAAAATCAAGTTAAGTAAAAGCACATAACCCTAGGTTTTTGTTGGAAATAGCATAAACTAAAGAGGTACACATGTAATTTTTTTTTTTTTAGCTAAATCCACTGAAAAAACCTAGACACAATGACCAACCCAGTAACAATGATTGCTTCTAGCACCCAAGTGATGGTTCTCAAAGTACCATTTTCCACTGAAAGAAGAACGGGCTCCATTGAGAACAGCTGGTCCTGGTCTGGGGTCAGAAAAGTACAATATGAGCCCAGAAGATGTTGTCATAGCAGAAAGCAAAGAAGCCTTCAAAGGCTATCAACCTGAGGAGGCTCCCACGGGCTAAAGGACGAGGGATTTGAGCAGAGAGAAGAGTAATTGTTAAACCCACCAAACAGGTTTAAGTCCATGTGTTCAAAATAACATACAAATATTTGGAAGGTGCCTAGTCACCTCTGAGGATTCTAGGCAACACACCCATCTTCCTGAAAATTAGTGGAAAGGCAGAAGGAATCGAGTGTTACATTTGCCTTTCCTCAACAACCTGTCCTCCACCTGTCCCTCGGGGCAGTTGATGAAAATCCCTCTTTGGTACTATTCCAACTAAGAAATGAAGGAAGGATAATGGAATCCTACCATTTGGAAATGGTAACGCAACAACTGCGCTAGCCAATGATTGTCTGTAGCACTAACATCAAAGGGAGAAATAACTACATCATGTGGTTCCTGGAGCGCATACAACAGCTATGAAATATTCCTCTCCAGGGGAAACAAAAATTTGATTGAGCTTCTAGATCAAATAAATTTAAAGAAATACAGAGACCAGGAAAAATGTTAAACACTATCATGGAATGCAATCAGCAAAGCACAGAGCACAGAGAACAACAGAGGACAAATCATCCTGTGCCTTCAACAAATACACTGCAAGAACACAACGGATGGGGAGGCAGGACCCACCCCTAAAAGAGCCTTAAGACACATGATCAATGCAACGTGTGGGCCTCATTTGAATCCTGGTTCAAGAAAGCCATCTATAAAAATGTATGAGATAATCAGTGAAATTCAAACTTTGATCAATTGATGATATTAAATTTTTAGTTGTTTTTAGGTTTGATAATGATACGGTGATATTTTTAAAAGAATCCTCATCTTTTAGAGAAACATCCAGAAATATTTACAAATGAAATGTGACATCTGAGATTTGCTTCAAAATAAGCCGAGGATGTCAGGGCACATGTTATGGATACAAACAGGCCAAGTCAGGAAGGGACTATGGGTGTAGCAGGATGACACAGCAGGGGATATGCTGTCCTCTTGTCTAATTTTCTTTATGTCTGAAATGTACCATAATTATAAAATACACTTTATTAAAATTTCCTTCAGCTACTATAAATACTATTTACCCTTTACACTGAATTTATTAAAAATAAACAAACCCTCTTGTACTGAGGGCTTTTATTTTTACCGTGATCAATTTTATCTCCAAAAGGAAAAACTTAATAGATTTTCCTGAACAAAAATTAACATTAAAATATGAGTGTAAGCATGGACATTACTAAATAGGAAACTTCCTATCACACAACTCTACTATGCTCAGAAAATTAATATGGTCCATCCCACAATAAGAAAGAAAAACTACACCTACATGCTGAAAGATATGCATAAGCAAATACAGGAAAATTTTAAGGAAATATACTACATCAAGAATAAATCATTATAAAGCAACACGTTTAATTTTTTACCAAAACCAAGATATCTATATGCAGGATGAGACAGATAAAGAAGATGTTAGAAATCATAAATCTCCACAAATATTTGCCTATTACTTTCTTTTCTATGAAATTTGCCATTCAAATCATTCATGTGTTTCCAAAATTTTTCAAAGTCCCCTAAGCATAAATTTGAGTACATTTTTTTTTTTTACCACTCTACACTCCCTACAAGGTCCTGACATTATGTCCCACACACCAACCCCACCACTCTTGCCTTGATAATGCATTTGTTTACAAGCACAGCGGCTAATGATGCCTACGGTAGTTAACAAAAAACAGTATGGGTCAGACTGACTCCAACACTATTAACATAAAGGATACTGAATACTAGATGCAGTCTAGTTGATATGGCCCATGCTAATCACGAGCTCAAGAATTTAAGATCTCATTTCAAGGCAGTGAAAGATAAACAGAGGGGCAGAACTCCTTGGTTCAGGAACACAGAGAACAGGAGCATACATACTCCAGGACCTGGAACTTCATTCCCAACTCTGGGACTATCTTACTATATATAAGGCTATACACATACCAATACTTTTTTGGGTACAATTGTTAAATATTTCTGGACCCAATCAGGAAGAAGTCTACACTGTTCGGTATGCAATTTTGTAAGAAACACTGGATAAATCAATATGTTCTCTTTAGAGAGAAGTTTCCATAAGATATTAATTTAATCTAACATAGAGGGGCCCACCCAGTGGTGTAGTGGTTAAGTTCACGTGCTCCACTTCAGTGGCCCAGGGTTCGCAGGTTTGGATCCTGGACATGGACCTAGCACTGCTCATCAAGCCATGCTGAGGCAGCATCTCACATACGAAAAACAGAGGAAGACTGGCACAGCTGTTAGCTCAGGGTGAATCTTCCTCAAGCAAAAAGAGGGAGAATGCCACCAAGAAAAAATTAAAAGTAAAATAAAATAATAAAAATAAAATAAAAAGTAAAAAATAAAATAATAAAATAAATAAATAAAATAATAAAAATAAAATAGACTATAATTCAAAATCACTACTGCTCAGGCAATGAAATACATTAGGTGATTATAATAACAGTACATATTTACATTATAGAGATGTAGTGGGATTCAATAAACACTTCATGTAAAATGTTTAAAGCCTTGTCTGTCCCAGAGTCACACTATGCAGGTGTCACTTATTAATGTCCTTACCACTGATGCTGCTACTACTAGCCCTAGTCCACAGTTACTCCAACTGCAATACTACTTCTGGGGAAACCAGTGAGGAACAAGAATAAGAGCACATAAAAGGGATAGAAATAATATAGAGAGGCGGTAGAAAAACCAATCTACTGGTAGGTGATTCGGACGGAAGGAAGGAGGAATCGCCTGGCTTGATCGTGGACGTGATGCATAAACAAGGTTTTGGAAGATGACAAATTCACGAGGGTGCTTCCAATCAGAGACAAGCACACAAGCAAGGAGCAGAAGAAGAAAACAGTTCACACAAACAGAAAAAGGCAGTCACTTTGCAGGAGCATGAGACGTAAAAATGTAAAACAGGGAGTAGGCACAGGGCGGATTTCTAGCTCTCAGAAAACTAATTTTGTTGTTGCTCTCATTCACAGATTTTCAAAGGACATCATCTCTCCACTTGAAGTTTCTACAGGATTTCAGAGTCATTATTCTCTTCTTTTCTTCTCGCTTCTCTTTGAGCAGCTACAAGTCTGATCATCTCTTTTGTTCTTCTATAACAGCTCTGGCGGGGATCCAACTCCGTGTGGTTCTTTTGAGGCAAGTCTCGGCAACGCGATGCACGTCCTCAGAAACCGCATATGGATATTCAGTGATGATCATGTCCCCCAGCTCTTCCAGGTAAGTGTCCTGTGGTCAGCAAATACCTAACCACCCTAATCTTATATATCCTACAACTGCTACGCTCCACAGGATGTCTGCTTCCCCCCTCTAATAACTAAAGAAACAGGGTTTAAAACAATCACAAAATTCCTTCTTTCTCCACAAAAATTTGCCCCATCAGGATGTCAAGATATTCTGCTTCATTCATTTCCCACCCACAGATAACATTATCAATGCATATTCAAACCTTTAAGGAAGGGTGTCCAAAGGCGGTCTCCTGGAGAGACACATGATCACAGTAGCCTGAAAATGCATCCTAGAAAGAAGATTTTCGTTCTATAAAAATGTGTTAAAAACATGACGGCATTATGAATAAGTTCAGCTTTCCCTAACCTTGAGCATCAGATGGTCAAAAGTGAAATCACTGATCAGTTTGGAATATAGTTGCTATGTGCTCAGGGGCAGTTAACTTACGAGTGCTGATTAAATGGCTCTTCATAATATTGCAAGAGAAGGATCAGCAGAAAAACTTCAAAACCATTTTTCAAAAAGCTGTTTTCCTTTTCTCCTCATCTTTATTTGTATATCATGCTCATGCCATACATGAAATTTTTGCAAAAATATTTGCTATCCCAGTTATTCACCAACATTACCACCAACAGAACCTGTTTCACAGACTAAAGACTAACTTTACATTTTTTCTATAAAGAGAACTAATGTCTGGAATTTAGGTCCAAGGCTATAAACCCTACAGACTTTGCTGTGGCATTTTCTAAGAAAATTCGAAGGTGGTGGGGAGGAGGGCAGTGAACAGCAATGTCCTTTGCTATTAACAGGGAGAGTTAATGTTAAAGTCCAAAAATCTTGCTAAAGTGAGCCAAGTTAGCATAGATGCAAATATCTAGATAGAAAACTTACGTACAAGCATTAAAGAGCTTTCAAAGTTGCAGTTGTTAAGAGTACTGTATAAGAGACAATATAGTTTTAAATGAAATGCTACTACACAATCATAAAAAGTCATTTCCTGGGATTAAAAGCCTGCAATCTCAGTAAGCATCAGTAAAAGGATATATAAACTAAAGAATATTCATATGAGGAAATAAAACTCATCAATAAAATGCGTCAAATCACAAATACATGTGACATTATGGATGGATTTCAAAAACACTACGCTGAGTGAATGAAGCCAAACACAGAAGAGTATATATTGCATGGTTCGTTTTACATGAAATTCTAGAACTGGCAAGCTCCTCTCTGGGAGATGGGTACCAGTTCTCAAGGGGCATGAGGAAACTTCTGGGGGTGACAGTAATGTTCTACATCTTAATATTGGTTTGAGTTACAAAGGTGTATACACTTGTGAAATCTCAGCTATGATATACTTAAGATTTGTGAATTCTATTGTTATATATACTTTAAATAAAAATATAAATAAGTGCTGAACTAGATTTTCATATTAAATATTTGCAATTTACTTTGAAATACATTAATATATGATGGATCAATAGAATCTAGGTGTTGGGTATATGCGTGTTCCTGTAAAATTGTTTTAAATTTTCTCTAATTTTGAAAAATTTCATCAGAAAATTTAGCGGTAGGGGGTAAAATCTGATTTTCTTAAAATGGGAGTGGGGGAAACAAAGAAGTAAAATATGGACTTAACATTTTACTTCATTCTTATAAAAAGGTTTAATTGGATTTATTGAAAGTTCGAGGGAACAGGATCATTTTTTAAGAATCCAAAAGTACAGAGAAGAAAAAAATACATCTACTCTAGATTTTCACATTTTCTTTTGGAGCCTCCTATTTCTAACAAGTTTGTTCTTCACCTGGATCCCTCCCCCACGCATCCTCCCAGTATGTAAGAAGCATTTGTAAATCACATTTACCTTCTACCTGCATCCAAATAACATAATTATGTCCACTTCACGAGTTCTTCTAACAGCAAAAGGAAACATTTGTGCTGGAAACATTTGCCACAGTTGTAGCACTTGAATGTGGAAGCAAAGTTACATTGTTTTTCAGTGAAAAGACTCACGGAAAGAATAAGAGTAAAGAGAACTGCCATGGAGGAATTCACGCCTAAGTACACTCACCTAAGCTGATTTGCCCAACGTGTAACAAGGTGCCAGTTCCCCCTCTAGGTCTAAGAGGGCACCAGGGAATCTGCTGCCCAGTTATCCAAACTCACCCAAATTGTCCATCTATGCAAATTACTACTTCTCATTGCTCACTTACCAAATTATCAATAGTTCTGTAAAACTAAAGCCAAAATTTCTCAAACTTTAATTTTTCCTGAAATTGACTGTTGAGTCTTTATGCCAAAAATATTAAAGCTGACATTTGTCTCACATACACAAAACTGGAATTTTCTACTCCATAATTCAAAATAGCATATGCTAAATATCTAACTGAACCAATTTTAACCTAAATTTTAAGCATATTTATAGTTTCTGCAACATTAAAAATGTATGGAAAGATAATACAGCTATAAATGATACATCAATAAATCCTCACATACTTCTAAAGAAGGAATGAATTTTCATTATATTACTGTATATGTAGGAAAAAATCTCTATATAAAATGAGTGTTCAAATTTAATAAAAGATACAATCCATAAATAACTTATTCAAAAACAAAGGTTAGATCAGTCTTCATGGCAAATGTCATTTCGAGGCATGCGTTATAAATACACCTAGAGCTAAAGCAATGCATTGCTTTAATTAGACAGAAGGATTTAATTACTTGGAACGAACAAAGCTGAGGAGGCGAGGGATGTCTGAAATCAGCTGGTACCAATGTCATCTCTTTTATTTATTACCTTTGTTGCGGATTCTTTGTCAAGAGATTTCATGTACTCAAGTCGACAACAATCCCCCATCCTAGGGGATCCGTGGTGGTTTTCTGGTAAATAGCAATAGTTCTCTGTACGGATGGTGGGTGGCCCTCTCTAGCTAGACCGTCAAGGGCATGTCCCGTGCCCCTGCCTATTTAGCATTACTGTGCTGGAAAATTGGTGCCTGTGCTTCAGTAGATGGCACTCTTTCCTCTGACACAGCTGTCCGTGGATCTGACGGAGTAGAAGGCGTGCAGACCTGGCATCATTTGATAATTTTATTTCTTTGAATCTACAACTCTGGCCCTGGCAAAGGATTCATCTCTATCTTACAATAAACAAGAATGAGGACAAAAAGACATGTTATGGACTAGGAGAAAATATTTGCAAATGGTATATCTGACAAAGGACTCATATCTAGAATACCTAAAGACTTCTCAAAACTCAATGGTAAATAAAAAACAATGCACTTAGCAAATGGGCACAAGATATGAAGAGACATTTCACTGAAGGCAAACCAGCCCCTGAAAAGATGTCATTAGGGAAACATGAAACACACACAACCTGTGCATGACTGTTCATACCAGCTTTATCTGCAATAACAAAAACTGGAAATGAAAATATCCTACAATAGGAGAATGGTTAAATGTCCTGTAGTCCATCCATACCATGGACTAGTACATAGCAATACAAAGGAATAAAGTATCAACGCGGGCACCACCTTGGACAGAGCTCAAAGCATTGTGCTGAGTGAAAAAAAGAGCCAATCTCAAAAGGTCACATACTATATGAATCCATTTAGACAACATTCTTGAAATGACAAGTTTATAGCGATGGAGAAAAGATGACTGGTTACAAGGGAATAGGTATTGGGGGGCGGGGGGCATGGGGTATGGGTGTGACTAAAGGGCAGCATGAGGCAGGTTTTTGTGGTACTGGAATAATTCTGTATCTTGATTGTAGTAGTGAGTGCATGAGTCTACAGAAGAGAGAACCTGTCATGGACATAAATGCACACTTTACACCAATGCCAATTTCTTGACTTCAATATTGTACTCTAGCTATTCAAGATTCAACCAATGGGAGAAATTGGGTGGATGGCATACAGGACCTCTGTGCTGTCTTCAAAACTTCCTGTAAATCTATAATTATTTTTAAATAAAGAGCTTTATTGCCAGAAAAATATACAAAATTCCCATCCAAGAATACAGCTGCAAAGTGCTAGTATACAATATGAAAAACAAACGTGAATTCTATTAACTCAGAATTCAAGATGAAATTTGTAGTCTACCATCTGAGCAAATGATTGCCAAAGCAAATGAAATAGGTGTACAATGTAATGAGAAATATCAGACATGAAGATATCTATGTTTGCTTATTTTAACAGAATTCATGTACATGTCAATCTTAAGCTACAGAATTCTATCCACTACCTCACTATACATTAAAGAAGTTCTAGTACTAATTTTAACATATATTGAAAAGTTACTATATGCAATAGTCTTTGTGGAACATAAGGAGGAACCCCGGAATAGTGTTTAAGGTTAAAGAGTTGGATGATCTGAATTCAGAAACTGGCCTGGCCACTACTATACCATTTTGGACAAGTTATATAACCTCTTTACGACTATCTTGACATCTAGGAAATGATAACGTAATAAATACAATATGTATTTTAAATAATATGGTATACAATAGAACTTAATTATAATTATATAAATAAAATTATAAAATATTTATATTATAGTCTACTCTAATCCTATAATGATTAAATGAGGTAATCCATGTGACATGCTTAACCTAATATCCAGAACATATAAAGGTTCAAAAGTGTGAGCTATTTTACCTCAAAGAAATTGAGTAATCGAGGGACTGAGTCGTATGTAGTTGTCTGCAATTAAGGAGCTATATATACCTGATAGAGAACGCTATACAGAGACAATGTGAGTGTTATAGCAGTTAGAAGAGAGAGATCATTTCAGATACCGCAGAAGGACGCTGGCTTTGTGGCAGAAGTGGCACTTCAGCAGCTTTTGAAGGATGTACAGGGTTTCGGCCAACAGACGTGCTGGCTCGGGTCTTTCAAGTCAGTGGCCATCGCACACCTGGTACTGGAGTGAGAGGCCTGCTCCAGTTGTCCAGTCTGGCTAATTACAAAGGTAGAACCTAGGCTGAGGATGCTGATCAAATTTCACAGGGTCCCAGATGGGGCCATCACGAAATACTTCCCTTGCTAAGTGTCACCGTACGTCTGAAACCACAGCGTAGTTTTACCCTCTGCACCTAGGCCCCATTTGAGAAAATTGCTAGGGCCTATGTCAGAGTTGAAATAACCAGTTCTCTCTGATAAAGCAGCAAGCAATGAACTGAGATCAGAACAAGGATTATACAAACTGACACGTTCAAACCCCAAAGTACTTGACGGGCACCTACACGAACGTAAGACACCTCTGACCAACACAAGATGTCACCGACCACTCTTTATAAATATCAGCTGTATCTACCCAAATAAATTAAATAATGGCTAATTTAGATTGAATCTGAATGATTTTCTCTCTTCTTTCCCCTGACTCAAAGAAGCCTTAGTTTGAGATAATGGGGACAGCCCATATAAAGATATGTAGGAAAACCAGATAAAAGATTTCTAGGAATGTTTTACTATATTTCAGAATAAAACTGGAAAGTGAAATATACTGCTTTGTTTACAAGAAATTTCAAAAAGAGTCAATATTATAAATTAAAAATGAGTCAGGTTGAGAAGTTAGAGACAATATTTTATTCTACTTCTCCATTCCCAAGATATGTGGAACACAGTCAAAATTAATTCAGGGAGGTTATAAGTTGGGTATTTGGGACTACGTTGCATTATTTAGTAGAAATATCATTATGCAAGAGACTAGATTCTAGAATTTATTAAAGCATAGTGCTCAGGAGGTTTGAAAGTGTAGGTGAGAGCAAATACACACAGAAAACTGAGTAAGTTACTCAGTGTCTGGCTTAGTACAAAGGAAAAAAAAATATATATATATATATATATATATATGTAGATATAACTATATGTATGCAGATGTCCTTCCTTTGTTTAAGCAGAAGTCTTGTTCTCCTAACCCAAACCTTTTTATTGTTACTCCCTCTCTATAGCTTTGAGTGTTTCTTTAGCTACTGTTTGAATGATCCATGATATGCTAAATCCTTCTACATGGGAGCATTTAAGAGTCATTTGTAATCCATTCACTAAATAAATATTTATTGAATACCTACTACACGCTATTTAAGCTAGAATTCTTTTCAAATCCTAAAAAAAAAAAAGAGGTACGTGTAGCCTTGGCATTCCTCTTATTTTGAGGTACAGATATCAGATGTCGGGGTGGCACTTAAACTCTGAGGAGCATCCTGGGGACTAAAATTTCAGGAGTAACCTCGTCTCATCCAGACGGGGCTTTAAAGAGTTGGTTGGTTGGGGCTGCACATCCTAGTTTTTTAGGGGCTCAAGAAAAAAAATTAAGACAGAGTGGATGAAATATCCAAGGACAAGCACCACAACTAAGAGCTCACTCTCTTGCTTTCCAGTAGCAGCCACCACTACTAATTGTGGGACACAGAACGTTTTAAGATGATTGGGAGGGGCTGGCTGGAATGGAGCGGAACTGGGAGGAGATTGGAAGAGAAATCAATGTGGAAGGGACTACACCTCTCACCTACGTACAAGAGAACTGGGCGGGGGTGGGGGGCGGTTAAATCTTACAAAGTGGCACATCCTCCTCCAACAATCCAGTGTGCATGGAAGGGTCAGTAAAGCTTTCCACGATCCTGCAACCCAAACCAGGGTCGGAGGGAGGAGGGACTACAGCCGCTGAGAGGAGTTCTTAGAACCAGTCCCCATAGTGGAGACTAATACTGAAGCATCCAGATTTGTCCCAGCCTGGGTCACCCTACTGCTGAACTACTTGATTTCTCACCACTACAAAACCTGAGGCTCCCAAACTTGCTTTCCATCTTTTCCTCGTCTGTTGCGGACAAGGAAATCAAAGAACTTCTTCCTCACCCAGCTAGTAGAGAAGATGATCCCAGAGAATCCTTTATAAGATTTTCTAAGATTTATTAATTGCAAGCAATAACTGGAACAAAAACAGGTTATAAAATCTCTCTCTCCCTAATGGGATTTCCCCATGCACCCTCTAGAGTTGCTAAACGAAGACTGACAGTGACAAGGGTCAGAGAGGACGTGAAGCATCCAGAACTCTCATTCACTGCTGTTGGGTGTGTAAAATGGTACAAACACTCTGGAAAACTGCTTGGCACTTTCTCAAAAAGTTAACACATATCTACCCAATGACCCTGCAAATCTACTCAAAGGTGTTTCTCAAAGAGAAATGAAAATGTATGTCCACAAAAAGCCTTGTACAAGAATGTTCACAGGAGCTTGAGTCATAATAGCCAAACTAGGAACAGCCCAGATGTTTGAGAGGGAGAATATATGCGCACACTGTGGTACAATCATACTACAACAGAATACTACTTAGCAATAAAAATAAACATCCTACTAACAGACAGAACAAGAATGAATCTCAAAAATATGCTGAGTGAAAGAAGCCAGACCCAGAAAAGAAAAAGCATATATTGTATGATTTTATTTACATAAAATTCTAAAATAGGCAAAACCAGCCCATACTGATAGATTCAGAGCAATGTTTCCACCTGGGGTTGGAGGGCTTAGTGGGGAAGGGGCAGAAGAGAACTTTGTGGGTGATGGAAATGTTCTTGAGAGCTCACAAAGTTGATAGTACTGTTTCTCTTAGTTGTAAAGGCTCAAATAAGAGCCAGCTACTTATCAAAAGAAAACCCAGAGCCAGTGTGCAGCCATCTGGAAGTGTCACAAATGCTGGGTGGTGGACAGAGGAGCAAGGGGATAAGATGGCAGACGGATGCACCACCAGGAAGAATAAAAGGGGTAAGGAGGAGGGGCTGGCCCCGTGGCCGAGTGGTTAAGTTCGCGCGCTCCGCTGCAGGCGGCCCAGTGTTTCGTTGGTTCGAATCCTGGGTGCGGACATGGCACTGCTCATCAAACCACGCTGAGGCGGCGTCCCACATGCCACAACTAGAAGGACCCACAATGAAGAATATAAAACTATGTAGTGGGGGGCTTTGGGGAGAAAAAGGAAAAAAATAAAATCTTTAAAAAAAAAAGGGGGGGTAAGGAGGCACATTCGTGAAAGGAAAGAGGAGCGAACATGGGAGTCGTGCCCTCTCCTACCTGGGTAAGGGTCCTGGACATCAGAGGGGCTACCCAGTGACCTTTCCAAGCCTGGACGGGAGGCACTGTTGATGCTCTGCAATAGTCTAATTCCTCTACTTGCAGGAGCGGTAGGAAATAACCCACTGTAAATCAATAAAACCCACTTAATAACCTAACCATAAAGTTAGGCCACTTAAGGAAGTCACTTCTGGGCTAAAGTGTCTAATTTCTGGAGTCCGACCCTGCAGCCTTTTCTTATCTTGCTGTAAAGCTCAGGAAAGCCTGTGCTGACGTGACGATCCATGAAATGCGGGGCCAACACTCAAGACAACCACACAGAGTGTCACTGTATGAGTGAGAAGTAAACCTCTGCTGTGTTCACATACTGAGCTCTGGGGGTTCTAAGTTACAACAGCTTAATCTAGATTTCCTTACCAAAAGAGCCTATTTTTCCTTTAACATATTTCTAAAACTTATCCTTTCAAAGGAAATAATTTGATTAACAATTATGTATAAGATACCATGTTAGCTCCACTATGGGGGCCCCAAAGTAAGACTATTTAGTCCTTACCCTTAAGGTGGTTATGGGCTGACAAGGGAGAAATGGCACATATTGTAATAATCAAGATACACTAGTGTGATCCCTGAGGTGTTGACAGAGCACTGTGGAAGGTCCTGATCCAACACCACAGTGTCTTGCTCTCTAAGCCTCAGTAAACCACGGGTACTCGCCTTTCTAAACAATTAAAACTGTGCTATACGTGTAATTTGTTATAAAGGTAGATCAACGTTTATCAGTACAGGGAGAGGGCCTTCAGAATAGTCTACACAACGTCCTCAAACTCCGCTCTTCCTTGTCCCATTCTCCCAGTAGTTCCAGATACACCACCATGGAGATTCTTTGCCACGGCAAGCTACCATTACTGTCGGGACTCTGTAGCTTGAACTCCGAGCACAGCGAACACACAATATGGGGCTAAATACACCATTCATGCCCTTATTCTTTTTAGTGCTAACCTATGAAGGTGTCCCATGATTTCAGACCTGGCTTTCGTGCCTTCTCAGGTCTTCCACGCCATCAACATTATTTCAGCATATCACCTATGGCAGATACTGTCACTGCTCACAAATATTCAGTTCAAATCCTTCCCAGCATGGCCAGTACCGCACCACCTTGTCCTTTCTGAAATTAGAGTACGATGCTGTGACTTGCTTTGGCCAAGAAATCATGAAGAGAAATGATGTGTGTCACTTCTGGGCTGTGGCCTTTAAGAGCCAATATGTGAGTTAATATAGTATTTTTTCCTGCCTCAGTGTTTGGAAAGGTTGTGTTGAGATGGAGCTCTGTCAGCCGGGTCCCTGAGTGACCACAATGAGTAGAGTCCCCCTCCCATCTCACACTGAATATCTAGAGTAATCAAGAAAAAACTGGGGTCATTATCCAAAAGTAACTTGGACTACCCTGATACAACACTCTTCCATTATTTGTACAGTGTTACCTCCTGCTGGCATTCTTACTTTCTGTAGAAGGTTTTAGACTTCTTTGCCTCCTATGCCTCCCAGCTTTTATATAAAAAAGTTGGCCTTTATCAGAATCACTAACTAATCAGAGGCCTCTTTGTTTTTTCTCCAAGAACTTGACTCATCAGAGTCAATGGATACAACCTCTACTCCTTTATGACTGTAAACCAAAATGTTATAGCTGGATGTTTTAAGCTATTTGTTCAGAGGGAGAGAGATAAAGAGAGAAAAAAAGAGAATGAATGGGTATGAACAGGGGTGGGCAGATAGGAGGGATGGAGAAGGTAGACCACCTGTTAAAAGGTTCAGAGAAATTATAAAAACTAAAAGGGTTCTAGAGGCTTCTGCACGATAAGAGGCATCCTCCACAGTAGAGTGATAAATATGAGAGGCCTCTGCAGTGAAAATGAGATCAACCATGCAGACAGATTCGTGCAGGTACGCCCAGGGGCTTAAAGCAAATCTGGCAGAGGGCTCAAACAAAATCAGAGCTTTCTGCTTCCCTCTGGTATTCTCCTTTCACTTATGGGAGTCTATTTGAAAGGAATTACCAAATTATCTGCTTCCAGAAATGCTTATAGTTCTTTAGCTAATATAGGGGGAAATGAGGACAAAATGGAGCCCAGCATGAAAGGGTTGAGATAATACTGAGAAGTCTTATAAAATATTCATTGGTGATATGAGTATTAAAATCAGATAGTCCGCTTAGATTGGGAGCTAAGCAAAAAAGCATCTTCACCAAGAATGAGATCTGAAAATTTGGAAAACGTTCTGTTATGTGCCAAGTAAAGGAATCAAATATGATTATAAGTAGAATCTTTCAAGAAACATCATCTCTTAAAAACAGAGTAGGAATGAGTTGACCAAATTTTAATTATAACAAATGACTAAAATGTAAAACTCAGAGGTAAAACCACCTCCAGAGGCTTCAGCCCTAAGGACTTTCTCATGTTCCCCTGGGTGCCTTCCCCCAGCACCTAGAGCGCAAAGGAGCAGATGCTTAATAAATGCTTAGTTAATCTGGCGATTTAAGGGTTTTACTTCAGAAACACTGTGACCTAATCAGATTCCTAATTGCTCCACGATTTTCAGCTTTAGATTTGTCCCATGGCACTCTGACATATATAAACTCTCTCAAAACCCAAGAGAATAAATGACCACTAAAACATAGTATGCCTTTATCGTTGGTGGCGTCAGTGAGGTAAAGCTTAGTTTACCGAGCCCCACTTTCTCAACTGACACAATGTCAGAAGTATCTTCTCTAAGAAAAGACAAAAGCAGGCCTAAAACATAAATTCATCTTTAATAATTCCAATATATCTCAGGAATGATCATCAGTTGATAATACAATAATACACTAAGCTACTTCGCCCATAAACCCCTGCATTAAATTAATCTAATGGAAAAGTCAAGGCCCAGCGTCTGTGCACGCTCACTTTAGAAGCACACCTAACGAACATCCACGAGCAGGTGACCTCTCGGGACCTCCACGGGGCAGGACTGCTTCAGCAATATCACTGGCTGTACCATGTCACGAGATATTTAGCAATAGCATGCCAGCTACAAACGGAGATTTTTTAAAGATTGTTAAACCCTTGTACCTAATGAGAAAGACACCTGTAAAGTTAAAAGCAGGTCTTGTGGTGTTTCCCTGCAAGGTGGTGGTGAAGTCTCAGGTCTGTGGCCCCCACATAGGTCTGCTCACCTTAGGACCTCAAAATTGGCCCATTTCTATAAGCTAGTACATCAAGTGTAATGGGCTTTTCTTATTTTTATAGCAATTTAGGGACCTCAAAGGTATATAAATGTGTGGAGGCAACCAGACTTCTTTTTTAGGGCACATTTGACATGGTAGTAAGATTGGTTCACATGACTTTAAAGTGAATGCCCACAAGTCATATCTGATGGCAGCCTGCACTTAACACGGAAATAAAGCAACACCATTACAATCAAGAATTTTGGCTTCTTCTTCTCTACCAAGGAGTCAACTTAGAGTACACTGGTTCCCACACAGAATGCCCTTCAGCTCTCGTTTCTGTCATGTCACTCACCCTGGGTAACGACACTCTAAATGTAAGGGTATGATACTAGCGACCACTGCCATTCTTGAGGTGGGCTCAAGACATTTTGCACTTTTGCAAAAGAAGAAATGAGTGAACCAGAAAAGGACAGTTCTGCATTCAGCCACCAAGAGTGGATGATGAAATGCCTGCCAATTAATTCTCCTGCAACCATCCCTCAGCTTACACCGAGGACTTGAAGACATGAGCTCAGCAGCAGTCATACAGTGAGGCGACTGGATGGGACACTTAGAATGCAGAGTGATGTCCAAACGGTGACCTTCTCCAATCTCAGCACAGCAGCTAGACTGAACAGCCACAAAACCAACCATCAGCCCTCTGGTAAAAGGGAACAGGAGGCGGTGAGGGAGAGCCTTCCTTACAAACAAAGACGGCACAAGCAGATGTGAAATCCAGGTGATTTAGGGCAAGAATCATGTCAGCAGGAAAGTACAGAGAAAGAAAAACCAACAAGCTAAAGCAGAGGGAATTAGAAGAAGAGAAAACAAAAAGAATCATTTATTCAGGAAAATATTTATTGCATGACCACCAAATTAATACAAAATAACGAAAGGGAAAACATTAAGAGTAGAAGAAAGGAAGAAAAATTTATTCCCCAAGAGAATTAAGCAATATGTTTAGTCAAATTAAGCAAATTAAAGCAATCTAAAGACTGCGACACAAGATGCTCCTTGACGAAACTGAAGGGGTTCAGTCTCACCTCCCCTCTCCCTCTGTTAAGCATTTCATAAGTCCCCTCTCAGGTCAAAAGAGTCTAGAACCTCTGGCTGTCTTAAATGCAAGAAATACCCTAAGGAGTCGCCTTAGGAAATTAGTAGCTTGGTACTTTCCTCCTAAGCATCAGCAAGGTAAAGAGACGTTGATTAGGAAAGACCTCTTAACCCAGAGGAGTTTCCCTCGGAGGCAGGTTCCCGGACCCAAGCTTTCAGCCATCCTCATGGCAGTTGTGGTCACGTCCACTAAAGGTGTGATCACAGTGTCCCCAGCATTCTACACAGCATTTACTTACATTAAGTCATCTACTTATTCTTCACCACAACCCAACGAAGCATCATTTTGTAGATGTGGAAACTGAGACTCCAACAAATTCCTCGTCGGGAAGTAGGAAGTGGCAGATCTGCGTTCCAGTCCAGGCTGCTGTGATCCCAGAGTCCACGCTCTTCCCACCCTACACACCCCCTGCCTCAGTACTCATCAAGACACACCACTTCCTCGTTAGGCTGGTTTCTGATCCCAGCTGAAAATTCAGGGACATGAATGTGGCCCAGTAAGAAGAACTGCAGTTTAGACAAGAAATAACTTAGCAAAAAGAGATAATGGATGAGAAAACACCCTCCTCTGTCCATGGACACTGAAGAAACAACTCTGGGGAAAGTGAGATAATGAAGTTTAAAATGTTGAAGAGCATCCCAAAAGAACATTCATTTACGCTTGTCGGCTGCTTCTTCTGGGTTCACATTGGTATGCAGACTGCGTCTTGTCCATCTCCCCCCAAAAGACCTCATCTATGTCTTCCAAGAGGGAGTGACTATTTTCTGCCTGGGAAGGCGTCAGAAAACAGGTGGCATTTGAACTGCATCTTGAAGAAAGGAGTTGCCAGGCAGAGAAAAGGCTCCGGGTAGCTTCTGTGACTTGAGTCTATCTACAATTACAGGCTGCAGACGGCTTGAAAGAATCCAGCTGAGGTCAAAATATTAGCAAGAGAGGCCAGCTGGTTTCTACAGGAGGCTCCAGATGGTACCATTTATCTGTATGAATTTTCCCCAGCCTTAGTGCAACCCCCTAACCTTGTAAGCTTTCCAGAAGGAATGGTAAGATAACACTGCAACTTTCCAAAAGAGGAATCTCGGGAAGGAGGAAGGAACATTTGAGAAATCTGAAAGACTACAGAGACGAAAGTACGTCAGATTTTTTTTTTAAGAGAGAAATATAAAATATAAAAGGTTTGGAAACAAAGATGGAAAGTAAAAATAGTTTGGAGGTGACAAAGTTTAAGGGAAGCAAGAACTCAGCACATACTGCAGTCTGATGTACTGGCCAAATCTAATGCTGAAATGGGCTCTTCCTGTCAGTTTCACCGGCGGCCCCACAACTCGACAACACAGTCTAAAGTGAAATGCAGACCATCACAGGCAGGGCTTCCCACATGCCTCACGGAAAACCCAGTTTAAGTCTTAACTACTCCTATAGCCACACGAAGCAAAAAAAGGAGCTAGTGGTTGGAGACCTTTGCAGAGCAGTGTTAGGATACCGAGAAGGATGCCTGGAGGGGGTGCGAGTTAACTGCTGGATTCTCAGCAGCTGAGCAAGGAGCTACGCTTGACCAACAAGAGGAGAACTGCAGGTGAGATTCTCAGCAACGGGAGTTGGGGGTGGCTGGTCTGCACAGAACTCAAGAAGCCTGCAAGTCAGATTAAACAGCCAATCCAAGAGCACAAATATGGAAGAGGATTCAATAAGTATTAGTCAAGAATTTTGTTGCCTGTGGTAACAGACTGATGCCCCCCCTCCCAAAGATTTTGTAATCCCCCAAACCTATGAGTGTTATGTCTATGCAAAAGTGAATTAAGGTTGCAGATAGAATTAAGATTGCTAATGAGCTGATTTTAAAATGAGAGATTATTCTGAAACATACAGGTAGACCCAGTTTAATCAAAAAAGTTCTCAGAAGTGGAAGAGGAAATCAGAGGAGAGAGATGGTGACATGATACAAAAAGGACTTTGAAAATAGAAGAAGGGGCCAGGAGCCAGGGAATGCAGCAATCCCTAAGAGCTGGGCAAGATAAGGAAGCAGATGCTACCCTGGAACCTCCAGAAAGGAAAGCAGCCCTGGTGACGCCACGTGTGTCTTCTGCCCTCCAGCCACATCAGCAACAAGTTTGCGTTAATCTGTTACAGGGGCAGCAGGAAATAACACAGCAGCCCTCCCTCTCCACACTGCAGCAACGGGAGTGTGGGAACCTCAGGTTCATAAGCTGTGGAAAGAGCAACAGAAGTGTGAGGGGAGAGCAGAGAGGGGAGGCCAGCAGTACCCCTGTCCCCTTGCTAGTGACATCCCCATGGCAGACCTGAGCTGGGTTAAGGGCATAACCATTAAGTTTGAATGAAGTCTGAAGTTTTGACTATTATACTAGACTATATTACTCACTGACAGGAGGGCATTTTATTACTTCAAGTTGACCAGAGGAGTCTTGAGATTTGCTCCACATTTCATCTGAGACACGGGAAGAACTATCCAAATGGAATAAATTTGAAGGGACAGTGGGAAACAGAAGTGAATTTGCTGTCTGATTATCCTGAGCCCTGTTTATTCAACATGACAGCTACAGACAGTTGAAGAGGAACGGGAAACAGCTCAAAGGAGGGCAGAGCATGACGAATCAGAAACATGACCTCCTCCTGTACTGGTGAGAGATTTTTACACTTGAGAAACAACGAACATAATGAAGACACTGGAAAGCTATAGAAAAATGGAAAGATATAAAGCAAATGTCAAAAATAATAAAGTAGAGTGCTACAGATTGTATCAAAGCTACAGACACAGAAGAGCAAGGATTTGGAGTTGTACAAAATCAAAGATGAGTCAACAAAATTTTCTTCCATTAAACTCTGCTATTGACTGAATGTTTGCGTCCCCTGCCAAAATTCAACCTAATGCCCAATGTGATGGTACTAGGAGAGGGGGCCTTTGGGAGGTGCTTGGATCATGAGGGTAGAGGCGTCATGAATGGGATTGAGTGTTCCTTTATAAGAGGCCCCAAAAAGCTCCCTCGTCCCTTCCACCAGGTGAGGACACAGAGAGAAGTCGGCTGTCAGTGAGGAAACCGGGCCCTCACCAGACACTGAGTGTGCCAGCAGCAGGACCTTGGACTTCCCAGTCTACCAAACTATGAAAAATAAATGTGTGTTGTTTATAATCCACCCAGTGTATGGTGTTATTGTTATAGTAGCCTGAATTAAACTAAGACAAATTCCAAAAGGAGATGATTTCTAGATAATCCTGGTGAGTCGAACACATGCATTTCTCTCGGCAAGTTCCATATGCACCCCACTCATGAAAATAAGGAAATAACATGAGGAACAGAAGTGGGGATCACCACAGATGAGAAATGGCAATGCACTGTGGAAGGTTGAAAATAGGTAGATGGGTAATCTCTGGTTTAAGAAAGCAGAGACAGCAGATACCTGAGCCAGTACAGAAAGAAGCCAACAAGAAGCAAAGCAAAGATTTAGGACGTGGAGGCACCAGGTGCCCTGAAGGTGGAGGCAAGGGCTGAAAACAGAGAACTGGCCAACACTGCACAGCTATCATCTCCCCAGTCTACATGGAAAATCAGAGGTTTACTCTACGCAGAAATAAAGCAGAGGAGGCCATGAACTGGGATATGAACTTTGCAGACACTGAGCACAGCTGAGTAAGAGTAAATGCTGAGAAATCAGGTGAAATTCTACATTAAAAATGAAGAAGGCTCCCCCTGGCCCATGGCTTACTCTAAGCAACCTGGACACTGGTTGCCTAGCCTTACCCCTCTGAGACCTAAGATCAGAGGAGTCTTCCAAGAATTCTCAGAGTGTGGTCCACAGACTGGGGAGGCACAGAAAGAACTATGAAACAAAAACTACTTTCATAATAATACTTTGACATTATTTGCCTTTTTGACTGTGGAAATTTGCATTAAGTAACAGTGGAAAAAGCTTCTACTTTCTCAGTAAGAATCCAGAGCGTGGCACAAAACTGTAGTCACTACATTCTTCACCATTACGTGCTCACAGATTTTTTTTTTTTTTTTTTTTTTTTTAAAGTTAGGTTATTGATTTTGGATCTTTTTTTTTTTTTTTTTTTTTTTTTTTTTTTTATTAATGTTATGATGGATTACAGGCTTGTGAAATTTCAGTTGTACATTTTTGTTAGTCATGTTGTGGGTACACCACTACCCCCTCCGTGCCCTCCCCCCACCCCCCCTTTTCCCTGGTAACCACCGATCAGATCTCCTTCTCAATATACTAATTTCCACCTATGAGTGGAGTCATATAGAGTTCGTCTTTCTCTGACTGACTTATTTCGCTTAACATAATGCCCTCGAGGTCCATCCACATTGTTGTGAATGGGCCAATTTCGTCTTTTTTTATGGCTGAGTAGTATTCCATTGTGTATATATACCACATCTTCTTTATCCAATCATCAGTTTCTGGGCATGTAGGCTGGTTCCACGTCTTGGCTATTGTAAATAATGCTGCGATGAACATAGGGGTGCAACGGACTCTTGAGATATCTGATATCAGGTTCTTAGGATAGATACCCAGTAATGGGATGGCTGGGTCATAGGGTATTTCTATTTTTAACTTTTTGAGAAATCTCCATACTGTTTTCCATAGTGGCTGTACCAGTTTGCATTCCCACCAACAGTGTATGAGGGTTCCTCTTTCTCCACAACCTCTCCAACATTTGTCGTTCTTGGTTTTGGATGTTTTTGCCAATCTAACGGGGGTAAGGTGATATCTTAGTGTAGTTTTGATTTGCATTTCCCTGATGATTAGCGATGATGAACATCTTTTCATGTGTCTATTGGCCATATTCATATCTTCTTTTGAGAAATGTCTGTTCATGTCCTCTGCCCATTTTTTGATCGGGTTGTTTGTTTTTTTGTTGTTAAGCAGTGTGAGTTCTTTGTATATTATGGAGATTAACCCTTTGTCGGATAAGTGGCTTGTAAATATTTTTTCCCAATTAGTGAGCTGTTTTTTTGTTTCAATTCTGTTTTCCCTTGCCTTGAAGAAGCTCTTTAGTCTGATGAAGTCCCATTTGTTTATTCTTTCTATTGTTTCCCTCAACTGAGGAGTTACAGTGTCCGACGTGCTCACAGATTTTTAAAAAGCTGAGTTCACGTAAAGATCTTGAGGAAACAGTAAAAATCACTTTATTAATCTCAGCCTTTGAGTACACATCTCTTCAACATTCCATGTGACACAACGAGAGGCATGTAGAAAGCACTTCCACTGCACACTGAGGGGTGAGTTATCTCCAGGAGAGGAGGCAAGCTATTGTTTGACTAGCAAGCTGAATCAGTGGCTTTTTCTCAGGGAACACCATTTTTACTTCCACATGTGACTGACAGAGAAACCATGGTTATTCAGATGTGGGTATCTGGCAGACATTTTTTAAAAAGGAACACAGGGAGCCTGTCGCTTCAAGGATAACAACTGATAGTACTTATTGCCAATGGTAAAACTTGAACTTCCAAGCAAAAATTTGGGCTTGGGGCATGTTATATCCACCACCATGAGCCTGACAGTTTCTCATCCTTAAAAGATTTTTCTGATGAGACTGATGATAATATAAGCAAACTTGAAATTTTGATATTGTGTAATGAGATATGTCAATATTTGGAAAATTGACATAACTCAGTCAAGCAGTATTTTCCAAATGACCAATGCATGTTACAAACCCATGGGTAAAAGGTCCATTCAAAGGGCAAGACAGATGACAGATCTGAAAAGTTCAGTGATATGATTTCAGACTCCATGTCGCAACTACCCTCTAAGAACTCAACCACTTGTCAAGTTTTGGTGTAGTAGCAAAGGAAAACAGGGACAATTATCTGAAAAGACTATTAAAATATTCTACCTTCTCCAACTATATATCTGTGTGAGACAGATTTTCTTCCCATACTCAAAACAACAAACCGCACCAGACTGAAAGCAAAGGCAGAGATGACGATCCAGCTGTCTACTGCTAAGCCACACGTTACGGAGATTTGCAAAAATGTAAGAGAAGATCACTCTTCTCACTCAATTTTGTCTTGAAAACAGTTATTTTACATAAAAGTAAGTTATTTGTGTTAACATGTAATGGGTTTACTACTGTTATTTTTAAGTGAATGAAGTAACTATTTTCACAGTTTTTCAGTTTTGGTTTCTAATACCCAAATATTGGAAGATACAACCCACATAAACAAAAGCTCTATAACTATACTCACCAGTATGGTGGCAACTAGTTATACGTGGTTACTGAATTCTTGAAATATGACCAGTCTGAATTAAGACATGCCGTAAGTGCAAAATATACACTGGATTTCAAAAGCTTCACATTAAAAAGAATGTAAAGTCTCTCAACTTTCTATATTGATTACATGAAATAATATTTGTATTTATTGGGTTAAATAAAATATATTAATTTCAACTGTTTATTCTTAATATGGCGACTAGAAAATTGTACATCACACATGTGGCTTGTATTTTTGATTTGCATCATATTTCTACTGAATAGCACTGGTCTACAAGGTCCTCAATAATTATTAAGTGTGTAAAGGGATTATGAGACCAAAGTTTTGAGAACTGCTGCTCTATAACAGGGAAATGGGCTGGTTCAAGGAAAAAACAAACAAACCTATAGACTCTGACATTTAGGGGACCCAATGGGACACAGAATGACCCTACAGGGAAAACCACCACCAGTCAATAAGGCCAGAGATTCACTCAAATATAAACAGGTAGAAAGGCTCACCAGACATTTGTGGAAATCCTCTATCATGAAGGTCAGAGAACAACACAAATAAAAATGAAAAATAAATAGCCTGGTGAAAAGACAGTGTAAGCAGCAGTGGAACACTACACAATCCTTTAATAAATATCCTGAGAGATGAGAAAATATCACATCCATGAAAAAATACTTATGCTTAAAAATGATCATTCATAAAGCGATTTAGAAATTAAAATTTTGAATGTACATAAAAAATCAACAGAAATATAAACCTTAGAAAACCTACAGAGAGTAGAACAAAAAGACAAAAAGAGGGGGGCTGGCCCCATGGCCGAGTGGTTAAGTTCGCGCACTCCGCAGCAGGCGGCCCAGTGTTTCGTTGGTTCGAATCCTGGGTGCGGACATGGCACTGCTCGTCAGACCACGCTGAGGCAGCGTCCCACATGCCACAACTAGAAGAACCCACAACGAAGAATACACAACTATGTACCGGGGGGCTTTGGGGAGAAAAAGGAAAAAAATAAAATCTTTAAAAAAAAAAAAAAAGACAAAAAGAGGGGCTGTCCCGGTGGTGTTGCAGTTAAGTTTGCATGCTCTGCTTTGGTGGCCTGGGGTTTGCAGGTTTGGATCCAAGGCGCAGACCTACACACCACTCATCAAATGGTGCTGTAGCAGCATCCCACATACAAAAGAGAAGAAGAGTGGCACAGATGTTAGCTCAGCAACCATCTTCCTCAAGCAAAAGAAAAAAAGAGGAAGACTGGCAACAGATGTTAGCTCAGGCCAATCTTCCTCACCAAAAAGAAAAGACAAAGAGAGGAAATAGGTGAAAAAAGATAAGAAATTTAGAGGAGCACTCCAGAAAGTCCAAAATGCAGAATAACAGAAGAGCCAGGAAGAACAATGGAAAAATTATGTGTGTTGGGGACAAGGGGGTTTAAAGAAATAACGTTTCCCAAAACTAAAAGATAAGTCACATTAAAAGCTCTAGCAAATGCCCAAAGTGCTCAGCATAATAAGTGATTTTAAAAACCACACATATTGTGAAAGTTCAGAGAATTGGAGAGGGAAAAAAAAGGTAAGGTTTGGAGATGCAAAGCAGGTAAGAGGTGGCTTTCTCAACAATAACACTGAAAACTGAAAATAACAAAACACTCTTCAACATTCTGAAGGAGAATGACTTCAATCTAGAATTTCTGACCTTAATATTTAAGTGTGAGTGAAGAATAAAGACATTTTCAGACATAAACGTCAAAAAAAAACCCCACTTCCCCAGAATCCTTTTCTAGAAATTGACTAGATGTGTTTGAAATATATTTAAGAGTTCACTAAACAAAATGAAATCATTATTAAAACTAGAAAAATGAATTATTTGTACAAACAAAATCTTTTATAGTACACTATGTGGCTCAGCTGTGAAATATATTTTACAGTCATACTAATGTAAAAACTGAATATTGACCTGTAAAAAAGTTGAATAAAGTAAAAACTGAATATTGAATATTTTACTAAGGTAAAAACTGAATACTGACCCTAACTAATGAAGCAAGGAGAATGGAGAGGCAGACTAGGGGAAGGAATGAAAAAGAACTAAATCATTATCTATAATAGATCAACTGAAATCATCTTAAGTTTTAAAAGCAAGAAATATTTACTCAAGCATATTGCTAAGAAATGAGAAGAAACACTTAAGGAAGTTGACAGTGGTTGCTACTAAGGAGTAGAAGGGAGAGGGCATGAAATTGCTGATATTTGCTAAAAACCTTGTAATACATACAACGCCTTACTTCGATTTGTTTAAAATAAAATTTAAAATAGAAACAACAGAAAGGGAATATACATTTAACTTTATAAACATTTACCAAAAAAATATGCATTTGCAAAGAAATTTGGAGTTTATGAATTTTTGCTGACAAAGCAAACCAGTCTATGAAAAGCTAAGATCAGATAAATGTATTTGTGAGTTGCGTGAATAAATTTTCTGTCCAATTTGGTTTTAGACTAGACATAAATTGAAAGAAAAGACAGCTATCTGTGTAACGTTTCACCAGGGTCATAAGCTGGTGACCCACTGGCTGACCCCACCTGTAGACCCGGGGCTGTTTGGGCCATGCAGTTTGTTGTTGTTACTGTTCTTATTTACGAACAGAGGAGCCTGCAGAAGAACCCTATCTTCTCTTGAAATGCAAAAATCTGCTCACAGACGACCTTTGTGCCAGCTAAGCAGCCACTCACCAAAGTGAGCAGGGGCAGCCCAGGGTGTCCCCACATGCAGTATCACACATTCCACTACCAAATAGTGTCTATTTCTCCCTTACAAATAAGAAAACAGAAAATGGGCCAAGAAGATCCCACCTTTCAAGAATAATCAGAAATAGCACACATATTTGCAGAAATGAAGAAAATTCTCATTGTCTAAAACGCAACAGCAGCTGTTTATTTCTCCAGTTGCTTGTCCAGCCTGGCAGTGATGTGAGTCTGAGGCCCTGGTTGAAAAGTTGATCAGCATGAAAGAAACAAACTCATTTAACTCCATTTGCTATGTGCTACAAGCTTCCATTTATGTGTTTATTTTTTCCTAGGTATTACAAAGCTTTATATATGTGATACATGCACATGAAATTAAAATAAGCAGATCAGCATATTTTAAAATAATTGCAGGCTTTTTCCAATTTAATCTTTAAACTTTCTACATTAAGAACATTTAAAAATGAGACTGCTTCAATGTTTCCTCATTTTACTTTTGATTTATATGATACATATTATAATCCTATTTATGAAAAAGAATCTGCAAGTTCTCAACCTTCGAACGGGGGTGCAGGAAGAAGGGAAGAGGCAGTGTAACTTTAAAACAAAGACTATATTAGTTTTATCCACATGCCACAACACAATCTCCAAATGACCTCTGCCTTCCCAAGTCACATTTTAACTAAAGCGACACAGAATGGAATGCCACATTAGAACTGAAAGCAAGATAAAAGGTAGAAGCTGTAATCTACTGCTCTGCACAGCGTTACGTTATTCGTGACAAGGGTTTCCCAGTTTCCCAGGCAGGGTTCAGAATGTCAGCTTTAACTATGTAGTAAATTTTAACAGGATGTTTCTAAATGGCTACCCTCAGAGGGCTACCCAGATGCCTTCATCTGTAGCACGTTCAGAATGGCACCAGCTACTTCTCACCTGACCCCAGGAGTAGAGTCTCCCCTGACAGGCTCCCTTTAATCTCTGAGGCCTTTGGGCTCCTGCTGAGCTAACGACTCCCCCAGTAGGATGGAAGCCAGGATAAGAATTTTGTTTCATATTTACAAAACATCAGTGTATGGACAAGAAAGCCCTGCCTGGACGAAGACCCCCCCAACTCTGCTTACAGAATTACTCTGCCAGCAAGGTGCTACTCTGCGGCTGGAGCGATGGCAGCCAGGTTTGGGAAAGCAGAAAATGCAATGTTGGAACAACCACTTTCAGTGTAAATTGTAAAATATCATTGAGGTCTTCAAAAATCTCAGAGCAATTTTCCAAGCATATATGAATTAAATTTCATAGCAAATCACATTTGAATTTGATACAAACACTGCCATGAAAATAATAGATATTTATAAGTGTTGGGCAGCAGTAACACAGATTGGACCAACTGGCCGTGTATTGTTCTCAGAATGCTCAGAGGTGGGAGAGGACGTTTCTCCTATCCAGAGAGACAAGAGTCTGTTGTGAAGTAGACTAATAGATCACAAAGATTCTATAAAGGACAAGGGGACAAGAAGCCAGAATCATGCTGATAAACTATGTAAATGATTGTTAATATTTGCCACCTTATAAAAAAGATTTGATAATCCTTTAGTAACATAGAACTTTAATTCTTCCTAGATATCATTTTGCAATGACAAAACACTTAGCAAAATATTTGGCAGTTATTCAATAAGTTGATGCATGCTTTACCTCGATACTCCCAAAGACTTAATTTTAAAAATCAAGACTTTCTAAAGAGATTCAAAAGCCCACTGGGGAAAAAAGACCTTAAAAACGTCATTCAAATTTAATGATCAATGATACTTGATGATACTTTAATATCAAAGTAATGATACTTTAGAATCAAAAGTATGAGTGAAGTTAAAACTTGTAACCAGGATATCTTAAAGGAAGGGTAACTCCAGAGCAACACAGCAAGGTATTACCTGAACAACTGTAATTCCATCACAATTAGATTTATTTATAATACAGGGAGATAGTCATTCACTGAAGTAGACAGCCTCATACCTTTATTTTAAATCAGTTTCAAACTTCTCTCTCACCCACAACACATCATAACTATTCTTCCTAGTAATCTGACAAATGTAAATTAAAGATGGACATTCTTTCACTTTCCCCAATATCACCACCATCATGTATAGATACATGTGTTATATGTGTATGTGGGGAGGAGAGCATGATAAATATTGAGCAGATGATGTCAAAGTCAGGGTACCACAATCTACCAGCTGTGTATTTCCCAGGTAATTGACATCCGGATGCAATGATCTATGAATATCACCAGCACTCCCAAAATCTACTGAGCCAATCAATTGATTTATTTGTGCTAATGAGGAGTTTATGCTTTCAGGACACATTGCACCCTAATCCCATCTCCTTCCAGGCATAACCCTGAGAACATAAGACCTAGCCAATTCAGAACAATTCCATTTGGCTTGAGATTCTGGGAGCAAGGGAGCAAGGGAGCATTCTGTACGGCTTTACTCCCAGTGCCCTCCCTCCGGAGATCAGAGCCGCCCACACACACTAGGGTAGGAGAATGGAAAAGGGCAGATATTTCTTTCCTGGGAAAAAAGCCAGAGTGAAAGTTTGGGAGGATATAAACATGTAGCAGCTAGAGGAAAGCCATGGAAACCTCCTCGCCAAGCAAATGTGCTTTGCTGTAAACTTTCCTGGCCCCTTACAATATTTAGTGTTGTGCTAAAGCAAATATTTTTAAAATCCACAAGCATGTGATGTTTAAAATGCCTAAAATTAAAAACAAACAAATGCCCCCTTATTGCCTGTTGAAAACCAGCACGTCCACTCTTTGTCACCACAGATATTTATGAAGTAGCTGACTGCTGGGGATACCATCTATTTTGTAAACTTCCCCTTGCCTGTCTGCCAGGATCTGAACCCATGGTCCCATTAAACCCCTGAAGGTGAGCACAATATGTCACACACAAGTACATCTTCCTGGACAGAGGGTTACTTAGCATCCTAATTGTCAATGGGGTCCAAGTCTTTAAAAAATATCATGGCTTTACGAGGATTAAAATTTACATTAATAAGTCATAATTCACATTAACCGAGTCTTCCAGTCATCTGGTTCAGCCACCCTAAAACTCCTCCAGAAGAGAACTCTATGCAAACTATCCAGAGTTAATCCCCTCTCTGGAAATCCTTTAATACAGGTCTCCTACAGGAATGTGATTCTACACCCTTCAGTTTTCTGGGGATTTGAGGAGCTGAATCCTGTCACAGGTGCAGCCACTCCACACCCTTCATTCCCTTGGTGCCTGAATCTTTGCTTCCACTGTACTACCTTATTTTATAATTTTCAGCCCTTTCTTAACCTCACTATATATTTTCCACATCATTCGCAAAATGACAAGCAGATACACAGGCACTGCTTTCTGGTTGCAACAAGGCCCAGTTAAACATACGACACTGCCAACGTAACATGCTTGACGGAAGCCTCCTCCGCTAATATGGTCTTGACCTACCTCCTTTACTCGCCGTTCTTATCTCTCACAAGCCGTTCCCTGGGCTGTCCTGAAGTCTGGGCTTCCCTCGAGTCTGTATTTCTTGGAAGTCCTTAAAGCAAAATTCTAGGGTGAGCTTTCATAAGGATTACACCATAAGAAACAGAAAGACTTCCCAATTTTTGTATTGAAATAAATTTAATCTTTCAGATCTACGGTAGTCTGCTGCTATAATTTCCCTTTGGTTACTATCTTAAACACTGAGCTACTGAACATTATCATACATTTATGGACTATCTTTCCAGTTTGCTAAGATCATTATCACTTCAAATTAGGAAACATGCTCCATTTGGTAAACCCCAGAAACCTAGTGACTGTGTCCAGGACTCTACCCTGCAGTCAGCTAATGGTAGTTCGAAGAGACTAGGGGTTTTGTATCCCACCTCTTGCTAACTAGTTTTTACTTGAAGCAAGAATCGCAGTGGAGGATAGGGGAAAGAAATGTCATTCTTTAAAAGGAAATATATGAAAAAGATGGGAGAATGTTTGAATATTTCTGAGAAAAACCTTACACACAATATAACTGCTACTGCATGATTTTGCTTTGTTTTCCTTAAACAGAACAGCATCCAGATGAGATCTAAAGGAGGAGTCTCGACAGACTCACCTGAAATGAGAGCTGTGCCCTAATGAGGTGCATGCAGGTGAAGCTCGCATGGCAGTTTGGCCCATCAACCCAGCACATCTTATGAGCATACGTCATGAGACCCAGGAGTCATCTGTGGTGGCCACTGGACCTTTTTCATACATTGTCAATTCTCCTGCTCTTAGAACACAGTAGAATCCCACCGCGACTCCTACTTGAACTTAAGTTTGACCACGCAACTGGCCAAGCAAACGCGAGCGTAAGTAACATGGGCCTCTCTGTGCAGAAGCTGTAAGAGCTGGTGCACGGATTTACACTTTTCTCTTTTCCCTGATTTCCTATAATCGTGGAAACATGTAAGAAGGAGCCTCCATCAGCGGAGGCCCCAAATGATAGAAGGATCATATCTCCTTGGGACCCACCAGCAGCTCATAGCATGACCAAGAAATAAACTGGATACTTTAGGCCACTGATGTTCTCAAGGCATCACTGCAGCACAACCCAGCCTCCTCTCCTGACACCACAACTAATTTTAAACACCAATGTGTAAGGCACAGCGCTGCGCAGACCCGTGGGAAACAGGAGGACAGGAGTCAGGGAGCAGACGGCACTGCCCTCAAGATGTACATGTTAGAATCAGACGGACCAGACATATCCATGTTTGGGTCATGAAACGAGGTATAAAGTTCCAGTTCTTATCTTTTGAAAGCTCTCTAAGGCCTTGTGATCAGATCACTTTCTAAAGGAGACGGGGAGAGAAGTCAGCTTTCCACGGAGACAGAAACCACAAAGACGGCAGAGGACACGGCTGAGTGAGGCTGCAGCATGGATTACAAGAACAGTCACAGGAATAAGGCCAGAATAGAAGGTGCAGAATAGAATGTGACAGGCCTTAAATGCCTTGCCATGAAATGTTAACAGTAACAATAACAAAAAAACCATTATGTTCCAATGCATTTTAGGGCATTGCCTATATTACTCATTTAATTCTCACAACCACCCACTGAGGTAGACACTTTTTTCAGTAAGGAGAGAGCATTGCCCAAGGTCACCCAAGCAGGAAGTAGCGGAACTGGAACTTGAACCCCGACAATCCCACTCAGGGTCTGTGATACGAACTACACACACTCCCAGCACGGACTTCAGACTGTCGTCTACACACGCAATGAGACCCATTCACACTTTAGGAAAGGGAGCTCCACAGTCAGTCTCAGCTTCAAAAAGATTAGTTGAGCCATGTACACAATGAGTTGCAGAAAGAAGACTGGTGCGCAGGTGGAGATATCTTCTACAAATCACTGTGACTGACCAGGTGAAAGATAATAAGCCCCTGTATGAAGATAGTAACTAGTAACTATGAGTCAATAATTCAGAAACCCGCGATAGGGTCAGAGCAACATGCCTCCTGCCCATCAGCGTGTGGGGAGTTTAAAGCTGGTTGCAAGCTCCTTGCTCCTCCTCTCATTGAGAGGGAGAGTTTAATTTCCCTCTCCTTAAATCCAGGCTTTCTTACAGACTTGCTTGACCCACAGATCGTGGTAGAAATGATGCTCTGGGACTCCTAACACCAGGTCATAAGAAACGTTGCAGCTCCTGCCTGGCTCTCTTGAAGAACTCTCCCTGGCAAAACACCAGGGCCCTGAGTCACCTTGTGAGAAGTACGAACCCTTGGCTAAGAGGCTTTGTCAGAAAGCCCCAGAGCACATGGAGATGACCCAGCTGAGCCCACCTTCCAGCCACCCATCCCTAGGTGCCAGGCATGCAAAGTAAGGTATCTTCGACCCTCCAGACAAGCCACCAGCTGAATCTCACCATGTCACCCCAGTTGACACTTTTTGGAACAGAAGCATCCCACAGCTAAACTGGGCCAACTTCCTGAGCCATAAGCCTGTGAAATATAATAAACATGTTAAGACAATACGCTTGGAATGGTCTGCTATGTTGGAATAGATGACGGGAGCACGGCATTTACTAAAGGAATCCTGAAGTTCATCCAACTATATCAAAACCCCTCAGCATGCTCAGCCCCTCCCCGACTCTGAATGAGTTGGACTTCGTGCATGTGGCTGCAAGGACTGGCATTTTCAGTAAGCTCCAACACCCCACATGCTTTTCACATTAAAGTTTGAGAAAATTAGGATCAAAACCGTCTACACAATAACAATGGAACCAAAGGGCTGGGTGCCCACACGATGAGTGATCTATGAAGACTGATGCTGGCACACATCTCCAGCTCGCTCCACAGTCATTCTCCACTGGCTGGGCTGCCCTGAGACTCACCGGGGCAGCTTCTGAGCCCCGTCCCGATCCAACACGGGGAGGAGAGTCCAGGTGAGTCCAGCAGGCAGCCTGGATTGAGAGCTACTGGTGCAGTCAACCATTAATATTTTATTGCTTTAACGGCAAAAAAGGCATAAAAAAAGCCTTCATAGAAAAAGAATCACTCAGAAGAGAAACACAGGTCTGGCTTGATTCTCCAAACTACAGGGATAATCTCCAGGCACCATTCGAGTAAAAGAGACCAGAAAAAATACAATTTCTCCCCTCCCCCCAAATCTAAAATTACTTGCATACATATATCATTTGGGTCAAATATTATTTTAAATATGTAAAGCCCATTTTTTAGGTCTTTGAGCATGTTTTAGGAGGCAGGTTAAGACATAGGACTTTGGGAGTAGATTTGTGTTTCTGCTTTAAAAGTATCTATTGGAAAGACTGGCTGCTAAACAGCTTGTAAAGGGAAAATTTTATTTTTAAAAACCTTAGCTTATGCACTAGGCCAGTCACCACATGGACTGCATTCTCTCACTGAGCTAATTTTAAAACATTTCTTCTAACAGGAAGAATTCCAGAATGGAACCTAAAGAGTGTTAATACTTAGAGCTGATACAACATAGCCTCCACCCCTTTTGTAACAAAGCATTGCCCCCAGCCAGTTCTCAGCCCTCAGCGGAGGGAGGATGAGCCCTCAGCAGTCAAAGGCACGGCAGAGGAGGCCATTTCCGACAAAGCAAAGGTTCTCTCTGACCACTTAATGTTCGGGGACTGGAAAATGAGGTCATTGATGATCAGCCTAATCATCTCAGCAGCTGTCTTCTCAGCCTCAGCCCCAAACGCTCTTCAAGTATCAGTGGAAATGACCAAGTAGTCTTCAGTAAATATTTATTTCTCACCCAGCAAATAGGACCTACTATGTGCCGGGCAGTCGAGGATCAGGTGAAAGGAAACCACCAAGGATTTACCAATGAGAAGGCTGAGTGGCCAGATGAACTCGCTTCAGGGTGTGCCCAGGTGAGACTACCCTAGAGAGGCGTGAGGTGGTCGCCTGAAGTGGAAACCGAGCCAGAGCATGAACACAGATCCTCACACCAACGTGAAGGCTGCTGGTGCTCTGAAGTGCTTTTCCACTGCCCCTGTTGGGTTTGTGCTGCGTGCTTCACATTCTTTCTGCACCAAGTCCCCTTTGGAATTTGCTAAGTGCGTTTGCGGCAGGAGTAAATCAAGTGTAGTCTGAAAAGCAGAGTTTTTATCAGGCAGTAGTTAACAGGCACTAAGGTCCTACATTTCGGGTAACAGATGATTATTAGGACAATGAAAAACGTCCTGGGGTCTGATCTAAAAAAAATAATATCAAAGTTGGGAGAGTAAATTTTCAATGTTTTCATTATCTGTTCCTGATGGTCCACAGGGATCCAAACAGTTCACACAGACTTCGTGGATTGCTTTACTTCTCAGCACTTAATTTGCCCCAGTAGAGAAATTAACAAATAATAACCACTGAAACACTTTTTATGAGGATTCCTGAAGTAATACTGGTGAATTAATCAAGACCTACAAATTATTTCAACCATAGCTAAAATACTGTCTTCTAGTACAAAATGTGCTATCAAGAAGTCAGATCAAAAAAAAAAAAAGAAGAAAATTCTCAAAGAGGTTGACAGACAGCAAATTTAATAAAATAGGAGTTATAAAGGCATAAAGAACATCAACCTAGATGCCTCAGGTTATGTGATAAGGATCAGTATGTTCAACTTTTCTGACTTAAAAGACTATTCCATTCTACACTTCCTTGTTCCTGTGCTGAAGCAAGAAGTCTCTTTTATTGACCGCTTTAAAAGATAAATAAGTGAGCACACGGCTATATAATTTAGCGAAGCAAATTTGCTCTCCTTAGCGTTTCAGAGGATGCTGTTAACCTAGCACCAGTAATACCTGTCCTGTGAGCTGTTTTTGTAAAAGTAGAGAGGGACTTATAATTATCCTGGTTCTATAGGTTGATTCAAAATATTTACTGAGCATCTCCTGAGAGAAAACAACTGTGTTGGTCAATAAGGCACACAAAGCGGTATAAAGATAGCTTCCTGTCCATCCCCATTGTAGCTGGGGAATCAGAACAGATTTTCCAAAACCCAAATGGCCAAATAGTTGTTGAGAGACTGAGTACCAACTTCTGACTGTTCTGTGATCTTCTAACCAGACTAAGTTGTTTTAGGGTTTCTGGGTGTTTTGTTAAATCTTGTATCTCACCCAGCCACACCAAAAATCAATACAGAGCTGCTCAGAGAAGAGTCCCAAATGGGTTATTTGACCTGGCCTCCCTTTTAAATAGGGACCCTCGCTAATGAGATGTTTGGTGAGAGTTGGCCATAGAGTCTGTGACAATGAAAAACATAAAAAAGCCAAAATACGACTCAACACACAACATTCTGACCAAAATCAACATTTTACTAAGCACAAGAATAGTGTGTACAGAACTAATATAACATTCCACCTTCTCCTAAACTCGTTACCAAATGTTCACTATTTCTTTGTTCTATTATTTAAGAAAATTCTTGGGCAGTGTTTGTAGTGAGAGAGTAGACTTAAAAGGCTGAAAATTAAGACAGTCAAATGAAACGAGTGCACTCAACCCGGAGGAGGCGCTCCCGAGAATGAAACGAGTGCACTCAACCCGGAGGAGGCGCTCCCGAGAATGAGACGAGTACACTCAACCCGGAGGAGGCGCTCCCGAGAATGAGAAGAGAAGTTTCACCAAGAAAGCAAACAATGAAGCATCTGGCATTTGCACTACTTAGCAGATTCATACAGTTTCACAAGCAACGTCTCATTCATTCCGTCCACATGACAAAGTGTGCGTCCTCCTTGCACAAAACAGAATACTGAGGCTGAATGAGCCGATGGCAAATGCAGAGCTGAGGTTCTGTCTCTTTCTCCAAGACGGTGGTATCTACTCTAGACCAGAAATACCTCCCCTCAAGGAGGGGATCCAAACCAATGATCTCTAGTGTAAGCCTCTTCCAGATCTAAAATTACCAAGATTTTAAAAGAGAGTATAGCAACTGACTGCACACCACCAGTAGGGACAGAAAAACAAACAGCTTCTATCAACTTTATTGTAATTAGCTAAACAACGGAGAAATTTCCATAAATTTCTAGAATTCCTCAAGAAGATGATAATGTCATCTGTCTGAATAATTTAGAAGATGAAGTCTTGCCTTTGAATCACTCAGGATTACTTCTACAACTTGTCTCTAATCCTACGGTGACCACTGGAACTGAAAACTTTTCATCTAAATTTCAACAATAGCATTCGTAGGATAATAGTAACAATCATGTTCAACAAGTTTCTTAGACCTAAATTAAGCCGTTCATGAACTGCTTAAGCTTTATATTATGATTTTTTCTTGTAACAGGAGATCTATATATTAAAGCACTGGCTCCTGATTCATGAAAAAATTCTTTTGGGGGAGGCTATTTATTAAAGAAATAATCATTTACATATAAGAATTCAAAATTCATATCACATAACATAATCATTCTTCAATTAATCAAATTTGATGAGGAATTCTAATAAGGTTTCACAATTAAGCCTTTCATATATTAAAAAACAATATAGCAATCACCATCTAATGTGTAAGACCTAGGCAATGCACAGATGATGTTCTAAATTTGAACTTGAAAGGAAAACCCATCAGTGTGCCGGCTTGATTTCTTTAATCTATCCATGTAGGTTAATTACCTGACACTCATTAAGATGACTCTGGGCTTCTTTAAATTTCTGACCATATTAACCTCTCCAACTAATCCTTATTAGAAAAATATTAAAGAGTGTTCATTGCTATTACAAATTGAATTTGAAATGATGAAACAATTATCAAATAAATGGAGTAGAAAACGAGGTTATATGCATGAGAAGATTCAATGCATCAAATATTTTACTTCCATTATTATAAAATAACGGTCTTGAGGTTTATACCCAGGAAATGTGCGTAAAGATCAGTCCTTGAAAGAAATCTCTCCACTCTATTCTTATCCAATGGGGGAACAAATAAAACCTCAAGTTCATCATTAACAGATTTATTCAGAAAAAAAAATCTTATTTTAAACTAAACAATTGGACAAAAAGATTCAACTCTCCAGCTCAGTAAGTCTACACAAAACAATCATTTAATATTATGGGTTTCACATGCTATATAACTCATGTTGCAAATAAAATGGCAGAGAGAGGCTTATAAAGTACTGTTCAACACCACAAAAGCACAAAATATGAATGAGATGGTACTTTTATAAACTGAAACCTTATCACTTCAGTTCTAGGACAAAAAAGGAATTCAAAGACATTTATTCTCTAGACAAATTTCATTTAAAAATTGTCCTATGTCCTTCAAGAACCGATATATCATCTCTGCAGACTCCTTTTTAAAAAGATATTATGAATAGAGTGTTAGTGACAATATTTTATAAATGTTCAGTTAAGTTATACCAGAGACTAGACCGGAAAACCACAAAAAAAGGTAGAGAAGTCTGGATTCAGGCAGTGGAGTGAAGCAAATGGGAGAATCAGGAGAGAGAGATTAAGAGAAAAGGGGAGTAGGCTGCAGGGGTATTTACAACACATGACAAGGGATTAAAATCCTTAACGGAGAGAGGATTCTCACAAAAAGAAAAAAGTCCTTTGTCCATTTTTTTTTTCTTCAAACTGTAAATAGCAACAACCAAAGGGGAAACACAAGTGGCCAATCCATCCATATGGCAGAAATTAACGTCAGCAGTAACGTTTCTTTAAATGGGAAAATGTTTTACCTTCCATATTGACATAAATGAAAAAGGACAGCATTCTCAAACATGACAGTGAGCTGCACTGATTGGCTCTCTTACCAAGTTCTGTAGGAAGACTGTGCCAAAGTTTTAAAACATGCACATCCACTGATCCAGTAGTTCCAATGTAAGAAATTAACCTAAGGAAATGATGGATACCCCCAAAATTTGAAGGACAGGTGCTCAAGACAGAGCTGTTAATCACTGTGAAATATCTGCAACAACCTAAATATCCAACCATGGTGAACTGCTTAAGAAATTTTTGATGTATGCATACAACATAATATTATACACACACACATACACAGTATACATGCATACACATATTTCTTTATTTTAGCTCTTAAATAAATTCTGTGTGCCAGGTACTGCTCTAAGGATTTTACAGATATTAATTGATTTATTTCTCATAACAACTCCAGTGTATGGGCACTGTCATTATCTGCACATTAGAGAGGAGGAAACTGAAGCAGATGGCTAAATGACTTGCCCAAAGTCACATAACCAGTAAGTGGAAGAGCTGGGATTTGAACCCAGGGAGTTCAGCTCTACAGTCTGAGATCTAAAGGATATATACACCAACAGATAAAGGTGTAACAGTTATCTCTCATCATGGAGTTATAAGTAGGTTGTTTTACCTATCTATATTTTCTAATTTTCCAACTTGAACGTGTATTATTCTTATAAGAAAAAGTTTGTTTTAATGCCCAAATAAAATAACAACCCAGGAAATATGGTAGGATAGGAAACATAGTGTCCAAACCATCAAGATAAAGGTGATCATTGAGGCTTCAGAATGGAAACTAAAGGAATGAAGAGAAGACAAAAGCAGAAGGCAAGATCTGAGCTTAATTTTTCACGTGGTGGTCTCAACTGGGAAACGTGAAAGACTCTAGAAAGCTGTTCATCTGGCTGTATTTCCGAAAGCGCTTACGCCTAATAGTAACTCTGTGGGGCATGAATGCACGTGCTGTGATAGGAGGCACCACAATCACACGGCTTCATCCACTGGGTTAAAGGGAAGTGACCTCCACTGCAAAACATATTCAAACCTTCAGTGACTCTACCAGAGACTAACGTTTCCCAATGTATTGGTCCATGAAACTATTTCCCCAAGATTTCCCCATAATACCAAGGTTATATAAAACACATTCTGGAAAATGCTGATTTGGAATATTTCCACTCACGCGTACATTCAAACAATGACTGAGTGCCGACAATATGCCAGGCTCTCCTTCGGACAGCAACGCATGCTGCCAGCAAAGACCTGTCTTATAGTCACACTCACCACTCGCTGGCCCATCGAGGACTGTTACTCGAGAGCAGAGGGGGGTCAATATCACCTGTCCGCCTGCTCTAACTGAGATGCTTAAGAACTGAAATGAGTTTGCAAAGCACCATCACACACGTGAGCAGGCAAACAACTGCCTCCTCCCCACATTCTAAGGCTAAGCTGACATCACCCGTACTGGTAGCTCTCTCCATGCCTGGAGAGATGAGTGAAAAGGAGCATTTTCAGGAAGATTCTCAGCAGCAAATACAAAGCATCCACACCTGGAGTTTTATTCATTAGCAAGGATTTACTCATGGAAACCTCTTCTTTATCCTAAAGGCATCAATGGTTCAGATCTCTACCAGAAAAAAAGCTGCCCCAGCGCCTGCCATGGGAGGAGTCATTCCCTTCTCAGAAGCGAGCAGTGGGAGCAACACTCAGCAGTGTGGAGCGGTGTCCTCATCACACATCGCGAGCACCACAAAAATGGAGCCAATGAATCAGGCAGGTTGGCTTCCCGTACCCAATCCTCCAGCCAGCTTAACTTCTTAAAGGCCTGAAATTGCTGCCCTTACACATATGCAAAAATACACCACAAATACAAATGTTCTCTGCCATGATTTTTCTTGCCAGGCTCAGCTCACTTGAAAGATTATTTGGAGGGTGTTCTATATTTTTGAACCTGCTAAGGGTTTTTTCCAACCAACACGCCACGCACTCGTCCAGCAGGCAAACCAAAGTCTAAACCTTTAAAGCCAGCAAAGGGCGGCCCCTTTATGAGCAGCAGGGTTCATCCTTGAACCTGAAAGTCAAATAACCATTTTATTGTCTTTTTGCTAAACAACTCAAAAGACAGCCATGTGTCATGCATTCTTTGTTCCCAGACTGACAAAAAAATAAAGGAAACAAGTAGTATCTTGGAGAAAAATGTTCAATAATGTCTGCATCACACAGGAAGCCCTACCCCAAGACTCACAGCAGCTCCGAAAAGGAGAAACAAGGGGGAACAAAATCACCAGGAAAAGAATCAAAGATGGAGCCAGGTTGGCCAGTGGTTGATGATTTTAGGGGCTGGGGGCTGCACACACGGGGTGAGGGGCTCACAATCTCTTCTATGTTGGTGTAGGTTTGAAATTTTTCACGGAAGTTTTTTAAAACAAAGAAAAGGAAGAAATACTGGTTATTAGACAATAAAAACGGAGGACGTTTTTATCTCACGATTCCATAATTCTAAATGTAATTATTTATGAAATTCATCCTCTATCAAAAGAACCATCACAAGACTCATTACGGTGCTGCATTGTTCTTATGTAATTGTCTTCATCCAGCAGTCAGAGAGCCCGCGACAGCAGGGCACATGCCTCGCTCGCAGCATCGAGCGGAGCACCTGCAAATAATCAGTTGCTCAAAACACAAAAAAGTTTGCTGAATGAATGAATAAAATCCTATTTCTTTGTTTCCCTGAAGAATTCAGATCGAGCCCAACAGCACAGCAGTCTCTCAGTTCCCTTAAAAATAAAAGCCTGAGTCTCAGTTTTGACCAGGGCTCCAATTACTACAAAACCCAAGACAAAGCAAGAACAAACAAAACGTCTGAAGCATACCCTCATTTTACCCACGTGGCTTTACACAAAGATACTGGACTCCCTGAAACTTAGTTTCCTCAGGCCCAAAATGATAGAAAGACCTTAGAAATTGACTGTTTTTAATTAGATAAAATATAGAAATGTCCCGCCTCTCACTACGCAGCAGGAATGCTCGACATGCGGTAAACTGTTTCTTTTTTCCCGCCCAGCTTCTTTCCTTCGGTGCCCCCCTCACTCCGCACCGCCATCATTCTACAAACACAGGCGGTGATCTTGCCAGCACTGGGGGAGGGGGCACAAGAGTCAGACCATCACCCTCCGTCCTGAGCACACGCTGCCTGTGCTGCGCATCTGGGCCAAAGCCCTCAGACTCCCTCTCAGTTTCCCTCTGTTCAGTGCTTGGCCGCATCATGGGAGCCACCAGCCATGACTCAGAAAGAGGAGAGTCCCCACTGTCAGTGGGCGAGGGGCAGGGGATGGGGTGGGGACAGACTAGACCCTGCTCCTTTGGAGACTGAAGGAGGTGATGGCTTCCTGGCATCTCAGCAGGCATCCTGAGAGAATTTTCCTACAGAAACAAAGAAACTTCCATGTCACTAAGGCATAATTCAGGTATATCAAGGGTCAAACGGCACTTTCTGAACGTGCAACAAAGGACAAACTAGCAAACAAGTCTGGGAAGTTCTCAGAAGCAGCCCTTCTATGAGGTAGACTCATGCCCATAAGGAACAGACACTTCTCTAGCCAGGTCACTGCAAGCGACATTCAGGTTTTTGTATTTAAAGACAGTGGTGGGGAAAGGAAATGCAGGAAGGAACCTGATAAAGCCCCCCAAAAACACCATCATAGCTTTCATTCTATGCTATTTCCTTTGCAGGATTTCAATGATTATTCACTTTCTTCTTTATGCTGTACTTTCTGAATTTCTCCAATGAGTATGCATTATTTTTATAGGTCAGAGAATAAAGCAACCAGTAACAGAGCCATCAAAAAGAAACAAAGAAAAGCATTGCTCTCCCTGTGGAAGCACACTCACAGAGCCGGGTGGTGAAGGAGAGGGGAATGAGGAATCCAAGTGCTGCAGATGGTGGTTCTGCACCGGGATGGAGAGCACATGCTCTGGGGCCCCACGGCCTGGGGAGAGCCTGGCTCCACCACTAGCTGGGTGTTTGATGTTAAGCAAGATGACTTACCCCTTGCTTGTCCACCTGTAAGATGGAGATAAGAGTATCTTCTCAAAGGATGGTGATAAGGATTAAATCTGTGTGAGGCCGAGCACAGCAAGGTCTCCACACATGGTCACTATTGTCACCTTCTCTGAATCCCTTTCACATCCAACTTAGAATGATGACCATCTTAATTCTTTGCTCTTATTGTGAGAATTTATGTTGGTAAACTCTTTAGGGAAGGACTATGCATTGTCTGGTTTTGGTCATGCTAGACAGATGATGCTATTACAAATAGATGTGATATTTACTGAAACACACAAGACGACTTGGTGAGGAGGTAAAGAGCAAAACGATCACTTAATAAGCTGTGCAGACCTGAGTGGAGTCCTGAATCTTCCAGCACCAGCATCTGACCTCATCCCCATGAATTAAAGAGGATAACCTCACAACATCCTTTATACCCAGTATCTGCTTTACCTTAATCCCTTAATCTTAGACCCCTTTTCATTTATCCAGTTCTGGACTTTTGCTTCAGGGGCAAGGGTGATGGGACTATTTTGTGACATCTTAGAGTGCCATAATCACTATGAATACTGGCACTTACAACAGAGTTTTGGATTTGAAGTCAAGACACTACTGATGAGTTCCTTACTGAAAGTTTTCAGTCAGGTCATTTTCACACTAAGACACTTAGATGAAACCACTGAAGTTTCACTCTGTGCTGGTCGTGGCTGGCGAAAGGGAGATAAAGGCAGAAGGTAGTGAGGTAGGTCAGCAAAAGGACTTAAGAACAAGCATAAGTTTGCATTTAAGACCTGGGATCAAGTTTGACCTTGCTAGTTAGAAGTGAGTCCAAGTCATTTCTGATTCCTGAGTTTCCTGGCAAATGAGATCACCCCCTGCCCTACTCAGTGTTTACCCAGAAAAATTAAATGGAGCCAAACAATGTCCCTCAAAGGATGAACAGATGAACAAGACATAGTGTATCTATACAATAGAATATTATCCAGCCATAAAAAGGAGTGAGGACTGATACCTGCGACAAAGTGGATGAACCTGGGAAAGACGATGCCACATGAGAGAAGCCAACTCACAAAAAACCACATATTGGCACTATGATCCCATTCGTATGAAATGGCCAGAACGGGCAAATCTAGAGACAGAAAGCAGACTAGCAGTTGCAAGCGGCTGAGGGGATTGGGGGATGATGCCTACGAGGAATGGAGTTCCTTTAAGGGGTAATGAAAATATTCTGAAATCTCTTGTGCAATAGATGCATAACTGCGAATACACTAGAAGTCACTGAATTGTACATGGTAAATGGGTGGGTTGTATGACACTGAAATTATCTCTCAAGAAAACTGTCATAAAAAATAAAGTGGTCAGGAATCATGAAAAAGTATATACAAAAAAATTAACATTTTGAACCATCAAAAGTATTCTATGAAGACAAGTTAACAAAAGTGGAGTAGCTGATTATTTTATTTAAGCTTATTTCCATTGTTGAGTGTTTTAGAAAACACGATTGTTATTAAAACAACAGATTTTCAGGGCAGGCTTTCTTGTGTGCTTTTCCATGACGAATAACAATAAAAACCACACCTTTTATTACAAAAATAATCATTTTAAATAATAATTAAATAAATGGATCAGACATGCACTTTTTTCTCCACTAGGTCATAAAATTATTGTATTTAACTCATTTTATGGATTTCCATGGAAAATGAGAGCCACCTTTCTACTCACTGCTGAGAATGCAAGTCAGTCTGGCATTTTTCAAGGTACTCCAGCTTCCCAAAAGGGGTGTGGTTAGTCCCCTTGAACTCTTAGTCTCCAGCCATCTCCTACATTGCCTCTACTGCAGAGGTCACTGAGGGGTCACCCAATTCCTTCCCCTCCCCCAGCCCTCCTGGCAGGTCTGCATTTCAACCTAAATGTTAATTGTCCACCTCTACTTGTGTTTCAGATGGCAAAATGGCTAGTATTAGAAAAAACGATATTCAAGTTATCCATTATGGGTATCTTATCAAATATATATATTTTAAATGACAAATATAGCACACAAGGTTAGGCAAACATTATACAATACTTTTGCATTATGCCTTCACATGTCACTACATATGAACACATCATTTTCAATTCCCCTTGTGCAGTGGTACTTCAAGAAATTAACGATGGGCCAACAAAAAGGATGTAAAAGTTTGAGAAATTTTATCCAAATCCTTCATGCTTCTCAAACGTACTCCTACTCTCATCCAGATGCAGTTATACAATTAAAAATCAGGAGACTATTTGTATAACTCGCCCATCTTCCCCAAGCCTGACACTTGCACACGCCATTTGCTCACGAACCCCAGCCCCAGGCCCAGAGGACAGTCTTTTCCTACAGCATTGAGCACTGAGCATTGAGTTGGCAGCTATTGTTCTACTCTCCCTACTGATGAGCCAAACAGTTCATCTGTTTTAACACACGATGCATCAAAGGTTTCATTTCAGTCCAGAAAAGAGAAAGAGACACTTATAATCACTGGGCATTCATATTTGAATGACAGCTAAACATAAAGGAACATCAGGCATGCAGCCATCTGGAAACAAGCTGGGATTCTCTCATATTATCTGTTCTCAACCCTTTAAGACAAAAGGGTCAGAGGTTGGCCCAAGACTTCCATTTAGTAAGATGCTCATTTCAAATCCATGGCCATTAATAAACATTCTGTCAGCTCCACAATAAGAGACAATCAGCTTCCCTCTCTTTCCATGTGGTGCCTTCTGAAAGATGGCTTCATAATAAACATACACATGCACACTTAGAATTATTTTATTTACCAGGATAAATCGTGTGTGCCTGCTTACAAGTAATATTTTTTTAGTTCCAAATGAAAAAGGAACATAGTTTACTGGGTATTAATACACAGTAATTGCAACATTCATTTTCATACAAAAGACAAACTAGGCAAGCGATGGTGATTATTAAAATTCCAATTTTTCCCCGTTTAACTTATAGAACCCCAATTGGAAATATTAAATTTATTACAAGACAGAGAAAACCACAATATAGGAAAAAATCTCCCTGCCTCTCTTTGAAACAAAGCCCTATTTTATGTTGCTTATATAATGTGAAAATGCCTTCTAATCCTTGTTATTGTCACTCAGCTTTTGAGGGGAAACAATGGCGATTTAGTCCTTCCCCAAAAACTAAAGGGCAGATATTTTGACCAATTCTACTTTAATGAGAGGTATTTCAACACACACAGGTGATCACAGACTTGGACAGTTCATAAAAAAGTTTGAGTGGCAGTCCTTTGAAAAGGAAGCTCCGTAACTATAAATTCCATTCTCCTGGAGACAGTCAGTAGTCATCTTCTGGCCACCAGAAACGTCTTCTCTCCTGCTACTACAACAGCCACAAGACAGAGGTCCCTCACAGTATGTTCTCAGTGTCCCCCCTCCCACCCCCAGCCATGAAAGTCTGAATTTCACCATCCATACGCCCAGGCGAGGGCCGGGCAAGGGCTCTTAATGAGCAATCATTGGCATCAGCACCCATGTCACCAAGAGTAAAGCATCCATAAGCAAAAGTGCCCCTTTGAATGGCAATCCCACCAACATTTCCTAGTGCGTTCTCCACAGTCACGACAAGACAGGGGCGGAAACTGCCCAGGACAGCAGCTGGCTCAATGGCAAACTAGAAACCGGGGCTCTGAGTCTCCACAAGCAAGTGGCCACCTCCCACCCTATCAGCTCATGGGGCCCAATCTTTACTGCTGAAACTAGGGCCTGTGGGTTTGCGGCCCACCAGGCTTCCCACACCACCACCCACCCAGCCCCCACCCTCCTATTCTTCTAAAGAGGCTACTCTGCAGAACTGGACCCTGGACCCCTCTCAAAGAGCAGCCCTACAGGGAGAGGGTGCAGAGACAGCTCCCAAGCCAACTTAGAGGCAGGAGCAGCCTTGCTATGATGGTGTAACCACAGCAGAAGGAAGCTCTCTGCCCAGAGCAACCAAACTTCCTGATATGCCTAGGACAGTCCCAGTTTACACCTGTGGTCCAGGGACCCCCAATTCTCCCCAAAGTGCCTCAGTCTGAAAAACAAGTTACACGGGTGCCCTACATATCCCTGTCTGGAGGAATCCTGGTTCTAGGCCTCCCCCCCGCTCCCGTGGTCCAGGACCATTCCCCCTCCTTTACCTCCATTTTCCCACATTTGAGAAACGGCCAAGGGTAACTAAGCACAGCTATAGGTCTATGTGAAACAGTAAGAGGGTGATGGGACTCCAAGGAGATCAAACACACCCTCTGAAACACCGTCCTCCACCCACACCCCTCATTTCTTCCCCTGGCTGACTCCTACTCCTACCCAAAAACTCAGCTCAGGCACCTCCTCTGGGGAGCCCTCCCTGATAGTCAGCCACTTTTCCATCCCCAGAGAGGATGTCTGCATTAGGTGTTCCTCTGCTTCGCTTTCTATGGCCCCCTATTTATCAGGCTGTATCACCCACTTACTAACCTGCCCCTCCCACTGGAGAGTGAGGTCCTTGAGGGTAGAGACCATGCCACTTAACCTCCATATCTTCAGAACTCAGCTCAACGCATGCCATATAGTGGGTGTTCACATAATGTGCAGCATATGACTTAAGTATTTTGGGGCCAAAATGTGGAGAGGGCCTTTAGGTCTTGCTCAGGGGATAGAGTTTCATGCTGTGGGCAATGAGAGACAAGAGTAGGAAACATTTTGAGGTGGAAATGGCCAGACTTGTTTTGAGAAAATGACTTTGGCCACAGGGCAGAAGATGGATCTGGAGGGCCTCACCCCGTCCTTGCAACCAAACTTCCAAACAGTTGGATAATCACACCTTCACCTCATACTTCATATCAGACCCACATCCCTATTTCTTGCCACTCCACTTCCTTTCAAAGTTCACCATCTTGCACTTGTGAAAAGCTTGAAGTTCTGTCTTCTTGTTTGTCTTGACTTCATGTTCGTCTCTCTCTCTCTCACTTCATTTGTCCTCACCAACATCTTAAGGACAGGTAAATCACAAACCTATTTTCTCCATGAAGCATCCAGTATAGAGAAGTTGGTATGCCCAAAAGTACAAAGCCAGTAAATTTTCATATTTCAGCTCTGAAATATGAAACAAAACTATTACCTTTGTAACACCCCCGTTCGTCAATGGCACCAACACTCGCCTTGCCACCTACATCAAACGTCACTGTCATCTGAGATTCAAATTCTCTTTATCACTGACTACCAGCAACAATCCTTTTGGTTCTTCTTGCCTTAATTCCTTCCTTTGTGATCCATCCACCCTGAGCTGGACCTCTCTGGTTCAATCAAACACACGCTCAGTACCCAGAACTCTGAGCCATAGCTGTATCTGGTCTTGTAGATTCTATTCTCTTCCCAATGCAGGGCATTCTAAACAACCCAGACAGAGTAAACTGATAGAAGTCCTGTTTCATTCAGTCACAGCAGCACAAGAAAGTCGCTGGGGGCCAGTGTGGGCTCCAGTGTCAAGCTCAAAGTCAGCACAGCGGCACTGGAGGCCTCCTGGTTCTTGATCCTATTTTATTTCTCATCTTATTACTACTACACTCTGACAGGAATATTATTCAAGCAGATCAGGCTCCTTGCCAACCTGGTCCGATATCTATTCCCACATCAACGCCGCTGGTCGCCATCTATCCATCAAGACGCAGCACCACCCCTCCTTTCCTCTGAACATTTCTCAACCACTCTGCTTCTAGCACTATTTTAACATATGTTTTACCATCTAATGACTGAATCTCTCATTTTCGCACACATGTGCTGTCATCCCAACCGCATGCAGCCCCGAGGGCAGAGTCCCGTCGGCAGCCTCCGCGGTCTCACGGGCCTGGGTCTCTACTAAGCGCTCTAGTGAGACCTCATAAATGCTTATCTGGTCTTAGCTTATTAAAATTTTTATCACATCTGCTAAGCCTTTTTAAATGTGGCATCCGAAAGAGCTTGAGAGAGAGAGAGAACCAAGGCCATGAGCCATCTGGAAAGCACATTTTAGGAGGATGTTGAAGAACAAGGGATTTTTAGGTTCAAGTAGAGATGCCCCAGCCCGCTTCTGTGTCCTCTGGAAGCCAGAGCTTCAAGACTTCTGCATCAATTGGGAACGGATACAGACAATTTCCGATTTAAATGTTATGATTTTAGTAAAGAGCAATAATCACTTGGGGGAAGAGGTGAATAGAATTTTTCTTTAAATGTGTTTATTTTTAAAGTAAGTCTGGGAATCCACTTTAAGTGATGCATTCCAAAAACAAAGAGAAAAAGAAAAGCACCTTGCACTGAAGAACTCTAGAATAAGACTTTAAAATAAAGATTAGGAACAATTATGCAAAGTATACGAACTTACCAAATATAATGATATAGTGCCTTCGAAAACCATAAAAGAAACCAAAAGCCCAGTGGAAATATTTCATTTTGGTTTTGGGGGATGAAAGTTTCTGCAGGACCCAAAGTGAAAAATCCAGCCCTAAGTCATGGTGAAGGCCTTCCCTAGGATGAGTTCTTAGGATTCAGTCCTTGAGTTAAACACACGAGTTACCTGCTTTCTCCAGGAGTTTCCGAATCCTCAGTAGTAAAACCCCTGTTATTATAGGCCAGCTTTATCCCATCACGTGTCTGACAAATGGGTTCCTGTAACTCCCACATTTTGCTTACCTTGTTCTGCATGAAAGAATTCCAAATCTGACGTGAGCAAGAGAGCCTAGGTCCAACTCACTCTAGTCCACACAGCAGCACGAGAAGCAATTGCTTTGGGTTCTAAAGTCAGATACCATGACTTGTTATGGTGTGTTTTTTCCTACTTCAATCAATACCACAACAATTCTAACGTGTGCCCTCCCTTGGAGTGTTCTGAAAGGTGTATGAGCAACGAAAAGACCCGTTAAGATGACCGACCTGTTCTTCTCCCTCAGAGCAAAAAAGAAACTGACTGCTTATGTTTGAGTTGAATGAACTTAATTTTAGTAGTTCAAGCCTTTACAAAACGAATTTAGAATCAGCAAAGTGGCTTTCTTTGCTTTCAATCCAAAACATAAAAAGCTACTTCTTATATTTGAATGTCCCCATAAAGCAATCCAAATATCTTCACATTCTGATTATAGAAGAGCTCCAAAGTGAGTGTCGATCAACACTTCCATTTATCTGTGGACAATTCATTGCCCACAATGAATAAAAGCCCACTAAAGGTAATTAAGGTAGATGAAAAATACAAAATTCAATTTTTTAAAAGATTCTCTCAGTTTTAAATAATGCAGTAATCTGAGCAGAATTAACCATCATAGAGTAGCTTTTTATCTTCCTTATATCCTGTAAAAGATAAGATTTAGCTTATAAACATCTCTCTTATAATGAGCTTTCTGGCTTTTCCATATAAGTTATGTCTTCTCTGTCTTACTGGCATATCCTCCATGGCACCACTGGCCTACCTCCCAATGTTAAAAAAAAAAAAATCACACACACACTACACAATTTACAGAATATGAGGAGTTGGTGGCTTCCTAAAACTGAATGTGTTCATTCCATTTTTATATGGCACTTATATAATACCGCCTGGAGGATCTGGTTTTGTGCCATTATCAAGCACCCCTGTATACCTCGGGAAGAAATTGTTACATACTCTGGACCCCAATTTCTCTATTAGGAATACACAACGGAAGTAAAATAATCATAAGAACATGCCATGTTCATCAGCGTTAGTCACATGTATTTTTAAAATTAGGTAATGGTACAAAATGTTTAAAGTTTGAGATTTTCTACATTAATATTTACTACTGATAATTCACATGCTATGTTAAAATACAAACTCTCCCACACACTAAAAACAGCTCAATTAACTGAAGGATAATAGACGTGCCATGAGCTGCCTCCCTGGCAAACCGTCCTTGTGGATGTGTGGGAAAGAAGTAGATTTATGAAAGTCGTAAATTCTAAGCTCTGCATGTTCTTTCTGATTGTGAAAACTATCATTAACCGCCGATTAATTCTGAGGGAAAATAAAGTCAGAACGCATTACTGGAATCTGTAGTTGGCAATTCAAGCAAAAGGCTAGAAATGAGAAATCAACTCTAACCCTGCCTCCGCGGCTTCCTTGCCGGTAGCCTTGGGGAAGCATTTAATCTCTTAGTGTTTAGGTAGCTTCCTCCTCAAAACAGGGACAAGCCTTGGTTCTTAATTACTCTCACGGCAGTTCACCGAGATAGGTTGAGAGAGACACAGGTCTGAAAATCATGGTCTACAGAAATCCCACACATTGATACTGATGTCAGGGTAGGAGCACGCTGTTGAAGACGCATTTGATGCCTCGGTATGACCAGCTGAAGCCCCTTTGCTACCTCTATTGATTAAAAGAGTGTCAGGTATGCATTTATGATGGAATTCATCAGAATGCCATTAGAAAGGAAATATAGTATTGTATTTATTTTAATAAAGCTCCCTTTATGACATCAGACTCATTATCCAAGTCTGGAGAATGCTGTGCTCTACAGGGAGCTACCGTTACAACAGCAGGAGGGCAGAGTTGAGCTCTGCTGGGTGCAAAGCGCTTGGTCCATCAGGCAGAACAAATAAAATGCAGGGTACTATAATTCCATTTTCTTTAAAAGTGCCTTGAAATAATATAGTAAAGTAACGTCTGTCGTCTCATATACATACGTGGAATCATCAGTGATGTATCTAGGAAGTAACTAGTCCTCAAAGGAGCAAGTGTTTAAGATTTAACACAGATAAGATTACCAATGGGTCTTTTTAAAGCTATAAATATTTTAAATGCAAAGGCTGTAAAAATGTAAACATGTTGGATGGGAAAGAGATATGAAAGTGAATTGAAACAGAAAGAGGATGAATGAAAAGGTGCACACCTGTATTAAGCCTTTTGATCACACAACTTACAAAAACGGATATAAAAAAATTATCTGCCTTAAAATGCTTATTCCTCAAAAAAAAAAAAAATAGTGGTTTCCTCCTCCACCTGCACTTTACTGAGAAACTCCCATAAGACCCTCCTTTATGACAGCAGCATCCAAACAGATCTGCTCCAAACACAGGACCGCAGCACACTAGAAAGACCACAGTGCTGGTCACCTGCTGATCTGCTCTCAGGTTCGTCCTCTCTTCTGTCTGGAGGGAACCACATGTCCCGACTGGTTTGGCCAATAAGAAGTGAGGGTGCAAGACTAGAGAGCATGGGTGAGGAGGAGAGAAGGGAGGCTCTTTCTCCTTCCCCCGCTTTCCCCTGCTGCAGGTGGCATCTCCAGCTCACTCTATTACTCTCAGCTCCCACCAGGCAGCCCCCCACCCTCACCATGGTTCTAGCTCCCTCCAAGATTGCTCCAGGCATCTGGGATCCAGAAACACCACCTGCACCCATCATCTCTCCAGCCCTAGGGCTGATGTGGCTGCTTCCTGCTGTTGCTGGTCTCTGAGTCGCTCACCATCTCCAGTCTGCCTCCTCAACTCTTGCATCATTTATGTCAACAATGCCCTGTTTGACGTTCTTTTCATTTGTAAGACCTGGAGCGGTTTCTGGACCCTGAGCTAAGAGTCAGGAGACTTTTGTCTATTTAATTTTTTAAAAATTTTAAAAAATGTTTTGAAACATCCCCCAGGTGGTTCCAACGTACAACAAAGTTTGGGAACAATTGTACTAGAAAGCTGGAATGCATGTTTATGTAGTCTTGTGTTTTCTAGAATATTCTAAGATAGTAGGTTTAGAGTAAGAACAGAACATTTTCAGAAATTAACTCAGCTTGTTCTTGGTACTTCTACTGTGCTCTTAACCAGTTATCTTCAATTTTACCCTTTACTTGTAAGCACTATGTGCACTTAATCCATGTAATGCATTATACTCAGTGTCTAAATATTCAATTATCAAACAAATTCCCAGTAGCTAGAGTGGTAAGTCACATCCTAAACACCATGAGGAAAGGGCCTGAGATTAATTAGTTCCAAAGGTCCCTTGGCCAAGGTCTAATGTATCCAAAGTCCCATATCCCCACCTCCACCCTTCTCCCCTGGAGCTCATTGCTGCTTCTGCCTCCTACCTATTTGATTCTCATTTCCCTCCTCTGCTTCCTGAGACAGTTGAATTGAGCTCTCCTGAGTACAGACCACCTCCGCCTTGAATCAGTGTCATGAACCACATATTCCTGGCTCCAGCCCTGCCTCACTCCACAGGCCTCACCTCCCCTACCTTCTGGTCTCCCCACACCCTCACCAACCACTCCCAGCACTGCTCAACAGTGAGCTCACCAGGAACTTTGGCAAACAGGCCCTCACTGGTAGTGACAAGCCACGGGGGGAGAGAATTAGCCCTGAAAATGTGTGTGCCAAGATTGGAACAAGTTTAAAGATGTGACAAGTTTTCATTGCTGCTTCTCATCAAAGAGAATTTTGATCAACCCACGAAAAGAGTATTTTAAAACCACAAATAATGACACTGTGATGCTGATTCAGTGGATCTGGGATGGGCCAGGAGTCTCTTGATTTAAGGAACACCCCCAGGCACTCTCCTGCAGGTGGTCTTCAGGCCACACGGTAGGAGTCCTGTCACAGGTGTACACCATTTCCTTTAACAAAACAAATGGCAGCTACATGGATACGCAGATACTCCTGTTAAATGCTTCTTTCCAGCTGTATAAGAACCTTCCTTCCACAACTAAGAACAGGCAGGGACATGGCTAGCTGAGGAATGGGGAGAGCAGAGAGTAGGAGGGACGGGGGTGGCGGTGGGAAGGAGCCTTCCCATAACCCAGCCTGGTTCAAGTTCTCCAATCCACAAATGGACGTGGGCATCCTACTATCCTGTAGAGGAGAAACCTTGAAGTCAGATGTCACCTCTTACTTTTAGGACCCCTGGGGGACCCAAGGATGATAAGCAAAAAATCAAAAAAGAAGTACAATCTGTTTTCACTCAAACTTGTGAAGGAGTTCTGACCATGTCACCCCAAAATACGCGACTGTGGCATCTTGATTATTTTGAGTTAAATACACTTGAGAAACAGCAAGTGTAAGAAGGACACTCTGACCCTGTTTATTCCTAACAGAAGATAAAACTCCCATGTGAACCACGCCCTCCCTGGACTGGGAAAGAGGAGGACATTCTACACCAGAGATGAAGAATCGGGGCCAGAGAAACCCACAGAAACTTGTTAAGCTGACCCTTATCTTCCTAGTCACTTCTCCACAATTTACTGCCCCAACACAAACTGCTCTGTCCTATCAATTCTTCATAAACGTGTTGTTTCTTTGTCTAAAAGCTATAAAAATTCCTGCTCTGGTTACTCCTTTGGGTCTTCATTCTCTTGTGAGGGCTCCCACATGCATATAAAAATGTGACGAAACTTGTGTGCTTTTCTCCCGTTAATCTGTCTTACGTCTTAGGCCCAGCCGGAGACCCAAAGAGGGTTGAGGAGAATTTTTCATTCTCTACACTTGTTTCCCTTCTTTCTTAATAGTTAAGAAAAAAACTAATTCAAGGACAGAAGTCAACAATAAAAGCAGTAAATATTTATCTTCCGTTAAGAAAAAGAAGTCCAGGGTGCTCAGGAAAGTACTCCCCGCACCCCGAGACCAGCTGTGATCACACACGAGCAGACAGACCACTGCAAGGGCCATCCTACACTCAGCAAAATGTAACTAGGTGGACACAAGTTTACGAAAATAAAACTTCTCTTTGGGATCACCAAAGAGTAGAACAAGAGGAAACCTACAAAGGCTCTAGTTGTGCAGGGCAGGTGTTTAAGCAACCCATGTTGAGCTCTAAGAGTGTGGGAGGTGCCTCAGACCCTGGGGACCTTCAGGGTGAGTCACGGCTGCCAGCTACCACCCCCACCTCCCCAGGACAGGAAACCAAGAGGAGAGAAGCAACGTTCACCGAGCTCCTCCTACACGCTGAGCCACTTATGTGCACCACCTTGTTTAAAACTCTCAACAAGTCTATACTGCAAGTATCACAACACTGCTTACAAATGAGGAGCGTGTCTCAGGTGGATTAAACTTTACCCATGATCAGAACTTGGAAGCAGCAGAGTGGGACTGGAACTCGGGAGGATGCAATTCCAAGTTAGTTCTGCCACCAAGACCTTTGTGGGCTGCAACGAGACCGCACGCCTGGACTCAAGTTCAGCCTCCAACTTACCAGCTGTATAACCTTAGCCACAATAACTAACCTTTCTGTACCTCAGAGTTTGCGTCCTTAAAATCAGAACAGCAACACTACCGATCCCAGAGTTCTCGTGGGCACGGAGGGTTTGGGTCCATAAAAAGCCCTTACACAGCACTTTGAAGACAGGGACCACTCAAGTCATGGCCTGTCCCACCTGGAACGCTTCCCCCTCACACACCCCATGCCTCTTTCCTACACTTCTCTGCCAGAGTTCATTTTTCCCACTACTTTGTCTTTTCTCCAGGGAGAAAGATTTTTAAGTAAAAATCCATATAACCATTCAAGTTCAACATTTTAGTTGTACAGTAATTACGAAGCATTTATCAACACATAACAAGAACACAGCAAGGCTTTAATGACTGTGCAATAAAAAGTAAAGAAGGTAGGAAAATAGGGCATAATTTACTTAGAAATGCAACTCAACATCTAAAAGCCGTTTTAGGCAATGAGATGACCTCAGAAAGAAGAGGTCTGCAGTGGAGTAAAGAACACCATCCTACAAGCACAGAGCTCAGAGGTCTAACAGGAAGCAATTTCAGTTCCTCTAAACCTGTCTCCTAATTAAACTAATTGGTTTCAAATAGGCTAGACTTCTCGTGTGTAAAGTCCTTAATAGTCAGTGGTTTGACAAAACGTACTAGAATACATCCATTGGCTTGCATTTTATTAGAATTAGGGATTCATATTATAATATGCAATTTGATAACTAGCAAAGGAAATAAGGCTTTTCAAATCAGAATAACTAGTCTGTTTACATTTGAAAATCTTCTGATAGAAATGTCATCTGTTTTCCACAGGAGTCCTGCAATTTAAAAATATACTTTAACCAAAGATATTTTTGTTTCCAAATTTATGATTTCTCTCCCCCAACTGCTTTTGACAGAAGGGATTCATTCTGTGTGTTACACAAATTGTTACTCCAGGGTTCAACAAGATCACAGTCTCTCTTAGAGAGCCCCTGATCATGCCCCTGGGGACCAGAATCATGCCACACTCTGTGAATTAATAGGGGCAGGTGTGAACAGTATTTACAGAGTATATTTTCAAGAAAACAGGCACTCCAAAACGACACCTAGGAAGTAGAAAGGTATACATTAACCTGCACTTCAAACCTGATATGATGCCCAAACCAGGTGTGTATGTCTGCCACCTATTTTCCAGCACAGTATTTTCAATATCCCCAATGCTTTTGGCCACCTCTGTGACAAGTGACAGGATTGGCTATGGTCACACCGCAGAAAAAAGGAAGGTCAGGAGGCTGCAGAAGCTCTTCAGTTTGGTTAGAAAAGTAACAAGTTAATAGAGTATCCAAAAGTTGGCGCCATTTCTTTGTGTTTCCTTGAATGACTTGAGTGTCCTTGTGACTTCCTTGAGTGCAGAAGAAGGTAGTAGAGCCTGAGCGTGGCTCTGGGAGTGAGGCATGAGGAAGAACAGAGGGGAGCCTCAGGGGGAACACAGAGGGTGGCAGCGTCTTGCTGGTTACCCGGAGACGCACTCTGGATGAGAGAGAAGAGCAAGATTTGAGGGGCAGGGGGTCAGGACAGGAGGAAACAGAGAAAACACCCCCAGAACTAAGGGCTGCCTCCTCTTCCCTCCACTCTCCCTCTGGCAGGACCCCGTCCTTCCAGGAGCTGACAAACACGGGCTCCACCTTCTGTCCCTTCACTTTCACACCCGCTGTGTACTTATTGGTCCCCACGTCTGTTTTTCCTCTGTAGTCTAGACTGTGAACCTCTCCAGGTCAAGGGCTGGCTTTCTATAAACGCTTGATGAATGAATGAACAAGGAAGGAATGGAATTGAATTCTCTTTGAGCCTGTAGGTCAAATCAGATACATCCTTTATAACAAAGTAACTTCAAAGAAGAGTCACTCAAGGAAACACAAATAAATATCACGAACTTTGATACACTATTAACTTTTACTTTTCTAACCAAATTCTAGCCTTCAGTTCAACGCCCTGAGGGTGGAGATGGGAGAAAAGTATAAAATCTAAGAGAGAGATGAGTGTACAGTAATCATAGCTATTATGGTCAAGCAAGGAAAGATCCCTCTCCCCCCACCCCTTCACCCCCACCTGGGGCCTCCCGTGGGGGGAGGGAAAGAAGGAGCTGTTACATTCTCACAGCTAATCTAAAGAGCCTCAGACTCCAGACTGGCTCGACCCCGATTCTGTTGGAGGAAAGGTTTGTGGTAATAATTACGATTTGTTTAGTCTGTAGTTACTCTCTCATACTTAAACACCCAAATTAGTCTCTTTGGCCAGCCCAACTCAAATCATACTTCTCCAATTTTTCAGGTCAAACATTTCCAAGAATCTCTATAAGACCAAGTATAACAGAGCCAGTTTCCTTAAATGAAGTCCAAACTCACTCCCCTTCCATGGCCACACTGGAAACTGCCAAGCCTGAACCGTAATGGACTGCTGCCCAGGGGCAGCCTGGGGCTCTCGAGAGTCCTGTGACCGTGGATAAGACACGGCCTGGCTAGGTCCTGGTCTTCCTGTCTGTGAAGGTTATAATAACCCCAACTCCCGAGGTTGCTCTGAGGAGTAATGAGTTCATCAAGAAGCCGCCAGCCTAGTGCCTTTCTAGATGAGGGCCTAATATGCTAACATACGTAGACCCGAATCACACAGACATGATTCCTCTAGTTGTGATGATGATGATGGTGATGACCTCCTTTCATGCCCCCTCCCCAGCCAGCCCTAAAAAGGCCACATTTTTGCCTAGGATGGCACTCAACCTGGACGACTCCTAAGTTTCTCTTAAAACAAGATCCAGTTCAAAGGCTACCTCCTCCCTCCCACCCTTCCGGCCTTGGGTCCCCACTCCTCAGCACACAGGCGGATGCCCACGCCCTCATGCGACCACAGTCCTCAGTCTACAGCTTTACAACGACACTTCCCTGCCTCCTTGTCTGAGTAAATTGCATCTCCTGGATTATGACCTCTCTCATGGAGTGAACATCAAAAACCTCCCCTATGGGGGGCACATGCTGAGTTCTTAACTATGATCTCTGGAAACATCCACAAACAGTGTACTCTCAGGACAAAAGCGACACTTTAATTGCTCAAGGGAAAAGGCCAGACTTTTAAGACTCACTTTGAATTTTTACAACCTGTTTAGTCCTTAAGGTTTTGCATCACTGGAAATGGGGATGACACATCAAGCACCCAAATATTACATCATTATAATAAACCAGTCCACATCTTTCTCAGGAGACAAGAATTACTCATGCTCTTACCTCTCCAGTCAGTACATTACCTGCTGTGTTCTGAATTCTGGCAGAAGCTATGTTTTATGAAGTCATTCTTAGACACCACACACACTCACAAATTATGTATAAAGAAGTGTTCACCACACCGATGCCCAGAGACACACACTCCAGACAATATCTCAAACCCTGCTATATGGATGGACTTACAAATATCATCCTCCTACATTCCAGAGGCGAAAGGTCCTTTCACCTGGATCTGTGATGCCGAGTCCACTCAAGCACAGCTTTGAAAAGGAGAACGAATGTGACTTATGGATCAGAGCTCCATACGCCAAGACCCTCCCTACTCTAAGTTCGGTATCAGCTCCACTCCCTTGTTCTTTTTATGCTCCAGCATAAAAAATCTTCTGCATAATTTTAAACCAAAGGAATTGATTCCTCTGAGAGAAAAGGCACTATTCACAACCCTGTAAACCAGGGTTTTCTCAATCTCAGCCCTCTCGCTCTTTGGGAGTAATAATTCTCTGCAGTGGGGGCGCCATGCTCTGGGTTGCAAGATGGTTAGCAGCACCCCTGGCCTCCGGCTAGTAGATGCCAATAGTCCTCTCCCACCAGCAGTGACAACCAAAAACATCTTCAGACATCGCACAATGTTCCTGGGGGCAAAACCACCCCCAACGAATCTAACAAATTGTCACTCTTTGCTAATCATCATTTTAAATTCCCTTTAAAAATTGGGGGCAATGTAGCTCTGAGAAAAAAGATGTCGAGAGAGAAGATCTAGGTTGAAATCCCCATTCTCCTCCAAGATTGTGCGCACCACAGGGCAGGCGGCCTGGCTGGGAACCTGGCTCTGCTGCTTGCACCTGGTGACCACACACAGGGCACTTAACTTCCAGGCCTCGGCTTCCTGGTCTACAAAACAGGGATGACAGCAATCAATGCTACATGAAATTGCTGTGAGGATGAAACAGGTCAACAATGGCAAGTGTCTGGAACGAGTCCAGCAGGTAGTATGCACTCATTAAATACTATCATCACGCACCTTAAACCCCGATGCCTCAGTCCCCTCCTCTGTGGGTGAGAGAGGTAACACTGCACATACCTCACCTCTGCAGGATTAAATGAATTGACACACGACAGCAATTGGCAAAAGTCTGGCACATGTAAGTACTAATAAATACTCATTAGCCCTAGCCTGCATTTTAAGAATATGTAAATAAAGTACTTTTATTTCTGCACAACTAAAGATAATTTACTCTGATCAATCTACAAAGCCCACTTACCCCACCTCACCCCAAGAAAATGCATGACTCTTGACCTGAATAAATATATACATGAATATGTATGTACGTATATATATATACATATTAGTGTCAAGTTTTATTTCAAATTCTAGGATTATCATGTTAGAATTGTCAAGTAAGTGCCTTAACTCAGCACAAGAGAAAAATATCTATTTTTTTAAAAAAAACAGTTCCTGGAAGGGAATAATTGCTCAATATATTAGTTTTGTTTCCTATTGTTCTTATGATCCATGACCCACCCCTGAGCACAGCCCAAATACGCCGTAAGGGAAAGCAGATGAGAGTTCTAGGTGACTCTTAAACACCCACCCCCATCCCTGGGAAACTGATTGGGTGAGCGGGGGGAGAAATGAGACACGCATATTGTGGAAAAGCACCTTGTGATTCCATTACATAATACAGCCACGTACTTACATGCACACACATGCACGTGCACACACCCACACACACACACCTGTTACTGTCACGTTGAGAACCACTGGCCTATAACATCAACTTCAGATATGCAGAATTAGCACTTTATTTTTAATTAAAAAAAGAAGCGTGCTGCCACACTGTACAGGTATGCCTTATTTACAAAACAGATCTCGCTACATGAAAAGTCAGTTCAGATGCTGACTCTCATTGCCCTCGCCTCCCCTCTTCCGCCTTGGATCACACAGAGACACAGTCAAAGGTACACCATGCCCCAGGGGATCTATGTGGAATTTTGGTGTAGTCCAGTCTTCAAAACTACATGCACCTGCTGCTGGTGGGAGGCCGGTCACTACCAACCGCTCTCTAGGAGCCTCAAGATACCCTGTAAGTGGAGAAAGAGTCAAACATTCAAGTCAAATATTCAAAACCTGACCAAAGCCTGGATGGTGTCAGGGCCAAGTTATTAAAGCAAGATTCTACTTGCTACTTCAAGGACCCTAAGAAAGGGAGGTTGAGGGTAAAGGAGCACCCAGAAGGAAAAGACATGAGGTTATAACCTAGAAACTTTATAGAATGAGGCATGCAATATTGAATGACAGAGGAGCTAAGAGCCACGTATCAAGGCTCCCCATAGCAAGGACCAGGATTGCCTGAGAAATCACAGGACGAGAATAAGAGACTTGGATCTCCAGAGAGCCTCAGAGCTAAGGGCCAGCAAAGACTGATTCCACTGAACACTCAACAGGAATTGTCCAAGATCACAAGTTGAAGTAACTGGGTGAATAGGGAGCTAAGTCAAATAAGCAGACCTATGGTCAGTCTCTGACACTGCATTGAAGTCGGCCCTGGCTCTTGGAAGCACTGGGGAGAATCAGGGGAGCGAGCTGGGAGGAGAGCAGGCATGGCCCTGCATCTCCCACGGAGATGACGCAGGACTTGAGTACCACATCACTCAAGAGCGTTTCCAGCCGAAGTCCATCCTACCCAAAAGGGAGGGAGAAATGCCTGTTCATATGTATCAACAAGTGTCAGATGGAAGATAAAACTTGAACTGTTTTCTTGGCTTCAGTGGGTTTCAGAGGGTCAGTAAAATGCATTTCCCCTTGAACTACAAAAGAAGCCTACACACCACATATTCCAAACTATTTAAATATAAATCCTTTATGCTATAACTTAGGTTTCCATGGGAATGGTTTTATGTCTAGAACTTAAAAAGCAAAACACAATAAATATTTTAAGGCCTCACTACAACTGTTAACTAAGAACAAATTCAATTGAAATAAAGCATTAGGAGACACATTATGTCTCCCTGAAATGAATGACCATTTTCATGATTTCAGAAACTATGCATGTTTAACAACATACAGATTGTAATGAAACCACATATGTTATTGTCTTAGATAAGTTATATTTTTGATGGACAACCCAGAATCAAAAGCCAATTCTTGTGAAATTGCTAAGTGAATCTTCTTGTAACTAATGACTGCTCTTATGACAGCCAGAAAGAACATCAACAAGTGAGTCAGAATTAAAGCAATGAAAATCCAGTAAGTAAAGCAAAGTCACCCAAACTTGAGCTCAGAAGAACAATTTAGTGCTACTGTGTGTCCAGCACTCTCTAAGCACTTCAGAAATGTGAACTCACTTAGTCCTCCATATCCATGCCATAACCCCATCTTACAGATGAGGAAACTGAGGCACAGTGAGTGTAGGTTGCCCTAGGTCATATGACTAGTACACAGTAGAGCTTGTATCTGAACCTGGGTGTTCTCACTTCAGAGTCCACACAAATGACAACTGTGACATGCTTCCTCTCCAAACTGAGGTGTCCCCATCACCATGTAAAAACCAGGAATCTTAACCTCTCACAGGTGTTACGTACCCACATTAGAGAGGCATAGCCAAAGTGGCCAGTGGAGGGAGGAATAATTCTGTCAGACTCAGACAGCTCAAATACAAAATACACATATTCAAGCAAAATTCATTACGAACAAAGCATGAGGGAGCTACTAGTTGGGTTTCATAAAGAACTCTGTCATAATTTCTTTTAAAAAGAGAGAGCGTGGAGCCACCCCTGATGGCCTAATGGTTAAGGTTTGGCGTGCTCTGCTTCTACAGCCCAGGTCTGGTGTGGAACCAGACCACTCTTCTGTCAGTAGCCATGCTGTGGTGGCAGCTCATAGAGAAGAGCTAGAAGGACTCACAACTGGGATACATAGCTATGCACTGGGGCTTTGGGGAGCAGGAAAAAAAGGAGGAAGGTTGGCAACAGATGTTAGCTCAAGGTGAATCTTTCCTTAGCAAAAGACAAAAAGAAAAAAGGAGCACAGAAGTGGAAATAAAGCTCTAGGAGAATGATAAATTGTTTGATTCTAATCAACAGTTACCAGTACAGGAAAGCATTACCTCTAGTACCATAATTCTCAAACAGCTCCAACTTGGGAGCTGTATGTGACAACAAAGCAAGCAACATTTGAGGAGCAAGTAATACCCCTGGACCCACACACCCACCCAGGGATAAAGCTCAGAAGAAGGGCCAAGAACAGAACTATCTGACGTGAAATGACTGGTCAGTTCATAAGTGAAATGAATGCCCAGTTGGCCAACCTCTTGGAGTGGACACTGACACACACTGGAGACTCCACAGAAAAAGGAAGAAAGCGGGAGGCAAGTAAAATGAGTAGTCAACCCTGGGCTCAGCATGGACCAGCAGTGGCAGAAAGTGCTGGGGATCAGCCAGTGACAGAACAGGCATGCAAGCAGTGACACCCAAGAGCAGAAGCCAAGCGAGAATGCTGAGCTCCAGACTCTCTGACAAAGAGCAGAGCCAATGATGGCACAATAAAAGGCAGAAGGGCAAGCCTGAAGGACAGTGACCTTAGCACCCGAGGGCAACTAGGGGCCACACTGACGGCATGCCAACCAGAACAATGAGAGACCAGGGAGCATAATCTCCTAACAGAGCAGAATCCACCACTTGTTAAGTATTCACCATGAACAAAAACCTGCATTAGCTGAGCATGTGGCGGGGGGGTGGGGGGGGGGGGGGGGGGGGGGGAAGGATGTACATTATAAGGATACATCCAAAAAAAAGAACACACAAGTGACCACCTATTCTACCATGATGATGGCTGAGACAGGAGATCATCCAACCCCTCTAAGTCTCAATGACATCTTAGGTGAGATAGGAGAGAAGGACAGCCCCCATCTCAGAGGCCGTAGGCATCAGATGAGATAATGCACACACACTGTCTGCTGCTGAGTAATGCTCAAAGGATGTTAGGAATTATCAACACCATTGCTGCCAAATCAACGTCACTATCGTTATCATGCCCACAAAGGAGCGAGCCTACAATCCAGGGGGAAAGATAGCAAGAGTGAAAACCAGTGAAGATAAGGAAAGTTTGGGGACTGCAGAGTGTGGAGACCTGGGTCACTTTCAGGTCTCTCCTACTTCTCTCTCCAGCATCACGTTTGAGGTAAAGAATGACCCAGGACGGAGAACGGAACACCAGATTGGATGGAACAGTATGGTGACCAGCCAAGTTAGGCTGTCCTGGTCATCTACGTCAGCACATGGTCTCTGTGGTTTTATCCACAAATTACTTTTGAGTCAATAATTTAAGGCAGCAGAGAAAGCTCAAGTTTCTAAAATTCCAACTCCCCAAGCAGAGTGGTCATCTCTGACACATGATGCTTTACCGGTGATGTGCACCATGGGACAGAATTATAATTTCCTACAAGGGGGTAGGAACCATATAATATCTTTACCTCCATTGGCTGGCAAAGTTTTTGACACATATGGCAGCCAATGAATACTGGCCACATGAATGAATAACTGAGTTTATGATTTTTATGTCCAAAACTGAAACAGCTGTCTGGAGCATCCACCTATTTAGCTGAGTCACTCAGAGGTTCAAACTACCAAGGTACTGTCAGGAAAAAATATATGCTTACTGTGTTTACAGAAATATTTCTGATAAAAAAATTAAATAGCTAAATATCTGTTTTAACTGGCTTCTGATGCACTGTCTTGAAACATAGGTTAAACATCCCCATTCCCTTTACCCACAGGTCAGACTTACGGCTGTGAACATCAGTGAACGCCCCGAGTCAGAACCTAAGGAAGGGCTAGGGAGCTACTGAGGTGGACAGAGGCCAGCTCCTCCCACGATGAGGACACGCTCCCTGGGCTCTTTCCTCCCCAACTTTCCCTTGAACAATACCTGCTGCTCTCGCTTCATCACCACTGTGTGCACCGTCTTCCTATTCCTCCTCCTTCAAACTTCTCATTTCATCCTCACCTGTCTCTGGATCCCATAGAAACTAAATGCAGAAGCCAGGCATCCCACATCATGGAAGGCTTTCATCTCAAAAATCATCTCTAGTCAAGAAAAGTATTCTTTTCCTTCTGGCCAGAAAACCGACAAAGCACTTTGTTCTCTACGTAACCAACCACTCTCACTTCTGAACTCTTGACGTTATTTTTCGTTCCCCGCTCCCCAACTCTGGGGCACTCTTCTGGATCCATGAGGTTATTCAGAGACTGACCTCTGGAATAAAAGTTATATGACGAACCAACTCCTACCCATTTTTCCCACAGCGGAACACTGTGACGACCCTTTCCGTCACCCCTACATGTTGCCACAGCAACAATAATTACAAACACTGTCCTGTCTTGAATTAACCAATTAAAATAAAATACCATAGGCCTAAGCATTTATTAATTCATGTTTCAATATTTCAGAGTTCATTATAATTTGATTTGAACAAAAGTTTATGCTCCAGCTACTCCTTCGCTCGTACGCTTTATTAAGCGTTTTCTGTAGGCATCGTGCTATTTAAGGCATGAGGATGGATTGAAACAAACAAGCAAACAGAACAAGACAAAGCATTCTGCTTTCAAGGAGGTTACAATCTAATTAGGGAGATGAGTTATGTATATCTCAGAAAAATTCATTTCCAAAACAAATTAAAGATGCAAACAAAATTTCAAGGGCTTAACCCTACTTAAGTGGGGTTGGGGGGTTGCTATTATGAGGGATTAGAGCTCAGAAGCTGTTTGTATGGAAATATACAGTGTTCATAGTAAATGAGTCATCTACTCATCATGCTTCATCATAATGGGCCCCTAAAAGACCACTCCTTGGCAGCATGTAGAACTTAGTACTTAGAAATGTATACTTGAAAGTAATAAATCACACACTAAAAACTTTATGGCTAAAGAGGAGCGTCAGAAATGAGCTCCTCTGCATCGGAGATCCTGAGAGTTAGGGGCTTTGCCAGGGTTTCAGAGCTAGTACATGTTCGCAGAAGACCTGGGCTACACCCAGGCCCCAGACAGCAAGTCCAGGGCTTTTCCCAAAACCCCACGTGGATCTATTTGACTGTCCCTGCCAGCCAGTCTAAGTTCATAGATTTTCTACTCTAAATATTGCCTGAAGTAGTAGAAATAAAGTACACAGAAATCAGCGCTAATACCAACAGGATTTACGCATCATTATAGCAGCTAACTATTTGATCTTCCATTTTTCCCACTTCCAGTTCACCCTGTCCAGTGCGCCCCAGTCAACCCACCGCAAAGAGGGCTTTTCCACATCATTGTCTCTGCTTTCCCTTGCCTTTGGAGTGAAGCTCTTATCCAAGCAATCAAGGATCTTAATATTCTCGAGAGAGGTTCCAAAACCAAAGCATTCTCACCGACCTGTCCTCAGAAACTGACCCATGACTCCAACTGGATGGACCTCATCCTCATCAGGATGACAAAGAAGCCATCAGGCTTCACTCTACCCACTGGTCTGGCCCGGGCTGATCACAGAAGGAGGCACAAGGTAGTGTATTTGTCTTCTGAACATCACCCCTAACAGCGAGGCATGGTCTGGCCATACCTCATAAACACAGCCAGATTCTTTACGCTTCCCACCTGGGCCACCTCTTGGGAGTAATGAATTCACTGAATTTACCAGATACTCTCCGGGGGCAGGGCTTGCCTCACTTGGAGTACAGATGTCTTCCATCACACTGGGACTGGAGCTCCTCGCTTTACCACACATACTCTGTGGCTCAGGAGTCTTGCTCTATAAAATCTCACCCCCTCCAGACTTTGCCTTCTCAGAAGAGGCCCAATATTTTGACTCCATCAGCACTGATCACCTGACAAGCCTCCAGCCCAATGGTCATCCGAACCACTGCTCTGAGTGTCTTCAGCCCCATTATAAACTTGACCACACACTTCAAAATGTCAACTCAATAGTCCAGGCCCAAACGTGGGAAAGCATGGCAAATACGCAGGAAGAAGGTTTCATTTTTACGCCATCTTGACGATGCTTAATATACTGATCGTTGAGGCTGCAGCAGTAAAGGGCCCAAGATGAGCATTCCCACATTTAGGCTCAGCTCCCCACTTCTTGCACAAACTTGTACTTTTCTTATTGCGTTCTCACTCCCCTTCTCAAATAGTTTTCATCATCACTGCATAGAACAAGTCAAAGTAACGTTCAAAATTGTATTACTCATAATGTTAAAGCCAAAGGGGAAAAAAACTAGAATTTCTCTCCAACAATTTCTAGTTACAAAGACATATACTAAATATCTTCTTATACAACTATCTACCTAAATAATATGGCCACAACCAAGAATGCCAGACACACCACCTGAGACTGTCTGCCACATGAATGTAGGATGCTCAGTCTGTGCAATGGTACACAGTCCACATTCTCCCATTAATAGTCACATGGATAGATATCCATGTTGATTACTGTTCTACTACACACTTCGTCTTATCATTTCAACCTATATGTTAGTATGTATATACAATGTTATTTAAACATTTATACTATACAAATCTACACTCCATGAATCAGGAGTTTAAAAAAAGGTATTATGATTTTTAAACAGCATCTAAATCACAGCAAAGAGATGTCTGACTATAAAGAAAAGATAAGTGATCACCACTTTTGTTTTTTAAAAAAATAAGATATGGACTATACACATGGAGACAATTAGTGATATTTAGAGCAGCTCTTTTCAAGAAAGCCGAAATATGTAAGCTGCACAATGAAAGCACAACAGGTGGGGCTGTCACTGATCTTAGGTGAAACTTGATTGAGCACCCCCCCTCCCAAGGAACAGCGGATGGCCAGTGGAAAAAGCAAGTACTCTCAGTTAAATGTTGATGTTTTTAGTATGTCGTTTTAAACAGTGATATATTTGGGTATCAAAATACAAAATAACACCTCTAACTTCTGTTGTAATTTTTTTCTTTAATCAAATTCCAATCATTTCTTGTAATCTTCTAATCCAATAGAGACTGTTTTGCCATTCTGCTGTTCTAAGCACACAAATAGGAGAATGCACCAAATGCCAACTGACATTCTAACAATATATTGAAAATGTTTCAAGTATGTCTTGGAATTGCTGCTTCAGAGATCTCTTTTAACTTCAAGATAGATATGTACATCCTCCTTAAATTATCTTTAAAAAATATTAGGGGCCAGCCCAGTGGCATAGTGGTTAAGTTTGCATGCTCCACTTTGCTGGCCTGGGGTTTGTGGGTTTGGGTCCCGGGCATGGACCTACACACTGTTCATCAAGCCATGAGGTGGCAGCATCCCACATACAGAATAGAGGAAGATTGGCACAGATTTTAGCTCAGGGACAATCTTCCTCAAGCAAAAAGAGGAAGATTGGCAAGAGATGTTAGCTCAGGGACAACTTTCCTCACCAAAAAAAATATATATATATATATTAAAGAAGATTAGGAACAGAGTTAAAATATTTCTGTTATCAGAAAAGTACAATTTATTCCTACCCTCTATCGCCAGATCCTAAGTAGGTTCCCAGTCAACGACAAAACATTCTTCTTTCCCAACCTTAATTCCATGGCAACTGATTTGTTTGTTATTTCTTTTTTTCAAAAGAAAAATTAATCTTGGATGTAGATTGTCAAAAAAATATTTTGAAGTTCATAGTAAATAGGTTCGTAGACAAAGAGAAACAGCTTTTACTGATCTAAGGAAACAGTGCCTGAACTCACTGTGAACGTGTTTCCAGTACTACTCCTTGGCATGCCGTCCTCAAAGTGAGGTGTATGAACCCTGGGGGGGCGGGGGGGGGGGGAGTGGTTTCAAGGCCTGTTAAGGAGGGCCACAAGGCCAAAACTTTCCCCCAAGTAATTCTAGAAGGTTATTTGCAGATTTTGTCCTGTCACAAATTTACAATATTTTAAATGTTTTCAAAAATTATTTCTAGTGTCCAAATATATCAAACAACTATAAGTTAGAAATTAATATTTCATTCTAAACTAAAAGAAAGTTTATCACTTCTTTATATTTAAAGATTCATCATTGGTTTTAAAGGGGAAATTAGATACTTTGCTATTATAAATGTGGCTATTAAAAAAAACTGGAAAATAAATGTTGGCAGGAGTGTGGAGAAATTTGAACCCTTGTACATTGCTAGCAGGAACGTAAAATAGTGCAGCCACTGTGGAAACCAGTATGGCAGTTCCTCAAAAAGTTAAACATAGAATTACCATACAATCCAGCAATTCTAGCATATGCATTCAAAAGAATTAAAAGCAGAGACCAGAACATACATTTGTACACCTATGTTCACAGAGCAATATTCAAAATAGCCAAAAGGTGGGAGAAACCCAAGTGTCCACCAATGGATGAATGGACAAACACAATGTGGTGTCTATATACACTGGAATATCATTCAAACCTAAAGATGAAGGCAATTCTGATGCACGCTCTAACACAGATGAACCCAGAAGACAGTATGCTAAGTGAAAGAAGCTAGACTCAAAGGACAAATACCATACGATTTCACTTAGATGAGGTACCTAGAGTAGTCAGACTCAGAGAGAGAGAGGGTGAATGGTGATCACCAGCGGCTGGGAGCAGGAGGAGGAGTTGTTGTTTAAAAGGCATGGAGTTTCAGTTAGTGAAGATGAAAAAGTTCCGGAGACGGATGGTGGTGATGGGTGCACAACAATGTGAATGTACTTAGTGCTCCTGAACTGTACACTTAAAATCGGTTCAGGTGCTAAATTTTATGTTATGTGTATTTTACCACAATCAAAAAAAATCCAACATATAAAAAAGGGGGGACCTGCCTCTTCAACCTACCACAGCTGCACTATCCACGTTCAAGATACGAAAAAATGGTGAAACTGATGCACCAGAGGTCTCCGATTCATGGAAGGGAAGAATCTACCAAAGCGAGGCGGGGAGGGGGAAACTGGGTAAAACTGTAAATAGACAAAAATACGAAAGTTATCTTTTCCTTGTCCTTAATAGATATTAGTAATTTACGTCATTGTGTCTTATGCAACAAAACATTTTCAAATAGTTAAGTTGTAGCATCATCTTGAAATCACTAAGAATTTAAAGGAATAGGAAGCGAACATTTTTAAATGCAGACATGATGAGCACTTTAAAAGCCAATTATTACAGCTTCTCAAACTAGAAATGAAAAAGTTGCTGGAGCACCTCATAGGGTAAGCGATTGTATTCCATTAGCTGGAAGAGCGCACACAATAACCGGGACGTAAGAAAACCTTGTACAGTTGACATTACTGAACGCCTGCTGGATGATAAGTCAGTTTAAAAAAAAGTGCAACAAGGCCACTTTCCAATGATGCAGGAACTCCTCAATAAAGATTTGGCTGCAAGTGTGAAGACTGAATTAATATCCCACCTGCAGAACCGCACCTTTGCCTTACAAATGGATTAATCTAGAGACGTGATTGAACTTGCTTTTTCTTTTGTATGAGGTGACTACTTGGTGCTTATACTGATTGAAGATGTTTTTAATGTGACTCCCTGACAATAAACAGTGGTGCTGAAAAAGTCAACGTGCTGAATAAACTTTCTGGGATCTCACGGTTTATCCTTGGAACAAGTAGGTTGATGCTCGTACTGCCAGTGTAAAAGCAAGTTGGGGCCAGCCCGGTGGCGCAGTGGTTAAGTTCGCGTGCTCCACTTCAGCAGCTGGGGGTTCGCTGTTTGGATCCCAGGCACAGACCTACACACGACTCATCAAGCCATGCTATGGCAGCGTCACACATACAAAATAGAGTAAGACTGGCACAGATGTTAGCTCAGCAACAATCTTCCTCAAGCAAAAAGAGGAAGACTGGCAATAGATGTTAGCTCCACACCAACCTTCCTTGCAAAAAGAAAGCAATGGTGGGTAAAACTGCTGGTGCCTTAGCTTGAATCAAAGCAGTAAACTGTATTAGTAGTCATCGTGTTCTCCGCTGCCACTCATCTGCACTTAAAAAAGGGCCAGTTTAACTTTAGAATGCCCTTGATGGAGCAATAAAAATTGTATTAATTTTTGACCTTTTATTTCTCATCTTTTTGACACTGTATGTGAAGAAATAGGAAGGACAATGAAGCACTTCTGCATCCTGACTCACGACTGTCACCTCAGGGAAAAGCACTCCTGAGCGAATGAGCTGGACCAACTGGTTTTTCATGGAGCACCGTTTTCAGTGAAAGAAGGACTGACAGACAAACTACAGTTATGTATATTTGAGCTTTTGGGGAGATATTTCTCAAAAGCAAAATGATGTGAACCTGGGCATTGCACAGAAAACAAATGACAGTATTTGTTGCCAATGATACAGCAAAAATTAAAATTTTAGAAAACTTGTACCCACCACTGTGAGCTTGATAGCTTCCCAATACTTATACCCTTCTGAAGAAATGGAGGGGAGTATCAATGTACGAGGTTTTTGAAATTGTGAAGTGAAATGTGTCAACATTTAGAAGGTTAGCATAACTCAGTGACCAATGTTTGCCAAATGACCAATGTATGATGTTAAAAGATCATGCACAGATAGAAGATCTATTCAAAGTACAGCACAAACCAGTGAATTGCAACGTAGCAGAGTATGCAAATTTCATTGCAATGATTTCAGATTCCCCACTGCAACTAACCTTTAAGTAACCACCACTTATGGAGACATCTTTCCCATGATTATTACGTTATATAGGATTCAGTCTTGCTAGCCAATGCTAGCTTTAGAGATCCTCCTCGCTGGCTTGATGAAGTAATCAGTCAGGTTGGGAAAGTCCACATGATATGCAACTGCAGGGACCTCTAGGAAAAGAAGGTGACCTCTAGGAGCTGAGGGTGGCCTCCAGCTAGTAGCCAGTAAAACCCTTCAGTCCTACAGCTGCAAGGAATAAATTCTGCCAACAACCTGAGTGAGCTTAAAAGCAGATTCTTCCCAGTCAAGCCTCCTGAGAACGCAGCCTAGCTGGCATCTTGATTGTAGCTGGTGAGATTCTAAGAAGAGGACTCAGCTAAGCTCTGCCTAGGTTCCTGACCCACAGAAACTGTGATATAATAAATGTATGACAAAGAAAGGAAGACCGAAACAAACATCACTCGTTGGATTTGCATGTAGTATACGAAAAGCATATCTACAACTACTGAAAAAGCTATTACAATGTTCCTCCCTCTTCCAACTACATATCTATGTGAGACAGGATCTTCTTCATACATTTCAACCAAAACAACAGATTGCAACAGACTGAATGAGAAAGCAGATTTGAGAATCCAGCTGCCCAAGAAGCAAACATCAAAGAGACTTACACAAAATGTTACACAGTGCTACTCTCCTTACTAAATTTTTCTTTTGCTTTGAAAATATAGCTATTTTTCATGAGAATAAGTAATCTTGACTTGCTATGGGTTCATTGCTATTTTAAATCAATTAAATAGATTTTTAATTTCTCAGTTTTAATTTCTAATATGGTAAACAGAAATAGGTATAATCCACATAAAAAGCTCTTTCAGATCCTCTAAAATGTAAGAGTGAAAAGGGGTGTTGGAAACAATAAGTTTGAGAACTGTCACAATGTTTCTATTTCCTTTGCTCTGCCACATGAATACTCCCCACTCCTTTCTTTCATTTATCTAAATTCTATCCATTTTTCCCATTTAGCCATTCCAGCCTACTGTGAGCTCTCTCGCTTCCTAACGCCAGAAAACTACTCTGGCACCTGGTTGTTGCTTTCTTCCTTTTCAATATGTACACATCTCTCCAATTGGACTGTGAAGCCCTGAAGGAAAGCAACTGTGCTGCATGGCACATGACAGGTGCTCAAACACACCCACCTGCCATCTCCGTGGCTAACTTAATTACAGACTGGATAGGAATGCAAATTCATACCAGCCCCTTCACCAAGCTTCAGTCAATACGTGACGAAGCGAGACCACCAAGGGCATGGGGTGGGATGGAATTTAGGACAAACACACGTCTCAAAAAGGCTACCTGAAGAGACAGACAAGAACAGGCACAAATACCAAAATGTTTATGTGGAAAAGGTAGTTAGTAAGTGATATCAGACCATAAGACCTCCATTTCTCAAAAAAAAGAAAGAAAAAGAAAAAACACAGAAAGTTTTCCATGAACAATTTCGAAGCAAAAACTTGAAGAATATAGAAAGTAACATTTTGGGGAAGGCAATGGGGAAGCAACAGAATTCCCCCAATGTTTCTTATTGCAAAAGAGGGGAAAATTCATTAAACTGAATAGCAATTCAAAAATGAGTTGAATTATCCCCTGAAAAGATCTGTTAAGGTCCTAACCCCTGACACCTGTGAAGAGGGTCTTTCCAGATGTAACCAAGTTAAGCAAGGTCCTTAGGGTGGGCCCTAATCAGATGTGATGGGTGTCTGCATCAGAGGAGAAGAGGTGCAGAGGGAAGACAGCCATGTGAAGATGGAGGCTGAGACGGGAGATACACTGCCACAAGCTGAGGCGCGTCTGCAGCTACTAGAAGCTGGAAGAGGCAGGAAGGCTCCTCTCCCAGAGGCTTCAAGGGGAGCATGACCTTGCCAACCCTTTGATTTTGGACCTCTCGTCTTCAGAACTGTGAAAAAATAAACTTCTGTTGTTTAAGTCACCCAGTCTGTGGTACTTTGTCATGGCAGCCCTAGGAGACTAAGACCACAATAGAGAGAGGGCCTCCTCATCATCCAGAGGAACATTTCCAAGTAGCCCTCCCCACCCACAGGCAAAAGTGGAGCAAAAGAAAGAAGATCTCAATTGCAAACCTAGTTGCAGCGACCAAAAAAACAATTTTTTTTACCAGAAATTTCTGAACTGCAGTTAGATTTTTTTTTTAAGATTCTGGGAAAATGTCTCTGCTCAAACACTGCTGTCAAAACTCAAGCCCACTGAATCTCTACAAATGTGCCTATAAAGACAGAGAAAAGGATTATTTATCCATCTTGCATTTCCTCAACTCCTTGCTACAAAAGGAAGTAATCCAGAACCTAATATTTAAAGTTATCAATACTATTACTATGTCATGATAAAAGAAAAACGGGATGACAAGTAAAACTCCTTCAATTTCTTCAAGAGTTTATCAGGCCACACAGACTTCTGGGCCAAGATGACTCTTAGCTTACATGCTGGCCATTCACAAGTCTCCAGATTCCAATCTTATCTATTACACACACAGGGCACTTGGCATTATAATCCAAAGAAAAATTCCTTTAGACACTTATAATACATACTTGATGCTAGGAATTGAGCTTTCCTAATTTACTTTACTCAGCTTCACACTTTATCTCAATCCATAAAACAATGGGATCCTAGAGCTGTGGTGATTTCCAGAGTCGCCTGACCTTATGACCCGTCCAGTGTCCCCTAAAAGTCAGGTAGACCCAGGAGTTTTCTAACCATTGACCGTAACCCATTAGTGGGCAGTGAAATCAATTTGGTGTGTCTCAACTACTTTTTTTAAATGAAACAATAGGATAAAGAAATCGGAGGGTATCATTCATATTAAGGGCAAGTACCCTCATGAAACTTTTATTTCAGTTGTGTGTGTGTGCTGTGGGTACTGGGTCATGAAGGAAAAACCTATCATTACTGTATTTCTCAGTCCAGATCTTGGCAGGCAACAGATGGTTCACTGAAATTAGGCACTTAGGAGTTTAATACAGAAACTATTCATGAAGGGAAACAGGAAGGGTAGTGCTCAGAACAGTGGTGACCTTGCCATCATCTAGGACCAAGGGGCCGGGGAAAGGAGTGGATGCTGACACAGGGGAGAGAGGCAGATGGGAAGGCTTGCTGACAAGGAGTGATGGCCTTTAGTAAAGGAGGCAGCCAACCCACAGGGACCTGGCAGGTTCCCAGGAGCTGAGCACCGTCCATTCTCCTGCCGCCGCCTCCCCATTACTGACTCAAGCAGAAGCCAGAGACAGAGACAGTCCACACTGCCCAGCCTCCTTAGTCACAGCAGAGCCTGGAGAAAGGTCATTAGTGGGTCTGGAGGGGCAAACATATCCAGCCACCAGGAATCTCTATCAAAAATGTCTGCAAGCCATCGACATAGTCCATACATTCATCGACTTAGTCCATACATGCATCGACTCAGTCTGACCGCTTTTATGTCTGCACAACACGTCTTTTCTACACCTGCCCTCAAATCCCAATCTCGAATCAAGGCTCTAATCCAATGGCAAACAACCGATGCAAAAGATTAGCACTTTTGTGAACTCATGATTTATGACCTCAGCCAGGTCCTCCACAGTCCCCAGCAACGCCTTCATCTGTCCGTGGTCTCCCCTTGCCTGTCCCTATCTACGGGGCTCCGTGAGGGCACAGAGTATGTCTGACTTGTTTGGCAACCCTAGGCTTCGGGGCCTAGAACACAGCTGTAGCACTGAAATGTCTGTTGAATAACATAAATCTCAGGCTGCTCCCTCCCCTCCATTTCCACCCACAGCTTCCTCACCACATCCAGTCAACTCCCAAGTCTGATTACTTTGCCCCCCAAAGCTCAAAGCCCATTTCCTCTTCTGCCTCAATCATCTAACCTCCACTCCCACAGCAGGGACCTGGGCCAGTTCCTCCACCTCCAATCCTAGCTCCCTCTGTCTCCACCCTCCAGGGCAACTGATACAGAAGGCAAATAGAACATCACCACCCAGCCCAGAAAGGTCCTTGACTCCTCAAGCTCTTCAGCGCTTCATAACAAAGGCCTCCTGGCTTTGACCAGCCTTTTTCCTGCAGCCTCATTCTCCACTACTCCAGCCCACAAGCGCCCTTGGGAAACTTTCCGTAATCATATCCTCTTCCCCTGCCCAAAGAACCACTTGTCTATCTTCAGTCAGTGGCAGGCTGCTTCCCCCAGACCCCTCTGCTGTCCTAGCAAATGTCCCTGCATCCTTCAAAACCTGCCCGGGTATAACTCTGAGTGAACCCTACATGACTCCCCATCTCCCTGGCTCCAAGCAAAGTCAACGTGACCGCGCCCTCTGCCCATCACCCTTGGGCTCCTCTACCACCCTGCATTTTGTTTATTTACATTGTTCTCTCTGCCCTTTGAGTCTTGGAGCCTGATGGGAACAGGAAGATGCCTTATTTTATTCTATACCCCGAGCACAAAACACAACGCTTGACCAAAATCGCTCTCTAAATCTTCTCAAGTGACTGAAGGGACATTTGATTGTCAGTTGCCACCGATGACTGAGGCAAAGCAACCAGTACTTGGGGGTCTGACTAAGGCCTCAGTGAATACACGACACACTCTTTAATGTGATGTAGATGGGGTTAAGAGACTGCAGTTATTTCTCATCATTCTTAACTCAGGTACCCCACTATCTCTGCATCCCTTCGCCAAAACAGCCCACTTAGACCTATAAAGAGGAAGGAGTACAAGTTCTATGTGTATATCCCTTGTCAAAAGCCTGTGTTTGCTTAGAGGTCACTCTTTCTAGGGTTGATGTCTCTATAAAAGAATAGTGGCAAAACTTACCCTAAACCTCTCTAAAAAGGTATCAGAAGTCTCTTACTGGAGCGCCCCATAGCTCTTAATTTCTGCCTCAAAGGGAACAATAAAATGGGTCTGATTTTTCCCATTTCCCATCAGCGTGGTTCTCTGGTCTTGCTGATGGTGGCTTAGCCAAGAGTTGTGGACGTGTCTTCTCTTATCTGCCATCATCACCAAGTGGGCCCCACCAGCTCCTCCTCCAGGGCCTAGGATCACCGGCCAGGTCAATAACCTCAGCCGAGGCAGAGGACAGGAACAGTACAGGGCATATTTATCTGGATGATACTTGGCACTGCATCTGACAGAGACTAACGGAGACTGAAGCCTTTTTACCAGCCTATCTCTTGGTATCTACAATTCCACCTCGTCGCAATCCAGAAAGTGCAATCCAGCAATCAAAAGAATGGGTGAGCCCAGAGATGGCAGGCAGATCAAATTTGGCAGCCCCTGAGCACAGATACCATGTCTTTCAAAAATAAAGACTGCACCCAAATCGAGATAATCCAGAATTATTTTTAAAATCAACATGAAATTAATGAATAGGACACTGAACATCAAACATTGTTCAAATATGAGACATCACTGCAAAAATCTTCACAAAGCAAAAACATTATGAAGTCCCTTCATTCAAAATCTACAGCTACAGAGCACTGGGTCTCAAAATCTGAGAGGCGAGTCAACCCATCAGAATTGGAAGCTGTTATTTAAGACAATCAACGTAGCAGATAAAACGGCCCGCTAAACTACTGCCGACCAATGTGGATATGATGAGGTATTTGAAGATAATCAAGAGAAAAGTTGCACTTGGACTTTTTTAAAAAACTGTACCACATATAAAGATTTCAAACTACAAAACATTGTGTTGAATACAAGGTCATTCTCATTTTTATGAAAGGAAATGATGTGAAATTTGATACAATTTAACAAGCATTTATGGCACATACTATATGTCAGATACTGTGCTAAAAACAGGGATAGGAAAATAAAAGCCTCATTCTTTGTTCCTGAAATGTTCACAGCACAGTGGGGAGACAAAATGATTGCAGGACGTGGCAGAGCCTGGCTAGTCGCTCTCCTATATCCTAGCAGACTACATTCCCAAGCCCACCATATCTAGACAGCGCACACGGCTAATCTCACCAGTGGAATACTGACACAAGTGATTTCTGCCACTTCCAGGCCAGGCCCCAAATCTCCCATTGCATCCTGCACACTCTTTGCTCATCAGTCAGCACAGTGCAGGGATGTAGAGAAAACTCCAAGGCCACAGGGAGCCAGAGGCCCCACCCCCACCCAGAAAGAGAACCATTTGCCAGAATAAGCCACTGTCATTTGAGGTTGTCTATAAAGTTAGTAGACCCTGGCTGACAGACAGTATAAAGTAAGATGTAGTTTTCAAAAAAAAAAAAAAAAGTATAAGTGTGGGGAGCTCTGGGAACACAAGCCCTGGGAAAGGGAGGGAGGGGCTTCCTAGGGAACAAGAAGCTGGAGATGCATCCTGAAGGGTGGGTGGGGTTTACCTGGGGTGGGGAAGCATGAGAACACTACATTGCATGTAGGAATTTAAAGGAGATACAAAGATAGAGAAGACACTGAACAGGGAGCAAAATCTGGGTTTTGACCTAAAAGCAATGGGACCATCTAAATATTCCCAGCAGTGTTCCAGACACCATCAGATGCAAGGCCATAAGGTTAAGGGTCTGCTGCAATTCCCAGTAGAAGAAATGAGAAATGGCACAGCTTTGGGGCAGACAGGAGGAAGCAGATCTAAGAAATATCACTTAGCATCAAAGGCATTTTCTGACCAACCAGACATGTGGTGGCATATGAGGAAGGAGAAATCATTAATGGATGAAGGATTTCCAGGTTTCTAGCTTAGAGAGCCAAGTGAAGGATGGCGGCAGAAACAGAGACACTGGCCACAGGAGAAGGAAGACAAGCAGATTTAGAGAGAACAGGCTGGGCTTGAACTGCCTGTGGGTAGTTCATCGAGGTGGGGAGGTCCAGAGGCAGGTGGATGTTGGAGTCTACAGCAAGTTCAGGGCTAGAGGTGTGTATGTGGGGGTAGCTAAAGCCATGGAAAGGATGGGATCCCACTGAGAGAAAGGCCAGAACCCTGAGGCACCAGAACACATTGAAATAGTGTTGGGAGCACTTGCAAAGACTGAGAAGAAAGAGATATGATTAAAAGTCCTGGAAATCTCACGAGAAGAGAGAGTTTTACTTATTTTTTTATTTTTTTAAAGATTGGCACCTGAGCTAACAACTGTTGCCAATCTTCTTTTTTTCTTTCTTTCTGCTTTTTCTCCCCAAATCCCCCCAGTATATAGTTGTATATTTTTAGCTCTGGGTCCTTCTAGTTGTGGCATGTGGGATGCCACCTCAGCATGGCCTGATGAGTGGTGCCATGTCCGCACCCAGGATTCGAACCAGCGAAACCCTGGGCCGCCGCAGCAGAGCGCACCAACTTAACCACTCAGCCACAGGGCCGGCCCCGAGAGAGTTTTAAAAGGTGGGACATGATCAAAAATACAGATGGAAAAGTAGGCATGGGTTTTAGCGACCAGATCTTGACAATCTCATTGAGAGCAGTCTAGCTGGGGAAGGTGTGACAACCAGGGTAACCAAGTGGTTGGTGAGGCCTTAACAGAAATATTATCTGATTTTCCAAAAATCCTCCTCTTTAAGCTCATACACATATTTTTAGACTCATGCAAAGAGAGTAAAATGTGAATGTGTTTGTAATAAAACCAACGGCTACATTAAGAAAGCATGAAAATACCTTAGGGTGGCCCCTCAGGGCCTTCGCAACTTGATTCCAGTCACCCTTTGCACCACCACGCCTCCCCGGGCTCTGCCCAGCTCTTCATGACTCCCTCACCAAGTTGATGCCGTCTCACTTTGTTCCTTCTACTTGGAATGCCTAACCTCACTTTTCCTCCCAGTAAATTCCCCATCATCCTTCAAAACAGCTTCAGTGTCTCCAGTTTCAAAGAGCATTCCTTGTCTACATTGTATCCCAGTGAGTAGACCACTGGAGCAAAATTGGCTGATTCACATGTGTGCCTCATCCCCAGGAGGCTGTGAAACTCAGCAGAACCAGGGTGGTGACTGGTTAATCTTCACATTCCTATCACCTAGGATAACATTGTGACCCGATACATTGGTGCCCCACCGCCTCCACCCCCAAGAACTAGACCTACTGTTATTCAGCTCCTTGTATAATCCTCTCCCTTGAATCTGGGCTGGACCTGTCACTGGCTTTAACTAATAGAACATGACAGGAAACATCATGCCAGTTGCAGGTCTGAGCATTAAGAACATCTGGCAGCTTCTGCTTTCGCACCCTCTGGAGCCCTGAGCTGCCAAGTAAGAAGTCTAGCTCCTCTGCTGTAGAGGCCAGGGGAAGATGATCCTGAGACTAACACGAAAGGGAACCCAGGAACCCAGCGACAGCAAGAACTGAGGCTCCAGACAAAAGCCCCAGTGAAGCCATTGCAGCCAGCCCCCAGCTATTGAAGCCATCCTAGCTGGGGCACCACACATGTGAATGAAGACACCAACCCTGAAGATCCCGGACCTAGGAAACAGCACACTGAGCCTTCTCCACGTACTGTTGGATGTTATTTCAAGCTACGTCATTTTGGGGTAGTTTGTAACAGAGCAAGACATAAATGTAACAGACAACGATGGACACATGGTAAAAGAACTACTTATTCTACAAGGAATTTATTGACAGCCTGCTAAGTAAGGGGCATTCTTGTAGATGCCAGGCGTTCAGGAATGACTAAAATGGACAAAGGTCTCCACATTTACTGGACCAACATTCCAATGGGGAGAAACAGACAATAAAGACGGTTGAAATAAGCAGTACGGGAGGGAGGGATGAGTTCTGTGGAGAAAAATAAAGCAGGAGAGAGCAATACAGAGGACGGGTAGAGGGTTGCAATTATTAATAGTGTGGTCAGGAAGAAAGGAACAATCTTTTAAATGGAAAAGATGAGGGAGCCAGACACGTGGATCAGCGGGGAGAATATTTCAGGCAGAGGAAACAGCACATGATGTGACAGCCTATCTGGCATGCTTGAATAACAGCCCGGGCACCAGTGTGCTGGGGAAGAGTGAGAGGGGGTGGAAGCCGAGGTCTGAAAGGCGAGAGACACTGTGTCAGGGTTCCAAAGACCACCCAGGGCCAGTGACGCACTAGGAGGACTTCCAGGACTCAGCACACAGGCATCCTCAGCTATGACTTTAATATAACAGTGGGACACACCGCAAAGGCAGCAAAGGGAAAAGGCGTACGGGTGAAGCTGGGGAAACTGGGCACAAGCTTCCAAGGGTGCTCCCCTGGTGGAGGGGACACACACAATTCCCTGAGCAACAAATTCCAACACACGTGAAACAGTGTCTACCAAGGTGCCTCATTAAAGTCTCAGCATCTGACGTTTTCACTGGGGGCTGGTCAAGTAGCCAAGCATGCACAAAAATTCCAGACCCCAGAAAAAGAGCAGGTGCTCAGCATAAACCATACCATTTGCATAAACAGTTTTGGCACAGTGAGCCATTCTTCTCAGGGAACAGTGGAAAGCCACACAAATCCGAGTTCCAGGATGCCAGTCAAGAGCCAGCCTTGCAAGGAGATCTAAGGACAGCAGCCTCAGGCCTGCTATGTTAACTTCTTCTGCACAGGCAGCCAGGTCATGGAACACCTTACAGGCCATCTGGGAAATGGGAGCCACGGAGAGATGGATCTTGAAGACGAACGACATGACCTAACTAGAACTGCACTCTAGCTGCCGGGTTGAGAAGAGACTGAACTGGGGTGAACAGGGGCAGAAACAGGAAAACTAAAGTCCAATGCGTCTTTCCAAACCCCAGCCCACTAACAGAAAAGAGTGTGAGAAGTGGTCAGATTCTGGGTATATTGTGAGAACGAAGCCAACCTGATTTTATGTGGCTCATAAGAGGAAAAGAGCAGTCAGGATGATTACGAGGATTTCTGGCCTGAACGACCAAAAGCACAGCACCGCCATTTAATGAGACGGGAAGAGTGTGGGAGGCGTGAATCTGGAGGAGGGCATCAGGCTTCTTTCTGGGACAGGCTGAGTGTAAGACGCCCACTTGCCATCCAAGCAAAGGCGTGAAGGGGAGGGCTCTATGCAGGGTTTGGAGTTCAGGGGGGAGATCCGGGCTCGAGCTACACAGGTGATATTTGGACCCATAATGCTGGGTGAGCTCATCAAGCAGCGCCCAAATCTCACTGAAAAGCCCAGCTTGGTGTTCACCACTCCTTGTCAGCCCATCATCCATCCAGTACTGAACATGGAGGTGGTTGCACCAAGGGTGCAAGCGGAGGCTGACCTCCACCTGTTCGAGAACTCAGCCAGTTCTTGCTCACGTCTAGGTGGAAGATTTAAGATTTTAAAGGCTCTCTCTACCACTTGTGGATACCAAAGAGGAAATGAAGCTCCCTTTCTGATGGCAAAGTTCTCAACAGAACAGAAGCAACATGTCTAAGAATGTCAAGTTAAGGATTGCCTGGGGTCTGAGCTCCAGATGAGCGGTTTCCGAGAGCAGCTGAGAGAAGCCATCACAGGAGCTTCAGACCCGAACCATCCATGGAGGGAAGTCACTTGTGACTATTCAAAATTCAAATTAAGAAAAATTTAAAATGCAGCCCCTCAGTTGCTCTAGCTACATTTGATGCATTTAACAACCATCCGTGGCTAGTGGCTACCCCATGGGAAAGCACAGATCTAGAAGATTTCCGTCATCGCAGAAAGGTCTACCGGGCTGCAGCGCTGCAGACTTTCCTAGAGAGACTCAATGCTCTGCATTCATAACAGACTCCTCCGATGACTTTATGAAGCAATCCTCTCGGAAAACAGTTTCATAAAAATCTGACATTGTCATTTGTCCAATTTCCTCAAAGAGAACCTATGGCACAGAATGCCCTGGCAATGAACACCTGGTTAACTAAGCCATGTCAGCACAGTGCTCCAAACTACAAGTCAGGGCTGTGGCTCCAGCCCACAGGGAACAAATCACTTACTCAGACAAAGTAAACTGCAGCCCAAACACGAGTCAGCAAACCCTATCTGTAGGTCACTGGATTATACACAGACAGGGTGTGTGTGTGTGTGTCAGAGGAGAGAGAAGAGGCGGTCCAGGGGCAAAGAGCAACAATGCATTAAGCAGGTCCTAAGTATGAAAAGAACAGAGTCAGAAGTTAAGCATGAGGATAATAACTCGTACTCACTGTGGGGGAGGTAATAATGGAGACTAGAGCATAAGGTTTCCTTCTAAAGAGAAAGAAGTGTCCTCAGCTCTAATGATGGTTGTTATGTGGGGAAATAAAGCCCAGTATCGTCAGAGCTTCGGATTTGCTTTTCCCCAAAAGCAGCCAGAAATCTGGATTTTTGCATGAAATCTCAAAATATTTAAATGTGACAACCAAGTCAAAATATAACACTGAGCAGAACTAAAAAACCACATCTGTGGGTCACAGCAGGCCCCACGAGCAGTGGGTGTGCAAACTTAGAGGCTGCTCAATGCAAGTGGCAGCAACAAAACCAAGCAAGGAGCATGCGCCACGCTGAGGGTGGGTCAGGCCTGTGCACACGCTGGGCAGAGCATCCAGCCCCCACTTCAGGGGAGGGAGAACTGAGCAGGAGATAGCGCACTCCAACCAGTCAGCGCCCGATCAGCGGAAAAGCATCCTGGGAATCCAGTGTGGTCCTAGTTTATGTACACAGGACCCTTGAAATCTGGCCATAAGACATCAAAAGCTGAAAAGTTCAGGAATGCAAGACTTCTAGCATGCTGAAAGGAGGCTAGTCCCATATAGTATCATACAAGATTCTTGTTACTGTACAGATTCTTAGATTCTGATCCCAAAATGAATCAGCAAATGGAGTTGTTTCTCTTGTTCAGATCTGAGAAGCTGGTCTCAACTTGTGAAACAAATTATTCAAGATATCTGAATACAGAAGAGATTCATTTTGAAAAGTCTATCAATGGGTTTTTTTTTTTTGCTTTTAAGAAAAAAGATATTTTCATACACAGATCCACAAATGTGCTTCTTAAAAATTCCAGCATACCTACTATCCCATAAGCTCAATGTTCATATTGTCTCATTCATTACAACTCTTGAACACACTGTACACTCTCGTTAGTAGACTAGCCTTTCCCTTATTCACTTCATCTTCTGTGTATGTGTACATATGCATACATATATATGCATATATATAATGAATGTTCAATTTAATCAACTATTTGAGCACCTGCTCTGAGAATCCATTCAGGCTAGGAGTAGAGGGACAGTCGCTAATAACAGGTTGGTCTGTAGGTGTGTAAGACAGTATCTGCCGCCAAAAGAGTTTAAAATCAAACAAGTTCAGTGATACCAAAAGATGGTAGTAGATTAATGGTCCTCAACCCTGGCCAGGAATTTGAATCATCTGGAGGGCTTTTCAAAATGCCTCTGGCCAGGCTCCACTCCAAACCCAGTGAATAAGAATCTTGGAGAAAGGGAGTCAGGCATCTGTACTATTTAAAATACTAAAATTAGAGGTAACTAATGATCAGCCAGGGTTGAGAGCACCTGCAGGATATGACTCAATTACCCATTCACCTACGACAGGTAATTGTGACAATAAATTTAGCTAAATACTCAACGATCCTCACCTTGAATACTTAAAAAGACAATCTCCTCTCCACCAACTACTTAACTAAATTGGACTTAGAGCCTGGGACGCAAACTACCAGGATCCAAAGACAAGCAGCCCACAATTCTTGCCCCCTAGGTCAACTCACCTCCCCAGGACAGTTCATCAAATGGCAGGGAGCGAGGAGGCAGCCGGCCCCCAAAGTCCCAGACTTCAGAACATAATGAAAGCCTTCCCAAAGGTCCCTGAGTTTCTTCAGCATCCTGCCTCCTCCTGGCTTATCTGATGCTGATTCAGCTGGTTCCCCACATTCCACAAACACCAGTCTTCTTTATTTCCTCTCAGCAGGAGGTGAAGACTTCTCTGATGCTGCCCACAAAATCCAGAATGGCCTCCTTGGGCTTCACTTACCCTCCCAGCTCTCGAAACCTCAACTCTGTCCTCAATTTTGGAAGCTGCCTGTCTCTCATCTCAATTATTCAGGGCCCTGGAAGAAACAGGCTTAACTTACATTTATGTTCCTGCCAAATCTGTTCCTATGCAGCACTCTCTACTCGGATGTCTAAGAGACCTTGCCCAATTTTTTCCATTTGTAATAGGACTAAGGAATATTTTTCATACTTTGAAAATCCTGCAATATTTGGCTCAGAAATTAGACTTCTCTCTGTAACATGTAGACCTGTACTGTAAAAGATACAATCAGGAGGAATTTGTGGATGTCCCATCTCTCTGCGAGAAACAGAATTGCTATCTTCAGGTTGATGGGTTATTGTAGCAGTTTGTAGATGGAAGTGTCTTTTTAAAAAAATGGTAAAAAAATAAATAAGATGGGTAAATTCCCATGCATAATAACCTACTGAGCTGTGTAGTTAATGACTGAGAGTAAGGACCAGAAGACACAGTTCCTGGGCTCAAATCCCAATTCTACCACGCACTAGTCATACCTCTGTGACTCTTTTTCCTCTAATTGTAAAATGGGGATATGAGTACCTACCTCATGGAGTAAGTCATTTAATGTACGTCAAGCTCCTAGAACAGTGCCTGCACACAGTAACCACAATTCACGGTAGTTGTTATGTTATTATTATTCAGCACAGGGCTTAGAACCTTGCTGTCCAGGGAAACAAGCCTTTTAAATCTCTTTCACTGATTTAAAGACAGTGGATTTATGACAAATTGTTTTTCAAATTGAATTTTGACATTTCTGGTCTTTTCCTATTATTTTCAAAATTCAATGGATAAAAGCATGGAATTTGTCAGAGTATTTCTTGACATTTTAGTTCCATTAGGGATATCATTTAATATTAGTTAAGCCTTGTTATGATTACAATACTATTTAAAATGAAACTATGGGGAAGGAATATTTTGGGAGGGGAAAAATATCACTTGCCACTTATTAAATTGAGATTTTAAAAGCCAAAGAAGGGAGGGAGGATTTATAAGCTGCGGTGACCTTTAAATGTCACATTCGCTAATATATAAATGTAAACACAAAAAAATGTAATGTCAGGTAATAATAGTAAACTGATCAATACAATTACATTATGGGATCTGTGATATTATAAATTATGCTTTCAGTCCAGAATATCAATAGCTTCAATAGTTTTTTAACACCTCTTAAGATCAAATTACAATGCATTAAATATTGCCTAGTTAATTCCCTGTATGTTATTTATAAGCTTGTAGCTTACTATTACTTGAACAGCTCCATATACTAAACTTCCAAACTTATGAGATTTTAGGACATGAATTATTTTTAATAATGAGTTAAAAATAAACATGTTTATCCTTTCCATGAGACAATCCTTCAATGAGATCTACTTTAATAATTTGTCTTGAATAACGATCTTACTATTAACCTTAACTTACTTTCAGAAGTTAGTGTAATATGATTTCAAGGACAATTGGTTCCTTCTGTAAATCGCAGTTTTTAACTGAATTACACAATACAAACAGCATACACTATTGTAACAATGGAAAAGACACTTGGGTAGATACTCATACAGTTTTATAGGCCACTTTGACTGTTTTCAGTCCTCTACCTAAATTCCATTAGTAAAGGGTTCAGCTTTGGGGATCATACTCAGCATATTAACAGACCTATCACTACACTCTTCCCCAACTCTTGACTGTTCAAGGTAACATGCATGTGTATTCATCCAGAGTAGAATGTTTTTTCATATAATAATTCTTAGTGGAGGCACAGAAGATGCAGAGATTTTCTTAAATGCCTCAACTATCTATTTGGAAAAAACAGAATTACTTTTATGCCTTGGATAACCTATAAGACATTAAAAGAAACTACAAATGACATCTTTCCATCACTAAATTGGCCAAAACTATTTCTACAATTCTCACAGCATGACAAGAAATATTAAGAGACTCATTGGCCTCGAAAGCCAGAGTTTACGACTTGTCCTGTTTGAAGAGGATTGGGGGCATACAAGACGTTCCATCTGAGTATCAAAAAAATAAAAAGTGCTCTTCAATACCTTCGTTTAAAGGTTCCATTCAAGAAGACAGAGGCCCAGTATGTCACCCAAACACCTGGGACGAGTTCTAGAGTCCCACTAGGTCTTCTCAACATGCCCTGAACACTTAAAAATAATAGTCACTTAATTTTTACTTGTTTCTGACTTCAGGGACAGAGCTGGGGACAGCCTTTGTCGTATGTCACCCAGGACCTGACACAGCCCACAAATGTAGTAAATGCTCATAGAATGTGTGGGGTTAAACCGAAAACACTCAAAATGTAGACCGGTTGGCCTAAGCAAACAGCATCCTTCCACCTGAGCTCCTGCCCAGGTCACCCAGGGAGACCGGCTCGCGGGGGTGAAATTCCAAGGGCCCCATCAGTTATCACTTCCGAGTATCTGTTACTTGTACCAGTCAACTTTCTAACTTCAAGGAGCAGAAGTGGGGCGGGCCTTGGCGGGTCCAAAATCACACCTGAGGCGAACAGCACCTTCAAGCGTGCCCTGGAGAAGCGCTGCCTCCACCAACTTCTAAAGCGGCGCTTCTCACACTCAAGGGTCCTTCCCACCCCCTGGGAGCCTGTTAGGAGGCAGACGGCGGCAGTGGGCTTGGACCAGGGCTCCAGACTGCGCCTTTCTAACGAGCCCCCAAGTGATCCTGAGGGTGCGCTTCCTCCCAGCCCCTAGAGAAGCAAGGCCCACAGACGCCCAGAGACACCCAGGTCACTTAGATTAGCAGCACGCAAAAGTGGTGGCCCCAGGGAGTGACAAATCGAGCCGCCAGCCGGGGGCTCCGCGTCCCCTGCGTCGCCGCCCGGCCTGGGGCGCCTGCAGGTGCCCTGTGCGCCCCCCGCGCGCCCACCTTCTCCCGGGTCCGCAGGTACCGCTGCAGCGCCTGCTGCGTGAGCTCCCGGACGCGCAGCTGGCCCTCCTTGCAGGGCACCACGATGCCCGTCCTGCCGAAGCACACGGTCACTTTCATCCTGGCCGCGCGACCACGCCGGCCCGGCCGACAGGTGTCTGGCCTCGGGTGCAGCCGGGCTCCCGGGCGCTGCCGCGCGGGCGGGCCTGCAGACCCCGCGGGCGGGCGGCGCGGACCGGGGCGGCGGCGGCGGCGGCCCGGCCACCTCCCAGGTGGCGGCAGCTCCGGCTCCGGCTCCGCTCCGGCCCGGGCCCGGCCCGCGCTCTCCGCGCGCCAAAGCGAAAGCGCGGCGCGGCGCGGCCTGGCTGGCGGCGGCGGCGGGCCCAGGCCCGGGCTGCGGTGGGCGCGGCGGCGGCGGCGGCGGCGGGGCCGGAGTTGGGAGGAAACTTTGGCGGCGGCTCCAACTCCGCCCGCCCGCGCCCTGCGCTCCGCGCTCCGGCCCGCGGCCTGGGCCGGCTCTTAAAGGGGCCGCGGCGCGGGGCCCCGGGGTGCGGGGCTGCCGCCGCGCCCGCAGACTCGCCCCCGCGCCCGCGCTCCCCCCGGCTGCGTGCCTCCCGCGCGCACCGGGAGCTCTGGGGAACTGGAACGGGACCCGAGAGCTGCCCACCGGGGACGGAAACCGGATCTCACGAAGCACGCTTTGGGGAAGAGCTGGGAGACTGCAGACCTTAAAATGAGGGGATTGGAGCAAGATTTGGGAGAGGCAGGAGCAGGTGCTGCTCGCCACGCCCACCAAGAACACCCCGAAGAGTCCCGGCTCACAGGTACTGAGCCCACGGATGCCCAAAGGGCCTTTTAGGAACTCAGTCTTAGGCACAGCATCGCATCTGCCCTCTGGAGCCCTGATATGGCAAAGCTGAGGGGAAGCTTGGGGGTAACGTGGCAGTGGACCCGTTCCTTTTACAGTCGAGGACACTGAGTATTCCGCCAAAGGTCACATCCCAGACCAGATACGATGGCGTATGGTTACACAGATCCTTCTGAAACGTGCCTCCTGTTGTGCCTCTGACTCGAAAAACAATTTTAAACGCGCTTGGGCTGTGGCAGGTGTGTATCCATCACCCACTGAAATCAGCGCATCTGGAAAACAGTTCACCAAATAACGTCTGTATCATTCTTAGCTCTTGCATCAGTCTGCTCTTTTGAACCTAACAACCCTGAAAGGTGAGTATTATTTTCCCGCTTTGTGCATGAGGAATGGTGCACAGAGAGGGTAAGACACTGAGTTGACCGTGGAATTAGTTATGTTGGAAGGAACTCACCTCTTCTGACGGGAAATCTCTGGTCTCCCCAAGTATTTTTTAGCAATCCTGTTCATCCAACAAGATCCTCAGAGCTACATCGTGTGTTTCTCCACGAAAGGATTTGTTCCTAGGTCAAGACACACTTCAATTGAACTTGAATTGCCTCGGACAGTATGATACTAAGCAGGAGATTAAATTAATCGATTCACGGGTTTTGAGAAGTTTCAAAACTTTTAACTCATTCATACATGCAATGAATGTATATTGGTTGTCTTCTATGCAGTATAGGGCCTTATATAAGATCAACAGCATCAAAGAGTTTCATGCAGACCAAGGTGATTTGAAGAAAATGTGTATTAGCATAATTTGGTTGCAAATCCAATACAAACTAATTTAAATAAATCAAAGACAGACTCTATGTCCTCATAAAATCAGAAGATCCAAAAAGCATTCCTTTGAGGCAAGACTGAATCCAGAAACTCCAATGACGCCCTCAGGAGCCATCTGGCTCCCTGTGTTGGCTGTGTGTCCCTCGGTGCTGTCTCCATTCTCAAGCAGGATCTCCCCAAAGGCAAAGATGGCCACTCCCAGTGCTCCAGTTTACACAGCCTTAAAGCAGCCATTTCAGACATCGATAAGCCTTTTTCTGATGAGGGCTTGCATATCCAGCCTCAAGACCCATACCCTCCCTCTGGCCAGATGAATGAAACTGATTGGCCATACCTGGTTCACCTGCCACTAAGTTACATGGACTGAGAACAGGGAGGGATGAACCCCCAACAGATGGGACAACAAAAACGTTCAGCCACCACAAAATATAAGAGTGCTTCCCAACCGTCAAGGGGCTTATCGGTCATAGGGAAGACAAGGCCTACAGATATGAGATGTTAAATGGAAACTACAAAACAATTGTGAATTTGATCGTTCTACTGAACATTATTGATTTAGATATATGCCAGACACTGTTCTAGGTGAAGATAGAACAGTGGGAGATAGATATGTGATATATTACATAGGTACATGCATACATATATCCCATATGCATCCTATATTGTGTATCTGTGTCTTACCTTCCTTTGCAATAATCTTACAGGAGAAGAGATACTTTGTTGTCCTCTTTTTCGAGATGAGGAAGCTGAGGCCAAGGGAGGCTAAGATCACATTCTTACAAAGTAGCGGAGGCTGGATTGGAACACAGGCAGTCTGACTCGAGAGTCCTCGTGGTCACTGCTGTGCTGATCTGACATGGGAAGCACCAAATGGAGAGCAAACAAATAAATGCTAGTGCTATGCGTTAATATGTGATCCCTCCCTTCAATCCCGGGTATTAGATGGACATGGAGAATGGGATAAAGATTTTCAGCTGATGAAGTAACTCTACATGTTGCCTTTCTTTATGCTTCATGGCTTTTTTTTTCTCCTTCACACTTACTCCAGACTCCTCTTCTGCTCAGGTAATAAATGGCTCCCGCTCTTCCTCACACCACAAACTTCCTCTTGGCTCAGCTTTAGCTCCTCCCCAATACCTACAGTCCCGACCAGTGCCTGGGCTTTGAGAAGCCCCATGTGAACCATGAAGAACACCCAGGCTCTCCCAGTCTCACTCAGAGAAAGACTGGAATCAGGTCTCGTGGGGCGCGGCGGAGGCTGTGCGGTTGTTAGATGGAGGAGGATGTGAAGCTGGGCACGGATATGAACAAGGCATTGTGCCGTCCCGCACACTGTGGGGTGAACTGGAACGACCCCAAGATAGTAACTAGAGAAAGAGTTTACATTTCATGTTTATTAAATAGCCAGATTTAATTTGTTATTCAGCCTTCTCACAGCATACACAGAAACAATTTATCATATATTAAGGAGCAATATAAAAGAACATAGTTGCAACACACAGACATTCAAGCCCAGCAAATTCCTAAATCAATATTTCCTGCCCCATGGGACCTCCTGGGCAGAAGACAATAAATAATTTGCCTTGATTGAGTAACACTAGAGGATTGCAGGCCTGGATTCTGCTTTCTTGTTTTGTCTGTTGGATAGGAAAATGTTGCCTGTGGTGTGATATTTTCCCATTTGTTATCCCACAGCCTAGCAAGCTTGGGAGTAGCCTGTGAAAATGTGTTATGCAGAGAACGACAATACTGACCAATATTATTAAACTGCTCTGCCTTATGGAAAGTAAAACAAAAATGTCAGGTGCCAATCAAGGGTATATTGAATGAAGAATGATCATTTTTAATATGTAGTTGATCAGTCATCCTTTCTGATATTTTGCATGATTAAAACAAAATATTTTCACCTTTCAAGGAATTATTTATAACGGGCACTATTTACCACAAAAAATTAATTGAATTGGAGATAATCTTTCTAAAGCCCTCGGAGCAATTAGTACAATAGACTATGTTCTGAGCTTCATTATGAAAGCAGGCGCCAGAGTGATATCCTAAAAGAAGAAAGAGAAAAATGGGAATGATTTTTCATTCTTTCCTTCTGTATTTAAAAGCAGAGGGTTTTGGTTATTGTTTAACTTGGCAAGAATGGGTTTTTCTTAAGAGATGTTTGTCTCTAAATGCCTGATGGCATTCATTTGTTGACTGTATCTTTGTTGACTGTTTCCGTAGCAATCCCTAAGGCATAAATAACAATGCTCTATACCCTGAAGGGAGTATTGTGGGCTGCCAGCTTTTTGAAAGGTCCTTATTTATGCCTGTTTTATAACTAACAGTCACAAGTCTCCATTGATGCAGCTAGACCACCCCTCCTTATCCTGAATTCCACTCTCTGGATATTAGTGTCCTACCTTGATTTATGTTTTCTTGAAAAGGACCTGAATCATGAAATGAGTATCTCTTTAAAAAATGAATTAAAATAAACACACAAACCAAAAGCAAGGAAACTGTCCCAATGATGCTGTGTCAAGAGTTGAGTGTGAGTGCGATGTTGGTCCTCATTGTGTGATCTCCTTCTCTGAAGTGTAGTAGGGCCCATGACTGCTGACCACGAGGAACAGGTCCTCCTCAGAGTGGGGCCGGGTCTTCTCACCACTAGGCATCAGTGACAGACTGGAGGGCAGGGGCCGACAACACTGATCACGATGCTCTCCAATGAGCTGTGTAATGCAAGGATAGCTCCCAACCTGAGGGGAGGTTGCAATCCAGAGTTCTCTTTTCAATTCTACTCACTTTTCCTAAGGCCTCCATCTGTGGCTCATTTATGTCCTTTACTTGGAGAAGAAGTGAGCTGGTGTTCATGTAGCTGACAGGAGGTGGAGAGAGAGCTGAGATTTGGCAGCACATGGTTCAGTTATTAAAGGATTGCAGGCAGAACTAATAGCGTGGAGCTAGACGGCCCTTGTCCCAAAATATTCTGCACTTGCCGGCTATGGGATCTTAGGCAAGCTCCACTGGGTTCCTTTGTCAAATGGGATGATAATCCTACTTCAAGGTGTAACATCTGTAAAACACCCAGAATATAGTAGGCAAATTGCATTGCCTCCTTCACCTTTTATTCAATTTTACTATCATTTCTAAATGCCACTCATTTTCACTGGGCCTGAAACTACGTCCAAAAAGAAACAAATCGGATGATATTTGGAAGCTACGCATCATTGTCATCAATAATTCTGAAGCCCAAGTGTAACTTGCTCTGAAATGAGGGTACCACATTCATAGCAAAAATAAGATTTGTGTTTTATTTCACAATCTACATATTATTTAATTTGATGCTCATAAAAATAATCCTGGAACATAGCAGTCTAATACCTGAGAATCAAGAATGACAGAGCTGAAGGAAGCCTTGGAGATTATCTGTACAATCTCCTCATTCTATAGATGTGGAAACTAAGGCCTGGAAAGATCGGTGCCCCATCACCCAGTTCATAGTTCAGCGCGTTCCTCACTTTCCTGCCTGTGTGGTGATGGAATTTCAAACACTGGAAATTTGACCAACGTCAGCTCAAGGCTGCGACCTGTGATGGAGCCAGGAGGTGACGGTGAGGAGTTCACTCTTCTATCTGTTCCTGCAGTTGCCATTTAAACTCAAGACTCGGAACCCTCATTCTCACCACAGTTGTAAATCTCAAAAAGCTTTGCTGAGTGTTGAAATGACTATCACAGAAAAGAGAAAACCGTCAAAGGATTTTGAGCGGGACAGTGACATGATCAGATTTGTGCTTGGTGGAATGCAGACGACCGGGGAGACAGACAGAAGCCTCTGCTTAGTTTATTCATTCCATCATTCACTTCTGTATGCAACAGTATTTATTCAACACCTATGATCTGCTGAGCACAAAGTGATCACAAAGCTTGGACTCTGGTGAGGAAGACAGATGATGAATGACTAACCGAAGGGACTAAATCTTTGCAGATTGTGATGAGGTATACTGAAGGGTATAAGCAGCAGCCTGTGTGATAGGCAATAGCAGGGTAAGAGGGAACCTGCTTAGATTGGATGAACTAGAGAAGAAGGAACAGCAAATGCAAATATTCCTGAGACAAGACCAAACTGGGGTGTTTTAGGAATTAAGAGAAAGCAAATTTGGTTGGAGCATTAATGACCCAGGAGAGAGAAGCAGGAAATGAGGATGAAGAGACCGTCTACAGCAGTGGCTTCCGAAAAGCCCAAGGCAAGATAAATGATGGTGAAGAGCAGATTCGAGAGATCTTTCAGGATTTGCGACAAATCGAAGATGGCAAGCTCTTAGGAGGAGTCAAGAAAGACTCAGATTTCTAGTTAAGAGGTGATCTTATTAATTAAAGCTAGAGACTCTTGGAAAGTGGAAGGCTGGGGCTGGTGGGGAAGGAAGAGAAAGTTCAGTCTGGGACATTTTGAGTTGGATGTGCCTGCAAAGCAACCAGGGAGAAGTGCTTAGTTAGCTGGAAATACAAGGTTTGAAGCTCAGGAGAGTCTGGAGACTAGATATTTAGATTTAGGGTCTTAGATTTGAAGTTGAAACCATCAGAATGGAGGAGATCATCCACAAAAGGAGTTCAGAATAAAAGGCAACATGGCTTGGACTAGAGTCCTGGAGAATGGAGTATTTAAGAAGAGAGATGGGCTGGCCCGGTGGAGCAGCAGTTAAGTGCACATGTGCCACTTCAGCAGCCCGAGGTTCGCCGGTTCAGATCTCTGGTGTGGACATGGCACCGCTTGGGAAGCCATGCTGTGGTAGGCGTCCCACATATAAAGTAGAGGAAGATGGGCAGGGATGTTAGCTCAGGGCCAGGCTTCCTCAGCAAAAAGAGGAGGATTAGCAGCAGATGTTAGCTCAGGGCTAATCTTCCTCAAAAAAAACAAAAAACAAAAAAAAGAAGAGAGAGAGCCAGAGAAGTTACACATGTGTATGATGATGCATTATTAATTACAAGTTAGTATTCTTATTCTACATAAAGCATGATCAACATCGAAGACGTGATAAGAAAGAGTGCTGCTGTCCCAGTGAAGACTCGGTGGTAGGAGACAGGAAATTGAGTGTTAAGAATGGAAAGCGAGATAGTGTGACTGGAACTGACAGGCTTCATTGGAGCACGACATAGGATATAAGGTTGCAAAGATATGGAGAGAAGGAAATGACTGAGGGCAATGGTTGAGGGAGAGCTAGGACAACCAGGCTAAGGAGTCTGGATCCGTTTCACCAGAGAAATTTCCTGTAGGTGCTTGAGCGGAGTAGGGGGAGGAATATGCATAAAATGGCATTGGATAGTCGTTATTCTGACGTCTTCACATATAAAGAATTAGAGTAGAAAGTGGCTGAAATTTGGGGAGGATCCAAAAGAAGGCTCTTGAAGTAAAGCACATGAAGCTAAATTTAAGTGAAACATCACATATGTATAGAGCTGCAGAATATCCCCCCGTACGTGAGTTTATCCAAAGCCGTGGACTCAATGGTTGTTTAAGTCCAGTCTTACTATTCTACTCTTCTGTGCGTATGACTCAGTGTCCAGTCAGGCAAACTGACACACACCCTATCTCAAACAGAGGAATTAAATACAAGAAATCAATTACACTGTCAATGCAGGAGCTGAAAAGCCAAGCAGGAAATGACAAGGCGACTCAGAGCTTAGCCACGGCGGGAAGCTCCTTTCTCCCTACGGCTGGCTGGGTGCAGGAGGAGGTGGTGTTAGCAGAACCCAGAGGCTGGGCAGCCTGGCAGGGGCTGAAACCATCGCAGGGGCTGCCTGGCAGAAGCTGGGAGCACAGAGTGAGGGGCTGTTCAGAAGAGACTGGGACTGTAAGGAGATGCAGCCATGAAAGCACAGCCAGAGGAGAGAAAGAGAGAGGGAGATCCTCATATCCCAGGATTCCTTTCTCCCGTCCTCTGTGCTTCTGCCAGAGTCTTACACAGCTGAACTAGCTGGAAGCCCATTAGCCAGGAGAAGGACAGGGAAGTATTTGGGAGCATAATGACTGGCCTGGAAGGTCTTTCCTGGTGGGCTTCTGCAGCAATTCATAAGTAGAGATTTTAATTCTTATTAACATTTTAGATTAAGGAAATTATCTAAAATGATAGAATTTCCAATTCAACTTGGTATATTTATGAAAGTAATTTTTTTCCCAACCTAGACTAAATTCATGCTTTTCTAAAGAGAAAGTACTTCTACATCTTAACAGTGAAATATAAGCTTTTCCCTGATTGCCAAAATAACTATTAATTTCCATCATTTAAGAAATAAAAAAATTTCTACTCTTGCTCAGTCATCAAACTCAAATTAATAGTTTTGTTTAGCTATGATTACCCAGGACTATAAGCAGCAGATCCAAAATTCCTATGAATATTGAGTGCGGAAGATGTCTAACCACAATGCTATCTAGTAATATTTCATGTATTTTATTTGCTATAATTTTAGACACTAATCCATGGATTCGTGATGGAAGCTTTGAAGACTGAGTTTAAAGTTGTGATTTCTTTGTGTAAAATTATTTCAGAAAGCCATTAATACTTTACCACATGTGTACATGAATAATAATAAGTCTAATTTTTATTTGAATACTATCAGAAAAACTTGATTTAATTAGTATTTTTCCTTCAAGAGTGTGTACTCTTGTTAGGACATCTTTGTTACAACTTTTTGTAATTATCTTCAAACCCTTTTTTATATAATTATAATATAAATATAATAAAGACTATAAATAAGCTATATGTGGACTTCAACGTGTCTTATAAGACTTGAAAGGGGTAACTTCACAGCAAATAAAAAGAGCTATCAGTTTGCCAAGGGCACAGTAAACTTTTGGTACTTGATACCCCCAAATGGTGATAGAAGCGATGAGTAGCATGTGTTGGTCATGACCTCTACCAAACCCAATGAGCTTTTCTTGTTGCAAGTTCCCCTATTGTAGCCCTCTACTCAAAACAGCAGTGTCAGGCTCTTTGAAGGACTAGGATAATGACAGATTAGACCACGAGTGGCCCCTGATTCAAGGACAGCCATCCACATAGGCTAACTGGTGACTGATGACATAACCTGATATTAAGAGCTATACCTAGTAAAGTAATTGGTGGTGAGCTAAGCTGATCAAGTTGGCTCCTTCTAGTATGTAGGTTGGAGAAGAGAGAGGATTGGCTTCATGTTAGTGAGAGAATCAAAAGGCCAATTTAATTCTTCAGACTCCAGTGGTCCATGTGAAAGAAGAAAGCACGTCTGGAGCTGCCTCAGCTCTCCACTGATCGCCTAATACTAATCTACAGGAGTTGTCACAATAACAACCACTCTCTACCCAAATATTTGTTCATTACATTATTCTGAGTGAGGCCAATCCTTAAACCAAAAACAGCTATCTCTAGCAAGGAACACAAATATTAATAAATTCAAGAAGAGATATGTTCATGAACAGTAAGTCATGGATCCAAGGTTTTTTAAACATACTGGTGCCAGTGTGAACCCAGGGTCTGCTAGCAATGAACTGGATTGTAAGTGGAGTAACCTGGCAGTCCATGGATACTTGAATAAATTTTGTTGAGGGAAGGAAATTGAACACTGATTTTCAGGAGCTGGTAAGGATATCAGGAATGGTAAAATCCAGCCTAAGGACAAAGTCAAGGCCTGTGGCTTTTCTACACTCCAGGATAAAGGGATGGATGTTTCCCTGTGAAGTCCCAAGTAAGTGTGTTTGAAGGTTACAAATATGGCCACCACATCCAGAGGCAACGAAACTGCATTCTTGAGAAACAAGATGTTAGGAGGAACTCCCTGGAAGAGCAGTTGAACCCTGCTATAGTAATAGTGTATGCTGTGATGTGTCACACAGATCCCCTCTCAGGACTGAGCCCTCATTCTCCTGGTGCCAAGGTTACTGGCAGCTGAGGCTCTCAGCTGAACTACCGTCCAGGAATTTCTCTCGATGGAACAGAGCCTCCCTGCCCGAAATCATACTTCATTCTTGGAGAGCCACGTGCCCACATCCACTGAGTGATCTATGTGTTCGGGGGCAGGGGGTAAAGGTCTAGGTCCCTTCCACAAGACTGGTCAACTCTGAATGGTCATCCCAGTTAAAGTAGGTCTTTGCTGAAAACATCCCCATGCAATCCCTTTGTCTACACAATTCTACTTCCTTCACTTCCACACAAGAATGGCTTTTGAGCACCCTCCCCAATACGTTTCCACATATGAGTCTCCCTATCATACTCTATTCTCCAGATAACCCAACCTAAGACATAAAGTAATAAAAGAGCTCTGTTAAGAATTCACAGGCAGAGTGAATTTACATGTAAATGAATGCTCAGGTAATGATGGATCAACCAACTTAAAATAAATGGATAAATAACTGAAAGAATGTATTTTAACGCCTCCAGTTGTTTAAAAAAGAAAAAAGGCAAACTAGCAGAAAATGGAACCAAGGACATTTAGTTGATAATAACTCAGTAATGGTGGCTCACATTGGCCTAGATAAAATGGCCAAAAGTTCTCTTACCTGAGTGCCTTTGAGTAGGGCTCCTAAAGGCGTGGAAGAGTCTACCTGAACTCCTGGCATCTTGGGAAAAAGTCATTGCCAGAAAACACACCTCTTATGTCTTATATTCCATCTAAAAATATCGTTTGAATTTTGATTTATACTTTATAGTACATCCGTATGGTTTTAATCAAAAATATGTTTTAGATTACTTTCCATCAGAAAAAAAAGTTTTCTCCCCATCTCTTTGTCTAAAGGATGAAAGGCTAATCCAATTAGTCTTTCAACTTCATCCAGCACTTTCTCATCTCTGCCTTAGGTTTACAATATTTTGTGAAGTCAATTATCTAAATATATATATAAAAATGACAATAGATTCTTTATAACTTTGTGAGCTAGACCACAGTAATCACTGAGGACCCATTCATTCAGTTGTTCAGCAAATATTTATCAAGTGACTACTATAGATCAGATTCTGTTTTAGGATATACAGCATGCTATGGACTGAATATTTGTGCTCATCACCCCCCCCCCCAAAAAAAATTTGTATGTTGAAATCCTAATCCCCAGTGTGACAGTATCTGGCGGTGGGCCTTTGGGAGGTGATTAGGTCATGAGGGCTCCACCCTCATGAATAGGATTAGTGCCCCTGTAAAAGAAAGCCCAGAGAGCTTCCTCAGCCCTTCCACAATGCGAGGACACAGCGAGAAGATGGCCATCTGTGCACCAGGCTCTCACCAGACAGCATCTCAGCTGGCACCTTGGTCTTGAACTGCTCAGCCTCTGGAACTGTGAGAAATAAATTTCTGTTGCTTTTAGGCCACCCAGTCAATAGTATTCTGTTATCACAGCCCAAATAGACTAAGGCACAGTGGTAAACAAGAGAGATCATACCTCTGCTCTCCTGGAGGCTATATTTTTTTGAGACAAGACTGAGATCAGCAGAATGTGGCTGAGAGGGGAATTAGTGCAAATTTTCATACTACTGTTGGTGTAAAGTTCAATAAATCTCCTGTCAGGTCGTGTCATTTCTGACATGTGGTGGGTGATAAGTGTTTCGATCCACTCCTCAGTTTCGTGTGTGCCTTCAAGAAATACTCAAAGGATATTTAAAGTGATGAAAGATGGCTGATGAGAGAGTTGCTTATTTTATGTCTAAATCTATAATTTTCATCAAATTTAAGAACTGAGTGGTGATCTACAGAATCAGCTTTCTTTACTCAACTCTCAAACTTCATTTTGTTGAAACCATTTTCTCATGTGTTATAAAAGCTTCCAAAAGTTTGCCTTGAAGGTACTGATTGTACGAACCCTCAAAAAAAACACAAAAGTCTACTCACCTGACCAAATTCTTGAGCCACTTCTAAACTTATAGTTAAGGTGAACAATGAATTCATTCTCCTCTTCTACATCTAGAGATGTAGCAGGAGGGAAGGTGGGGGGAATAAATACACTAAGCTCATTGTCACCCGTCTCCTACAGGGGCACTTCATCAGCCAAATCCACTGGAAGGCAGAAGACAAGGAGTCCACTGAAACTCTTGGAGCTGAGAGTAGGGTAGAAAGAGTGGAGAGTGTTCACCGTGAATCATACAGCTTCAAGGTGTACAGCGGTGTGGACTGTGGACTTCCCCTCTTGACATTTTACCTATTCTAGATTTGGCCCCATCCGTTGAGCTTGCTTGGGGGATGAAGTTTTCCCAAGTCTCTTTGTTGTAGCTTGTTCTCTCAGCACACACCACTTTCACTAAATAAGAAAGCCCTTTATTGCTGTTGCAGTAGATAGACTTTTACCAGATGGTTCGGAATTGCTAGGGATGTTTGAAATGTTTTACCCACTCTCTTGATGTTGGTTTTCGTTGTGCAGAGTAACCAAGCTTTCATGTATAGCATCTCTTGGTATCATCATTAGAATAAGAACACTGACCTGAAAAAACTATTTTTATACTCCACTTGGCATTTCCATTGTTATTTTTCCTAAGCAATGCTATCACACGTATTTTTGTAATTATATTACTCCAAAGAATATGTCTATTTAAAAGATTACACTGCAGTCAGGTGCTAGACTCGTGTCACAGAATAGAACATATAAACAGTCTCAGACTTCTGAACAACTGACAAATGACACGCCTTTGTGAGCAGGTGGTTGGACACTTGGCTTCTCGAGTGTGTGTTCTCAGGTCCAAACTGGTGGCGGGTAACCGTGGAGAAAAAATGTGGAAAATCAAGTCTTGCTTTCAGATTTCTTTTCCTAAGATCTTTTCAGTAGTTTTAATGGTTACATCAACATGTTACTCATTTTAAAATGTGTACTTTTCAAGATGACTCAGGAGGACAAGTCATGCTGCTTCTTCCCATGTTTTGTCCAGTACAGCAATGCCCAGAGTTTTCACCATCATCTCGTCGTCTCCGGAGCATCCCCAGGAAAACCTCTTTCATCCCAGTACAGCTGACGTCAAGGAGCTTTGAACAAAACAATCAGAATAAAACAATGCACCAAAGGCTGAAATGCCTCTTCCGCTTCCCAATGCTGGACAGGGTGGCGACTGTTGACTTGGAAAATTTCCCAGCGTCAGAAAGGAGAGTGAAAAAAACTCAGCTAAAGAAAAGAGGGAATTTTGAAGACACATAAGAACGTCAGTAAAGCACCTCAGAACTCGGAGTTAAACTAAGTAAATCAACTCAAAAGGAGGAGGCCAGAGTCGGTAAAAGCAAACCCAGAGTCATAACTCAGGAAGGGCTGGCTGAGGAGCTTCCGGACTCAGTGCCAGTCAAGACACTGGAGAATAGCGGCAGTCAACGCCTGCAATTAGCGTGTTACAGCTGTGGCAAAGACAATGACGTTAACATATCTAAGAGAAGAAAGTGTTAGAGCAAACTCTCTGGGTGGCAGAGTGAGGAGAAAGAGGAAGGGACCAAGAACTCGGCCTGCCCTTCCCTAACACCAACCAAGAAAGAGATGCCCTCACCAGCAGATTCCAGTCTTCCTTGGGCTGGTGCTTTCCACAGCCGGGGAGGAATGTATTTCAAGCACTCTTAGCTGAAGAACCCTTCATTAAGAAAACCTAATTCTCATTTGTTTGTACTTAATATTCACCAAGCAATCTTGACTGTAGGTTACCTATCCATCTATTTGCCTCAGGGAGAAAACGTGAGACCCAAACCCCATGCACATCCTGAACATCTAGTCCGAGAGGCAGCTTGAAGCCTGGGGCATCCGTCAAGGATGCAGGCTGCTGAGCGGGATGCCTGGGTGCCGAGCTGGGCTCTGCCACTCATTGCCTTGTAGTAAATGAAATTAATAATAGAACCTCTATCTTTTAGGACTGTCATGAGAATTGACGTGAGAGAAAAGATGTTAGGACAATGCTCTTTGATTTTTACTTCATTTTTGTGAATTCAGTTGGCTTGAGTCAGTTCCCTAAGACTTCATCATTTGGGGGCACTGAAAAGGCTTCATTTCTAGACACACAGGCTAAGAACCAGCCTCTGTGACTACCTAAAAATAGAATCCCTGGAAATCACCTCTGGACAGCACCGCCTTTCTGTTGTGTGTGTGTAGGGGGATGGGAGTTGCTTACCTAAGGCAAACTCCTACAACTTTATGACCAAGAAAACACCACTCTGCTCCGTAACTTCCACTCTGGGGGCAATAAAGGAATTGAATCTGGCTGTGGGGCAGCTTCCCAGCCTCTTTACTTGCCTTTTCCCCCGACCTTCATCCTGGTAGGAAAAATCCAGACTCAAAGGCGATAGAGGTGAAAGTCCTTGGAAAAATTACATTGTGCACACGTAGAGTTTTATCCCTCAAATCACTTTGCCCAAGGGCTCAGTTTCCAAGGTCAAAGTCCAGCTTTTGAGGAAGTCCACTTGCAGAGGCGTGTGTGTCATCTGGCCTAACCCACCTAGAGAAAGGAAAGAGTCCAAAGGTTGCCAACCCTGAGATGGGAGCAGGGAAGCCAACAACGAGGGTGGAATGGCAGAGTCTGGTTCAGAAAGGAAAAGCGACACTGGCTAAGAACAAGGATTGGACGTCTGGTCACAGTGACAGGATGGGCCCAGTTGGAGTAGGAGCAAGAAGCAGAGGCTAAGGGTTACTCCTACAGCAAAGTCACCCAGCACTCGAGAGGTGACAAGACACCCTTTGCAGTGTTGTGCTTTGAGTCCAAACAAATTCATGCAACAACTTTTATAAGGCAATGGCACTCCATCCATGAATGTGCCTCCATATCCGTACATCTTATGAATGAGCTCCTCTGAACTGGAGTCATGAGCCCGCTCGCTCCAAATCTCCCACCAGAAGTTGCAAAACTCCCATCAAAGCTTATATTTGGAGTGCTGTGAGTTCAACTTCCTCCACAACACCCTGTTTACCTCACCTGGACCCTGACTTTTGGGTAATGCCATCACTTTTCTTGAAACAGTCTCCAGCCAAATCACTGTTTACTCAGACTCAGCTCTCCACTGCTTTTCCTAGACAATAACCCTGCCATCGTGCCACTACATCTGCTCTGTGAACACCAGCTATCTGCTTGTTCTGCCCCCTCTACATTTCTGCAGCTGTCGTATACTCACCTTACACATCGTACCAGTCAGGGGCCTGGCAGGAGACAGATGGTGCACTCATAGGGTTAATTGAAAAGAGTTTAATGTAGGGACAATCTGCAGATGTGGGCAGCGTGAAGGGAGCCAGCAAGCGGTGGTGTTGAGAGATTAGCGAGCAGGAAGCCTATTGGCCCGAGGCCTAGAGATACAGAGGACAAGGTGGCTGCCAGATGCTGGAGACAGCCACAGCTGTGGGAAGGAGCTGCCCGCCAGGATCTGTGCCTACATGTACAGGAGAGCGGCCACTGCCCAGCGTGCCTGGTTCTAGAGATGCAAAACGTGCCGGACAGCCAGCAGACAGATAGCCCGACGTCTCTTCTTTCCTAGTCTCCATTCTTTGGCCAGAGGCTCTTATTTGACCAAATCCAGCTTGAAACCACGGGCGAGGAAATCTTGGCCATGCGGTCTGTGGAGGTTGGCTTCCCTGGGGTCAGGGAGTAGGGCTGGCAAACCATCTAGGAAGGCGAACAGAGAATAATCAGCACAAACACTCTTTTTAAATAGCATTTATTGGTCATCTTTACCTTGATTATAAAAATACTAAATGTTCATGTAGAAAAATTTAAAATACAGAGAATTGTATGTAAGAAAATAAGAGTATTCTTTAATTCTGTTACCCAAGCTAACTACTATTAACATATTATCGGTATAGTGGTGGGTTCTACTTTTTATATTTAACAAGATATCATGAATATTTCCCTATGTCACTAAATATTATTTGAAAACATTATTTTTTTAGTGGCTCCATAGGTTTCCGTCTTTTGAATTCATCAAGATTTGTATACCCATTTCATTAATGTTGACATTTAGATTATTCCTAATTATTCACTATTATACATAATATTGACATGACTACCTTCATACATCAATATGATTATTTTCCTAGAAGAAAGTCCTAGGAGTGGAATTACTGAGTGTAAAGTTTCACAAACATTTCAGGGCTCTTTATGCATGTTGCCCAATTATACTCTGCCAGCTCCCAAAGCCCTCAGATCCTGAAGAGAGTGAGTATAACATTTAACTCTGCTTGCTACAGTCATGTGGAATAACGGTAATCAACTGTGCAATAGTAGAGATATCAATAACGTGGCAGGGCAGGGCAGGCCAGAGGAGGAGATGTTGATGATGGAGGAGTGAGGGGAGACAAGAGCACATGCGAGTTCGTCTTGTTCTCTCAGACCTGGCACATCGTGGAGCACTAAGAAAGTGCTCATTAAGATTGGAGAACAAGGGAAGCCAGTTTCTAGCTTGCATACTGGTTGGTGCGGATGCTCTAGGTTGAGAGAGAAACAGAAGTCCCCCCTGGCCTAACTGTGTAGACAAAGCCAGCCCTCCCTAGAACTTCAGGCAATATGTACACATAGGTCAGGCCTGGGTGATAGTGCTGGGTGCAGATACTTGCCAGAGCCACTCTGGAACCCTGCACCCCACTCATTTCTCAGCTCCCCTTCTTTAGCTCCTGGTGTCAGTGTTTGCACCTCCACCCTGAGTGGGTCATGGTTCAGACAGCCCTGTGGGTTTAGCATTGCAATGAAGAGCGCTGGGTGGCAAGTCAAAACTGCCTGAGTTTGAATCCCAGCTCTACCACTCACTAGGTGTGTGAGCTTTGCCCTGCTATCTCAATTCCTTGGGTTTCAGTTTCCCCATGTATAAATGGGGCTAGTAACCTACCCCTGATGCGGTAACAAATCACCACAAGCCTAGCGGCTTAAAACAACCCAAATTTATTATTTTATAGTCAGAAGTCTGGCATGGCTCTTATGGGGCCCAAATCAAGGTATTTGGCAGGGCTGTGTTCTGTCTGGAGATACCAGGGGAAAAGCCCTTCCTTGCTTTCACAGCTTCTAGAGGTTGCCCGGTTTCCTTGGCTCACAGCTGCATCACACCAACCTCTGCTTCAGCTTCACATCTCCTTCTCTGACTCTGACCCTCTGCTTCCCACTTGTAAGGACACTCTGATCACACTGTGCCCGCTCAGATAATCCAGGACCATCTTTTATCTCAAGATCCTTAATTTAATCACGTCCGGGAAGTCGATTTTGCCATGCCAGGTAACATGTCCACACATTCTGGGAATTTGGACATGGACGTCTTTGGGGAGCCCTTATTTTCCCCATATCACCACGTCATAAGGTTGTTGTAAAATCGCAAAAGAGAATAAATAAATAAGTGATCAGTGAACACTACCTAACACAGTGCCTGACACGTAAGAAACAGGCAACAAATGTTGGCCACAATTTTTACTGACACTTTTCCCTCCTCCCTCTCTCTTCCTCATGCTGCAGACTCCCTTAATTTGCTCATTTTACCCAAACTGCTTCCCTCTCCTCCTTCCTGGGGAGGAATTTTACAAACAAAAGAGAAGGGTCCGATACAGGGAGAATTAAGGCGCTCTATTCCGAATGTGTTGAGTCTGACGTGCTTGCTGGGCAGACAGATGGAAATGTGTAGCAGGCAAGTGGGACTGTTGGTTTCGGGGAGAGGCTGGGGCTGGAGACAGGTTTTGGAATCATGTGTACAGCTGAGTTCACAGGATTTGATGTAACGGATGAGAGAGGGTGACTAGAATAGAAGAGAGCAAGGTTGAAGATGGGTCCTGGAGAGAATCACCCTCAGAAGAGGAGAAAGAGGGAGAAGAGTCTCCAAGGAAACTGTGAACAACTGGGTAGAGAGGGACCACAAGTTCAAGAAGAGGGAGGTGCCTCTAAGGCTAACATAGGAGAGGATTCCAGTAAAGAGAGGTGTGGTGACAAACTCTAACAGGGACCGGAAAGATGAGAACTGAACTTGGGAAGTTAGTAGCAGTGTTTTTAAGTAGAGTTTCAGTTGAGCAGCAGATACATAAACAAGATTTCAGTTGTCATATACATTTGTTGCATGTTTCAATGAATTAAAGAAAGGAAAACATGTGCTGGCAGCTTAAGTGGTCATGGGTGAGGAAATATTTGTTTTAAGGTGAAGAAGACTTCGCTATATTTATAGACCCTGGTGAAAGAGCCAGTGGAAAAGCAGATATTGTTGATACAAACTTGGGGTGCTAGCTCATGGAGCACATTCATAAGAGGAGTTGGGGGGAGGTTAGATTAACTAAACAACGGACAGCTAAAGACAGAGAGAGTGATGGAAAAGTCTGAACATAAAAGGAGACGATTTTAAGGAAGTTCCAGCCTGATTGCTTCTATTTTTTTCTGTGAGGTTGGAGGTAAGTTTGTCTATTCAGAACGAGGAGGGTGCCAGCAGGAGGGGTAGGTGGCTTTGAGTTTGAAAGAGCTACTGTTGTGAATAACAATGTGAATCCACTTGGGTCACCTGAAGATTGCCAAGCATGACTAGGTTCTCAGTGGAGCTCAAAAACTATACATTTTCCAATGGAATCCCTCAGCATGGCTGCACAGTTCTCTCCCTACAGCAATCTGAGGGTTAGCAAGGTGGGTAGGAGAGAGAGTTAGGGGGGCCAGAGAACAGAGGATGTTGTAAGAGTGTAGTTACGCAATTAACAATAGGATCCAGTTCCTTCACCATCAACATGCACTGGCCACCCAGACCATTCCTGAATTTCCTAATTGTTAGTAGCCTTCAACTTAACTTGACCTCAGACATCTAGCCACTCATCCCTATGTTCAACCTTCATATCATTTAAAACTGCTCCCTCGCAAAGCTCTTAGTTTCTGAGACTCTCCTCTGACCATGATTCACACACTTTTCATCTCTCTTACTCCTTCTTTCCATTAAATTTCCTCTTTGCAGTGGCCTTGACCCTCAGGCTCTCAACCTCCCTTCTTTCCTTTGAATTAATGTACTTTCTTGGCCAGCTTACGCTCTCTGTTTGCGTATTTCCACTCTCATATTTATGTGAATACCAGGGAGACATTGGTATCCTTTTTCTTCCTCACATCTCCCTCACACAGAAAATACACAGTTTGAGAATGAATGTCTGGATTGCAGCTGTTTGGGGAGGTTCACACTATTTGAAATAATTCTGGTCCTACAAGACTAGTTAAATTCTGAGGCAATTACCAGAACTGGAATCTGTTCTGAGTGGGCCCAGTTTGAGCCTTGGGGAGAGCACGTGGAAATCAAATCCTGGTTCTGATTCAGAGCACAGCTCCATTCATTCCAAGCCTTAGACTTCCCGAAGGTTGACTTCTGTTTGCCTAATTTTTATTCACTACTGTTCTCCATTGGGAGAGCCAAATCACCTTCTAGCAGCTGAAAAGCAAAGTATTATTTCCTCAGGGGAGAGTGAGTTATGTTGCACTCTGAGGCACTGCAAGGCATGAGATCGCAGTGGGTACTAATCTGAGAAAAGAGAAATTGACAAATTATTGACATTCATTTGAAAAACTCATTCAACCTAACCCAACTTATCATTCTCATATACTTTATTTTGTATGATAGAAAATGTTAGTGCCCATGTTGATAGTAATTTGGAGGGTTCTTAAAGGGAGCGTGGTCTTCCATAATTTAAATAGAGAAGGAGGATGTTATGGAAAGCTAGGCAAGTGTGAGTAGACAAATCTTGTTTCTTTTTGTGACCAGGTACAAGTCGCTACATGGCTCTGACTCCCTGTTTCCCTATCTATAGGATGGGAATAAATGTACCTACTGCATGTGGTTCTTGGTAGGATTAACTAAGACAGTGCTCTAGAGTACGATGCCTGGAGGTACTTCGGGTGGACTGTCAGCTGTTGACCCATCACCATCACCACTCGCTAGAAGTCTGGGACCTACCTTTCCAGGATCCCTTCCCAGTGTGGTCTGGGTTACAGTTTGCCAGTGAGGACCAGACATGGCAGCTCCTTCCACATGACGGGAGATCCCACAGACCCTGCCTTGTGTTTGTGGTTCCACTTTGGTGCCTAGATGCTCATGACTCCTGGACTCTCTTGAGGGTTCTGAGTGGGCCACCCATGCTCCAGCTTCAGGGAGGCGGTTTGGGACTATCCTTGAGTCCCCCACTGGCCGACCTCCAGCCTTTCCTTGCCTTCCAGCTTGAGGTAGCTCTCTGCCATTGACCAGTCCCAGATAGGTACAGTATCAAAATGTCTCCGTGAAAGTCATCCCTAAAATTACGCAATTTGCATTTGGAAATAATCTCACTGAAACATTCACTCTTTTGTTCTATTTCCCTACAGTGTTCCGAACTTCTTTACTAATTTTTAAAGGCAGATTTTTACACTCTGTCAAAATGAGAGTTTTATATTTGTTTATCCACTTCTGAAAAACCTCTAACGTCTAACTATTTTTAAAACTGGACTTTATTGGTATTTTACGAGCCTCTTCAATTAATCTGACAAACTGAAATTTACCACTATTACCATCACCAGTCTGTGCTATTATCCTAATCCCTTCCTCCCTTTATCATTTACTGAGGATAGATCTCCTGTTAAGAGGTTAACAATTAGTTTTTCATCTATTTCTCCACAAATCACTCTGCTGCATGCATATGCTAAAGCCATAATTCATGAATGAGAGTTAATGAGAGGGTCACTCAATGTATTTTCTAATTGTGTGGGTAATTTTTTAGATTGATTTTGTTTAATAGTATGAATAAGTTACTTTTAAGAATGTTTGATCTCGTCCAGTCTCCCTACTGGACAGTCTAGAAAACTAGGGTCTCAGAAGCTGGGCCAGGGAGGTGTTGGAGCTTGGGTACACATGGGAAAAAAGGGAACCGAAGATGATTTCTAGGCTGAGGTGGAAAGCAAGTCACAAAACTAAAGCCTCAGGGATGGGTGGAGAGAAGTGATAATAGCTGATGTTTATTGAGCTCTTAAATCTTGGTTGTGTTCTAAGTCTTTATCCATTTTATTTGCCTAATCCTCAATCTACAATCCTAGGAAGTACCCATTATTACTGTTAAACCGCTTATCAGTCAATGGCCCAGCAGGATGCAGCATAAGAAGATATGATGGTGAAGACAATGTAGTGAAGAGACTCTTTATAGATGTGAGGGCAGGGTTATGGGAACCAATAGGGATGGCGAGGTACCAGGGACTAGCAAAAGGACGCTGTACCCTAGGACTGAAGGAGCAAGGGAGGAATGGTGTTCCCACAGCCAGTTCTTGCTAGCGCCCCGGAGGGAGAGCCATCGCCTAAACTGGTCTTGGAGGCACATGGCCACTGTCAGATCTGCAGGGCTGAGAGGCAAGACAGGCTTAACAAATAGTCCAGCCTCTCTGCTCAGTGCTCTGCTCTCCCACTGGCTGGACCCAGTGTGTCTCACTGATGCCATCTTAGGTGCTGGACTCCCAGGGCAGAGAAGGAAGGATTATGGGCTTTATTGGTGGGTAAAAGCCAAATAGAGAAGAACCAATACCATCCGCCATTTTGCAGATGAGAAAATTGAGGCTCAAAGAGATTAAGCACTTTCCCAGGGTCACATAGCTGGAAAGTGGTGGAGCCAGGATTCACACGTTCACACCTAGTTAGTCTGAAACCACAGCCTCTGGAAGATTCTGCAGGAAAGTTGGTTCACAGGGGAGGCGCGTGACAAAATCCTCTAGGTTAGTGGTAGAAAAAGGGCAGGATTCAGATAGCAAGACTTTGGCGGAAGTTGTAGCTGAATTCATAAAGAAGAGCTGTTGCATTCAGACAAACTTACTGAGAAATAATCCTATTGTATAGAGAATTCATTTCATTTGCAGGGAAATGCACTTGCACAGAAATTTTATAAAAGTGCTTGTGGTTATGCCTGCATGATGCCAAACATCTAGATAAGAAATAAAATTAACTGAGTCTTTCTCAATATCTAAATTTCCATAGCAAACTACTTGAAAATTTCAGTGAATTCACCAGCCAATTCTTACAGTAATAACTAAGATTTGAGTCTTTATAGTTTTAACAAAATCTTTCATATACATTGCATCATCTAATTCATCTAACAACCTTGCTCTTTTAATGTTACTATTCCAACTTTATAGATGAAGAAATGGGGGTTTAGAAAAATAAGTGACAGGTCCAACATCTGAGGGCTGCTCTGTGGCAGATCCAGGTCTCAAAACTGTGATCATTTGGCTGCAAGCCCACATTCTTTCTAACTCACCAATCAGCTTCCTCAGCAAAGATGGTAGGTCTTTCACAGATTGCAAACATGGAAAACAAAACAATCCTGCTAGCTCTCTTTGCCAGGGATTAAAATGAGAATGTAGTAGCTGTATTTGCTTTTAACTTGGTCTTTCCACATTTCCCAGCATTCAACATAGAGCAAGATAAGACAAGGAGGAACTGGAAACTGGAAACCCTATAGGAGTTTCAGTAGAGTCCAAAGATATAAGGTGGACCCCCTGTTAGCATCTTTGCAGTCCTCGCATTCAACCTCAAGTTTGAGCAACAGCTCTGGATGGTGCTCTTATTGAACGAGGTCTCCTTTTCACCAGGGAAGTTGTCTAAAATTCAAAATTATATACAGAGTATAGCCCTAAGGGGAAATGGATCCTTTCTCTCACTCACAGCTAGCACAGAGCCTGGCACATAGTAGGCTTTCAACATATATATTAAAATAAGTTAACAAAATGTTCCAATAACTTATGAACCACTAGACCAACAATTAAATCAAGACACGGTCATTCACAAAGCAATCTCAGCACTTCATGGTTTGTCCACTTACTCCTTGGGCCAGTGGGATAAGTGTGTGGAAACACTTAGGAAGTGTAAAGTATTCTATGGAAGTAAGGTCGTATCACAACTGCTACTATCACAGACACTGCTACTATCATCATATTTATCCTCCTCATCCTCAATACTTTCACATCATTGGTGTCAGTGCAGGGACTACACACTCAAGTGAAATTGATAAATACCAGCTTATTGTACTACATACTCTTAGCTGCCCGGAACTATCCTCCACACCTCTATGCTCTATGAACTGCATCAACTTCACTGCCCTCTGGCTTCCTGCTGGGTTTGGCCGATGGGAGGGCCAGCAGGAGACTGGAGGGCTGGAGGAGGAAGAGGTCAGGGATTTATTTCTTCAGTCACTTTCTCAGCGTCTTCCTCGTGGGTCACTCTGGTGTGGCTTGGGCTCTGTCCCAGAGACCTCTGCTCCCAGATGGCTCTCTCCTGCAGACCTAGGCTTCTCCAACTTGAGCACCAGCTCCTCCCCCAGCCCCCCTTTAGGCCTGGGGTGGTGAGGGCTTCCCGCTGTTCCCAGTGCAGCGTGCTTCACTTTCCTTATTGAGCCCCCTGAACCATGCCTATACCTTTGGAGACAGGGCCTTAACCAAACTCTTTATTACCCCTGCTAAGTCTGCCATCCGTTTCCTGCCAGAACCTTGACTGATACAGACGACTCACCATTTCAGCATGGGATGAGAAATGAAATGATCTGGGAAGGCGCTTTTCCTCCCCACGCATCAGTGCTCCCCTTTGCTCGGAAAACATTCTGGCCACTATTACCCTTCCGTAAAGTGGGTCTGCTGCTCAACTCCTTCTAAGGTGCAGACCGCCCATGTCTCAAGGTCGGCCAGCTGCAGAGTAATCAAGTGACAAGGCAGCTTGCACTTCATTTAGGGTAAACAATGTAAGAGTGACTATTACTTACTTTGTGTCACCACTAAGGAGATGGACAACAGGAGACAGAGATGAAGGCAGAGAGACAGAGACTTGAGAAGGATGGAGCCAAGGGGTAAAAAAGTATGATTTAAAAATCAGTAAAACACGAAGGAAAAAGTGGAGAAGGCAGCAAGGCCATCCATTGACATTAAAATACAAGCCATCAAAAACAAAGGAAATCTGAAATGAAAAGATCTATCATCACAAAAAGCCCTTGAAACTCTCCTCTGCTAGAGGCACAGGCGCGGACTGTGTTGAACTGACGGTAAAGGAAGCCAGCAGAGGGAAGATTTGGTTGAATCGGGCCATTCGAGGAGCATGGGGTCAAGCAAGAAAACGCCCTCTATTCGCTCAAGGAGGAAACCAAATGTTTGATTTCTGACAGGTGATTAGGCTCAGCACTCGATTAATTTATGTGAATTTTCTGCTTCCTAAACAGATATTAACATCATGCAGACATAAATGGCAGCTGAGTATTTTTGCAAAGTGGGCTTAAAATTACTGAAATAGAGGAAGCAACTGGGGTCTCTACCTCCCAAATGCCACATCCGGTTTTAGCTCTGCGATGGAATGCAAGGAAGAAAAGTTACATTTGTATGCGAGACCTGGAGGTGATCTGTACTTAGAAGCCCCTGAGGTGGAGCGCATGGCTGGGGGCCACTTGGGAGGCTGAAGGCATTGTTGAATTCTGCTGATGTTTCCCAGCGCTCCTTGTGCACCCTTGAACGCGTGTTAACACCCTGCTGGGGATGTGCAGGGCGGCCAGAGACTGTACTGAAGCGGGTGGTTTCCTGCAAACTTCTTATCGTATTTAGCCAGGTCATCCGGAAGAGAAGATTGATGACAAATTATTAAACACACTAAGAAATTACATTGTCCTGACTAAAGAAGAGGAAATTAAAAAGGTAGAAAGTGTAGGGATTTGCTGTATCTCTGGAGGCTTTCCCTATCAGAGTTTCAGTCTTGTGTTTGGGTTTTCACGTATATGTGAGCAGATGAGAAGTTTCCAATAACGTTAAACATAGCTTGAGAGAAGGGAATCTGAATATATACATTCCACATCATGCCATCTTTTAAAAATTTATCTTTAGAGGGATATATTTTTCTTGTTTATTTCTCAGTTTTCTAATCTTTAGTTTATTGGGCTGTATGGTGCCAATTAAAAACTTCACACTGAAGGATGAATTCCTATTTTTAATATAGCTGTTCTTATATCACATACTCTTATTGATGCTTTTCCTCCTTTTAGAGCCAAAATGGAGCATAAACATTTTAAAAGCTTTTAATTCCAGCACATATATATTCTTCATTTGAAATTGCACTTGATTTCCACTTTGTGCTATTAGAATAAATGTACTATTCCCGGGCATTTAAGGGCCTGATGGCTGCTTGATTCTTCTTCTGTGTCATCTTTAGTTCATCAACCAAACCATAGTTTCTCAATCATTTTAGGACATAATCCATTTTTTTTGCACATTGTTATGAATATGAAATCAGATGCCAGAGTGATACTTACTTCTCTATCCTTCAACTCCTCAGTGTCTGGGGTGGAAGTAAACCTCTAATGGAAATCAGTTTTTCTAATAATCTCCTGCGTTGTTGTCTTTAATCCCTTTAATTTGAGCTGCTGGAACCCTTTAATTCTTACATGGAGAATTATTAGAACATTAATAAAAAAAGTATACAAAATACTGCAATGCAGGGCAAACAATATTACAATATCAATGCAAAGAACAGGTAACACTTATTGAGGGTGGTGACAGAGACTATTAATTGTCCTCAAGATCTATTTCTCTTTTATTTTCATGGTAATAAATCTCTGGGTTTTCGATTGATGGCTGCCCGAATTGAGAACATTTTCCAGCATCCATCCTGGACCACTAGTGACCTTGGGAAAGGCAGCTAGTGAGCACAGAGCAACAAGGTGGAAAGTCCTGAGTCCCCATCACAATGGCCCCACGGGCCACCCCTGTGCCGACTCTGTGGACTTCTCAACCGCTGGAGAGAAGCAAACTTCTAACTTTTAAAGTCGCTGCTGTTTGGGGAGTTTCAGTTATGGCTGTTGAACCCTGTCCTGAATGTTATGAGTGGTCCTCTGTCATGGGTGCTTCACTGGTGCTTCCCTTCTTGTAATTTAGATGACATCCCTAAGATATGATTATTTTCCCCACGCAACAGTGAGGAAGCCAAGGCTTAGCGGGGTCGAGCGAAATATTGGCCCACGATCACGTTGTTCTGGAGTGAAACCAGCTCTATCAGATTCAGAGTCTGTGCTCTTAACTGCTCTATCTCTACAGGGTTAGAAGGGACCTGGGAATTGCTGCCTCCTTTTTACAGAGAAGGAATCAGGGCTTCAAGAGAGAATGTCATGGCTGAAGGTGTCATCAAGTTCACAGCAGAGCTAAGACTGAAAGCCAGGTCTCCAGACTCCAGTGCTCTTTCCTTCATTTACTGCCTCTGGACTGCACTATACCTGCTTTTGGGACAAGGTCCCTCCCCAGGAGGGCCAGGGTAAGCCTTGGACACTTAAACTCAGTGGTAACTGTTCTCCTGATCTGCTTGGCTGTCCACTGGCTGCACTATCGGGCTTGCTCTCCTTTGGCCAACACCCAACTTCCGGTCACATTTCCCATCACTAAGCCCTCACTTTCCCCTCCACCACATGCCTGGGGGCTCCTAGTGGCCCAGCACCTCCTTGGTCCTTCTAGGACCCGCTGTCCTGGGATTCCCTCTTCTCTGACTTCTGCTGGGCATCTGTCCCTACTTGTCACGCCTGGTGCTGGACCCCACTCTGCCCTCATCTCCTTAGTGGATCGTGGCTGCTACCTGGTGCCACACTGTCCTGCTCCTGACCCAGACAGATGCGAGTTCGGGGGAAGATGAAGAAGAGAACCAAAGGCACCAGCTACGAAAGTTTACTGTTCTTACGTAATTTATTTAATAGTCCTCCAGCACTTTAATGAGATAATAATAGGGTGATCATATCATTTGTAGCCCAGAGGGGGGACCCTTTTGAGAGAACAATAGGAAACCAGGATGTGTGGTCTCTTGTGGCGATGATGATGATGAGCCTTAGTGTTGGTTGTATGTTTACCACGTGCCAGGCACTGCTCTCAGTGCTGTGTGTGCATTATCCCACTTGATCCTCATAACCATCTCACAAAGCAGGTAATTTTATTAGCCCCAGTTGGCGTGTGAGGAAACTTAGGCACCCTTGTTTGAGATCACCCAGCCAGCCACTGGGGAAGCCAGCGTTTGACTGGGGCAGCCTGGGCCAAGTCTCTGCTCTTAGCCACACCACACATTGCTGCACCAGGAGCTCTTGGTTAATCTTTGCTGCCGCTCTATGAGACAGTTCTGCTGTGCACATTTTTCCTACTCTATTTATTTATTTTTTTTGAGGAAGACTAGCCCTGAGCTAACTACTGCCAGTCCTCCTCTTTTTTGCTGAGGAAGCCTGGCCCTGAGCTAACATCCGTGCCCATCTTCCTCTACTTTTTTTTTTATATGTGGGACACCTACCACAGCATGGCGAGCCAAGCAGTGCCATGTCCACACTCGGGATCCGAACCGGCGAACGCTGGGCCGCTGAGAAGTGGAACATGCGAACTTAACTGCTGCGCCACCGGGCTGGCCCCTTTCCTATTCTATTTTGAAAAATGTGAAACCTAAACAAAAGCCATAAAACAATAGTAGAGTGAACACTTGTATACCCTTCCTAGATTCGCTAATTGTTAAAATTTTCCCACATTTGTTTTCTGTCCCTCTCTCCGTATGCAAGTATACATGGGTTTATTGCTTTTTGGAAACAAGTGAAAGAAAGTTGCAGACGTCATTCTACTTTACCCACAAATACTTCAGCACATATCTCCTACGAACAGGATTGGCTCCTAAATAGCCACAATATCACTACCATACCCAAGAAATTTAATAGTGATATAATAATGTCACTAAAATGCAGGTCATATTTGAATTTCCTCAATCATCCTAATAATGTCCTTTATAGTTATACTTTTGTATCTTGGATCTAACCAAAGATCATGGATAGCATTTCGTTGTCATTTTAAAGTCATTTTTATAGATTCTATTTTTGTTTCTAATGCACAGACCAAAAAAGAAGAAAAAGGTTAGAATGTGCAGCAGATACTGTCCATGCCTCATCTCGTATCCCCATGGCTCACCCACAGCTGTGATGTCACATGCAGCAGACATGGACATTTTCTGTGAAGGGAAGCTTCTTGTGTCACATGCCCTTGGTCTCAGGCTCTCTGCGTTGGGGCTTTCTCCAGAGCCAGGGGAGCTGGCTCAGCCTGTGGCAGGGCAGCCTGGAAGAGCTGAGTATTTCATACCCCTCCCTCAGGGGACAGCTCTCGATCGGTGAAGTTCACCATACGATCCAGCAATTTCACTTCTGGATAGGTGCCCAAAGGAAATGAAAACAGGATATTGAAGAGATAAATGCACTTGCATGTTTATTGCAGCATTGCTCACAATAGCCAAGATATGGAAACCACCTCAGTGTCCATCAACAATTAAATGGATGAAGAAGAGATATGGTATATTTATACAATGGAATATTATCCAGCCATGAGAAAGAAGGAAATCCTGCCATTTGCAACAACATGGGTGGGACTGAAGGACGTTATGCCAAGTGAGGGAAGTCAGACAGAGAAAGACAAATACCGTATGATCTCACTTGTATGGGGAATCTAGAAAAGCCAACCTTGCAATGACAGAGAGTGAACGGTGGTTCCCAGGAGCTGGGGCGCTAGGAGAGGTGTTGTTTGAGGGGACACACTTGCAATTAGTAGACAAATGTGTCCTGGAGGCCTAATGCGCAGCGTAGTGAATACACATCACAATATTGCATCATATTCATCAAATGTGCTAAGAGATTAGATCTTGATGATTCCCACAACAACAGCAAGAGGATAATTACGTGACAGAAGTGCCATCGCTACAATGGCAATCACATTACAACATATAAGTAAATCAATATGTTGTAACATTAAATTTATGTGTTATATATCAAATATGTTTCAATTAAAAAAATAAATTGAAAAAAACAAGTTCACAAGTTGGTGCATGAATCCCAGCGTCGCTTGGTGGAAGGACCCTGAGGCCTGCCCCTCATGCTGCCTTCTGGACACCGAGTTCCCCCGGCAGTAACCTGCCCCTTAGCCCACTCTTGGGGGGCTTTTCGACTTTTCCTGTCCTTCTCCTCCAACTCACTCACTTGTACTTCTTGAGACTGCTTCCCAAACAAACGACCTGCACCCAAGTCCTTGTTTAAGGGTCTGCTTGTGGGGAACCCAAGCCAAGCTGTTGACCATGCAGCTGATGTGGCAGAGCCAGGGTTTGAACCCGGGCAGCCCAGCTGTAGAGCTGATGCCCTTGACCCCTCACCAAGCACCATTACACATGAGGAAACTTCCTGGAAGGCTTAGCTCACCAGCTCAGGCCTCACAGCCCATAAATTAGGGCTGAAATGGCAATACAAACTCATGGTTGACTCATTGCAAAACTCTTAACACCCTGTGCGCTCTACAGAGCCTCAGACGTGGAGGACTGACCATCAGGACAGCAGAGACTAGATTCCTTCTCCTTTTCAAACAGTGGATTATCATCGTTAATTTTTTTCTTTACTACAGTAGAGAGTTTCTTTATTGTAATCTATAAACCAGCAAATATTCGTCAAACAATGATTGAGCTCCGAGAGCTGTGCCAGCCGGGGGGGGGGGGGGTAGCCTCTAATTCCTACCCTCAAGGAGATTCCAGTGTAGTGACTGCAAGCCATTAGTGTAGTAACTCAACATTCATGATAATCAATCTCTCTCTCTCACGCGCACGCACGTGCACACACACACACTACCTGGGACCTCTGACCACCAATTCAAAGCATTTGTCACTCCCTTCTCTTTTTCCCCAAGATTCCTCAAAAATGCTCCTGTTATGGCACTTCTCTCTGTACCGCGGGGCCTGTTTATGGGCTATGTCTCCCACTGGACTCTGCAACCCTGTTTCATCCTGGGCGCCCGGCACAGGCCTTATCAGACAGCTGATAATGTATCGATTTCCTCCGTATGCTGCCTCATTTAATCTGCAAAACCATCCTGGGAGGCAGCGTCTATTCTTGTGTTCCTCTTACACCCTCTTTAATAGAGGCTTGAGGAGGGGGCTAAACGTCTCCCCTAAGGCACGGAGCTAGTCAACGGCAGAGCTGGGATTCAGCCCTAAAATTCAGCGTGACCCCTTGCTCCTTTCTACCCTGTGTGGCCCTGTAGCTTTTCTCTTCTAAAACCGGAGATCACTGGAAATGGTTCTGATCACTTTAAAATTGTGCAAAATATTGCCGCTGCCAAGCCTTGCGATATTTGTCTGCACACACACACACACACACACACACAAACACACACCACCCCCCACCCGATGAGACAGCTGCCTTGCCTCAATTAACCTTTACTGAGATCGAGTTGGGTTGACATTAGCTCCCTAAGCACCTCTTCAATCACTCATTCATTCATTCATGCATTCATGGGTTTTCATTTCAAATCGCTCCTTTGTGAACCAAGTTGGGAAATTCTCATTTTCACACATCGCCTATTTTGATGGATTCTGCTCGGTTATTTTCTGTTTTCATGATTGACCAGCAGCCATTTATACATTTTTCCAGCCATCATCCCCTTTGCGGCAGTGGGCCTTCGACCTGTGATTGCTTCCGAGGGGGTATATTACCAGTGGTTGCTTTTTGATGGTGGTTCTGCAGTAGCTTCAGTTTTCAAATGAAATTGAAGAGGAATCTTTGTCACTTCTGAATCTGTGAAATCTTGAAATAGATTTATCTATCTATGTGTATATAGATGTACACATATTTGTGAGATTTAGATAGAAACTAGGAATTGGATGTGTACTAGGATTTAGGCATGTATATATAATTTATACTTTAGATAGGTGGTCGGCGTGCAAAGAGGAGGTGCCAACCTTTCAACACCGTCTTCGGCACCGATGGGGAAATTGCAGCTTGACTAGAGGGGTGGGAGCGCCAGCCACAGACATTCCCTGTGGGGTGGCCAAGATGGATTTTGTAAATAAAGTTTGTATGGCCTACGGCTGCTTTTGTGCTCCATGGCAGAGCTGAGTAGCTGCAACAAGAAACTATATGGCTTGCAAAACCTAAAACAAGGTACCACCTGGTTCTTTACAGAAAAAGTTTGGAATAGAGTTGAACCCTGACTCTACCACTTAATAGCTGGGAGCCCTTGGGCAAATTACAATTCTTCTGAACTCTGGGTTTCTGATCTACAAAATTATGTTAATATTGAATGAGGACATATCATGAGAGCATTTTGTAATCTGTAAACTTTTATCCAAATTTGAACTGTTTGTGGGGATAGCAGCACTGGCAACTATATCAGTTAGTTATTGCCACGTAACAAACTACCCCCAAGACTCAGTGGCTAAATATAACAATCATTTATTATTTTTCACAAGTCTTCAGGTCAGCTGGGTGTTGGCTAATCTTGACTAGGCTTAATTGAGCGGGTCTTCTGGTCTCTACTGAAGCCACTTTGAGGTGGATTGGAGGGCAGTTTTGCTGTACTTGTCTCTCCTGAGACCAGTGGACTAGCCTCGGCAATGTCTTCTCGTGGCAGAGGCACAAGAGAGCAAGCCTGATCATGTTAAGCTTTTTCGAGGACTCTCCATGTGTCATTACTGCTAACACCCTGCTAGCCAGAGAAAGTTCACATGGTCGAGGTCAGGAGCAGGAATTACGCCTCTACGGTTCTGTGGTAGATTCAGTTTTCAAAAGAAATTGAAATGAAATTGAACAAGATGAATCTTTGTCACTTCTGAAGCTATGAAATCTCGACATTGATATGTATATTGATATGTATATTGATATGTATATTGATATGTACATTGATATGCACATTGATATGCACATTGATATGCACATTGATATGCACATTGATATGTACATTGATATGCACATTGATATGCACATTGATATGCACATTGATATGCACATTGATATGTACATTGATATGCATATTGATATGCATATTGATATGCATATTGATATGTACATTGATATGTACATTGATACGTACATTGATACGTACATTGATACGCACATTGATACGCACATTGATACGCACATTGATACGCACATTGATACGCACATTGATACGTACATTGATACGTACATTGATACGTACATTGATACGCACATTGATACGCACATTGATACGTACATTGATACGCATATTGATACGCACATTGATATGCACATTGATATGCACATTGATATGCACATTGATATGCACATTGATATGTACATTGATATGTACATTGATATGTACATTGATATGCACATTGATATGCACATTGATATGCACATTGATATGCACATTGATATGCACATTGATATGTACATTGATATGTACATTGATATGCACATTGATATGCACATTGATATGCACATTGATATGCACATTGATATGCATATTGATATGTACATTGATATGCATATTGATATGTACATTGATATGTACATTGATATGTACATTGATATGTATATTGATATGTACATTGATATGCACATTGATATGCACATTGATATGCACATTGATATGCACATTGATATGCACATTGATATGTATATTGATATGTACATTGATATGCATATTGATATGTACATTGATATGCATATTGATATGTACATTGATATGTATATTGATATGTACATTGATATGTATATTGATATGCACACGTACATAGATGCACATATATATGTAGGATTTAGATCTATACTAGGGTTTAGTGTATATACATGCCTAAAAGTATGTAGACGTAGACAGGCAGAGGCACATGGCAAAGGGTACTGGTACAGAGAATAATGAAGACTTGAGGTCGTGAAGGCGATATGACAAAAGTAATGCTTCAAGAAACGAGCATTCTCAAACTGTGATGGTGAGAGTAAAACTTTGTACAACTTCTCTGGACAGCAAGTTGGTGGCACGTGAGAAAAACGTTACACGTGTGTAGCTTTTGATTCACCTGTTACATTTCTATGAATTTATCCTGGGTTGGAATCATCATGGATGTATACAAAGATTTATCAGTAAGGATGCTTACTACAACATTGCTGATAAGGGCAAAAAACTAGAAACAAATGTTCAAAAAGAGAGGTATGAGTGGGGCTGGCCCAGGGGCATAGTGGTTAAATGTGTACACCCTGCTTTGGTGGCCCAGGGTTCACGGGTTTGGATCCCGGGTGTGGACCTGTACACTGCTGCTCAAACCATGCTGTGGCAGCATCACACATACAAAAAATAGAGGAAGATTGGCATAGACGTTAACTCAGCAACAATCTTCCTCAAGCACAAAGGGGAAGATTGGCAGTAGATGTTAGCTCAAGGCCAATCTTCCCACCAAAATAAAAAAAAAAAACCCACCAGGAGGGATGGTAAGTAAATGTTGGCCCATCCACATGATGGAATGATATGGAGCCATTGAAAATGAGGATAAAGAAGAATAACATTGACAAAAAATATGCATGATATATTGCTTAATGAAAAAGATCATAAAATAGTTTCTATAACATATCCATGTTTTTGTTAAAAACATGGATATGTGCATAGATAAGAGAAAGTATAGCTACTAAAACATTAACAGTGGTTATATCTAAAAGATACAGTCAGTATTGAATTTTTATTTTCTTATTTGTAATATTTTTGGATAGTTTAAATTTTCCAAAATAATCACGTCTTACTTTTGTAATGGAAAATTGTTTTACACAAAATAGAATAAAGTTATCTTTTAAAAAAACAACGTGAGAAAGAAGTCTGGGAGCGGCAAGCGTACATGCTATGGGTTGCTGATTCTTGCTTTCGATTTTTTTCTTTGTCTTCCCAGAGGCATTATAAGACAATGTGCATTTCACCTATTGATTGAAAATGCATTTTATTTCAAACGAGTGACTTGTCGGACAGGAATCTGTCATGGTGCGTAGGTCCACATCAGCAGTGCCTCTTTTGTTTAAGCTGTTGATTGTGAATTAGAATTATGATTATTCTGTCTCTGCTTAAACATTTTTTGTGTATACTATTCCCTTGCCACTTCCAAAAGTCTATGTTTTAATTTGGAAACACCTAAAAGAAGGCAGAGGGCAATAGTATTGTCAGTTTTTGTAAAATAAAAGTATTGAAAAATAATATGATTGCCAATGTTTGACATATTAGAAGAAAACTAGATTCAGGCTACGTGTGTGGCCCACCTACCTTCTTTTCCCCCAGAGTTGGGTCTACTGTTATGTCAGGGGTTGTACTCATTACGGCTTCTGCTGTGGAGCGGAAGCTTCTCTCTCCGTGGCTGTCTTTGGTCAATAGAAGCGTGTCTGCGAAGCGCTGATGCTGTTCCCAAATGAAGACCACTCGTGAACGTTTACGGATATAAATAGGCACTACACTAGGTGTTAAGACTGCACAGAGGAATAAGGCAATGCTGTTGGCCTTAGACACATAGGCTGCCTATTTCAGAACAAAACAATAATAATGACAAAAAATAATAGTAAGTCTGATCGTCGCAGGTATTATACACTGACCAAAAAAATGGTATTGCCGCAAATATTCACAAGCAGGCAGTACATATGTTTCAGAGTCTGCTGCCAGGGAATGCATCCCACTCACATTCATGTGCTTGCTTTCTTGAGTAACTCTAGCACACACGGAGAATTACAAGAATTTACTTGTGGTTTATGTGATAATCACAAGCTGTTTAGTAGAAAACATTTTTGGAGGAACGGATAAATAAATTATGATGTCACCATACAAAGGAATGCTATATAGTGATGAAAATGAATGAACTCAATCCATAAGGATAAGTCTTACAAAAACAATGTTGAAAAAGCAAGTTGCAGAAGTATACCTAGAGTACACTTAAATGATTCCATTTATATAAAGCTTAAAAATATGCAAAATAAGAGCAAATATTGCTTAGAGATACACATATAGTGTATGGATACTGTGCCTACACACTAGCCGTTTACTGTCTATACATTAGCTGAGCATTAGGAAGGATGAATCCCAAATTCAGCAGAGGGGCTATTGCTGAGGGCAAAGGGTAGAGAGCATTTGGGGAAGAGTTTACAGAGGGCTTAAAACGTATTGGCAACATAATTCTTCAGTTGGATGGTGAGATAGATGGAATTTCTTGTATTATTTTTATAGCTTTCTGTATGTCCCAAATATATTGTAATAGAGTATAAAAATAAATGCGTTGGAAGGCCCTGGAAGATGCCCCTACACCTAAGTGTGATCTATAAGGAAGAAGATATTTTCATCAACGGTAGATAAAATGGTGACAAATAGATTGAAAAGGATTTATGGCAGTGCATTAAGGTAAAATGCATTAAGGTAAGAATTTGAACAGAGTTTTTAAGACTATGAACTCAGTGCGACTGCGTAGACCAAAGATGGTTTGTCCGTCTAGGAACCCATTTATGCTGACACAAAGATTTGTACTAAGGGCCCTGAATTTCAAGAAACTGCTTACTGGATGTTGGGGAGAGTTTCCAGGCCTGAGAATTTAGTGCTGTTAATCTTCTGCCACATTTGTGCTAGGTCCATTAGACCATTTCAGGTCTTGTCTGTTTTTATTACTTGTTATATTTCTAGTAAAGTTAAAGCTTTTAACACTGCTTGGGTGCCTATGAAGTTGATGAATTCCTCTACTACTGATGGTGTCTCATGCTGATCCTCTAATGGGCGCATTGAAATATAATCTGTTGGGTTATTTTCTTTTCCTGGCCCATGCACAATTTTATAATCATAACCATGTAGATATTGTAAACCCCATCGCTCAGAGTACATTGCCGCCGTGAACTGTGAACCGCCAAATATTGTCATGAGTGCCTGATGAGCTGTTACTGCAGGAAATGCCGAGCCATAAATGAATAAAAGACAGGGTATGAAAACCGAGAGGGCTGGCAGGCCTCCGTCAAACCCCTAAGTCAACATGGACCCTCTTAAAATTGGTCTTGCCTAGAAGAAAGTCAGAGCACTTTCGCATGGGTTGGAACACAAGCTATATTTTCACAGACTCAAGAAAGCCTCATAAATTGGGTGGCACAGTCTTTTTTTTTTAACTGTTAGGTAGTGGCCTATACGTTCAGATATTGCAAAGCATGCAAGTGTTGTTACCTTCATTTCCGTTTATCAAGTGGATGGGAGAACACAAAATTATTTTACAATGCTTGACATTCTGATAGTCTCCCAGTCAACACGGCAGGACAAAAGCCCTATTTCTGTCTGGGTCTCAAATTCTACTTCTTGAGGAACGGAGATGCGTTTGGTCTCCGTGTCTCAGTTTCTCCGTCTGTAAAGTGGAGATAATAGTAGCTCCTGTGTCCTGTGGCGTTGGAAGGATTACTTCAAAAGGGACTTTGAAAGTGCAAATCGCCGCACAGAAGGAAGGAAAACAGGGTAAAGGATATCTGAATTTTGATTTTTTTTTTGATGCTGCAAAGTTCACTTCGTTTATTTCATTCAATGCCTTTGGTTACATCTTTTTCATATAAATACAAGAAAAACACTAAACTTACTCCACCAAATATTTCACATAGCTTAGGGATTATAGCTGTTCTTACATAACTTGAGTGTTAAAGAAAATGAAATATTTGCCATTTCTAAAAAAATTCACTCTATTTATGACGTGTTTAAAGAACAAAAATGACTTTTCAATGTTCTACTCTTTCAAAGATAATTATTTTTCAGCAAAAATGCAAGGGACACCTAAGATTTAAACATAAATTACTTGATGCACACAAAATTGACTCAGTATGTAAATTCAATGTGTCTTTTTGTCTGGCTCTGATCCCTCTTATCTCGTGTCCTACTCATTTTTTTTTTTTTTTTGAGGAAGATTAGCCCTGAGCTAACTACTACCAATCCTCCTCTTTTTTGCTGAGGAAGACTGGCTCTGAGCTAACATCCATGCCCACCTTCCTCTAATTTATACGTGGGACACCTACGACAGCATGGCTTTTGCCAAGTGGTGCCAAATCCACACCCAGGATCCTAACCTGCGAACACCAGGCCGCCGAGAAGCAGAATGTGCGAACTTAACCGCTGCGCCACCGGGCCGGCCCCTCGTGTCCCATTCTTGATTATCGTATTTCTCTCTTGTTCTTTAAGCCTGGCACCCCAGCCCTAGAGAAACAGGGTCCCACGTTCTTGCACCGATGACCTTCTGTGGCACACGGCAAGGTAGCCTTTTGTTCGAACCACAATGTTCTGTCTTTTCAGCATTATTATTAATCAAAGGAAGAAATAAGAGCAGTTTGGTGAACATCTACTGTCTTCCAGGTGCTGTACTAAGTACTTTACGTATTTCTTCTCATTTAACTGCCCCTACAATCCAATGAGGTCTGTATTCTATCTATTTCCATTTCACAGATAAGTAAAAAGGCTCAGAGAGGGTAATAACTTTCCCAAGGTCACAGAACTCGTAAGTGGCAGAGGCAGGATTCAAACCCAAGACTGCTCAGTGATCTTTTGACTCCTCTCTTCCTTTTTTCAGTTTGCAGATAACTCAGCTGTGGTGGTCTGAAACACGTCCACAACTCCTTGACGCCTCTCCCTTTAAAAGATGGAGACAATTCTCTCCCTAGGACTTGGCAGAAGTGACTGTGTGGCTTCTAAGACACATCAAGGGCATTGCAGCTTCCTCCTTGCTTTCTTCTTGGTCTGCTCACTCTGGGGGAAGCCAGCCGTGAAGCGGGAGGACTCTCGATGAGCCCAGTGGAGTGGCCCAGCTGGCCTGGGGACCCCTCCCGACGACGAGCACCAACTGACTTGCCTTATGAGTGAGTCACAGGATCCTCAGGGAGCAGACGCTCCAGCCCAGCGTGGCCTCCAATGACTGCAGCCTGGCCACCATTGTGACCAAAACCTCCAGGAAGGTCCTGAGCCGGAACCACCCAGCTAAGCTGCTCAGATGCCTGGCCCCCAGAGCCTGTGTGAGGCTGTAAGGTTAGCTGTGGCTTTCAGCTGCTGGGATGGGGGGCGTTTTGTTATGCAGCAACACGGCAGCTCAGAGAACGGACAGCGGAACTGATACGTGAGGGGATCACAACAGTTTGGAATCCTAGGCCAAAATCAATATGAAAAGTTTAAAACAGTTACTGTTTCTGATACTCAAAATCAATTGCACACATTCAATTGCTGATATGGGAACAGTTAATTTTAAAATAAGTGGAATTGATCACAGCGTTAAGTTGAGCTAACCACGTGATTCTTTTAAAAAAATCAATGTGTAGTCGTGGGCTCATTCATGGAAACAGTCACTCTTTCTCTGCTGTTTTCTAGATAGGTCAGACCACAGCTGGAAGCCCAGTGAAGCACCGTGTGGATCTCTGGGGCTCTTTGGTCCAAAGAAAGAAAGGCCAGTGAAGATAGTTTTGCTGTCTTCGACTCTGTGAAGAAGTGCCAGAGGACTTGCTCTGTTCTGCTCCGTGGGACAGAACTGGAAGCACTGGAGGCAGGTCTCGGAGGCTGTGCTGCCACTCAGCAAAACTCCAGAAGAGACTAGTCTTACCGCTGCGTGGAGGCTTGGACTACAAACCCAAGAGCTTTTTACAACTATGATTCAGGGCATTAGAAGCCAGTTTTGGTGTTAGTGTCAAGGGGAGGAATTACCCTGGAAGCCCAGACCACACATGTGCTTCTTCAGTCATATCCTCAGTGAGACACCAGAAGAGCTCAATACTTTTTATCAAATGCACATATAGTGCGGGTCAGGTCTGCCCTCCCACCCTTGTCTGTGGGGTAGTTGCTCTTTTGGGAGATGTCTGCTGCTTGGGAAAAACTGACAAAGAAATAAGCTGCCCTATTCCTGAATACCACCTCAAGTGTACTTCCCCAGAGCAAATATACACTGTGCTTGCTGAAAGTTTTAGGACATTTTATTTTCCACTTTAAGTTCCTTTGTATAAAATTATGCAAAAATTTAACATTTGCTCATGTCATACATGCTGTTTTTGGTGTAATCTTTTTTCCTCATTTTTTGGATTCTCTTTCTCCTCCTCCTTCCTACTCTGTCCACATGAGACCTTCTTATCCCAAAATGTTACTTGTGTTACCAATCCCATCTGAACATCCTTCCATCGTCTCTCCTTCTCACGTCCATCTGAACGAGTATGTGCTAAACATGTCCACAAAGGCAGGGGGGACATTTTTTGGTGTTAGTTTATGAATATGGAATCATATTATACATAGTTCCCTTCATCTTGCCCATAAAAGTTCTCATTTCCACTTGCGAGGCACAAGAATACTGTTTTGCCTAAGATGTTATGGCACTTTTAATTTTTTGTCAAAACAGTGGATGCTTTCTCATTATAACTCCAACTTGCATTCCCTTGACTTGTTTGTAATTTGGAGCTTCTTTTTCTATGTCTGTTGCCGTTTGGATTTTCCTTATCTGTGAATTGTCTATTCAGATCTTTGGCCCATTTGCCATTGGATCTTTTCCTTGTCAGTGTAAGGAGACTGTACATTATAGATGTTGTCCCTTTTGTGAGAGTCGGTGAATAAGCAGGGCGTACATCAACTGCAAATAAGAATGAAGAATGCCTTGTGGAACTCCCACTTTTCACTCATAATTCCTCGTGAATCCTTCTGTGACACCAGTCTTGACATATGAGCCATACGATGTTGCCATGGTCATCTTAATATTAAATTATTAGTAGAGCTTAAATAAAAATTATACTATTTTCCTTCCATACCCCAATAGGTCATCTTTTGCACCTCCTAGGGGTATGTGTACACGTTTAATTTCAAGAGGAATGAATATTCCACAATTAGCACAACTCTGATCTTACTCTTTGCCAGATAATAACACTCCTGCAAGATCTAAGTCCTTGGTGAAGGAGCACGTGGACCTCTGTCAGGGTCATGTAAGAAGAGTAGCACCATTATAAAATAATTTCTCTTTGATCTCCATTTTTCTAAATGTTGTCTTCTAATCCACGTATTTCTCCCTGATTTGAGGTAAGGAAATTAGAGAGTAAGCTGGGAGGGGGACTGCTTGAGGTCATCCTCACATTTAATACAACAAGGTAGCGATAAGTTAAAACACTGCATAGATGAGTCAGAAAGCAAGATTAGGCAGGAGTAAGGTATAACCTATAAACTTGCTGGAAATGGGCCACAAATCTGGTAATGAGCTTTCTTGTAGCCAAGTGAAAATGGAAATGCAATTGGCTATAAACTTCACAGTGATCACAAGTTAAACATTAATCTGTTGTTCAGGAAATAGCTCAAATATCCCTATAATATGACCAGAGATTAATTTTTTCCATAGGGCTTTTCACGTCACAGGGGACACGTGTTTGTGCCTTAGTTTTTCTTGCTTGAGTAGAGGGCTGACCTGGATCATTTTCTTCATCGCTTCCAGCTCTTCTGTGCTCTGACATTTTGCTTTATTATTATGATAACTCTTTTGTTTGTTTTATAACTTCCCAAATATCATCTGATAAGACCTGACTGTGGGCGTATTTTTTGCTGATCCTATTATTTAGTTGTGTAGAATTTGGTAGAGCTAAGTGTAAGGTACAAAGTGAGACGACCTCTCCTGAAAGATGAATGCAGGTCTTTGTAAAGACTCTTTGTATTCTGTACCCATGGTCTGGAGCCAGTAAAGGACTCTTCCTGTCAAAATACTACATCTTCAATCATCACCATCTTTGGGTATAATCACCTCTAATGATATAAATGAACCATTTTGATCATTGTTCACAAAGCAGTTTGCTGAGTTGCTGGCTTTAGGTAGGATCTCTTAAATAGTGGAGGTTTTTCATGAATAAATGTTATTTTTAGGGCAGTTTTAAGTTACAGAAAATTGAGCAGGTGGTGCAGACAGAGCTCCCATACGCTCCTCTCACCCTCACTCACACTTTCCTCTATTATTAGTGTATTACATTAGTGTAGTACGTTGATTACAATTGATGAGCCACTATCGATTATTATTAACTAAAGCTTGTGGTTTACATAAGGGCTCACCTTTTGTGTTGCACATTCTGTGGGTTTTGCCGAGGGCACAATGTGGTGCATCCACCCTCACAGTATCCTACGGAACACTTTCACGGCCCTGGCTTCAGGTGGGACAGCTTCAGTACTATTTTTATCACCTTTTAATGCCTTGTGCGAGGCTACCTCATTCACTTTCAAAGACAAAAATTACATCATGCCAAGTGCTCCAAAAATATTGCCCCAAATTGTAATTTAGCCTGTGGATAGTATTTCTTTCCTAGATTAGGATATGCATTTTTGTAGGACTTCATTGTCATTTCCTGTAGCCGTTTATAAAACTTGAAAATCCATTTGGGGGGCTTAATCCCACCATCAATTTATTATTCCAAAAGAGCACATGGTGGCTTAGCATAATGTTCTGACGTTACATCAAGATGTCAAACTAAATATTCAAGACATAGCACCTAAACAGTCCTTTCCTAGGGAGCATTGTACTATTTCTAAATATTCGATGATGAACGGAGTGAGTCAGTCCTTCAAGTTTTCAAGAGTTAGGGATTTACACTCAGTAGGAAGACTTTCTTCCCCAGAGACATGGTAGCATGCAATTCTTATGTTATTTTGCCATCTGTTCCTTAAATTTGTTGCCCATGTAAGAAAGGATCTAATACTCAGATACCCAGACACCCAGACATGCCTTTTATTTCGCGTTGCCCTGCTGTTTCCTGAGGTCCCAGTCCTGTTGGCCATCTGCGACCATCACTTAGATTAGTTATCACCTCTAGTCAGTGAACACAGCCTCAGTGGACATCTCCACATGAAGAAAGAGAGAGATTTATATTTATTTACACATGATTATTCACTAACTCAACAAAAGTTTATTGAACCCCTAGTACGTGCTAGATATTGGGCTAGATGTAAGAACAAAAGAGTCTAGGAATGAGACAGATAACAAGCAATGATCAGACAAGGTGAATGGACATGAACATAGTGTTTTGGAACTCAAGGGTGGTTAAACCCTCTCTTTTTACAACCAAGTAAGGTGAGGCTAAGAAATGTCAGTATCAAATGAACAGCAGAGCCAGGAATAGACCTGACTCTTAGTTAAGCAATCCCCAGCCCCCTCTTTGTTTTTGCTTAAATAGCATTGCATTGTTCTGATAAATCTGAGATGGTTTTAATATTTTAATCTGTTCCAACCATATTCCTTGGGATAATTAGGGGAGAAGTAAGATGCCTGCAGAATTTTGGTGAAGTCTAATTTAATTTGCCTTGGATGACATTGAAGCTAAAATTGTTAGTGGAAAGACACACATAAGGAAGTATGAAACCCAAGAGCATTGTTGTTGCTTTTTCCCAAGTTTGTTACAGATTAGAATTTCATCGCTGGAGTTAAAAGCATTGGGGACATGTTGAATTACTTTCCTGATTGTATCTTTAAAATTTTTCAACAGCTGAGTTTATTTTAGACATTAATCTTTGAGGCTGTCTCAAGGAAATACAAAAATAAAATGTTTTTCAAATAACAAGATCTTGTAACGAGCTCTCAGGGTCACCTTTGTTCAAATCTGGCTCAGAAAAGACAAATGGACCATTGAACAATTGAACTGTATCTGGTAACATTGAGCAGATAATATATGTATCTGCTTCTTCTGATCTCTTGATCTGAGTGGTTCACACCAGTGCCACCTACCTCTATGATTCAGTCTAAGAAGAGAAAGTGTAAAAGATACATTAGTGCATGGTGCTAGATCAGTCACTGTCCTGATTTCATCTCTGCCTTTTCCATTCTTTTAAATCAGATTCTTCATTTTTCTTAAGGTTTCATGTTTCTTCATTTTTATCATGCAGCGTCAAAAATTTCTCTACATTTGCAGTTTAGTCGGGCTGTAGAATATATCAACTATATTTTTAATGGTACACATGAAATTGCACTATAATATCCCAAAGGCAGAAGACTGATTCTATTAAATTACAAATAAATGTAGAACATTAAGGAATGCTGGAATTACAACAAATGGTATGTTGTCTAGCGTATGGAACAGACTGTTTTCCCAATAGCTAAAAATTGCTTTTATTGTCTGAATAGCATAAGGGAGCTTCAAGCAGTGTTTAAAGTGAGCTGACGGAGTGGAACACACATTTGGAAGGACACGTTATGTTACATACTAACCATGTTCTGGGGAGCTTTTGCTCCTTGCAGGTGTCCTGCTTCTGAGGATTTGCCTTGACCGGTGGCCCATCTGAACCAGCGTAACAATGAGTTGCAAAGAGCTGAGAGGAACTCCTCTTTGCCCTTCACACTTTAGAGTAGTGCTTCCACATCGTTATACCATCGTGATCCTCTTTACGACCACACAAGGAGTATGACGCGCAGGTCCTCACCTAGTATGCATATGGTCACTTATCCCCTGGGGCTAAGTAGGAAGAAAACTAACACTATTAAATGCCGACTGGGAGACTCATTGCTAAGGGCTCCTCTTCAGAGTCTTTTTACATCATTTTGTTACCAGAAGGTGTAAATGTTCTGAACATGAAGCATTTCTCATTTGAATTAATAACAACCAATCAAATCGGGAAGTCATGACAAAAGTGGCAAGAAGAAAATGAAATAAACCTTCAGATGTGTTGGGAAAGGAAAAGCAAAGTAACCGTAACTGTGGAGAATATTTATTTGTCCTAACAGAGGCCTGGGGCTCTCACTGCCTAAAGCCCTCCTTTTCTCCGGGTCTATCCACAGAGACGACGATCCCCGGGCGTTCTTGAGCAGACAACCAAACTGCAATGCCTGTGGCGAACACCAGCACTGTGGATGCCTTGCCCACATGCTCCCCCATGGGCCACCAACTGACAGTTCCCTCGGAGGAGGCTTCCTGCATCTCCTCGCCTGGGGGTCTGCTGGTGTTGGGAGCAGGGGGAGCCAGGGCCTGGCTCAGACTGGAAATGCTAGGGAGCTGATGCCCCTGGAGTTACCCTCAGCCAAGGAGGGACGGGCGGTGGTGGACGTGTTTAGCTGCGTCCTCTGACAGCCGATGCTAAGAGGGGACTAAAAATGCGTGTAGGGGAAATGCTGTGTGAAGGGAAACAGGGAGGGGCTGGGGAAGCTGGGAGAACCAGAGATAAGGATGCACGTCTGACCCTGAGGGAAGTCGCTGACAAGGAGGTTGGGTGAATGCATCCTACCTGCCGGGCAGTCTAAGGACGACTCAGCAAGGCTGCCAGGAAGACCTCCAGCCAAAGTCCTCAAGAGAGGAGTCCCATGTCGCTCAGGAACACTTCCTCCTGGCATCGCAGCCACACCTGGTCACTGGCGGGAGCAGCCTGTGGGAGGGGTGGCCCCGGCACAAGTGTGGCTGCGGATTTCAAAGCATGGCCACTGGGCCATCTGCCAATGAGCTCCCCGAGGAGCTGTCCTCCAGGCCCGTCTCTGGGCTGCTGTGGTCCCTCTTGGCACTTCTCAACTCTCTCATCATGTTTCCTGGAGTCACCTCTCAAATAAACTACTTGCACCCGATCTTTGTCTCAAGATTGGCTTTTGGAGAAACTCAAACTCACATAATGCTTTTCATTCATTATTCTTTTTTTAAAAAAACCACTTTACTGAGGTATGATTGACATGTGAAAAAAAGCCATCCATATTTAGTCTACAACTCCCAAGTTTGGGGATAAGTATACATCCGTGAAGCCATCACCACCATCAAGGCCATGGACATACCCATTCCTGGCAGAGTTTCCTCCTGCCCACCTCCATTAATATTATTACTAATTTCTTTTTTGTGGTAAGAACACGTAGCAAACATTAAGTATCCAGTACAGTGCTGTCAGCTCCAGGCACTGTGCTGCATAGATCTCCAGACCCTGAGACTCTGTGCCCTTTGACCGTGCCTCCCCTCCCCCCTCCCCCAGCCTCTGGCAGCCTCCATTCTCCTCTCTGCTTCTACCAGTTTGGCTGTTTTAGATCCCACATGTAAGTGAGAGCGCTCAGGATCTGTCCTTCTGTGACCGGCTTATTTCACTTAGCATAACGTCCTCCAGGTCAATCCATGTTGTCACAAACGGCAGGATTTCCTTCTTTTTAGTCTGAATGATGCTCCATTGTATGTATGTATATATATATATGCATGCCACATTTTCTTAATACATTCTTCTGTAGATGGACCTTTAGGCTGTATCTACATCTTGGCGATTTTGAATACCACTGCAATGAACACGGAGTGCAGGTATCTATTCCAGATTCTGATTTAATTCCTCGGGACAAATACCCAGAGGTTGGATTCTGGATCATGTGGTAGTTTTCTTTTTAATATTTTTAGGGACCTCTACACTGTTTTCAATAATTGCTGTATCAATTTGCATTCCCACCAGCAGTGTACCAGGGTTCCCTTTCCTCCACATCCTCAACAACACTTGTTGTCTTTTATTTTTTAGTAATAGCCATCCTGACAGGTGTGAGGGGATAACTCATTGTGGTTTTGACTGCATTTCCCTGATGATAAGCAATGTTGACTACCTTTTCTTGTACCTGTTGGCCACTTATACGTTGGAGAAATGTCCATTCAGGTCCTTTGCCCATCCTTTAATTGAGTGATTTGGTTTCTGCTGTTGAGTTGTATGAGTTGCTTATCTATTTTGAATATTAACCCCTATGAGATAGACGGTTTGCAGGTATTTTCTCTCACCCCCCATGATAATACTTTTCAGTGACCTTTGATCACTGAGACTCTGTCTGCCTTGAAGCAGGTCCCTCTGCTCTGTCTGATTTGGGGGGACACTTTTATGCTCAAAATGAAACCATTGAATCATTAGAACAATTCCTGATGTCGACCTAAAGAGGTTTGATTGGACCTTAACAAAATGTTTCTTCAAAATCTTTGCTTAGAATTGTCTTCTAATCTAATAGCATGAGAATGTGGTTAATTAGAGCCAAAACAATTAAGCCAAAAAGTCCACAGAAATATTGTATTTTATCTTTGAGAGCTTCATACGGCTTCAGTGTGTTTTGCCTGATGATCAGATGTGGACCAGGGAAGCAAGGACAGAAACGTTGACTGCCATACCAGGCCAGTTCCCTAAACCCAGGGGAGAACGTGGGTTCCCAGTCTGGCAGAATAGAGTGCATTTTGAGTGTAAGCCCTGCCTTATTGAACCCTGTATTAGAAACATCATCAGCCAAGTGCTCAGGACAGGGGGCTAGTCCCTGACTTCTCAGGTTAGGTCCTGAGATAGGTTTGCCTTAAAGTTGCTATGGCAACACGGATGTATGTGCTGCACTGTACACGGCCCAACAGGGGAGGCCATAGGGGGGCACCGAGGCCCATCTCAGCCCCTTGTTCTGCTACATGGAGCCAGTCAAATGGGGCCAGCACAGCATCCTGGGCTCCACTCCTGCACAGTGCCCTCCTGACGCCTTTCCATGACAGCTACTCTTGCCACAGGAAGTATCATTCCTATAGGAGTTCCTCGCCCCGTCTGAGATTTGCGGGCCCCCTGGTATTACGGTCTGGATGACACAGTCATGGGGGACCTCCTGGGAAGCGCCTAATCCTAACTCTACTCTATTTATCCTTTCTATTTCAACCCCAAATTATAATGAGGGAGGATAACAGTTATGGTATTGCCAAGGTTTTATTACTGAAATAAATACATTGCAGTTCCTGTTACCATTACTGTCACAGACACAAATACATTTCAACACCAAAGACTAGGAAGAATGTTATCTTAGGATAAAAGGAAATCATTCCCAAGAAAAGGCACTTTGTAACTTTATGCTATCATTTGTGTGTATGTGTATATATATATATTTTTTTTCACACGCCAGTACTGGTCTGATAACTGCTGTGTTGGAATCACTAATATGAAACAGCATTGATAACGATCTTCTTCGTGTGCTTATTATGTGCCAGGCATGTGCTATTGTTTTATAAGTGTGACTCATCGAATTCCTACAATAACACTTGAGGTGAGCACTGTCATCATTTCCATTTTACAGACGAGTAAACTGAGGTGACAAGGATAAGCAGCTTATTCAAGATCTTGCAGCCATGATTCAAACCTGCACGTGAACTCTAGGGCCTGAGTTTTTAATCCTTATATTTTACTGCAGTGGTTCCCAGTGTGTGGTCCAGGAATCGGCAGCATCAGCATCACTTGGGAGCTTGTTGAAAATGCAGATTCCTGGGTCCCCCAGACCTGCTGAGTCAGAAATGCGAGGCAGGCTGAGCAATCTGTGTTTTAACAAACCTGCTGGGGGATTCTGATGCAAGCTTCACTGTATGCCATTCCAAGATTACACAAAGCTAATATACCAGTATTTATTTTCTATTTACTTTATACCTCTTTGAAAAAATATTGTGTGTTCCTTAAGATTGGGACAGAATTGAGTTCTTCAACTTTTCTTTTCTTTTCCATTATATAAGTCGCATTGTGGACCTCCATAAAACACTTACGAAATTGAAAGGGAAATGCTACCATTTGTCTTGAATGACTTAAGTTCAGTTGTGTGTAAAAACGAGATACTAGATTAGATAACTCTTTTAGGTTCTTTGCTTCTCTGGCACCATAATATTTTTCCTGTCTTTCGTTGTTCATATTTGTGAAAATCAGGAATTACATGAATATAAAACTAATATAGCATTTTCCTTGTATGTGCGATAATCATTAAAAACACAGCATGAATCACAGCAACATATGGCATTTAAAAACAAGCTTTTCAATTATGCCAAGCGACGCAGGGCTCATTTTGTTTTCCCACAGAGTGTGCAATATTGGTAAGTAAAGATTGGAAAGAAGCGGCTTTCTTTAGAACACGTTAGAAAGATGTCTTTTTCTCCTGTGCACGACATCGGTGCCGCATCTATCTCGCAGGTGCAGATCAACAAGACAATTCTCTAAAGCACTTTTGAAGAAAAGCCCTCTAGAAATACACAGCGTTGCCATTATTGGTGATATTATAGAGCAGAACCTTTCAATCCCACAAGTGAGTCACGTTTCACGTGAAAGACTCTAGATACGACATGTGATTGAGCACAAACAATACGCTTTGGAAAATCTCAAGACGTGTAATTATAAAAAGAATTTGAAGTGGCATGGATATTCTGCAGTTTCTTATCAAGAGTTTAATTGAAGACTTCCTTCACTTCACTCTCTCAAGGATGGCATTATATGCCCATCACTGAAAGGGAGAGATAAACAAATTGATGTTCATTTTTAATCTCTTTGCCAGTAACAACATCCGTACCCATCAGGCTAAGTTCTTGTTCAGAATTTGTTAGATTACTAAGATTTAATAATATCTATTTACAGAGCTCCAAAGGGAACTTTGCTATTGATACTGCACTCCCAGATGTCTTTATTATTATTTGCTAAGTGTAATTGGTAATGTACACTCAAAGTGTTCTTCCCAGTTATGATTTCTCTAATAAATTCTTTTTGCAGAGGCTATGTCTACATTGAGTAATGTGCTGAGAAGATTAACTATTTTTATTGAAATTTCTGGTCATTTCAGAAAATAAATAAAATGAGCAATTTTGTCAGATAATATGTTTGTTTTATTTTCATGTCTTCAACTTTTGGATGCAATTACAGAATTAGCTCTGCTGATTACGAGCTAGAGAATCCACTCATTTGGTTTAAACAAGAAGGAGGATTTTGTTTATAAGGCCTCGGAGTGTCTCCCTAAGGAAGCAGTCAGCGCACGAGTGGGAGGCTGGAGTGCAGCACCGGGGCCGGCCTCATCTCTCCACACATCGTGTCTGGTCTCTGCCCACCTGTAGGACCCTTCCGGACTCCCCTCTCTCTGCAGACCGGCTTTCTCAGATTCCCCTAATGCATATCATCAAACATGGTTGCCTCCACGGCTGCCCCAGCCTGTACAGCACTTACGTGTCAGTTAGAAACAGGCCTCCCTCCTTCAGACACTCTACGGTAGTCCCCCTTATCCACCCAAAGCCACTGACAGTACCGAGCCCAAACAGACAATTTTTCTCCTATACATACATACCCAGGATAAAGTGTAACTTAGAAATTGGGCACAGGAGGAGATTAACAACAATAATTTCTCTTTGGCATATCTGAATCGCCGGTATCACTCTCTTGCGCTTTGGGGCTATTATGAAGTAAAATAAGGGTGACTTGAACACAAACACTGTCGATCTGATAACCGAGATGGCTACCAAGTGACTAACGGGCGGTGGCATGTGCAGTGTGGGTCTGCTAGACAAAGGGATATTCACATTCCGTCCTGGCTGGAGGGCATGAGATTTCATCATGCTACTCAGAATGGAGCCCAATTTAAAACTTATGAATTGTTTATTTCTGGAATTTTCCATTTAATATTTTCAGACCGCAGTTGACCATGGGTAACTGAAACCTCAGAAAGGGAAACCGCAGATAAGAGGAGGCTACTGTATTTCTATCGGTCAGAAAATTGTCGTAATATATTGATTTTGTAGTAACAAGATGCGTTACTGCTGAAAAAAATGTCAAATGAACATACAGAATCCTAATATCTGTAACGTGGATGGTGCCCTCTTGGACGTGACGCCCTGATAGAGTGCACGAGCAGCTCTGCAAGCAGTGCCTGGCTGCCCTAGACCTGGGTGACATCTCCTCAGTTCAAACCCGCAGCAGAAAAGGAAGATGAACCAGGAGAGAGCACGTGACTGGCTCAGTCTGGGTCAGACCACCTCTCCTGCACGTGCGAATAGAAAGGGGGGTGTGGTCAGACACAAGCAAGACTGCCAGGTGGGTGACCCCCACTACAGCTTGCATGGGACTGAGGGGCTCTCAGGGCAGGGATAAGAGGTAAGGCTGGGGGTGTTCTGGACTCACCAGGATAAGGTGGTCACCCTATGATGAGCCAGCTCTTCAAGGGGGTACGGTCCTCACCAAGAGAGAGAAGACACCCAAGGGCGTCCATTGCACAGCATAGGCATCACTGTTTGGGGCTGGATTACCATCGCTGGTTTGTTACTTTGACATTGTGGAGGCTGCAGTAATTTTATTCCATTTGGCCTTACAATGCTATCATAAAACATCGTGGTGATCTTTATTTGGATACACCAGGCTATATATCACGGTGCTATTTCTTTCCTGTTCAAATTCTATTCCAGCAAAGGAATTATTGTTTTATATTAAATTTGGGGTTTTTCACCCTTGACATTTTGCTTGAGTTAATGTTACCATTGTTTTTTTCTTAGGAAGTTTTTGCAATGTTCTATTTAAAAAAAATTCTTTCAAAGAGAAATATATATCTGTGAATTCGATTGTGTGATTTGTTACAGTTTTCAGTGAAGACGGATATTCAGACATGACGTCTGGATAAATAATACGGCATTTAGTTCCTCAATGTTTCCATACAGTCCGATGTGTGACATGCAGAAGAAAAGGAAAGGAAGCAGAGCGAGGCTCCTTTCTGCTGAAGGGAGGAAGGACAAGAGGTATCCTTGGAGCCCTACTTCTCAACAAAAGACAACTCAATTTAGGCTTCTAATTTCTACTGTTTGTGGAGAATCAAACCAAAGAGAAGCCACAAGAGAATTTCTTACTTCCAATTAAAACTACCTTCAAATTGTATCTTAATCTATAACCTACTTCAAGTCCTATCGGAAGAGGACTGATCAGAAATCTCAAATATCTGCTGAGGAGTGTAATTGACCTGATACTGAATTTTAGAAAGAGAAAATACATTTGGTAATTAAAACAAGAGTCTGAAATACATTTCAATTCCTGTTGAGGATGAGGGAAGTCGTTGAGGGGGAGAAAAACAGAGACTGAGAGAAAGGAGACAGGAGGAAGAGTGTTTTGGACAGAGTGAGAAGGCTGACACTGACGGAGAGGAAGTGACGGGGAGGGGCAGGTCGAGGGAGGAACAGACAAGAGCACGAAGATGCACACGGGGGCTCGGAAATGCAAGCTGGGGTTTTAAACTGCTAGAGGCTCGGCAGAGCTGGCCGCGAAACAAGACAGGGCTAGGTTCAAAGCCCGTCCTGAGCCAGCTCTGGGACCACCTTGACTTCTCTGAGCTTCAGCTCCGCGATCTATAAAACGGAGATGGTAAAGCCTCTCCCAAGGGGCTGCTGTGAGGGTTGGACGTGCCATGTTTGAAGGTCTTGGCACACAAGAGTTGCTTGATAAGGGGTTCTCTTATTACTGTCATGCCTTCTTTATTTTTAGGGTGTTACCATTGTCTTTGAAATGCTAATTATAGGATTGACTGTTGCTTTTAAAATTTAGTATAATTTGAGAAGTTATTTATGGAAGCTAGATGCCCCATTAGGTACTAGAGATATAAAGACAAAATGTTGTCCCTAAATTCAAGATGTCAAAATCTTAGTATAATGAATGAAGTGCACGAGTAGAGGTATGTTCTAGGCAACGAGGCTACAGTGGCTTGGAGAGGGTCTCCAGCCCGGGGTTGAGCCCAGAGAGCACTTCTCACATTTTGATGGATGTACAAATCACCTATGCATCTTGTTAACAACGTCAGTTTTGAGTTAGTAGGTCTGACTCCTGAGATTCTGCGTTTCTAGCAAGCTCCAAGATAGCAGGGCTTCTGGTCAGCAGCCCACACATCGAGTAACAAATAAAGAAGTGGTTCTCAACCACATTAGCACATTAGAGTCACCTGGGGAGCATTTAAAAAATTACTGATGCTCAGTTTCTGCTTCGGAAATGGATGGATTTCACTGGTCTAGGGAGTGGCTTGGGCATGCTTCGTTTTAAAAGGCTCCCCAGGTTATTCTAATGTGCTGCCACTGTTGACACCTCGGCATTAAATAATGAGCTGGACCAGGAGTCTTTGGCAAGGAGCTTGCTTTGCAGAAAAGAAGACCACGGTGTGGGAAAAGCACGGATGTGTGGATCCAAATGGTGCATGTAGGCAATTCCACGTGGTTCAGTTGGAAGTTAGGGCTTAGGGTGGGGGGTGGTGATGAGAGATGAGATCGGGGGTGGGGGGGCAAGTCAGGGTCAAATCAGGGAGGCCTTTCTGGCCACTCAGAGGACGTCACCTTTTTTCAGTGGACAATGAGGTCAACTGCTTCAGCTAATGGAGTGAGAGGCTCCATTTCTCCCTCGGCAGGTGGTTTGCTATATGTTAGGTACAGAGGTTCTCAATCCTAGTTACATCATATATATGTTTTTGTCTTTTTAAAACTTCTTTTATTGTGGTAAAATATACGTAACATGAAGTTTCCAGTATTGTAACCCTTTTCAAGTGTACAATTCAGTGGCGTTAAAGACATTCACAATGTTGTGTAACCATTACCACTGTGCATTTCCAAAACTTTTCTATCACCTTAAACAGGAACTCTGTGCCCAGTAAGCACTAACTGCCTCTCGCTCCCCCAGCCCCTGGCAACCTCTATTCTACTTTCTGTCTCTATGAATTTGCTACGTACCCCATATAAGAAGAATCATACGATATTTGTCCTTTCATGTCTGGCTTATTTCACTTAGCATAATGTTTTCAAGGTTCATCCATGTTGGGGCATCTATCCGAATTTCATTCCTTATTATGGCTCGATGCTACTCGACTGTTCATCCATTCCTCAGCTGATGGACACTCGGTTGTTTTCTTCCTTTGGCTATTGAGAATAATGCTGCTGTGAACATTCAGTCCTCGTTACATATTAGCATAACGTGTGGAACCTGAAGAAAGTTCTGCTGCTGGTCATCACCTCGGGCCAAGCAAAGAGACATTCCAGGGATTGGGTGCCGTGGTGGTTGTGCGGCTTTGACCCTCCCCAGGTGACTCAGGTGCGCAGGCGGGGCTGTGAGCCCTGACTTCCGTAAGGCTGTTAAGTCCAAGTGCCGGGTGTAATTTCTTTAAGGTCATTTCTCAGGACTTAGCGTGTAGGATTTAGTGTGTGGGAGCATCAGCGGAAGCCTTGTTGGAAGGCCCAGCCCCAGTTCCCTGTCTGGGAGGCCCTGATTCCTTAGGTCTTGGGCAGGACTTCAGAATCCTGTTCGTAAACAAAATACCCTTCAGGGGATTCTGACAGTGTCTGGAGCACCACTTTGAGGAACACTGAACTCCAGACTCTTTGGCTAGACACAGAAACTGAGCATCCTCCTTACGGTCTGATTACCACGCCACCTTTGCATCTTTAATTGCAAGAAGCCATTTGTCATAGGAGAAACTGAGGGAAAGCACAGAGATGGCAGAGAAGAGCTGTTCGCTGTTATGGGGAAATAAGTCAGGACCACTCGGAATATCAGCTGTGTGACGCTTGATATAAAGTAGTGCACCCGTCAGCAGAGCAGGGCTGAATTAGGGGGCCTGGCACTTCCCACCTACCTGGTTCATTTGTAAGTTCTCTGATTGAATTGATCAGTCCTGACGTCTAAAGGATTTTACATTTAGATTGCATCTACCTATGACTTTAAAATGATGTGTGAAAAATGATTCAGCATCACTGTTGTATATTTTTCTGACCCCTGTTTTGTGTTCGTGTCACAAATGCATACAGTGTAGTGACTTTCAAGTTGTGCCTGGATTCACTTAGCTGATGTTTATTTTTTTATTTTTATTTTTTATTTAGGAAGATTAGCCCTGAGCTAACATCTGCTGCCAATCCTCCTCTTTTTGCCGAGGAAGACTGGCCCTGAGCTAACATTCATGCCCATCTTCCTCTACTTTATATGTGGGACACCTACCACAGCATGGCTTGCCAAGCGGTGCCATGTCTTCACCCGGGATCCAAACCGACGAACCCTGGGCCACTGAAGCGGAATGTGATATTTATTTTATATGATAACATTTTAGATCATAATACTTTAATTCTGAAATATATATATATAAACTTTTTTTCAGAACTGAAACATTTCTTTTATGTGCCTCGTCGTCTCCAGTCACACTAGCAGGGTGTTGATCAATTTTCTCACATCTAGATGCCTGCATCCTGGAGTGACAATGTATCTTTCACATCCTCATGTTCACCTCAATAAAAAAGCTTTCAGACTCATGCAAGCTCCTGCGCTGGTTACTGCACAGCAAGGCTATTGGTATTGATGCGTCAGACATCACAGGAAAACTCTCCGTCTTTACAAGCATGGACAGAAACGCACTTCACTTAAGTGTAAAATTATGAAGGATGTAATTTTTCACTCAAACTTCGATTACAATAATTCTTTCAATTAACATGCCCTGTTTCTTGTTTGCTTGGGCCCTTAAATCTGACAGTCTTCTCTTCCCGTAAGAGAACAAATAGAATTTTGTCTAAATGCAGCTTGGAGAGAAAAGAGGAGTTGGCAGTTTTATTACTCCTTGCTTGTTTTTAATATCCTCTAAGTTTAACTCTTGGATTTTGACAGCTTTCAAAAAAATTGCCCTCAAGACTTTGCTCCATCCCAAGAATGACAAGCTCATGGTGAATTCCGGCCATTTTGTCAGAGCTGAGTCACAGGTGCACGTGGCTCCCCCTCTGAGGACCTCCTGGGTGGAGAGAGAGCAGTAGTTTCCTGACGACTTTGATGGGGGCTGTGAGTGATATGGCCTCTCCTTCTGGTTCCCGAATCACGATACCACATATTCTGGGATTAAAATCTACAGCGGATCTGACCCTCTTAAAGGACCTTCTGGGAAAATCTTAGGAAGATGGTGACAGAACCCAAACCTAAAAAGGAAAAAGATTCAGGAGGGGCCCTGTTATTTGTCTCCAAAGGCCAGGAAGCGTGGTGGGCCTTGCTGTCAGCGTGGCGCTGTGCGTGAGACAAGGACAGCACCTGGCTCACTGCATCCTGACAGCATCCTTGGCACCTGGGCTGACTTTTATTATTCATAAATGATCCTGGTCTCTGGGATTAAGGAACAAGGCTGCCATGCAGCCCTTTCCCTGGAGCTCAGCCAGCAGCCCTAACCCGGCTCCAGCTTCGTTGACCTGGCCTTTGGTTTCAGAAAACAGCATTCTGTAAAAGTATTAGAGTTTGAAGCAAGAGGGAAGACTTTTACTTCTTTTTCTTTTCTAATGAGAGCTTGTTGTCAAAGCAATAAACGCTGAAAAATTAGTAAATGTTGAACTAATAGGACCATAGAAAATACATCTGCCCAGTGGGGGTTTCCAGCAAAAGTTGCAGTAAAGGCCTGCCACACTGTTCCAGCAGACTCAGAGACCTTCTGCAGCCCAAGGGGTGCTGGGTAGATATTTATACTGCCACGCTTGTCAAGTAATTGCCACTCCATGAATATAATGGATGATACAACAAAATAAATTATTTAAACGCTTCTAATAGAACAAAAAGCACTGTACGTTTTTGTGGATGCCACATCTTTGCTGGAATAAGCAATCCCTTAAGTAGCAACGGATGTTCACAAGAAAGCACTTTGGCTGGGCGTGATTCTGCATGTTCATCCGATTCTCAGGCTCAAAGTCACTGTGCAGCCTGAGAACTTCAAGTGGGGCTGAGGGGCATGTGTGCTCACAACTCAACTAACCTTCTTGCGTCTCTGCTAGAACTTTCTCATGCAAACTCAACAGGTTTCATTTCATGAGTAGTTTCTGAAGGATATGATTGTGACCTGCTTCTTGTCACTCAGGCAGAAGCACGCAAACAGAGTCACCTCTATCCAAAGTCAGGCTTTCAATGTTGCAGGTCCAAAAAGCAGATCTTGCTACTTCCTCAGAAAGAGTAACACTAACCACACTCATAACAAGACGATGTATACACCAGAAGATTAATTTCCTTGAAAGCTCAAACCACCTCATTGGACAGGACATTTTCTTAGCTTAGTACACCCTGTCCCACCAGGTCAATCTACACGGGAAGGCACCTGATAATCAGAGGGTCACTTTTGTGATATGTCATCAGAGCACAATGATATTTATGATTAATGGCATCAACAATAATAGTTAACATTTACCGAGTGCTTACTGCATGTTAGGTGTATTCTAAAGCTTCTAGAGTTCCCATGTGTTAGGAGCATCCCGAATGCTTTCACGTATTAACTCACTTCACTCTCTCTGAGGTGAGTATTCTCGTCATCTTCTCCACCTTCCAATGAGAAAGCAAGCCCAGAGGGGTTAAATAATTTGCCTGCAGTCCCTGGTACGTGGCGGAATTAGGACTTGAACATGCCTTATGCCCTGTTTTTACCCCGTAGGCTCCTCTGCTCCTGGAGGTGCAGCTCCCACACTTCCCCGTCCTGCTCCCCGGGCCTCCTCCAGATGACTGACGAGAGCTCTGCGATGTTGCCCTCACACGCATGGTCTGGATTTCCCAGTCGCTGATTCCACAGCGATGACACGGGCTCCTCGGCGTGTGTTCCGCCCGTTGACCAGCCGGCGTCAAGGCGATCTTGCTGCCTTTGGCTGGGCTGCATCTTCCAACGTGACTCTTGCGTGTATCTGATGTCACCTGTCACGTGCCTGCTTGATTCCTCTGCCTCTCGGAGTGCTGGGGCCACCCTTCTCACGGTAGGGCCCACATTGTATTTTCTACAGATCTCTTCAAAGTGGTAGGAAAATGTGCACGCAGTGAAACACGTCAATTAACGTTCAAAAGGGAAGAGACAGAATGGGAAAATGTGATGAACAAAATCATAACACTCCTCATAACACGTAGTCCTGGAGTCCTTGCTAATATGGGCGGTAAATGCAGCTCCCTTTTCATTCAACTATTTCAGAGCACCGTGCGCAGCAGCACACAGACAGTAAGAAACAGTTATTGAAATTTGAGAGCTGTCTAAGAGGTGGGAAAAAAATGAGGGTATAAACCGTGCATGAGCCAAAGAGACGGCTTGTGATGACTCCGTCGTTTCTCTGAGAAAAGATGGCAAATATCAATGGAGTCGGTGCTGCGATGACAGAATGCAGTCGATACCGATTGACGGAGTGGATTCCGTTTGCTCGTCGATGCCCTTTTTGATAACTGGAGGCTGTAGCTGCAGCCACGTGTACAGTGGCAAGTAAACGGCTCATTCCAAACAGCCAGCGGCTTCCCAACATCTCAATATTTATTATAATATGTAACAAGTAAGATTTTTCAATGTCTTTCTCACATTTTATCAAAAAGTTTTAACACCGTGACAACAATCTCTGAGTCTGTGTTGTGTGGCCTAAATGGCTTGTATACGTTAAATATCCCATTTGAAATCTCATAACAGGCTGAACTTTGCTCATTCCTGCATTATTTGCAATTAGTATGGCACTAATGAGATTGGCTGTAGCTAGATATTTCAATTAACTAGTAAAAAAGGTAAAAGACAGGTATTTTGAACAGAATTAAGCCACTTACAAATCCCTCTTGGAAGGAGAAATGACTGTACTGCGTTCAGAAGTAACGTCAGGCTTTGGAAGGAATTCGCTGTGAAGCAGGTGTTAATGGAAGCTTGGCTAACAGTCCAGAAGAGAGTTAACCGGAGTATATGCTCATTGGTTGATGCCAGCTTCTCATTCGCAGGCTCTGTTCTGATTGGTGGCTGCCTTGTTCTGGTTGATTGTTTCCTATCAATAGTTAAATATTTTGATTGGCTCCTGAAACAACTGTTAAATGTCGTCAATTGTTAAATATTTTGAATGTTTTCTAAAACAGTTGTTAAATATTTTGAATATCACCTCCACTTGGAGCCATCCTCCAACACCGTATGGTCAACAAAACCCAGATCATCAAAGAGTTCTTATAAACAACGCTTTTCCTAGCAATCAAAGGGCATACCTTTATATATGCTCTTTTATTTATATTTATTTATATATTTATATTTTCAATTAAGTGTCATAGAATAAACACCAAAAAGGAAGTGACAGAATGGAAAAATAAGTTGCAAACTAAAAACCGAAAGCTTTTCTAGAACGGTAGGCAAATATTTAGATAGGCTTACGATGCTGTTCTATGCGCTTTCCAGAGAATGACCCCTTTGTTCTTCCCAGCAGCTCTGTGAGGCGGGTGATGCGATTGTTGCCATTCTGCAGATGAGAAAATCGATGCTGAGTGATCAACACGCTCAAGTTCACTACCGAATAAGTGGCGGAGACCGACTTCGTTCTAGGAGTTTGGCTGCAGAGCCCTGGTTTCAACCCCTGCCCTCCACTGTCTCTATCACAAAAACATGTAAAAATTCATATAAATATGTAAATCAATACATGTTTCAAAGAGATGGACAGAGAGTTAGTATATGAAGAAGTCAATTCTGAAAATAACTAAAGATCACAGCCTTTTTTGAAGTTAGAGAAATACGAAGGAAAAGTCATTCAGTGAATGTCTCAAATTAGCAAAATTGAGTAAATGTAAGAAAGCTCAATTTTATAAGGGATATGGGAAAACAGACACCCTTTCAATGGCTGTTGGCACAACATATTGAAGATTTCTGAAGGACAATTTAGAAGTAGGTTATGGGAGCTTCTGAACCCTAACTGGTTTCCTTTTCATGCAGGAATTCCAGATTTGGAAAAATATCTGAAAAAAATAACCTAAAGAAGAAATAAGCTGATATCTTACACAGATGTCTGCATCAGTAGTCTATGTAATAGTAAAATTTGATGATAACCAGACCTACTACAAAAAGGAAACAGCTAGACAAGCCATGGTACATTAAGAACACAGAACATCAAATAGGTATTAAAAATAAGAAATGCATGAGCTTTATAAATATGTAGAAATATGTGAGTGGAAAAAACAAATCCAAAAATAGAACATACCCAAAGATCGGATACACTGATGAAACTGTGGAAAAACCAGTAAGTGCAATTTCTTTAAAACCTGGAAAAAAGTGTTGGATGTAGGAGTTGAATCTTTATTAGTGGGTGTTTGTGTCTTTATTAATCTTATGTCACTTAAATTCTCATTGATTTGCTGTCTTGTGTTTGTCAAGACAAATGAAGGACGTAAGGGAACACGTTTCAGAAATGGGTCAATTTTACATCTAAATGGAATTACTCCACACCTCTGATGTGATCCTGGAGGGAGCTGCCCGGGAACCCCATTGGATAGAAAACAGTAGGAGAAGCCCATGAGGAAGAATGAACCAGAAGGAAATGCATGTAAGGTCAGGAGAACCAGTCTGAGCATTCCGCATGCTTGGCTGAACCATACACGTGAGAACCCCTCCCGGAACGAGCCACAAATGGCCTGCCAAAATAAAGAAGTAAACTCGCAGCATATGCTGGGAAGTTGGCTGTTTTTATGATAGACAGAGAGACATTTTCTTTCAAATATTCTCTTCCTTCACACTGCCGAGAATCCAGCCCTCCGTTTACTGTGATTTCAGACTTGTTCTGGGCAAATTTTCGACTTCTTTCTCAGCCCGCATAGTGATCTCCAGCGTCCGGACTGCACATGTCTGTGTGATATTTCAGGACACACTTGGTTCACTCGTTTGACTCCCCCCTCCTCACCACCATCTACCACTCACTGGATGTTCTACATACAGTCAGACTTGCTTCAGTTGGTGTCATTACGAATATTAAAAATAGAGTTTTAAACGAAAACACACCCTCCTCTGTGCTGTACACTTCTCCGAGAAGCATGACACCGAATAATTTCTCAAATGCAACCCCATTTTCATCCTGCCAGCAATTTGGCAGTTCTCAAAAGGTTACTGCTCTGAATTTGTTTTCTGTGTAATCTTGCAGTCGATTTGTTCTGCCTTAACGCCGAACGTCTGTGTAAGATCCTGACCTCCATATGCCATACACCAGTAGATTTACCCTTTTCTTTAAAATTTTCTTCTACACTAAGATGAGACAAAAGAAAGCATTTCACAACTTGCTAAAATGGTATACGGGCTAAATGTTTAAGGTTAAAATTGAGGGGGTCTCAACCTTCTGTAGGGCTTACGTACCTGCTGCAAGAGCCGGTGTTTTGAGAGCAAGGGCATCTTTCCAAATTTCTAGGACGCACACACACAACTTCTTCTCGCTGAAAGGGATGGTGCAGTCAATCTACCAGGACTGTTAGTTACCCTGCCCTGAAGGGGATTCTACCACTGTTTTAACGACCACATAAAAGGGACTGATTACAGGGTCATAAACCAAAACCAAAAAAGTGAAAGCCAGCCCTACATACAAAGTAGTGGGGAGATAAGTATTTCAGAGAAAAGTCAACTTTCTCTGTCGTCTGGCCATTTCCTAGGCATCTGTTGGACACTGTGTTTTCTCAAGTGTCTAACGTGATGTCAGCTTCTGTGGGGTCAACAGAATTGTTCAGGCGAGTTCCCTAACCACAAGAGATTTCTTTTTACTTGGAAGAGATAGAATTAATACTCCTGAAATAATTGGAAAACAATAAATGCTAACCCTCTTACTCAACAGGCATTCAGGGAAAGGAGAGAGCTGCTGGGCCCGAGGAGCAGATGTGCTTACAGAGGAAGCAGAGCTTGAGGGGGACATGAAAGAATAAGGAGGGAAGAGACGGGCAAAGAAGGAGGGGAAGGAAGATGCACAGAGTGCGCAGTGACGTGTACCAGGCCAAGAGGCAGCACAGGCAGAGGGGAATGCGTCAGGAGCAGCACACCCAGGGGAGAAGGATCAAGTACGTGTGGGCACAGCGCTAGCTGGATGGAAGCCTCGGGTGGGCTGGGAACGTGGTTGGATAGGAGAGCTGAAGACCAAGGTCTGGATCCCAGCTGAAGGCACTGGGGAGAGACCCTGGGGCTTTTCTAAGAAGAAATGGGGCCCAGGAAGAATAGTTTAGCACTAGCTGGGGGAAGGGTGAGTGCAGAGAAGGGGCTAGAGAGCCACTCCCCCCATCTCTTGAGGGTGGGAGTTTGAAGTATGCTTTTTTCTTGGAGAAAGAGAACAAAGGGGAAGTTTTAGGAAAGCGTCAAAGAAGGTAAGAGAGAACTGGATGGAACCTTCAGTTCAGGGGGTTACCTCCAGGGAGTAGGGCTGGGGAGCGGGTGGTATATGGGGGGCCTTACATTTGATGTTATAGTCTTTATACACTTCAGGACAACTGTGTGGGTGTGATTTATTTTGCAAAGGCCTCGTATTAGTTTTACAGAAAATTAAAAAATGTAATCCTAAGACGTATGGCGGACTTTAAAAATAATGACGCCACTGACAAATGGGGTAACTGTGAAGGAAGCTGGCCTCGCTTCTGGTAGGCGCAGCTGTGTGCATGCACACACACGCACACACACACTCCCTTCCAGGTCTGATGTGCACAGCACTCATGTCATTCATCAGCTAGTTTCTGTTTCCTGGATCCTTCTTCTTTGGGGGTCTGGAGCTGTTTTCCTCTTACCCCCCTTTCACGGTGTCTCTGCCGTGCTCTCTCTGATTCTTCTACGATCTGGCCTTCACTGCTGGCCCTGGGATGCCATGGTCTACTTGGAGATATTCTGCCAGGTCTGCCTCGAGTTTCTTCAGTCTGAAGTCCCCACTGTCCTTTGCCTCGTACCAGGGCGCCTGGGCTGCTCTGCAATCCATCTTCCACACTTGTCCAGCTCAGCGAGCCTGACTTGCAGACCCAAGTGCTCCAGCGCTGGGGGGTCGGCCCCATCCAGGGCCACACCGACTGCAGCGCAGGGAGTAGATTAATGTCCACACAACGCACGCTCACCAATGGGCCATCAGGCTTTCCAGCTGATTTCATAATTTATAGAAGAGATGGCCCTGCCCCTAGAATATATAGCAGTGGCGTCATAGGTACAAATTAAGAAACTGCAGATAAGTCAAGCCTCAGGACCTAACAGGCCACATGGGTGCCAAGTGGGCAGCGGGCGCTTTGTGATACAGACAGTCAACAGTGGAGAAGCAAAGAGTTATTTATTTACTTGGACTCCAACATGCATGCATGACCCTGCATTAAGAAAGCCCAGGGGAGCATGCATCACGTTTTGTGGGAAGAGCCATAGGGGTGGAAAAGAAGGGGCTGGAAGTGGTGATCTGGCCAGTGAAAACCAAAGCAGAGCAATAGTTTCCTAAAATCAGGTCAAAGCTCTTAATGCAGGACCCTCCCTGTGTTACTTCCATATTGTGCTTTTGATGCTGTCAGCTGAAGAACCCCCAGAGGGATTTTTTTTCCCATAAGTTCTGAACTTTTTCAGAGAAATAATGTGACTATAACATAACAGAATTTTATTTAATGCTTTTTTTCATCAAAGCATGCAAAAATAATTAAGCTAGAAAAAAAATGTCAAGAACTACAAAATCAAAATTTCTGTATGAAATTGTAGGATGAGTAAAACTTAGAGTTTTCCAAAAAAGAAGCCTTTAAATAAAGCAAAATCTGTAAATTTTGAACAACTACCAAATGTATATAGTCATCCTAATCTTAAATATTTTGGTACCTGAAAAAAGACAAAAATTTTTTCAAGTAGGATGAAAGTCTATAATATTTATGAGATTTTTGGCAAAATCAGAAGACTTGACCAAATTCTTTTAGTAATTTTGCAGTTTAGGAAGTAATTTTGTCTTCAAAGAGTTGTTGAGATTCCAGGAAATTCCAGGCACCGTTCCAGCGGCCAGACACTCAAGAAGAGCAGGAGGTCCGGCTCTCTCAAAGGTCGTGTCCTAGTTGGGGAAAGGGACATGGAAGTAAGCACACACTCGAGACAATGCTAGAGCACGAGGCTTCACATGCAGGTGACAAACAGGGTGCTGCGGGAGAGCTCAGGCGGGAGAGGAGGTGGTCAGGGAGGGCTTCACTGAGGTGGTGACACTGGGGCTGTGATTTAAAGGAGGCAAATGAACCAGTCATGTCTGGACCAATGAAAAACATTCCAGGCAGAGAGAATGGTAAGCGGAGGGAGTGGAAGCAGGCTTGTGCTTGTGCTGGGTTTGGGGGAATAAAGGTCGTTAGGGAGACCCTGGCCAGCTCCCAAGGGAGCTTTCTGGCCATCACAAGGAATCTGGATTTTGTTCCAAGTGCAGAAGAAAGCCATTGGAAGGTTTTGAGCAGCAAAGTGATCTGACCGACATGATCCCATTTATATTTTTAAGAGATTACTTTTGCTCCTGGAGGAAAATGGATTGGGGAAGGCAAGAGCTGGAACGGAGAGGCCCAAGGGGGTTGTTGGGGCATCCCAGGGAGAGGGGATGGCAGCCTGAGGAGGTGGCAGGGAGATGGAGAGAGGCGACGTGCCTGGGCAGGTTTGCAGGTAAAGCCAGCAGGCCTTGGACATGGACTGAACAGCTAGAAGAGCAGAATCAAGGATGACTCCCGTGCTGGGGGCCTTAGTAATGGTGGACAGTGGTGTGATGTATGGGGCTGGGACGTCTAATGGAGGATCAGCCTTGAGGAGGATCAGAGCTCTCTTATGAGTCTAGGTTGAGATTCCTATTTAACATCCAAGCGGTAAGCAAGCAGGTGGATCTGGAGCTCAGAGAAGTCTGTGTTTGAGATGTAAATATGGAGACTATCTGTAGGTGGATTTAAAGCCAAAGGTCAGGATAAATTCACCTAGGGACAGAGGGTACACAGACAAGAAGACCCCAAGTACTCCAAAAAACAAAGGTAGGTAGAGAAAGCTCCAGAAAAGGTATAAGTGGGAAAATGGAAAACCCTGAGTGTGTGGTGTTTTAGAAACAAGGAGGGAAGGTGATCAGCATTGTCCCGAGAACCCCTATCGGGTGAAGTCAGAGAGACGGTCCTTGAATGTAGTCACCTGGAAAAGAACAGCTTCGTAAAGGATGAAGCCAGGTAGGCGAAGGATGGATGAGAGGGAAAGGCACAGGTGCAGCACGGGTAGCAACTCATTTGAGGAGTTTGGGGTGAAAAGAGAAACAGGGAAATGGGAGGTTTCTGGAAAAGGAATGCGGGGTCATGGAAGGCTGCAGTTTTTGCTCATTGTTTAAAAGGTACTCAATACAGAACCAGTTAAATAAGTTCTGATACATCTACACACTGGAGCTACACAGCTGTAAAAGAGAATGAGGAACCATGTACCAACTGAGGTGGAAGGATCTCCAACATGTGCTGTGAATGAGAAAGGGAGGTGCAGACAAATGTGTGTACTATGCTACCTTTCCTTTTAAAAGGGAGGAAAGAAAATACATATTTGCGTTTAGCTGCATATTTGCATAAAGCATTTCAAGAAGGATACATCTGACTGTCCACAGGGAGGAGAATGCGGTGATTGGAGTCCACTGGGAAAGGATAGTGCTTTGTAAACCTTTTTATATCTTTCAAAGTGTGAAGGATGTGAATGCATTACCTTTCCAAAAACTAAATAAACAGCCTCTACTAAAGCATGTTTGAGCGATCAAGTAGAGAAAGAGAAACTGTGTGATGGTGCAGGAAAGAGACGATAACTAAGAGGTGACGCCCCGTAGAAGTGAGAGGAGCTGGGTTTTGGAGACCAGCACAGGAAGCCCACTTGGCCATGAGCAAGGACACTGTCTCCTTTCCAACAGAAGGTGCAGGCAGGTTTGTGTGTTCGATGGCGGCAGGATGAGGGTTTTTTGCTCAGATGGTATTTATTTTGTGAGTGGAGGAAGGGCATCAGCTAAGAGTGCAGAGAAATGAAAGAGGTGCGGAAAGTTTCATGGTCTCGAAAGATGGGCTGTACGCCCTTGGGAAAAAGAATATACTTTCTGGGTAAAATTGGATGGTTGCAGATTGAAAGGGAAAGTAGTTAGGCTGGTCGTTTCATATTTCCAGTCACTCTGAGCTGGCCAGGGATGTGTGCAAGGAAGACAGGCGGTTGAGCTCTTGCCATTCTGGGATGACCAGGGTCCAGCAGGGCAGACGTGGAAGATGTTTGCAAGACAGTGATCTGACAGGGACCCTGGAATTTACCTGGATGAACTGGAGAGTGAAGACCAGGATGGGGGATATGGACAGTTAAAAATACGTGGTTTCGACAGATTGGAGGTTTCCAGTACATGGATGAATTGTTGTGATGGGGGATTCAAAAGTAAGTCACCTGGAAGGACAAGGAATGCTGTCCGAGAGCGAAATGTGAAAGGAGTGGAAACAGATCAGAACACAACCAAGGGAAGAGATGACTGAGGCTGATGGAAGAAAACGGTGGAGACAAGGAAGCCAAATACAGACACGCTGGGCCTCAAAGGAGGCCTTGGGATGAAGCAATGGCCTGTGTGGGGCTGGAGAGCAAGACAGTGAGCTGAGAGCTAAAGTCCCTAACGAAGGTGGGGGGCGGGGGTGACTGCTCACAGCTGGAGGGGCGGTGGAAGTCAGGAGTTTCATCAGATCTGCGGTTATTTTTTTTAAAGATTTTATTATTTCCTTTTCTCCCCAAAGCCCCCCGGTACATCGTTGTATATTCTTCTAGTTGTGGCATGTGGGACGCCGCCTCAGCGTGGTCTGATGAGCAGTGCCATGTCTGCGCCCAGGATTCGAACCAACGAAACACTGGGCCGCCTGCAGCAGAGCGCGCGAACTTAACCACTCGGCCACGGGGCCTGCCCCTGAGCTGCGGTTTTTAAAGGAGCAAAGAGAAATGGCTTGAAGCCACAATGGTGGGAGAGGGGGAGGGAGGAAAGACCTACTGAGTGGCTGTGAGGCCCCCGCTGAGGGGACTGCAGGGGCTGCGCTGGCCTCAGGGGACAGGGCGGTCACAGGAGCACTGAGAGAGGAGCGAGAACACTGAGCATTTCCTGCGCAGGCGGGCATTCCAGAGGGCACAGGGATGTGACTGACACATCTTTTTCCCCTGCTCTGACCTCCTTTCTTTCTCACCCAGCCAAACAGCCACCCCTGTGTACCGAGCAAAGGCCCTTATCTTTCAATCGGATCCCTGGCTCACCACAAACTCAGAGGGGTGCCAAGTGGAGGCCAGCCATGGCTCCTTCTTGGTTTCTGGGCATTGAGGACATTACCTAGCAACTCAGAGTTTTCTGGGTGGTGGCAGAATGTGGCCGGAGGGAAAAGAAATTCCACACTAGCCACGTAAGGCAAGGATTATACCACCAAACCATGACCAAAAGTCAAAGATATCAACATTCCCACATGCAAACAGGTACAGAAAACCTACCCCGTGCACCTGGGCCTTTGCACAACAGAAATCTAGGCCTCTGCCCTTGCCCAAAGATAATTAATGCACCTTAGTATTTTAGGCTGAGTTGCCACTGGTGGTGTAGATGCAAGTGGGATGGAAGTGGAACTGGGGGTGATGAAGGGAAAGAAGTTGTTCCCTAATTCTAAAAGCAGAAAGAGGAAACAAGGAGGAATGCCATCACTCCTTCCTGGAGTGGTGGAATCCACAGGTCGTAGGGCTCCCAGGGCCTGAGGAGGTCATTATGGAATGCCCTGGGCCTCTGCACACATACCCCAAGAGCCAGAGGTGCAGAAGGTTATCTGAGGAGCCTCAAGCTTCAGGGGCCCGCCACTGGGGAACTGTACTTTAGAGAGCTTGAGGCCTCAATTGCCCACAAACAAGACAACCGTGAGAGCGGCACTTTCTGCCTGAGGCAACATGAGAACCAGGGAGCTTTTTAAAAACTTACAACCTCTCCCTGTTCTTCCTGTGCCCCAAACCCTGCAATTCTAATAAAATCCCAGAGACCTCACTCCCAAGCCACTCCTTGCTTTACCACTCCAGTAGCTGCATGTATCTTCAACTGGAGTAAATCAAGCGGCTTTGCCCACTTCCCCGGAGGCTCTAGCTATGGTACGAGCCGTAACCTCTAGCGGACAATGTTCTGAGTTCAATTTCTTTCTAGACCACCTGGCTTTCCTCTCTTTCAAGGTCACAGACTCATCTTTGTGGCCAACTTTAGACAATTTTAAGGCCAAGCAGAACGAGATAAGAGAATCTAGTTCACAGTGGATGCTCAAGAAGGGCAGTTTTCCTTCCTCCATTTTCGTGTCTTTCCCTGTCTTGGGGCATTCTCACGAGCACGGTCTCGGCATTTCCCGCACCCACTATTCTTTCTGACCCTCTCACTGTTGCTAAGGGGACGTGCAGAAGCGGAGGAAGTTTTCTTCCCTTCCTCTCTCAGCAATTAACCTGTTGAAGCCGCAGGGAGCAGAGAGCAGGATTCACTGTAACGGTTAAATATAAAATGTAGGAGCACGTCAGAGGTGAGATGCTGACTCCCACCCACAAGTTAGAACTGAAACATGTCAGCAATTATTGAGGGGGGCTTTGGTTGGGGTAAGGCTGTGGGGTAGACTTGCCACCAAATGGTATGGCCCCAGCTCTTGATGGTTCAGGAAGAGGTCAGCTCTGTAACAGGCAGAACACTCCAGGGATGCGGGAGGAAGAGACCGTGCAGGACTGCACTTCTGCCACAGGATCAAAAAGACGTGGAACACTCTCAGCCTTGGGTTACTCAGACAAGAGGGTCCCTCATGTTCTTTTGGTCTCTGTGGGCGCCACTCTGGTCCCACAATGATCGGACCAAGTACAACCGCCTCCACAAAGGATTGGATGGCGGAATCCCAGCTCACCATCCCTAGGGACTGGTCATGTCAATTTCCCCACTCTTGGGGCAGGAGAAAGTATGGCTTTAGGCGAGAGTGACATGATTGGCTTAAGGGATTGGTCATCTTCCAGGGCAATGAGGCCTTTCTCCTAAGTTCTAGCACTTCCTTCAGGCAGAATGCTTTCCTAAAAATAAAAGACAGCAAAATCTAATGGGAGGAAATTGAGCCTTGTATTATTGCAAGGTGCTCAGCCGGCTACTGCACTGATTGTCTGGACAGGCACGTGGAGGGGCTGGGGTGTGGCCAACTCTAACGCCCATGACAACCCTTGCTGATCACAGCTTCCGAACTAGCCCTGGCCCAGTGGACGACGGAACGGATGCTGCTCAGGAAACACCTCTTGTCCCCCATGCTCTTCCCAGCACATGTGAAAATGCTAAACACTCACTCTTCATGTGCTTTGCTGTAGGCTTATTCTCTCTGATTTGGTAAAACTGAAATGTCATTGAAGTGACCGTGATTTTCACTGAGAAGAGATAACGAGTAGAAGGTATGTGTGTTGATTTTGGTTTGGAATAAGCAGTAAACAGAGCTTCCAACACAAGGACTCTAAATGAGGGCTTTGAATCTAAAAACCATGTGATTCCCATTACAATCAACTGGAGACCTGCTTGTGCGTCTACACCCGGGTGATGGCAGTACGGATTCCAGAACTAGCTCATTAGACAGCCACTTCAATCTTCCCCCCAGAAATGTGGAAATTGTACAGCTGATTAGATCATGGGTCTCAGGTAGCAAAGAAAAACATGAAATTTAGTTGACTGAATCTATAAGCAGTTTGACTTTCTTCATAAGAAAAGTCAGGAAAATTCAAGGAAACTCCAGTGTAGCTTTTTGGTATCTGACAGCCATGGAGCACATTTTTCTACTCCAAGAGTTAGACGCATGGAGTACAAAAGCAAGGGGAATAGCTGATGTGAAAGCTTCCCATAACGAGCCAACATTTCCCCCAAGATTGAAAAAAAAGGTACCACTTAATGATACATGACGTAACTCCCACCCTTGGCAAAGCAATATTTTAAAACTAAAATTATATTATAATTAGCCTTTCAAAAGTGTGAACACTTCAATATAGGAGGCCATTATTAATCCAAGCGCTGCTGCTGCAAAGCATGTTCCTCCCACACGTGTAACTTAATTAAACAGAGCCTCTCCTTCCAGCCATCAGACCGTCATGAAGAACAGGCTCCCACTCACAGATAACGGAGAGATGGATCTCGCTATGACTTCGCACGTCCAGACAAAATTATCTAAATGTCTTCCTTGTTCTTTCTTCTGGCAATTTCTATTTCAAACACAGATTTGCTTCTACTTTATAGGATTTAAAGTTCAAGCACTACCCAGGACAATTCTAATGAAAATTAAATGTCGGTTGATATAATGGTTTGTGTCATTCTTCATACAAAGATCTCAAAAAACTCTTGCTTCCTTATAGAGCTGGGAGGTTTGGTAAGTGCTAAGAATAATTACACAGTGATACTGTGATTTCAAGGGCACTGACAGAGGATAACAAATAAAAGCAACAGCCTCTCAGAATCTTCTCTCTTCTTTAATGCACTATAGGTCCGGCGGCATAAATTCAAAAGCCTGGAGAAGCAGGCGGGTGGCTGGAGTGGTGAGGATGGCTGGTGTGGAGTGGGGGGTGCGGTAACTGGAGAACGCGTGCTCTGTCTAGATGCGCAGGTTGCACAGCTCATGCACATCCTTGTCTTGCCTTCACAAGGGTCAGGGTTGCTGGATCATCTGATGCTTCAGGAGAAGAAGGGAATTCCGATCTTTAGATGAAATCTTTTGATTTTTTTTTCAAAAAAAATGTGGCACCTAATTAAAAATTTAAAAGCCCTAGGTGGGCCAAAGCAAACAACATACAGACCTAAAGCCACCTTTGGGGACCACTGTTGACTAAGACTTTGATCTGCTTTGCCTCCTAAGAAGGGAGATGTTTATCAGTCAGGCGTGTCTTGGAGTAAATCCATAGTCTGAGAAGACACTTGGAGGAGGAGAGGAGGTGTCCTCCGAATAACGGGAGGAGTGTGTGTGACGGTGCTAAGCCTCAGAAGTCAGTGGAGAGGGCCTATTACAATTAAAAGATGCAAATCACAGAGATGTCACGGGCACAATTGCACAGAAAAGAGAGCTAAGGTCCACCTCTGCATTCTCGTTGTGTAGGTTTGGCATCGCAGGACCACAGTTGACACTGGGGATTTTGAAGACACAGGCACTCCCTGGGCACTCATGCTTCCATTGGCTTGCCTTGGTGTCCAACAGCAAGCATCTGAAACTCAGGGGCTTTCTCTCAGCTTGGACAGAGTGCCAGAGAGTTGATCCAGTCTGACCCCCAAAGAACAGCCTTCAGACAATAACACACGGAGTGGGAGCGTTCACACTTGGACTTCCCCGCTTTCAGGAGGATCACTCCGCATTATCTGCAGAGCTCCCCCAGCACCGAGCCCCGAGCATGCACAGTGGTAACCTGCTCCATGAAGCATTCTGCTGTCTCTCTTCCCGTCTTAGCTCCCCACACCCTTCCTGGTACTTCCTGGGATCATCTCCCAAACCTCTTAAACTCACATCCATGTCTCAGGTTCTCTTCTGGGGGAACCCAAGCTAGGACCCTGCACTGCCATGAAACATCTCCTGGGGGTCTTGCTTGTCTTAGCCGACCTCAGGCCTTGGAAGAGATTTTTATGTGACTTGAGCAGGTAGTACCATATTGTCTTATCTACAAAACTGGGATCATTCTATAAGAGCTGCCACTCCAAGCTCAAAATATTGTTATGAGGATCAAATAAGATAATGTTCCTAAGCGTGCTTTGTATGCTGGAGAGTGTTACACAAATGCTGTTTTTATAACTCTTCTTGTTAGGAAGAGCCGATGATGGTACGTCTCCAGGAGCAAAGGTGGGAGTGGGGCAGGGCGGGGGCAGATGGGGGGGAAGAGCCAGCAAGGTGAGGTGCTTTGCTGATCTGTCTGGTGAGTCTCAGAACAAAAATGTCTGGCTGCATGTGGCAGCTTTATTAGATGCTTTCAAATTTACGACACCGCAACAAGGTCGATCAGTCCACGGAGTTGCGCTGTGGAGGCCTGAACTATTTACAACACATTTAATGTGTTTGGAGGCTGAGTTATCGTTCCCATGACTGGAGGAAGATGAGAGTGGCCGACAGAAGGAATAAAACTGCAGCTTTGCAGAGAATTTCATCTGCATAAACTACAGCGACTATTCAAACAATGAAGTATTTAGTATCTATGAGACTATTTATAGCAGGAAATTAATGGGTCTTTTATATCTGATTTAACGGCCTTTTAAAGAGAAAAACTATAATTGCAGCACAATCAAAGGAAAGAGTGATATTTACAGGTTGAATGACGATTAACTACTGAAAGAAGGAGACACATTTTTCTACAGCAGTTTTGACGGTTGAGGTAGCCTTGAGCTGCGGCTGGAAATAAATAACTTATTTTCCTGTGTAAAGCTGCATGCTTTACACACTGCAGGCAGCAGGCTTGTGCTTGTTGCCTCTTATGGCAGCTGAACTGTCCTTTCAGATTTTCTGTAGTAGAGTGTGGTTCCAGGTGATTCTCTCCTCTTTCCCCCTGCTGCTAGGTATGCCAGTATTGTTCATGAACATAGGCATATTTCACAGCATCATTGGCCTCTACCCACTAGAGGCCAGCAGCACAACCCCCCAGTAGTGACAACCAAAAGTGTCCCCAGACATTGCCGATGTCTCCTGGGGGAGCGTGTGTGCACAACTGCTCCTTGTTGAGCACAACTGCTCTGTGGAACGTGGAGTGGTCGCAAGGTGTGTTTAAGAGTTCTCAAGATGTGAAAATAGGCAAGTTTCCATTAAATAAATGAAAATCAAGGATTTCTCTCACTTCGGGCTCCTTGGAGTGTATCGAGCACATGTTTGAGAGACAGAGGGCTTGATGTGACTGCTGACTCTTCCAGGCCCCCGTGTGGTTTCTGAACAATACTGATTCTTCATCTGTAATGCGGCACCTGCCCTCAGAGGGTTGTATGAGGATTAGAATAGAACAAGAATGATAGTGAGCATTTACTATGTTCTAGGTCCTAGGTGTTTTAAATGAATTAATCCACGTAATGCCTATAACAACCTATGGGTTGGGTGCTACCGTTATCCCCATTTCACAACTGAGGGACTGAGGCAATTTGCCTGAGGTCATACAGCCGTCCGGGCCAGAGTTGGAATACACACCCCAACACTGTGGCTTTTGAATGTCCCTCTCCACCTTCAGCCCACACTCCCCCTCTAAGACTGAATGTACGGAAGCACTTTGTAAAAGTCAAAGCCAGAAATCCATCGTTAGTAGTCTTCCCACACATGCCCAGACCTCTGTCCCTCAGGCTGAAACATCTGAAGCATCTTAGCAAGGAGCCTCTCTCGTGATGTTTTCTGTTTGCATTATTCACTTTCCAATTCTACAGGTGTAAATTCTATGCATCCTTTGAGGCCCAGCTCAAATGTCAGCCCCTCCAAGGAGCTTTCCTCTGAATTCTTCTTAATTTCTGCCCCAAGTGCTTTATCCCTCCTTGGAGCTCCTTTGCACTAATTTTATGGAACTCGTCATTCTCTATAGCAGTGACACCTATGTGACCTCCCCCGCCCCCAGCAGCAGACTCCTCATGTTGGTCAGGGGCCCTGTCAGTGACAGCCCCCAACAATGGCTAACGTGGAGCCTCGTCATTGTATGTATTGAAAGTGGAGTATTTCTAAATTAATGGATGGATTGACTGGAGCACGGGCTTGAGTAACAATAATTTCCACCTGTAATCATTTTTCTCTGTTTTACAGGTGAAGCACCTGGGGTGGGGAGCAGTCATCTAAGGGGAGCCTTCAGACTCTGCTCCTACCCACAGCAGCCTGGAGACACAGATCCCGCAGGCACCTTCGTGGTGCAGAGATTAGCTGAGTGTAGCTGCTTGCATGAAACAGTGAGTGAATTCTGCTGGGTGGGCAATTGGTAAGAAGAGGGTCCTTAAAGTTGTCATCTACTGACTGCAACTCTCTCTTCAAACCAGGGTCCATTGTCTGACTTTTGTTGTTGCTGTTGGTCAGGGCATCGCTGTGCAGCATCGCCTTGCTCTGATTGATGATTTTCCATAGATGTTGAAAAATATCTCGTTGATCAGATTTTACCAACTGTTCAGGCAAGAGATCATGAAAGGAGGGACTGCTGACACGGGCCTGATTACTTTACTTACAAAACTTTTTGTAGCTGTCATGATCTGGGCTTTGCTCCCGTGCTCTGCAGTGTCAGTTTCTGAGAGAGATTGAGCGGGGCTGCCGAAGTCGTTCTTCTTTGTCCCATGCTGCACTCATTATTGAGTTTGTACCCAGGGCGCCATTCATCTCTCGTGGCAGCACTGCTGCCATGCTGGCTTCTCTCATGCCAGACCCAGTCCCAGGGAAGTTTAAGGAGGTCTTGTTAGAGCAGAAGGGAAGGTGGTTAGGGAATGAGAGCAATTAGCTTGAAGATGTGTGATCAGGGTGTCAGCCTAGTCAATTGTCACAAGGACTGGGAGTCAGAGGCCTCCACAGCTGGAGATGCGCTGAGTCAGCTCGCCTGAGATCACTACGTGTTTTTTAGACACACTTTTGGTTGACCTTTATTCCAGATTCTGTTTTTAAAGGAGGGAATTCCACAAGGATTCTTTACTAAGGAGAAGCAATAGCTGTGTTTGATTTATTGGTGATATACAGGGTTTTTTAAAAATCACAATCTCACTGCATCCTAATCCAAAATATATTAATATCATCACACACACAATATAACAGGAAAGATTGTGGTTAAAATGGCATTGCCTCATGAACTCTTTCTTCCCTTTTCTATCTGCAATAGCCGTGGGGCCAGTGGAAGCCTGAAAGCAGAAGCCAAGTCTCTATCAATTGCCTTATCGTTTGCTGAGTCTCCATGAGACCAGACTTCATGATGCAAGGGGCAGAAAGCATGTAATTGCTGCTGCTGATGCAAGAGGCAGAAAGAGCCCCCCTTTGATGCATTGACCCATGTTTGAGCATGCAATTAGAAAAACCCTTCTCTCACTCATATGATGAGCAAGTGGGAGACAGTTGTGACAGGAAGAAAATGAATACCTAACTCTTAGCTGTCCTATCTGGGGAACTTGGCTTGATTTTCTCCCCCAGGCACAGCAGTATTGGGAAAAAATAACTCAGAAACTTGACAAGATTTTTTAAAAGGTTTATTTGTTGCGAGAAATCAACTTTCCTTCTATCTCTGACTTTTCACACCACATTGAATTCAGAACACAGCCCCTGTTTAAAAATAATACTTCTTCAGAATAGAAAAATAAACTTGCCTGTGCATGGAACATTTCCAAAGATAGAACATGAACAAACAGGTTTTTAATTTCAGGTGGAAAGTAGACCTTTTGGCCCAAATTTAATTGCAGATAAGAAACTCTCATGTCTAGGACTTAACTAGCTACCGCCTAATGAGGGCTTATTTTAAATACACAAATTAAACACAAGTTATTTATTTATAGAGGAAATGGATAATTAAGCACGTACAACATGCAGCTACATCTAGAGAGCTCAGTTTTCCAGAAATTAAGTAGCTGAGGCCGTTTTAACCATCATCTTGTACCTCAGGATTATGCTGTCCTGCCAACAAGTGGCCCTCGACTGCTTCCCAGGTGAAAACTGACAACCGGAAGGGCTGGCCCCGCCCAGTGCTGGGTGGAGCCGTGCTTCCCGACAGCTCCCAGCCGCTGAGAGTTTAGTCCTCATGAACTGCATCTTCACCCGTAAGACTTTCTATTCCAAAGAGAAAGAGTCTGACTTCCTCTGCTTTCTACTCTGCTGGGTTTTGAAAATTGGAAGCACATTGTTCAATTAAGAACCAATTAACGTGACATTCCAGCATGAAAGAAGTGTTAGGCAAGAGGAACCCACTGCAAACTAATCAGCTTAAAGTTTCATTGACTCACAAGCTGCTGTTTCTTAAAGGCCCATGAGGGCTTTGCATTTATACCCCCTTGGGTTCTGGGGACTTGATGGAGTTCATAAACGATGTAGGGTCAAGTAGAGTCAGGAGCACAGGGCGACCTTCCCAGAGTGGCCCAATTTCTGCAAAAGTGTCACCTGCTTGGTGTACTCTTTCTTTCACATTGGTACTGTCATTACTTCAAAACTGATGCTCCTGTTTGCCACGTGACTCAAAAGATAAATAGCAGCCAGAAACTCGGAGGGCATGGATTACAATCCAGTTCCCTCCAGCACAGGTTGTGCTGTGAATTTCGGTTTCCTCATCTCGAAAATCGACGCAACAGGATCTCTTAAATGCAGCTGAGTTGCTGTGTCACTTGCTACCAGAGAGGAACGAGCCCTGGTTTTTTGAATAAACGCCAGCCTCAGCAATTAGTCCATCAACTTAAATTCTTCTTGCAGTTTCAATTAGATTGAGAACCCTCCCTTGTTTCCACTCAGGCTGTTGTGCAACGTTTATGCAAGGCTCACAGCTGTCTTATTCCACCCCAGAGAGAGCTCGCTCAGCGCCGCCTGCGCCCCCAGTTCATAAAGCACTCTGGATCCGGCCGTGAGAGGCACTCCTGCGTCGCAAGATGGTACTTGTTCGTAGGAAATACGCTCTGGTGAGAAGGCAGGCGTGATTATGCTCTTGTTAACAAGTCACTCACACTCTAGTCGCATTCACTGGACCAACAACCGGTTGAAAACCAAGGAACTTGGAGTGGCAGATTTTGTAGGGGAAGTTTTTTAATGTCCAAAGATTTTGTAAGAGAAGAAAGCACCAAAAATGGAAGTTCACAATCTCTCAGTATCATCTCCCATTTCAAAAGGAATGTGCCAGAAGATATTCTATACAGTTGTTTGACAGATTTATTTATTTTTAACTTCATTTAAGGCAGCTTTCCAAATAACATTCTAAAAGAAATAGCTTCACCAACATTCTAGTCTGACCCAGAGAGCTACGTTTGATTCCCTTTTCCTTTACTCTCTCCGTTTCCATCTCCATTTTCTCTTCCAGCCATACCCACTTCCTTGCATGATGCTGAGAGACCTCAAATACTGCCTTCAGCAAAGCTTCCTCAGAATCCCCCTCTTAACATCTCTGTTGCTTAATGTCCATGTGACAATATGTTCCCTGCTCTGAGCCAGAGAGCCCAGCCCTGGTGCCTCCCTGACCCAGGCTCCGGTGACCGCTGGCACTGGGTGGGGTTTGGTCAATGGGATGTGGGAGGAGAGAGAGAGTGATATGTCTTCCTTCGTCTCTCCCTGCCTTGCGTCACTGTATTGGAAGCGGTTTCATTCCTCTGTGACTACAGCTCCTCGTCCAGAGTTCCAGCCCTGACACAGCTCTCCTTGTCCTCACCTGTCCTCCTTTCTAGAGGCAGTAAGGAATTTCTCTGGTGCCAGTCTCCGGCTGCCTCCACCTTGCTTAGTTGCTCACTCCCGTGCACACCTGTGCAATCAGTCCTTTCAGGGAAGCGGTTTGAGCTGGCTTTGGAGGCCTGCTAGGATTCTGGATCTCCCCACTCCCACCTCACATACACATAAGAGGACAGACAAATGAAGGTACAAAACTATGTTGAATGCACATGGGGCTTACTACCTGATTTGAATGGATTTCCTGCCTGAGTTCTCTCAGGGTCTGAATATACGAGCTGTGATTTCTGTTCTTAGTAGTCATATAACGCAACTTCTGTCACATGGAAAAATTAATCAGCAAGGAATACTACTTTATTCGGGGGTTACGTTGATATAACGGTGGCAACAGAGTAACGTTTAAAATGGTGGGAAAATTATGGTTAGACATGTTCAGATACTTTAATGACAGTAAAGGTGCAATGTTAGCCAAAATGAAATTTCTGCTCATTTTTAAAATAATGAATGTCTTTTCTATTTATTTATCGTAACCTAGTGATGCTAGGAGCTCTCTTGAGGATTAAGCCTAATTTCAGTATACTCCCAAAGGAGTCCTATTAATTTAAAAGGCAGTGGGTATTTAGTGAGAGAACTCAACTCTACAAAGTATAAATTTGCTCTCATTACATCATAAAGAATGTAAGATATTTTTTAAAATGGTAACCAAATATTTGTAGCTTGTATGCTTCCTTTCTCATTACAACATTTGTCACAAAGATGAATTAACGTTGTGCCATTTTCTGTTCTCATTACAATCTTGGTCCTGAGATGAAATATTGGATGTTTAATGTTCTTATGAATTATAGCAGAAAACTGTACGATGTTGACCTTTTTAATATTCTGGTTTCTGACTGGCTGGCATTTCGTCCCCTCCTCTTCCTGCAACAATTCCTACTAATGTGAAAGACAGGCTGGGGAGAGGCAGCCAATGAGAGAGCAGAATATTAAAAAGGTCAACGGAGTGCAGTCTCTTCTATAAATTCAAAAAAATTTATTAAGACATTAAAATTCAAATACTATAACTCATACTTATGAACAAAATATGTAATTCATATTTGTGAAAAATAACCATGTTTTGAGATCTTTTATCAGTGTGATAAAGGTACAACATAATTATTCAAGACTAAAAATAATCTAAGTATTTTATATTACAATAGATTGAGAATATTTTTTAAAATCACAAAGTTACTAAACACGAACATAAAGGTCACTTTCTTCTCTTTCCTGATGTTAAAAAAATTGTATTATTTCTTCAGCAATAGCACTAATATCCACAGATAACTGGAAATGAGGAAATTTATTCTGAGTGGTTGTAATGTTATTCACTGTTTAAAGAATTCTTAATTTAGATTTTGGCAAATAAAAACCAAAAACCATTTTAGATTCTAGATTCCTGTTCACTATTTTATCTAGCACATTTTAATTGTTCAATAAATATTGGCTGGTTGAACGTATGTGCGGGAAGGGAAACAGCCTCTCAAGTCGTAACTGAGCTCCCGTTCTTTTTGGAGGGGCGTGTGGATCTCTGTGAACAGCAACAACGAGGTAAGGGATCCTGAGGAACCACTGAGCTCACGGCCACTGGCGTGCTGTTCCTCCCACAGTACCTGACATAAAGCGCACCTTCAAGAACGCTGCCGAATGAATAGGAGACAAAGAGGAAGCAAGAAAGCGGAAAACCGTGCTCTCCACAGCCTGAGGACTGCGGCCACGCCCGGCTGCACTCCAGTCTGTTCAGCATTTTTGCCTTTTCTGAATTGCCTCCCCAGTTATACCCCCCCATTCTCCCTCACATGATGGTCACATGATCTCGGTTGACAAACTGAGTTTCTTTCTCCTTCCAACCTGTGTTGGGTGAGGTGGGCATTTAATGCCATCGGGGCTGATGCCAATCCACACTGAGGGACTGATGGGAATGCTAAGGGACAAAAGGATTGCTCACTTTCTCCTGGCTCCCTGTCTGTGCGGACAGAACATCCCCGGTGCTTCCTGTGGCCATCTTTGCCACCAAAGAGAAAACAGCTGCAGAATGAAGCCAACAGAGGAGAAAGCAAAGTTAATAGATGAAGAGAAGGAGAGAAAAGAGTGTGGCATTATCTGAAGGCCTGGATCGGGCCTTACCTAAAGCTAGTGCCAGCTCTTGAATATCTCAATTATTAATTAATTCCCTTTTTGCTCATGCTAATTGAAGCTGAGTATCTGTCACAATGGGAAGACTTTTAACTATGGAGTTATTGCAAAGGTTTGTAAGAACCATGTGGACCCCAAGCATTAAATGAATACTGAATAATGCATACAACTATTTTTGACTGAGTGCGGATGCTTTGATCAATAAATTACAAATGTATATGAACCCAGAGCAACTTTGTTATTATTTAATTAGTGTACACTAAACCTATTAGAATATGTGGACTCTGTAAAATTATTCTACACTCAGAGAAGGCCTTCATACTTAAAGAGATGGGGAATCGCTGATAGAAGGAACCTTTTAAAAAGCTGACCTGTGATCTATTAGTGCGAGAGTTCTCCTAAGACCTAGCTCAGTGTCTATGATCCCAGAACATGGATGCAGGCCTCGCTGGGTCTATAAGTCGATCATTAAACATTTATCATTATTTACAATATGCATAGCACTCCACGAGGTGCTAAGGCAAGTCCAATCTCATGGCTGCCTTCCAGAAGCTTAAAATTCAGAGGGGAGTACAAAGCACACACACGTGATGGGCAAACCCACACCACGATGCCAAAATAACTTGTAAGGGAACAACAGTGCCAGCCACGTTTCTCGAGGAAGGTAACACTTGGCTATTTTGCACATAAGAATGCCAAAATGGCAAAAGATTGATCCTAAGGGGGTACACGAGAGAGGGAGATGGTTACGACTAACTCCTGTTTTCTGTGGGTGAATCAATTCCAAGCGCCCTCCTAGAAGCCTGCCGTCCTGAGGGAGGAGGCTGTCCTCGCCGTGGTCCACGTGTCCCCCCGCCGCAGGCTTGGCCTTCGCTTTGCTGTCGTGGACACGTCTCCACCCACTTCCTCCACCTATTTCAAGTCCCTCTCCAGCATCACGCATTTCGCTGGATAATATTGTTGGCCCTGACCTTCTCTAGCCTGCCCTCTGCCTCTGGACGCTGAATGTTAAGAACCGCATCAAATCACCCCAGCTCTCTGGGTCCCCTGGCTGCTGGCTGGGCTCAGCCAGTGGGAGGCTCCGCGGGGCACAAGAGGCGGAGGGGCATGGGATGGGGGTGCTTCCTCCCCTGGCTCCCTCCCTGTTGGGTCGCTGCAGGTGGGTGGCATCCTTCCACCAAAAGCCACGACTACTTTCCCTGAGGTCTGGCGGTGCCCCTTCCTCTTGCCTCTTTTAGGCTGAGGGGTGTAATGGGCCCCCACAGTGGGTACCGTCACCATCCCTTGTCGGTTTTCCCTGACTCTGCCATACATTTGTCAATCACCCCTTCATTCACCTCTCTCACTGATATGCTCTGTTTTCAAATCCTGTCCTAAGGGTCCTTCACTGCCCCCTAGTTGAAGTGACCACGGCTTCCTTCGTCCCCACTCTTGTTCTTGTTCCCCTTGAATCGTGGCACTGGTCATCCTTCCCTGACCACACTGGCTCCCATGTTCTTCTCCTCCGTGGTCTGGAAGTTCCTGGAGAGCAGACTGTGCCTCCTCCCCAGTCTTATGGCCCATAGCAGGCACTGAAAGGCTGAAGGGATGAATGAACGAATGAACAGGGGAGAATACTGCCCTTGTCAAAGCCAGCGTAGCAGACGTTCCTGTTAGAGTCCCAGGAAGGCCACAGCGATGTGGAGGGTCTTCCCACAGCTTCCTCATGCTGACTTCTAGTCAAGGGTTGACCACACCCGCTTACCAGCCTTAGAGTCAGTTCTGTCTCACTCAGATTCTAGTTAATTGATTCAAATCCAAATTGCCAAACTCAAAAGATAAAGATTTTTATAATAAAATAATTCCAGGTTAATGGTTGATGGTAAAAACTATGATGCCAAATAGCAGTTATTTTTCCCTGAGTTTTATTATGAAAAATTTCGACCATAAAAACTTTAAAAAAATGGGACATCCTTACACTCACCACCTAACTTTAATAACTATTAACATTTTTCCATATTTGTATCATTTAACCATCTATGTTCATATGTGTTCTATATGTGTACACGTATATACATCAATAATATCTTTTGCTGGATCTTTGAAAATAGGCTGAAATGTCATTAACACCTCACCCTGACATCCTCCTGCAGGTGTCTCCTGGGACTCTGCCTCATCTAGTCACCACGCCACCAGCATCAGAGCTAAGAACACCGGCAGTCATTCCTTCACAGCATCTTATGCATGTCGATGCTGTGTGCTTGCCAGCCAGACCTGGGAGTACGGGCACCTTTGGCCCCCGGAGCTGCTCTGTTTTAATCTCAATTTTGTCTGGCCTGCAGGCTTTTTTCTAAATGTCGATATCTGTCAGCTTTTGCTGCCACCGTTGAGACCCACAAATAACTGTGCACACATCTGCGAGTCGGGCAGTAAAGGGAACTCCTTCTGGGCTTCTCCGGAAGCTCCTCCTCCGGGGTGAGGCCAGGGCAGCCTAAGACAGCGGGAGGCGCATTCTCAGCGAGAAGGAGCCTTAGATCTTTCTCCTTATATTTCTTTATCTTTTTCCTAATCCTGGCCAGAATATCTTTCTTTCTCTGGGCTGGAATTTATTTCTATCTTTTTTTGAAAGAAAGGGGAGAGAAACATCTAGATGTAAAAGATGCCCCTCGAGTGGAACTTGTAAAAGAATCTCCAGGGCCCCCGCTGGGAGGCCGCCCGGCCCCTCTCTCACTGACACCCACGCCCGACGGGGTCCTGCTGAAACGCGCGCCTTATTTGTTGTATCACTCAAAAAGTTTTAGGTCCCTCATTCTTATTTACAAAAAAGAAAGTGAAGTTCCTGAACTAACAAAATATAGTTGTTTTGATTGATTTTTTTTCCCTCCCCTTGTCGATCAGTTGACCAGCTATTTTTAAAAAAAGTTCTTCACTCTTTGCCTGAAATAATGACATGGCATGCGGAAATCGAGGTCTGAGGGCTGCTTGGTGAGTACTGACCAGCACGAGGGGAAGTGGACGGTCTTCCGGGATCTCCACTATGTTAAGATGCGCCAAGCACACTGGAGGGGTGGGCAAGGCCCCGGGGCCGTCTCCTCTTCCCTTCTCCCTTTACTGACAAGCGGGTGTTTCTCCCCGCTCTCTGCTTCTTGTGGGGCCTCCAGCTGTGGGCCTCCCCGACAAAGACCCCACTGGGATGGCAGGACAGCCATTCTCTCCATGGTGCTGGCTGCCGTTACACCCTTCTGTTAACACCACCTCCTCCTGGTTCCCTCTGCTCTCTGCCATTGCTGATCTCTGCGAGGGACCTCACCATCCCGTTGTCTTCACAGCTCCTCCATAGTGTGCAGCTAGCTTCCCACATTGGAGATGCCCTGTCGAGATGTTTGTGTTTCCTTAGCTGGACCCTAAGTCACATATCTTCCCAGTAGAGCCACCTCCCAGCTTAATGTAAGAATGGTCAGGACAAATTCAAAAGAAACACCAAGTTTCTTCCTAAGTCCGTAAGTGCCCAGTTTGTGTGAGGCCTGGGGTGTAGACAGAGGGGAAGCAGAAAACAATGTCCCTATTTTCAGGAGCTCACAATATAGTGGAGGAAATAGATCAGCACGTAATTTTAATGCATCATGATATATGCTGTGAGGACACAGAAGATATGTTCAAAACACTGTCCCAGTTTTGTTTTATTGTTTCCTGGGTAACTTTGCGGCTGTGGCTGAGGGAAAGGGCAGTAGCCAAGAGCCATGGGAACTGCGCTCCAGGCTAGCTCCATTACCCCTCACTAGCTGTGTGGCCCTGGGCAAGCCGTTGACCTCTCTGGCCTGCATTTCCTCATTTATAAGGGGGAGCATCCAAGCTGTCTTTCAGATTGCAAACATTCTTACTCTGACCTTTTCAATCCCTCATTTAACAATTCTCAGAGCCCACAGGCACTTATTTTAAAGTTCTTTCTAAAGGGCATGACTGAGGCGTGACTCACCCCGTTCAACCCAGGAGTCCTGCTTCTCCCATCCAGCACACAGCACAGGAGAACAAGCACATACACTCGCATGCACACACTTTGCCACTGTTCCCCATCACCTCTAAGTCCTAGGTTGTCCAGGAGCCTACTGGGGGGATGCGCAGTTAGCAACCTACACAATGTGACACAGCAAGCATTACCATCTGAGAGTCAGTCGAGGAGCTGGAGGGGGATGAGGAGCGGGTCCCCCGCTCTGGGCTCCGCACACCCGCTGGGATGCCTCCAGCTTGAACAAGCACAGGTCTCTCTGGCTGAGTTCTTCACAGGCACCTCCGTGATGCCTTAAATGGCCCTTGAGTGAGGGCTCCGTTTCAGGCGGGACAAAGCAGCTTCTTACAGTCAGGGAGCTGTAGAGGAAATCAGCCATTTAATTTGTTTTTAAAAGTACTTTCTCACTGATACGCTTTTTTAGTTACTACATCACCTGAAAAATATCTCTTAATCAGTTAAACTTATTGTCCTTGAATATTTAATTCCTGCCAATGTACAAGTTAAATAATCTCTTCCAAATACGCTGCTTCTGGCTGTTAGACTTACAGAGGGGCCTCGCAAAATGTCTCTTTGCAGAAGCACGCTGACACCTTTGCCAGTGGCCAACGGCCCACAGGAGGGCATTTCCAGCCCTGTCCCACCACAATATTGTTACCGGTGCTGGAGGCACAGTGGCAACAGAGCAGACAGAGATTCACAGCCATGTAAACAGAGGGAAGGAAATCTCGACTGGAGAAAAGTGCAGTGACTTTTAAGTATTTTAAGACAGGCGTTAAAAGAAAGAAATTTTAAATTTGCCATATTATTCTCAAGAGAGTTATGATTTAAAATGTATTTCTTAAAACAAGCTTGCAGATATATGGAAAAAATTGTGCTTCACCTCTACTGAATGCTCAACAAAAACCAGGTTTAGGGGCTGGCCCTGTTCTCGCCCTCCACTTCGGCAGCCTGGGGTTCGCTGGTTCGGATCCAGGACACAGACCTTATCAAGCAGCACTTATCAAGCCATGCTGAGGAGGCATCCCACATAGCACAACTAGATTATACAACTGTGTGCTGGAGGGCTTTGGGGAGAATAAGAAGAAGGAAAAAAAAAGAAGATTGGCAACAGATGTTAGTTCAGGGCCAATCTTCTTTGCCAAAAAAAAGTAACAAAAAGCAAGCAAAACCACCAAGTTTAAATTCTAGCAGCAAACTGACCTTCAGAAATGATGGGTTTGAGCACTGTGAGCTGTAGGCATCCAGCCCCTTTGCTGTGTCTTCTGTTGTAAAGAGGGATTACATGCACTTCATGTGGCAGACCAGGCTCTCCCTTTGGGCGCAGAAAGTGGGTTTCACATCACCGGAAGATTTTGGTATTCTTTCCCCAGATTGTCTTTAGGCTTGTGCTCAGCATGGAAGGGCCCCCCCGGCCTCCCTGGTCCCCTTTCCCACGGCCCTAGAATCTGTGTCCTTCACTTCCTGGCAGTGACCAGCCACTGGGTTTCCCATGTGTCTTTGTGAAGGCAGTGAATGCAGAGGAGGGGCCTTGGGGACCGAGGGCAGCTTTCCCAGTGGCACGGCCTCTGCTCCCCACTCCAGGCCCTCTGCCAAGGGCACTGGGGCAGCAGTGTGACTGAACCTGGCCTCAGATGTGCAAGAATCGCCCTGCCCCAGCCCCCCACCCCCATCCCCTGCCACAGCAGCACCAGGCTACTGGAGCCAGTCCTCTGCCCTTAAAACTATGTGTGGAGACAGCAAGGACTAGCTGGGTGCCTAGCTCCTGCAAACTCTGCCGCTACACCCTGTGCCTTTCCAGGTGTAGCAAGGGCCAGGACTGCACCCTGCACGCAGTCATGTTCACACTGGCGCTCTCCACCAAGGGCGTTCCTCAGCACATCTTCAGCTTCTAATTGCTGGTGTGCTCTTAGCCACGGTCTCACTTGAAATAACAGAAGGTATGAATGTATCTGTTAAAAACTAGTTTGGCTGTGTACACCAGAAATATTTCCAATGACAGTGCCTTACACACAACAGAAGTTTAATTTTTGCTCATGTAAAAGGATGTCGACACTAACTCAGGCTGTTTGTAGCTCATTTCTCTGCCATTCTTAGAGTGTGGGACTAGGAAGTCTTTTTTTCTTTTTTGACAATTAGCCCTAAGCTAACACCTGCCACCAATCCTCTTCTTTTTTTTTGCTGAGGAAGCCTGGCCCTGAGCTAACATCCATGCCCATCTTCCTCTATTTTATACGTGGGATGCCTGGCACAGCGTGGCTTGATAAGCAGTGTGTAGGTCTGCACCCAGGATCCGAACCGGTGAACCCTGGGCCACTGAGGTGGAATGTGTGAACTTAACTGCTGTGCAACTGGGCTGACCCTGGGACTAGACAGTTTTTAAGCTTTTTGGTCTCAGGACCCCTTTCACCCTTAAAAATTATTGAGGTTCCCTAAAGAACTTTTCTTTATGTGGGTTACTGTATTAGAAATTAAAATGGAAATTTCTTACACATTTATTTAATTTGTTTTAAAATAACAATAAACCCTTGCATGTAAACATTAATGACACAAATTTATGAAAAATAGTGACATTTTCTAAAACAAAAAAAATTAGTGAGAAGGGTAACATTGTTTTACATATTTATAAATATAGGGATTTGTAAATCCCCATCTGGCTTAATAGAAGGCAACTTGAATCAAATATCTGTTACTGCATGTGATCTGTTCCAATGTATTGTTTTGGTTTACATCCATGAAGAAAATTCTAGGCTACACATAGATATGTGATTGGAAAAAGTAATTGAAACCTGTAGGCTTCCTGAGCAAGAGTTTTGGAGACCCTTTGTGTCCTCAGTTTACACTTTGGGAATTACTGTCTTCAACCTCATAGTCTAGAATAGCTGCTGGAGCCCCAGCCATCATATCCACATTCAAGGTATCATGATAGAGAAAAGGTTGAAGGCAGGCTTGGTACTCTCCCTTTAAGAAGAATTCCTGGAAGGCTCACAGCATTCCTGCTTACATCTCTGTGCCAAAACTTTCACATGGCAACATTAAGCTCCAAGAGAAATGTTTTAGAGGGGCAGCAATGTGCTTAGCTAAAAACTTCTCAAAAAGAAGGAGAGAAAGGCTACTGAGAAGCAATTAGTAGTCTCTGCCATAGGAAGCACGAGTCAAAAGCATTCCGATGACCCAGGCCCTTCATCGGCTGTTTCCATGGCTGCAGATCCTCAAAACACCACGGACGCCCCAGGATCCCCTGTGAAGTAATTATTGTTGACGATGCTAAATGGTGGGTCTGTGGTGTTCAAGTGCGTTGGAAAGTGTCTGCCGAGGGGCAGCGTGTAGGATGGGAGTCTCCAGCTGAGGAAGGGAGCGAGTTTGGGGCTCTCAGAAGAGCTGAGCAGAAGCACGTCGTGGAAGGGGAATGAAAGCCCCAACTGAAAGAATACCGTCATGGAGAGCCTGCCCTGCAGCGGCCAGACAGTCCTCTCGGCTGAAAGACTGAATGACACTCAGAGAATGGCTGTCAAGGACAGAGCTGGTTGGAAAAAAAGGTAAAAGTGTTTTCTCTTTAGCAAAAAAACGGTAACACAGGACTTTCTCAGAGTTAATAAGAAAGAGTTAAGAAACTACGTTCAAATGCTTTTCCTGAATGCTTATTTTGTGCCAGTCAGGATTCCAAGCAATTTACGTGTATTGTTGACTCATTTGATCCTCAAAGCAACCCCGGGAGGAAGGTACTGTAATTAGCCCCATTTTTCTGATAAGGAAACTGAAGCACAGAGAAGTTAAGCCCCTTACCTAAGATCACACCTCTGATGAAGGTAGATTTGGTTCCACATTCTGGGTTCTGAAACCACTGGGCAATGCTACACGTGGTTCTGAGAAGGAGCCGGGAGCTGAAGCTGACACTTGAGGAAGTTCACTGGATGAGAGAAAACTCGTCATAATACAACTTAGTAATGCTGAAATTTAATGAGAAGCCACGTGTGCCTGTAGCTGGCTGCTGTCCTTTATTAGAATGTGTATTTCAATAGTCCCTGTGTTTAAAAGGAAATGTTAACTGTTACTAAAAAGCATCCTTTAAGTTTGTTAAGGTGCTGCTTCTACAGAAGGACTGTTAGTTAGCTTCTTGAGTGGGCCTCACACCCTTTCCGCACCCCGCACCCCGCAGTTGGCGCTCACAGCCTGTGACTCAGATGCCCCTTCCATCAACAGCCCGGTGGCAGGAAATTGAAGGGTGAGTTCACGCACCTCCCAGGAAATCGTCAGCCTCGGTGAACCTGTTAATGACCCAAATCTTTTTAGCAGAGGGTGCAAACTGGTAGCCTGCAGGTGACACTTTGCTTATGATATGCTTTATTTGGTTTATAGAGTGTAATTTTTAAAACCAGATTTTTTTGGCCAAGACCCGAAACCAAGATTTGACATAAGCAGCCAGGTGAGAGCCTCTGTTTCTCTGATAGGCCCCCTTTTCTCCAGCTCAGCTCGCCCCACCACGCCTGTCCCCCTGCCCTAGCCTCCTCAGGGATTTATGTCACCTGCCTGTCCCCTGCGGGCATTCCAGCTTTCAACTCTGTCTTTTCAGATATTAAACTCCAAATCATATTAAACCCGATACCCTGTTGTAGCGGAACCTGTTCTGAAATTCCGCTGTCTGCAATTTTCAGCTGAACTGATAATTTTGTCACAGTTTATCCACCTGGAGTTCCTGCAATCAGTGGAAACATGGACGGTATGATTCCACATTCTCTGCCGGTAGATCAACAAGGGGCTGGAAAGGAGAGGACAGGACAGATCACAAAATAATGGGCTGAATGTCTGGAGGGTGGTAATGCAGAGCCTGGCACACAGTAGGAGCTTACACATTCACTGATGAAGGTTTGCTGGCACACAGGCAGAGATTTACTGCAGCTGCTGGAATTTCTGTTCTGCCTTGACTGTCACTGTGACGGTCATTGCTCCTAGTTCCAATATTTCTGGCCCTCTGACTCTGGGCACGTGTGGGGCTGTGTGACTAGTTCTGTCGAATGAGTTGTCACCGGAGGTGCTGTGTGCGTCACTGTGGACCAGATCATACAATTGCCAGAACAAGACCCCCCAGAGCAGTCTTCCCTGTCACATGGTGACCAGCCACGTTTGAGCTGGCAGCAGCCCCATGAGCCTGGGACTCTGACAGGCTATGCCGGGCAGAGCTTCTGCCAACCATGACAGACATGTGGCATTAAGAAAAACTGAAATATTGTTATTATAAACCACTGAGGTCTTCGGAGTTGTTTTTACTGCAGCATAATCCATCCAACCTTGACTAAAACGGTCACTAAGTAGTCATTCGTAAGTACCACGTTAAGGTTTTAAGAAGTCTGAATTAGTGACTCGGGCCATCATCCGTTTAGAAGTACAGTCATACGCTGCACCACGACGTTTTGGTCAATGACAAACCGCATACATGATGGTGGTCCCACAGATGAGTACCATCGAACCCAGCTGGGTAGGGAGCTGAACCATCTAGGTTTGTGTAAGTGCACTCTATGACACTGGCACGATGATGACATCCCTCACAACGCATTTCTCAGAACGTGTCCCCCTCGTTAAGTGACTCGTGACTGTATGGAAACTCCTTCTTTAGGCCATATGTCTCCACAACTCACTGATTCTGGGTCCGTTTTATGAAGCCTCCTGTCCCCACGAACTCTCCTCCAGGAAGCACTTGGTCTCATTAGTTGGTGAAAATCACCTATATGCATGGTAAAAGCTTAATTAGACCTTAGTTTAGACTTTTTTCGTCTGAAAAATGTGAGCTTGGGATGGTCATTGGCGGTTTTTATCTACTGTTGGAGAAGTTGGTGTCTGGTTAGCTCTTCATTCTGGGCTTTTTAACATGGTGTTTTAAAGTATTTCAGTGAATCCAGCAAGTGCTGTTAACTAGGCACGACTATCCAGTTGTAGGCTTCATAATCCGTTTACTTAATCAGCAAAGCATTTATTGAGTACCTGCTGGACCGTGGCTGACCTCATCAGCGGACAGGACTGCGCCTTGTCACCGTTTTTCTCTACTGCCTAGCCCGGTGCCTGTCATATAGTGGGGCCCCACAGACGCTTTCATCAGTACTGTTCCACGCGCTACGCTGCTGCACCCAGAGAAACGGAAGTCTTCACACTTTATGAACTAATAGTCTAGTGGCTTAGGTAAAGTTAATACACAATAAGTGTAGTCTGTGGCAGTAAAAAAGAATTACTTGAATGTTAGAAGTGTGATATTAGAAGTGTGACGGAGAAGAAAAGGAACTGTGACGGCCCACGAGCACGCAGGAGCTTGGGGTCCATGGTTTTAATGAGTCTCCACTGAGCCACTGTGCAGCTGTGAGGAAGTTGTTCAACCTTTCTGGGCTTCTGGGTCTCTAACGATTAAATGAAGGAATTGACAAGCTTTTGACAACTAGAAACTTAAAACAATGGCATTATTGCGCTTGAATGCATTCTGATGAATTTCAAAGAACGCAGACAGCAGAAACGTCCTCCACCGCTCCAGCCCCAGCCCTTAAGTTTGGTATGTTTGTTTTCATTTTCATTCATCTCAAAGTATTTTCTGATCTTCCTTGTGGTTTTTTCTTTGACTCATTTGTCATTGGGAGTATGTTGTTTCATTTCCACATGTTTGTGAATTTCCCGAGTTCCCTTCTGTTACTAACTTCTAATTTCATTCCATTGTGATTGGGAAATACATGCTTTGAATCACTTCAATCCTTTTAAATTTATTGAGACTTCATTTATGGCCTAACGTTTAGTTTGCCCTGGAGAAAATTCCATGTACACTGGAGAAGAATATAAGTTTTCTATAAATGTCTGGTAAATCTAGTTGTTTTCTAGACTTAGTCAAGTCTGTTTTCTCGTTGACCCTTTGTCTAGTTGGCAGTGGGGCACTGAAGTCTCCTATTACTATTGTTGGGTGCTCTATTTCTCCCTTCTTCTGCCAGTCTTTGTTTCACGTATTTTGATTGCTCTATTGTTAGGTACATATATATATACACACACTTAAATAATATATATTATACTATATTTAATATATCTGCATGTACAATATACAATATGTATATATTATACAATATAATATGTAATACCTATATAAGTTGAATATATATATGCTATGATATGTTTATGCGATATTTTCCTGATAAAGTGACCCTTTTATCATTATGAAATGTCCTTCTTTGTCTCTAGTAGCAATGTCTGTCTTCCAGTCTATTTTATCTGATATTGGTACAGCCTCTCCAGCTCTCTTTTGATCAGTTTGGTATGGCTTTCGCCTTTATTTTACTTTCAACCTATCTGCGTCTTTGAATCTAAAGTGCGTTTCTTGTAGACAGTCTATGGTTGGATCATGTTTCCTTTAACTCATTCTGTCAATCATTTCCTTTTGACTAGAGTGTTTGTTCCATTTGCATTTACCGTAGTTACTGAGGTAGTTTTGTTGACTGATGTGTGCTCCTTAAAGTTCCTGTGCAGAAGCCCAAATCCCCAGTGGCACTATATTTGGAGAAAGGGCCTTTAAGGAGGCAGTTAAGATTAAATGAGGTCATAAAAGAGGGGCCCCAATCCAATAGGACTGCGATCCTTATGAGAAGATGGAGAGGCAACTGAGATCTCTTTCAGCTTCTCTGTGCTCATGGAGAAAAGGCCACGTAGGGACACAGTGAGAAGGTGGCCATCAGCAAGCCAGGAGGAGAGTCTTCACCAGAGTCCAACCCTGCTGGCACCCGGACCTTGGACTTCTGGTTTCTAGAACTGTGAGAAAATAAATGTGTGTGGTATTTTCTTTCTTTCTTTTTTTCGGTGAGGAAGATTGTCCTTGGGCTAACATCTGTGCCAAACTTCTTCTATTTTGTATGTGGGTCACCACCACAGCATGGCTTGATGAGCAGTGTGTAGGTCCACAGCCAGGATCCGAACCTGCGAATCCTGGCTGCATGCGAAACTTAACCACTCAAGCAGACTGTGTGAAACTTAACCACTACTCCACCAGGCCGGCCCCTGTGGTATTTTCTTATGGCATCCTAAACTGAATAATACAGATGAGATTTGTGCTTACCCTTTTGCTATTGGTTTTCTCTATATCTTATGTCTTTTTGTTCTTCTCTTACACACTTACTGCCTTCTTTTGTGTTAAATAATTTTCTAGCATATCATTTTAATTCCCTTATCATTTCTTTTACTGTATATTTTTCGATTATTTTCTTGGCAGTTGCCCTGGGAGTTACAATTAACATCCTAATTTAAAACAATCTAGTTAGGATTAATACCAAGTTAATTTTGATAACATACAAAAACATTGTTCCTATATAACTTCTTTGTACTATTATTATTATAAAAATTACATATTAGTACACTGTGTACCCATTAACACATATGTTAAATTACTGCTTTATGCTGTTGTCTTTTAAATTAGATAGGAAGAAAAAAGTATTAGAAACAAAAAAGTACATTAGCACCCTCTCAATTTTGGTTTATTTGAGAATGCCTTGATTTCTTCCTCAAAGGACAGTCTTGCAGGATTTAGATTTCTTGATTGACACCTTTTTTCTTTCAGCACTTTGAATATATCATCCTACGGCTTTCTGGCCTCCATGGTTTCTGACGGAAAATTGGCTGCTAGTCTTATTGACAATTGCTTGTGTGTGATGAGTTACTGCTGCCTTGCTGATTTCAGAATTCTCTCTCTGTCTTTGGCATTAGAGAGTTGAGTATGATGTGTTTGGGTATGAATCTCTTTGAGTTTATTCTACTTGGAGTTTGTTGAAATTCTTGGATATGTGATTAATGTGTGTCATCAAATTTGAGAAGTTTTCAGCCACTGTCTATTCAAATATTCTTTCTGCCCCTTTCTCTCTCTCTCCTCTCCTTCTGGGACTCCCATTGTGCATATGGTGATGTGCTTGAGGATTTCCCATATTTCTCAGACCTGCTATTTTTCCTTTTTCATCCTTTTAGCCTTCTGTTCCTCAGACTAGATATCTCAGTTGACATCTTATTGAGTTCCCTGATTCTTTCTTCTGCCTGCTCACATCTGATGTTGAACTCCTCTCGTCAATTTTTTATTTCAGTTATTGTAATTTTCAACTCCAGAATTTCTGTTTATTTATTTTTTTTAATAATTTCTGTTTCTTTCCTGATATTCTCTATTTGGTGAGACATCATTCTCATACTTCCCTCTAGCTTTCTAAATCCTGCTACCTTTAGTTTTTTGGCAATATTTGAAAAAACTGATTTAAAGTCTTTGACTTGTAAGTCCAATGTCGGGGCTTCCTCAAGAACAGATTCCATTGATTACTTTTCCCCTCTAGGTATGGGCTATACTTTCTTGTTTCTTTGCATGTCTCATGTTTTTTGTTGAAAACTGGACATTTTAAATAATATAATGTGCCAATTCTGGAAATCAGATTCTCCCCCCTTCCCAGAGATTTTGATCGTTGCTATTTGTTGTAGTAGTTGCTTGTTTAGTGACTTTTCTGAAAGAGTTCTGTAGAGTGTGCGGTCACTGCGGCCTCTGCTTGCTTAGCTTTGTGGTCACGAGCAGTTCAACAGAGAATTCATGATCCAAAAGCTAGAGCTTAGTCCCTGCTCAGGTCTTTTCTGGCTCTGTGAACAGTCCTGACATGCTCACAGCCCTGTGTATAACTTGTATGCACAATCACTGAAATTGCACAATTTGTGTGTCGTGGCTGTACATGCATAGGTCTTTTTTTCTTACTGGAGCAGTGAGAGCACTATACAAAACTAATTCAAGTTTTTAACGTTCCTGTTTGATATACGCACATTCCACCAATGCTCTCTACCTTTAACTTACTGGTGAGTAAGGAACGATGAGAAGGAGAAGGAATTACAGGTTTCGCTGTTTTCCTTTCCTCTGTGTCATCATTCTCAGCTTAATTGTTTGGCTAAGGCAGGGAAGTAAAATGAGTAAGAAAGGGTATGGCAGGGTTCCTAGGACATTCATGTTTCTTAGAACACCATTGCTTTTTTCTGTTTGAGGCACGTTCTGGTTTGAATGGAAAACACACCTCTCAGGGCTGTCACTGCCCTGACTCACAGATGTAACGTGCTTACCTTGTACTCACTTTGAGACTCACTGAGATTCCGTCTATGATGGGTCCACTAGGATTCTCTGCTCATGGGACATCACGAATGCCATATGCAGGTGGGGCAATAAGACCTGTGAGTGTGCATATTGCACAGACCTCCTGGGCTCATGCACATGCCCCATTGTCCCACTAGACTTCACTTAAAAACACAAATTCAAAGACAAAAGTATTAAGAACTTGAAGATGGCTCTAACAGAGGATTAAACCAAGCATGGGGCCCTATGGGGCCAACAGGCCTCAGACCCATAAGGCTGACTGTGGAGCAGAACCTCTAAATGCCTACCCAGCCTGACTGCTCTTCTTCCTTAGGGAAAACAAAAGCAAATTTTTTTGTTTATAGTGTCTACGTGCTCAGTTAAGCATCTCTATGTCCGAAGCTTTCTTGAAGCTACAGCAATGGCGTGGAAGAATTCTCACCAATGAGGCAGAAGCAGAGGCCTACTGGGACTCCTGGAAAAGTCCTGCCTTCAAGACACATCCATTATTCTTGTTTCTTCTTTTTATTCCTGCTTCAAGTGGGGACATGAGGCTGGAGGACAGCCAGCCTGTTGCCCATGAGGCAGTGAGCATGAAGATAAGAACAGGATCTCCCAAGCCTCTGCTTCTCATGGGAGGAAAATCAATCCTCGTTTGATTAAGCCACGATTTCTCAGGTGTCTGTTACTTGCTGCAGAATGCAATCATAGCTTATACTCATCAATTTAAACATCCCACTTTTATCATGTACTAAATTCCTATAAATATATGATTCTCATTCTGTACTTTTCAACTGTCCTATGGATCTTTAAAATATACTTCTATGCTAAAATCACACTTTTTTTTAACCGCTATAGATTTATAGCATGTTTTGCAAGCTGTTAAAGCAATGCCTCTTTTCTTTGTTCTTTTTTTAAAAAAAGGTCTTAGTTAATTTTGTCCATATTTACTTCTATATAAATTTTTAAACAGGCTTGTCAAGTTCAGTGAAAATTTAGTAGAATTTTGACTGAGATTATATTGAATTTATGGATTCATTTGAGAAGAACTGGAATCTTTAAAATTTCCCGTATTTCCCTCTAGGAAATGTATGCAGACTTTCCCTACATTCTTCAGTAGATTTCTAGTTTCACTCACATGGGTCGCACACATTCTTGCTAGAGTTGTTGCTAGGCATTATCTTTGGTTCTTATTGTGAATGGAACTCTTTTCCATTGTATTTTCACATTGGTTTTTGCTAATTTGTAGCAAAGCTATTATTTTTTATTGGTCTTGATTTTGTATTAGGCCAGCTGGCCAGATTATTTGCCTTAGATGCTTTGTAGCATCCATTTCGGCTCTAAAAGTGCTAGAATTTAGGAGTTATAGAACATCATCATTGGAAGAAGTCATATCTGGTCAAGGTCAAAAGCAAAGCTTCTCGGAAGGGTGAGATTTCCCTGTCCCATTGTTTAAGGCTGTCTAACTCTTCTGGCGGGAATGTCTCCAAGTCTGTCAGTTTGTTTCTAGTGGCAGGCTATACAGTTCATTCGGTCTCCTCTGCATTTCTTTATTGTTTAATCCCGACCTGCAGAATTGTTTCCAAAGGTGATGTGATGTGATAGGCTGAGTAAGAAAGCAGCAGAAAACCCCAAAACATCTCCAGCGTTGGTCACAATGTTCTTAATGGTGATCAGGATCTCCTTTCGTCCCCCAATCTGAAGATCTAAGACCTGAATTCAGATTACCCTCACTAGGAAATACACTGAAAGGCCACAGCCAAGTTCTTCATTAAACATTTAGAGTTTTGGCTTACCAGATTAAAACTGAACTTAGAATGGTTCTCAAAGAATGGCCGTTAGCCAAGAAGTCATATTATCTTCTCTCTTGCTACAACCCTCGCTCGCCTCAACAAGGCCCTAAAACATGTGTCTCCTATCGATAGGGTTCGAAAACATTTAGCGCTTAAGCCCCAATGTCCTGCTTTTGATAATGGGAATGCACACCGTTTAATGGACCAGCATTCAAACTTGGACTTACCGGGACAGCTGGAAAGATGTCATGTGTGTGTTTTCACATCTGGAACACTTTAGACCCTTCCGACCTAAATGAGCGGGGGACGGGGGGAGGGGAAGAAGTAGGGGGTGGTGGGAAGTCTCATTTTCCAAATAGAAGAGTCTCTCAGATCTTTCCTGAACATCCTTACGGAGATCTCTGAGGGGTAGCGATCTCAGAGCCTGGAGGCCTGTGTTGAAAACTGGCTCTACCATTGACCATGTCCACCACTTCCGCAATTCACTCTCAACCTCCCCAAGTCCAGCTTTCCTTTCACAGGAATGTTGTAAGACTAATGTGAGATGAATTTGACAAAAGAACTGTGTAGACTGTTGAGTGCTGTGCGGACGGGAGCTGTTAGTAGTTTGGAACGCTGAGCGCTTCTCCCCTTGCCTGCTGTGATATGCCTGGAGATATGTAACCCACAGGGGATGAGGACCCAGGATGGCCCCGATACATGAGAAAATCATGCTTAAGTACGCCGAAAACCTCTACAAAATATATAATTAAGTAAAGCTCACGACTTTGTGATAAAATATTGATGAAAATGCTCTAAAATAAGTCATAAAATATAAATGCATTAGCATTGCTAGCGTTGTTTTGATGTTTGAACAAGTAGCTTAGAAATCTAAAAAAATCCTACTGTGGCAGCCTGATTGAATCAAATGCACAGAATTGCTTTGTTTTCATCAAGCCCCTGAGTGCTGTCTCTCCCCAGGGTTGGCGAGCACACACCTCTCCGGTTGGTTAGACTCTCTTTCTTAGTTGTGTGTGGGAAGTGCTGGCTTTCAGATTGCCAGCCTCCGGTGAATTTCCTATTACTGCTGTAACAAATTACCAAACACGGAGTGGGCTAAAACAACACGAATTTATTATTTATAGTTCTGGGGGTGAGAAGTCCAAAACAGGTCAGCGGGGCCGTATTCCTTCTGGAGGCTCCGGAGGAAAATCTGTTCCTTGTGTTTTTCAGCTTCCAGGGACTGCCAGCATTCCTTGGTTCACGACCCTGCCCCTCTCTGACTCTGCCTCCGTCGTCACATCACCTTCTCTGCCTCTGAGCCGCCTGCCTCCCTTTTATAAGGATCCTCGTGATGACATGGGCCCGTCTGGGTAATCCGGAACACTCTTCCGCCGCGTCGAGATCACTAATCACCTCTGCAAAGTCCCTTTCGCCACGTCAGGTAACATATTCCCAGGTTTCCATGGACGGGGATGCCTTTGGGGTTGGGGTTTAATTCGGCCTGTCATAATCTTCAACAACAGTTACACTCATTGCTCACTTTTTATGTGCCAAGAGCTGTTCTAAGTACCTCATGTGCATTAAGTCACAAAAACCTTATGAAGATATTATCACTCTCTCCACTTTAAGATCATGACATTGAAGCACAGAGAGGTTGAGTAACTTGCCCAAGGTCACACAGCTAGGATTTCAACCCAGATGGGCTGACTCCAGAGCCCAAACTCTTCATCAGTATGCCCTTGCGAAGAGAACGGGTTGGCCCACTAGACTTAGAGGAAGCAGAAGCTCCTAAATATAGTTTTCGAAGAGCAATGATTTTACCACGATAGTGTCTGACATTTTTTGTGTACGGCTTACAATTTCTAAAGCATATTCTCTTCAATTTTCTATGAAACCTTCCCTTAATCCTGTAGCTTGAAATAATTGTTCCCTCCACTAAATCCTCTTATTTTTTGATTTGTTTAAATAGCAAGGGTTCATATTACACCTTCCGCTGGAATGTGTGTACCTGTTTGTTTTGTGTGTTCAACTGTGAGCCCCTTAAGTAAAGGTGGAAAGAAGCCCCTCCCCCCAGAGACGTAGCAAAGTGACTTGAATATTGAAAATATCCAATAAATATGTGCTCAGTTGAGGAGTATTCTTGAGGCAGAGGATTGCTTTGGAAGTATATAGGACATACACAATAGGTATGGTAGGCTGTTCCGTGTGTGTGTGTGTGTGTGTGTGTGTACATCGTTATATATTTTGAATTCTGTGTAGATTACATCATGTTCCCCACCCAAAGACTAATTACCTTCCATCACCACACATGTGAGCCTAATCACCCCTTCCACCCTCCTCCCTCCCCGCTTCCCCTCTGGTGACCACCAATCCAATCTCTGTCTCTATGTGTTTGTTTGTCGTTGTTTTTATTTTCTACTTATAAGTGAGATCATACTGTATTTGACTTTCTCCCTCTGACTTATGTCAGTTAGCATAATACCCTCAAGGTCCAACCGTGTTGTCACAAATGGCCAGATTTCATCATTTCTTATGGCTGAGCAGTATTTCATTGTGTGTGTGTACTGCGTCTTCTTTATCTATTCATCCCTTGGTGGGCACCTACATTGGTTCCAAGTCTTGGCTATTGTGAATGGTGCTGTGATGAGCGTAGGGGTGCAAGTATCTTTACGCCTTTGTGTTTTCAAGTTCTTTGGATAAATACCCAGCAGTGGAATAGCTGGATCATATGGTAGATCTATCCTTAATTTTCTGAGGATACTCCATACTGCTTTCCATAGCGGCTGCACCAGTTTGCACTCCCACCAGCAGTGTACAAGGGTTCCCTTCTCTCCACATCCTCTCCAACACTTGTTATTTCCTGTCTTGTTGATTATAGCCATTCTGACCAGAGTGAGCTGATACCTCATTGTAGTTTTGATTTGCATTTCCCTGATAGCTAATGATGTTGAGCATCTTTTCATGTGCCTGTTGGCCATCCGTATATCTTCTTTGGAGAAATCTCTGTTCAGATCTTTTGCCCATTTTTTAATTGGGTTGTTGGTTTTGGTGTTGTTAAGATGTATTAGTTCTTTGTATATTTTGGATATTAACCCCTTATCTGATATATGGTTTGCAAACATCTTCTCCCAATTGTTAGATTGTCTTTTCGTTTTGTTGATGGTTTCCTTTGCTGTGCAGAAGCTTTTTAGTTTGATGTAGTCCCATTTGTTTATTTTTTCTTTTGTTTCCCTTGCTGGTCAGACATGGTACTTGAAAATATGCTGCTAAGACCCATGTCAAAAAGCATACTACCTATGTTTTCTTCTAGAAGTTTCATGGTTTCAGGACTTGCATTCAAATCTTTAATCCATTTTGAGTTGATTTTTATGCATGGTATAAGATGATTGTCTACTTTCATTCTTTTACATGTGGCTGTCCAGTTTTCCCAACAGCGCTTATTGAAGAGACTCTCCTTTCTCCATTGTATGCTCTTGGCTCCCTTGTTGAAAATTGGCTGTCCATAGATGTGTGGGTTTATTTCTTGGCTCTCGATTCTGTTCCATTGATCTGTGTGTCTGTTTTCGTGCCAGTATCATGCTGTTTTGGTTTCTATAGTCTTGTAGTATATTTTGAAAGCAGGGAATGTGATGCCTCCAGATTTGTTCTTTTTCTTCAAGATTCCTTTGGTTATTCTAGGTCTTTTGTTGTTCTACATAAATTTTTTTTTAACTTTTTATTGAGATTATGATCGTTTACAACCTTTTGAAACTTCAGTTGTACATTATCGTTTGTCAGTCATGTTGTAGGTGCACCCCTTCACCCTTTGTGCCCACCCCCACACCCCCTTTCCCCTGGTAACCACTAATCTGTTCTCTTTGTCTACATGTTTAACTTCCACATATGAGTGGAGTCATACAGAGATTGTCTTTCTCTATCTGGCTTATTTCACTTAACACAATTCTCTCAAGGTCCATCCATGTTGTTGTGAGTGGGACGATTATATTATAAATTTTAGGATTCTTTGTTCTATTTCTGTGAAAAATGTTGTTGGAACTTTGATAGGGATTGCATTGAATCTACAGATTGCTTTAGGAAGTATGGACATTTTAACGATGTTAATTCTTCCAATCCAAGAGCATGGGATATCTTTCCATTTCTTTGTGTCTTCTTCAATTTCTTTCAGCAATGTTTTATAGTTTTCAGTGTACAGATCTTTCACCTCTTTGGTTAAGTTTATTCCTAGATATTTTATTCTTTTTGTTGCAATTGTAAATGGGATTATATTCTTAATTTCACTTTCTGCTACTTCATTGTTAGTGTATAGAAACACAACTGATTTTTGTATGTTGATTTTGTATCCTGCGACTTGACCATATTCATTTATTATTTCTAAAAGTTTTTTAGTGGATTCCTTAGGGTTTTATATATATAAAATCATGACTCCAAATAGTGACAGTTTCAGTTCTTCTTTTCCAATTTGGAACCCTGTTATTTCTGTTTCTTGCCTGAGTGCTCTGGCTAGGACTTCCAATGCTATCTCAAATAAGAGTGGTGACAGTGGGCATCCTTGTCTGGTTCCTGGTCTTAGAGGGATAGCTTTCAGTTGTTCTCCATTGAGAATGATATTTGCTGTGGGTTTGTCACACATAGCCTTTATTACGTTGAGGTATTTTCCTTCTATACCCATTTTATTTAGAGTTTTTATCATAAGTGGATGCTATATCTTGTCAAATGCTTTCTCTGCATCTATTGAGATGATCATGTGATTTTTATTCTTCATTTTGTTAATGTGGTGTATCATGTTGATTAATTAGAGGATGTTGAACCATCCCTGCAACCCTAGAATGAAACCCACTTGATCATGATGTATGATCTTTTTAATGCATTGTTGTATTTGATTTGCTAGTGTTTTGTTGAGGATTTTTGCATCTATGTTCATCAGTGATATTGGCCTGTAATTTCCTTTTTTTGTGTTGTCCTTGTCTGGTTTTGGTATCAGGATAATGTTGGCTTCATAGAAGGAGTTAGGAAGCCTCCCCTCCTCAAGCTGTTTTGGAAGAGTTTGAGAGGTTAGGTATTAAGTCTTTGAATGTTTGGTAGAATTCACCAAGGAAGCCGTCTGGTCCTGGACTTTCATTTTTTGGAAGGTTTTTGATTACTCTTTCGATCTCCTTACCGGTGATTGGTCTATTCAAATTCTCTACTTCTTCTTGATCCAGTTTTGGAAGGTTATATGATTCTAAGAATTTATCCATTTCCTCTAGATTATCCAATTTGTTGGCATATAGCTTTTCACAGTATTCTTTTATAATCTTTTGTATTTCTGAGGTGTCTGTTGTAATTTCTCCTCTTTCATTTCTGATTTTATTTACTTGAGCCTTCTCTCTTTTTTTTCTTGGTGAGTCTAGGTACGGGTTTGTCAATTTTGTTTATCTTTTCAAAGAACCAGGTCTTGGTTTCATTAATTTTTTCTATTTTTTTTCTAGTCTCTATTTCATTTATCTGCTCTGATTTTTATTATTTCCTTCCTTCTGCTGATGTGGGGCTTTCTTTGTTCTTCTTTTTCCAGTTCCTTTAGGTGCACTGTTAGATTGTTTATTTGGGATTTTTCTTGTTTTTTGAGGTAGGCCTGAATTGCTATAAACTTCCCTCTTAGAACCACTTTTACTGTATCCCATAGATTTGGGCATGTTGTATTTTCATTTTAATTTGTCTCCACGTGTTTTTTTTTTATTTCTTTAATTTCTTCGTTGAACCAATCATTGTTCAGTAGCATTTTATTTAATCTCCAAATTTTCGTGGGTTTTCTGATTTTCTTCCTATAGTTGATTTCCAGTTTCAAAGCTTTGTGGTCACAAAAGATGCTTGGTATTTTTCTGTCTTCTTAAATTTATTGAGACTTGCTTTGTGGCCTAATATGTGATCTGTCCTGGAGAATGTTTCATGTGCATTTGAAAAGAATGTGTATTCTGTGGGTTTTGGATGGAATGTTCTATATGTATCTACTAAGTCCATCTGGTCTAATGTGTCATGTAAGGCCAATGTTTCCTTATTGATCTTCTGTTTGTATGATCTATCCATTGGTGTAAGTGGAGTGTTACAGTCCCCTACTGTTATTGTGTTACTGTCTATTTCTCTTTTTATGTCTGTTAACAATTGCTTTATATATTTAGGTGCTCCTATGTTGGATGTATAGATATTTACAAGTGTTATATCCTCTTGTTGGATTGTTCTCTTTATCATCATGTAGTGCCCTTCTTTGTCTCTTGTTACAGTTTTTGTTTTAAAGTCTATTTTGTCTGATATAAGTATTGCCACCCCAGCTTTCTTTTTCTTTTTTTTTTTTTTGCCATTTGCATGACATATCTTTTTCCATCCTTTCACTTTCAGTTTGTGAGTGTCTTTAGCTCTGAACTGTGTCTCTTGTATGCAGCATATATATGGGTCTTGTTTTTTTATCCAATCCACCACCCTATGCCTTTTGATTGGAGCATTTAGTCCACTGACATTTAAAGTAGCTATTGATACATACATATTTATTGCCATTTTATTACTTTTTTTTCTAGGTGTTTTAGTAGTTCTTCTGTGTTCTTTTCTTGCTCTCTTCCTTTGTGGTTTGATGGCTTTCTTTGGCTATATGTTTGATTTCTTTCCTATTACTTGTTTGTTTATTTATTATAGGTTTCTAGTTTGTGATTACCATGAGGTTCCTATATAATATTCTATGTATATAACAGTCTATATTGAGTTGATGGTCTCCTTAGCTTGACCCCTTTCTAAAAGTTCTACTCTTTTACTCCCCTTCTCCCACATTTTATGTTTTTGAAATCATATCTAATCTCTTGTTTTGTGTGTGTCTATCCATTACCCTCTTATTATTGGTATAGGTAATTTTAGTATTTTTGTCTTTTAAGCTTCATGCTATCTTCATAGGTGGTTGATCTGCTACCTTTACTATATTTTTGCCTTTCCTAGTGATTTTATTGCCTGTTTTATTTTTGTTTTTTTAAAGATAATTTTCTTACCCCTACTTGTGGTCTTCTCTTTCCCACTTAAATAAGTCCCTTCAGCATTTCTTGTAGAACTGGTTTCTTGGTGATAATCTCCTTTAATTTTTGCTTGTCTGGGAAACTCTTTATCTCTCCTTCCATTCTGAATGATAACCTTACTGGATAGAGTATTCTTGGCTGTAGGTTTTTTTCGTTTCAGCATTTTAAATATGTCATGCCATTCTCTTCTAGCCTGTAGAGTTTCAGCTGAGAAGTCTGCCAATAGCCTTATGGACTTTCCTTTGTATGTCACTCGTTGCCTTTCTCTTGCTGCTTTTGGGATTCTCTCTTTATCTTTAATTTTGGACATTTTAATTATAATGTGTCTTGGTGTGGGCCTCTTCAGGTTTATCTTGTTTGGTGGTCTCTGTGCTTCCTGTACTTGGATGTCTCTTTCCTTCCTTAGGTTAGGAAAGTTTTCAGCTATTATTTCTTCAAATAGATTCTCTGCCCCTTTGTCTCTCTCTTCTCCTTGTGGGATACCTATAATACAAATGTTATTGCACTTGATATTGTCCCAGAGTTCCCTTAGACTGTTCTCATTCTGTCTAATTCTTTTTTCTTTTCTCTGTTCAGCTTGCGTGATTTTCTCTAGTCTTTTGTCCAGCTTGCTGATCTGTTCTTCTGTGTCATCTCCTTCCTTATTGAGTCCCTCTAGTGAATTTTTCAATTCCAGTATTGTATTCTTCATTTCTGATTGGTTCTTTTTTATATTCCCCAATTCTTTGTTGACCATCTGACTGAGTTCATCCATTCTTTTCCCAGTATCAGTGAGCATCCTTATGAGCTTTTGTTTGAACTCTTTGTCAGGCAGACTGCTTATTTCTGTTTCATTTAGTTCTTTTTGTGGGGTTTTGTCCTGTTCCCTTGCCTGGAATGTATCCTTTTCTTTTTTTTTTTGAGGAAGATCAGCCCTGAGCTAACATCTGCTGTCAATCCTCCTCCTTTCACTGAGGAAGACTGGCTCTGAGCTAACATCTGTACCCATCTTCCTCCACTCCATATGTGGGACACCTACCACAACATGGCCTGCCAAGCGGTGCCATGTCTGCACCTGGGATCCAAACTGGTGAACCCTGGGCTGCCAAAGTGGAACATGCAAAATGACAAATAAAAATGGCAAGTAATAGGATACATTGGAGTATAAGAGGAAGCCATTTGGTATAAACCTAATTTGGCCTGACCTTGTCTTTCCAAAAGGGCCTGACTGAGGCCGTTGAGCATGCATTGTATATTTACTTTAGATATTCCCTATGGCAAGAACAAAGGCCCTGGAGATAAAGGTGCAGCTTCCCTCCCCCTCCCAATGTTGGCATTTCCTTAAGGATTAAGCATCTTTCCTTAGGCTAGGAACTGATTGCTGCACTCACCTGTGACCACCCAGCTCGAGACAATAGATTTGCCTCCTGCTACGCCCACCGAGATAGCAGATCTGCTACCTGCTGTGTCCATCAAGCGCTGTGCTGACAGGACAATCTTGTGACTATTGTGGGAGGAACATTTCAATCATATGTAAAATATCCTGTTTGGGAGTATATCACCGCTCTGTATACCTCACTTCTTCGGTGCTCTTTCTTCCTTTGGGAAGAAAGGCCCCAGGTCATGGTCCTCAGATTTCAGCTCAGAATAAACTCTCCCAAATTTTCATTTATAGATTGGTTATGGATTATTTTCATTGACAAAACTTAACCGTGCACCACTGGGCCAGCCCCTGGAGTGTATTTTTTTGCCTCCTCATTATGCCTCTTTCTCTGTGCTTATATCTATGTATTAGGTGAATTGGTTATGTCTCCCCATCTTAGAGAAGTGGCCTTATGTAAGAGATGCCTTTTGAGGCCCAGCAGTGTGCTTCCCTCTCGTCACCAGTCCATAAGAACCAGGAGTGACCCCTTTGTGGGCTCCTTGTGTCCTTCTACTGTGGCAGAGTTGCTCTTAGTGCAGGTACCCAGGGAGTCTAGTCTTTCCCTCCATGACTGACTGTTTGTAAATCGGGTTTGGGGAGCCTCAGCACCATTGGCTACAAGGTCTAATAGCAGACCCCTCCTGCAGTTTTCCTGTTAATTCAGTGTGTACCCAGTCTAGCTGGTTGCTAGGCTCAGGGGCTTAAAGTTGCTGTAGGCCTCAGGCCTGCAAGGCTGTTGTCAGCTCTCTTAAGATTGCTGCTGAGTGGGGCTGGCCCCAGGCATGGGAGCACCCAATTGTTTCAGGCTGTGGAAGGTTGGGCCAATCCTCTTTGTGGCTGTTTGTGAAGCACAGGTCTTCTGCCACTGATAAGCCCCACATCCCATAGGTCCACACACACCATCAACACAGTCCTGGTCCATGCACACTTCCAAACCCCCTGGCGTGTACCCTGATACCCCACTGCAGAGGTCTCCACACTCTCCCCCAACACCCCCCACAGCTCACCTGGTCCTCACACAGGCCCTGCCCCACAGAGGCAGATACACTCACCTGCCTGTAGAGGATCAAGGCACCCAGTCTATGCAGGCTAATAAGTAGCCTGAGGGCTTGTTGTTGGGTAGAGCTGGTTGGTCCCTAGGGCGGGCTGCCTGCCCTGGCTGAACTAGATTAAATCTGAGCTCTAGTGGGTGTGGCAGACCCCAGGGCTAACAGGCCAGGGGAAGAACTTCAATGGCATCTCCCAGTGTCTGTGTCAGCCCGCTTATACTAGGTCACAACAATGGTTGCCACCAATGTCTCAGTTTCCAGAGAGGTCTCACCTCTCATCAAGATGCACCCAGAACCTACCAAGTGAGTCTCTTTTCACCAAAGGACTGTGCAGCCTTCTTTTTGCTGATTTCAGGTGGCTCTCTGAGATGGCTGAATTTGTGCGTGGGCACTTTAAGAGCCAGGTTTTTTCGGCTTTTGTCAGATAGCTCTTCTTGGGGTATTCCCCACTGCAGTTAATAGCCAGCGAAGCCAGATAGTAGGACACCGGTCTCAGTTGTGCTGAGTCTGAGGATGCTTATACTGGTAACAGGCCCCTCCCCCCCCCCCCCCACTCAGGACCCTGCTTCTCCAGGGAGGGCTGCGTACCTTAGGGTGGCTCCTGCCTGGCCAGCTGTGAAACTCTGCTGCTCATGGAAGTGGCTTTTTTCTCTCCAGAAGGAATTTCTGTCTTTTCTGCCTCAGTCGGGACTGTCCCTTGTTTGGGGGGTTCTTTTTATCCAGCTTTCAGTTTTCTCTCCAGGGTAATTTTTCCAAAAATAGTTGTAACCTGGTTGTGTTCACGGGAGGAGGTGAGTTCAGAGTCTGCCTACGCTGCCGTCTTCCTTGCCTGATCGGTAGACCATTCCTTTGATGACCCTGATGAACCGTGCCTTCCAGTATTCGTGCCTTTGTGTAGACCCCTCTCAATTTGACTCTGGGCTCGGTCTATGGTAACTACTGTAACCAACTGGCTATGATGGAAGTGATGCTGAGCCAGCTCTGGGACGAGCCCTGGCCTGCCCTGGAAGTTTCTAGGTCCCCCCTCTTAGAATGCTCCTTTTGGAACCCAACCACCAAGCTGCAAGGCAGCCCAAGCAGCTATGCGGAGAGGCCCAAACGGAAACAGACTGAGCCCCCACCAACAGCCCTGGCTGGGTTTCAGAAGAGTCTCCAGATGCCGGGACCCCATCCCAGCATCTCAGCGGAAACCAGGGGGATGGAGTTGTCTAGACAACCTGCAGAATGGCGAGGGGAAGTGAATTGTCGTGTTTGAGCCTCTAGGCTCAGGGGTGGTTTGTTATACAGCAACAGCTAGCCCAAGTCCCAGGGCAGCTGTGGTTCTGAAGGACACGACACCACGCCCTCTCTTCTTCCTGCTGAAGAGCCATCAGTGGGATCACAGATTCCAGGTGGAGGAGGCCGAGATTCCGCCACCAGCAGACCATTGAACAGGGTGGCTGCACTTGGAGCAGACTCTCCTCGCAGGGCAGTGGCTGAGAAGTAAAGGCTGAAGGTGGGGCCCTGAGTCATGGGAGGAGAGATTGTTGGAAACTCGTGCCGGCTTGAGCTCCTCAGAACCCGAGTGGAGGTGTCCTTTCTCTTTTCCTTTAAGGACTTTGTAACTGACCGGTGCTTTCTTGTCCCCTGCCAGTGGTCTCGCCTCCTCCTCCCAGCCAGGTGCTTTCCTTTTTTGTTTTGCAATCTTCGCCTTCCTTGCTGACTTCCTGTCCTTGATGCAGGCCTTTTTTTCTGGTTCTAGTTCTCCACTGTAGGCAAAAACAAGAAATATAGACTAAAACAGATTCCATCCCTGAAGCCAAGTAACCCCACTTGCCTACAGAGACGTTCCCTTAAGGCTCCCGTGTCTGAGCTCGGCGGCTTGGCAGGAGATGCATGGCCTGGATTCAGAATAGGCTTCTGTGCTGGTCACGAGAGGGAGAATCAGAATAATATCAGGGCTTGAAGCAATGTGGCCTGGGAGGGTCTTCAGAGTGGAGAGGGCACCCTTCCTGCTCCACTGTCCTTCCTTCCTCATTCCTCTCCCTGTCCCCTTTCTAAGACCTTGGACAAGAAGACAAAGGCATTGACCCTGTGGGCATTTGGTGCAGCCTGAGCTTCTTGTGCTAGTGTGTTTGTTTGGGGAGGGGTTGCGATGAGCGAGGGATGGGGTCAGGCCTGAGATTTATGAGGGACACAAGTGAAAGGAGCAGCAGTGGTGTCAAGGGCTGCAGGGGGATGCAGCTGGGGCCCACCCCGCTCCTCCCACTCCTTTATCTACCACCTGCCAGTGTAAAGCCCATTCTGGACCGACACTGGGGTAACAGGAGGAATGGGAATGGGGGTGGCTGTAAATAATGGTCTAAATCAACAGTGGGGCTGCTGTGGGAAAGGAAAAGGGAGCCTGGGAAGATCACTGAAACGACTGAGGCCCTTATTCTCGAGGCTTTCTCGGAGAGTGCGTATATTGTGTTTCCGGAGGAGAAGGCGTAGTTGTTTAGGAAAAGCATGCACAGACAATGTGAAAAAAGGCTGGTTGCATTGTTTATTTAGTTAGTAATGATTTATTAGAGGTTGTTGTCTGTCAATTCCTGTCCTAAGAATTTTACAAATATTAACTCATTGACTCCTCACAACAGCTCCGAGACAGGCATTCAGAGGACAATATTATTTTTATTTCCATTTTGCAGGTAAAGAAACTGGGCTCAGAGGGGTTCAGGGGCTTGTCCAAGAGAGACTTACCGGATTTAGCAAATAAACATACAAGATGCCCGGTTACATTTGAATTTCACAATAACAAATGATAATCTTTAAGTATAATTATGTCCCAAATGTTGCACACGAACAGATTTTTGCTAACACACCCAATGCTGCATGTGATATATGGGACACACAGAAAAAATTATTTATTATTTGACATTCGAATTTGCCTGGGCATCCTGTATTTTCTCTGGCTATCTGAGCTCCCAGAACAGACTTCTAGGAAGTGGTAGACCTGGATGTGAATGCAGGAAGTGTGGCGCTCCAGTCCAGGCTCCTGCATGTCTTGCCTCGCTGCCCCTCCTTTGAAGACTGGAAAGAAGTGTGGCAAGACAAAGCCCTAACGGAGTTGTGTCCTCCCTGTTGTTGGCCATCTGAGGAAGAAAGAAGAGGTGTTTCCTCTTTCTCCCTCTTGGCAAGGCATCCTGGGGTTTCTGCCCAATGGCTCAGTCCCTGGATCCAGGACAGACTTGAAAAGCTTTCATTTTCCAAAGTCCAGGCCCCCGCCTCAAGGTGCATCCAGGCTTGAGGGGGGCCCGATCCACAGTCAAAGGGGCTGGGCTGTTCCAGGCCCTGGAAGGCCAGGGACCTGAGCCAGGGTTGGAGGAACTCAGATAGGGTTGGCTGCACATGTCCCCAGAGACCTCAGCCAAGAGCCCGCCAGCCCAATGCTGACTCAGAGGAGGCGTGGGCCTCTCAGGGGGCCCTGAGGGCTGCATTGGAGAGCCCAGAAAGGGCTGCTGAGACCCCTCCCCCCAAGTTTTCTGAAGTGCTTCAACCATAGAGTTCATCAATGACTTCAAAAGGAGAAAAGAGTGAGTTTCCCGTCCACACTGTGTGGTGGGGTAAATCCACGCAGTATTGTTAGGATTAATATATTTGATGAGCAGTTATTGCATGCCTGCCCCCTGCGGATATTTTTTCTTGATCCTCACAGGAACCCTAGTATTGTGAAGATCGCCCCAGAGCTGGAAGGTGGTTGCACTTGAAAACCCAGATCCATCTCAGCCCGAGGCCCAGGCTCTTAGCACCCGCACCTCTCCCAGTTCTAACCCAATCTTAAAGTGGGGCCAAATGTACCAACTTCATCCCCTGATGCTGGGGGCTGACACTCAAGAACCAGGTTTAGGAAGGTTTTTCTCCTTGGAATCTGCAGAGGAAAATCATCAACAAACATCCAGGGCTGCTGGAGTAAAGAGATTATATTTCAAATAGAGTTGCTATCTTTTCAGGATTAAATGCCCTTCTTTTTAAAATCCTGGGTTTAAAATGTTAAATAGAGACACCCAATTTGGTGGAGTGCTCTCTGAGAATGGGCTGTTCTCCACAACACAAACTTGTATGGTGCGCCCCTGGTCTCAGCCGTGCAGCCCCGTGTCTAGGTGGCTCTGCGGCAGTCACGCCTGAGTCACCATTTCTTGACAGTCAGAGTTCTGTGGACCCCCTGAGGGGCCCTGTGGGGACCAGAAATTCAGGGCACTCAAAGGAATCAAAGATGTTGGCAACGTGAATCAGCAACTAATAGCAACTTCTTTCCCCTAAAAAGTCATCTTTCCTACAAGCAATGCTAATTATGCTGTTTAGTGTTGTTTTTCCAAGGCAGATGACAAGAAAAATGTCTAACCAAGGGCCTGGTTGACAGAAGTGAAGAAATATGAGACAGCTAAAACAGAGAAGGAAAAATAATGAGAAAAGTGATTAGAAGAACTGAATTGTTTGGCTTGCTCTACTGGTAATGAGCCTGAACTAAATGAAGAAGTTGCGTGTATTTATGGAAACTGCAGGGGGGATGGGGGAAGTGGCTTCCTCCCAATGTCTAGCTGGATTTTGTCTTCAGACTGGGTGGGTAATGTAAAATAGGATGAGGAAGCTGTCTTGGGGGTGCCCTTGCTGTGGCCCTCAAAGAGGGGCTGGCCACGTGGACAATTCCTGCTTTCCCCCCACCCTCAACCTTGTGTTCCACTCTGCCTGGACTTACCTGGAATTTCACACCCATTCATACCCAGCTCCATCCTTCCATACTCGTATATTCATTACCCCACTCACTCGCTCTTAGACCTGCTTAACAAGAGTCTTCCTTCCATCCTGTATTAGTTTCCTGTGGCTGTGTAATGAGTTATCCCAAACTGGGTAGCTTAAAAACAACAGAAATGTATTCTCTGTTCTGGAGGCCAGAAGTCTGAAATCAAGGTGTTGGCAGGACTGAGCTCCCTCTGAAGGGTCTAAGGGGGAAGGCTTCTTGGCCTCTTCCAGCTTCTGGCGGCTCCAGGTGTTCCTTGACTTGTGGCCACACAACTTCAGTCTCTGCATCTGTCTTTACATGGCTTTCTCCTCCTCTCCCGCTGCCTTTCTCTTCTAAGGACATTTGTCATAGGACTGGGGGCCCATTCAGATAATCCAGGATGGTCTCATCTGGAGATTCTTGACTTAATCATATCTGCAAAGACCTGTTTTCAAAATAAAGTCACACACAGGTTTTGGGTGGACATATCTTTTGCAGGGGAGCCACTATTCAACTGTTTCTCCTAAACCCCAGTATTTCTTACTCCGTAGGTAGGTGACTAATCAATCAAAGAAGAATCCGTTTGTGATCCACTGCGGCATTTTAAACATACCCTTTCCTTGCTTCTCCAATTGTCTCACAAGTCAAAGCTGTTCCAGACCCTCATTCTCTTGTAGACACCTCCTCAAAACTCCCTTGAAGCTCATAGTCTACCCAGCCCTGGGGTTCTATCTATTCAGCTCTCATTCCAGGAGGCATGCCTTCAGTAGTCCTTCCTTCATTGCTTTGCTGTGTAGATCAATCAAGCCTCCAGCTCAGTGGCTGCTCCTCCTGGTTGGCCTCAGACAGTCCTGGCTGGAGCCTACTCTTCCCTGTGTCCCCTCTGGTTGGCACCCTCTTTAACTCTCAAAGTCCTGGCTTGGATGATACCCCTGGCTAGAACACTTTCCTTTATGGAGGGAGGACTCAGGCAATTGGCAGAAAGGACTCCATTTAGTGAGTGGTGAGTGATGAGGAGGCAGAGCCCTTTGCCTGGACTTGCAAATTTAGAAACTAAAATGGAGGTGGGGAAGGTCTGAGGAGAGAGTTGGCATGCAGAATAGGTCACAGTGTAGATGAAGACCAGACTTCCTTTCCCCTGACTCAGAGGAGAATGGGCAACTCCTACCTATGTGGGGGCCTCAGTTTCCCTATTTGAAATAGTCTAAGAGCAATGAGCTCATAAAGCTTGAACCTCTGAGCCAATCTTATTTTTTGGTTTGGAGAAATATGGTCTCTGGAAGTTTGCAAGCAAACACTCCCAGGGAAGATTTGGTGACAATTTAGGCAACTTTTTTTTGCCTCCTCTACCTAAAGAATGAAGGATTCTGTGTCTCAGGGAATGTGCTTCAGGACTGTGGCCTCACCTTCACCCCTTTCTCTCTCTTGACACTCAAAACACAGGGAGCTGTGTAAAGAGCTGGTCACCCTGGTCTTCGGTTTGAGGGAACAAGCTTGACCTTGCACCCCGCCCTCACAGTCCCGCAAATCACCAGGGTGCTATGAAATGGGGCAGGCCCTTCAGCAAACTGTGCGGCAGTTTCCTAAAAGTTAAATATACAGCTCCCCTCTGACCCCAAGTTTCACTCTTAGGTATTTGACCAAGAGAAACAAACTCACATCTTCATAATAAGAGTTGCACAGGAGTCTCAAAAGCAATGCTGTTGAGAAGAGCCCCAAACGCGGCAAACCTCCAATGTTCATCAACAGGAGAACTGATAAACCTGTTGTGATATAATAATGGGATGGAGTATGAATTAGCAAGTTAAAGCAACAATCATTGATGAAATCAGTCAATCACCAAGTCCTGTGGATTCCACTTCCAAAACTTACCTGCTTCCCTCCTCTCGCTATCCCCACGCTGGGGTCAGCTCCCATGACCAGCCCCAGCTCTGACAAGTCCGGTCTTCCTCTGGCATCTCCCCGCTGCTCCTAGTTCCTCAAGTCTGTCCTCCACCCGGCAGCCAGAGCGATCTCCTAAAAACAGGACTCTGATCTTGGCCCCTGTTTCTTCCGACCCTTCAGGGGCTGCCCCACGCCTTCTGGAAGAAGTCTGAAATCCCCGCAGCCCACCATGCCCCGAGAGCCCGCTCCCGCACCGCTGTGCCCGCTCACTGCGCAGCCGGGCCCTCTCCCCACCGCCCTCCAGGGTGAGACTCCACCAGGCACAGCCTTGCCAAGGTCGCTCTGCCAGCAGCACAGTGCTCTGCCTCCTCTCGCGGTCGACCTGCTCCGTCTCCTCCAGAAGAGAGGTGGAGGGAGGTGGCTCTGCCCGGCTTCTATCAGGACTTTGCCAGCCTTTTTAGCACCTTCTGTGCTTTCCCTCAGGGCACCTTCACAGAAACTGTGAAACGGTTTAGAGTGATTATTTGCTCATCTTTTGTATTATTTTCCTACTGCTGCTGTAACAAATGACCTCAAACTCAGTGGCTTAAAACAGCACAGATGACTTATCTTACAGTTCTGGAGTCAGAGATCTGAAATGGGGCTCACAGGGCGGAAATCGCGGGGTTGGCAGGGCTGTGCTCCCTCTGCAGGTTACAGAGAATCCTTCAGTGCCTTTTCCAGCCACTGAAGTTCACCTACATTCCTTGGTTTGTGGCCCCTTCTTCTGTCTTCACAGCAAGCAGTATAGCATCTGCTCTCTCCTCCAACCTCTGCTTTGTCATCATCTCTCTTGACTCTGATCCCCCAGCCTCCCTCTTATAAGGACCCTTGTGACTTCACTGGGCCCACCTGGATAATCCAGGCTGGTCTCTCCATCTCAAGAACCTTAAGCACATCTGCAAAGTCTCTTTACTGTGCAAAGTAACATATTTATAAGTTAGGGTGTGTTAGGGATTAAGATGTGGACATCTTTGGGGGGCCATTCTTCAGCCCACCACATTTGTCTTCTCCCCAGATTTTAAGCTCCCTTGAAGATACGAACTGCTGGACTCTGCCTGCCCAGCAGGTGCCTTGCTATAATAGGTGTGCTCAATAATTCCTTTGCTGCATAAAGTAAGAGCACTGAGACCACTTGCGTGCAGAGGGCTTATACGTATTTTTCAGTTTCATTTCCAAGTTTAAGACAGAACATCTTTTTTTTTCTTCTTTTGGTGAAGAAGATTAGCTCTGAGCTGATATCTGTGCCATTCTCCCTCTATTTTGTATGTGAGCCACCAGCACAGCATGGGTGATGAGTGGGGTAGGTTCCCCCTGGGATCTGAACCTGCAAAGTTGGGCTGCTGAAGCCAAGTGCACAGAACTTTAACCACTGAGCCATGGGCCAGCCCCAAGACTGGAATATCTTTTGAAGCTCTGTAGCCACTAAGGAAAGAGGGTCTGTTTTATCTGGGTCTCCTAGTCTCAAGTTAAAATGGTTCTTGAAAACTACCCCAACCATTACTCAGTTCTTCACTAATTCTGTTCGTAGAGTTTTCCTGCATTAAATTCTCTTTGTCTAATCATCACTTACCTAGGACCAAACTCCCTCGAGTGCCTCCTTCTTTAAAAGTGACCTCACCTGCCCAGTGATCGCCACAATCCACATGAACCAGCACGCGTGCTCCAGCCTCACAGGCTTCTCAGACCTGGAATTGTGGTCTCAGGGCTTCTCCAAGCCAGGTTCCTCCTAACTCTATCCCCGACCTCCAAACACCATTTCACTGGCTACTCTATAAATGGAGAACCTGTTATCAGTATTCTGAGAGCCAGATGACAGCATAGGAAATCAGGATAATTACAACTCAGTTATATTAGTATTGTTTTAGCCTCTGCCATATTGCGACTCTCCCAGCTCAGACGATGGAAAAAAAAGACGAAAGAAGGGTGTGTGTTTATGTGTGTGTGTGTGTGTTTAAAGCAGGGACGCACTACAACCACACACTGAACCCATTTCAAAATGGAAACTTTCTTAGATAAATGAAATGAGTGAATTCTTCCAATCGACTAAAATAAAAATAGAGAAAATTAGGTCAGTCAACCAATTGCTTAATATCACATGGTCAAGAAAGGAAAAGTTGGTTAACCTAATTATTTCTTATTTTCACTGTTGTTTTGATCCTATGTAGGCACACTCTGATTGTGAAAAGCATTACCTGCCTGGTAAATAAAATCATTAACCAAACAGATTTAGGGCACTATAAACCCAGTTCTGCTCATGAACGTCTTCTTGTATCACCTGGTCTGGTTTGAAGTCTTGTCTTGGCTTCCTTCACAAGGCTCGCTCATAAAGGCCTGAACCTCCAAAAAGAAGGGGTGGAGCAGTCTGACCCTAAAGCCCTTTGTCTCCATCCAGCCTTGCCTGGACTTACAGCACGACGCCCGGACACACGAGGCTCTGGAGCATCGTTCCCTTCCCACGCAGAGGCCCAGAAAGCTGGGATTAACCTCAACAATGCACCCTACTATTCAGACAGGAGCAAGGTTCTCATCCAACACGGTGCTGTGCACGTTCAGCTCACTGCCTGTGTGTGCACATTCCCACAGGAACGGGGGACCTTTGCAAAGCAAAGTGACAGCCGTGTGTCCTGTGGCTCTATTCCCACCAGGGACGGGAAGGAGACTGCTCAGCTGTCTTCTTCTTATCTCCTTGCTGCTGGCCCTCTCATGCAATTCTCCGGGTGGAGGCCTTGAGTTTGCATGGAGTCTTTACACAGATGACTTATGCTGCTTATTAAGGAATTTTCATTAATAAAGAAGCATTTTGACTTAACCTCAGGTAGATACAAAGATATCCAGGCATCACAACAAGGACTTCACTGGATAAATTTCAGGAAATTACTTCAAGAAAAGGAAAATCAAGCTGAAGAGAAATACGGCCAGGAGAGTCATCTACAACCAGGCCTCTGTTTGGGGATGTTCGAGCCTGGATTTCTGACATAAGTAGAAAGTTTGGAGAATAGGATTAGATTTTAGAGTATTAAGACGTTATACAATTTCAAGCTCCAGGTCTTATAAAGCTACTGCCTCCCTTCCGCCTTTGTGTAATTTGGGTCCCTTCTCGGGGAGGGGAAGGGTGGGGAGTCGTTCTGATGCAGAGAAAGCCAGTGTTGGTCCAAGCAGCTGCCTAAGACCTACTCGTCATTGTGAGTCCAGTCTTTATTGGAGCAGCAGAGGCTGACGGAAAGTGACAGGCGCTTTGATTTGGTCCTTCACGCACCAGCAGATAAGCGATGATCACCACCATAGGAGGGAGCCTCCGTATGGGGAGTTTTCTCCCCTAGGTACCTCACCATTGGGACTGGAGCAAAAGCAGCCCTTCTATTCAATGTCTGTATTACTTTGCTATTGCTGCTCTGACAAATTACTGCAACCTTAGTTGTTTAAGACAACACAATGTACCATCATATCGTTCTGGAGTTCAGAATCCAAAATAAGTCTTACTGGAATGAAATGAAGGTTTTGGTAGAGTTACGTTCTTTCTGGAGACTCTAGAGAAAAATCGGTACCCTTGCCTTTTCCAGCTTCTAGAATTTGCCCTCCATCCTTGGCCCATGGCCTCTTCCAGCAATCCCATCGCTCTGACACCTGATTCCACTTTCACATCGCCTTCTCTGAATGTCCACCTCCCTTTTTCTCTTATAAGGATCCTTGAGATGACATTGGGCCCACCCAGATAACCCAGGATCATCACTCCATCTCAAGATCCTTAACTTAATCACCTCTGCACAGTCTCTCTTGCCATGTAAGGTAATGCATTCATGGTTTTGAGGATTAGGACATGGACATCTCTGGAGGCCATTAATCTGCCCAACACAATGTCCTTTTCCATTTTCCAACCAGAAGCTATTGGCCATTTCTATACTTGACTCTTCTTTCTCTACTCATCTCAACCGACCACCTGACCCTTCTTTTACCCCAAAGTATTATCTGTAACTTCCTACTCCTTCATTAGATGAGAAGCACCTTAGAAAAGCAGATGCTGTATTTCACTTATCATTTTATGCTTCACAGTCCTTAGCACAGTGTCTTATATAAAATGTGCTCAAAAGTTTTTGTGATTTAAAAAAAAAGAAAAAGATAATTACTATGGAGAACTAACCACTAGTGTGGAGGCGGGACAGCAGAAGTTGAGTGTGAAGGGTAATTTCATTTTGGAGACAGCAAAGGAGTTTGGGTTCTAGGGCAATTCAACAGGAGGGGGCAAGGATGGTCTTTTCAACAGGTGGTGCTGGAACACCTAGCTATCCACAAGGAAAAAAATAATCCTTGAACTTTACCTCACGCCATATACAAAAATTAACTTTAAGACTCTCTAGAGAAAATATAGGAGAAAATCTTCACAACCTTGGGACAGGCAAAATTTCCTTAGATGACCCAAAAAGAACTAATGATGAAAGAAAAAAGTCAATAAAGTGGACTTATTCAAAATTAAAAACTTCTGCTTATCAAAAGACATCATTGAGTAGTAGGGAAAATTAGATGTAGATGGGATTTCTGCTTCCAGCCACATCTAAATAACAGGGACCAGATTTATCTTCCTTCCTGAATCAATTTAAAAACTAGCACAATGGTTATGGAGACTTTAGACATCAAGCAATGAAAGAAAGTGGGCCTGAGAGATGGCAGACAAGTACAGGGAGCCCACATTCGCCCTGGCCACTGCCTGGACCGAGTTTCTGCCCAAGGCACAGACAGCCAGATCCCAGCAGAGTATCAGGTCTCCTGGAGTTTGACAGACACAGATTCTGTGCGGCTGGAACTGGCAGGGTAAAGAATCAGAGGAGAGAACAGAGATGTGTAGAGGGTCCTGCTTGAGTCTTCAGCTGAGGACAGATCGGCACATGTTTGTGAGGACACTGTCCAGGTCTGGGGAAAGAACTCTTTGAAAAGATGAGAGGGACAGTTCCAGCAACTCACAGAAAGCCAGGAATAGTGAGGCAGAGTGAAAAGCCTCATCATTCACAGAGTCCTTGGAACGTTTAGCTTCAGTATTGAGACAAAGGTGCCCCCAGAATAATGGCTGCTCTAGTTCCACAAAATAAAGCTAAAAAGCAAGTTCTGAAAGAGTTGGACTGTGTGTAAGCAACTCAGCTGCAGCCCAGAAACTCAAGAACATTTACAGGAATACGAAAATATTCAGTATCCCAAACCATAAGATTTACAATGTCTGACATCCATTCAGAAATGAACAGAATTAACATTCTAAATTAACATTTGGAAGCAAGAAAGAATGACCCGTAATGAGGATAAAAATCAGTCAATTGAAACTGATCTAAGAATTATACAGATGATAGAATTAGTAGACGAGACATTAAAAGAGTTATTATAACAGTATTCCATGACTTCCAGAGGCTGGAGGAAAGATTGCTCTTGAAGACTAGAGACACAGAAGACAGAAAAAGACCCAAATTGACCTTCTACGAAAACTACAACATCTGATATAAAAAATACAGCAAATTAAACATTGGAGAAAAAGAGATTAATGAGTTTGTCATAGGAATAGAAGTCATCCAAAATAAAATCTAGAAAGAATTTTAAAAAAAAATTTGAAACATAAAATGACCAGAGCATCAGTGAGCTAGGGGACAACTTTAAACATCAAATATGCATGTAATAGGAGTCCCCAAAGCAGGGGAGGGATTGTTTTCAGTTCTGATCTACGTTGAATAAAGCTGCTATGAATTTTCATATATTATGTAGACAGGCGTATGCTTTCAGTTCTCTTGGGTACACACCCAGGAGAGAAATTGCTGGGTCCTGGGGATCATATATGTTTAATTTTTTAAAGAAACTGTCAAAAATGTTCCAAAGTGGTTTTATCATTTTACATGAGCTTCAGCAATGTGTTAAAATTCCAGCTCTTTCTCATCCTCGCCAACGGTTTGAGTTATCAGTCTTTTTAATTTTAGCCATCCTAATGAGGGTGTAATGGTATCTCATTGTGCTTTTAATTTGTATTTCCCTGATGATTCATATTGTTGAGCATGTTTTCATAGGCTTATTGGCCATTTATATATATTTCTTTATGAAATATCTGTTGAAATCTTTTGCCCATTGCTTTATTGGGTTATTTCTCTCCTTATTAACAAGTTGTAAGAGTTCTTTATATATTCTGGATTCAAGTTAAATATAATTATTGCAAATATTTTCTTCTGAGGCCTTTATCATTTTAATAATGTCTTTTTTAAGAGCTTTGTTGAGATATAATAGACATACAATAAACTGCACATATTTGAAAGCTATAATTCGATTAGCTTTAACATATGTGTACACTCGTGAAACACTCATTAAAATCAAGTTAGTGAGCATTTCCATCACTGTCAACAGTCTCCTGGCGCCTCTTGGAATACTTCTTTACTCCTCCTCCATGCCCATCCCCAGGCAACCATTAATCTGCTTATGTCACTATAGATTATTTTGCATTTTCTATAATCTTATTTATATAAGATAATATAGTGTTTCCTTTTTTTTCTGGCTTCTTTCACTAACATAATTTATTTTTAGATGCTTCTACATGGTTTGTGAAACAATACTTCTCTTTCTGTTGCTGAGTCATAGACCACTGTATAAATATTGCACAAATTATGTATTTATTCACCTATTGATGAGCATTTGAGAAGTTTCTAGGTTTTGGATATTAAAAATAAAGCTTCTATGAATATTTGTATAACAATCTTTGCATGCACATATGGTTTCATTTCTCTTTGGTCTAAAATCAATGACCTCCACGTTCACCTTAAGACGGAAGAAAAAGACCAAATGAAATGTATAATAAGCAGAGGAAATAATAAAGGTCAGGGCAGAAATCAATGAAGCAGGATACAGAAAAGCAACGGGCAAACATTGATTGAAAAAAATCTGTCTTTTCGAGAAGATAATAAAATAGATAGACTTCTGGCAGACTGATGAGGGAAAGAAGACACAAAAAGATTATATGTATATCATTTTATGTATTTACAGAACTTCATCACAATGAAGAATGTCTGCTCTTCAAAAAATTGTACAAAGAGAAGACTCAGACTAGGAGAAAATATTTGCAAATTTTCCATCTGATAGAAGACAGTATCCAGAATACGCAAAGAACTCAAAAACTTGATCACAAAAAACGAAGCAACTCGAGGAAAACATGGGCAAAAGATTTGAATGGTCACTTCACCAAAGAAGATATAGGAATGGCAAATAAGCACGTGCTAAGATGCTGAACATCATTCATCATAAGGGAAACACAAATCCAAACCACAGCAAGATCTAATTACATACCTATTAGAATGTCTAACGTTAGGAAGATCGACCATATCAAGTGCTGGAGAGGATGCGCAGGAATGGGGATTCCCACAGAGCTAGGGTGGGAGTGGAAAATGGCACAACCACTTTGGAACAGTATGACAGTTTCTCAAAAGGCTAAGCATGCATCTACTAAACGTCCTGGCCATCTCACGCCTAAATATTTACCAAAACACAACTTGAAATCTGCAAATTTGAAACCCCCAACTTTTGGAGGGAGCTTCAAATTTCTGGTTTGGTCTTTTTCACAAGAAAGTGTTATTCAGATGTCTAGCGCAGATAAAATATTGTCATTACTGTCAACATGAGTTTTCCTGTTGCTGCTGGAGAGTCATGTGCAGCCTCTGGGTTGGAATTTACTTGATGTCTTTCCTAAGTCACAACATTATTTGAAGAGCATCCTTCATTCATTCAACATTAACACCTATTCTTATTAGTAAATTTTTTCCCTCTATGTTTGAAAAAGGCCTTAAATAAAGCTCTAACAAAATAATTCTTGTTAACTTGATTACTTTTAAATTCTCTTTTAGTGTAGCATTATTCTTCATATTTATAAAGTATCTATTCCTAATTATCTAAAATACCTTAATAGCTTAACTACATTCGGAGTATTTTTTCCTTGGCCTGGCTCAGTTCCTCCATTATGATCTCTAGTTCTTATTTTCCAGTGAAAAAAATATTTTTAATTAAGAACATCTTCATTTTGGAGTTTTCAAGGCAAAATTTCTGCAGTCAGCTTCCTGACTGCTGTTTCGAACGTGAAAGTGAACTCGAGCTTGCTTTCCTTTGTGTCTTCTTCTCTCCGGACATGCGCAGCCACTGGGCTTATACATCAGCCGATGTGATCGGAAAAACGCAGTGGGTCAGGCCTGTGTCGCGAGATCAGGGAACATAGTTTTCTCTCCAATAAAAACAGAGCAACTGGTTCTCAAATCTGGCAGCTTCCAGCAAGCCCTGGTGTGTCCGTTCGGTTTGTGAAGCGGTTCCGCCTCACATCCTCCCCGCGCTGTGACAGTCTTTGTCTCCAGGCCCGCGGCACAAAGACTGCAAAAAGGGCCTGGGAGCGGCTTTTCTTGCGCTGGGGCGATATCCAGGATTTCACGGCAAGGAAGGAGGTCTGATCTTTGCAGCCCCCTTTGTTTCCTCTCCCCTAGTTTTACTGCCCTCTTTATCTGTAAATAAAAAGAGTTGTACATACATTTTCAAAATGTGCTGCATAATACAACTTCATACATTAGGGATGCTGACAGCTGCCCTCTGAGGTATGGCTTGACAGCCTAAAATCCAGAAATCCATCACCGAGATAGAGCGATGCTACGCCGTTGCTCCCGGCATGTACTGCGGCACCCAGGAACCACTTATTTGAGATATGCCATCGTAACTCTGATAGATTAAAGCACCACATCCAGGACACAATTGTTGTGGGGAGAAATGCTATCATAGATCTGCCCTGTTACAGCCCAGAATCCAGCAGCCCACCGCGCAGGTCTGTGCTGAATCCGGGCTTCCAGAAACCTGTGAAGCAGTAGGATGACAGTCCTGTTCTTCAACAGCCCATTATGAGCTAATTAGCATACATGAATTGCAGATTTGAAGCATTAAAGTGATGTACAAATCATTAATTTTTTGTCAAATCCATGTCATCCTTGTGTGTGCCTTCCTATTTTAATGTTGCATGACAGTGAAAAGAGGCACCATCCTCTGTCTATAAAGAGGAGATCTGGTGTAGCTGATATAATGAGATCTATGTAAACACTATGTATTTTTCAGCTTTGAATATATCTGCTTGGAAAACTGCTACCCTTGCCGCATTAGGGTTAATTGTGAAAGAATGCTAACATATTCAGAACCCCAGGGGTAGTTCCACATGTTGGCTGAATGAAATGGGATGAAGACCCACTTCACATTTGAGCTTTCTTTTTAAAAAGTCCTCTTTTTGATGAATAAAAAGAACCCTAAAATCTTTGACTGACTGCTGAAGGCGTGACTATGTAGAATGAGGCCTGAGCTTTTAGGTGTGTGAGGGCTCCCAGGCTGCAGCTCGACTCTTGTTAACCCAACCCCGAACTTAATTTATAAAGACGTGTAATGTAATGCGATGGAAAGGGGGGAGCAACATCAAAGCCGTTTTCATACTGGAAAAGGCTTCTAAACATTAATTTGTGGTTTTCTGTATTGTCTCTGTGTATTTAATTACTAAAGCTATTTGTGCTTAAACAAATGCCTCGTGTTTCATTTGAATTTCTGTTTTCTTATTACGGTGGAGTCACAATGCTTAATTTGTTAGTTCTGTAATAGTTGCCATGGTAACAGACCCTAATGTTATATATAAATATGTATGTGGGATGTATATATGTGCGTATTATAAATACATACTATAGATAATTATGACTTCATTCCAAGAGCACATCTCAGAAGACTTAGCTCTTAAGGAAAACCCTAATTACAAGTACAGATATCCTTCGTGAGCGTAAAGATAGGGTCACAAACTCGGTTCTCCTTTTCACTTGGGAAAAATGGAAGTCCTGAGGAAGGGGAGATGCTGCCTGCTCTCTTCTTGTAAGTTCTCTTCTGCCTGAGGGCAGACTCATCCACGCCCAGGGTCATACTCCATGGACCTTTTTCTTCTCCCCACTCTCTTCCCCACAAACTTTTTAACCACACAAAATCCAGACAAAATGAAACCCAAGGCCAAACTCCAGGGGGAGATGTTTTTCGAAAGGACATTATAACAGGAAGACTGAGGGATGCATTGAAAAAGGAGTGGAGAGGGTGAGAGGTTTGTCCCATTGTATTGGTGAGAGAGGGGAATTGGTAAAGGAAAATACATACATAGGTACCACTCGAGTCGGGCATTTACACACGTCTCAGTCATTATTTAAGGTAGATAGCATAGTCTTCATTTCAGAGATAAGGAAGCTGAGGCTCAGAGTGGGTGAGTAAAAAGTGTCATGAGGGTTAGATTGACCAAAGTCTGTGCTCTCTGTACAAGTCACCTCACCACCCTGAGGCCTTCTGTAGTGCCAGGTATCAGACCATCAGCCCTTTCCTTCCAGACTAATGAACATCACAGCTGGTCTCCCATCCAGAGGAAGCTGGGGCAACGCGATGCCGTGCCTTCTGCTGGAGATGACTTTGGCAGTAAACCAAGAAGAAACCTGAATGGAGGTGAGAAGAGCATGGCCACCTCTATCAGTACACAATATTTTCAGCTTCACGGAACAATGACAACAACAATGCAACTATAGCAGCTTATCTAAATAGGGGTTTATTTTTCATAAATCATCACAAACCCAGGGACAGTCAAGGTTAGGCTGGGATGGAGGCTCCACAATGCTTTCAGGACTCGGCAGTTAAGCAGTTGCTTATTTTTCCACTGTGCCATCCTCAGTGTGAGGCTAGAATCTTCCTGTTCCTAAGATGGCTGCAGCCCCGCTGGACATCAAAGCTGCATTCCAGGCTGGAAGAAGAATAATGAATAAAGGGCAAACGTATGAGCCAGTTGAATCTCTCTCTCTCTCTCTCCTCTCTCTCCTTCTCTTTGTAGGAAAAAAAAGTCACAATTCCAATGTTGGATGCCACACATTATGCTTTGACTCATATTGTTTCCTAAATATTAACGAGTGAAGTGTCAAATGACCTCTGGGAACCATGTAAAATATGGAACGCTTCACAAATGTGCATGTCATGCCTGAGCAAGGGCCATGCTAATCTTCTCTGTATCGTTCCAATTCTGGTACATGTGCTGCCAAAGCGAGCACAAGCTTGAAACTTTTTGAAGATAACGATAACTTTTCAGGAAGCCCTAATCAAAAGGCTGTGCTTACTTCCATGTCATTGACCAGCCTTGTGTCATAGGGCCACCCCACAGAGGCAAGAAAGTCTATGGAAGCGAGTCATTTTAACCAAGCCTACTGCTGCCCTCAGTCAAGTGAGGGTTCTTTTAGTAAAGGATGGAGAATGGTTATTGGATAGGTGATGAGCAGTGGTCATCTTCTGTGACAGATATTTTCTGTGACTTCGTCAGGCACACACATCGATGTAGAGAAAGAGGCTGTTTGTATCAGGGAAAACATTGAGTGCATTTCTGGCACACGGTTAAACACCAGCTTGGACCTTACTGATTTTCTTGCTGTTTGTTGAATCTTCAGTTTCCGTTCTCAGGTTCCTCCTCTATTTCCTCCTTCTAGGTCGGAGTACTGACTAGCAAGCTGCCTTATTGGCAGTTAACCACTGGTTTGTTTGCTGGGCATCTCTCTACCCTAGTAAGATGGTGGCAGTGTTCACAGTCTGAGCAAGTGGGTTCTGCAGAAGCTGTGTAGCAAAGTGGTCAAGAGCTCAGGATTCACACAGAACTGGGCTAAACCCCAGCTTCCCTTCTTATAACCTGTGAGACTCTAAGCAAGTTCCTTAACTTCTCTAAGCCTTGGTGTCCTCATCTGATGAATGAGGACAATAAAAACATATTCTTCCGGGGCCGGCCCGGTGGCGCAGCGGTTAAGTGCGCACATTTTGCTTCTCGGCAGCCCGGGGTCACCAGTTTGGATCCTGGATCCGGGTGCGGACATGGCACCGCCTGGCAAAAGTCATGCTGTGGTAGGTGTCCCATGTATAAAGTAGAGGAAGATGGGCATGGACATTAGCTCAGGGGCCAGTCTTCCTCAGCAAAAAGAGGAGGATTGGCAGTAGTTAGCTCAGGGCTAATCTTCCTCAAAACAAAAACAAAACAAAAGAAAAACCTTCTTCAGAGGGTTTCCATGAGGAGGAAATGAGTCAATGGGCATAAAACACCTAGAGGAACATCTGACACATGGCAAGCATTTGCCCAATGTTAACGATTATTATTATTGCTATTTGTCAAGTTGACCTGGATTCAAGTCATGGATCTGCCATTTTCTTGGGCAAGTTACTAAGTCTTTGCTCCTCAGTTTCATCAGGTGAAAAATATTTTCTGGGTGATGCCAGAGATGTAAAGCACCTGGTAGAGTCTCCCTTCCTGTCAGAATTTCATTCGTTCAGGATGGTGCATACTCTGCTGAAATTATTCCCTTCTCCAAATCTCTTGCAGCTGGGGGATGACAAAGTTCTGGCCAATGTAATGGAAGTGGAATTTCCTGGAGAGAGCTTGCTTTCCCGAAAAAAAAGGCAAAGCCTTATTTTGTGAAGTCCCTCTGCTCTCTCTCCTTTCCCGTTGTGTGCCTGGAGGTGCTGCAGCCGTTTTGAAAGTGTGAGGACGAGGGCCGCCAACGAATGATGAAAGAGCAGGACGACAGACTTTGGGCCCCTGACAGCAACACTGAGGCCCTGTGCCAGCGTTAGATTACCCAGCTTAAGTGTGCGACGTGAAGAGAAACCAACTCTTAGGGGTTTAAGCCAATATTCCTCGAGAGTTTTATTTTATGTACAGCCAAACACAACCCATGGTGACATTGTCATGTGGAAATTGTATTAACAATCCTCCTTCTCATCACCACTTCTATCTATGATGTGGCCCCAGGGTGTCCATACCTGTGTTCTGTTTTTATGGGCAGTTACCAAAGAGTTTGACCATGGCCCTATGGAAGACACTTAGTCTGCAGGAAATATTGATCAGGATTCTTCTTGGATCTTCAGTGCCCTGGAGGACTGGAGAAATCCGAAATGCCTCTGGGACTTGGGGGCAAGGACCAGGCCGTGGTCAGACCAAAGCACAGAGTCCTGAGGGGACCGCTGACGATGGAGAGCCCCACAGAGTCCCTCCAGGTCTACGGTCTGGAGATCAATGAATTTATTACCCCCTAATTGCCTACAGGCATCTGGGTGACATTAAGAATATCTGCATTGGGGCTAAATCTGTGACGGGGCTAAAGAGAGATCAACACTGACTGACCCGTAATTTGCAAAGAAGCATTCAGTTAACCTTGTAGTAGGTATCAGGCCACCGACAGACTGAGGACTGAGTTAATGGTGCGACACGGGACAATCTGGGAAAAAATTTCTCTAAGGGTACAGGCCACAGGCTTTTCTGGAGTCTTACTCTATTTATACAACAAACTTGTTTATACAAGTTTACATGATCCATATATTTTTAATATCACTACTTTCACCAGTTAAAACCCATTTCTAACATCCCTAACGCTAATTGACAAGTCATTAATTTTACCAATGAAAACTTATTTTTAACATGCATTGTGCCAGTTAAGAATATTCTGGTGGTGTTGGGAAATTAAGATAGCTGAATCCTTGATGGGATGCACCTCTAGGGGGTGGACCTTCTGATTAGAAGGCTAGCTGATGGCACCTACAGTACTAATTTTTGGTTGGGGCAAATGACCACCCTTATGGTGTAGCTTAAGTGAACTGACATATACGTAACTTTATGCTTCCTATAAAGTATGAGAGGAAGTATACATTACAAATATCCCGTAACTAGTAAAGGGCAAAATCAGAACTAGACCTCATGTCCTCTGACTCCCAAGTTTGGAAATCTTATATCATAGCATCCCAACTTGGCAGTAATCCTATGAACAGACCAAACTTGTTGCCTGAAGAGGGAACCTTGTCTAAATTAGTTCATTAATATCATTAAAAGTTTTCCCACTTAGACTGAAAACAGTAAATTTAGTTGCTGATATTTATCTTAGAGCATCATGTAAGTGGGGAAAGGAAGGATTAAAAAACAGAGCATCAGATAATGAAAGTTTGGATTTGTAAGTGGTAATTGAATGTAAAATAGCGAATTGTTGATTATTAAAAAATTAATAGAAAACATAAATGTTGACCACGGTTCAAAGTGAACATTGTCTTGTTCTCTCTCCTCTATCCCCACACCGCCATGTTTGTGTTTTGCAGGCCTGCTCTGATTTCACGGCCCTTTATGTTCATCACTCTGATAGTTTCTTTTTCTGTTAAGAGGCATCCACTGTATGACTTCTAACTTACTCTTACACAGGAAACGATGGGAAGACAATGAGGGCATTCCCAACGTGAACAGTGGTGTTCGGAGAGGTGCTGATTACACTTTCAGAGTCTACAATAGATTCTTCCGTGGGGACTCTGCGGTCATCTGAAGAAGTGAAGAGGGTCTCCACCTGCCATTTGCACGGTTCTCCGGAGGCCAGGCTCACCGCCACTCACCCAGAGGGCAGCCCTCGGATTCCCGCCCCCGCTCGCTGGCCTCCTGCGTTTGGTCCTCTCCGGCTTTTCCGAAGGAAAATCGTTCTCAACACTGCGTGTTTGTTCAATCGTGTAGAGGTGAAGGCTGGAGATTGCAACACAGCAGACCCAAAAGATCTCATTTCACTGGAAGAGTGCCGTCCAGCAGGAATAGCACTGATCGAAGCCAGAACTGTGAGGAAACTGGTGGATTTCTGGAGGGAGTCATGAGGGATCCGTAAACTTAATTTCCACCTAAAGAAACTAATACTTTTTTCCCCCAAAATAATGGTACATCGATATCTCCTGCTTTCTCTGTCTGAGAAACAAAGATAACTTTTTGGCCTCCTTCACAGAAATGACGAAATAAAAGCTCCAATAAAAGGCTTAGTTGCACACTAAATGTTAAGTCAGTTCTTAAGGATAATCTACTGAAGTCTTTATTGCCAATCTTCTGGGAATTATAGACCACTGGGCCTGCCTTGAAACTCTCCACTGGGAATAGCATATGGGTCCTAAATTCTGTGCAATTAAACTTCCTGGAAAGGAGGAGGCTGGGAAATTGTAGACCACTGAGTCAATAGATTACAACGAAAACAAAAGTAGCAAATAGGGAAATGGGTTAAAGGGTCAAGTGGTGGCCCTTTCTCTCTTAAACCTAGTGTCAAAGGATGAGTGCCAGGAGGAGTTCAAACGTCCCCTAAGCTTGAAACATCTTTGGAAAAACCAAGCTGGTTTAACTGATATAATTATTGTGGATTCATTGAAGTCTGAACAGCAAAGTGTTTAAAGCGCTGTCAGGAGATACTAAATCTCCCTTCTGAGACCAGGATTGAAGGAAGGCAGGGCAGCTTTTTTCTCACATTAAAGCAGGATTGGGCCTGATCAGTATTTGAAATATTTCTCTCCCAGTTTTGGGCAGCATTAGATTTTGGCTAGTGAAATATAAATGAACATCAATTGTACATGACAGCTGCTGATCTAAACCACTTGAAATTCCCCGAATGTCCCTTTCTCTCTTTGCCTAGCTGCCAGAGTCTGGTCAACAAAGTCTGCAGAGCAGAACCCAGGCCGCTGTGTGGACCTCAGGCTGCTGTGCGGCCCCCAGGCCGCTGAGTGCCTAGCCGACCGGGCAGTGAGGGGTTAGAGAGAGAGCTGTTTGTTTTGAGAGGACATGAATCACTATCAAGGGCATTACAACATTTCAAACCAGGTCGGGGTATTCAAGTCACTCTGCATTTTGCTCTGAGGCCAAGGAGCTCAGAGACTTGTTGCTGCCTCTGTTGTAGTGGGAATCAAATCCACTCCAGTCACCACTTCCTCCGGCCTCAGGTTGAGGCCAAAGACCTTAAGAGAAGCATACAAGCATCAAGTGTTAAAGCCACAATGATGACGATGAGCAATTTACCTAGTAAACAGTTTTGTTCAGGATTTGGAAAAGGGATGAAGACTAAAACATATTAACTATCCTTTGGTTCGTCCTTGGGGGGAAATTGAGTCACGGTTAGTTCTTGGCCATTATAATGGGTTCCTTGAAGCCACTTCCTAGGCCAAAATGAACAATTCGTTGTATACAAACTAATTCAAAAGATAAGGTTGATTTGGTTTTTTGGAATCAAAGTCCTTATCTTTCCATTCACCTAGTTTAAAAATATGGTAACCGGATTCGCCTAAGACGCCAAGCTCTCTCCAACATCCTCCTCTCCCAACGCAGGCTTGATTTTAAGATCTTATCTAAGAGATCTCTCAGAACAAAGAGCCACTAATCAAGCTGCTGACCTCAGGACTATGCCATCAGCCTAGGGGGACTTGCTTTATCCCATCAATTTGAGAGCTGCTACTTTATCTCTAGGGGTAATTTGTGTGTTAAATCTATCTCTACCCACTTATATGGGAGGAGATACCACAATTTACTCTGATTTGAACTCAATTTTATACCACAGTTTATGCTGGCTAGTCCAACATTTTCTTTGTTAGCAGTCTTGAGGAAACATCCTTTAAAGTGTTTTGGAAGACTGCTCCGTCTTTAGCGTTACCCATGCAAATGTTTTGTGTGTAGCTGGTAGAGCCAAAAGCCTTAGCTGGCTTTGGATTGATGCTCCTCTCCACAGCCCAGTCTGCTCTCTGCTGTGTGAATTGAGGACGAAAGGTCACCATGAATCAATCCCGGCCTGGGTTTGCAAAAATGTGAATAGAAGGTAGTCAGTCACGGTAGCTCCCCTTTGCAAGAAGGTTATTAAAGTTCACTGGAAAACAATTTCCCCAATCTCACATTTATAATTGAATACTGCTGTTGTGAGGTTTCAATGAGATGAAGTATGTGAAAGTGCTTTGTAAACTCTGTAAAATAAAAAATCTGAAAGAAGAACCACATAGCTATTAACTGTGGTTCATGCTGAAGGACTGGATTGTGGGAGCAACGTCACCGTCTTTTCTCTAACATTTGAATTTTTAAACTTACAAATATGTATGACATAAAATCAGCAAAATATATAAGAATCTTTCCGTTTTGAAGTATTTTCCACAGGGGAAAAGTTTTCAAATGACTAAAATAGAGGTAATTACCAATAATTTTCAAGGAAAAAAATCAAGTATCACATATGTAGTCAAGAATACAAAAAAAATGAAGCTAGATTTTTCCAGAATCATAATATATTCTGTAGGTATAATTTGGAGATTGTTTTTCAGAAATTTTAAAATGAGATCTTTGCTTTCGGCTGTGTATAAAAACAACACAATCGTGAGTATTCTGGAGTCCATGTTTGAGAATTGAGTATTCAGCCCCTCTAGGTTGCCAAGAGGATTGTCCCATGGTTCAGTGTAAATGTGGAGAAATACAGAAACTGAAATCCCAGATACACTATGGAGGTTTAAGGGGGCACCCTTACAAACGGAGCAAACACCCTACCTCTTGTCGCTTCTTTCAGAAGTCCTCACCCTGATGTCCCCTTGTTCTTTGGTGTTCTCATTCTGGCCTCCAGACATCCAGGCCTCCTTTGGACTTCGGAGTCAGAAGACCCAAGTTCCAATTCTAGCTCCACCTTTAATTAGCTGTTTGAAGCCCGGCCTCTAAAGCTCATTGAGCCTCATCTGTGAAATAGAGGGCTGTGAGGATTAAATGAAGTTAATGACAAAAGCAACCCAGAAAGTGCATAACCACAAAGAAAGCAAGATGAACTGTTATTTATTTACTTTCCATACTATCTTGTCTGTGTCAACATTTGTGCAACTGACACCTGATTGCCTCAGGGCCTTGTTTTCCTCTAGTTAATCTCATAAAGTAAACTCTGCTCATGTGTTAGGAGGTGCTAATGAGTTAGCTTAGTACCCTTCTCAGGTAATATATTTACATTTGGAAGGACCTAAAAGGAGCTTTTCCTACTTAGGTTTGGAAGGGGAGGAGACGCTGGGAAATGTGTCTATACTTAGTGCCTTCCCCGCCTGCCAGACACTCTGATGGGAGCGCCACAGTCATTGTTTTGAAAACCTATGAGGTGTGTACATGTGCAAGACCTCATAACCAGCACTGCCTGCCTATAGGAGGATCAATTCATTAGGGAAGCTGTGTAAAGTGATCAAAGCAGGAAAGGGCATCATGCTTTGAAACCTGCATTTTAGGAAAAAAGCTGTCTCTTGCAGTTCAACTGCATTATTTAGAGCTTTGTTCGTCTTGATAATGGGTAATCAGGATTGTAAGAATGTTTGTGCAATCCAAGGCTAATGACAGTACTGGAGGGGAACGAAAAGAAAGGGACTTTCTCTTCCTCTCTCATAGTAAAAAAGAAAAAGAAAGAACGGCGCAGCGGCCCTGCATCTGGCAGGTTCCATCCGGAGACCATGTTGGTCAGGCTTTCCCCTCGCTTGTTTCATATATCCCCTTCTTCTTATTCTGAAATACTTTACAGCAAATTAATGACTTTGTGTTGTTTCAGCCCTTCAAAACAATGCTGAAAATGATCGTTTTTCTTTAAAGAAGACCTTTTCCTCACTGACCAGAGCTGACATTGCTCTGAAATACTGTTCACACAGGAAAGGCAGGTTCCAGTCTTAATTTTCCCCTTTAATTGTCAGTTGTCAGAGTGAAATATTGCTTACTGGTTACCTCCAGTGCTGACCAGGGAGGCTGTGTGTGTGTTTGCTTTTGCTTTTTTTGCTGTGGCCACCCTCTTTGTTTGAGTCCCATCGGGGACTCATGGGTTTTATGTATTCAGTGTTGTTGCAGGTGTTGTTGGTGCCCGGCCCATCCCACCTCACCACTCTCCGTTCCTGGGCACAAAGAAGGCAAGCACCTGCCACTCTCCACCTGAGAGTTGTACCTCATCTCATGCACAGGGCAAGTGGAAAGTGCCAGAGCACTCACACGCTGGGAGTCCTCAGTCCGTGATCGAGGAGGACAAGTCCAAGGTGGGTCCCACACCGTTTCCCAGCGGAAATCCCAGGATTACTCTCTCTCGTAACCTGCTTATTAACATACTTTATATTGGCTTTCTATTCTTTCCCGTCTTGCTGCCCCACTCTGTGACCCCTCTCCCCTGGAATCATTCCCCCTAAACCACATGCACTCAAATCCTTGTCTCAGGATCTGCAGCCGGGGGAACTCAGCCTAAGAGAGTTGACACCAAGAGCAGTTACAGGAAGCAGATGCTCGGAATGGGATACTGATGGGCTAGATGGATAGCCTGCACTACTGATAAGTGAGGCCGTGATCACCTCCAGCATGGTGTAGCATCATGGTTTCTTCGATTTCACCTGTGGTGGATTAATGGGGGGAACATGTGGAAGGGCATGTATTGGCTTATGCAATAGCTCCAATGCCTGAAAGATATGGGGCAGGGGCAATTATGAAGATTGTGGAATTAGTTGGCTGTCATTAACATCCACAGGACGGAAGCAGATAAAAGACTTAGGTCAACAATCTATCAACTCATGGCGTGGTATGAACACCAGAATGCCTCAGTGGCAGTGCTTAAAGAGATCCTCATCTGCATCCAGAAGTCTGTGCTAACCATCAGATCAAAGATTTAAATGTAAGAGTGATGGAACTACAAAGAGGCTAAATTTGCAGCTCCAGTATCTCCCACACTAAACTTAGGACCCTGACACCTGGGATGAGGACTTCTGGGTGGATGTGCTTGAGCACTGTCAACCTCCAGATTTCTCTGGCCCCTGGCCCAGCAGGGGTGATCCTCTTCCCTCAGCTAGAGGGAAGAAACCTGCTATTTTCTGAAGACCGTGCAAGGTCCTTACTGAGATGAATGACTTCAAGATGTGTTTGTCCTCCTTAAGGTCTCTACCCCCTTCCCACCTTCCTTCATTGCTTCTAGACCTGCATTGTCCAATCCGATAGCCACTAGCCACACATAAGTATAAACCAATTAAAATTAAATAAAATCAAGAATTCTTTTTCTCAGTCACATTAGCCATATTTCGAGTTCTCAGCAACCACATGTGGCTAGTGGCTACCTCGTTGGGCAGTACAGATTATACAACTTTTCCATCAACACAAAGGTTTATTGGACAGAGCTGATCTAGAACAGGGATTTTCCAACTTTCTTTTAAAGGGTCAGATACCAAATATTTTAGGCTTTGCAGGCCGTAAGGTCTCTGTTTCCACTACTTGGTTTTGTCAATTTTTTAAACATTTTAGCCATTCTTGCGTTTGCATAATAGCCTCCCGTTGTGGTTTTAATTTTCAGTTTTCTATTGATTGATGATGTTGACTCTCTTTTCAAATGCTTATTGGTCACTTGGACATCTTTTGTGAAGTGCCTATTAAGTGTTTTTCCCATTGTTTTATTGGATATTTGTCTTTTTCTTGGTGATTTGTAGCTCTTTGCCTGTTCTTCATATGAATCCTTTGTCAGATACATACACTGCAAATACTTTCTTGTAGCCTGGGGCTTCCATTTTTTACTTTCTTAAACACTTCTTTTGATGAGAAGTTTTTAATTTTGATGAAGTCCAATTATTTTTCTCTTTCATGGTTAGTGCTTTTTGCATTCTACCCAAGAAATCTTCCTTCATGCTAAGGTCACAGTGATATTTTCCTATGTGTTCCTCCAGAAACTTTATAGCCTGTGCCCTCTCATTTAGGTCTATGATCCATCCCAAGCTAATTTATATGTGTAGTGTGAGTTAGCAGTCAAAGTTCACTTTGTCCCCATAGAGATACTCAGTTACTTCAGCATCATAATTGAAAAGACCTTCCTTTCCTCATTGACATGCATTGGAGCCTTTGTTGAAAATCAAATAATTGAATACCTGTGGGTCTATTTCTAGACTTTCTATTCTGTTCCATAGATTTACTTATCTATCTATATCCAAACACCACACTGTCATGAATGCATGGTTTTATAAGAAGTTTTAACGTCTGACAGTGTTACTACGCCCAGTTTCTTCATCTTTATCATTGTCTTGGCCCTTCAAAGTCCTCTGCATTTTCGTATAAATTTAAAAATCAGCCTGTCAGTGTACGTAAGTAAATCTTGGTGGCATTTTGATGGAGGTTATATAAAATCTGTAGATCGATTTGGCAATTTTACTAGATTGTTTAATAGCTTGTTTGTAGATTCTCTTTGATGCTTTCTGTATGTTGTCATATCATGTGCAGAGAGAGTTTTACGTCTTTCTAATATACATATTTATCTATTTTTTTCTTGCTCTATAATCCTGTCTAAGACCTCAAGTCCAATGTTGACTAAAAATAGAGATAGTGAAAATCATTGCCTTGTGCCGAGTTTTATCAGATTTATCAACCTGTAAAGGAATCTCCAACTAATATCATACTTAATGTTAAAATCTAGAATGCTTTCCCAAAAATAGGGGCGAAATGTGCTGGGCCCCGCTCAAAAATATCAGCCTTCTGAGTCATCCAGTAAATAGGTTCGAGCAACATTCCCAAATGTGATGTATGCTGTCTATGTTTCCACTTCTAGTTAGCATGCAGAAGACTTTGATCATTGTTCTGGGGCAAGGAAGGGATTAAATTTGAACTTAATAAAGTAATATATATATATTTTTTAATAGATTAATTTTTAGAGAAGTTTTAAGTTCATGGCAATTGAGCAGAAAGTACAAAATTTCCAAAATACTTCCTGCCCAGCCCCGCAACACACGCATCTCCCACATATGCACATCCTCCACCACTGTCAATATCCAGCACCAGAGTGGCACATTTCTTACGATCAATGAACCTACACTGAAACATTATTATCACCCAAAGTCTAGAGTTTACATTAGGGTTCATTCTTAGTCTTGTATATTCTATGGATTTTGACAAATATATAATGACATGCGCCCACCACTGTAGTACCATAAAAAATAATTTCACTGCCCTAAACACCCTCTGGGCTCTGTCTATTCACCCCTGCCTCACCCCTAACCCCTGGTAACTACTGATCTTTTTATTGACTCCATGGTTTTACCTTTTCCAGAATATCATATAGTTGGAATTATATAGTATGTAGTCTTTTCAGGTTGGATTCTTTTACTTAGTGATATACATTAAAGTTTCCCCTATGTGTTTTTATAGCGTGATAGCTCATTTCTTTTTAGTATTGAATAAAGTTCCGTTGTCTGGATGTACCATAGTTTATTTATCAGTTCACTATTGAGGACATCTTGGTTGTTTCCAAGTTTTGGCAACAACAAATAAAGATGCTGTAAACATCCATGTGTAGGATTTTAAATAAATATAAGTTTTCAACTCATTTGAACAATAGCAAGGAACACAACTGCTGGATTGTACACTAAGAGTATGTTTAGTTTTGTAAGAAACCACCAAACTGTGTTCCAAAGTGGCTGTATCATTTTGCATTTCCATCAACAATGACTGAGAGTTTCTGTTGCTATAGAAACTCACATCCTCACCAGTGTTTGGTGTTGTCAGTGTTCCACATTTTGGCCATTCTAATGGGTATGTAGTGGTATCTCATTTTTGTTTTAATTGTATTTTCCTGGTGACATTTGATCTGGAGCATCTTTTCATATGCTTATTTGTCCTCTATATATCTTCTTTGATGAGGTGTCTGTTAAGGTCTTTGGCTCATTTTTTAATCGAGTTATCTGTTTTCTTTTTTTTTATTTTGGTAACATTAGTTTGTGACATTTTATAAATTTCAGGTGTACAATGTTATATAGTTGATTTCTGTGTAGATTACATCATGTTCCCCACCCAAGGATTAATTACCATCCATCCCCACACACATGTGAGCCTAATCACCCCTTCCACCCTCCTCCCTCCCCGCTTCCCCTCTGGTGACCACCAATCCAATCTCTGTTTCTATGTGTTTGTTTGTCATTATTTTTAGCTTCTACTTATGAGTGAGATCATACTGTATTTGACTTTCTCCCTCTGACTTATTTCACTTAGCATGATAGTCTCAAGGTCCATCCACGTTGTCACAAATGGTCGGATTTCATAATTTCTTGTGGTTGAGTAATATTCCATTTTGTGTATATACCACATCTTCTTTATCCATTTGTCCCTTGATGGGCACCTAGGTTGTTTCCAAGTCTTGGCTAATGTGAATAATGCTGTGATGACATGGGGGTGCATGTATCTTTATGCATTTGTGTTTTCTTGTTCTTTGGATAAATACCCAGCAGTGGAATAGCTGGATCATATGGTAGACCTATTCTTAATTTTTTGAGAAATCTCCGTACTGCTTTCCATAGAGGCTGAACCAGTTTACACTCCCACCAGCAGTGTATGATGGCTCCCTTCTCTCTCGAGAACAGTCTAAGGGAACTCTGGGACAACATCAAGTGCATTAACATTCGTATTGTAGGTGTCCCAGAAGGAGAAGAGAAGGACAAAAGGGTAGATAATCTATTTGAAGAAATAATAGCTGAAAATTTTCCTAACCTAAGGAAGGAAACAGACATCCAAGCACAGGAAGTACAGAGAGCACCAAACAAGATAAAGCCAAAGAGGCCCACACCAGGACACATTGTAATTAAAATGTCCAAAATTAAAGAGACAGAGTTGTCTGCTTTCTTACTGTCGAGTTTTAAGAGTTCTTTGTATATTTTGGATGACAGTCTTTTCTCAGATGAGTCTTTTCCAAATATTTTCTCTGAGTCTGTGGCTTGTCTTATTCTCTTGACTGTGTCTTTTGCAAAGTAAAAGTTTTCAATTTCAATGAAGTCCAGCTTATCAATTGTTAATGCATCATGCCTTTGTTGCTGTATCTAAAAAAATATCACCATACCTAAGGTCACCTAGATTTTCTCCTACGCTATCTTCTAGAAGTTTATAGTTTTGTGTTTTACACTTAGGTCTGTGATGCATTTTGATTACTTTTTGTGAAGGGTGCAGGGTCTGCGTCTAGATTCATTATTTTGCACGTGGATGTCCAGTTGATTCAGCATCATTTGTTGAAAAGACTATCTTTTCTTCAAGATCAGATGTTTTAGAAACATACTGGAGCGCTGCGAATGTAAATAAGACTAAAGAAAGTAAATTCCAGGGAGAGACAAGCCCTTCGTAGGTGGGTAGAGATTTCATTTACTTTTCACAACTCTGTGAAGTAGGGGATTATTATTAAACTACTTGCTCGAGGTCACACAGTTTAATTCCCACTAGTCTGGAGTAAATGCAAACATCACCAGTGACCTCCTATTTGCCAGAACCAATGGAAACACTCTAGCCCTTATCTCATTGGCAGCATTTTGACAATGTTATCTGTAATGTACTTGAAAATCCTCTTCTTTGACTCGAGCTTTCCGTCTTGCTCTTTCTTTTCAGTTCTCTTCTCCCATCCTCTTAGTTGCTGGTGTTACCAGACCTCCAACCACAACATTCTTCACACCAATATGTTCCCTGGATGATAACATTTCCCCCCTCCAGTGGCCCAAACAGATGCTAATGATTCTCCCGAATGTTTACTACCAATTCCGATATTTCTCCTAATTTCCTAGTGAGATCTCTACCTGAATTATCCCATAACAGTTCAAACGCAGCCTGTCCAAAACTGACCCCATCTTTTGTGTTGTCTAGTTTAGAGAATGGAACTACCTGAAAAGTTCTCAACCCTGAAAGTTGGACATAATCTAACTCTGTCTCATTCTGCCTTTCAAATAGTCACTGATTATCATCACTTCCACATTCCAAAATAATCTCTTATATCCACCCCTTCTGTCTATTCTCACTGTTAATATCCTGTTCCAGATCTTTCTCACTTCTTGCCTGTTTGTTGAAACAATTCCTTCACTGTTCTCCTGTCTCTTGCCTGATTCCTCTCCAAACCATCATCTGTCGTACTGTTGGGATGATCTTCCCAAAGCCACATTTGTTCATGTGCTTCCCCTACTGAAAACCCTTCAACAGCATCCCATGGGCTTTGGAAAAAAGAAAACTCATCTTCGAACATGGTTTCCAAATCCATTGAGTAGGTAGCCCCGACTCAGCTGTCTAATGCTCCTTCTCATGACTCCCATCTGCATTTCCCCAAGTGAGCCCTGCTCCCCCTCACCTATGAACTTCTTACATGCTGTTGCTTCTCCCTTGGAATTAGGATGCTTCTCCTTTATGCTCTCATCATCCTTTATGTTATTTATTTTGCTTTCTTTTAATCATATGTTTACTGCAGTCCTTCCCTGTTACACTGTAGACACTTAAGGGGCAAGCACAGGTTGGTATTAGCGTCTCCAGCCTCCAATAGTTTGGTTGGCTCTTACTTAATGGATGAGTGAATGAACTCCTCTCTCCACAGCTGAGTTCTGTGCTTGGATGACCATGGCTGCCTACTCTGGTTTTTGACTGTGGATTTTTATGCTTTAATGTGAAGCCCAGCTCCTCCCCAGTCCTCTCCTAGAGGCCTGGTTTCGTTATATAAACATTCTTGCTTTGGTTCCTGTAGGATATTCCGCTATCAGCTCACTCCCTGACATCAGCCCTCCCGTCTTTGAAGATCCAGGCATTGGCCGGCGGATTGGGTCTCTTTGTAGATAGCACTCCATCTCCTGTAATCTCCAGACCCAGTTCTTTTCAGCTTGAGGTCCCTTAGCTGCAAGTTGAAAGTGTCAGACAGCTTCTGCCCAGAGAGCTGTTCTCTGTCACCCATTGGCATTCCTTGACACCTTAACAGCAGTGAACTCTGTGGGTTCCAGCTGCCTAGAAATAAAAGAGCACCAAGACCATTACATCAAAGGTTTGGGAAGCTCGTACATATCTGGTAGAAATTGTTGGAATAAATTGAAGGGGAACATAAGGTGGCTTTCCAATTAGCAAATGGAAAGACTGAACCCCACGTACTTCTGCCACAAGGAGGATGGGGGCTGGGAATGAGTAAGCTGCATGGAAAACAATAAGCAGTGGAGAAATATAGGAGCCAAGAAACCTTCTCCCATCCTAGGCTATTCCTACAGGTTATTTTGTGGGGATTCTCAGGAGGGGCGGAGGGGCTCACAGACTTCTGAGTCCTGGTGTGAGTCTCAGGCCCCTCTGAGAATGACAAGCAAGGAGCTCCAGTGAGTGGAGGCATTCACCAAGCAGAGAGGGTAGTGTGAGCGAGGGGAGGGAGCAGGTGCAGAGAGGGCTGGGAAGTTGGACACCTGTGTCTGCATGCTCGTTCCACTGCTTCTAGAACAAATCTTTAACTTCTCTGTGCCCGAGTTTTCTCATGTCCTCATTGGGGATACATAATCAGGGTTACCTAGAACGGCTGGTGTAAAGTGCCCAGCACACGGAGTGCACTCACTGGCAGGTGATGATGATGATGTGGCTGTTGTTTGCCTTCTTGGGCCAACATTCTGAGCATCAAGTTGACTCAGGAAAAATTGGTAAGGATTTGGATGAACCTACCTTGGGTTGCAGGACTGGCTGGTTTATTCCATCCTAGCTATCCGGTCCTCCCTCCCCTCCTCTACAAGTCAATCCTGGCCTATTTTCTCTTGGGTCCATTTATATTGCAGGGGACCCCACCCCTGAGGCTGGGGCCCCAGGCCCCACGTCTGCTCCCTTCTGTGTTGTTAGTGAGAGGCACTAGGAGCAGACTGGAGACGGGGAGGAAGGGAAGCCAGGGTGTCTCCTGATCCCTGTCTGCTTTAGGAGGTGTCTCTGGCAGTCACTGAGGCTCTGCTCTGGCTCCAGATCTCAGTGGACAAGCCCATCACGGTTCCATCTTCCTCTGAGCTCCCGTAACCCTGTTCCCCATGGCCCCTCCACTCTGGGCTGGTAATGCCTTCCTCTTCTGGCCGATCCCTGGGTCACACTCCCTGTTTCCCATTTGAATTTTAGTTCTTCCATTCCCAGCGCAACCAATCACTCGTATTAAATTCCCTCTTCTTACATACAGAGTGGTTTCTGCTTTCTGGTCTGGATTCTGACCCATACCTTCTGTGTGTCCGTCCCAATCATCCTACAACTGTCCAGGGGCTGCCTGAAGTTGAGGGACATCGCCTGGAGCCCCTGCAGCTTTAGAAGTGGACGCTGGCTGAGTGCCCTTCCCTCCTGCCTCTGCAAACACCCCCGTCCCCAGAGCAGAGAGACCCTGGGTGGGGCCGGCGGGCTGGTGGGCAGCCTGTTCCCTGCCCGAGCTGTGTGGGACGATTCCCCAACAGGCCCAAACATTGCTGCTCTCTCGATGACAGCAAAGAAATGTTTTCGTAGAAGCCAGTCTGGGCATCAAAATGCTGAGGCCCATATGTTCCTGCTAACTTCCTGCCAAAATGTTGTTGTCTGAGTTATGAAGACTACAACTTTTTAATCCAGAACAAAAAGGGAATGCTAACCCAGGGATACATTTTAAGCGAAAAAATGAGAACAAAAATCCGTTAGAAATATAATAAAAATGACAAATGGGGGTGACTGAGACTGGGGGATGAGAGAGGCAAATCCGGGAAGTGCCAGCGTCTAGCAGCTCCCGCTGCCTGCACCACCTGGGCCTTCACCCCGGGGATCACCCAGGATGGTGGAGGCTGGCTCCTCAAACGAAACAAGACAAGCGCTTCCACGCCATCGTAGCTCCCCTCTTAGCCAGTCCTTGCTCGCCCTCTGGTTTCCCTGAAGTCTGGGCTCTGAGCGCACGCTCGCTCTGCCCCAGGGCTCTGTGACTCACCAAGTCCCCGTCCCCTCTGTCGGTTTATTGGACTTTGCTCTCTGCTCTGCTCACTGCCCTGATTGTCGCCACCCCTCCAGCTCCAGTGAGAAGTTGCCTCCACTCCTCAAGAAGCCCACCAGCAGCGCGGGCCTGACCCTTTGATACCCTTCTGCCAAAGATGGAGATTTGGCACTTACAAAATACAGAACAAGACAGAAAAGACTACAAAATCTAGCACAGACAGAGAAGACAACATGGCCTGGGAAATAAACACATTTTCCAAAGGATAACTTTTCATTCCTTGTCAGAAATCATAATTTGCAGGTTTGAAGATACACTCAAGAGTTAGCAATAATAAAAAAAGAGATGCTGGTAAGGAATTGTGGCTACATGGCCCAGTGGGTCAGAAATTTCGAGGAGAATTATTGTAACATAGGCTCCACACTATTGGTGTCCCTCCATATCCCCAGGCCCACTCCAGAGGGCACCTGCAGGTAGTTCCCAGATAAGCCAAGGGTGTGTCTTGCCTCTGCCTGTGGGAGCTCTCTGGCTGGAGGAGCCTGCTCAGTTGTGCATGAGGCTGGCTGGAAGTGCTAGAGAGGAACAAACCTCAACCATTGAGAGACAGGAGTTGATGGATAAATAGCCAGGTTCTTCATGCCTTGATGGGACAATTATAAAATGTCCTCTACAGAATGTCCTGGAAGGCCTCAGGCAGCTCCTAGTTGCCCACTGTGGGGACCCAATCACGGATACGTCCTTTATTGCCTTGACTTCCTTTCTGTCTGTTTACCACTGGCTTACCATGCTTCCTTGAGTTTCCAGTTTCCTTTGAGGGTCACCTCTCAAATAAAGTATTTGCACTGAAATTCTTTAGAGGAGAACCCAATCTGGAGATGACATCATCCCCTCTCGCCCATGTATCCGCCCCTCCTATCATAGCCTTCAGCTGTTATCCAACCTACACTTAAACTAGGGCTTTGGAAAGCAACACCAATAAGGAATGCCAAGACCCCAGCGAGAAACTAAAATGTTCGTGTTAAAGATGCAATCAACACACGTCTGAAAGGGAAATTGCATGGCCGCCAATGGTCAAAACTCCTTCCTGTGATTATTTTATAAAGAATGCTAAGCCCTGAGTAAGGACACGATATCCCTATGCATAAAACCTAGCACAAATTAGGGATACTCTACTGAGTTTTTACAAACCTTTTAAGAGTGACTATTCTACATCAAATATTATGCTAGAACTTTATATGTCATGGTATTAAATTCTCACAATGACTTTATTATGATTAAATAAAATTGTCATTTTATAATGACACAAACAAAAACGTTAATGGTAAAGTAACTTGCCCAAACTTGAGATTTATTTTGTGGGTATTTTTGGATTTGATGTTTTGAGATACATATTACAGGGACAGAGTGCTCCATTCCCAAATCCAAGTGCTCCACGGTGTTTCCCAACTGATCCTGCGGTTGGGTTGGAGCTTTTTAATGGGGTTCTGGCCAATGAAGGATGAATTGAAATACTGTAAGCGACTTCTAGACCATCCCTTAAACTTTTCCAGTGTGGTTATTCAGCACTTTTATCCCCCAAATCCAGTGACCTTGGAGGCCAAGTATTCAAGATGATACAGCTATAAGACGAGGAAGACCACTTGTCATGTGTTGCACATTGTTCAAGGTGGAAATAGCACTTATTTGGTTAAGTCATTGAAAGCTGGGGGCTTATCTGTTCTGACAGAGTGTTTTGCTGTTGTTTTTTATTATAGCCCTGGAACTCAAGGTGCCAGCATGTGGCACTGGATTAGCAGATGGCCACTAGATAGTGAAGAAACTAATACTGGAGGCTGGAAAAATCTTGACTCATATTATGCCGAGGCAAAACATACGGAAAATTTGCCCCCTACAATAATTTTGGAGACAGAACATGTGCTTACTGAGCTGGCACCTCTAGGGGAAAAGATCGGAAAACAGTGAACATTGTGTGTTGGCTACGATTGACTGTGTTTGGAAAGATATTATAAAGAAGAGATGAGCCCAGAAGAGAACTGACCGCTTTACAAACGGAAGTCATGTCCAGAAACTTCAGGCGTTATAGGATTGGAAGAACCTCCTGCTTCTAGACTCCAAAAGGCAAGAGATGGAGTTTAAAAAAGGTTTTGAGCAGCAAACAGTCAACAAAATGCAGAGAAGTGACTCTGCGCACTGGTCAGATTAAGGGGGCCACCTTCCTCTCCAGACTTGAAAGGCGGCCACTGTTAAGTTGAAGGAGGTGGGGATGGAGGTAAGAGGACAAGGAAGTAGAGTAGACTTGAGACTGGGTCTAAAAGATATCTGTGGACGTCTCTATTACACATCGAGCTGACTAGCATCCAACAGATCAAAGTCTACTGAATTTTTGAGGGAATGGTATTCCCCTCAAAAAACCATGAGCCTAGAGTAGAAAAGGCCTTTGATGGTTTGGGCTGTACAACAACCTTTGGTCCCTGACCTTCCATGAGCAGAAGCAAATGCTGAAGGCTCCAGCCTGGAGGCAGACAATATTCCTCACACCCCTTTCAGGTGTGGTCAGAGAAGATGAAAAACAAGAAAAGTCCCTTCCAGAAGACAGAATCAGAGCTAATCAAGGAAGCTCTGTCTCCCAGGGCAGAGGTCTCCAAAGTGTGGCCACGAGGAGTTCAGAACTCCCGATGTATGATTGCTTTGTGTCTGCCTTTTTTCCCTTTTCTGACTAGGAGCATTTGTTGTGGTGATTTGGTTTTCATTCCACCATTGTACATTGGACAGGACAGGTAATTCATGTTTTTAAAGTTTATCTGTCTCTGGACCAGGAGAAGCCACATCCAGACTTGATAGAGACTATTATGTATCATCCAGAGATCCTGGACTTTGAGCTAAATGCCGTGGATTTTGGGTTGACTCTTGGAGGTAAGGGTGGTGGTGGGATCCAGTTTCTGCATGTGGTAGGAAGGGACAAATGGGTATTTCAAGGCATAAAGCAGACGGAAGCAGAGCTGATGGTGCTCACCATACCACGCGTAAGCTCCTGTGCGTTTCCCAGGCTTCTTCGTAGGTGGGGGTCATGGGACTGGGCTCTGGCCATTGGATATAGATAGAATCACTCCACAATTTTCCAGCTCTCTCCTCCTCTGTCCTGGTGACTGTGGGGCGTCATGTTCCTGACGGTGTGCTGACAAGATGAAGGAAGACTACCTCACACATGCTGGACTTTGTGTGAACTAAGCGTAAACATTTAGGGAATTAAGCCACTGAGATCTTAAGGTTTATTTGTAACCGTATCAAGACTTAGTCTATCCTGGCGAATATTCTCTGCTATTCTAGCAGAGAATGTTAGTAATATGGGGAACTTTTAGATACTTTTTAAATCTAGGGAAAAGGATAGTGTCGAAGTATTGCTCTAAGCGCATTTGGGATGAGGGAAGACAGAGTTCTATTTTTATTTCATAGTAGAAATTATGTGTAAGATGAAATAAGGTTTTAGAATTTCATGCAATGACATTTTATATAAACTGAAAATTAAATCCAAGGATCTAAGTATTTCCAAACAATTTTTGGAGAAAAGCTCCTCTGTGAAAGGTTGCACTCCACCATCGCAAAGAGTTCTGGTTCAGCCGCTCCATTAGATCTCTCTTGCCTCCTCAATATGAGATTTGTCTTCTCTTGTATAATCTTCTTTCTTCTGATGCACAGTCCTACGAGTTTGCCCAAGAAAAAATCTTAGCAGTGTTTTCTCAGCTTCTGGGTCAGGAAAAAACTTGCCCAAGAGAAATTACAGCAACGTGTTGAGTGAAAGTGAACAATATAGGGTTCTTTAAACTGTAAACGTCTTCAAAATCTTTGACACTGCTCTAGGCTAACACTGCTACCTGGAATTCTGGACATTTTGTTATTAAATGATATAAAGCAACTACACCATAGCCGAATCCAACGCCAGGAACTGAGCATAACAGTGCTGTTTCTTTGCCAACCTTTTTAGAATTTCTTGATTGAAAACTAGGAAGAAGAGTAGCCATCGGGAGGGTGTTACAGTCCTTGCACTACAAAGTTGTCTGAGACAATGATTGTGGATCCATTGCTGCCAGTCATATCACCATATATTTGGAATTTGGCATTTTCCTGCTGAATAAAGCTTGGATGACAACCAGAGCTTTGCCTGTGTTACCCAGTTTGCTGATTTAAGCCTCGAGATATTCAAATGGACTCCATGCCCCTTACTCCATACTGTGATCCACGGCCAATGTCACACAGACAAGGAAGAGCTCTATTAGCCATTGGAATAATTAATGGTTTTCTTGTTATGAGGTTGAAGTGCAGATCAGAAGTTATTTGCTCCAGCTCTGGCTGTTGGATTGACACATGCTTTCTGTGGACCAAGCAGAGCAAAAATGTGAGAAGAGAGTCCTATTTTCTTCCAACTCAGATGCTTGTTTTGTAATCCTTCCTGCTGTCTTTACAGCTCTATCACTGACACCTGGGTACCTCTTCTTCCAGGAGTCCACCTCATCTCACATTCTTCCTCAGAAATGAGTTCCTAACACAGACTAAATTGAGCTGATTTTGTGACTCCACAGTCACACAAGGGGCTCCAAAGGGTCAGCACATCTTTGATGTGTGGGCGGAGGAGCGTAAGGCCCCAGGAAGGCGAGGCCAGTGCCGGGCCAAGCCATTTTGGGTCTGAGCAAAAGGAAAAAGTCAGTAAAGCCAAATCTGCCTTTGTTTAACCTTATGAAATTTTGTTCACCATAAATTTTTTGCATAATTTTTATTTTTTAAGATGCTGCATTAAGATAGTATTTATCTGACTACTGAGGTTTTTGTGCCCCCTTAAATTTCGTGCCTGAGGCTGGTGGCTCACTGGCCTCCCCTGGACCTGTCTCTGGGAGGGGTGCACATGATCCTGGAATTAATCACTTAGTATGTGCTGACTGAGGGACCAAGAGGGCCGGGAAGACCCCCTGCATGCCTCCCCGAGACGTTCTAGGGTTGGTTCTGATCCTGCAGTGGGTGAGGAAGAGGGACCCTCTAAGTGTAGCATTTTGAGGGCAACTCTGAGCACAATGCCAGAAGAGGGCACTTCCAGACTGACCAGAGGAATTCCTGAGAGGCCACTAGTGATGACAATGATGACTGCCATGATGATGATATTTAAAGTGCCAATATCCAATGAAAGAATTAGGATATCCAGTAAAAGCAAATGACAAAGGCAAAAATGACATTTCATCAAAATTTTCCTTGATATCTTAGAGAGTTAGGCTGGAGACCAAAAACCCCAACTGGAAATAAGCCTGACATGGCTAGTTGTTCTTTCAATGTCAGAGCAGGTTGGTGCTTCTCTCTGTGTGCACCAGGTGAAGTAGCTGGCTTACACTCAAGGGACATGGTGTGTAACAAAGACACCCGTGGGAGGGCTCCTCAGGGGCAGGAGATGCTCAGGGCATGAGAGGCCTGCGGGTGCTGAGACAGCCTGAGGGATCCACGAACTCACAGCCCCCTTCTCCTGCTCACTCCAGGTCACATGCTCATTTAGTGACCACACAAATTAAACGGATATTTTCTCTCTTTTTCCCCATCTCCTGAGGACATATGTTAAGTGAATGGCCAAGTTCAACGTGAGCTACAATTCTGCTATGTTGAGTACTTACTACGCACAGACATTGTGCTAATTGCTTACATGCGTTATCATTTCATTTCCACAACACCTGTCTGATGTGGGCACCCTCATTCTGCTCCTTTTCTAGATAAGAACACTGAGGATCAAAAAGGTCCACTTGCCCCAAGGTCACATAACTCTTAAATCTTGGAATTGAGAATCCAAATAAGAAGTCGAAGACCTTCTCCTCACCGCTCCACAGCGTGGTCAGCCTTTGCCTTCAAGTCTTTTCGGTCTACGGTAACAGAAGAACTTGATCTGGGCCTCATTCACTGTCATGCCATGCATCATTTAATCTCACTTGCCTTTTTCCTACGTAACATGATGGAAAGGACACCTGACCTGGAATGTAGGTGACTGAGGTCCTCTCTTTGCTCTGCCTTTGGCTTCATTTGTAGTTTTAGGCAAGCCCCTTGGTTTCCTAAAGACTGAGCTAAGTCAATTTTAAAATAAAGGTTTTATGTTAGATTGTTTTTCATATCACTTTGTTTAGCTCGAACCTTCCATGATTCCGTTTCACGACCTAATGCACCTGTAGCTGCCACAAAACAATGAGAAAAGACTTATGGCAACATTTTATTGAACATTTACTGCTATATACAATTGCTCTAAAGCCAAGGTAAGATTTGAAAATGAGATCGGAAATAATTATAGAAGAAAGAACTTTTCAGTGAAGGGGACACATTCAGCCTCAAAGATACTCTTTGCGGGCATGTGTGCTCCCAAACCAAGAACGTCTCTACCACTCCTTTCGTGCAAAGGCAGGAGGGAGCTCTTTCACGAATATCTAGCTCTGCTGGATCCCACTGCTTGAGTGTGGCACAGTTTTGGGCAAGAACGAGCGTGAACAAACCAGCCATTGTATGTGTAACAGCAGTAAAATTATAGAACTCCGTACCCTAGAGCAGGACAGCTCGAAGCTTATGGACAGACTGCTCAGTTATTCAGGCACAGTAATGGAAAGGTTTTTGAAATAAACAGTGAAGCACCAGTGCCAGGATCTTCAAGGAAGAAGGTCGGATTAGATATATAGATCCACACAGTGATCTTGGCTATCCTGACACCACCACTTCAACTAAGACCTTTACCAGTCTCTTGATAAGGGACGGGGCATTCTAAACAATGGAGCCATCCTTTACCACTTACTGTGCATGTTTACCAGTAAGTTAACTGTGATCTTGCTGTACATGGTTCATTTTAGAGGGTGAATTTAAGTAGTTTTTAAATTTCCTTATAAAGTCCTATTCCTCCCTCCATCCCTTGCTCCTATCCCTTATTTCGTGACACGTATTTCTCGGTCATCTTTGTATTCAGATACTGTGCATACAGTGTTGAACAAAATACCAATATCACTCCTTCACAGAGCTTTTGGACTTTTGAGCCAGTCAAAACCTCTTCTAGTCGTGTTAAGGAGGGCTGTATGAACTAGGGGAAAGTAATGACATGTGCATCACTATCGTGATTCCCAGGACTGGGAGGAGCTCCTCACACCCAAATATCCCTGTTGAACCACATGGCCCCCAACAGTGCTCATATACAAAACGTCGACTTCATCTCAGCAGGCCCCAGAGCCAAGAACGCAGGAGGTTTCAATGGTCGCATCCCTTGGATAAGGGATGGGTCAAAACGTACACTTTAGAGCTTTCTCGGAAGATGACTTTACACAATTTCAGTTCATTGCTCTCCGCATCTACTGAACACGCGAAAGGTGATACTACCAGAGCGTCTGCTACAGATAGTAACTGAGCAGCCGGTAACTATTAGTTACCAGGCATTAGAAGTGATTGAGAGGCCAGCCCAGTGGCACAGTGGTTAAGTTCGCACACTCCACTTCGGCAGCCCGGGGATCCCGGGCAAGGACATATGCACTGCTTATGAAGCCATGCTGTGGCAGGCGTCCCACACCTAAAATGGAGGAAGATGGGCACACATGTTAGCTCAAGGTCACTCTTTCTCAGCAGAAAGAGGAGGATTGGCAGTGGATCTTAGCTCAGGGCTTACAAATCTTCCTTAAAAATAAAATAATAAAATAAAATAAAATAAAAGTGAATGGTTCCCACCTCACACTGTCACAGTTTAGCTGCGAAGAAAACATGTAAATAGATCACCACAATAGAGTACCATCGAGGGCAGTAATGGAAGTGTTTATAAGGCCTTGGAGTCATTTGGAGAAAGGAGCGATTACCTCTATGGGGGTAGAAAGGGCAGAGAAGGTCTTCCAGAGTAGGATGTTGAAGTCAGTATGAAAAGTTGAATAGGAATTTTCCAGGCCAAGGGAGTGGCGAGCTACGATGGAGTAGCAGAGGTGGAATGGGCAGGGCCTTCCAAGCAGAGGGAAGCACTGTGCCCGGGCTGGAGAGGCACGCCGAGTATTGTGTTTCTGGATCATCCAGCATGAAGCTGGATGAGCCAGAAGATGTCAGTGATGATGGGGATAGGTGCCCATCCTTGTGTGTCTGATGTAAGAGCTTGGACTTTTGTCGTCTAGTCTAGGGAATGAGGGAGCTGCTGCTGAAGGAGCTGACTACAGGAGAACGACAATGCTACGTTACTTCTCCCGGTTTCCTTGGGACCGTGTCAGATAAGGTCACTAATACAATCAGGCTTCTCCACCTGGGAACCAACCAGAGACTTCAGACACGTGGGCCGCGCTCTCTCCCGTAATCTCGTTCTTACCTCCTTCTTCGTGTCTTCTCTATTACTTTTTCCTTCTCTATAGACCAGCTTTCTTGGCTCTCCAGTCTATGTGGAAGATTTTTGTTCTCGACTCCACGTATTCTAGATGTGGCCAACGGAAAGACTGCCTAAGTGTCTGTTCTGAGTTCCCAGAAGAGAGGACTTGATTGGCCAGTCCTGAGTCAGCTACTATCACTGAGTCAATCAGCCATATCCAAGGGCAGGTGTCACCCTCCCAACGTGACCGACAGGTCCCACATCTGGGGTTTCAAGAATTAGGCGTGGAGTGGAGGAGGACAGTCCCAAGGTAAGCAGACTTGTTGAGAGCTGGGCAGATACTCTGAAAGTATGTCATAAAATACAAACACAGTCACAATCACACTGACCACACACACACACAAACAGCATCCAAATGTTCACAGTATATAAGAACCAGTTAAACAAAATTGTCTGTATTTAAATTTCTACAGTCAAGAAAATGAAAATTGTTTTAAGTAAAATGTTCCCATCATGGCCTTCTTATTTCCCTCAACTACGGGCCTTCCTTTTGGAACCTCTAAGCTTTCCTCCAGCGCTCCAGTTCTTTGATTAAAGGCGTGGGGCACAGTGAGTGGGAACTTCCCCAGATCCTGCATTCTCCAGCGGGCACTTCACCCAGCTCGGAAGGCCTTGTGGCACAGCTGATCTGACGGAAGAAGATCTCACCTAAACGGACAGTTGTCTGCTCATTCACTAGTTGCCCTGGACACAGATAATACGGGACTATTTGCAAAAATTAAGCCCACCCTCAAAGGACAAAATGATGTTTTTCTCCATTGGCAATACTCAGTAGAAAATGCTGTAGGCTTTTATAGCAATTTTTACTGTGGCTTTAAAACAAAACAAAAACTACTGGTAAAAACTAAAATGACAAAAACTCAGCCTCTTGAGGTGACTGCTTTTAAGGCATTGATATGTAAAAGCCTGGGCTATATACAACTTCTGGCATGTTTGTTTTAAAAAAAAAAACCAATATCACTATCTCATTATTTTTACACTTGGAATACGTAGGCCTTAAGCAGACAGACGAGGAAGTGCTCCAGCGCTCAAACATTTGTCAATGCCACCCTTCCTACACTCTAAACATCTTCATTCTGTAACTACTCTCTGCTCTCCTAGGCTAGAAGAAGACCAAGGATTAAGAAAACACACACACAGATCCCAAGGAGTATCTGAATTCCCATGAAAACAGAAAAGAAAGGGAATAGACAATGTGCATTAATGCCATTTCCACTTCGTGCACAATTTAGGGCTCTCTGCAGGCTGACTTGGTTTAGATCAGTGGTCCTTTACATGACAACATTCACATCTCCTTATATTATAAATCTACTTATTAACTTTTCCCAGAAAGTATTCTGGAGGTGATTTCTAGTCGGAGTTCTTCACACAGATGATAATAGTAGACATGTCATCTAAAATTCTTCTGATTTCCTTTAGTCCAACAAATCATTTCTTTCCATCGCATTCTTAGAAGCCCTCAAGCATGAGGGACAAAGCAGTATTTTTCAATGAACAAAACAAAATCTTCGTCCTATATTTATTTCCATTAGTAAGAAAAAATGCAAATCTCTTCTCGGAGTGCAGCTGAGGGATACATAGGCAGTTGATGAAAAGACATTCATTAGGGATACAATTTCTCTGCAGTTGTTGATCCCCCCCCTTCCCCAACTGTCTGGACGGGATGGGGGAGAGGTTACTGAGCTATGCACACATTTCCCATATTGGATCGGAAGCAGGAGTGGAGCTAATGGACTATGTATTCAAATGAGACTCTTTAAAGCAGAGCTGAATTGAACTCAGATGCAAATGGCAGTGGCAGGAGCACTTTGTGCTGCCCTTTGTCCTCTCAGTCTATGTCCTTAAGCACGCAGTCAAGGACTCCCAGCGAGGAGTTTAGCCTTCTGAGAAAGTAAACAACCTTGTCCTTCCCCTCTTGACACAGACGTGGTCAGGATGTGCTGTGCCTGCTGAAAACGTGCCGCAGAGCATTCTCATCCGGCTGGGCTGTGGGGGTGCTTCCTGCAGGACCAGCCAGACACAGAGGAGGAAAGACAGCTAACTCTGCTACGGACAGAGAAACTCTGGAAATGAAGGGCAGGAGGGCAATAAGAAGAGAGAAGGATCTGAAATATCTTCATTGGAGATAAAGGAAAAGGGGAAAAGTGGAAAAGAAAGAAGACTCGTTTAAATATGAATAAGATGCTGGATGACATTTGTAACTCCCTGAGTTCCTTTCTCCTACTCTACAACCAAACCTAGGACTGAAAGCAGGGCTGGCGTCTCACCTAGAAGGGGACTTCTCACCTGGGATGCTCTGAGAAAGAACTCAAACAAGAGGAAGAAAATTCACCCTGGCCTCCTCCTCCTCATGAAGGTGGCTTATTTTCATATCAATGATCCATTGGGCTTAAATTTGGCTCTTAATGGGAAATGCTTCCTCCCCTGAGCTCCTCTCTGCTAATGCTTCCAGTCCTGCAAGAATTCCTGTCTGGCAAGGCTTTCCCATCAGATGGGGCATTCCCTCTCCTTGAGAAGAAGAAGCAAGTCTGTGCTCTCTCGCCAGAGTCACCCAGTCAGTCAGGGTGAAACCAGACGAAAGTTCCTGATTCCAAAGTATCCCTTGGTCCCTTGTCTTTCTGGCCCTCCTCCTCTCATCTGCTGTGCCTCTCTGCATAGGTTAAAGGTTCACTGGAAAGTCAAGTGTGGTACCGAGAGGAAACTATCCAGATTGTTTGGCTGAAAATGGCCCCCTGAAAAGCCTTTTAGGGGACGAGGAGCTGTCTCTGTGTTCTCTATTGGTGGCTGAACTGATGGATAATAAAATAGTATGGGATCTCCTTAAAAAATTGCTGAATAAAATTTAGTGGGTTAATTTAAATATACGAATGAATCATCTGTTGCAAGTGAATTAAAAATATGGAATGTTTCGCAAAGCACATTGATTTTTTTAAAAATCATTTTACTTCTGCTCACTAATCTCAGCTCCAATCGCAGGGTCCCATCATATCTTTTTCAGTTTCCATGATTCTATTTATTATTCATAAGAAAGAAGAGCTTGCCATTTCCTCACTCTGTAATGAGAAATATCTGGCTCTAGGTGGACAAGAAAAACCAGATTTTGGAAGAGTGGACCCCTAATGGCTTCAACTGCTATGCTCACCTTGCTCTAACACTGACTGTCGTGTGTGTGCAAGGTAATTTGGGCTAGTTGGGCATGTGTATGGAGTCAGTATACATGGAATGTGCAAAAGACACAGTCCTGATGGAATTCAGTCCACAGCGAGCAAGACCCATTTCTCATGTGTGCGATGAGTTTTGGTCATGGTGTCAGGCCCATCACTGCCGTTATTGCAGCATCCTCCTTGAAAGGCACACACATTGGCCCTGGCTTATTTTGCCGTTGCTGGTGGTTGCTGACAATTATTCCCCACTACGGGCAGAACTACACTTCACGGAAACAGACATCACTTCCTGTGACTTGTGAGGAGTTGGAGGATGTATTTTTTAACCCATAAAGTAAATTATGAGCCTCCCCCATGCCTCATAGCATCTACGCCACTTCAATTATTTTATAAAATGGAAAACCAGGATAGCAAAATGTTCAACCACACACTGCATCAGAGAGAGCCTCGAAAGTCAGAAGAATGTGTGTTTCTAGTACGGAGGGCAGACAGGAGGGAAGGCAGCACGTTTTGGAAGACAAGTCTCTGATGGCCAGACAAAGGCAGCAGTGCACAAACTTGCCTTCAGAACACCAGTGCAGCCAACTTACATCGTCAGCAACCGCAGGCATCACAAGCAGCCTGCCCAGCCCAAGACAAGTGATGCTTGTCAGGCACTCACAGGCCTTGTTTGGGGACCAGGAGTCAAAGTGATGAGACAGAGGCAGGTCTTCACATGTAGCACGTGCAGATGGGTGAAACAGACTTCACTGGCTGCCTGGACCCAAGCGAGGCTCCTGCTGAGCCAGAAGATGCACCAGGTTTCCACGGGGCTTACGTACATGGAAGAGAAACAGCACTGGATTCAAAAACTGGGGTCTGAGTGATTTTGATATGTCCTGTGAGTCTTAAGACAATGTAGCTTTCCCATTTTTCAGTTAATCACTTCTTCCCAGAATCTTTCTTGAGTGAATGAAGAATGCAACAACGTATTTTGTAGGGCTGCCAGGAGATCAGAGGTCAGGTATAAAAATAATTAATTAGCTGAATGCCTCAGAAAACTCTCTTTGGGAAAAGTCTCCTGCAACATGACTGAAGGATAAGCCGTAAGAGTAGGAAAGAAAAACGAAAGAACAGCTGAGGGAATAGGGTGAAGATTTACAAAAGGGAGAAAAAAATCACCTTTTATTTGTCCTGTCAAAAGCATTTTAAATAGGATTTTCCTTCAACCTGCCCCACAGTATTCCTGTTCTGTCAGTGTTATCAAGCTGAGCATTTTTTTTCCCAGTGAATAAACAGCAAACTGTTTCTTCAGGAGTGAATTGTATTTCTTGCATACACAATTAACCATAGTGCTTACACGTCTGTAGAGTTGTTTTCATTCACAGTCTGCTTGTGTGGAGGAACTTGGAAATACACAAATGATCAAAACTCAGCAAAATTTTCTCCATTATCTTCTCAAGAAATCCAGTCTGCTTCCATGATGTCAAAGATGTCCTTACCCCTCCACGAAGAATGAGAGTCAAAGGCCACATAACTGATTATCTAGCTAAGACTTTCCTTCCACTTCTGAATGTAATACATCTTGCTGTGATCCTCAAGGACAGAGGATATATATGCCGGTGCTTGACCTCGCCATGGTTCCTCCGAATCGTTTATATTCCTTGAAGGGGGCCGTCTGGCTAGGGAATGGGGTGAGGTTTGGGAGAGTTACATGCTCTTGTCTTCACCCACTTTTAATTCTTATCCAGTGAAATGGCAGTTTTGGAGGTCCCCATGGCACTTCGGCTGGGTGACATCTGGCCCATGCAGAAGACAGGATACTTAGCAAAATCATTCCTGACAAAACCTGAGAAATGGGAAAATAATTACACATGATGGAAAAGAATTATATACCTCGCTGCATATTTTGACTCATAGAATGAAAATAATTGAGGGTGGAATAAGGGTGAAGAAATTTTCATGTCTGAAAGAAGCAGAGATTCAGGGTTGAGATCAAGAAACAACCCAAATCTGAGTGATTCCCAGATAACAAGAAATAAAATACCTGGAGAGGACACAATAATTTTTCTGCAGTGTGGGGTCCTAGATTTAATTCAAGGAATAGTGATAACAGCACCACTAGCACCAGCATAACGTGACCCGGGGCTACTTGAAGTGCTTTAAGGGTGTTTAATTCCCTGATCCTCACGCTAACCCTATGGAGGAAGGAACACAGTTATTACCGTTTTACAGAGGAGGCGACAGTGGCCCGGAGAGTTTAAGCAAGTTGACTTCTAGGGCTCGTGAGCAGCAGGGACAGACTGGTGCCCAGGCAGGCTGGCTCCGGAGCCCAGGACCTTGGCCACCACAGGAACCACCTCAGATATAGGGAAGTCTACTCTTACCAGGGAATTCTCCCCATATCCACAGTCACATTCAGTGCTGATCACTCACGAGTTGAGAAGATGTTTCTGACACGTTCACTGCCAAATTTTGAATATTCAATGACAGGAGCATGTTATCAAATGGAACGCTCAAAGATGATTTTTATAAGTCCTCAGTGGAACTTTTAGCTCTTGGGGACCAACTCCCGAGTCTCTTGTGATTCAAAGTCGACTCGTAGTAACGGCAAGCGTGCCCACTTCAGCCTGAGAGACTGTCATTGACACTCACAGTGCCCAGTTCTTCTTTCTTAAAGCAGTTGTCACATATCTGCAGTGAACTGATGATTTGTTTTGTTATTTGTTCAATGTTCACCTTACTCTCTGAGCTCCCCACTATATATCTGGTTCAGAGCCTGGCACACACCCAGGAAATACCTGTTGAACAAACGAGTGAACGACTCAGCCCAGCAGCATCGTCTTGTGTTCACCAATGCTGATTTTTTCCCTCTGGCAGTTATCACCCCACGGAAATGGGGGCAATATATGGAATTTTTACCCTGTGCTCTTACTTGGCAATTCATCAAGGAATTTTCCTGTTCACCAGCAGATTCACATGCTCGCTTTGTTTAAGAGGGATTTCAGTGTGTGACACAGGGGATTTTTTCCTAAGGATGTGATTATTCGTGTCTTGATCCTGCTGCTGCGATATGGCCACGTCTGGCACAGCGCTCAGGCGGCATGGGATTATGCTGCCCTCATTGTGTGAAGTGACTTGGACACGCCGCCGAGCTTATTAGCGTGCGGTGTTGTGGATCACTTTACAAAGCCAACAGCTGCAGCATCTCTCCAACAGTTGTGTCATCATTTGGTGTGTGCGGCACCTCTGCACGATGCACGATGCACGCAACGAAAACATTTATTCTTCTCATCTGTCAATATATTTGTGCCTCTCAACTCTCTCTTTCTATTGTTTCCTCTTTTTTTTTTTGCCTTCTTTTCACAAGTGGCAGAATACATCCCAATTCCCAAACAATTGGCTTCTCCACAGAAATACTCTTAAGGCAGCTGCTTTCTTATTGTACACTTCTGAATGAATATATATGTATTTCTCAATAAGAAACAGGCTTTTTGAAATGCAGGACCAGTTTCAAAGCATATAATGATATTCAATTAACCAAATATGGGCTGCATACACCTCTGTGCTGTGGGTGAGCTAGTACAAACACTCTGTTTGACTCTTGAGGAAACCGCGGCTTTCATGGGATTATCCGGTCTAAAAGACACTGAATCCATAAAAGAGGCCGGAGGAGGGCTCTTTTTATGATGCCCTCATTCCACCCCACCCCCCAGTGATAGAGGATCTGAGACGGTGTGAGATAATCCTCCAATTAGGTTCCAGAGGAAACTGAGCTGAAATGGCTTCTCTGAAGCCACACAGTTCATCAACAGTGAAGCAGGATTAAGCTCAGGATTTCTGGATCACAGCCATGCGTATACTATGCTTCTTTCAAGCCATTAGTCTACAAGAGTGAACTTGACAATCATTGGTGTGACCAGGGTTGAAACGTTAGGCTTAGGTGCCCTGAGTCAGGCGTGACATGAGGATATGGCAGAGGTGCCCCTGGCACATGGAAGCAAGATGCCTGACAGCTCCATTTCTTCCTTAAGAAGCATGACACTCTGGCTATGTGCCTCCCTCTATTTATAGACCGGAACAGTACTCATGGTTTGCCTTGAACCTAGACAGCAGGCCTTGCCTAATCTGAGTCCCTCCAACTGCCAGAGTGTGAGCAACTGCAGGTGGGACCAGCCGTCCAGCTAAGCAGAAGGATCTGAAGAATCCCCAGGAGGAGGGGCCAGTGGGTCAGAGAAGTCAGCGAAAGCAGTAGGAGGTGGAGGAGCATCCGACAGAGAATACAATATTTATTGAGTTTCTACGATGCGCCATGCAGGATGATAGATTTTCTTATTCTTGTGTTACAAATGAGATAATGAGGCTTTGAGAGGTTGCATGACATGCCTGTTTTCTGGTAAAAGCAACAAGGCTTTGGACCTTGTTAGACAAATTCCAATGTTCTTGGCCCGGGCATGGCATAGGGCTGTGGCAGTTGTGTCCTGTGCAGAGGTACCAGGCAGAGGGAGTGAATGGGAGATGAAACCCAGCCAGCACCCTCCTTGCACAGCATCCATCTGGAAACAGAGACACCTTTTGCCAGCAGCAGCCCCTCCATGACTCTTCCATTTCATCCCACTCTCCCCATGGACTGAGATCCAGAGTGGGGAACAATGATCAGAAGATCACAGTTGACAAGATAGCCCCACGTAAATAAGAGAAGGCACAGATACTCCAGGAGACTTTTCACTTGCTGCCTCCATTACTGCTTGTTTCCTGCTGGGTATGGTGGCCCAGGACAGCTAGGTGCTGACCATAGTTGGAGAAAGCCCAGACCTTTCAGGTAAATCCTGGTCTTGCTGGAGGCAAGACCACATGTGCCCAAGTTTGCTGGAGAATGTTTTTGCTGAGTTCTGTTTGTCCTTTGCTTTTAATTCAAAAGTCTTAGGTGAAGTTTGGGTCTGAGAGAAGTAGGGAGCAAGGACTCAACTAAAAATGACAGAAGCAGCACCTTCAGGCCACCCACCTTCCAGTTCTGAGGGAACAGGAGCAACAGAGCACATGTGAAAAAGGCGTGGGCTCCTCACCCCAGGCTGACCAGACTAATCCTCTTGAAGAAGCGAGAATAATTTGAATCTGAGGTCTAAACTAGACTCCAAAGCGATTTTAAGAATATGACGATTCCAGCCAGACTGGCTTTAAACAACAGGAAAATCTATTATCTCCTGCAAAATGGCATTCAGCAGTAGGGAAGGCTTCAAGATTTATTGATTCCACAGCTCAAAGATATTTTCAGACCTAGATTCTTTTGGTTTTTGTCTTTGCTGTCAATGGTATCAGCTTTATCCTAAAGCTGGTTCCCCACATGGTCATATGACGGCTGCCAGCATCAACTGGTACAGCATACTTTTGTGTTTATTTCTGGTTGGATGAGATAGACTGACTTTTCAATTCCAGAAACCCCAAGCAAGCCTCTCCTTGCATCTCTTTGGCTTACATTGTCTTAGTTCCGCTCATCTCTGAACCAATCCCTGGCCAGAGGGATGGCACCACCTGCTTTGGCTTAGACTAATTATCTGGGGTGGAATGAATGTTGGGAAGTCTTCCAGTTCTCCTCCAAAACGTCGCTCCAACCTGAAATCCCCACTTCTAAGTGCATCGGTCAAGGTTCGATCAGAGAAGCAAAACTTCTATGAGTGGCACAGAATAAAGGATTCATTACAGGGATTAGGTTGTATTCAGTGTGGGAGCTGCCGAAGCAGCCTGTGCAGCCTGCTGCCTCTGTGCCTCTTGTTGAGCCCAAAGTCACTGTAGGTCAGCTAGACCAACAGTTGGGAAGGAAAGCTGGTTCCCTTCAACTCAGAACACAGGAAGCTGAAGGACGAGGTCTAGCAGGTGCTGGAGGAGCTGTGGGTCTGGGCGCCACCCATGACAGCAAGGTGAGCCAGCAGGCCAGCGACAATGTGCATGGGCTGCCACAGCACCTGGCACTCTGCTCCAAACTTCAGAGCATAACCAAACAGCTGAGGCTTCAGTCTGCCTCCCAAATCTCGTGCAAAACGTCTCTTGTAGTCAACGCTAACCTGGAACCATACAAAGGAGGGAATTCTGGAGTGAATAAGCTTCTAGCTTAACTAAATTGATATAGCACAAAGCAGCCACAATAGGAATAATCTAGTGCAATGATTCTCAATCAAGGGTTATTTCGCCTCCAGGGGACATTTGGCAATGTCTAGAGACAATTTTTTGTTTGCCACAACTGGGAGGAAGCTACTGGCATCTAGTGGGTAGAAGTCAGGGATGCTGCACAACATCCTACATTGCACAGGACAGCCCCTCATAACAAAGAATTATCCCATCCGAAATATCAGTAGTGCCAAACAGGAAAAACCCTGATCTGGGGTGACCACCAACTGTAAACAAGTCAGGTTCAAACTCTGTCTTCATCTCAAGCTCACATAGCAGGGAGAAGCCAGGCTTAGGTTTATATCATTGTGGGAACTAGCGGCATATGGCTGCATTTGAGAATATAGCACATGCCCAGGACATTTGGCATTTGTCACACATAGCTACTATTAGAAGGCCTTTACTTAAAAAAAAGAATATATATATATATGTATGTATATAGCAACAAAGCTTTTATCTCCAAATATGTTGCAAGTCTGTAAAGAACATGCATCATCCCTTATACCTCCATGACCCCTCTCCCCCCACATAGTGGCTGGTACCCAGGTTGACATCTGTTGTTTCTTGACTGACTTTGCTGTGGTGTGGGGGCCCAGCCAGTCCTTTACATCCAACCGTGCTTATGTATACACAGACCTATTTGTAGACGGAAACTATACACTGCATCGACAGATGGGCTGTCAGGCCTCTTGGGACATGGTTTACAGGTACAAAGTAGATGCTTTTTCAGGAGGACTTTTATCATGTTGAAAAAAGGATTGGAATGCCACATTGGCATTTCCAATTAAATTCTCAGGAAAGTTCTTTCCGATGACTTAATGGCATATTTGAGGCAGATGTTGCTTGACTGAGGAGGTAGAAGTTGTTGGAGAGAAACCTAAGCCAAGAAGGGTAGTGTGTCCCTTCAAAACTTCCATTTTCTATTAGATTGTTGGTGCTTCCAGGGAATTCCATGGTGTGGATCCTATAACAGCCCAGAAGACACTGCCCGATGGCACGTTGCTTACGGATCTAATATTGTAACTCACTGGCACTTTCATAATGTAGCAGGAAAGTATCAGCTACATGATCACCAATCCTTAGTGCATGATCACTGTTGCTGGTTGCATCCTTAGGATGTGGGGTTCTGGCCAATCTTAAGAGGTGTAGGGAAGGCAACCAGTGAGAGAACTTTGACATATCCCCTGCCTTCCCAACCTCCAGGTGAAATGTGGATATCTATTCTAAAACATTCTATAACTAAGAAAATATGAATATGCATGCATAAATATAAAGGATGATTGGAATTGCAAAAAGGAATTGGACAGGTGAGTGAGGCATTGATTAACTGGGTCTATATGAGCTGTATTTTTTTCATTGAGGTATAATTGACATATAACATTATATTAGTTTCAGGTGTACAGCATAATGGTTCAATATTATTTATACATATTGCAAAGTGATCACAGCAATAAGTCTAGCTAACATCTGACACTATAAATATTTACAAAAAAAATTTTTTTCTTGTGATGAGTACTCTGAAGATTACCCTCGTAGCAATTTCAAATACACACTATAGTATTATTAACTATGGTCACCATGCCGTGCATCACGTCCCCAGGACTTATTTATTTTATAAGTGGGAGTTTGTACCTTTGGACCCCTTCACTCATTTCACCCTCCCTTCTCTTTCGCTGTCATCTCTTCTCTCTCACATACTCTCCTCCCTGTACATCTAAATGTTTAGCCCAAAACTGGAATAATATTTTACATACTGTTTTGTAATTTGCATAATAGGAAGAGTTTTTCTATGTCAATAGATAGAAATCTATTTTTCTATTATTAATAGTTAGATAATATGTAATTAATAAGATGAACCATGCTTTATTGGACCAATTCCCAATCATTGAAATTTAGGATTTCTCTAAAAAGTATATTATAAATAATCTCCACTGAATATCCTTGATATACAAATCTTTGCATTGTTGAACATTGACTATTTCTTTCCTCAGGATAAATTTCTATAAGTAGACTTACTGGGTCAAAGGGCATTCATATTTTAAGGCCTTAGGTTTGCATTTTGGAGCTAATGGTTCATTAGCAATATTACATGTGTAACCCTCGGGGAGGGTAGTACATGAGTTGCAACCCTGGGTTTGACTGGCTATCAGCGGCCCAGCTCCGTGCTTTTCGAAGCGCAAATGTATGTGCCGGCAGCAAATGTGAAACAAAACCTCCGCTCTGCAATCTGGCACTCAGTTGTTCATTTCTTCAACATAACAGGGGAAAGAAAGTGGTTTTGAGAGTGTAACAAACATATTGGTCTATTGAAGTACCACCATAGACATATTTAATTCCTGTGAAAATAATTGGGTCTGGAGCAATAATTATAGCCATCAAATTACTTCTTCCAAAAAAGAAAGGAAAGGAGGTTTAAACGATTAACTATCAGAGTCATAGCTCTTTCCATCCCCAGGAAAGGAAGTGAGAGCTTGCCCTCAAATGGGAGTTACGTTGATTAGGGCCCACCCTCCTCTGGGAGGAAGAAAGGAGGAGGGTAAGTCTTTAGGGTCCCACCGTCTCCAGCACACGAGGGTTGTCAGGGGCACAAGCTCCATCCATCTGCCAACTGCCATAGCCATTGGCCTTGACTAGATGCAAAGCAGGCATAGGTGGGGGCCACTGCTGAGAGAAGAAGAGGCTGAAAATGTTGGCCTTCTCCATTTCAAGGGCAACAGCCACGCGGCCCCTGGTTATAAAGCTGGCTAATGAGCTTTCACACGTTCTTTTCCTTAATCATCACAAGTACCCAGTGAAGTTTGTGCCATTGCTCGCACTTGCAGGGGGGACATGAGGATCAAAGAGATCAGAGGCTGATGTGCTCTGCAGATGTCATGTAAGTGGTAACAGAGTGGGAAGTGGGGTTTGAACCCTGACGCTGTAACCTCAAGTGTGTAATTTTCTATAACCCACCATTCTGGATGATTTCTCCTGTTATTCATTATTGACCCCTAGGTACCAAGTGCTTTCCCATAAATAATCAAATATATTTAATCCTCAGAAAACCCTTCCAAGTACACGTTGCCATCTGTATGAGTTTTCTAGAGCTGCCCTTACAAGGTACCACAGACTGAGTGACTTCAACAACAGAAAGTTATTGTACCCCGGTTCCGGAGGCCGGAAGTCTGAGATCAAGGTGTTGGCAGGGCCCTGCTTCCCCCGGGGGCTATCGGGAACGATCTGTTCCTGGCTTCTCATTTGTTATCTTCTGGTACTACCTGCTATGACATGTGATAGCATAAACCCCAGTCTTCACAGGGCCATCCCTTTAGGTGTATGTCTGTCTCCAAATTTCTCCTTTTTATAAGCACACCAGTCACATTGATTAGGGCCCACTCTCCCCCAGTATGACTTTGTCTCAACTAATTTCTCCTGCAATGACCCTGTTTCTAAAGAAGGTCACATTCTGAGGTACTGGGAGTTCAGGCTTCAACATATGGATTTGGGGGGACAAACTTCAACCCATAACACCATGTCCACTTTTGACATGACAGAATTGACTGACCTGAGGTTGCTGAGCATGTGAATGTCAAGGCCAGGGTCTGGAGTCAGCTCTTCTGACCAGGAGCCACTGCACTTCGCTGTTAGGGTTCCCATCCCCCCAAATACATATGGATCACATCAGAGCGACTGTAACCAGGTCTAAGCAGTGTCATGCAAACGTCCATTAGAAATGCAAATAAAACGTGATTACAAAGACGATTTAATTTAATCCCAGGCCAGACTACTTGGTGGACTTAAAAGAACATGCAGAAGCCACAGGAGGATCTGGATTTGGAGAATATGGGGCTTCCAGACATGTGAGACCGCCGAGTGGGAGTGTAAGATGACGGGAAGCCCGGAAGGGAAAGAACTGGCTCAGGAGCCAACGGATGGGTGCCAAAGAAGAGAGAACTGAGGACAGGGTGTGAACGGGGTCCAGAGAACTTATGCATCAGCAAGCCTAAGGATCCCCAGATGGACAACTACCCCGAGTTGAAAACAGGACAACATGCCCCATCTGGAGTCACTTATGCTAAGGCTCATGTCACCAAACAGAGACTTAATTACAGTTTGGCTCTCCCAGAAATGGAGTCTTAAACCAGTCAGTCAGGGACCCCTGATCAGCGCTAGTGACACCATCTGCCTGAGAGCCCCCTGCTGTCCCCGAGAGCAAAGTGACCCTGCACCACCCTCCTGCTTTTTGCCCAGATGCCTTCCTTGTCCCTGCTCCCTTCTGATTCTGAAACGCTTTCATTTTGTACAGCCCCTCGGAGCTCCTTTCTGCCAGATTGGATGCTGCCTGATTCGAATTGATTTTTACTCAGAGAAAGTCTTAAAATTTTCAATATGCCTCAGTTTGTCTTTTAATACCTGTGAAATTCACAGTGCACCTGGGCTAGCAAAAAATAAAAACCCAAAGAACCAAGGCTGAGGAACCCCAAGGGAGGCTCTGACAGTGTGAACTGCTTACCAGGTTACTAGAGAGAGTCCTGGGTCTGGGTCGTCCTGGGACTGAGGGGTGGCCCAGAAGAGGGTTTTCAGTGCCAGAACCCAGACAGTCTAAGCCAAAGGCGGACGGTTGTCACCTGCCAGGGCTGAAACCTGCGAGTTGGCTGTGAACCGGATTAATCAGCGAGTGGGGCCTCCTGGTTGAAGCACCACACTAGCAAATCAGTAATTCGCCACAGGAATCCCTCACCTTTGGGCAGAGACAAGGATGCTGTCAGACACCATGCCTCGGCGGCACAGAGCTCTGTTCCCAGAACCACGCAGCGCAGTTGCGCTATGCTGCTTCCTCGCTGGCTGGGTGGGGTTAGGAGGTGGTGGAGTCCACTGAAAGCGAAGATCTTGGACAGGCTTTGGTCCTTCGTTGGTAACTGTGGAATATATCCAAGGCAGAACCGACCCCTCTGAAGGACCCTTCTGTTCTGTCCTCTTCTCTCCAGTCCCTGCATGGCTCCCTCATGTGAACAGGCAATGAGAGATTTTCTCAAATTTTCGTGGCCATGAAAATCAGCCAGGCCCTTATTAAACGCACAGATTCCAGGGCAGCCTGGTGGCCTAGTGGTTAAGTTCCACGCTCCAATTCAGCAGCACAGGGTTCCCAGGCCCGGATCCCGGGCGTGGACCTAGCACCACTCATCAAGCCATGCTGTGGCAGCATCCCACATAAGACAGAGGAAGATTGGCACAGATGTTAGCCACACACACACACAAAAGTATAGATTCGGAGACCAATTTATTCAGAATCTCCAGGCAGAACTCAGGCCTGGGGGCCATAGCAGCAGGAGATCGTGTGCCCATCCTGCTCTCAGAAGAAACTGAGTGATGCGCCCCACCTCCATAGGATGCACAGAGGGTATGGAAGCCGGAGAATACTGTTTCTGCTCCACTCTCCTGCCTCCATTTCCAGAGGCACGTTTCTCTGTTTCCCAACAAGCACACCTAGGAAAGAGGGTGGATAGCATTTTCTTTCTGCAGTTTGGCTCTGTAGATCTACCTGATAGCCATGCCTTTGGTAACCAAAGAGAGCTAGGGAAGACAACCGGGGCTATCTGTGTGGGTCTAACAGAACCCCAGCCAGGGCAGTTTCGAGGGACCTCATCTCTCTGCCGCCGCTCATGTCTGAGTGGAGGACGAGGAGGGTTCCAGATTGTTAACCAGCGGCAGCTGGCAGCTTTATTGTTTTTTAATTAAATAACCCCCAGCCACACGAGCACACGCCAACCCCCCCACACCTCCTCCTCCTCCTGAAACCTCATTAAGCAGGAGGACTATAATTAAAGCCGGAATCCACGGTGACACTCCTACTTCCATCCGTCCTGAGCTGCAGCGGCTGTGGGCAGAAAGGCAGCTCGCTCCTCCGCTTTATGGGCAGAGGGTGAAATACCAGGGAGAGGCCATCTTTCTCTGTCACTTCATGGGCAACTGGGCCCTTCCTTCAGGGCAACCAGATGTGCCTTTTGTCCCAACCCACCTCCACTGTGGATGGTGTCCATCAAATACAGCCAGACGTCTGCCTGGAAGGGCCAGTCTCCCTCAAACAGGTGAGGGCTTTGATTCCCAGAGCAAGGGAATTTTCCTGAAGGCACCACATGCTGCACTTGGGCCCAATACATCAGGAATATTTCCATATGGTTGGCGTGGATAGCCATCAGCATTTCTGACTTCTGCCTATTTATGTCTAACAGGGGCATATGGCTGCCCATGAGGCTGCCTTCCTGCCTGCCCCTCATTCCCTCCTGCCCCCCTCACTTGGCCAGCCGCGTCCTGGACCCTAACCCTTCCCGGCTCTCTCTTCCTTTGTCTTCCTGGCCAGCCATTCTCCTACTTCTGAACCCTCTGGCTTCCAGTTTCTAATTGCAGAACCTGTTAGGCTGTGGTAGCTGTTCTCAGTGATATCTGGAAACCAGTTTAAGATAGGAGCAGACGCCTTTAAAAATTCTCCCACGTCGGGGGGCAGGGTGGGGAGGAAATGAACAGAGAAAGGCAGAGCTCTTTTCAGACCTAATCTGTTGTGCAAAGCCAAATTCCTCTCCCCACCCCCAGCTCGGGCAAAGCTCTGGTAATATTGTTTCCTGCAAAGCCCCCAAACCCAGTGAAAACGAATTTATCATTTACATCATTTCTCTTTGTAGCTCTGACAATTCATATTACCCCAGAACCTGACGTCTCCACTTTCCTCCAATTGATAAATAATCTCTTTTTGATTTCTGTAACTGAGAAACATCGTGAGCCCAACATACAAAGGAAGATTCATTGGTCGTTTATTTCACATGTGAGTTCCTTGAAAAATTGAGTCCGCAGCGTCATTTGGGCATTAATTCCTGACACGCCACTTATCATATTTTGATTGTTTCCAAGAGAACACCATATTTTAACTCTTTGGGAATAATTTAACTGATCAAATACATGGCATCTGGTTGTCATGGTTACTGAAGTTCTAAAAATAATATAAAGAAAAGACCACCTTTAATTGAAATCACAAGAAGTTGTTATGGTAACTGGAATTTAAAAGTAACTAGGTTAAACTACATTTCATTTTATCTAGCACTTTACACAAACAAATTCTGATTAAAATATCAGGTTTAATTTAATCAGTTAATTAATGTCACTAAATGTCATTTATCTTATAAGTCTCATTTACATTCATTGCTGAATTATCCAACTTGCTATTTTATAACCATTCTGCCTTCAATTCAACATTCTGGAACCCGGGGCAAAGCGTGTAGAGAGTGGGAAGCTGGGATTGACCTAAGATCAACCTAAGATCCGACCTGCCTCTTACTAGCCTCCTGAAGCCTCCGTTTCTTTATCTGTAAAGTGGGGTGATGTTGCTGGCTCTGCTTTTGCTACAGCGTCTACATGAATCAAATACAGTTATGTAGGCGAACATATGTTGAGATTCGAGAACTTACTACAATGGATCACATTATTATTCCATTTTCTTTTGTCCACACATTTGTTTGGATATTGAATTTTATAAAAAGACTCATACCGAAAAAACTAGAAATGTTTACAGTACAGAATTTTGAGTCTAGTGACTAAATTAATTATGGAATGACATTTATCATTCTTATAAGTCAAAATGCTTAAAGAAAAACTTGAAGTGACTGGAAGATAAGGATGGTCTTCAACCCTTCGTTGATATTCCCCATGGTGTATTGCATATAGGAGAAAGCTACTTAATGAATTTACATTAATACACGATGTTTTAGTAGCAGATTCCACATGCATGAGGACCTGTGCTGAAATAAACTCCTACAACATTCAAATTACCCCTGTCTTGAGAAGAGAAGCAGATGTGGAAACGAATGCTCTAAATCAAACACTAGTTTCCATGAGAGAAGACAGATGGGTCAACTCCACAGGAAAGTGGGGGGTGTGAGTGGATTTAAGAAAGAGCTGATGAGAGGGTTAACCTTAAAGAGTATGTACCAGCCCTGGAAGGGCTTGTGGATAATGGAGGTCTTTCCATTTGTTGGCAGCAGTGTGTATGGAGGCTCACATGGGTTCAAAAATCAGTGTTTGGTGATATTGAGAGAGAGGCAGCGGGAGGTAAGACAAGAATATCCAGGGAGCTGGGCCATTTTTGCCTTCTAGCACTGGAGAGGCTCAGACCTTACTGTTTGAGACCTGGCAAAAAAATGTATTCGCTCAAAAAGAAAACTGCAAAATTGAATTTAACAAATGTTTAAACATCTACAAAATGTAACATTGGGCCAACTTCATTAATCGTCATGTTTACTACTGCTAAATATTTCATTACACTTAAAACAATTTAAAGGTTAGATTTTTCTCACTTTGCAAGAATTTCCAACTCTGAAAAGTGATTGCCAAGAAATCATAGCCAATCTCAAATTAAATTAGTTGTCTCTAGTCAAATTATTTCTTAAGCAAAATTACATTTTTGACCCAAAAAGTAGGTGCATGTTAATACATTTGACATGGTGTGGAGTGGAAGCCCCAAAAGTCAGCATTCAAAGGACCCGTAAAGGTTTCAATAGCACAGGCAGCTCTTTTTTTTTTTTTGTAAAAAGCATATCTGGGACTTAAAAGTAAGAGGAAACAACCAGCAGAACAATGACAAAGACACGCGTATCTTTGTGGGAGTAATGTCAGCATGAATTGGATGGGGAGAAACAGGCTGCACCTTAGAAAGATGGGCGAGCGAGAGCGAGGCCTGAGCTCTGCTCCCACTCTGCTCCTTGGAGCTGGGTTTCCCACGCCCGCTGCAGTGCTGTGGGCTACTGTGGTCAGCGCCAGCATTCCTCAGAAGTGCTGGCTCTCCCTCACTCTCTGACAGCTAGCAGCAAAGCTGAGATCAGGCAGCGGCTTCCCTGGTCTTCTCTTCTCCAGCCTTTGCAGCCGTTTCATAATTATCCAATCTCCTGCATTCAATCCCTTCCTACTTGAAATACCTGCTGTTGATTCTGCTGTTCTGACCGAGCTTTGATTGATACACTGTTAGGATTACAGCTAATTGCTGGAATTGCTGCAATAATTGCTGGAATTATTCCCTGCGGGTCTTAGGATCAGGAGCTGGCCTTACCCGCCATGATATCCCTTGACCAAGTGTGGTGACCTGTGTAAGGAGGCAATTCAGCTTGTGCTGCTTTCGTCCCCCTTTGTCCAGGGGAGATTCCACTGAAAATCAATCCGGCTGAGCCAGAAGAGCACCCTCTTCTCAATGAGGAGCCCCGTAGTGGGGGATGGCAGTGAATTTGAAATCTCTGCCATTCCTGACCTAACTGACAAGAAAGAGAAAAGTTTGTTGAAAGAATAAATTAATGCTCGAATGGAAACAACCTTTATGGAACTCTTTGCTCTTTTAAAGACAATGTGTACATCCTTAAGCCTTCTGCTGATGGCTGTGGTAGCTTTTTAGATGTCAGAAACAGTAAGAATTAAGGTCATGGATAATTATGGAGAAAGTTACTTTCTTATTTTTCTTCAAATACAGAAAAGTAGAGAGGAATTATTGAGATGGGAAATATGAAAGTAAGTAAAGTGGTATTTATGATAAGGGTGTGATTTGTATAATGTCTCACAAAGTGTCTCCAATGCGATCTGCATTTATACCCCTCAACTTGTACACATCCCAAAGATACAAATGCACCTCAAAATGAAGGGAAGACTTTTCTTAAAAACTAGAAACAGGATGTCTCTAAGGTGATGCTTTAGTTGATGGTTTATAGATGAGGCCTAATAATGTAATGGCTTGTAAAGTTTTTGTTTTTAATCATACAATCCTTAAACCAGAAAAGTTACTGAGGCATCTGAGGTGCTACCCTCTGCCTGTACCTGAACATTCTCAGACTAATGATCATCATTTCTTCCCCTCAGTGACTTGCGTCAAGGTAGTTAATTTCTGTTTTGCTTTTATCTTAAAAAAAAAACACTTTTTCACTGTTTCTCTATAATTAGCATATATGTTTTTAATTGACTTACTCATGTGCCCTCTCTCAATTGGATTTTTCTTTTCTCTGATTTTTTTTTTTTTTTGATGAGGAAGATTGTTGCTGAGCTAACATCTATTGCCAGTCTTCCTCTTTTTGCTTGAGGAAGATGGCTGCTGAGCTGACATCTATGCTAATCTTCCTCTATTTTGTACGTATGTGGGATGCTGCCACAACAGCATGGCTTGATGAGCAGTGTGTAGGTCCCGTCCTGGGACCCAAATCCATGAACCCCGGGCCAGCAAAACAGAGCACAAGAACTTAAGCACCACACCACTGGGCCAGTCCCATTTTTTCGCTGACTTTTCAAGGATAGTTACCCAATCTTGAGTTGAACATTTCTCATCAAGCCGTCATTTCACCTACACTATTTTTATAGCTAGGCCTCAAGTATCTGGACAAAGGTGGTTAATTTTTATTATCTTTGTTATAAAAGAGTCTGAATTATTGCTGTTGTATAGTTCTCCCAAAAACAGAGACATTACCTGCACGTGTAAGATAACCTACTTGTATATTAACTCTTGTAGAATGACTATGTTTTCAAAAGTAACTATCTTATAGTTTTCATTTTTGGCAATATTGTCATTTATAGTATCAGACTTGCCCTCCCATTGTAAACAACTAGAAAGCAAGACCCGTTTTTCAGCTATTTTCAGCTGTTGGATAATAGGCAGCAGAGGACTGTAACCCATAAAAGAGGGCAAACCAAAAAGGTGAGCCCCAGCATCACGCTGGCCCTCTCTCTGAAGGCGGCACTTTCTGGACTGTGGCCCAGGGAGGGAAACCCACGCAGAGCACAGGGGTCTCGCGAAGTTAAAAAGGCAGAGAGTGGAGTTCGAACAGGCTGAGGCAGCTGGGATTTACAAGACAGCTTACTGGAGAAGAGAAAGATATGAAGAGAGACAGATCCAGTAATCAAGGGCATCTTCACTCCTGTCTGAGTCTCTAAGCCTCTTTGTTCTACATTTTTTACCACTTGCTCTGAGGTTTATAATATACATCCTTGACTTATTCCTAATGTTGGGCAAAAGTAATATATACAAAGTATAACATGTCATAACCAAATAGGGAAGATACCAGGAGGCGTGGTTAGCTTAACATTTGAAAATCTATTAATGCGATTCATTAACACAATAAAAAGGGGAGGAAAGACACTCACACGAGCCTCTCAGTAGACGCAGAAAATACATTCTGATACGATGCAATACTACTTCGTGGTAAAATCTCCCAGCAAATTGGGCATAGAGGAGAACCTGCTCAATCTGACAACAGGCATCCACACACACACAAAAGGAGCGACTATCATTCTTAGTGATGAAAGACACAACGTCCCTTATATCAGTAATAAAGCAACGTTGTCTGCTATCACCACTTCTAGTTGAGTGTACCGGAAGACCTAGCCAATGCAATAATACAATAAAAATAAGTGAAAAGGCAGACACATTGGAAAAAGAGAGGAAAAAAGCTTCATTTGCAGATCATGTACATAGAAAATCCTAAAGTAGCTGGGAAAAAAAACTAGAACTAATAAGTCAATTTATTGAGGTCACAGTATACAAGATCAATATTAAAAATCAATCATATTTCTATATACTAGCAACAACCAACTGAAAAAAGAATTTAAAATGTACAATTAAAAATATCAAAGAACAGAGACTGGCCCGGTGGTGTAGCAGTTAAGTTCGCAGACTCTGCTTTGGCAGCCTGGGGTTCGCTAGTTCAGATCCTGGGCGGCAGACCTACGCACCACTTATCAAGCCATGCTGTGTCAGGCATTCTATATGTAAAATAGAGGAAGATGGGCAGAGATGTTAGCTTAGGGCCAGTCTTCCTCACCAAAAAAGAGGAGGATTGGTGGCAGATGTTAGCTCAGGGCTGATCTTCCTCAAAAAAAAAAAAAATCAAAGAACATAACATACTTACACATAAACTCAACAAGTTATGTACAAGACCTGTACACTGGAAACTACAAAACATTGCTGAGAGAAATTAAAGAAGATACAAATAAATGTAGAGGTGCACCACGGATCAAATCAAATTTGTCCTCAAGTTGATCTTTACATCTAACACAATCTCTTTCAAACCCTAGCAGGATTTTATGTAAAATCGACAAATTAATTCTTAAATTTATGTTGAGATGCAAAGATCTAGAATAGCCAAAACAATTTTTAAAAAGAAGGGAGCAAATCTGGAAGACTTACATTACTTGATTTCAAGACATTATAAAACTACAGTAATCAAGACACTGTGGTATTGTTGTAAGAATAAAGATACACATAGATCAATAAAACAGAACGAGAGTACAGACGTGGACCCACACATGATTTCCAACAAAGATCTCTAGGTAATTCAGTGGGGAAAGGATAGTCTTTTCAACCTGGGATTGAATACTAGAAACCAGCTGTCTGTAAAGCAAACAAACTGACCCTTCCTCACATCTTGACACTTTAACTGTAAATGGCTCACATTTTTAAACATAAAAGCTAAAACTCATAAATTTTAGAAGAAAATATAGACAAAAATTTTTGTTACCTTGGAGTTGACAAAGATTCCTCAAATAGGACACAAAAAGCACTAACCATAAAAGAAAAATATTGATAAGTTGGTCCTTATCGATATTAAAATCTTTTGCTTTCTGTAAGATAGCATTGTCAAAATAGAAGGGCACCCCACAAAATGGTAGCTAATATTCATAATACATATATCTGACAGAGCACTTGTAACCACAATATGTGAAGAACACTTACAATTCAATAATTAAAAGACAATGCAATAAAAAATGAGCAAAATATTTGAACCAACATTTTACTAAAGAAGATATATGAAGTGACAGTAAGCACATAAAAAAAAACCTCTGTTTCATTAGTCATCAGGGAAATGTAAATTAAAATTATAATATGATGCCACTATAACTCACTAAAATGTCTATGACACATTGTTGGCAAAGATGTGGGGCAACTGAAACGCTCATACAGTCCTGGTGGGAAGGTAAAATGGTGCTTTGGGAAACAGCTTGGCACTTTCTATGCATTTACTATACAACCCAGAAATTCTACTTCTACATATTTACCTGAGAAAAATAAAAACATACATCCCTAAAAAGACATGTAAACATAAGTTCATAGTAGCTTTTTAAAAATATATATAATAACCAACAACTGGAACAACCCAAACACCCATCAGCAGAAGAGAGGGTAACCAAATTGAGGGATGTCCACACAATGGCATACCGGTCAACAGTAAGAAGAAACTGATTATCAGCACGTGCAACAATCTGGCAACATTTCAAAAGTACTGTGCTGAGAGGAAGAATCCAGACATAAGATAGCCCATAATATATGAATGCACTTGAATGAAATTTTGGAAAAGTCAAAACTAATCTATAGGACAGAAAACAAATCAGCGGTTGCCTGGGGCCAGGGTGGAGTATGGAACACAAGCAAATTTTGGGAGGTGATGGAAATGTTTTGTCTTGATTGCGTGGTTGTTAAGTGGTTGTATTAAATGGGTGTATTTATTTTTTAATATGCATTAAATAATACACTTAAAATGGGACCATTTTGTTGCATATAAACTATATCTCACTAAGGTTGATTTAACAAAAAAGGAAATATTCTCAGCCTGTTCCCTCCCAAACTCATTCCTCTCCTGCTTTGATTTCCTCATGAAATCAATTATTTCATGTTGTATATCTAATATACCTGTTTAAGCTATGAAAAGTCTTATAAGCATTATATAAGTCTTGTATACATTATACGTGGGTACACATTATATATAGACATATCTTTAGGGGAGAAATTTAAATCATTATTTCCTGTACTATTGCATTTTCTTGTAATTTTTTAAAAGGAAAATAATCTATTGGTCTTGCCATATACAATTGAATACCTTTTACTAAAACTAATAAGATCATGTGGGAGGTGCCTAACCAGTCAGTGAGCAATGCCTTTCCCCCTCCTTAAAGGTGTGAACCCCCAGGGCCATATTTGTATCCCGTGACTCTACCCTCTTGACCTTATCTCATTAGCCTGACTTACGTCTTTTCAACCAGTTGTAGCCAAAAGATCAGGTTCCCAGAGTAGAACCATGACTGCTGAGGAGCCCCACCCCATAGATTGGAGGAGTTCTCTTAGAGGAGATATACAACTCCTTTTGACTTTTGATATATGGCTTTTCTAGAATTTTATACATATCTGGAAAGAAACACCCAAAATTTCTACTATTTCACCCCTTGATTGCCCAGAGCACACATACTTTTGTCACCACATGCAATTCTAAAGATGCCTCTCCAGACAGTATAAACACCTTGCAACAACAAGTAACCCAGGGTCATGCCAAGAGCACGTCAATCTGCCGCTGCCTTCGAGAACCACGGTCTCCCTGAGACGCGCATCTTTGCTCTACTTCTGTCATCATTCCTTCACTCTTGTCTTCGACCAGTGAGTGAATCAAACAATTCCATCAACACAGGTGATATACAATAGCATGGAGGAAAGGGAGAGAAAAGGTACAAAGAACAATGAGAACTCTTAATGAGAAGAGGAAAGAGAAAAGGGAGAGTGGGTGGAACGATTCAGTCATTGGACGCCAGCAATGGGGACGCGGAAGTGGAAACTATGGTTCTTGATGCTATTGGTGCAATTAACGGTCCCCCTTCACTCTTACCTGCTCCTTCACCTTCTGACTTTCAGCCAAAACCTTATCTTGCATAGTTTCTTTCCTTGATATAGTGCTGAGCCCTGAGAGACCCTATTAGTAGTTTTCCATTGACCTTTGCCCCTGGGTGTGATCATACAAGACACCCCAATAAAAATCCTCAAATTCCATCTACACTGTATGGTAGAAACTTTTTTTAAGAGCCAGCATCAATAATCTCAGCTCACAGTACATATCCCTCATTGAAAAATATTTTTAATTACAAAAGTACTACATCATCATTGCCAACAAAATTTGAACAGAATGATGTCAAAGAATTGTGTCAAAACAATCCTTGTAGCTGGGAATAAAAAGAAAGAATAAGTACCCAGCAAAAGTTCTGTCCTCAGCCCCTGCCCATCTTCCTCCCAGAGGTAGATGGTAGCCACTGTCAACAGTTTCACGGGATTTCTTGCAGGCCTTTTTTGATGCATACACAAGCATACAGATTTGCGCCCCTTGATGTATGGTGCCATAGCAAGGCTCAGGGCTGGTTGCTACTGCGGCTTTGATATATGTTTACAAGCACTAAAGTGGCCAAAGACTAAACAGTGGGAGGTAAATGTGCACAAGCAAAGCACTTGGTTAATTTGGTTAATCAGCTCCATCCTAAGTAGCCTGGCCTTGGCTACAGAGTGTGCTGGAAGCTCCCAGCAGGGAAGAGGAGGCAGCTAACGATGGGGGAAATTAACTGATCATCATGTCCCATTGAGCCTGATTCATGCTGTCCTCTCTGTCTGAAGGGTCTGACTGGAGTGGGAGGGCTAGGAACAGCTGTGGGCGGCTGGGTACAGCAGCAGGTCTCGGTTCCAGTTTTAGTTTAGCGAGATTCAGCAAGCGTGATGCAAGGGACACTGGAAACATTAAACAGATGTGGTCCCTTTGGGTCAGGTTCAGAGCCTCACCCTGGTTGGCCCGGCTGGTGCCAGGCTCTGGGTTGGTTCATTCTGGCCAGTGGCTGGGTGAACCTGGAGCAAAGCAACATCAGTGTAACGGAATCTGGAGAGTCTGCCCTACACAGGTTTAGATTTTAGTTCCCATTAAAGATTTTTAAAATAAACTTTTTATTTTAGGATAGATTTATAAGTAGATTTACATTTACAGGAAAGTTTTGAAGATAATACAGATTTCCCATATGCTCCACACCCAGTTTTTCCCGTTATGAACACCTTACATTAGTAGGGTGCATTGTGATGATTAGTGAACCAATATTGATACCTTATTATTCACTAATGCCATACTTTATTCATGTTTCCTTAGTTCTTACCTAATCTTCTTCTCTTGTTCCCGGACCCCATGCAGGACATCACAGTGCAGTTAATGGTCTCGTCTCCTTAGGGTCCTCTTGGCTACGGCAGCTTCTCAGACTTTTCCTGTTTTTGATGACCTGACAGTTGTGAGGAATGACTGGTCAGGTATCTTATAGAATGTCCCTCTGGTGGGATTGTCTGATGTTTTTCTCCTGATTACACCGGGGTTATGGGTTAGAGAGAGGATGAGGTAAAGTGCCCTTCTCATCCCGTCATAGCAAGGGGACCTTCTATCAGCACGACTCACCAGCATTGATGTTGACCCCGACGGCCTGGCTGAGGTCGTGTTCGTCATTTCTCCGCTGTAAAGTTACTTTCTCCTCCTTTCCGCCATGTCCTCTTTGCAGGGAAGTCCCTATGCACAGCCCACACTTAAGGAGTGGGAGTTGTGCCTCACCTCCTTGGGAGCAGATATGTACACAAATTATTTGGAATTCTCTTAGGAGCATTGTCTCTCCTCCCATTATTTATACTCCAATACCACTGTCTTTATTTCATTGCTCTAAAATTGTGGCAGCCTTGACCATTGAGAACCCTTTTAATTGACTCCTGTATCTCTTTAACATTTCACAATCGCTGTGTTTTTCAAGCACTTCCTTACCTTCTGTCATTTCAAGATGCTCCAGCCCCATCTTGTATTTTTCCTTCTTCCGGCCTAGAGGAAGCCATTTTTTTGAGGAGTGCTGCGTTGTTTTTTTTGGAAAATGGTATTAGAAACCAAATCTGGGTGCCAGGTATGCTTGTTGCTACAGGGGTATCATTGTTTCTAGGCCCCCTCAGCTGACAGAGCAAGGAAATATATGTGTGTAAATTAACCTATGTATATATGCTTACCAATAAATATTTCTCTGTCTCTTAAACTAAGCATGAGTTCATACTGACGTCTCCAACTCCAGTCCATTTCCACATGGATTATTCTAGCCTGCTTGTCTTACTCACATGTAACCCCCTGCTCCAACAGTGGGAAGCCTGGCTCCTACCATCTGCCATCCGCTTACTCAATTGTTCCATTCCAGTATTCATCTAGATTGCTGCATACTTCCATGGGAAACAACTTCATCAACTAGCTCACAGTGCTTTAGTGCAGTTCCATTTGCCTTACAGATCCCACTAATTTCCAGCTTACTTAGGTAGGCATCTTTTCCCCCTGCCCCCTTCACTGAGATTGTTTTCTGTGTTTGTAACACAGTTAGATTTTTTGGTCATACAGTGAGATTTATTTCTCATTACTTTCTGGGATGCCTCAAACGCCTAAATGTATCTTTAAATTCTTACACATAACGGTTCGCTCTTTCTGCTGTAAAGTTCTATTGATTTTGATAAATGTATCATGCCATGTATCCAACATTACAACATCATACAGAATAGTTTCACCAAGCAAAAATTCCCCTGTGCTTAGCCTATTCAACTTTCGCCCACCCCTGACCCCAAGCCTGGCAACCACTGATCTGTTTATCTTCTCTATAGTTTTGCCTTTTCCAGAATGTTGTATAAATAGAATCATACAGTATGTAGCCTTTCCAGACTGGCTCCTTTCACTTAGAACCTGCATTTAAGGTTCATCCCTGTCTTTACGTGATTCGATAGCTCATTCCTTTCTGTCACTGGACAGTATTCCATTGTATGGATGTACTGCAGTTGTTGATGTCCTGTTGAAGGACATCTTGGTTGCTTCTAGTTCTTGGCAATTATGAATAAAGCTGCTATTAACTTTTTCATGCAGATTTTTGTGTTTTCAAATCAGTTGGGTAAATATCTAGGAGCATGATTACTGTATTGTAACAGTATGCTATGTCTGGCTTTGGAAGAAACAGCCACGCTATCTTCCAAAGTCACTGTACGTTTTCCATCGCCACCAGCAATGGCTGAGAGTTCTTGCTTCTACACATCCTTTTCAGCAATTTGTGTTATTAATTTTTAGGATTTTTGCCATTTAGCCATAGGAATGTACTGGTATTGCTTTGTTGTTTTCATTTAAATTTCCCTGATGACAAATGGTGTTAGGCATCCTTTTATATGCTTGTTGGCCATCTGTATATCTTCCATGGTGAAGTGTCTGTTCAGAACTTTTGCCCATTTTTTAATTGGGTTGTTTGTTTTCTTATTATTGAGTTTTAAGAGTTTTTTTGGTACATTTTGTATATATAGCCTTTGAAAATATTTTTCTCCAAGTCTGTGGCTTTCTTTTTCATTCTGTTAATAATGTCTTTCACAGAGCAGAATTTTAAAATTTTAATAAAATCCCAAATCTTTAAAAGTCTAACTTTAATAAAGTAGAAATTAAAGTTTTTCTTTCATAGATTATGCTTTTGTATGGTTTTGGTATTGTATTTAAAAACTCAAGGTCATGTACAAACCCAAGTTCATGTATATTTTCTCATGTTTTCTTCTGGAAGTTGTAGAGTTTCACATTTTGCATTTAGTCTTATTAAAATTTTAACTTGTCCATGATATGATATATTTTAGGCAGCTGGACTTACGGGAAATGGTAATTTATTTGACAAGGCATATTTTTCTGTGTCTTTGGAAAATAGGAAGGGTTTCTTTCCCCTCGAAAATGGAGTAGAGCAGAAAAGAAATGACTAGCCCAATATGAAGATTGGTGAGTGCAGAAAGAAGGTGTTTCTGTTTTGGTTTTAGAAATGGTAGTATAACAACTTCTTACTAACTTATACAATTCTCATGTACTAATGAAGCTTGATTTTAAACAAAAAATAAAAGCCCATATGCAAACCCTAAACTTTTCATTTCACCTACGGCAGAACTGACAGAGGATGGAGAGAAATATCACTCCAGCTCTACAGTTGAAGTTTGAACAGAAGACCTTTCCTTTGGAAGAAGGGACTTAAGAGGTGGGAGCAGATTTCATAGAATTAAATCATTATGGCCTTCAACATCAACCTGACATCCCTCTGATGAGGACATTCCTCTCATAATCACAATGCTGTAGCGCATTTATTTCCCTTTTCCTCTTTTGTGAAAAAAAATCTGAGGCTGGTCCGGTGACGTAGTGGTTAAGTTCACACACTCTGCTTTGGCAGCCTGGGGTTTGCAAGTTTGGATACCAGGTGTGGACCTACATACTGCTCATCAGGCCATGCTGTGGCAGCGTCCCGCATACAAAATACAGGAAGATTGGCACAGATGTTAGCTCAGGGCAAATCTTCCTCACCAAAAAAACCTAAAAAACAGGGGCCAGCCCGGTGGCACAGCAGTTTAAGTTTACCCTCTCCACATCGGTGGGCTAGGGGTCGCCGGTTTGTATCCCGGGCGTGGACCTACACACTGCTTATCAAGCCAGGCTGTGGCAGGCGTCCTACATAAAAAATAGAGGAAGATTGGCAACAGATGTTAGCTCAGGGCTAATCTTCCTCAAGAAAAAAATCATTTAAATCGATAAATTTTCTTCTGAATACTGCTTTGGTGCAGCCTATAAATTTTGTTACACACTATTCTTATTGTTGTTAATTTCTAAATTTTCTGCAGTGTTAATTTTCTCCTTGACTCACTAATGACTTCTCGCTTTCTAATCCGAGCGTTAACTGTATACTTTTGGATTTTTGTAATTTTATTGATGCATGATCTTTTTATTTATTTGTTGGTAGAGGTTTTCTCAGTATTGGAAATACAGGTATATTCTATCCGCCCTCATGTGGTGTACAGTTTGATTTACATTTTTTTATCAGCCTGTCAAAAAGAGAAAGGGGTATCATTAAAGCTTCCCATTAGTATTGTACTTCTGTCCATTTCTCCTGATTTACAGCGGATTTCACTTTTTGTCTTTTGATATAATGTTGTCTGATGCATAAAACTTCATGACAGTTTTATATTCTTTGTGAAATATACTTTCTGACAGGATAGCTTCATCCCATTTAATATGTCCTCCTTGTTTCTATCATGTTTTCTATTGGTACTGTGATTCTCCTGTTATTTGTATTTTCCTGTTATGCTTGTCCACTTCCTAATCACTTAATATTCTTTTTATTTAGTAATTTTGTATTAGGTGGGTCCTTAGAAAATGTCACATAGATGGATTTCTCTTCTTAAACAACCTAATGATATACTATTTTTTAATAAAGGAGCGTTTTCCAATTGCATTTATAGGCTTAATAAACATATTTGATCAGATTTTGCTCTTATTTTGTGATTTCTAGTAGTCTCTTTCTTTCTCGCTCTCCTCCTTCCACTTCTTCTTCTTCTTGTTTACTGCCTTTTACTACATGACTGTATTTTCCTTGCTTTCATCTCCTCTAATACTTTGGAAGAGATCTATGCTGTTTTTTAAGCCACCAATAGTTTAGTTTCAAAATCTGCTTCAACCCAGGAAGGGCCCACGAGTGGTGTCATTCTCTTCTCTTCCGGTGAAGATGTTATAAGTGGATTAGAGCAGTGACCCACTGAGTCTGGATATGACCCCAACAAAGCCCACAGGCAGTCGTTGCCAATTAACAAGAGTTGGAACATAAGCTGAAATCTTTTTACCGTCCTTGCTTTCTCCTACTTAATGAGTTAAGCTAGTGGCTCCCAAACATTGTTGCACATTGGAAGTAGCTGAGAAGCTTTTGGTGGCACCCCATACCAAATACGTGAACGTGTCTGGGGGTGGAGGTCAGGCGGAGGTGGTTCAGGAAGATCCCCACCTGACTCCAATGCGTGGCAAAATCTGACAACTACTGAGCCTAAGCACAATTTTACTTCTTGCCTTTCTTCTCGTCCCACTTCTCTGTCATTATTAATGTAGTTAAAGCTTGCTCCCTGTCTCTCTATCTCTCCTTCTCCTTCCACTTCTCCCTCCTTTTCTCCCTTCTAATCATTACATATCTTCTAATATGAAAATAATTTTTGAAATTGGCATCCCCTTTCATAACCACACCTACAAAAATTAATTTGAGGGGCCGGCCCCGTGGCCGAGTGGTTAAGTTCCCGTGTTCTGCTTTGGCGGCCCAGGGTTTTGCCGGTTCTGATCCTGGGTGCGGCGTCCCATACAGCACAACCAGAATGGCCTACAACTAGAATATACAACTATGCACTGGGGGGCATTTTGGGGAGAAGAAGAAAGGAAAAAAAAGAAGATTGACAACAGATGTTCGCTCAGGGCCAATCTTTAAAAGAGAAAATAAAATAAAAAAATTAATTTGGATATCTCTCAGTTCTAACTGGCTCAGTGTTTGTGACCAGTCCTTTTTATATAATTACTTTCACATTTTGAAACTTTCAAAATTTATTTTCTCTCAGGCAATACATCTTCAAATAATTTTTTCAAGAAGTTCACATGAATGATATGCTACATTTTTGAGGGTGGTTTCTTCTGTTGCCTTCACACCAAAATTTAGACAGGTACAAATTTCTTAGATGACATTATTTCTCTTGAAAATCGTGTAGACATTAATCCATTATCTTCTGGTATTTCAAGTTATGGAACAGTTGTTTGAGGCCAGTCTTATTTTCTTATTTTCACTCCTTTGCAGTTAATCTCTCTTTCTGTTTTTTTTTGGCCAAAGGCCTTACAAATTTTTCCCTTTGTTCTTTCAGTCCAAAAGTTGGCCAGAACGTGCCTGGACGGGGCCTTTTAAAATTCATTTTCCTTGCATGCAGTGGATGCTTTCAACCTACAAGTACAGATCTTATTTCAGCTCAGGAAGGCCGTTTCTTCTTAGTTTGGGTTGTTTTTTCTCTTATACGTGCCCTGATCTTCCCTCTGAGAATACCAATGATCTGTGTTCACCCTCCGTTATGTACCTGCCACGTCTATCTTGTACCTGTCGTTTTACTCTCTCTGAATTTGCTTCTGCAATCCAGGAGAACATTTTAAGTTCATCTTCCATATGACTGAGTCAAAGTTTCACAGGCTCATTCAGATTTTTACTACTATTCACGTGAATTCCATTTTTCCACTGCATTTATCCAAAGGATGTCTTACGATCTTCGTCTCTGTTTTCCATTTTTAGAGCATCCGGTTCTTGTTTCTTGTGTGTGATGCATTTATCTTTCAGGCAATATTAATTACAGGTTAATTTTTAATGTTCTTTTCTCCCTGCACAGTGTCTTTTTCTTCCAGTTTCCTTTTTTTTCCTCTTATTTTCTCCTTTGTTGTTTACACTGGGTGCTTTGTTTTGGATTTATGGAAAACTTTGATGGGGGCTCATATTTGAGAGTGGGAGGCTGACAGGTTGATGAGAGCTCTCCCGGGCATTGCCACAGCTTGTCCTCCGTGAAGCACCAAGGAGCTCTTCCTGTCCCCATTGTCAGCATCTGGGGGACTAGCAGCACCACGAGATGGTCAGATCCCCGACAGAAGACTCATCGATCTCCTTCCTGAAAAATAAAAGCCTGAATCCTGGGAGCCAGTGAAAGATGGGCCTGGAGCCGAGCATTCAGGATGCAAACATGTATGCAGCCCTCCTGGTTTGAGTACAGAGCCTGAGGGGCTCCAGTGGTATCCCTAAGCCCAGGGAGTGACCTTGTCTACCACATGGACCTCCAGGATTCTGCCGGGAGGGGAAATAGCACTCGGCAGCAGCACGTAGGGGGAGGGGAGCAATCTAGAGACCTAGTTGTTCTTAACTTCCCCAATCCTCCTAATGTTTTGCCCTTCTCTCCTTCATCCTATCTTCTACAACTACTAGTCCTGCTAATTCCTGAGTCTCCTGAGGGGATCTGTGGTGTAAATTCGGCTGCTCCTCAGTTTTCTCCACCTATAGTTTAGAATTTGGCTTTCTCAGATCTGTTACAACAGTTTCCATCTATCAGTCTACTTTCCAGCTTCAAAATTTTGCTACTATTTTCTCTTTTTCCATTTTCTCTACCCATGTGTGTGTGTGTGTGTGTGTGTGTGTATAATAGTTTTATAAGGATTTTTGGCAGGGGGAAAAATGAGGTGTGTTAGTTCAATGCTCCGTCTTTACCTGGAAGTCTCATGACCTTTTTAGATCTTGTGGGATCCTTCTTAATTCCATTGATCTGAACTTTAATCTCAGCTTTCTTTCTCTTTTTTATGCAATTTTTTTTTTGGTGAGGAAGATTGACCCCGAGCTGACATCTGTTGCCAATCTTCTTCTTTTTGCTGGGGAAGAATGTCCCTGAGCTAACATCTGTGCCCATCTTCCTCTATTTTTTTGCATATGGGATGCCGCCACAGCATGGCTTGATGAGTGGTGTACAGGTCTTCACCTGGAATTGAACCCGCGAACTCTGGGTCGCTGAAGCGTAGCACGTGAACTTAACCATTACACCCCCACCCAGCCCCTCAGCCTCCTTTCTCTGTAAGCTCCCGTCTCACTGAATTCTTTCCAGGATTCCCAGTGGTTTCCTGATATTGTCTTCTGAATCTTGTAACAGATCATTTTCAGAGACGAGCTCCTACTTTGAGTCAAATATTTCCATTTCTTTACACTGCAGTATTTTTTCATGAGTCTCATTTGTGTTTATAGTATCTTCACTCATTCTAGAACAAGGATGAATACACCCAGACTTGGTGTCTATCAACAGACAGGGTGAGTGAATTACCCTCTTTTGCCTGGTAGTGTGATGGCTGAACTCCCTTCTCAGAGCTCAAGCAGAAGGGAAATGGACGTGAAGAGCCTCTGGTCTAACTCTCAGTCTCTGTCAAAGTCTTGTTCTGTGTTCCACTGCTCCATCTAGGTGTAGCTTCCTCCATCACCTACTGCCTGGTTCTCTGGTACCAAATGGGCTGAGTGCTTGAAAAATGAGAGATTGTACTGCTACCATGATTTTTTATCTTTTTTAAAGATTGGCACCTGAGCTAACAACTGTTGCCAATCTTCTTTCTTTTTTTAATTTTTTTATTATTATTTTTTCCTGCTTCTTCTCCCCAAACCCTCCGAGTTGTGTATTCTAGTTGTAAGTGCCTCTGGTTGTGCTATGTGAGACGCCACTTCAGCATGGCCTGATGAGCAGTGCCATGTCAACGCCTAGGAATTGAACCAGTGAAACCCAGGGCCGCCAAAGCAGAGCACATGAACTCAACCACTCGGCCATGGGGCCGGCCCCAGCTACCTTGATTTTTATCTGCCTATTTTTCTCCTGTACACTTTACTTATAGAGATTTTAAGACCCTCCCCTCCCTGTCCTGCTGCTTCTCCTCCCACGTCCTGTCCACTCTTACCTCACAAATGCAGTTGATCACAGGAGCCTTCACTCTCAACCTGGATGTACAAGGATGACGGCAGGGAGGACGCACAGGATTCTGTTCATTTCACCAGAGTAGCACCATGAGCTAAGAGGGGAGCGGATACCTGGCTTTCCTAATTGGAACAGGTGTTGGCCCATGGAAACCATCTTTCTCTTTATAAGATTGTTTCTATGAAACCTGAGTAGAGATTTCTCTTCCAGCTCCTACTTCCTTGTAATTTGCATCATTTTTTTCTAGATTCTGGCGTGAGTTTTCTTGCCCATCTTAATTTTGGATCAGAAATTTGAGTTTTTATTTTTTTCTGGGCCTTCATGAAAGACTTGCCCTACTTCATATTGGCTTGATCCAGAGGCTCACTCCGTCCTGGGCACAGGATGACAACACACCTCAGGGCAGGTGTCTTCTCACAACCACATCTGAAGGCAGGCAAGGCAGTTTCTCCCTGAGCATCTCTTTGCATCAGAGAGGAAAACCTTTCCCAACAGCTTCCCAGCATCCTTCTCTTTGTGTTCCATTGACCATGCTCAGGTCACATGTCCAAGGAGGTCTGAGGGAGCTAACACCCAGCATTTTCAGACCCTTGCGTGTGCACATGTGATGGTGGAGGGGGTGTTTGCAGCAAGGAAGAAGGCGACAAGGAATGGCTGTTACTAAAGCAACAAACAGTGCTTCTCCCTGCCCGTGCAATCGCAACTGTATTCTCCACAAGTAAGTTGTGGATACTGACTAGCACAAATCAAAGTCCTCTTTATGTGAGAAAGATGTGTACAGATTCCATACCTGGGATAATCCTTCTTTTCTTGAGCAAGATCAATGCAGACAGTGTCAATCATACAAAAAATCAGTTTTGTTTCTGGTCTTGTGCCAGCTTCCAAGAAGCTCCAAGACAAATTTACGGCACACCACTGGAAAGCATTATTTCTCATGGTTTATATTCTCTGAACTTATTTCATTTCCAGTTGTATTTGAACTTCCCCTACCCTTAATTTCCCCCAGCCCCTTCTAATGTAATCCTGTTTTATTTCATTTTGACCTGATGTATGTATTTTTGCAAGTATTCTTCCATCTTAGATCTTTTTGGAATAAGGCCAAATCTAAATAACAATTAATTAACTACTGATGCTTTTATAGCCTGATATTAAATTATATTTGAGAATTGGGACTGCATCTTGCTGATCTTTCTATCTCCTATGTTTCATTGTAAGTGGTAGCACCCAATAAATGTTTGTGGAACTGAATTGATGCATCCCCAGGGCCACCTGAGTCCACCAGTCCTCCAAATGTGGCCTGCCTTTTATTTCCTAAGGGACCTTAGGATTATAGGTATCAACCTGTTGATCTTATACGTAGGGACAGACAACTGGAAACAAGTCGTCTCATCCATGTGGCTCAATGTGTGAATTTCTGGCCCAGCCTAAGATTATGATATCAGATAAATGCTTAGAAGTATTGATCTGATTTGACTAAATAGTGGCTTAGCCAAGCCAGCACACAGCTGCCAGAGTCACACTGGGCCGCAACAGCTGGAGACAGGCATAGGACACTAGAAATTATTCTGTTGCAGCCCCTCCAAACCATGCTTGACATGCTATTTATCTTCTCCCACTGAAACTCTCTCTTTCCAAATAAATGGGGGTGGGCTCTAGCTTGGGGGTTGTTTACCTTCTGCTGAACAAACAAGCTTGAATTAGGAATTAGAATCAGGGAGTCTACAGTGATGAACGTGCTTACCCCGGCATTACTCAGAAAATGGGAAAAATAAATTAGATTACTACTTGGGAGGACTCATTGGTTTGGAGAGCAGCAAGGACGTAACTGCAGGTCTAAAGCAGCACAGCCGCGGGTTTTCTTCCAGCAAGCTGGGACCTACCTCGGGGCACAGGCAGAAAGCGGGTCCCTCGGACGGCCTGGGGTGTGCAGCCAGCCCGCAGAGACAGAGAGGGCGGGAGAGGACCTGTGACTTGTCCTCCCATGACATGGTGATCCACATTTCCATGGGGCCCGCATCTTGTTTAACACGTTTACGGTCTCGGAGAGCCTCGGGCCGCATCTTCCCGTTCCACTGGATGTGTTAAGAGCGGTGTCATGAGAGAGCCTGTGAAGTGAAGGGAAGGATTTTTACTTCTTAGGCGGAATAAACAGGATGCTTTACTCCGTCAACAGCTGTCCTTGGTGTGGTATATTCTCGTGGAATAACACACAACAACATAGTGCAGTTTGCTTGAAATTCTAATTAAAATGAGGTACTTGTCTCCTGCCTCAGCCAAATGAAATTATGGAACAAGACTTCCAAGCAGCAAGGACTCGTCTCAACAGCGCGGCTAACCTGAAAAACAGCAGTTGCTCAGCAACCAAGTCAGTTTTCAGGATCCTGGGGCTTGGGGTGACTAGTGGTCCCAGCTACAAGCACATGTGTGTGAGTGTGTGTGTGTGTGCATGATTGTGCACACAGAATGGAAAGCTAAGCCCTCTAAATAACGTTCACGTAGCAGCAATAGAGCACGTATTAATGTTGACACACAATACCATACACTAGAAGCTTCTGATAAGGCCAGCCTCCGGTTACATGGCACAGGCTGACCTTTTAGGTAAAACCACCTTATAATTAGGCCCATTTGTTACTTCAGAAATGACTGCTCTGGTTGAGGCCCAAAGTCTACCACTTGCATGTTGCCTCATTGGTAGAATCTCAAAGTGTTAATAAGGAATGGCATTCCACGTCTTCAGTTAGTTCTCTGTGGACCTAGGCATTTTTAAAATCAGATTCTCTAAGAAACTAAAAGAGAGAATGCAGGAATCCCTGGTCACTCAGACCAGAACAAATTTTTTACGGACATCGTACAAATATCTTACGATACAGTTTACCAAAAATAATAGGATCTGATATTATGAGAATTTTCTAAATGCCAAACACTGTGTATATTATCCATTCCTTCTCGAAGAATCCCCTGACATACCATTATCCCTCCTACTTAACAAATGAGGAAGAGCATTCAGAAAGGGTAAGTAACCTGCTGAAGGTCACGCAGGTAATAAGCGGCAGATCCAGGACTTGAATTCAGGCTGCCTATTCCAGACCCCGGCCGCTTTGGTACAAATACCAGTAGCCAACATTTCTAGAACAGTTCTCTGGTGTAGGGCACTAAGTGCTCATTTTTGAGACTCACATCTTCACCTTGACCTTATGAGGTGGGTACTGAAATTAACCTCATTTTCGTTGGTGAGATGAATGAAGCACACAGAGGCCGCGTCACCCACCTGGTAGATGGCGAAAGGGAGTGGGGACAGGACTGTGTTTTAGCTGAGATGCTCTCCTCCTCTCTCCACCACGCCATTCCCAGCGTCTAGCAGGCTTCAAAACACCCCTGCCAAACGGCTGCTGGGGCTGCATTCTCTTGGTTTTGAATTATGCCTTTCCTTTTAAAACCAGGAAAAGCCGTTTTTTAAATAAAGGGGCTTCCCCTAAGTATCCCTTTATATTTGCCTCTGCTTCTGTCTTGTGGATGGCAGCTGGCAGCTAAAAGGAAGAAGTGAATAGGTGAGATAAGGCTTGGGGCCCTGGGGATATTACTGGACATGGAGATTTGGGAACCATTCCCATTTATAAGCTCCAAACGATTTCTTGGCAACAAATGTGGTCCTGCCTTGGCTAATATATTACTCAGGCTGATCTGGCAGATATTTCCACGTATATCTGAGTGATTGGTGCATGCATAGGTTTGTTACAACAGCTGAAAGCTAGGAAATCAAATGAGATAATTTAAAAATAAGTGTTCTCTTAGAAGGAACCTCAAAATATGAAGGGCAACTGGTGCCAGCAGCCACACCATAACACAAAGCCGAGAAGCTGAGGAAGAGATGAGTGTGCACATGGACCTGGCCAAGGAGGTGGGACAGGGAAAGACAACTTTCTTAGGTGGGCCAGGATGATAAGTCAGACTGGGCATCTACATCGGTGGGTGCTCAGGGAATGCCGGTTAATCTTAACGTTAACCTGGGAACATATAACTAGCAAAGCATAACTCCTTGCATCAACCTCCAAGTCGTATAAACTTTGCAGAGGTAATCCAGGAACGCTGTCTGTGCTGACTTGACTTCCTGAGACTGAATTGCAGATGTCCATCAAAGGTGGAAGAAGCAAATGCACTTAGCGGCTTTTCATGTTTTTAAAACGAAGAAGATAGAAACACACAAAATTCAAAACCCACAAATGTGGCTCCTATGTACACAGTCACCTGAATTTTGTTGTCCTTTGGATGTTGCTTCTCTTCTGGAAACTGCTGGTTACAGTACTTCTCTCTCAAGTTGTGGAATTCAGGTCATGTCTGCGGTCATTACTAATAGCTGTGGGCTATCGGGCACCTACTATGCGCCCAGTGCTTTGTAGACGTTATCACGTTTATCCTCTAACAGCCCTCGAGGACTGGGAGCATCACGCTCCTTGTAGCTGCACGGAAACCGAAGCCTCGTGAGTTTAGTGACTTGCCATGGGAGGGAAGTGTCCGCACTGACTGAGTTGTAAACTCAGATCTGTTTATGGCCCAAGGACTGAGCCTACCGTCTCTAAGAGAGTACCTTTGGGGAGTACACCATGAACCTGCAAAAATAGCAATATAATCAGGGAGCTCTTTCGGAAAGCAAGTGGCCATGGTTATTAAAATTGTAAAAGCAATTCTACTCTGGGTGTGCAGCCTAGGGTGCACCTGCACATGGGTGCCAGAATGTTAGATGGCGTTTGAAATTAGAAAATAAATAAAATAAAACCATAAATAATTTCAATAGAATAATATGTAAGTAAACTATGATTCATCCTGAATATGGAACATTAGGCAGCTGTTACAGAGAATAAGGTGGTGCTGTATGTACAGATATAGGAAAAAATCTTCATGCGCGGTGTGATCCCAGTTATGTTCTTTAAAGGACATACGTGTCTATCACACACACACGTGTGAACATGTGTGTTACACACACATATGTACCTACATGTGTATTCTATATACACACACATTTGTGTATGTACGTCATAAAGTTGTAGGAACAGAACAGGAAGGAAGCATCTGCTTTCCTGGAAAGGATGTAGATGGGGAATGAAGGGCAACTTCCAAATTTCTCTCTGTAAATTTATATAAACGTCTGAATCTTTCATAGTGAGAAAGGACTCATTATTTACTTCTATATAAAAAAAAGAAAACAAATGGACACTTTAGCAACTACAGTCACCTGGCAAAAGCGTATTTGTGTTTTCATAAACCCTTAAGCTTTGTCAGTGTGCAAGATATTTTCTCTTTTAGGATTTTGTTTGTTAAATCCTTTCAACCCTCCCCTTCCCCAACCTTTAAGCAATTTCTGCAATTTAAGTGTATTCCAGCAATGGATAATTAATAATAATTTTGCATAAGAGTCTTGGTTTTGTTCTGTGACATTTGACAACGTAGGAACAACAACTTCCACAAAGAATAACAAAAATCAGCCAGTTTAGGTCCCCTGTTCAATAATCCCACAAAGGAAATGTGGCATTTGGGAACGGCATATTGATGACTCCGGCGGCCCCCAGCCCAGCCAAGAGCAAGTGGGGACTCACGGACCTACGTTGGGAGACTTTAGCGTAAGAGCACTGGAAAGTCGCCAGAGGCTCTAAAGCATCCTGCCTGTCTTCTGGGAAGCGCCCCAAACAACTGATCCCAGATCTGTCTATAGTGTTGCACAAGCGATAACTCGAATTGCTTAAAAGGCAGCTGAAGTGATCAGGCAGCAGCCCGGGCCGCGGTCTCATTATTTTGATGGCGCAAACGGCCTTTACCAGCGCCCTGTCACTGTCGGGTTTGTCTCTGGAGCATCACATGACGATGGCTATTAGTTTGCATTTTTAAAAACATGTCTGGCTATCTGACAAGGTTTATATACAAATTAAAATAACAACCAGAATTCAGGCTAGTGGCTTGTCCCGCAATTGTCCAGGGCGATATTATAACCTATGACATTTCCCCCATTACTTCCTAAAGCTATGGAAAAAAATGTCTTATAATAAGTCCTTTTGCTTTTAAGGTATCACATCCTTAAACAAACAAATAGAATGTGCCATTTCAGATACATTTCCACAATACTTAGGTTTTTACCTAAGGGATAAAGATTTATGTATGAAAATATCTCTCTCGACAATTCTAACACATCATGCTTATTACCCCCTAAATTTGGCTTTTGTTTGGTTTGCTAATTATATTTCCTCCTAATCTGCAATTATCAATGTGCCCATCCTGTTTTACTTTATCCTATTATCTATGTAAGCATCATCTATTTAAGATTATTATCTCATATAGAGCCACCATCGGCAATATTTTTACATTGCATGCCAGAGGGAGAATGTTTGAGGAAGGAAGAGGGAGAGGACAGAGGCAGTAGAAAGGGCCGTGGTTACAGTGGTTGTAAGAGATGACTACATAGACATGACCTCCCTTTTCTCCTGCTGGTCCAGGAGAAGTGGTGCCAGACCACATACAGAAGTGAAGACCTAGGAAGACATGTGGCGGATCGTCGAGCTTGTGGGGACAAACCAGCATCATGAACCAGTGTGCAAGGCAGGACATCCTCAATGCCCCCTTGGGTACAGCTGCTGCCAGCTGTCCACGAGGCCAGGGCGCTGTCTCTCTCTTCTATTTGTGCAGTGTTCGATGGCATGTCATGCACCAGAGGTTTGTTAAAATATATATGATGATAGTAAACACAGATTAAACTAAAGTGCCGCGAAGCCAAGCCTATTAACTCACCTTGAGTTCCTTGCCCTGTTGGAGAAGCGAGGCAGAACAAATGGGCCTACAAGCTTCAAGCCAAAAGCCCCCAGTGGGAAGTCGCTGGATCAGCGTGAGTGGGGGAATTAACTACACACTCCCGTTAATGTTCATCAGAATTGAACACTGCTAATTTACAGCACTTCAGGGCCCCTTAGAGTCTTTCCAATTACGCTAGTGGGAAGGTGACTGGCCCATCCATGGTCCCCATGGCGAGACTGCAGAAGCAGAACTTAGCAGCAGGGTCCTGGGGTTCCCGCACACCCCTCCTATGAAGCCACATTGTTTACTCCATTCTCCCAGTCTAAGACCCTGCACTTAGCATCCTCCGACGGAGATGCAGAGTGGTCACACAGCCAACTCTGGGAGTGGAGTGTGTGTGGCCTTATATTTCTAGTTAAAAAGCAATAAATCTTAAGTCAGGTAATGAATTCCATTTTGAGTAATCTCATTACGGACATCTATTCAAAGAGTCCATATAGCACAAGCAGAATGACTGGAAAACCTAGTATAATGTGCTGGCTTTTTTCCCTGTGCCAAATTAACAGTGAAGGCCTTTAAAAGGATGCTTCATTTAGGCTCTCTTATTATCAGAAATATTATAGGAGCTGGAATCAGGGCCTAAGTGCAGTGGCACTGCTGAGGCATCTCCTGCTGTTAGATCGATGGCTGGCCGGAGTCCACCGCTGCAGGAGCTCCAGGCAAGGCAGCTTCCACCCGAGGCCCCAGCGCATTGGTCTCTGCTGGAGGCTAGAAGAAGGAGGAATGGATGGGGAAGAAAGACTGGGAAGTTTAAGTGGCAAATGAATTTTCTGTAATTGTCTTGCAGGATCAAATAAGCTGTCTCATGCAGAACCTGTTTTATTTAATCCATCTTACATACAATTATCAAATTATTCTTTCTGGAACCCTAATGAGTTATGTCACCACTCTACAACCTTCAGCTGCTCCCCGTTACTATCTTAAAAGGTTTAGTTTTCTCATTCTGAAATTCAAAGTGCCTCTCAAACTTTACACACTATCCCCTGAGGATCTCGTGCAACTACGGTTCTGATTCATTCACCAGCCACAGGGGAGGCCTGAGAGTCGGCGTTTGAAATAAGCTTCCAGGAGATGCCCACGCAGCTAGTCTATGGACCACACTTGGAGAAGCAAGGCTCTAAAATGTTGGTTCTCAAACTTTGACTTGCACTAGAATCACCAGAAGGGTTTGTTAAAACAGATTCTGGGCCCCACTCCCAGAGTTTCTGACTCAGCAGGTCTGGGGTGGGGCCTGAGACTGTGCATTTCTCACAAGGTCGCAGGTGAAGCTGATGCTGGTAGTCCGGGGCCCACCCTCTGAGAAGCCCTGCTCTAGAGAAATGGTTTTCAGACCTGACTGCACATACACATCATCTAAGGAAAAATAGGGAGATTTTCAAACATACCTATTCCCAGCTCTGCCCCCAGACTGACGACATCAGAATCTCTGGGAATGGGGCCCCAGCATCAAAATCTTCCTTAACTCAAGTGATTTTTCATATGAATCGAGAATCACTGCTCTAAAACATGGTTTCCAGCATAAAGTCCCATACAGTGCCCAGATATGAAAAGAGGACTCTGTGCTCACCCCCAAATTTGGTTTTTGTGCTATTATATTTCAGAACTTTGGTTTAAACTGGTTTTTCTCCCTGAAAGAACCTTCTATATCCACTGTCAAAACTCCCTCAGTCTGTGACGGTTTATCTCAAACACCGTCTCTTTCCCGAAGCCTTCCGCTAGGCCCCGGCCAGCCGGCTGACAGCGATCTTTCCTGGAGCTTCCTGAGGACGTTGCTAATTCCAGCCACAACTGAGCCTCACGGACTCGCCTCGTCCCTCCTGCGCGCCCCGCAGCCCTCCCGCAGCCTCCCTGTAAACCTGCGCGGGCGCCGGGGTTAACTGTGAGCCGCTGGCCCTCCCCCCAAGCCCACAAACGCTGTGCGGGAGGGAGCCATGTCTAGTTGACCCTGCTCGTCCCCCCCAAAGCTTTGGGGGCACTGTCCTCCCCTCGAAGTCCCTCACTAGTCTCTATCGAGTTGTTGTGCGTTTGTGTCTCTGCAGTTCCTGACACACCTGCTCTCTCACAATACAGTTACTTGTGTACTTGTCTTAACCTTCCCTCCTAGTGTAACCTTGAGGGCAGGGACTGTGCCACACACAGCTTTATATCCACCCCCCATACACACACACAAACACACATGTAGATACACACACATATGTAAATGCACACACTCGCACATGCACATGGAAATGTACACACGTGCGTGCGTATTAAATATACACGTAGGCGCAGTCTGCATATGCACACACACACGTGAATACACACACGCATGTGCGCGCATACACACATACATGCATACACATGTACGCACTTGTGCGCGCACACTCCTCTTTAGGTTCTTGCTCCTTAAAAAGTGGTCCGTGGACTGGCAGCACTGGCATCACCTGCCGCTCCCTAGAAATGCAGACCCCCCAGGCCCCGCCCAGCCCTGCGGAGTCAGAATCTGCGGTTTAACGAGATCCGCAGGTGACGTGTGGACATTAAAGTTTGAGAAGCACTGCCTTAGGAGGTAAAAAGTAAAACAGCTAAGAGAATGGGTTCTGGACTGAACTCCTAGGCTCGGGGTCTTGAGTGAGTTACGCAACCCTCCACACCACAGTGTCCCCAGCTGTCAGATGAGAACAGGCTTCACCTCGTAGAGACGTGGGGGCATACATAACGTAAGCTAAATAACTAAACAACGTCCTGTGAGGGTAACGCGCAGAACATTACAATTCCTCAATGATACAGGATGAACCATCATTACTCAGTTAAAACCGGTTAATTTTAATTGAGTTTGAACTGACACCCAGAACAGACAAGAACATGAAACAATTCTGCGTGGGTTTCAGACACAAGAAATGTAGAAGGAAATAAATAAAAATGTTAAAACCCCTTCGGCAAGTGTTAAGCTGCCTGTCCAACCATGGCTGTGCCGAACAGGGATCAACCCGGCGGCTGGAGCCTCTGAAACGGCCACCCCGCCTTTCCGCCGCGTCCCCAGGTTTGCCCTCGCGCGGTTCTTCCAGCTCCAGCTAAGCAACTTCCTCCGGCGGTTGGGATGCTCAGACCCGGACGCCTGTCGCCTCCGGATACCTCCGCGGCCCCCAAACGCAGCCGGCTCGGCCGAAACGTGTGCGCACACTGCCCCCTAGGGGACAGGCTCTGTCATGACCCTCACACCCCAGGAAAGGCCAAAGCGTTGGTGTGTGGAGTTGGCTCAGAGGCAAAGGACTGCATGCTTGGCTGTGACGCTCTGCAGCTTTGGAATTCCTACGGGTCCACTCTGAGCGTTAAGGAATAGCAAGCTGCGTCAGTGTGGGGGCCTCACTAGAATTTGCAAGACAATTGGATATGCATGACCTGGCTTTGATTCCCTCAAATGTTAGGAATGAAGGCACTGACGGTGATGAGAGTCTGGAATGACAGCCCACATTGGGAGTGAAATGTCAGCTACACTGTGTTTACGGCTATGAACATTTTTACCCAAGACTTAAGATGTTGGGAGAACGATAGGGTAAAGTGAGCAAGCGATGAAACGCATTCGACGAGTAATTCTTGAGAGCCTACCATCCACCAGGCCATGTTCCAGGAGCTTCTGAACAAGAGACATGAGGATCCTTGCTCTCAGGGAGCCGAAATTCTAATCAACATTGCCGCATCCTCTCAGTCTCCCCGGCTTCCGTGAGCTTCCCTCAGCTCCAGAGGCGCTGACTTGCCTTGGAATGGAAGATGAGGGTGGTGTGCTCGGTCCCTCCAGAGGCAGCTCGCAGACCTCCTGTCTCTTCCTTATGGGCTAACAGGGTGTTGTCTTCTGTCTTTTCTTTTGCCGTCTTCTTGTCCATTGTGGGGTTTTGGGGTGTGTGCGTATATAAGATTTGGGGGGGGTGCTCCCACACGTGACGGTATCTGATCCTGGTCTTGGACTTGGAGTCAGAGAGAGCAGAACTATGAGGCTCCTAAAGGATAGAAGGTTTTACCAGCTCACTGCCGTGAGACGCTCGGCAGAATCAAACCGACTTCTGGTGACATAAGGCCGCAAAAGTCACCAGGGGCTTCAGTTCAAAGGCTTCATTTGAACCCACAGTGTATTTTTTCCCCTTAAACTATTGTCACTGTGCCCATTCTGTGGCCTACCTCCTGATAGTTCATAATCCCTTCCCCATCACCACTTTGGAGACGCGCTAGCCGAGCGAGCCCCCTTTGCTGGTGGTGTGCCGTGGAGGTGGCTGGGGGGCCGGGCTCACAGTGACCACTGCCCTCTTCCCTGGGGCGCATCCTGAGATTGTGCTCAAGCAGACGAGAGGTCCAAGGGGACTGCCAGCCCACAGGGCCTCACGTCTGCCCACGCCTGATGCTACTGCAGCTTCCTTCTCCTTCCTCCAGGGCCCTCTGGCTCTGGGACTGAGGAATCGCAGAGAAAGCACATCTTCTACCTCAGTGCTCAGTTCAATTTCAGTTACTGAGCTTGCCAGCCCTTCCCATCAACCAACCACCCCGGATCCGTTAATGGCACACTGCGTGTCCTGCGGTGTCCCGGCCTCACCTGTCCTTTTCTCAGCAGGATCTCCAGCACAGGAAGGTGCCCACACACAGTAAGGCCCTCGGTAAGGAAATCTGACAGGTACGTTGTTGGGGCACCACTGTTCATTTCTTATTTTAAATCATCTTCATACCAACACCCATTTCACAGTGGAGAAGCATGAGGCTTACAGAGCCTCAGTGAATTTCTCAACATCATGCAGCTATACTAGTGAACACTGAATTTAATCCTTTCAAAGCCTTTGTCCAAGGTCCCTATTTGAGACCCCCTTGCCTCCTTGTTTGGGAAGTTCAGTTATTAAGGAATCTTCCGGTAACGTAGGAGTTAATGGCTGAATCAAGAATTCTTATTTCTCCCATCCTTCCCCCTGGGGCTGGGCTTCAGGCATTTCTTCCCAGCTCTGCTTCTAGGCCGCTCCAGCCCATCAGGAGCCCCCTCGCCTCCTCGAAGGTGAATGTGTGTATAAGGCACTTTCAGCCGCGGCTTCTTGGCACAGACAGAACATCAGCTCCGCCGCAGACGCCGCCTGAGGGAACAGCGCTGCTACCAAACCCTCCCCGTGCTTGTCAATGGTTTCCTAATGGACGGCTTCCGTGAGACTCTGTCCTCCAGGTCAGCCGCTGCACGTCCACTCGAGGCTGCTGGAGGCCACGCTCCTGCGCCTTCTTCCCTGCTCCGGAGACGGACACTGGGACTGCGTGAGCCTGGAGGAAGTCGGCCAGACAGGAAGTAAACGCACTTGGGTGCGTGTGCCTGGGGACAGCTTAGGAAGTCCATTTGTCCTCTGGGGAGACGCTCGTGGCCAGCGAGTCTTCGCCCCCTCACTGGTGGGGAAGGCAGGTGGGGATTGATTTCAAGATGCACTTTAAGCTAAGTGGACAGGTATGGCATGGCTCTGCGAGGCCACTTTGACAAGGCCTAGAGGTGATATAAGACGAGCTTGGTCAGGATTTCCTGGGGCAAGGGCAGAGTCGATGAACCTTATTTTTAGACAGTATTGATATTTTTAGTGAAAGTCCAACAGCATCTCCATTTTGGGGGCTGAGGGGAGGAGGAAAGGGTGATTTCCTGAAGTGAGTCATTTCCTCTGCTGGTGAAGAGATTTAGCTGTGCTCCTCTGTCACAGGAAGTGCCTGCGATGGGAAACGCTGCTGACATAATGGGAGTTTACACTGCTGGTGTGTCAGAGAACACGGATTCCTTCCTGGACCCGCCGCCAGGTGAGTGGGGGATGTTTCCTGTTTTCAGCTCTAGGAGGACCTTTCAACGGCTCTGGAGAATAAATCACAAGGACCGCTGGGGAGAGCAGCCAGGGCCACACACACCGGGAAGTGATTTGGTGGCAAGAATTGTGGCCGTACCCTGGCAGTTCTGGGAACTGCTGAGTCATCATGCCCTCCATGAGACGTACATGGGAGCCAAATGGGTTTGGTTCCCATGTCATAAAGCAGTCCTTGCCTGAAACTTGCTTGTTAGCCAGAGATGCCCTCAGGGCCTGGATCTCACCCACGCCTAAATTCCTTTGGGGGTTCCCCAGATCTCACCTCTGAAGTCTCTTCTGAACCTGGTTCCTCCGCTCCACCTCTGAGATGTCAGTGACATCCATCAGCTCGCGGGCAGGTGGCAGACTCACAGCTCTCCCTGACAGTGATCTTTTCCCTGTGGCTCCTCCTCCGCATCGCTGATGGGCGCAGAGTTGGGAAGCGCAGAGCAGCTTTGTCCCTGATGCCCTTCTCCCTGGTCCATGGTAGCCATTGCTAATGAATCATGGCTGTCTAACTGCTCAGCCCACACATAGGGGACCACCCAGTCTTTGCTAACATTTTCCTTCAATCATAGCCAATCAGTTGGAACTGGCATTTGACATAAAGCCAACTTACCATCTTTGTGCTTGTGTCATCGTCTTCCTAAAATCTAAATGCCATTGTGTCTCTTCCCTGATGGGAGACTTCTTCTGTCTCCCTGGTACCTTCACGATGGATTGGGACTCCTTGGCAGGGTGCACAGGGCCTTTGCGGTGTCACCTCTACCTGACTGCAGCTTCATCTTCTCACCTCCCTCCGTCAACTTCCCCTGGCCCTATCCACAGGCCCCCAGAATCTTCTTGCTCTCCCAAGTACAGTTAGTTTTTGTGCGACTCCTGGCCTTGCATAGGGCATTCTTCTTTTCCAGATTTTCCTCTTCCCTCTCTCCATTCTGCAAACCCTCACTTGTTTTTCAAACCCTTAATATTCCTCTTCTGTTGTGTTTCCATGATTCTGCTCAGCAAGGCAGTGTCCCTTCTTCTGCTTTCACCTCTATTAAAGCTTTTGTTATTGTAATACGTCATGTCATATACATGATATACTATGTTGAGGTTATGATAATAGTTATAGGTATTATAATTATGGTCAGACATTTGATTGTTCACTCGACACGTTTGTTGACTGCCTCCTAGGTGTTGTGTTAGTAATAGGTAAATTAATAGACACTATAGATGTGTAATGAGATCGATTGACTGAATGAATACATGACATTTCCTTGCTATTTGAAGCTGCCTTTTGCCCCTGTGTCTCCAGGGTAGCTGCCTCTAAAGCTGGAAGGTGGTAAGCAGGACTTAAACCCTTCCCCAAGTTGTTTAGAAACTTGTGAAAATAAGTATTTTTAAAACTTATTTTTACAACTATCAACCCAGATAAATAATTTTTCATGAATGTATATGTGATTACATGGCTTTAGTCATGTCTTTTTCCCTCGCCTTTCCCTCCCCACCCCATCCTGTACATAGGCACCTCTGACGTCACCAGTCACCCCAGTTCACTGGAGACTGTCCCTGTTTTAGCAGTGAAAACCCCTCAGTCCCAGGCAAACCAGGATGCTTGGTCACCCTCCTTCTCTGTGCCCCTGTGTTCATTCCTTGAGTAATTAATTAAAAAAATTGAATGTGTACTCTTCCCATATTTTTCTCTATATTAATATAATATGGGTTCTATAATTGTCATTGTTTTATAAAGCGAGGTTATAGTCTATAAATATCATATCATATCATATATTATAACACCTCCTCATCCTGACCTGCCTGTGGAGAAAACCAAGACAACTGGTTTAGCTCTGGTTCCTTCCCTTTCTGGTTGCATAATGCTCTATGTTGTGAATATTCCTTAATATTTTGACTGTTCACTTACTGATGGCCATTTTTTTTGTTTCCAGTTTTTCCACTTTGAACAATGATGACACACACGCATAGCTTTGTGTATTGGTGCTTTTATTTCTATGAGACACATTTTCAAGGGTGGAATTGCTGATTTGAATAGCAAATGTAACTCCAATTTTTATAATTATTGCTAGATTGCTTTCCTAAACAGCTAGAACCCATCCCATTTCTGCGTCACGTGGAAGACCACCCGTTCCATTGCCTCCCCACTGGCCTCCATCCTGAGTGTGAGAATTCTTACTGATTTGTTCCTCTGATGGCTATAAAATGGCATCTTGTCGTTACTTTAATTTGCATTTCCCGGTCTAGTAATGAATTTGAGCATTTAAAACAATGCATTTGGCCATTTAGATGTGCTTTTAAGAGATTTGTCTATTTGTGTCTTTTACCTACTTTTCTATTGGATCGTTTGACTTATTCTTGACAATTTTAAGAGGATTTTGTATGTTATAGATATCAACTCGTTTAAATCTGGTACAGACATTTTTTACAGCTCTGACATTTGCCTGTGATTTTATTTATTGGATCTTTTGCCATACAAATACTCTTGATTTTTATATATTTAAATATACCTGTCCTTTCTCATCTAGCCTCTGAATTCCTAGTCTTGGTTAGGAAGTTTCCTCAACTCATACATTATATATGAAGTATCTTCTATTACTCAAAATATTTTTTGTTTTATTTTTTGCATTGAAATCCACCATTTTTATCTTGTGTAGTTTGACCCATGGCTGCATCTTCTCTGGTCTCTGATCTGGTTGATCCAAGTGGTGTTAGACCTACCCCACTCACTGGGAGCCGCATCATTGTGAGATGTCCTCCCAGGTGTCCTGAGCCCCAGGTGAGTCTCTGTGCCTGAGCTGCCTCCCTCATTTGCCCATCCCCACACACCTTCCATTCAGCCTCAAACCCAAAGGCTAATATCCATCAAGCTCACTCAATGGTGCAAATAACTCTCCTTCAGTTGTTAGATCACCTTCATGCCAACATGACCACAGTATTTTAGGAACACAAACTGAGGTGTAATATTGACTTTTGGCTTTTGGGCACTTAGCTTCTATCTCCCCCCAACCCGCCCTTTTAAAACAGTATCCTGATTTTCCACTGGGAAATGGCTCCTTTAGCCGCTCTCAGTCACATGCTTCCTCGTGCAGTTGTCTCCGTCCCCAGAGCCCAGGGTGGAACAAGGGGCACATTCCTAAGCACATTTTGTTACTCTGGCCATTAGGATGGCTCAAGGAAGGACCCCAGTCACAGCCAGTGAGATACGGGAGGATATCGTGCCAGGGATTCTAGGAAAGAGAGGTTTTTACCTTCTCTATTCTCTGCTGTCAGACACAGAGTATGATACAGTACTGGGATGTGCTTGCAGCTACCCTGGCACCTACCAGCCTGGTCACAGAGCCAAAGAAGAGGAGCCAGGAAATGCACGGTGAGAAACTGGGTCCTGATCCCATTGTCTGAGTGCTGGATCAAGCTGCGTAGAAGTGGATCCCTTCAACTGTTCAATTACATGGACTAGCAAATTTCCCTTATTTAAAAAACGCACTTTAGATCAGTTGTCCACCTCTTGTAACTAAGAGTTTTGATACGGAAGACCTTTCTTCTCAGCTGTGGTGACTCAATGGGCTTCTTAAGGAATTCTCCATATCATGTCCCGAGTTATCATGCATGGGGGCAGGGGTCTCCACTTGAATATAAGCCACATCCATTGCAGGGACTGAAATAATCCAGGCATATCCGTGAACTGCCGTGAGTGTTTGCACAAGGGCCGAGTTGCATCTCAGGAGAGATGTCCTCCTGAGGGATGAGGAAGCTGGGCATCCAAGCTTGGCCTAGGTAGGGTGGGGGCGATCCTGGCAATGGCATGGGGTTGTCCCTAGTTCCCCATGTTGGAGTCTTCAGACAGAGGGAACTGTGTGTGAAGACAGGAAGAATTCCTCACTACAAATTCTGTAAGACCCCACAGTGTGTTTGGTACCCCCTATAGCCCATGACACAGTCATGGTGACCAATCCTGACACTTCCAAGGTTTGAGAACACTAGAGTGCTCGAAGGGACAAGGGGAAGTAGCCGCAGAGGAGATGGGAGATTGCGGGGGCCGCACTGTCTTTCGGGAATCAGGAGTGCTCAGTGGGCAGGTGGGCCTGGCTGGAACAGCAGAGCTCAACAAAACTGGCTGTGCTTCCCATAGACACAGCATCACCCAGCAGACCCAAGGCTGCCTGGCAGTGGGAGGCTGGAGTGGACAGGAGGAAAAAGCAGGGGATGCCATATGAAAGCAGGCTGCATTTCTCCCTTGAGCACATGAAATACCTCCTGCAGACCCCACGAAAAACTCTGGCTGGGGACGGGGTGGTGAATGTGGAGGGACCTGAAGTCTTGCATTGGTAGATGAGAACAAGACCTTGCAAAATAAGTTAGTGCCATAAATGACCTATAATAGCAGGTCAAACCACGCTGGGATTCTGTTCTCCTAACTGCTGGGGGCACCATGCCTGTTTCTCTCTTGGCTTGCCTTCCCCAGCCTCATTCTCCTTCTAAAACCCTCCCCTCCCCGTAAGAACCTCTCCCCCAGCGTCTGCTAGGCAAAGTCAAGCCTGCCCTCTCTACTCCCGTCGCATCTTTTGAGTGCTCCTGTTCTAAATGCTTTCCATGCTTTCTGTAAGTTGCTGACATGTGTCTCCTCCACTATACTCTGAACAATTTGTGCTGATATTGTGTTTTCTCTGAACTGAGCACCATATAAATGTTTGTTGAATTACCAACTGGATTAAAAAATATATGTGTATGAAAAATTCTCTAGGTCTGTTTTTGAGGTAGAAAATATTGAGAGCCAGTTCTGGTTGAACCACCACCCCATTTCATTTGTAGGATTTTTGCGGGTCCAATACTGAACATTTCTTGTTTCTGCTTCACCAGAAAATCACAGTCTCTCTTGTTATTTTTCTAGACAAGAGGGGATGTGGCTAGAAATTGAGGGCATCTGACTAAGTTTTTTGATTTAGTGACCTTAATCTTCAATGCCAGAATTAATCTTTCTTTTGTGAGGATCATTTAGCTGAGAAAGAGTTAATACTCACACGACTTTGAGAACAAATTGCCTCATTCAGGAAGAAAAAAAACATTCTCCTAGAAAAGTGGATGTCAGTGGATTGTTCCCCTTCAGATCCATGGATTAGTGTGTGTGGGGAGGGCATCCAAGTGGAAAAAATGCAATATCAATGCATTTGAGGGCAGCGTCGCCCTTTCACACCACCTCAATTACGGATCTCTATCACGAGCATCAGGTGACGCGTGTCTTGCTGTCTGCTTCACCTAAGCCTGCTACGGAATGTTTTTTATTAAATATTTGAGAGCTCTTTAGAATTAGGATACACTTGCATCAGCGTTGACTGAATCAGCTCTCTCATTTTTCTCTTTCACCCGAACACTGGCAATTCAAGATTTCTTTAAGATGAGGAAGACCTTAAAATATTATCCCTTACTTTACGGCCTTATCGTACGTAAAAAGTAAATTTTATGTGGTGAAGATAAATGAGCTTGTAAACTATATAAACATGTACTTTTCCTTTAAAAAAAGATTCACAATTTATGATGTGCATTGAAAAAGATAAATATTAGGCTTAGTGAGCCAAAGTGCAGTTACTGAATATTAAAAGAAAAAGGACCTTTGAGGTATGAGTGCTCATTTCCCCTTGATCATTTAAATACCCCTGGATGCCTTGTAGAGAACTTCTAAATGCATTCTTCATTACTAATGACATTTTCATGAAAGCGGATATTTTTTATTTAACAGTCCATCTCTCTCTCCTGCATACTCTCCATCTTCCATCACAAAAGGCTGAGGACAAGTGTAAGTTTTCACAAAGTGACTAATAAAATAACAGGCCTGGTGGTTATTTCAAGACCTTGGATTTTTCTCTGAAGAGTATTCATCCAGAAGTCCTCAGAACACTGGCCAGAGGAAATGTCTGCTGGGAAGGAAATAGATGTGGGGGGACATTAACCCCTCCAGGAGAAGCCATAGCTATGGGGCTTTGGGCTCCTGAACATTTCAATCAGAGTAAGGGGCTTGGTGTCATCTCAGTGTTTGAAAGCCACAACCAGGTGGCAGGTATGACCCTGTGATGCCAGGCAACTGCTGGTCTTGAGACTTATGATGATGCAAGAACAAAATGGGGCTTCTCTATGGGGGCGGTGAAGGAGGGGCTCAGAGAACAAAGAAGAGGGCTCTGGCCAACATTGTGCTCTTGGATGCTCCCGAGGGCTGGGCAGGAAATGTGTCACTGGTTTTCTAAATAAAATGATTTTTCCAAAGATGCCTTTAACGTGCCAGCTGTTTGCATGTCCACATGTGAGTGGTTTCTCAGGTGCAGCGTCCTCTGAATCAGGGAGTTTCTCTGGTAAAACGCTTCAGTGGCCGTTGGACGTTGGCACCAGGAATGCTGCCAGCCTGGAGCTAGCGGCCGCCCCAATTTCACAGCAGGCACACTGCCTGGTGGAGGGAAGGATCAGACATAAATCTCACCAGTGAGATGAGAAGAAAGTGAAAATAAAGAGTGAGGAATCAAAAGGAGGTTGCAGAATGCATGGCAGATGTTGTTAGGTTTGTCTCGCAAAGCCCATGTGCCAAACACATGACTGATGACATTAGCGAGAGAGGTTAATCGTTCTGGACCGGGCTGCTTGGGCTTTTCCAAAGTAAGCACAGAACAAATGCTAAGGCTGCAGCAGGAATGGCCAAAGGAGGCAAGTGGGCTTTTCAGAAGAACTAGCATGGCGTTTGCTTACATAACATCAATGGTTGGGGCAAGTGGAACGTAAAAAGCAGTCAGTGGTCCTCGGGACAGTTGGGGAGAGAAAGGTCCTTTGCTTGCTGACTCCCTTGAAGGTGGCAGGTTTTGAGTGACAAGCAGGTTACTATGAATTCTGCAGGAGGCAACGATGTGCCTAGTTTACCTCATGAATATTTTGGCCTTAATTTATGCTGTGAGCAGTGGCTGAGCCCAGGTCCATTACGTGCCCACTGAAGATGATTTATGTGCGTTTCATGTACTTGGACTTTAATTATTCACATGATTATCAATAAAAAATAAGAGCAGAACAGTGTTGAATGCGAACAGGTTGGCAGGGGCAAAGTGCCGATGGTAGAGACTAAATTTAGGTAAGGAGGGGGGAACACCGCCTTTTTCTCCCCATCAGGTACGAGAACAAATTCATAAGCAGAATTTACACTTTTCCTCTCTTTTTCACAAACACACAAACTGCCAACCTGTTAATCAACTCCCTGACGGCAGACAAATGTCTCTGGGAAACATGTGCCAAATATCAAGTGTTATTGGCTGAAACTCAATAGGATGAAATGAGTTGACGCTGCCACCCTGCCCGGTGCGATGCCGTTGCTGATCAATGTGGGTAATCGGGCCTCCCCCTGAAGAGGAGCATGCTGAGCAGGGGTCACCGGGAGCTACGGCACATCTCAGTCACTGTCTAACTGTCTCATCAATGGAGTTTCCTTCCAACAAGCTGCCATGGTGTCTGACTATACGGGCCCCTCCCATTTCTTCCTGCGAGTGTTCCTTTGAAGGGTAAGACTGTCTCGTTTGGTACCCCTGACACTGGACATGGTGTGGACCTCACAGTTGAGTTGTAAGAACGCACAGCCTGGGAGGGGGCACAGGATGGCTCTCCCCAGGCGGGAGGGAAAGGGGGCACGACTATGCCAGCAGCTCCTGTGGAGGGGCTGTCCCCAGAGGCAGTATCCGTGTGAGCTCCTCTTGTCCTTCTCTATCTGAGCAACTGCCCAAGGACCAGCAGGAAGAGGAAAAGAGTTTTTTTCAAGAGTCCAGCCCTAGGAAAAGTTGAACGACTCTGAGGATAAGGTTGGAGATACTCAATGGTGTTTCCTTTGAGACTCAGACACTGGCTGCAACCACACATCTGACGGGGGGGTGGGGGTGTGGGGGGACTTTAGGGTCACTGCCACTGGTTCAGGATGGGGCCGCGGACGCCTGCCCGTGCCGGCTGCCTGCGGGATTCGGTGGGTTATGGAGCCCGGTGTGCCCACCACCTGCCGCCTTGTTGGTGTTAGATTCCACATTTGAGGGAGCAGGTTTTCCTTAGCTCCAAGATTTAATGGCAATTCTCATTATGGTTCTCCAACTACTAGCCAACTCCTGCTATGGCAAGACTTCTTTTCCTCTTTTCTTTTTTTTGGCCGGTATTTTGGAGATAGAATAAATTTTCCGTTAGCAAGGGGAAAGTCTGAAAATAACTGACAGTGGATTTTTCCGGAGTAGAAACCCAACGAAGTTATGGTAAAACTACACTGACACCTTAGGACCAGCCAGCGCCAGGACTCCAGGAAGCTGGCTCACCAGGGGAGGCAGGTTTGGGAAAAAGAAATGACAGGGACTGGGAAGGGGCTGGGACACCCTGCGGTGGGAGAGCAGCTTCCCTTCTGCGCAAAACCCAGGCCCACTGGGAACAGGCCCTGAAGTAGTGATGTGGTTTCTTAATCAACACTTTCCCAATTAGTCAACACTCAGCAAATTAAGGAGACATTGCAAGAGGAGGGGGGAGGGCTGAGCCTCCCAGGGCTCGTCTGGTGACTGGTCTTAGCCTAGCAAAGGGCAGGAGCCTGTTGTAATTCGAGCCGTTTTCCAGAACCCGGGTTGGGGTCCCTTTGGCGGTTTTCCCCGGCTGCTTTGTAAGCCATGTGATCCACCCCAGCTCTTCTTGTGCAACCCTTTGGGAACGGTTGGAACAGGATGATAGCCGTTCACCTGGGTCCCACCGAGCCAAGTGGTTGATTGGGAGCTCAGATGTCTGCCCAGGTTTGAAATTCTAGCTGGAAGCCCTTGGGTTTGTCAGACTATCAGGAAATATTCCAAGGCAAGACTTCAAAGTGAAATTCTCTGGACTTTCTTCTTGACGGTGGGCCAGAGGTGTGGCCAGAACAGCCAGCTGTGCCTTGAGAGTCCAGGATTTCCTCTGTCAGACCTGATGCTTAGTTCAAACACAAAGGAGAGTGAGAGGGCAGTACTGAGGTGTTTATATAAAAATACCTTTCCAGACTGTTGTTTTACGTTTGTATAATTGTACGGTAATTGTTTCCACTGTGGAAAGCATTTTCATTGCTTGTTTGATACTCAGAGTAACCTCATGATGTAAGCGATACAGGTATTTTGGGCTCCAGTTCACAGGTGAGCAAATTGAGACGGGATAATTACTCCATCTTCTCAAGCGCGAATAGCTTAAAAATGTGGAACTATAAATGAGGTGGGTTTTTTGCCTTAAATCCTGGTGTTTCCTCCTTTTTTATGCTACTTCAACATAAATTTTATAGTAAATTGACAAACAAGGGTCACTGGATGTAAGTATACATTTCACTATCTTATTTTTTTAAAAAACCGTTTTGAAAATGCCTTCTTAGTTCTTCAAACCAAGATACTCTGCAAGAGATTGTCTGGTCTTATCTCCTCCCTCCCCCAAGGGTTAGGCAGGGCCTTTAAATCATTCAAGACAGCTAAGAAAATATCCCATTTTTAAATACCCCAAGAGAAAGATTCCTCAACCCTCGTGGGTAATTTTCCTGATGTTTAACATTTCTCAGTGTCAGGAAATTCTTTCTTCTCTCCTAAATCCCTGATGCTGTAGCTTGAACCCTCTTCCTCCCGGCTGGTCTTCAGTGGAGATGCTGAACAGCTGGCTGTGTTCCTTGACTTAAGAGATTGGTCCAAAGAGGAGGAGAAGGCAGTTAAATTGCTCCTCCGGCTTTCCTTCCACAGATTCGGTAATCCCTGCTCCTTTCACTATTTCTCATAGGTCTCGTTTCCCAGCCTTTAATTGTCTCTCTGCCTTCTCCCACATAACTCAAAGTTTCTGTTGAGATATTGGGCTGGGGCAGAGAGAGACCTTGTTCCTGGAGTAGGGGTCCTGGAGAGGGGAGGAAACCAAGAACCTCATTAGCACTGGCCAGCACCCACTTCCATCCTAAATACTGATGATGCTCCTGTGCCTGGCACTCAGAAACCCCACATTCTCAAGGAATTGAATGGATATTAGTGAATTAAATGCTGAAACACCTTTGAAATAGCAACAGAATATTTGGCAAAAGCCTTCTTGGATGTCTGTATTTGTACCCAGTGTATCCACTTCTCTGGGCTGAGAAAATCTCTAAATCTATCTCAAAAGCCTGAAAATGACCCATGAAGCATTTTTCTGGAGTAGAAGAGTCCAGAACACTATTAGTTATTTAACATTTCACATGCTTCTTACATCCTTAATATAATTCAAAATGGGCCTACCAAGACACAGGCTTTCTTTAGCTCCATGGTTTTGCTCCTGTGCATTATATTTAGCCATTGACTTAGTAGGTAATTATTATAAGATTCATGTGGTGAATAGGACCAAGACATCAAGCAGCTTTCTATAAATGAACAAAAACTATGGGATAACTTTGAACTGGAGACCGTTTCATGTTCTTGCTGAATTCCTTGAGAAATAGCTACAGGTGTTCCTTGAACGAGGTCAGGGTGTCATGTGAAGAATGTAATGATGGGAATAAATCCTTTAAGGGTAGTTTGTAAGCACTCCATGCATCGGTTATACCTGGAGGGCTGGCTGGGTAGGTAACAGGTCTAGAAGTCGTTAACTCGATGATGGTGAACACCCACTTGGTAATTATAGACGGGGATCAAGTTGGCACCTGCCAATGAGCTAAAGCCCGAAGGCCATTGCAGAGGGTTTGGGATAAGATAAGGGAAGAGGAGTAAGTGGGCTGCAGAAGGTCTGAGACCCCAGCGCAGAATGACCACAGCTGGCCTTGTCAGTAGGTGGTGATTTTCACCAAAATACTCCCCCCACACACATTTTGAACTTATTTATTTAGCCAAATATGGTTATGTTATTAAAAGCTTTTTGAAAAAGGGAAATCACGTGTGCCATATAGAATTTTCATTTTTATAATGAAAGGTGATCGATAAGGAAGATAAAGTGGAGGTTCAAAAAACATCTATTCACAAGGTCACCCAAGTGACCTTTCTCTATGCAGGAAACAATTACCTACTTTGTTTATCTTCATCCGTAGGACCAAATGACCCTCTTCAAACAGTGTCATCTCATTTCCACTGGCTCTTTGGTTCCTCCCAGGAGGCTTCAATGGAAGTAAAGCCCTGGGTTTCCATTAACAACTTGAAATCTCATTCTCCACCCTGGTTCCAAGACTAACTGTGGGGAACCAGTCTGAGAACCGATTCCTCTGGACTTCAGTTTCTTTATACTTGCTGCCGGGACCCTGGCCACCTCGTGTGAAGAGAGAGCAAGGCAGTTTCCAATCCAGAGTTGAGGATGGTCCTAGATATGGACATGGCCCACCTACTGTAGAGAATGAGATTGAGAGCAGAAAGCTTGCAGAGCCATGGAAGCAGAGTTGGAAGAGGGGGTCATCTGCTGCCCGTGGACCACTGAAAAGTTCCCGGTCTGGCTAAATGTGGGATAACCTGAGAATTTACAAAACTTGCTGACAACCTGATCGCACCCCACCCCCAGAAGTAGTGGCTGAGAGTCTTCTGCAGCCAAGCTTGGGGACCATGAATGGGACAGTCACTGTCCAGGGGATGGCACAAGCAGCTCCAGAATTTGGGGGTTGGAGGTAGGGAAAACCATTAAGCAATGGGAAATCTCAAGAAATAACTAGATTTTATAAATCTTTAAGTAGAAAAAAAGTTAGCCATGAACCAGAGGGAAATGTCCTGATCACGCTGCTATTTAGAGCCCCAGGCACTGTCTAGCATGCAGGAGACATTAAGACGTGTAGTGAGCATCAAGAGCCAAGTCTAGGGGCTGGCTGCCCATGTTTGGATGGTAGCTCCACCACTGACTACCGTGGTGACTACCACTAACTACCAAATTACTAACGTGTCCGAGTCCCGGTCTATTCATCTATTAAAGGATCTAATAAGAATCCCACAGAGTTGTGAAAATAAACAAGGCTCTCCAGGTGAAGTTCTTAATGTACCGCCTGGCACGAGGGGAGGGAAGGGCTCCATGACATGTGCTGTTATTATGGAAATGTCTGACAAATGGTCATAGACCAGCCGGGGCTGTGCCTTCATTGTTCTGCAGCCTCTCCTCTCTCGGGCAGGATGGAGGGGAATGGCCCTGTCTTCCAAAGATCAACAACCTTCCTCTCCTCAAGTTGTTCCTTGCTTTGAGGAGGTGTCCTTACTTCAAACGGCTTCGTTGGCCCTGTGCCATTTCTGTGTACAGTCATTGCTCATGGTTTCATCATTTCAGGCTGTATTTGGCTTTTATCTGAATTCACCCGAATAAAAATGCTACAGTTTGGAGAAGGGGCACGTAGATTGGTTTGCTGTGGACCTCACACAGCCCTGGCATGATGCTGGCGATCAGACTGGCTTTGAAATCCTTCCATATGATTCCACACCTTCAGTTATTCCTCACTTCCTGTAGCATCGAGTTTACTCCAGTTGCACTGTAGCAATTTAGATACGTGTCTGCCGGATGTTCCCAGACTGCTGATAGGCAGTGTTGATGACTGAGAAAGGGTGGCACTAAGCCATCTGATCAGTGACAAGGGGGTACTTGTCAGCTCATTGGGGGAAGGTTGGTACTAAGCCATGTATCCCTCTAGAAACTACCTTTACATCATGCATAGATTCCTGAGTTCTCAGGATAAACCCAATATGATCTTTCCCACCTAAAGGCAAGGCAAAGTTAAGAATACACTGGGTCTTTATTTCTTCTTTTCTTTCATATATTTGTGATCAAAGCAAGAACGGTATCACTGGAGTTCAGGGCTCGTGGAGCGCTGGAGTTTAGGATCAGGTCTCTCCTTAGAATTTTCTTCTCTAGGCACTTTTGGGGGAAAATCATTTATTCTTGGTGTAAGTGAAAAACTTATTTCGGTTTGACCTGCTAAATTCTCCTTTAGTTAACTGGACGGGAATAAAGAAGCTTCTAGAGCAGATCTAGGCTGCATCAGGAGAGAACAGCCTACTGAAGGAAAAGAAGCCCTGACAAGATTCCCTCCCACCCCTCTATATTAAAAAGCCCCTTTTAAAGGTGATAAAAAAAAATGACTTTTCAGGATAACTTCACCTCTACGTAGGTATAAAGGGCACGGAAGATTAAACCTTTGGAAAAGCAAAAAAATTTAAAATCCAGTATCTTGGACACAAATGCATTCTTTTTCTTTTCCTTTCTGGTGTAACAGTGCTTCTGAAACTCATTTTAATGGAGCGAGGAGAGGGGTAGGGAAGAAAAGAGAAATCCTGTCTGTTACTCCTGGAGCAGCGTTAGGATTCACCTGCTTCCCTCGAGTTTACACATAACGTCCAGTTAGCGACACCCCCCTTTCTCTCTTTATGGACCTTTTATTAATCTCATCACATTGCTGTGTGTGTGTGTGTGTGTGTGTGTGTATATATATGTGTGTATATGTGTGTATACATATATATATATACACAGACATACACAAGGCTTTGTCCAGGAATTCCCATTGTTATCATGAAAGAATTTTCTGAGCCTTCCATGCTCACTGTCTTCCCCTCCATTCCTGTAAATTAGCTTTCTGATCCCAGAGATTTAGCCCCTCCTAAAAGCAAGGGTATATTTTCTGTACATTCTACTAGAGTTAAGAACAAATGCATGTATGTATTCTTTAATGTCTCTGACCTTAAGACTATACTCCAAATAGAACTTACGGAAAGAGTATGGAATGTGGACTTAGAGGGATAGAGGTTTGACCTATACTGTGACGTTGTGCAAATAGCTCCCTCTTTATAAGCCTCAGTTTCCCATCTGTAGAATGGAGATATAATACTGATGGTTAGTTAAGATTCTGGGCTCTGTCTAGCTTCCTGCTCTACCATCCTCTCCCAGCTGTTTGTGAGATGGCTGCTGCTCTTCCAGGCATCTTGACCTCCTTTTGTGCAGAAAGAAGGGATGGGGTAGGCAACAGGCAAAAGGCATATGCCAGCTAAATCTGTCCTTTTTTATCAGGAAAACAACAGTTCTCCTGAGAGCCTTTTCCAGTAGACTTATGCTTTTTGCTCTTTGGCTGGAACTGGGTCGCATGCTCCCCCATGGTGGCAGGGAAGCCTAGGAAATCACGTTTGTTTAGTTGGCACATTGTCAACCTGAACAAGAGGAGGCTGCTGTTAGTTCGGGTAGAAAAAAGAGAGAATGGATAATGGAGATCACAGCAGTATTTACATCAATCTACTTCCCAGTGTCCTTGTGAAGACTGAAAGGGACATTTCTGTAGAATGCCTAATGTACCTAAGATGCTTGGAGATAGGTCCCTTCATAACATGGCTTTGATGGGGCCACATCCCTTGTATGGACATGGGTGTGTGTTCAGGAAGAAAGTCAAGCACACACCGATGGGTTTCGCAGAGACTGACGCCTTCCTCAACACTCTTGACCCCTATTCGTAGACCAGAGGGGTCTCCTGTTCAGTGTGGTTAAGCCCCTGTCCCCAGTGGTAATCCCATGGGTGCAGTAATGGTTGATCTGCCAAGACCTTAGCTCGTTTTGGAGCCCCACACCATCCTCTGGGTTCACCTAGGTCTGAGTATAATAATATGCTGATAAAACACCTTGTCAAGCTCCACAGCAGTTCTCTGCCACATGGTCTCATTACACTCTTGCTTCATAATTAATGTTGAAAGAACCCAAGCCCACTGGACCTGTCATTGGCGTGTGGTGTGGCTGCCATGGAGGGACCGTCACGTTTGATTTCTGGGCCTGGCCCCATATGCTGGCAGGGGCCTGGGGTCTTCGTCCAGTGTGATGACTCAACCCCCTCCGATTTCTTATGGAGCAAATGTATGTGCATGGGGCTCTGTTTCTCCGCTCTCGCTGTAGTGGAGATATAGGCTAGAAAGTCTTTGTAATAGGATGGGGGTTGGGGGCAGCTAAAGAGACTTGTGAGAACAGAATAACCCAGCGTGGAAACTAAACGAGAAGCTCAGACACTGGTAAGAAAACTGCAGCACTTCAACGTTCCCATGCTCTTCGCTCAGAGGTGGAGTTATTTGGAATATCTTAGAGCTTCCATTTCTGAAGTGCCCAAAGAGCTGGGAAAGAGCAGAAAAATATACATGTATACATATTCTGGGGAGCTCTTCACTTCTAGCATAAATTGTATACCACTGGGACGTACAGGAATCTTCTAGGATTAGAACCCGTAAATCAAGCATGAGACTGCCAACCCTGCACGCAAAATTTGGCTGGCCGCCCCTGCCCCCAGAAAGAAAGAGAAAGCCGAAGTCTCCTGCGCGCACTTGACTCCAGCGTTCTGTCCTACCAAGGCCCTGAGAGAGTCAGAATCTAGCCAGTCTTCTCAAATGACAACAAAACCCCACCCAAGCCGATGGCCTCCGTGGAAGCCACATCCTTTGCGGGTCAAGCTCTGCTGCATCTTGCACAGGAGGACGGAAGGACAGATGTGACAATTTATGTTTTTGAGAAAACTTCAACTGTAAAATCTTTTATACCTTCTGAAAAAGTATCTGGGTGAAAGCCAGTTATTTAGGTGCTAGAAAGGCAACGTGGGCAGCAGTGGGCAGTCAACCCAAGAGGCCGGGACACATCGGATGTGGTTTCCATGGCACATGTGCTAGTCTAGGCTATTCTTGTTTCAAGTGAAGGAAACTGCATTCAAGCTGTCTTAAGCAAAAAAGGGACTTTGTTGCCTTGCCCTGGAAATTCCAAAGGTAGGTCCAAACGCTTTAGGCAGTGGCTGGAGCCATGGGCTCTTGTGGATTGGTTTTTCTCTCCATCTTTGGCCCTGCTAGCCCCTGCCTGGCCTCATTCTCAGCTGGGCTGTGTCCGCAAGACAGCCACGAGTAATCTGACTTTATGTTTTCCTGGGTTAGCAACTCCATGGAAAGAATGTATATCATTTAGCTACCGTATTTTTTAAAAAAATGCTGTGTAATGACCACAAATCTCAATAGCATACAGTGAGAAGCATCTATTTCTTATCAATTTGCAGGTTGACTCTGGGAAGACTTTGCTTCCATCTGAGACAGCCAGAGTTGTTCTGTTCCACGTGTCTTCCTTCTCAGGCCAAGGGTGAAGGAGCAGATGCCATCCCGAGGCAGCTCTTGTCAAGACAAAAGCAGAGGTACCAATGGGCAGGTCTCAAAGCACAAGCGTATTTCAAGCCCCTGCTGCATCATGTTTATTAATGTCCCGTTGGCCAAGATGCCACATGACCAGGTGACCCAGGAAGTCAAGGAGCAAGGAAATACATTCCACATCTTTATTGGAGGAACTGCAAAGTTACACAGCAAAGGGCGTGGGTGAAAGAGGAGGTGAAGAACTGGTACCGACAGACCCATCCACCACAGAAGGTCTCTCTTCTCCAGGGCCCAGCTATCAATCTCAGGGTACCCACAAGTGGCCCTTGTTTGAATGACATGTCCATCCCTGAACCAGTCTCTGGGACAGAAATAGTGAACTCTGAAGGGCCAACCTGAGCAACCCAGTGACCCAGTGCATCCTATGGAGGTGGCGTTTATGGCAAGGCAACAGGCCATCGTTATCGGTAGCTCTCGAGGACCACAGAAGGAATTCCCTAGAGGAGCAAGAAGGGACATGAAAAAGCACGCATAGCAGATAAGAACCACAGCTGCCGTTATCCGCTCTAAGAAAAGGGGCACGAGCAGTCACATGCAGGAGAGCCTCCACTCCTTGAGTCCCCTGAGAATGTCTCAGAGGTGGTGGGGGACAGAGCAGGCAGGGGAGGCAGAAGCTTGTGCTCCTTCATCATGAATTCTCCCAGCACTGTGTTCAGGGTCTTCACATCCACGTATTCACATTTAGGCACACATGCATACACATGTGTGTGCATATATACATGTACGCATGATCTTGCTCTTTATGCTCAAATCACAATTCTAAGTCTGGGGTTGGTATATTTTCTGTGATTGTCACTGTTACTATGGGTACGTAACAAATTATCCCAACACACAGTGGCTTAAGACAATGGCAACATTTATTTTGCTCACAAATCTACAACGTGGGCCTGGCGAGTATAGTGGTGCTATACTCACGCTCCATGTGGTGTCACCTGGGGCAGCTAAAAGGCACGAGCCGAATCATCTGAAGACTCACAGGAGACAGCAGAGTTCAGATTGCCTCTTGTGGCCCAGCCTTGACAACTGTTCACCAAGATAGTCACCAAGTCCCACACACGTCCGAGGGGAGGGGAGAGAGACGCTACCTCTGGATGAGAAAGGGCAAGGTTGTGAAAGAGCATGTGGCATTGGAAACACTGCTGTGGCCATTTCTGGAAAACACAATCTGCCTTAGTCACCTCCCCCTTCCTGCTCTGAGATGAGTCTGAACAAAACATGGGGTTTGAAGCGATTCAGATGAGAGTTAAAATTCTTTCTCTATCATGGACAAGCTATGTGATTTTAGCCAAGGTTTTCAGCCTCTCTGAGCTTTAGTCTCTTTGTCCACAAAATGCAAATGCAAATACACATCATGATGGGCAGTTGTGAAAAAGAAATGATTTCAGTGAAGAGCTAACGCAACAGAGTATCCTTTCTATCTGACCTGCACTGTCCTAAGAGTGTCCTTGAACCATTTATGGCCATTGGAGTTATGGCCATAATTTCTCCTGGACATCGGGACATGCAGAGTGTGCCACCCAGCATGCTGGAGTCAGGGACTCCAATGTGACCGTCAGCAGCCGAGATCCAGTGCCGTGTAGGTCTACAGACCTTTTCACAGATGTCAGTGAATTGTAAACTAGTAAGTACTGGAAGAGCACATGAGATGCTGGGAGTTAAGTTTAGTTTAGGATTAAGTTCAGTTCAGAAACTTGGCTCAGAATTGACAACAGCTCTGTCCTTTACAGCCCTGTAAGATAATATGAAAACATAGATATCAGAAAGAAGGAATCTATCCAAATCAAGTCATGATCTCAAAAGTTTCCAGATTTTCTAATACACCTGTTTGATACGTATGAATTATTCATACGAGTTCTCATACGATGCATCTATTGGGCCAAGAATCATCTGTTTTCTTGCTCTGCTGTATCTTCCCCACAAACAGCCTTTTTTGGAGACTGCTCAAGATATTTTTGCCTCAAAAGATATGCTTGTATTTCATGGGAAACAAAATCTTATTGCCAATTGCTTCCCAATCTACTCCCCAGTTTTAATGAAAATTTATGTTTTTCCAGCAAAGGTTATCTAAAAAAACACATGCATTCTTCACTGACGCAGTTAACCAGGACTTTGAAAAGCCCACAATCCGCGTATCACCAGCACTTTTCCTGGCCCTTCATTCTTGCCAACCAAAGCCCCCCAGTAACAGGCCCGGTCCGACCCGCTCAGGCTTAAAGGACTTCAAGGGAAAAGAGGATTTTCCCAGGGTCAGTTTAAGATTTTGCTTTAGGACCTGCAGGCAGATGGTCCAGGCCACTCTAGAAAGCTGAATACACTGACTCACCCGGGCTCTTCAAGGTCCTTTAGTTTGGGATCCACCTAGAGGAGGCTCAGATCCCAAGGGCTAACCAACACTCAAATTGAGGGTAAGAGACGTTTGGAGTAAATGAAAAGGAATTTGCCCTGTTAAATGCTCCTCCAGACCCCCCATTCTCTTCCCAGCAGGCAGGCAAAGCCCCACCGGGGAGACTGGCTGGTTGTGAAATGACATATATGCAGAAGAATTGTTTTCCAGATATCCCTCAACAACTAATTTGTCTCCTGAAGCATGAAATTTAATTACCCGTATTGGACATACTTGCATAATCACATATTTTTATTGCAGACAACTGTTCAGTCTTTTAAAATATAGGGACAGAATCCTAGTTACAGAGATGTCTTTGACATCAGAGAGTTCTGCAAGTAAACATGTGGTGCAAATCACTGTTTCCTGGTATCCATTCTCATTTGCTGCCCTTTGATACTGTCGAGCATTCACTTGAGCTCGTATTTTGCTGTTATGTTGACAAAGAGGGGCCAACGAGCTTTTATTAAACTCTCATGATGCTGAGTCCTGCTATCAAATTCATCCTAATCTTTAGCTAATCCTCTTCTTTGCTGCTTCTCAGAGTCCATAAATCCTCCTCAACCTCGGAGCAGGTCATGCCCTTCTCCAGCATTTTTCAATCTCAGTTCCACTTCTCTTGAAACGAGGTGCCCAGAGTGACCATGAGACGCCCCACAAGGACAGAGGCACATCACCTCTTCAAGGGGAAGCCAATTAACTGTGAAATAACCGGCAATAATTTTAGCACTCTCTTCTCTTTTATAAAAGAGATTGAGGTGTCACATTTACTTGGCTAATGGCTATTGCTCTTAGGAAAGGCTGAAGGTAGCTTCAAAGTGGAGAATCGTCTTTGATCAGGACAAAGGGACAGGAGACTAACCCCACCACAAAGCCATGGTGTCCACTTGAAGTTTGGGGATCCTATATGGGTATTAGAGGAGAGGTATCTACAGGGGCCATGCTGGTGCTGGGGGCGGGTGAGCAGAGGAAAGGCAGACCGTCCAGGGAATGTGGTAGGAAGGAGGACTTAGATCTCTCATGTTCACGTACAGCATGATAGATACCAGGGCTATTTGCAGGCGCTATTTATAGACTAGTTCATTTAATTTTCCCACAGCCTTAAAAAGCAGGAACTATTACGGTAATCGTTTTACAGAGGAAGAGATGGAACCTTGGAGGGGTTTCTCACTCTCTCTAAGCCCATGATCTTAATTTTAATGTCTACCATCTCATTAGGCCCTTTGCTTTAGTTGCATTTTCTCACCTAGTCCCCACAACAATCCCGTGAAGTCCTCCTTATGCAGACAGGAGGGTAGATAACCTCCTCAGGCTCACACAGGGCCAGAGAGAAGGTCCAAACGCAGTTCCATCTGAGGCACCAAACAGCCTTGTCAATACTGAGCTCCGGGGTGCTGTGTGGGGGTCACTGTCCTAACCTCCCCCTGTCGGAATGCCATTTGATACTTACATTGCAGAATTCAGGGCAGTATGGGACCTTAGAGGCCTGGGGACACGGGGAGGGGGAAGTGACTTGCCCAAGGAAATATGTGACGTCCTGAAGTGTCACTAGAATGTCCATCTTTCTCAGTTTCTCGCTGCTCTGTCTTTGGACCTCTTTAGATCTTGACTGGCTCATGCCTTTGGCGTTTTAATCACTACCCTGCATTCTTGGGAAGCTCAAATTAGCTTGTTAGTTCTTGGGGGAAGCTGAGTTTGTAAGTAATCACTGAGTCCAGCAACAGCATGTATCAACGATCAATAACGACACAAAAGCCCGAGAGGCAACCAGAATGTAACTGTTTGCAGGTGGTGTGGGGACTCCAGCCCCCCTTCACCCATTCTTGAGATGGCTAACTGGTGAGCTTGCTACAGCGGGGTCACTGCGTGCCCCCAGCACAGTAGCTCTCCGATGGCAGGGAGTCGGGGAAAGCCTCCCCTGAGAAGTGTTTACCGCCTGACAACGCTGCCGTGTTCAGCTTTACGTACGTCGGTTCTTGCGACTTCATTTTATACGGGAGAAGACTGAGCATCTGGGAAATTAAGTCACTTGCCCAAAGCCAATAACGAACCGTCAGTATCATGCCACACTGCCCACGCTGAGCGAGTCGTCAGCCGGCATTTGAACCCAGGCTCAGTCCCAGGCCTGTTTTCTGTCACCACGCTGCTGCACGAAGTGCTAGTCATGGTCCATTCTCTGCCCCTTCTGCTCCGTCTCTCGGGGGCAGGTCTCTGTGCTTCCTATCCACTGTCTCCACACCCCCTGGAGGATTTGCCCAGAAGGGAGAATGAGACAAGAACAAAGGCCCCGTCAGCTCCTAGTGGGCTCCTCCGGTCCCCGCTGTCACAGAGCATAGAGTTATCAGCCTCCGACTGCAGTGGCTTCGCCAGATTTCCCGAACCTGCTCCCTGAAGTCCGTGTCTGGCTGGCCCAGTGACCAAGGGAACAAAAAGCTACAAATTATCTCTATAGAACATTAATCGAAGGTCTCTGTGCTATAGAATCCGTCTCTCAATTAGGGAGCTGTCTCGGGAGTAATGTTCTCTCTAAAAATCATGATATACACAGCTCTATAAATCGATGAAAGACTTGTGACCATTAAACTTAATTGATGCTGAATTTAGAGGAATGCATTTCAATCATGTTGCCATTTTATTTGAAAATTAGTTTCAGGCATTACCTCCTCCCTCCCTCGGCATGGGGGTCACGTAGCGCTCTGCAGTGGGGCGTCCAGGACCAAGGGAGCTGAAGCCCCGGATGAAAGCCTCAGAGAGGGCGAGCAAGCAGGAGATGTTTCCACGAGCTGTGAGCAAGTAGACATAAAATAGGAAATAAAAACTGATTTTAAGTAAAATCAGCAACAACTTGGTTTTATATAGTGCCCCATATGTTCACAGGAATAATACCCCACGGCACTTTATAGTGAAATAAGGTACAAAAAAGGCTGCTCTGAGGACCACACTAGGAAAATAATTAACTTCTTGACGACGTTCTCAGGCTTGAGTAGGTGTAATTCTTTCCTTGCGATTATTGTCAGCACAGTGCTGGGGGGCTGCTGTTTTCTGTAATTGGATCTGGACGGAAGCCATGCTGAAGGGAAAGAGCAGAAGAGTGAGGCGGCTTGTAGTTGGAGAGCGTAGGGACAGAGAGCGGAAATTGGGAGTCGCAGGAACTGGGGTCACTACAGAGAAACCTCCTCGAATGTCATCAGACTGTCTAACCTGGAGCCCCCACTGAAGCATTTTGACGAAATGCCAGCGGAGATCCTCCAGAATTGATGATGTCTAGATCACCCCAAGGGACTGATGGTTTTGCCATTTTACAAATGCATCCATGTGGGAGAAAAACAGAAGCTTCTTTTTAAAAAGAAAACAAAAACCCTACAAGAAGTAAGTTTTGTGCAAAACCTTCCAGAAATGCATTATATGTGTTGTAATGTTTTCCCAAACAGGCCGTACTTCATGTCAGTGAGGACCTTCCTAGACACATGGATTCTTTTTCTGTCTCTTCTCTGCTATCCTGCAGCTCTGTCTTATCCAGATCAGTTATTAATGACTGACAACTATGATTTTTCCAAACATAAGTAATGTCCAAGGGGGAGGTTGAAACACGGAAATTTTCATAATTGACTCTCTCCCCTAAATTTGTCTAGTGTTCCTTTATCTCTTTCTCTGAAACTCTGTGTACATGGAAGAATATGTGACCATTACTGCCTAGGAATAAGCTTATAATGGCGAACATTTGCTGTGAAAACAATGGTTGTTCATTTATGTAGACTGCCCCCAAAACCCCGCCTATGGACACTGATTGCAAAATGCCTAAAACATTCAATGGAATAAGTCAAAATAAAAATAATTTACTTATTCAACTCCTAAACGCCTGTTAAATTTTTTTACTTTGTAAATACATTATTTCCTTGTTTAGGTAGAGATCATAGAATATAATTTGAAATATCATGGTTTATCTTTCTTTTAAGTCAGTCAGTGGGTGGGTGGAATTTTAGTGACATAGAAATTATGTATTTGAAGAATTGCATTAATCTCCATTTGAGCAAGAGAGATGTGTGCATACACATTTTGTTTTTTAACCCACATTCATGAACCACGAGATCTCTGCCAGAAAATGCACAGATACAAAACCAAGTAAGATACATCTTCCGGTGTGTTAGTAAGAGGTTGCAGTCTAGGGGATACTGAATACAAAAACAATTGACTGTTTTTTCCAATATGGAATGTGATATTCGACTTAAGAAACATGTAAAATGCTGTAAGAGGTCAAAGAAAGTCAAGGTCACATCTGTTTTCCATAGGTTGGGGGCAATCAGGGAAGTCCTGATGGGGAAGTTGGAATCTGGAGGAATCTGAAACCTTCGGTACCTGTAGCTCATCAGATATTAAACATGACCCAACGCCCAGCAAAGTAACATGGATCTGAATGGTAGGTGGGCTTCTTACGAGGAAGCATATTGATCAAGACTGAGGCATCTGATTGGAAAAAGTGTGAATGCTGACTGGAGAGTAGAAAATGTAAAGAATGGAGAGAGAAGGTAAACTGAGAAGGAAGTTCAGGCCTCCTAAATTGCTATGATGAGGAGATATTTATGTTAATACATGATCTGGAACATGGTTTTGTGAGGGAGTGGTGTAAGCAACACTACAACTCATTTGCAAACAAGCAAACAAAAATTGGTTAACCTAAGTTCAAAAGAGCTTTGTTGGAAATATACTTGGTACTCAGAGAATCAACAAGAAGGCTGAGAAGGAGCCTTGGGAAATGGGTAGTCAAAAAGACTGAGACACAGTTGACTGTGCCACAGAAATAGTGTGTTTGGAACAACCACCCCCACATCCCCAGTGGACATTGCTGGACTCCTGACCCCACTGCCACCGCTGCTCCAGGCACTGGTTGTAGACCCACTGCAGCCACCACAGTGGATGTTAAACTGTTCTTGCTTCTTTGCACCCCTTGCACCAGGCTCAAAGTTCTGGATGGGCTGTCTGATTGGATAAGCTTACATCACGTGCCTTCATCCGAGCTGCTGGCGTGCCTGAGAACAAATATCTGACCTTCTCTATGTCTGCAGTGAGTGTCTCCAAATAGGAAAGGGAATTCAGATCTTAGATGGTCAAAAGAATCCTACAAGTACCTATCATGGAGTCGTAGATGGATCGATGTTTGTGCAAGTTCACTAAGGGTGTACAGAACTTCCAAGAGAGGAGTGTCAAATGTTTCTGTGACATGAAAGAAGTGGGAAAGTACAAAAAAAAGCCATGGGGCATTATGGTTGGGAGGTCATCCATGCCCTGGAATTTTCTAAATGAATTTCATTTGCATATACACTCAGAGCATCTAAATGCACATTCAAATTATGTGATATATGCAAATATGCAGCTGTAATTATTTGCTATACAAATTTACATTTTGAGAATTGGTGTATCATTTGGGGAAACTCTTAACTCTTTCAGGCCAACATGGAACCAAACATCTACTACTTTTTGGTGTCTAGGTCTGAGTTTTGGATGAGAATAATAAGTGGAATAACACATCCAGATGGGACTGTAAGTGTCCATGCAACACCCTGTCCTCAGGCTGTGCCACACATGAAGCCCCCAGGAAGGAAGCTCCTTTTTTCAAATATCCCACAAAGCACACTCCACACTCTCCCTTAGCAATCCTATAACCATTCTAGTACAGTTAAGCATCCTTTCTGCCTATAAATTTGAAACTTGAGAGAGACAAGCAAAACTTTGTTAATACCCCATAAAGTGAATAGAAACTAAAGCTGATTCGGGGGGAAACTCACGAATATGTTCAGAAAATTTACAACATGAAACATCTCAGCAATTGCCAATACTTAAAGGTTATGTCCGTCATGTTGGGAAGTGGCATAAAGTTTTCACCCTTTTCAAATAATTGGGCATCAAACTGATGGGCAAAATGGTGGATGTCAGTGATTCCCACACTGATGGATGGAAATTGACAGACACTGTTTAAAGGAAGCCAAAGTTTTTGTGCGTCGACGTGTCATGCTGGGAGTAATTATACACTGTTTTGTTACCCTCAGCACTGTGCCTTATACGATAACATCCACTGATTCTTCCCAAGTTCTTCGGTTTGTTTTACATAGCGTAGCGGTTCTGGGAAATACATATTTGTAAAATGGTTCATGCTAATACACGTTAGAAACGGAGACCAAAGCTCAGAAATACTGATAAACATTGTCATCACTGCAGAGGTTGCGTTTAGATATGGCCCTCACTCTATACTCATTAGCTTTAGCATCATCAACATGAAATTATAGGCTAATAGGTCTAGAAAGGACCTCAAGAGGTCAACCAGTGTTTGCTGCAGCCATCACGTCGGCCTGCACTCAAGCTATCCATCCTCATGAGAATCGTCATCAATAAATCCTTTAGTATCCACCGTGTGTGTGTGTGTGTGAGTGTGTGTGTGTGTGATTATGTGTCTGTTCCAAGTGCTGAGCAAAGTCAGGAAGGGCCAGCCGACTCAAGATCTCTTTAGTGATATGTAGCTTGTTATTATTTACCAAGCGTTTCATGTTTGCAGAGGGATTTCCCAGCACTTATTAATCCTCAGAACGTTAATGTAAGAAAGGGTGGTCCCAGTTCTTCCACACACAAAGGCACAACAATTAAGCGGCTTGAAGAGGTAACTGAATAAGGGTTAAAATCTACAGTCCTTGACCCCGAGTTCTTTCCAAATCCATTACGCTTTTTTTAAAATTGACCTTTCACTTGGGTATTATCTTGATCTATTAGGTCCTGACAAATCCAGCGGGACCAGGGATCTGACAGGAGGAACTACAATCAGACTTCTCAAGTGGAAGGCACATTTACCAAGTGGCTTGACCATCAGGAGATTCGTATCCTTGGAGTGGCTTGACCATCAGGAGATTCGTATCCTTGGAGTGGCTTGCACCACTGCCAGGCTGGTTTGCTCGTGGCCCCAGGGAAGGGCAGTCTGGGAATAGAGTGTGGGGGGTGCTGAGTTCCCTCCCCTTGAGGTGAGAGGTGTATGTATATGAGTATATTTTGACAGGCTGGAGCTAGGAAAATACAATATGTCCCCAGTTAAAAAGAGGACGTATTGTAATAAATAAAGACCTTTCTGAGTTTTGTCATCAATGTTAATTAATACTGCAAGTTGGTTGTAGTTATTGAGCCTGCACAGGTGCATCGCAGGGCTGGGAATGTGAGCCCATATTGCAATAATTACGGCCAGGCAAACCGGTTGGAATGAGAACCGGATACTTCTTATTCTTAAAACTTGCTTCAGATGTCCCTTTGGAACTGACAAATTGCTCAGGTGAAAGTCATCCCCTGCCAGGTTTCTGCAATTTTCCCAGCTTCGTGCAACTTTTCATTTTCTTGTTTCTTGTCATGAACATAGAAAAAGAGCCACCGAATACCTTTGGGATGGCGTTTACAGTTGGGCTGCAAAGTGGACGTGCCGGAGAAGTCAGGAGAGGGTTGTCTTTCACGACAGGATTTCAGGATTTGTCAGCTGCATTGCAACTAGTTGACAAATAACCACATGGGGTGATTTCCACCACAAGCAGAACCGCTTTTGTTCCGAAGAAGCTAGCAGGCAGCAGGGGTTTAGCTCCACGCCCGCTGTGTGTGCTTTACCCAGGAGGTGACCAGCACACGGGCAAAATCCTTAAGGAGTCACACCACTGGAGCAAGAGGCAAAAACTTATGGTCACACATTAGAAACTTTAAGCTGAGAAGATGAATCAAGTAATCCCAATACAGGTAAACAAATGATCTCAGGGATTTGACAGGCAATTTGTCGCTCTGCTGTGAGGGAGCCCTTTTCCACCTTTGTAAATGAGCTCAGTATATTTGTAAAAAAGTGTAGCTGTAAAAAGAAAGACGTAACGCGGATGGACAGTGTCCTGTCCATTGTGTGATACCTCGGTGGGGGGGATCACCAAGCGCATGGATCTGGACACAGCGGCCCCACAGCAGGGAATGCTCAGACTGTCACGCGTTTCCTTGGCGATCAGACCAAGGGGAAACTGGCGCATCCAGCCCAAATGCCCATAGCATTTATTTGTACAATAAAGGAAATGTTAAAGCATCTTACTGACAAGGGTATTGGAGACTCTTGTGGGGTATCAGGGAACCCTCTTTGGAAGGGGCCCGTATTGGTTAAAAATGTGTTTGGTGGGGCCAGCCCCATGGCATACTGGTTAAGTCCAGTGCCCCCCGCTCTGGCGGCCAGGGTTCACAGGTTGGGATCCCTACTCCACTCACCAGCCTTGCTGTGGAGATGTCCCACATACAAAATAGAGGAAGATTGGCACAGATATTAGCTCAGGGCTAACCTTTCTCACCAAAAAAAAAAAAAAACAACAAAAAATGTGTTTGGTACAAGTAATAGAAAAGCTAAGAGTGGCTTAATCAAATTGGGATTTGTTTTGCTCGTGTAATGAGAAGTCTGGTGGGGGCAGGAGATGGGGACAGTGGCTCCCGGACATCACTAAAATGGACTCTGCCACCCTCACTCATCTTCAGCAACCTGCATTTTGTCCTCGTGTTCATTGCTTCATGATCACGAGACAGCTGCTCCCTCTCCAACCTACTCTTCTGCCTCATCGCTCCTCCACTCGCTCTTTCTGCCACTTCTCTGCCTCCCTCTTCACTTTTTAGGGTTCCTGTGACTACGTTGGTCCCCGATAATTCCACGATAGTCGCCCTGTCTTAAGGTCAGCTGATTAAAACCTTAATTCCATCTGTAGAGTCCCTTGACAGTTCCTAGATTACAGTTTGACTGAATCACCGGGGCACAGGAATCTTGGGAGACACCCTTAGAATTCTGCCTCCCACACCAAGCTTGTGGTCCATAACTTCAACTACCTGAGAAAAATCCTTCCAAGAAAGAAAGCTGTAACCAAATGATTGTAAAAGGCTAAACTACAAGGTGCTCAGATTTTACGAAGCGAAACAGAACAACATGCTCACAGAGACGCCCATCGTCGCTGAGTGTGTATGAAACATACAAAAGCAAAATACACCAAGGAGCCCTGGGTTTCATTAGTTATCTCTGGTCTCACTGGACATTTTTACTCAATGGTATAATGGTATATTTATTTTAAATATGGCCATCAGAAGAGAGAGTAGGGTCTGAACAAAAATATCTCGATATCTTTTGTTATAGTGTGTCCTAAAATGGGGTACAGATACCAGGTGGTATGTGAGTTATTTTTAGGTCCTATGCTAAATACTTTTAGTTTTGATACTTACACATTTGTTTTTATGTGTGACTTCATAAATGATATGGTGTAGGAAGATGCTAAGTATGGGTTTCCCTGAAAGTCACGGCAAAGGGAGTGCACTTGGAAAGGTATCCCAGCCAGAAAGCAGAGGGAGAATCTGGGAGGGGAAACAGTGATGGAGGGAACCCAAGGGATGGATGCTTGAGTGGGCTGACCACTGCTGTGCATGACCAGCGTCTGATCCACAGCACCTTCCGAGTCACCTCATGACATGAGTGTCGGGAGATGAAAGTGGGGAATATCTATCCATGGCCCCCTCGCCTCCACTGGTCAAAGATGGCCCCATAGGCATTAACACCCCACACTTCCAGGTGGCACGAGCATGAGTGGCCAGCAATTCTAGCAGGTGTTGTGAGATGCTAAACAAGTTGTAACTGTGCAAAGCTGGTGGAGACCTACCTGGAACTGGTCTGCAGCAGTGGCTGGAGTAAGAGGTGGGCCTGAGAGTACAGGAATGATGAACTGAAGGTGTGCCATTGTAGGTTTGCTACAAATATGTACATATTATATGCATTATGGAATGTAATTACATATAAATAGCTAATTGTGTATAATCATACACATAATGCAGGCGGTATTACCTGTATGTGCTCATCTGGGTCCTCTGAGAAGTAGACACAAAGTGGAACTAAATGTGCAAGAAATTTATTAGGAGAAATACCTATAAGGGAAAACGGAGAGAGAGCCAGCAGAGACTGAGGACCACCAGGGCCACATCAGGTCGGACCTTGGGTGAAGGAGAGAGGGAAGGAAGGGAGGAAGGTCAGGTGGCCCAGGCTCGGACTCCAGTGAGTTCTAGGAGAGATTGTCAAGGCTGTCTGTGGAGTCCTCAAATCCGGTCGCAGCAGTGGTCAGCTCCATCAAACGCCCATGTCTGGTTTCACAGTCCCAGACCCCACTTCTGCTTCCTGGGACCCCTTTCTGAGGGAAGTCCCTCCTGAGCCTTTGCCTCAGCCTTCAGGGAAACCCAGACTTAGCCTCCTCCTAAACTGTGTCATCTGTGGAATCGCACATACAAAGACATGCACAAGTATCAACAGTAAACATATTCAGCCAAGTACCTAAAGTCAGCTCACCCAGCACCTGGTGCATGTGTCCATTTTAGGAACAGCTCTCAGTAGTAGATCTGCCTTAAAACCCATGGTGCGCTCAGTCATCATCGGCTGGGAGTCGCCCGTAGGGGGCATGGCTCGTTGCAAATGTGGCTGTGGGTTTCAGAAGGCAGCAGCTGGAACCCTCCATCCGTGTACTCCATGAAATCAGAGATCTGAGAGGCCCATTCTCACGGCCACCACTGTACACATATAATAAAATTATGAAGGCAGGGAATACACGACTGAAGTTTTGGTAACCCGGCCCTATTGTAATCGCTGAGAAACACATTTACCATTTACCTCGTTCTGAGATGCTAGTCCTTAAAATTCTACCTACAAACAAGGGTCACCTTCTTGTTTCTCTGGCAGGGGAACAACTGCATTTGAGGCGGATTTCTTTACAAAGTTGCCCTGGACTTAGTGAGCAGATGTTTCTTTTCCTTTCATTGCTCTACTTCCCTTCTCACCTTGTAAAGCTCCCCTCAAGTCCTTGAGTGTTTCTGCTCTTCGGCTTTCTGACTCATTCAGCACAGGAGCTCTTTGGGCAGAAGCATGAATGGAGAAGAAATAAATGCTGTTATCAGAATAGTAAGAGCTTCCTCAAGGAGATAAGTGTTCTGAAGACTCTGGTACCTGCGGAGGCGGTAATAACAGGTGTATCGAATACCTGTTTATTTAATTCTTTGTCCTTTGAGGCAGATATGTTGGTCTTCATCTAACACTGGATAAATCCATTTTACATTCTCTCTCTCTCCTTTTGCAGTTGGTGAAGTGGCATCCCAGATCTGTCATTATAAGCTTTAATCCCAGTTAAAATAAACAGTATAAAAGCAAAATAAGTCATAAGAACGATTCTAAAACAAAGACATGTGGATGCTTCCGGGTTTTCCTTACAGAAGATGTTGAATTAGGAATAAATTTGAGTGATCTAGAAAGTCCCTGAATGCTTCTGGTGTTGGGATCATGTTGTGAAAAACATGTGTCTATTAATGCACCAGGCAGACAAACACTGAGAAGGATAGAAAATGGGTTTCAGCAGCCTTGGGCTTTGACGAAGGCTAAGGAAGGGCCCAGGTGCACCCGTGTTTGGACACCGTCCTGGAGCTATCGCGTTGTTCCTGCTTCTGGTGTGTTGTGTGAACACGCAGAAGATGAGGATATGATTTTTCTAACACGGTGCATTTTTAATCCCTTTCCTGTCACACTAAATAAATAACTCACTGTGAAACACTTTCAGTGGAAGACTCTAAATGGCAGCAGGAAATGGAGCAATGTAACTATCTTCAGATGTGAAAATTAATAGACCGAGCAAGAGTGCACGGCTTAGTGGGCTGTCCTGGTACCAGAAACACGGGCGCCATTTCATGTGAGTTTCATTCTCAGGTTTGATTGTCTCTTAAATTCTGAACCCATGAATTCTCTGGAAGCAACTGCCTAGAACAAAGGCCACAACAAAACTCGCCTTTCCCCAGCCCCTAAAGACTGTCTACTTTCAGCAAATCCCAGGGTCATGGCTGGGGGCCTGTTCTAGCCCACGTCTTCTCCCTGATAACAGGACTCTCTTTTCCACTCTGGAGGAGAAAAACAGGCCTCCCAGAAGGGCCAGGATGTTCGCCCAAGGTTGTCCTGCGGGGCCGGTCAAGAACAATGGTAGCGCTCAAGCCTCCTGCCTTTTATTTCCAAATTTCAGTGTTTCAACCTCCCCCTTGGACATTACTTATGTATGGAACTTGCAGCCACACAGAGATTTCTCAAATACCTATATTTAAGGGCACTTAGTTGTAGCCCAGCTATTCATGTGTCCCCGCTAAAAATACTGCAGCAAAGAATGAAAACAAGGGGAGAATTTAATGCCTATTTGAAAGCTGACTCGGAGCGCGCGAAGGTGAGGGTGTGTGGTCGGAGGCTCAGCCGCCTGTTGAGTTCTCTTGTTCAATAACTCAAGGAGCCTATTGTGCGCTGCTTTAGCACTATTAACACATCTGGAGCCAGTGGTCACACACTTGGGACTTTTTAGAACGTAAAAGTAGCTTTGTAGGCAAACTTGTGTTGGAAAGAAACGCTTCTGAAGAACAAAGGCTAGCTTTATGAAGCACACGCCTCTCTCCCTGCCTCGATTCCACTGGGCTTTTGATTGTGTGTGTGTTATATCTGTATGCTTATTTGGAGTAATGAAAATTGTCCTCCCCTTCTGGATTGTATCTGCTTTCAAGGAAGCCCTTTGCATCTCTGAGCAGATCCCAGAATCAAACAAACGAGCAAAGCAGCCGACTGTGTGTGTGGACCCTACTGAGATGCTCCACCTGCTCGCCGAGTCCCACACCAGAGCCTGCCCCATGCCCAAGGGCTGACCTTGGGGACTGCATGAGGAGCTCCCTTGCCCTTCGAGGCTTTGGCCAGTGGAGGGCATCAGTGGGAGATCAGTGGGTGAGGAGAGAGGGAGGTCAGGAATATTCTATATATCTGGTTTTATCTCCTCACCGTCTCCTTTAATCCTTTACTTCTCCACATTTCCAGAGGGAAAATCCGGGAAAGAGTCTGCCCTGATTGTCAGGCCACTGCTTGGGGATGGCTACATTCCTACATTACAGGCTGGCTCCGGTCAGACAGCCCTCTCTCCACATTTACTCCCTCACGGTTCTGGAAGTTGCACCCAAAGGGCCGAAGCTAAATCAAGAGAGAATCCTACGGCCTCAAGGAAGGCAGGGTCAAAACGGATCAAGAGCAATAAAGTGAAAGAATGGAGTGACAAGGTCTTCCACCTGCCTGACTGGAGGCCTGTGATGGGGTATCGGTGGACTGCTCTGAATAAAAGTCGGGGCTATGGGGTCTTGGAGTCACAACCCACCCTTTCTTCCCCTTCCACCTGGCCTCTCCCTTCTCACTCCATGAGTGAGGGTCGAGAGCAAGAAAATTTACTGAACCGAAATGCCTGTGGTTGCAGCTATCTCTGAAAGGAACAAAGGGTTTGAAAGTCAGTCCATGAGGATGGACTCTGACTCTGAATTTTGATTGAAGGAGATGAAGAAGCCAGACTTGTAGAAGCATTCATTGAGTGGAGCAGCAGTTAACAGACGCTGTCTCTCTCTTTCTTCTTCTCAATGACGGCCTTGGTTTCCTCAGATTGCCTTCACACTGCCATTCCAGTGTGAGGAAATGCAGGCTAAGATGTAGGCACAGTTTGCTTCTAGACCTTTCTCTAGCCAAGCGGAAGGGGTCTCTCGCTCACTGAGTTTCTCTGCTGGGGTCAGGGCCAAAGCCACTGCTGGCTGTGGTAGAGAGCTCCTTGTCTAAAGAGAACGCGGCTCTGGAAGCAGACACAGCAAAACACCATTGTAGTTGCATAACCACTTAGCCGGATTCGCAATATGCACAGTCAGTCTTGGCACGTTCCTGCCGGTGTAAGCAACTAACACATGCCATAGAAGCCCTAAGAGTTTACCTGTTTCCTCGGCTAAGAGTAGGGGCTTGTGTGTCAGAGACAACTCTCAAAATACGCAATCTAGATGGTCATTGCCACCCTGCCAACATCTGAGGAGGCTGGAATTTCTCTCCATTGACCATAGGTCCTATCTGTCTGGGCGAAAGAAACTTTGTCTCTGGGGATCTCTTCACTGGGGTATCAGTATGTCGCCAGTGAAATGCACTGCCTTCATCTATGTCATGCTAACGTTTCCAAGAGCCCAAACATGTTAGGATTGTTGCCTCATTCATGTTCTTTTCTGCGAAGACTGCAGAGCAGCTCACGCCTGGCTGGGAGTGCGAGGCTTCGTCTTACACCTTGCAACAGTACGTGCCACAGATACAGGGTGATTGCCGACCCCGCTGAGCTGCTGAGACCTGCTAGGATCAGAGCAGAAGGGGACATGGCTGGGAGCTTAATGAAAGGAATGGTTCTGTCCAATCCAGGCTCATCTTCTCCCCCTTCTCCCAGCGATGCTCACACACGTCAAGAAAATCACATCGAGGGTGAGATTATGACCTGGTGATCTCATTCGGGATGTGACATTATCTCATTTCAACTGCCTGGGAAGGGCAATGTCATTTTCAGCTCTGGGAGAAATTTGACCAGTGACAGAGCAAAATCTAGCCCAGACTTTTCTCTTTCCTGTTGATCTCCTAAGCAAGGGATCCCCAGCCAGTTGTGTCAGGGAATCCAATCTCTAGCAAATAAATCTAATAAATCTTCCTAATCTCTAATAAACAGCTTGCTGGCAATGGAGCCTTCCCCCATCTCCCTCTTCCCACAAGTTAGTGGAATCGCGTGTGTCCTAGACGTGAGACATACACAATCAGGAAAGGAGAAAATTCTGTAGTCTTCCCAGTCTGATATCTTTTCTTCCCTCCCCCTAAACAAGGAAAGCATTTCTGCCTTCTTCACAAAAAGGTAGCGATTTCAATCCCTTAAACCTATTACTCAATATTAAAAAGATTTGGCTTCTGAATAGCCTCCTTAAAAATACTTTCCTCAGCTTTCTATTCCGATCTGCTTTGGGTCAGTTTCATTCATCTGCTCATGGCTGGCTGCCTGGATTAATTTTCCGGACTGAATACATTTCCTTGCATTACCAACATATGTGACAAATAACTAATCGGACTCATCAAAATGCATTAGAATGCAGTGTTCCAGTTCCTGAAGGACGTTTGAAATTCAGCAAGTTGTCTTCTCACTCTTACTGCCAGAGATAGTCAGAAGTTACGAAGGGGCAGAGATGGCGCTGGAGCCCACCTTGCGCCCAGAATTTCTATCAGAGTCTCTGTCATCGCTGCTGCGGCAATCCAAGAAAACTTGACCCACCTCTGTTTGTTTTGTACTTCTTAAATTATTTTTCAAATCAAAATTTGAAGTATAACCGGACTCATTTCTAGGAAGCATAGCATAGCCCAGACTGTAAATCACCCAAAACAACATCTAGTGGATGTGCTAAATATGCCTAATACTATTCAAAGCATCCAACATATATCATTCCTTTTCTAGAACCATTTCCATATTCTCCATTTCAATACAGACCTAAATCAGGTGATATTTGGGCCATATGAGTAATAAGTCTGAATGAGATGCAAAAGATACATTGCAAAGAATGTAGTATAAGTCCCAGGGTTTAATTGGATGGAATGGGCATCTTTCAAGAATCTCCTAATATTTCCAAGAAAGACTTGGGAAACAGATTTACCCAGTGTCTCTTTGAAAGAAAAAAAGAGTGATTTTTACATCTCTGCTTTAACTGTATTAGCACAAAGAGCTGCTGTGGGGTCAGAATTCCAAGAATATTAAACGTGATTGCCGTAATTAAAACATTTTTACCAACGTACTGGTAATGACTTGAATTTCTTCTCCATCATTATTATGTTGTTCTTTTTTTTATATTGAGATTTTCATTTTATTTTTTATTTTATGTATTTATTTATTTTTGGAGGAAGATTACCCTGAGCTAACATCTACTACCAATCCTCTTCTTTTTGCTGAGGAAGACCGGCCCTGAGCTAACATCTGTGCCCACCTTCCTCTACTTGGTATGTCGGTTGCCGCCATACCATGGCTTGACAAGCAGGGCCATGTCCTCACCTGGCATCCGAAATGCCAAACCCTGGGCCACCAAAGTGGAATGTGAGAACTTAACCGCTAAGCCACTGGGCCGGCCACTATTACCTTGTTCTTTTTTTCCTCATGGTTTTATCTCACTTCTTTTGGGGGCCTCATACCCCTGTGTTTTCACCATTACATGACTAGGGGGCTTTTTTGAGGTGAATAAAAGCCTGGATTAAGACTGCTGAGAACCAGGGGGTGCAGGGGCGAATCTTGGCTTTCCCTCTTACTTTCTCCCTAGACTCTTCTTTCTCTGCCTTTTATTTATCTATAAAAGTAAGATTGTGAGTGATTTGCCTCCATGGATGACTGCGAGAGGAAAAAAGCACATCTCACAAAAGTACCACAGAGCCAGCGCATTTCCAAGAGAACGTGTGAGACTGATGTAGCCTGACATTCAGCCGGTTGCACAGGGAGGCTGCAGATGTTCACAATCGCATCACACGAGCTCATTGTTGACGCCTCGCGAGCGTTCTTGGGGAGAAGGCTTCTCCTTCCACAAGCAGCATCGTGTGCCTGGGGCTCCGGTCAGCTCAGCCGCAGAGCAAGGCAGAAGACACGCGGCCTGGTGCTTCAGCCTGTGGGTTCTGGGGTCTGACTGCCTGGGCTCAAATCCTCAAGTTACCACTTTTTGACTTTCTGCCTTGGTGCAATTATTTTAACCTTTCTAAGCCTCAGTTTTCACATCTCCAAGGATAATTGTAAGGAATAAATGCAGTAATGCCTGTAAATTACCCAGCAGAGTGCCTGGCAAATAGTAAATACTCATTTACGTCCTTACCACTAAGAAATGTATGCTGAGAGTTTGGGGGTGCTTAGGAAGAGAGGAGTGTACAAAGGAATAAAAGAATGGAATCTCCCATCTCAGGGACCTGCAATCTAATTGGAGAAAAAGCACCTATATCCAATGCATAGAAATCACTGGAGGATTTGTGTAGGCAGAAGAGCAGTTTCTGGTTCTTGATTAAACTTCTGGGATTGTCTTATTCAGGGGCTTACGAGGATGAGAACATTGGCCACGTGTTGGATAGACCTAAATTGGATTTGGACTAACCAAGACTAGTGTTAGGTTAGGTCAAATTTCTTATTGTGTGGGGTCAGGTGTCAGAAATTCTTAAAAGGAAAAAGTCCTTTTAGAGAAAATTCATTTAAGACTGGGTTAATTTGTGCGCTTTCCCTGAGCACTTTAATGTATACAGTGTTAGAATCTTTTAAAAAATGTTCTTCACAATTAAGGTTATGCCTTTCAGAAGAGGAGGGTGAATTTCCCACTGGAAATAGCTTTCAATCCTCTTGCAAACTCTCAGGGCTGAGCCACACCTTCCTTTCTCTGTGTGTCTAATTGTACCTGGGACAGTTTGAGTTGGAACTCAACAAATTTTAAGGCAATTGAATTAAATTGGGTTTCCTAATTTGGAGATTTTGGTTATGGTTGTCGTTGTTTTGAGGTTGCCTTAATGAAGGTAAAATAGGCTCGCATGACGGCCGTGATCCCTCTGTCTCTCCTCGTCACCTTTGTGCCGGGACAGGGATCCCTGAGCACAGAAAGTGGCTGGTCAGATTTCACATCCTCTGACAACCAGAGCTGCCCAAGCAAACCTTAGCCTCCCGCAGACCTCATCCCTAGTCCTTGCCTTTGATTCATCTATGAAGGGCTTTTCATTTAGAGGGGAGTATATCAGAACTGAGGTGCATCAGAATCTTTGGGGGGCCATGGAGAGTTTGCAAAGTACCTGGGTGGTCCCCACATCTCTTCTACCCACACCCCTCGAAACACACACCAGTTGGAAACAACTGCTCCAAAATAACATGACTTCTTTGTCAAAAACCCTGCTGCTGTGTGACTGGGGACAGTGAGAGCATCTTTAGTTCTATGAAGAAACATCACTATCCCAGACCCTTATTGTGCCTAAAACACTTGGCGGAAAAAAATTCTGGGGATTGGATGAGAGAAAGACCAATGGAGGATGGAACAGACAACAACATGTAGATTAGAATGAATGTGTCACTGCCTGTTAGACTGAGATGTGTTTCAGACGTGGTTTGAGATTATGGGATAGAGAAATATGCAAGTGTATATTGTTCATAGGGAAAGCCAAGAATTCCCCCGGGGGCAGGGTCCTGGAGAAAGGAGGTCTGGAGGAATGAATGGAGGGGCTCACACTGCCTTCATTCTCCTCTAGCATGTTCACCTCTGTGACATAACCTGACTTAGGTAAAACTTAGACTGGGTGTGCTTTCCCCTAGGATGACTCTCAGGTTGGGAGGGCAAAGCAGACCAGAGTGGCACCAGAGGAAAGAAAACACAGTGGTTGCTCAGTGGGGATGTGAACTTAAGGGAGAAGTTCGATGGGGCCATGGAGGCTTCCTCACCGTGCAGGAGAGCAGACCGGAAGCCAGGCAGAAATCAAGCAGGACCAAGCAGGGAGTCTGAGTCTGGTACCCACATGGCCTGCAGAGACCCTGCATGTGGCCGAGCAGTGCCTGACCTACACAGCCACACACAATGATCACCCCGCTCATGTCCTCAAGAAGCTTAGGTCAAAGTAATAGGTGGCTGGATAGGAAAACGGCTCCAGTAGAGGTGAGGGGACCCCAAGCTCTGCTTGATATGGGTGAGCACACTGCAGCAGAGCCGGAGAATTCAGGTTGAGAGTAGCTTCGATGTGAAGAGAAAGGATAGAAGTGAAACCTACAGCAAGAAGAACGTTCAACAAGTCCTTAAGGGAGGAAGAGAAAAGAAAGATCAACTTGGGGCAAGGGATGAAATTACGGAAAGAAGTAAGAAAGGACGAAGACTCAAGATAGAAAAGGAGCCTGACAACAACCATATTAGCTGCTAATATTTACCGAGCATTTCTCTGTGCTGGACACTGTGACCCTCGGTTGACCCTTGTTGAACCCCCCTCCACCCCCGCCGAGACCTCCCCGACAACAAGGGTTGGCAAACTTTTCTTGTAAGGAGCTGGATAGTCTTGTGGACCACGTGGGCTCCGTCCCCTCAGCTCTGCCTTTGTGGCCCCAACACTGCCATAGACAGTACGTAAACGGGCTGCGGGGCTGGTTTGCCAGCTCCTGTAAATGGTGGGTGGGTGTGTGACGACTTACGTTGTAGACGTGAAGAATGAGGGCTAGAGGGGCTGAGAGAGAGTGAGTGGTGTGCTGTCCCTGTGGTGGGAACACCCACAAGCGGCGAGCAAGAGTTCACGTGGAGGGGCCTGGTGGAATGCCAGGCTAACTGTGCAGGTAAGCAGCATGCACCTGGCACTCTCCACATGGCCTTCACATCATGACTGAAAAACCCAAAACAAAAAACACACTGACCCATTCAACAGACTTCCCGAGTGCTGTGTTTCAGGAATGTGGTGGGGCTGAAGATGTTGGAGAAAATGGAGCACAGCCTGTCGACCCCCTTAGTTGCATTCTTTGGGGGAACAGACTCTTGAGTCTGTGGCCCTTCCAACGCTGGCAACACAATGTTGTTCAGGGGAAGACATGCCCGGCTGGTATCTTCAGAGCCAGGCAGCCCTGCCTTCAGGCTCCTGCTTGGCCCGCTAACGAGGGTACCATCTTGGGCAGTGGACAGATGGGCCTCTGCCTTTTAGGAGCTTGAAATTAAGAACAGAAGGCATGTAACAGATTTCACATCATCATGGTGTGATAGGAGCGATTCCTGAAGTGGTCGCGTGCTTTTGTACCTTCGAGAAAGACACACTGGATCATCCGTTTGCTATTGAGGTCTCGTGTTTGACACTCCTTGAAGGTGACGGTCTTCTGATCCATCACTTAGCGTATTTACAGCTCTGACCCTGATAAAATAAATATCACAGTGACAGGAATAGGGTCTGTATTTTAATTGCCAAAGGACTGTAAACCTTCACCAACAGAAAAGAAAATGTGGGAGAGAGCAAAGTCGTGACACGGCATGTACTTATGTCTGTTTCAGGAGAAACCTAAAATCACAACGATTTGACACTTTTTAGCTATTTTGTATGGCTGTGGGAATTTGCAGACACGTTCTGTGATCCAGAGGGACTCCTCTTTACCTTCTTCAGCCCCTGTATTATATTCTCTTCTTCAGGAAAAATAGGAAGTGACTTGCAAATTAAGACAGTGCAGGGAAGCCTGCTAATTTTCCTGAGAACTCTGCTCTGTGCAGGGGGGAGGAGGCAGGCATTGAAGACAGGGTGGGCGAGCAGGGAGACCAATGCTCTGGCCGGCACCCGAGCCAAGGGCTTTGCTTGAGGACAAAAAGGCGCCACTGCGGAAGCTTATTAAAGTGTCTGTTAATTAGGCTTTTCCAACCCCAGCCTTCAGTGATGTTTCTGTTATCCCTGGGGGGAGGGGGAGGGGTGACGTGTACTCATCTTTAACCTGCGGTTTCTGCTCATGTAATTTGCTGTGTAGACCCTGTGTGGGCCAATACAGCAGCCATTAGCCACATTTAAATTATTTAAATTTAAATATTTAAATTAATCAAGATTAAATAAAATTAAAACCTCATTTCCTCAGTGGCACTAGCCACATTTAAAGTGCTCAACAGCCACATGTGGTTAGGAGCTAGTGTATGGACAGTCGCAGAAAGTTTTCTTGGACAGTAGTGTCACCAAAGAAGGGCATCTGCAGAGTGTGAGTGGGCACTGCACACGTGCCGGCCTGGGCGCCCGCCTGCAAGGGCTGTGGGAGATATGTCGGCACACTGGGCACTTCCTGTGAGGAAGCTAAGGAAGCTATGTCTCGTCTTCACCACACCTTCCAGGGTGCAATAACTAGCTCGGTTTAAAATTTACGTATGAACAAGGGAAAATGCACGTGAAAAAGGGACAGAAAGAAAATACACCAAAATATCAAGCATGATTGTTTTGAGTGATGGGAAACAGCCTACCACTTTGTTTCTGGCTATTTGTTTTGTGTGTGTGTGTGAGGAAGATTGTGGCTGGGACATCATCTGTGCTGATCTTCATCTAGTTTATTCGGGACACCACCACAGCGTGGCTTGATGAGTGGCGCTAGGTCTGCACCCGGGATCCAAACCTGCGAACCCCAGGCTGCTAAAGCAGAGTGCATGAACTTAACCACTATGCCACCAGGCAGGGCCCCATGTTTCTGGCTATTTGTAGTGGACTATGCAGCCAGAGTTTTTGTCTGCCTCTCTGACAACATACAACACAGGAGACATAGCTTGAATTCCTGGAACCAACCATGCCTGAAGTTATCCACTCCAGTTGGGTTTCATCCTTATATGAGTTAGTTAAGCTGATTTGAGTTGGGTTTTTGTTACTCCCAAATAATGACTAATTTTGCTGCTTTTATAAATTTATCTGTCTTCTACAATGTCTATTTCCCCTAATAGTGGAAAAAAATAACTTATGAAAAGTGCATGTGATAAACAGTGTTCTATTTTGTATATCATCCATGTATTACTATTCATGAGCCCTTACAAAGCGGTTGATCTAAATAAGCTAGAATTGATTTCCAAAAATCCACGAGGAACACAGCATAAACATGCCAAAGTAACTTTGTTTATTAAAAGGAAATTTGAGGCAACTGTTATTGCTGAACCGTTTGGGGTCCTGGCAGAAACACTCCCCCAGTACATGTTTGGAACATCTTCAGTAACTCCTGTTGTCAGACTTGGTCGCAAAATACAGAGTAACATATCACTTGACCAATGAAACCCAAATTAGCACAATTTATCGTTAGAAAGCATTCTCATTTGCTGATCTGGCTAGTTCGGAGGCCACTAAATCACAATTTTCCATTTCAACAAATGAGCATATTTGCAATCCTCTGACACCGTAGGTTCGGCTGATGGCAGCGTCTCCCAGACTCGGCTCTGACAGAGGCCAGAGGGAATCCGCCCTGAGATGGTGTTTCAGCTTGCGACGCTGCTGAAAAGATCTCGAACTACCCCTTCTGCAGATCCTCTTCCCCTCTTAATTGAGTGGCCGGCAATGGAGCCTCACAGGTGTCTATATCGCCCTTTCTGCCACTCCACTAAGCATTGACCGTCAGTGTCTCCTTGACTCTAATTGTTGAGACACCTGGTGAAAGGCCAAAAGAATATGCTCCTTGCTGAGGCCACGCATCATGGGTTCTCTTTGAGCCATTCCTCTGTCTTCTCTCAGCTCTTTTTCAAGTCTTCTGGTGGTGGGCTCGACTGGGCCTTTAAACGCATTAATCCCCTTCTTGAAGCCACACATGCCACGGTTTGCTTAGAGGTGGCCCCAGTGGCAGGATAACCTTGGTTGGAATGTCCTGCCTGCTGACCTTACCCCCCCAGAGATTTCTCACTTGCCTGCTGGAGCAGCCACCCTTGTAGTGGTGCTCTCCTTCCAGGGGAAGGCCCAGCGGCCGGGCCGGCCACTCGAGGACAGGTCCGTCGGCAGCTGTGCGGGAGGAAGTCATGGCACAAACGCACCGGGCCCTCGGTACCTGCTACCTACGCAGTCGCTTCCCTTCCAACTATTGTTATTACACGGATTTTCCCTTTCGGTCTCCAAAAAAGCACAACTTCTCTTCTTCCCTCCCCCAAACTGGCTCCCTTCTGTCAGCAGCGTCTCGTTTCATGTCTGAGGCTCCCAGCACAGCGTGCGGTGCCTACAGTGTCCGTGACCTGTATAAACCTGGGAATTTCTCTGGGCTGGTCTCATACAGATGCTGCTGGGGTTGGGTGCACGTTTTTCAAAGGGTCTGCGTGCTTCCTGTCTCATTCAAGCTGCATCCCCTCTCCAAGAACTAGATGAGGTGGGATTATCATCTGTACTTTAGAGATGAAGAGGCCATTACATTTTTTTCCTACTTAAAATCTAATAGAACTTCCTCATTCTTTTTCATTTGACTTTTTTGGCTCAGAGGCTTGCCATGAATGAGCATTCCAAAGGAGAGAAATGGTTGCAATGCTCCACAGTCCCAGGGAGAATGGCGGATAATAGAGAGAGTTTATCAACATTCCTCCTCATCAGAAAAAGGTTTTATTAACTACCCTTGGCTGGGCACTGTCGTACAACTGTGTTAGGGAAGATAAAATATGTCCTTCTCATTCTGCTTACCACTGGGAAAAAGTAATGCAGCCTGAATATCGTTATGATGAATGATAACAGGAACCGACATTTACCGTGGTGTTTCACCGTGTGCCAGGAACTGGGCTAAGTTCACAGAGTGTATCGTGAATCCTAACAACAGCCCTATGAAACATTCATTAAGAATAAAGACTAAAATGACAATATTAAAGGCTATATCAGAAGCAATTTAGCATCCTAAGAGGATAGAATTTGGGAGCCAGCCCCGATGACCTAGTGGTTAAAGTTCAGCATGCTCTGCTTTGGTGGCCTGGGTTTGGTTCCCGGGTGTGGCAGCACACCACTCATCTGTCAGTAGCCATGCTGTGGTGGCAGCTCACGTAGAAGAACTAGAATAATTTACAACTATATACAACTATGTACTAGGGCTTTGGCAAGGAGAAAACAGGAGGAAGATTGGTCACTGATGTTAGTGAAGGGCAAATCTTCCCCTGCAAAAAAAAAAAAAAAAAAGTATAGAATTTGGAACCAGACTGTCTAGGTTCAAATCTCTGCCTCACACTTACTAGCTGTGTTACATTGGGCATGTGGCAACTCTGTGCCTCAATTTTCTCATCTGTGAAATGAGATAACAATAGGACCCACCTCCAGGATTGCTGTGAGAATGAGTAAGTTAACATATTTATTCACATGAAGTGCTTTCCAGCACTTAGAACAGTGCCTGGCCCAAAGTAAATGCTATATGAATGTTGCTATGATTACCACATAGCTGTGTGATGCTCTACAAGTTAGTGAACCTCTCTGTGCCCTCACTTCTCAGTTTCTTCACTTGTAAAATGGAGATCACAGCACTGCCTACCTTATAGGGCTGGTCTGAGAACGAGGGAGACACTCTTGGGCTCCTGGTGGCTGGCGCACTGTAAATGCTCAATGAATGTTAGTCATCGTCGCCCTAGAGCCTAACTTGTTGGATTTGGGGCTTAAGTTGTCACAAAGATTCCATACTCCACAGCACAGTGGCGGGGGCCAGACTCGTGGTAATTAGAACTAAATTGCTGGGTCCATTCGATTTTAGATATAGTTGCACTCAGACTGAATTTTAGAAAAAGTGAACAACACCGTTTATAAAAATTACTTGTGAACGAAAAGAGGTGGAAATCACCCTGAATATGCTCACTGTCCTTTAGATCAGTCCTGTTACTTCTCCTCCACGAGGCAGCTCAGCCCACCTAGTTTATCTTCTAGGGACGGAAGGCGGTCCTCAAAGCTGCTGCCTGATGGGGTCCTGGGGCTCTCTGAAAGGTCACAGCCTTCGCAGAAGTGACAGGACAGCATAGAGAGCATCTCCAGGATTTTGAGAACTTAGGTACCAAATGAAAGCAAAGATGCCACGTCAACCTCCTATCAGAAGACGCGACTGTGGGAGCAGAATACGGGCGTGGAGAACAGAGGGGAATCGGAACAGCCACAGAACTCCAAGCCGCCCCTGGGTGGAGAGGCTCCGTGCGTGGCAAAGCGGCTGTGTGTGGGGTGCCGACCAGCAGCAGCAGCAGCCTCGAGCCGAGGCAGCAGGTGTCTGGCGCTGCCGGATCTGGAGCCGGTTTCTACCTCGGCTGACATTTCGAAGGCATAATGGCAGCCCGTGTGCCTGCCAAGGATTGCGGGATGAGATTTACGCAGCCTGTGCCACCTCCTTGCTCCATGTGAAAATGTGCGCTCCCGCCCATCCAATTAAGAAGCTAGGGTACAGCACCCAGAGGACAGATTGTTCCTCAACTGTGGCTAGTTTGGGTCACAAAGTTTGTTTTGTAGCAGAATTCTGGATTGCCACCTTCCTGGAAAACAAAACAAAAAACACCTCAGCACGAATCCTCAGCCTTCTTTCCCTCCAAAGCTTCATGAATCAGGACTCTTCACTGACCCCACCTACAAAGTCACCGGAATGACCTCTGGCTGGTCAGAAATCCAGTGCCATGACAGCCGCAACAAAGGCGATGGGTCCGTGCTCTTTCTTGAGATCCGGTGCGAATGAATCAGTCGGAGGCAGAGTCTAGCTCTTCTGTTGAAAGCCGTGTCAGGGCACGCTCTGACAGGGCTCGGCTTCCCGCTTGACGGAGTTTGCTCCGAGCCCCAGCTCTAGGATGGTTTGGTACTCGCCGGCCTGCGTGGAATTTCATTACTGAACTTCTTCAGGTCATTTCCCACGGAAGCCATCGCCCTAACACTGTGCACCATTCACACTGTAGGGAGCCGCTTCCCCCCACCCCGGGGGTTCCAGCAGCTCCTCCCAGGCTGCAGTGGTGAGCATCTGCTGGAAGGGAAGAGGTGCGATTCTTCCTGAAATAGGATTTGTCCCCCTGGAGATGCGAGTGCCAGCCGCCTGCGTGGGTCCCACGCCTGGAACATAATTCCCATCAACAAAGACTCCGTGGGACATAATGGGGACACCCAAATGTGTCCCCGAAGTTGAGGTTTAGAAGAGCCCTTGGTTCTTTTTACCCCGCTTAGCAAGTCCTGCGGCCTCTTCACTGCCACAAGGAAAGTTCACGGAAATCACCCTGGCAGAACCACTTCCTGAAAGCATCATGGAGTCACAGGGCAGCAAAATTTCTAAATACATACAGAACGCTTCCGTAACTTACACTTAACAGGGGCACAGAAGTCGCTGCGTCCAAAAGCTTCGTCCTCTAAGCACAGTGGCGCCACCATGCTTCCCGATGGGCATGGCCCGGCCTGCAGTTTTTGGCGTTCACCCCCAGACACGTAATTGGCTTTACTTCAGTTTTTACTGCTTTAGTGAATTCAGTAGCTTTTGCACTAACAGAACCATTAATAAGTCAGCCTCCGAAGGCCCGAGCAAATGAACCCAGGCAGAGTGGGCAGGCTTCTGACACCTCCACCCGGCAGCCCTCGCCTGCTTGTTTTCTCACCATCGGAGAGAGTGACTTGGGATTTGGTGCCGGTGGTTGACTTTTCAAACCAATTTAACATTCAGAAGTAACCGTGGCTTTTTAGGGGCAGAAGTGCATCCACCAGAGCTGGCATTTGGGTTTGAGCTGTGACTTCAAAGCTCCTTTGATCCAAGCCCTCCCCAGGCCCTGCCGTCCGCGACCGGCGTGCTGAGGCTCAGCCGTGCTGTTTGTCCACAGAAGACATGTGCGGCACAGGCCCCCGGACAGTCCCCATGGTGATAAAAATGTCCCGTGCTTAAAAGCCTGGATCAGTTAATGTGGCTGCAATTAAGAAATCACTTTGTGATTTTTGCGAGTCTTAATGGAGAAAAATTAAGAGAAGCAAAGAAAGCTTCAGATGGATCTAAAAGGGAAGCATGTTTTAAGGCTTCCAGTAAGTAATTTTTGCGCCGCTTCTTGTAAAATTATACAGAGACCGTGAGCTCCTTGAGAACAAGAGTGGTAGTGCCCTGCTCCCCGAAGCCTAACACAGTCCTGCAGCTGCCGGGGCTGTGTTCACGACGTATTTGCTGAATGCGGAATTCGCGCCTTAAAAGTCTCATGCTGTGAAGTCCTAAGACCTGGGGTCTTTTCGACGCATGTTTAAGACCTCTGGGTGTCTCGTCTTGTTGGCGCCCTGTTTAAGTCACTGAGTAAACTTCAGCATACGAAGGCAGCATTTTGTTCAGATAGACCCCTGGTCCCTCTTCTGAACCCCTCGAGGCGTGTATGTGTTGAAATCCAGGACTTCTCAGATTTTAGAAAGGGAATAAAGAAGGCGAGTATGCCACCTCTTACCTGCACCCCAGGGGCATCTGCAGCGCCCTGTGATCAAACATGAGTATCCCCATGGAAGAGTATGAATAGCCGGGATAAACGCAAACAAAGGCTCTGAGCAGCCCTGGTCCGTTCCAGTCGGGTTTCCTGCCAGAGGAGTTATGACAAACTTGTGTGTATCACACACTTCCATCCTGGAATTGCGAGTAAGGAACTGTGGACCTGCACTCTACATGGGGTCTGCCTTCCCCTCCAAAGGCAGGACCGCCCAAGTCAGGAATGCTTTGCTGTGCTAGTTTCGCTTATGACCCTCTGTTGAAATATTTTAAAGCACGAGTTAAATCAAAATCCCCTTTCTCTATCAGTTCCTCAGAGGAAGTGAGGTGGCACTTTAGGAAGTTATGTTTTAAGCTGCTTTCTTTCATCTGCAAATAGGTGAAACCAAATTGCTATTTTCTAAGGCAGAACAACACTTCTATTCATTCATTCATTTATCCATCCGTCCACTCATTCATTCATTCACAGCAAAATATTTATTTAACATTTGATGTTTGCAAAATAGCATGCTAGGCTCTGACACAATCTCTGAGTGGTATGGAAGAGGTGGTGACTAAAAAACACTAGAATGCATGAATTTAAACTGTCAAGCATAATATTCACAAAAAATAATACTTATGAGGCAACCGCTTTGAATCAAGGAAGCCAATGTAACTGACACAGAACAAGGGGACCCGGCCTCTTGCGTCCCCCACATCACAAGCTGGAAGCTGCTGGTGATTCTAGCCATGGTCAGAGGCGGCAATATTCCTGAGGGGCAGCCTGCGCCGCCCTGAAGAGGAAGCAAGAGAGAGAGACTTCGATGCCATCCTCTCGTGGAGGCTCAGTGCTGGAGGAGTTGATGCCAGTGTACACCAGCAGCTGTTATTTGGGGAGAGAAAGGGATAAAAACCAGCAGGAAAAAATCACTCATCTCTAACACCTGGGAAGCTTTGCAAGCCACTCAGAGTAGCCAGAAAGCTCAGGTCCTGTCTTTGGGAGATAAAATCCTCTCAGCCATTCATTCTTGCCTGATCTTCGCCTCCAATATATCATAAATAATATCTATGTCTTCTTGGAAATTCATTGAAAGAGAGAAGGAGAGAGAAGGAGAGAGAGAGAAAGAAAGCTTACTTTCCCTGAGGTTAAAAAAAAAAATGGTGAAATAAAGATTTCAGAGATAGCATGTGTGACAAAGAAAACTCTGGAAAGATCGGAGGAAAACATAAGAAAAGGCTGCTGGGGTGAGAAGAAATAAATGTTGACCTTGAGTGGACACGCTCACCAAAAGATGAGTTAAGCACGCCCACGTCCTGGTTCTTCCAGCAATGTCCCGGTCACCAACGTGCCACAGGACACAGAGGCTTGTCCTCAGGCCCTGGAGGTCGCACAGAAGTGAGCAGAAATGGCCACAAGGGGGGCTGGCTGTGGGAGGAGCTCTTCGATCCCCCTTTCAGGAGCCACACAGTTCTCTGGGTTTTATTTTCAATTAAATTTCCACTAATCCTAAACTAGAGAAAAACAGAGCTGCTGGCAGAAGCTATACAGTCCACAGAGAAGCTGTCACAGGACCAGGTCCGCCATGCACAGGCTACAAGGGACAGATGCAGGTGCCACCAGTCCACCCGCGAGTGCTGTGAAAAGGCGCTTTCCGGCCTCACCCACTGCCCAGTGGCTGGATGCGCCTGGTCAGGGGGTGGCTTCAGCGTTACCACCGCCCAGTAAAGAAGACTCTACTCAAGGTGGGGGGAGATGGTCACCTTAAATTGCCTACTCTTTATTTGGTCCAAAAGGGGCATTTTTAGGCTATGAGTAACGGAGCAGAGCACCTGCTTCAGCTTATTTGGATTCTAACTTTCCCTCCTCGCGAGGTGCTGAGGTTTAGTGCATGGAAATACTCAGAGCGTCCAGGGCCGTCCCACTCTGAACGTGCCCGATCGCCTCTAAATACCTGGAGCAACGTGACCATCAGATTTTATTAACATTTAAAAAAGTAACATTTTACACGAACGCTTCCCCGATCTGTCTGGAATGAGGTCTAAAGGGAAGCCGCCTTTCTCCACGCCAACAGACCCTCCAAGCTCTGCATTCCGTGGCGTTGAGGAGAGGTTTGGTCACATTTAAGGAACTTCGGGGAGAAAACTGTAGCACCAGAGACAGAAAATGTGGTCCAGCTCAGCATTGACATCACGTGATAAAGAGCTGACAGCTCTGGGAATTTCTGATTGTTCCGGAAACATAGAAAAATGAGAATGAACAGGAAGAAATCAGAGGATGGGAAAGCCCCCCCACCCTCCTAATACATAGCTAGGGGTCAGGAATGGTCACTTCTGGGGAATGAGAATAAAAGCAGCATGGAGGTTAATAAAACGGGGACATATTCCTCTCTCCAGATACAGGGAGGCGAAAATTACTTATCACCTGCTGGAGTGGATGTGAGAACGGGCCAGGGACCAAGTGTGTGGCAGGGAGCATTCTGGGCCAGGTCACAATCTACAAGAGGCCCTGCAACAGGCTTCCTCCGGCTTCCCAGCCGAGAGCATCTTGCGGCTCTGTCTCCTCATTAGAGGACAGCAGCTGTTTCTTGCTATAATTAGCTCACAGGCCAATAGTTAGCTCCAGTCTCTACACCTGTACCGCACGCAACATGGAAATTACAGAAGCACGTGTTGTTTTCTTCTTAAATCACCTCCACTTACACACATTGTTAAGCATCTAATAGAAAACAACAGTACCTTCCCTAGCTCCCTTCCTTCTCGGAATGCTTTTGAAAAGCAAGTTGGGAAAGTCTTTGTTTTTATGGGTCCCAGTTCCCATTTGTAGTCTTACCTCCATGCTCCATGGCCCCCTCGAATTAAAGAAGGTCTCCAGCGCTGTCAACCAACCCACCATGCGTCAGGCCATAAAATCTTATTTTCAGCCACCTGCAGGATGATGGAGGGAAGAGGAAACTGAGCTGAGAAAGGGGTGGGGGAGAGCTCCAGCTGGCTGCTGAAGATGGTTTCCACAGAATTCTTTTGGGGGTGGAAGGGTGCAGAGTCTCGGGTCATTTCCTGCCAGGTCTGTGCTGCGAGGGGGGAGAATCCATAATCACACTGTCTCGCAGTTCCATTAGTGTCAAAGCTCATTATGAGCCACATCCACTCGGCAGCCGTGGGCACACAAAAGGACCAGCCGAAGGCTGTGGAGTGCAGAGTCCTCGGTCCAACTTGGGGGCGGGCGGGAAGGAGGGATGTGCGATTCCCGGCTGGGTAATTAGAGTCAGCAGGGAGGCAGCTTGGCCCTAGCAGGCCTCTCATTTCTCTGCCGGCTGTTTTAAAGGATTGGCAGGGACTGCTTTCTTCCAGGGGTGAGGCCATGTGCCTGTGTCATAATTCACAAAGAAAAATGATCATCAGTTTGTGCCCTGTTCCTGGGTTAAGCCGAGGAGGCGGGCTCGGGCTCCTATTGTTATTAGCGTTGGGCAGGGCAAGGAGAGGATGGCATGAAGGGGTGGCCTTGGGTGCAGTTAACCAAGGAAGCTTAGGTAATTGACTAGCTGACTTCTAGTAGGTTAATATGAACAGGTTCCCATTCCCGACTCACTGGGTAAGGAAACTTATCAGGGCTGTGGAGGCATGACAAAAATATGGTGGTATTATTACCTAGACCTACTTGCTTTGCCCTTATGGTGCGCCATTCTGATTTTCTCCAACTTCAACCACAGCAACAAAGCTCACGTGATTTAGGCAAAACAGACACACACCAGCTCACTCTTTTGGTTTTTGTGACTGCGCGATGTGCTTAAGTCTGAAATCAGTGAAAGAAAGCTCCTGTAAGTTGCAAAACCATAATGCTCCATTAAGCACACAACTTTCTTTTGGTGGCTTATAACCTAGAAAGTCTAGCAGTTATAAGATGAAACATGATACCCAACAGAAGTACAAACAATGAGGAGAAACAAATCCAAAGTACTTCCCTGGTGCCTCATTAAAGAAAACCCTGGCAGTGGCCTGCTGTACACCGATTAGAAAGCACGGAGATGAGGACCGCATTCAAGTCAAAGTACAGGATGGTCCGCACTTGTCTTCCGTTTGCATGTCAAAATACAACAGCAAACTGCCCTGCTTAGCTGAACTTGACTCTTAAAAGTCAAATGATGTTCTCGAGGCTTCGCACAGCAGCCAGGTGAAGAACTGGACCGTCACTGTGACGCACGAAGTCACTGTGCCAGGGAGGAGAAGGGAAGACTTCTCTCCTGTCCTCCTCTGCTCTGCGCTGGCCCACTAGGTGGCCAACATACAAACTGCCTTTTTGCCAACAGAAATAATTTCCTTCATTCCCAAAAAGACCAGAAGTGTACTGAAATAAGAAACCATTTTAAGCATCAGTTTTTAAGCTGAGGCTTTGTTTTCAAGAACACCTGAAACCACAATGACTCTGATTGCGTCCGTTTTCCTAGCTCCTTTGCGGAGGGCCTGACCTTAACTTTGCTATTATGCATTTTGGGATTTCTGGAGCCCAGCTTTACCCTGAGGGAAAATAAGGAAACAAATAAGCTTAAAAAAAATTTTTTTTGACCTAACCCTACATCCTAAGGTCACCATTGAAATACATCAGATTCAAAATCTGCAAGGTCTTAAGGCCAAGCTCACAGGAAAGTCAGGAAAACTAGAAGCTGTGAAGGATGTGGATCTGCTGAATATATTAAGCTTGCATATGTGTGTTTGTGTGTTTTCCAATCCTCCAGGGTGAATTTATACCGTCCATACAGATGTACTCTTTTCTGTTTATTATTCCCAATCGCGTAATGGAGGTTAATGTCGTGCAAAGGAAAAAACTCTCGAGTTTGACAGCATTCCACCTATTTTATTTTAAGGCAAAACAAAGAAAATGAAAGCTTGTTCCTTCAGCCAGCATTTCTCGCTCCCTAATTCTACCCAGACTGGATCGTCTTAAATCTGATTTGGGATTTGAGCATTATTTGGATTAGCTCATTAGTGGGGCACTGTTCTGACAAGCCACTAATCTGGGGCACTGGTGCACAACGCCATGACAGTATTATGCTGAAAATGAGAAATCTAATGAGATTAGACAGATCCTGGTGACATGGTCTGAAGGTGCTCTGTGTGGAGATCCACGAGCTCGGGAATGCAGGAGGAGGACAGGTTGCGGAACGTCAGACTCAGCTGAGCTGGAACTCAGGCGCTCGGGCGTCCAGAGCGGTTTCACTGAGAAAGGCAGCAACCTCCCACCTTTTCGAAGTAGGTGCTGTGGAATGTTAAGCTATGGCCCAGATTAAAAAGTCATAATAATAAAAGGTAATTACTTGGGGGGACGGAGTGTTGGAGGGAGGGACTGTGAGCAGAGATGAAGTTTTAAGGTAACACTGACTCAATTTCAAGTCTCTGTCTTAGAGGCAGAACAAGTTACAGGTGAGGATCAATTGGCACCTGGAGCCAGGAGCCTGCTATGTTCTAAAGTGACTTGCCCAGGACTGGCTCCAAATAAACTGCACTGATGTTTACCCCTCTGTTAGAATGCTCTTATTTCTCCCCTTTACTTGTGGTTTTAGTTGTTTTTAAGCTAAACAGAACACACTGGTTCCTTTTTGCTTAGAATGGGGCTGTTGCTAAGATCAGAAAATGCTGGACCCCAACCGTGCGTGATGTATAATGTCCAGATGTGGCTATGGGGCAGCACACAGCACTCAGTGGAAGGGGGCTTCGTTCCTCCCCAGCCCTTCCCCTCCTCCTCCACCCGAAGAGGAAAACAAAAGTTTCCATGGCATTTTCTTGCTTGTAAGTGGAAAATCAAGCCATTAACAGAGACTAGGAGTCGGCCCCCTGGGACGGCATCCCTTTTTCAGATTATGCTGCTGTGCCACCTGGCGGTGACGTTTAGGACTCTGTGAAAGACCTGCTGGTTAAGATAGCTGACCCCAACTTAGCATCCTTCCTTAAGCCTAGAAAAAAGTTCAGTGTCAATCCATTCTGTGAATCATCGTTAAAATGAGTGCGTGCAAGACAAAAGCAAGTGTATTTTCAGCACGTTAATAACACATGAAACCTGCACAGCACGTGCCTTCTTTTGAATTCTTCCTTGCCAGGCAATGAATAACCCTTTTGACTTACACGTCAAGAATTATTGTTTAACTATTTAGAACTGAACATATGACAGAACTGGTTCCACTTTCTTATTTTACCTTTCCAAAAGTGTTTAGGAGAACTTGGAGGAGAAAGTCAGCCAGAAACTAGTGGATGACACATTTTCGTGGAGTACCTCTGTTTGTTTTAAATATCCTAATGAAATGTGGATGAGGACTTTAGGTATATTAGAAGAAATCTAGAATTCTGGTCCCAACACAAAAGGGTAAAGAGGAGATACAGACAAATTGGTGGTTTCGTAGCATTATAAGAACTTTCTAAGGCTGAACAAAGGATTCCAAAGGAGAAAAAGAAAAAAATATTACCTGAGAAATATATCTTCAAAAGCACATTTTAACCTTTCCTGCCAGAAAACAAAAAGGCACAGTCCAAAATAGTTGTCAGAATCTCAAAAAGCAGAGCTCTCAGAATCTCTGGGAGATGACACCGGACGCTGTGACATGCTACTCTGTGAGCCAAGCGTGGGCCGTGTTTGTACAGTTTCAAGTATTCTAAGCAGAAAAAAAAGCTGGAAAGTGTGGATTACCCCAAAGTCTTGGTGAGATAACGGGAATGGTTCATGATTCAAAAGATCATTTTTCTAAACATAATTGTTTATACAAGAAAGCAGGCAGCAAGAAAAAGAGAGGTTTTTAAGTTTTTCCTTTTCAACAAAATCATTGTGGTTTTTTTTTTTTGCCTTTTCTTCTTGAGAGTCATCAAAAGCCTCTGTCATTCAACTGCAGTTGAGCAGTAATCTATTATTTCACTTAAACACACACTGAAAGATGTGATGTTGATTAATCAGAGCAGGAGGAGACGCTCTCTGGAAAGAAAAACTGTTACAGCTTCAGAAGAAGCATCCCCTGGCCATCGGGCCTCTGTCACCAGGGAGACGGTTACCAGGCACAGGTGCGTTGTGGCAGCCCCCGATAGCTTGTTTGATCCCCTTTGGACTGATGTCATCAGTGAAGGGTTTTCAAATATTTAATTTTTCCTGTGTGTCTTAGAAAGAAGGGACTGTGCTGCTTTTCAAGGGCAAAAGGAGGAAAGGAGGAGTGGTGAGACGGGAGAAGGGATCAGAGAGCCGTGCTGCGTGGAGGAGTGTGGGGAGGCGTGGACATGCACTGAGCCCAGAGACAAGCCACCCTGGTCTTCACTGACTGAGGCCTGAGCCGGTAGCAAGGCTGACCCACGAGGACAAAGATGCCGACATGATGTGACTTGTACTAACCATATTCTATTGAGGGCGACCATGTGCCAGCCACTCTGCCTGCTCCTTACACACTGCATCCTATTAATTCCCACACCCCCGATGCAAGGCCTTATTATCACCATTTAACATGCAAGAATACTGTGTGTCAGAATGGCTACAGGACCTGCCAAATGCTAATGCCCTCTTTTTATTTATCTATTTTTTTGGTCTGATTTCAAATTCCTGTCTGCCTCCAAATATCTCGTTCCAGGGGCTCTCATAGGACTTGGAATTGCTAAGATTTAATAGCAAAAATTTACAAAACACCAGCTCAGCGCAGTGAATCATTTTGGACGGAGTGTGTGTGTGTGTGTGTGTGTGTGTTTGTGTGTGTGCATTCAGTGTAACAGCAGACCGAGGTCTTGCCTTCAGCGAAGCTTAGAACCTGGCTGGGAAAAATAAGCAGATGGAAAAATAAGAAAACATTTTTGTCTGAAAAATTGAAAAGTGAAGAAGTATTGAGGGCAGGTGCTGGGGGCTGGCTCCGCCAGGCTAGAGCACGGGAGATCGAGTCTGGAGGGATCTCAGGCGGCTGGACACAGAGTCTTTCCTGGTCTCGGGGTTGGAAAGCAGATATAACCAAAGAGGTGGTTGAGCTGACTTTTAGTGGCTGAGAAAAATCGAGTGAAGTCTCTCTGTGTTGTCCTGGAAAGGTGGGCAGACCTCAGTGAGCTAATAGAAGGGACCGTTTTATGAAAGCAGTAATGGGTGATGGACAGGGGTGGGGGGGGAAATGGTTGTTTGCCAGCATGCGTATGTGTGTATATGTATGTGTGTATGTGTGCACACGAAGGGGTGAGCCTGGACTGGAGGTAAGGAGAGAGCAGAACGGAAGGTAAAAAAGACAGAGGGAAAAGCAATTGATCATCAATTTAGCGTTTCTCACTATTTTGCCCAGAACCAGTTCAGGTTAATACGTAGTGCATATATTCTGTTGTGGAAGTTTCTGTCCTTTAACTAAGAAAGGAAAACAAAAGCTGTAGCATATTTGCATGTTATTATTAACTCATGAGAAAGAACGTCCCTGTAGGTATTTGGAGGCATCACAGATGGAAAGAATATACATCTATATTTCAAAGTCCAGGAGGAAGCAAATGTCATCAGAGCTGGTCAAGCCCTTCTTCAGCCCACAGCGCAAGCCAAGCTGCATGGCCTCCGCAGAGGCCACGCGCCTGCAGCTGCAGAGGGTAGACAGGCAAGCACCAGCCGTGAACCCCATTAGGAAAAGATGAGGCAGTGAATTATTTTTATAGCCTGGAAATGACATCTCTCATTCATTCAGTGAGTTATTTACCCTCTGGATTGAGTTCATGGACCTATGAGTCATAGGAACATGTTTGTTTCTTTATCTTGGGGACAGGAGGAGGGGAGAAGGTTGTGCCCTGAGCAGAGAGGGAGGCGAAGGTGTGGGATGGGTGGATAGACGTTGCAGGGCACACGGAGCAGGTCTGGGTCAGGGCTGGGCTACCGCATCCTGGTAGGTTCTACCTGACATGAGGCTCAGAAGCCAGGCCTGCTTCCTCTCGGTTGTGAACACCTGCCAATTGCCAAAACCCAGGATGAGGCGAATTCCAGAAGAGAGAAATTTCCTCCTCTGCAACGTGACCATTCTTCCATCTGAGGAAGGTGGGTGTGTGACAGAGAGGGAGGGAGAGAGGAAGAGGAAAAGGAAGAGACCATCTGTTGGCGATGACATGACTCTTGTACTTTTATCCAAATCACACAAACTGGACAAGTACTTTCCTGGCCACCATAAGGTGCCTGCCTCTCTGACAGCTATCTCCTGGCCATCTCGCTGTGTAAAACCATCTAGGGAAGGTAATGGCTTACATGCCAATACTTCCCTGCTCTGCTTTGGTATCTCAGTGAAAAATCAAACCTCTGCCTTCAGTCCCATTTAAATAAACACATCACTTGCCTCCAACCAGTAGAATACATTTTCCCAGCTGATTGATGCTTTTCCATTTATTTTATAATGTATTTTTTCCTCAGCAAGGGATTGTTCTCCGGAATGTCAAGGACGAAATATTTCCCAAATCCTGGGCTGTGATTGGCTGGCTAGAGTCTAATCAGATGGAAGGGGGGTGGGGAGAGAGCAGGGGTGACTCATGGGGCTCCAGGTCTGGATAAAGAGCTACTTTGTAAGGCCAGCCCCCCTAATCTCAAGGCCACAGTTAAATTATCCTCCCCTTTCTTCCCACTCTCCTCCCGCCATCTCTCCCTCTCTCCCTCTTACACCCACACACCCTACCTCTTCTGATCTATCACTGACAAAACAGTTATTAAACAAAATCTCAGCCCAGGGAATTAATAATGTCAAGGATTCATTTCTTTATCAAATGTTGTGGCCTGAAGGAAGAGTGCTCTGTGCTCGAGGAAAGGCCGAAGTCCATTCATCACTCGAGGGGAAGGGATGGGTTTGTGATTTTAATACTCCTCAATCGAGCAGCACAGAGAGGGAGAGAGATCTCTGGAAATGTTTGCAAACACAGTGTGGTGACAAATCTGTTTTGTGAAGGATTCGTAGTCCCATCGGGGCTAAAGAGGTTTTCTAGGGAGGTGGGGTGTAGATGGGGAGTGAGGTGGGGTGTAGATGGGGACTGATGTGGGGGTGTAGATGGGGAGTGAGGTGGGGTGTAGATGGGGACTGATGTGGGGGTGTAGATGGGGACTGAGGTGGGGCGTAGATGGGGAGCGAGGTGGGGTGTAGATGGGGAGCGAGGTGGGGTGTAGATGGGGAGTGAGGTGGGGTGTAGATGGGGACTGGTGGGGTGTAGATGGGGAGCGAGGTGGGGTGTAGATGGGGAGCGAGGTGGGGTGTAGATGGGGAGTGAGGTGGGGTGTAGATGGTGAGCGAGGTGGGGTGTAGATGGGGAGCGAGGTGGGGTGTAGATGGGGAGTGGGGTGTAGATGGGGAGTGAGGTGGGGTGTAGATGGGGACTGGTGTGGGGGTGTGGATGGGGAGCGAGGTGGGGTGTAGATGGGGAGCGAGGTGGGGTGTAGATGGGGAGCGAGGTGGGGTGTAGATGGGGAGCGAGGTGGGGTGTAGATGGTGAGCGAGGTGGGGTGTAGATGGGGAGTGAGGTGGGGTGTAGATGGGGAGTGAGGTGGGGTGTAGATGGGGAGCGAGGTGGGGTGTAGATGGGGAGCGAGGTGGGGTGTAGATGGGGAGTGAGGTGGGGTGTAGATGGGGAGTGAGGTGGGGTGTAGATGGGGACTGGTGTGGGGGTGTGGATGGGGAGCGAGGTGGGGTGTAGATGGGGAGCGAGGTGGGGTGTAGATGGGGAGTGAGGTGGGGTGTAGATGGGGAGCGAGGTGGGGTGTAGATGGGGAGTGAGGTGGGGTGTAGATGGTGAGCGAGGTGGGGTGTAGATGGGGAGCGAGGTGGGGTGTAGATGGGGAGTGAGGTGGGGTGTGGATGGGGAGCGAGGTGGGGTGTAGATGGGGAGCGAGGTGGGGTGTAGATGGGGACTGGTGTGGGGGTGTGGATGGGGAGTGAGTGTGGTGATCGCAGTTACGGGTGGTGGCCAGCTTAGCCACAGATTAAAAGGAAGGACCTGGAAGTGTCACCAGTAGGTCTTTAAATCTGAGAGCTGTGGAGTTGTGCTGCCCTTGCGTTAGACAGTGAGGAGACAGTGGTGCGAGGAGGGCGCGGGAGGAACAGCTGCAGATGTGAGCAATAGGGCGTTCAACCACATTACAAGTTGTGTGATTCTTAAACCTCAGGTCCCTGCTTGCATAGGTTTTGGCAGTAGCTGTCATCCAGCCGCGTGCAATCGCACATAAAGGATATGAAGTTTGGGCAGGAAATAGCCTCTCTTTTTTCCTCTTGACCTCATTCACTGGGACGTTTGTGATTGTCACTCCCCGTGATACAGGCGGAAAAAGGAGTCAAGCGGCTCATGGGAGAGCTAAAATCAATGCATCCTGGGGAGAAATGCAGGACAGCCTGCTCTGTAGTTATCAGCATCGCCAACTTAAATTGTCAATTTGAGCAAAACCATGATCATCATCACAGACAAAGAGTGTCTTCATCTAGTGTCTGCATCTCCTCTGCTGACTTTCTGATTATTGTATGAAACGTGCTGCCCCGGAAGTCTCCTTCCTGGTGGCTGGGCTGCAATTACAAATCAGAGCCACTTGTTCACCACCACTCCCATTACCATCTCGTTGAACGTCTGTGGGTGGCACTCGAGTTGATGTCTGAGAAGTTGTGCAGCCTGGAAGTGCAGGGGAGTTAATGCCCATGGGGTGGCTCTTAACCAGGAGAGGAGGGGAGCCCATGGATAAATGCCCTGGTCTCCGTCTTTTGATAGATGTTTCTGGGAGGCTCTTCATACTTCCCAGAAGTCCCATGGAACCCCAATTACTATAGCAATGACCTTGACGATGCATCTTTATGTTGGCTTTTCCTTCTTCCTTGTCTTACTCTGCGTGCCCCTTGCTCCTACTTCTGTGGTTATCTCCCAAAGAAACTACTTTCACTCAAGTGCCTGTCTTGGGCTCTGCTTTTAGGGGAAAACCGACTAAGGCAGCACCTATTGAGCTAGTGTATTTTTCCAGAGCACTCATGCATTTGTGAAGTCAGCTTTCCTTTCTCCAATCCCAAAGACCCAAGCTGCCAAAGTTGACTCTTGTCTTGCCACCTCAATCCATGGCATGAGGAGTAGGAGGAAGCCGGCACTGAAGGTGGCACAGTAGCCAGCCAACATCCAGGGACCTGTGAGAGTCTGCAAATGCCTCCTCAGGTATCATGGGAGGGGAGCTGATTAGGAATGTCTTGTTGACCCTTCCGTGTCCAGGCTGGCACCACAAAATGGGAGTGAATTCATTCCATCATGAATTCATCAAGTATTTATTGGAAATCTACCATGTGCTCAAGCACTGTGCTAGAGCCTGAAGACACAGTGGTGAACAAAACAGATGGTTCTTGCCTGTTGGAACTTAGCATTTTGTGGGAAAGACAACTATTAGCAAACAATCTTCACATTCACGTCTAACCATAACCTGTGATGAGTGAAGGAGCCACGACAGGGTTCCAATCCCTCCTGGCGGGCCGAGGGAGGCTTTCCTGCAGGAACGATGAGTCTGCGGGATGGCGAAGAGTTGGGGTAAGTGTGTGTGTTGGGGAGAAGAAGCTTCCAGAGAAAAGAGCATATGTGAAGCCCTTAAAACTGGGAGGAGGTGGAGAACTCAATTGTTGAAGGAGCAGGAAGCCACTGTGGATGAAATGCAGAGCACAAAGGGTCGACGGTGCCGGTGGGGACGAGCCGGCCATCAGGGGCAGGTGTGCAGTAGCTCTGTCTTTATCTGAAAAGTGACAGGAACCAGCTGAAGGTTGGGTTTTTTAAAAAAATTCCCTAATTATATCAATAATAAATGAATACACTCTTATTTTTAAAACATCCAAATAACGTACGTAAATCAAAAGTTGTCTTTATCAACTTCCCCAATCCAGTTATTTTCACGGATGTTACACGCTGTGTCAAAAGAAACTGAACTTGTGACGGAGCCAGTGGTGGTCTGAGGCTGTGTCCACGCTGTGCATTGAGAACGTCAGAAGACATGTTCGGTCACATTACTTGTACTAATTCAGAGAGGGCTAAAGGGGTATTTTTGGCCACTAGTAAAATAAAATTTATTTGAAAATCTTGTTAATTCATCTTTATCTTTTCCTTTAAATATTTCTATCTTTTATTTGTTTTATAATAAACAAATAACAAAGAAATTTGTGCCTATAATTTAAAAATAAACAATATACATATATTGAGAGTGATTGCTCAATCTTTTTACTCATGGGATCCATGAATAAAAAGCATGGAGGGGCCCAGCCCGGTGGCGTAATGGGTTAAGTTCACACGTTCTGCTTTGGCGGCCTGGAGTTCGCAGGTTTGGATCCCAGGCATGGACCTACACACCACTCATCAAGCCATGCTTTGGCAATAGAGGAAGATTAGCACAGAAGCTAGCTCAGAGACAATCTTCCTCACCAAAAAAGAGAAAAATATGAAAAGAAAAAGTGTGAAGGCCATCCTAACAGTGGTTAAGAGCCTGATTTCTGATGTTGGTTTGCTTGGGTCTGAATCTCGGACTCATCATGGACAAGCCAGTGTTCTTGGCACTTGCCTCAGTCTCACTGTATCTTGCCTATTAAATAGGGAAGATAAGAGCACTTCCTTCAGAGATTATTGTGGGTATGGGAGTAAGTCAAACCTGCGGAGCACTGAGAACGGCCAGCACACTGCAAGCACTCAATGAAGGTTAACAGTTGCTCTTAATGTCGTTGGTATTGGCTTGAGCTTGTGTTCAACCGCCCTACTAAACTTTCTTTTTAGTTCTAACAGTTTGTAAGTTGATTCTTCTGGATTTTCTTAGTCAACAACCATTTCCTGGCAACTCAGGACAATTTCAGTACGTATTTCTTGTTTCCTTATTGCCCAGCATTACCTTTCCCACTGCAACAGTAGCGGTGAGGGCAGCCACCTTGCGTCTGCCTGTCTAGAGATGCCACCACTGTCTCACCATTAAGGCTGATGCTCGCTATAGGTCTAGCACATTTCTTTCATCAAGCTAAGGAAGGTGAACCGTGTTCTTAGGTTGCTGAAAGGCGTTATTTTGTATTGTGGAGGGAAGGTATCAGCGCTCAACAACTGAAACGAAAAGCTGAATTCATTACTTAAGTAAGAGAGTGTACTGGTCAGCCACAATCTCTCTGAGCAAAGCTGCCTGCTGATCTCAGATGGGTTTGGGGTTAGGGATTGACTTGGGGATTATGTTGGTGACAGAAGCAGTAGTTGGTTGACATCAAACCTAAAAGTGCGTTTTTGGGAAGCAAGACTTGTTGGTTGGCTCAATTTCAGAATTGTCACTGGATGACTCCGCTACTAATTATGGGACTGTCGCCGACCGGTTGGCCTCGGATGTGGCTTCAGTGGAGTAGGTGCTATTGATCAAGGAGATGGTGGTGAGTTGTCATGGATTGACTGAATAGCAGGGAGGACATGATCTCTGGAAAATATGAAAAAAAAAATAGGTATTTGTCCTATGCACCTCCATCTTTGGAGATGCACGGATAAACGTTAGCAAGATGGCACACATGGGAGACTCCTGGTCCTGGGAGGTGGATCTGGGGCTGGAAGTCCAGTGAAGCAGACAGTACATGCTCTCTGAGGAATATGTCAAAAACAATAGGAGGTTGTCCTGGTTGACATTATGGATATACAATCAATAGTGAAAAGACACGGCAGAAGGGAAGAAAAGGCAGGTACTGTTCAGCTATCTAATTAGGTGAGTGAAAATTGAGAAGTTTCAGCAGGAATTCAGGTGCCAGGATTTGGGGCTGGGGAAGTTATCACGATGAAAGTAGGGTTCAAGCTCTAGAGGGTTGGGGATACGAGACAGGAGTCCAGGCCAGGAACAGGCCTAAGATCGCAACACACATCTAGTTAACAGTAGGGCCACTGCATGATCTCAGGGGAACGCAGAAATGATTCATTAGGCAGCAACCCAAGGAGAGACCAGACCAGCAGGAAGAGTGACTTGAGGCAGAGCTGTCTGAGTATTAAAGCTAGAGTTCCATGGCAGGGCCGGCCCTCGGCCCAGACAGGTGGTTCTGTCCGCGTCAGGGGGAAGCAGAGTGCCCACCGAGGTTCAGATGAAGAGCTGTTAGTGGAGGGACTGTCTCCACAGGTGTGGGCAGAATTAAGGGACAATTAAAGGAAGGTGAGGTGCCCACAGCCTAGGAGTGAGGCACACCTAGGAGCAAAGGGGCCCGGAGAGGAGATAGTGGTGTAAGAACTAAGTAAGAGCTGGAGCGAGGAGAAGGGATTTTCTGGTGGGTATTTTTAGCTCTGGAGGGTCACAGGGACTCCAAGATACTGGTGGCTAAAGCTGAGAGGGAGTGAGGGAAGAACAGCCCAATTTGGCTGCCCCCCTGCCCCCACCACCTCCTGCTGGGGCTTCCTGTAAGCAGAAACCAATTGGCAAGGAGCCTGCGCAGTGCCACCCACAAGGGCTCAGTCTGCTGAACAAGGGAGGACAGAGAACAGTGCAGAGTGACTAGGGGATGGTAATTAACAGAAAATCACCACCACACTCCTGAGTGGCACGGATGGGTCCAGCGATGTCAAGACAGTGGGGTTTCTGAAATGCTTTTTGGGATCTAGGCGCATGGCGTAGATTCCCAACGAAGGATGCATTGGCTGCCGGTTGGGGCATGTACGTTTGTGCTAAACTGTGAGTGGAGCCTTCCTAAGGCTTCTGTAACATGGAGAAATGGTGGGGAGTAGAAATCTCAATGGAGTCGCCATGTTTTTGTCACTGTGTCAAATTATGATACTCAGGGAAGGCAAGAAAATGAACAAACTGGTGAGTGTTGTGATATGGATTCTGGAGCAGAGGACCCCAGTGCGGAATCACATGGAGCCTCACTCAGACCCAGCCAGTGCGGGTTTTGCCCCTTTACAAACAACCGGCTCGAGTCTGCCTCAGACAGAGCCAGCGTTTGTGAGTTAATGGTGTGTGACGCAGAAAAAGAGCTATGAAGGGAGCAAATCTCTCTTTAAAGTGAACATTTTATAGAAATCCCATTTTTTCTGGGGCTCAAAGCCAGGCCGATTAGTGGATTAAGCTCTGAGGTTTCACTGCGAGGATGGATTACAGGTCAACGCCAGCCTACAAACCTAGGTGGGGGCTGGGGAGAGAACCTAAAAGAAATTAGCCTGTGATATCTGGAATACTCCTCTGCATGTCCGGAGGCTGTCACCCAGCCGTGTTGACTGGACCTGGGAGGTGCTGTGAGATGATGCTCATTCAAGACCATATCTGTTGAATTTTTAACCTGGGGCAATTGCCCGGTGCCAGCTTGGAACAGCACAGCCTTAATTGGTTTGTGCCAGTCAAATGCATTTTTTGTCAGTTCTAGACAAACTTACATAATTACTTCTGTCACCTCAGGATGATTTTTCCCTCCAAGTCACTTCAGTTTCCCTCCTAACCTCACCAGTTTCAAGCACCCACAGCCTCTAACACAGCCAGCGGCCATGGTCCATATGTACACACATCGCATTTTCTGTGTGAGAGTATATTATGGACAGTGCCTGGGGTGTCCTGAAATCGGAGGACTCCAGTTAAGACTGTACAATGGGCCTGGTGTGATTAAACGGCAGCCTGGTGTGATGGACTGCAACTCCTTTGTTCCACTCCCTCACCTCTTGGCTCAGAAGCTGTGTCTGGGTCTGGCAATGGGGACATGGTATCAGGAGCTACAGTCCTCTTATTACTCCGTCAAAGGTGTAATGAACGCTTCGAGCTATCTCTTTAATTAATAGAGCTCCTATTTTCCGTCTGGGATCTATAACGCCCCAACCTCATAGGTATAGGTATTAGAGAAAAGTCTCCAGATTTGTTTTTTCTGTTGTGGTCGGGGTCAGGGTTGGGACTGTGAAAGTCTCTTTAGGTTATGATTACTTTCCTGGGTGTTTGTGGTTAAGGTACTGGACATTGGGCTGTTTTCTTACACCTCCTTCTTGAGAGCTCGAAGCTCCCCATATACGACTAGAAGAGTAGCTCAGATAGACACGTTGAGCACTGTCTGTTCTCCATGCTGCTTTTCAAGCTCTGTCTGAGCTTGACTAAAATGCCTCATACTCTATCACTCGAGGAGCAGAAGCTGGTGAGAACTGATGTTTTTTGGGGCTTGAAAAAAAGAAGTGATTCTCCTTCAAAGGGTCTGGATTTCCATCTCTCATAGATATTATTATTATTCCCACAACAATATGCTAATTGATTCCATCACAAACATTGATTGAGTGCCGGGCAAGAGGGGAAGCAAGACTCGCTGGGAGGGTGTTGCATTGGTCCGAGGAGAAGGTGATGGTGGCTTGGACTAGGATGGTGACGTGGGAAGAGACTGTGCAATTGAGATGTATTTTGGAGGTAGAATTGACAAGATGAGCTGTATGCCAGGTACTGGGCTTGGCCCTGGGGGTACAGTGGTAAATAACACAAATGAGACTCCCGTTCTCATGGCGGTTATATTGCAATGAGGAATAAAGACAATAAATAACTACGTACATTTAGAATATATATAGATTGTGACAATCTCTAGGAAAGAAATAAACAGAATGATGCGAGAAGTAGGTGGCTACTTAAATTGGGTTGTCATGCAGTGGCCTCCCATGAGGATGAGATTTGAAGGTTGAGAAGGAGCCAGACAGGCAAGGAGCTGGGGAAGTGCAATCTAGGCAGATGGAAGAGCCTGCATGATGATCGTGAGGCAGCACGAGCTTGGCTACATCCTAGGAACTGTCAGAAGGCTGGTGTACCTGGAGCTGTCAATGCGGGGAGGATGAGTGACCTTGGTGGAGCTGCCAAGATCATGCAGAGCCTGAGTCCAGTGTTTCGATTTTACCCTGAATGAAACTAGAGGCCAATGAAGAATTTGACACAGGGGAAAAACAAGATATGCTCTGGGTTTAAAAAGATTACTCTGGGCAGTCTTTTAAGTATAGACTGTACGTAGGTAGGCTGGCACTGGAGCAGGGAGACCAATTGGAAAGCTTTTGCCGTAGGCTAAGTGATAGATAATGGTGGCTTGGACTAAGGCGGTGACAGTGAAGACAAGGAAGAGAGAACATATTCAAGGTGTATTTTGGAGGTAAGTTGACAGAACTTAGTGATTTATGGGATATTGTTGGTGGGCGGATGGAGGAAAAGAGAAACGTTTTTGGCTCAAATAATTCAGTGGAGAGTGGTCCGTTTAATAGAACAAAGATTGGTGGATCAGAAGTTCAAACATTCCTTTCCTTTCCCTCTTCCTGCTCTGTCTTTCAATAGCACGTTAGCTGTTCAGTAATGGAGTACTGGGAAGAGAGCTTACTGGGCTGAGAGTTAGGAGATGTGCATTTTTGTCCAGCTGCTGCCCATAAGCAGTGGCGTGACCTCAGCAATCCACGGTGCCTCAGTTTTCTCATCGCTGCTGTGCACTTCAGAAGACCTACACACTTTGAGGGATTGATTTGTTCTCATGGGCCTGGAATTTCTTCCCACTTCCAACGCCACCTCTAAGGCACTAAATCCAGAGGAAAGGACGTGGCTCTTTATGGCCTAATAGCAATTTCTGTAGTAAAAACGGCACTTGAAGAGGCAAATTCTTTGGCCTCCAAACTAATCATAGTTGTCACTCACCGCAGAAGCACTAGAAGAGTCATTAAAGGTAGAGAACTAAGGAAGTTGATAGATTTTATCATTTTGTTAAGCACCTAAAACTGTGACAATTTGTTGTGGAGCATTGTTTAGACATAGTCATCCATACACTTTCCTATCGATTTATTTGCATAAAATAAGGCTATAAAGTATTTACATTTGTAAAGTATGTTTATACATACCTGCTGTCTCTGAAACCGCCTTGGAATAACATTTCACAAAGACATTTGAAAAGTTTAAAATGCCATGCAAATGCAAGGTGTTGTCAGTACTGACCTATGGACTGATTAGATGCTGGCGTAGAGGGAACTTTTCTTCCCTGGGAGGTACTCCTTAAAATTCCAGGGACCATTTAGAGTTTGAATCCTTACAGTTTGACACAGAGGGTTACACTGTGGACATAGGACACTAGACAGGTCACTTTCGGTGCTGATGTCACCCTAGCTCCTGCTGAAGGGACAGCCCCGCACTGGTGACGGGTGCCAGCCCCCTGGTCACAGACAGGTGGACCAGAAGAAGCACCTGGCCCAAGGGCACTAATCCGTGGGCTGCTAGCCACCTGGGAGGCCTGCCCGTACCCACAACAAACTCCTAGAGTTGGTGGATCCCCCTCTTGGGTATTCAAATTGGAAAATTAGCAGGGGGAACTGAAAGTTGCACCCAGGGAAGTCATGAGGTGAAGTCGAAGCCACTGCAAACTCAAGTTATGAATGAACAGGCAGTGCGTTAGGGAAAACCCACCTCCGCTAAAGTCCCCAGTGGCCTGCTTATCACCAATCCCAACAGCACCGCCATCCTCCTCCTCCTCTTGTAGCTTTGGACACCGGTGCTTTTTTGGAAGCTATCTCTTCCCCCCGTGTTTTATCCCTTTTCCCTTTCTGTCTCTATCCTTGTTGTTGTTGCTGTTGTTTGTTCAAGGACCTCATCTTCGTCCTTGTGAGTCCCTGTGTGGAGATGATTTGAGCTAGGTGCTCTCTTAGAGTGAACTCAGGGCCCTATTCTTCCAGTCTCTTGATTGTCGGTATCTGCACCTACATCCATCTCCCAGCACCTGAACACTTCCTGCCCAAACCAACACTTAGTGTTTCATAACTCTCCTTGCCTCCCTTTTCTGATACCGATGCCCTGCTCTCTCACTGACGCAGGCTCTGAACCACACCACAGTCTTGGGTGTATCTTTCCCCCTCGCTCCCTGTAGCCAGTTCAATACGTAGATATTTCACCTCTGCAAAAAGTGTCTGTCGAATATCTTCTCCTCTTTCCGTGCTCCCTGATGGCCACCCTTCCTCACATCCAGATGATAGTTTCTCACTATTCAAAATCTATCTTAACTTCTTTGTGTTGCTTTATGGTTCGTTGGCTAATCCCTCCGGTTACGTGGTCACTTCCTTGAAAGAAGAAATTGTTTTACGTATCTTTGTACTCCCATCTCCACCTCCCCCCATAACTGAGCCTGGTGCAGTTTCTTTCGCACAGGAGGTGCTGGGTAAGTATTGGTTGATCTGTATTAAGGGACTTTACTGAATGCCTTTCTCAAATATTGGCATTTGAATCTAACTCCATTGGCAATTTAGCTGAAATTTCAAGTTAGTGACTATTTTTCCTCTGCCAAATGCCTTTGTACTTGGCTCATTTTGGAGGCCTGCTCTCTTAACACCTACTTGCAATACTCACGCCTCTGTTAAAACTTTTACTGTGTGCGAGTTCATTCCAGCGGGGAGAATCGCCGATTGTAGCACAGGAGAAACAGATCCTGTGAGGGTTGTGCTATCTTGGGCATGTCAGATGGCTAAGAAATAAACAGGCTTAAGGAAAAGAGCATATCCTCAGATTAGAAGAAAGTAGTTTGGTAAAGAAAAAAAATCTCGCAGAGGGAGGAGGGGAAGGAGGCAAGGATGTTCTTCAGATGTTCGTCCTCTTCTTCAGGAAGATGAGGCCATTCGTATACAGTGGAGCCTGGCCTGACGCTTATCCTTTCTTCGGAGGCCTTAATTGGGCCTAAAAGCATTCTCAAACATGGTAAGATGTCAACACTAATGAAAACAGAACCATTTATCCCGGAAACTTCTATATCGGATATTTCTTAATGGTGTTCTTGCAAAGGTTCACAGAAAGAAGAAAGGAATTACATGTTCCTATTGGAAGGAGCAGCTGAACTTAAGTTGGTTATTGCTGAATATTCCCAGAACTACGCAAAAGGACAGAATTGGCCTGGATGTTATCTAAAGTCTCTCATGATGTAAATATTTGGCAATTCCACCATTTAAGGAATAAAGTTAGTTTATGGAGGCCCAGCCTGAGTCAAACTCTCCACAGACAACAACTTGAACTCCTCTGGACCAGAGGCCGCTCCGGTCCAACGCACTCTTAAGCCGACTCCATACTTATCTCTTGCAGCTGCTCAGAAATCGTTCCCTGGATGTGCTCGGGACCACCAGAGGACGGGCCTGCGGGAGACGACACCCAGGGCTGGGAAGCAGACTGGGGGCACTTCTGAGTCCCCCTCCCCCACCTCAGCCACGGCAGCTCCACTTTCATCTGTTTGATATAAATTTTTGTTAGAGGAGAGAGCTCTGCTGCTTTTTTAAAAAGACCAGAAAAAGATAAAGGGGAAGAACGAACTTTAAAAATCACAGCTCTAGCAGCTTGTGAAGTCACCGTGCTTTTTCACTGCTCCAGCAAGCCTTCCAGGGTGACCGGGAGCTAGAGAATGCTGCCCTGGAAATGTGACCTAGAGGCTTGGTTTTGGAGCTATCTCTGGTCCCACCAATAAATGAAAATTCTCTAAGATTTTTTTTTTTAGAACCTGGCGATCCAGACAGATGCTCTGCCACCAGGGTGTTAAGAGCTGGGAGAGGTTGGGAGGATTTGTCACCGGCCATTGTACTCAGTTGTATGGTCGTTGCAGGCACGATTCATGGGGGAAAAAAAAAATTTAGGTTTACTGGAGTAGATATTTTGCTTAAAGTTTTGTCTACGGGGGATTTGGGAAGAGGATAGGGAGGAATGTGGAGGTATATGGTAAGAGCCTACCTGGGATACAAGAATTAAGTAGAGGGAGGAGTGAGTAGAGCAAATGAAAACTACCCTCCTTATTTTTAATGCTTTCCAGTTTACAAGATGACTTCACGTTTATGATCTCACTCAGATAACAGACATCTCTATTCTGCAACTGGACGTGGGAAAGGGCGGATCTCTTGTCTCCTCAGCCCTCTGTGAAGCCCACCTATAAACACCCTAATTCCGAGTCACTCCCGCTGCCTGCCTGCTGGGCTGCGGCTTTCAGGCTGCCAGAAGCTGCTGAAGAGTCATGCAGTCTGGGCCTATGAAAATTCATGTGCCCAACTCCGACTTGGCCATCGTCTCTTTCCAGTAATCCCATCTATTCTTCCAGTGCCTGCTCCAAAGCTGCCTGTCTATGTCGGTTAATCCAGACCTTTCCTCTCCCATTATAGTGGGTTGGATGGTGGTCCCCCAAAATGATATGTGTACCTCTAATCCCTGAGTCTGAAGGGTGTAATTAAATTAAGGATCTTGAGATGAGATCATCCTGGATCATCTGGGTGGGCCCTAAATCCAGTGACAAGTGAGACAGGGGGAGGTTTGACACGCACAGAGAAGGCCATGTGAAGACGGAGGCAGAGATTGGAATAAGGCAGCAACAAGCAAGGAAGGCCAGCAGTCCTGGCAGCGGGAGAGGTGAGGATGGATTCTGCCCTGGGCCTTCAGAGGGAGCGCGCCCTGACGGCGCTTCGCTGTCAGACATCGGCCTCCAGGACGGGGAGAGAGTAAATTTACGTGGTTTGAAGCCACCCAGTGTGTAGTCATTGGTTGTGGCAGCCCTAGGGAACTAACACACTCCTTGTGCCCTTGCACTTTGCATCCTTCCCAGCAGTAGATGACCTTGACTTCGACTGTTCTGAAGAGACTGAGGTCATCCCCCCAGAAATCCTTGTTCACCTTTTGCTTTACTGTAACCCGTCTGTTTCCCTCCCCCAAATCTGTCTTTGCAGAACTGTATCCACTTGTTTCTTCCTTCTAATTTGTCTAAGAGAAAGATACCCATTCTCCCTTCTTTGCAAAAGCTGGACTCTCCGACTGTGCTCCTGACCCCACCTCTGCCTGGGTCCAGAGAGACAGACCCACTGTCTCCCACCCAGCCTTCCCAGCCCTGGCTAGTGGGGAGGCAGGGCCCAGGGCTGTCCACCCTTCCTGGATGTGCAGAGCCACGGGGAGCCTTCACAGAAAGAGGGGTCTGCTGAGGGGCGGATTGGAAGGGGAGCAGATGCCCTCTGGACTAGGGCTGAAGCAGGAGGGCTAGGCAACGGGCTCACCACGCTGGAAGAGTCGGGGCAAGGACTGAGACTAAGTAGGAAGGACCACCCCAAGCTGCTTGTGAGCGTCGGGCCGTGCTGGTTCTTTTCTCACTCGGTGGGCACTGGCTTTGGTGTTCTCACCTTCTTCCATCTCTCTGTCCTTCATTTTTATCTCTTCTCCTCAACTTCATCTTTGCCTCTCTGCCTTTGGACATATTCTCCTCTTTTTTAACCTTAAAAGCATTTACGTTTCCTAACTGCTGGCAGTGGAGGTATCATTTTGCCTGCCCCCAAACTCTTCTTCTGTTTTCTGGGAACCAGTAATCTCCTACCTTTCGGAGAGTGGCTTGTCCTCTTGTGCGTTCTTACAAAGTCTGACCTCATTGGCACTAGTGACTGGCTAGTCAGTCCTGCCCTTGGATTTTTAAAGTTAGAATTAAAGAAACTTGTTTGGTGGCAAAGCTATCAGACATGATTTCCTCTGCCAATTGCAAGAAGCTAGGCACAGCAGGAGAAAATGAAGCTAAAACTCAAAGAAGCAGAGATGGAAAAGGGAAATAGTCCCGGCAATATTCCAGTCCCTGGTTACAGTCAGCTAGAAATTCCTACCCCTGTGCCCACCTGCACTCTGAACAGGTGAGCCCATCAGTTCTCACCAAGCCTCTGCTTGCTCAAGCTCTGTTACTGTTATCAGGAAACTGCAAAGCTCTGACCAAGAGGCCTGCCCTTCAAGCTCTAGTGTTCTCTTGTTCTCAATGACTGCCTCCTCCCAGGATGTCCCAACACCATTGCTTCCATCTCAATGTTGGCCTTCCAGACAAATTCAAGAGCCTTCTTTTTGTTCCTGACATTCTCTGCCAATCGCACTCGATTGTCTGCTTTCAATATGCTCAGACCCTCAGGCCCTCTCACATTGCACCATTCTATTCTCTGATTTATTTGCAACTTCTTTGCCTCTTTTTCCAGTGATTTGTCATCTTCCTGTCCCCTAAATATTGGTAGCCCCTAAAGGTCAGCCCATGCTATCCTGTTTCTCATGTTTTCTGCTCCGGTGCTCAATAATACATGCTTGCTCTTGATCAGCTCTTGTAGTTGACTTTAGTCTAAATCTGTAGCTCAGACTCATTGAAAATGTCCAAGACCCAGAGTACCTGAGTAACTATCCCAAGGCCGGCGAGCTGATGAGTGGCTGCCCTGCTGTCTGAGGAGACTCCTCTGACAATTTACAATGATACCTTTTATTCTTAGCACATTATACACTCCTCTATAGAATGGTTGTTTGTGATTCACAATTTGGTGGTCTGTTGTTTATATCGTTCTAAAGCTGTATATATGGCCAGATTATAGGAAGTTGTTATCCCACCATTTTGACCATAAGAATATATTGATTCCGTATTTATGAACACAACCATTTTAATCAGAATTACATCAATACAAGGTTGACATAAGGGAAGCCATATTGTAGAAAAGAAACCATATTGTAACTTTGAATGACTTCTGACTAACTAACCCCGACTCACAGCCCCTTTGAACCTTTGCTTTAGTTTGCCTAGATAAGTAAGCGTCTGTCTCCGAGGGATTTGCAGGCTCTGGAGATTTTATGGACCCTCCCAACTGCGATAAGATGATAACTTTGTTCTTTTGAGTTCCTTAGAAATGTGATGACCCCCAGGCAGAGAGTCTATGCTGATGGCCCTGATCAGTGACAACTGAAAGATCAGAGTATAGGGTATTGTTCTGGTTTCTGATGCACATCCAGTAAAACAAAAGACTATCAGAAACTAAGACCAGCTGCCTGCCCCAACCTGGAGATCAGATGGAAGCCCCACCCGGAAAGACCAGCCCTGTATATAACTGGCTTGTAGTCTTTGTAAGATGGTTCTTTCCAACATTAGTTGGCCATCTTCCCTCTTGCTAACAAGCTGTAATAAAACACCCTTTCTCTCCTATCACCTTCCCTCCTGACTCTTGGCATGTCTTGCAGCAGGCAGACAACCCCCCTTGGGTGGTAACATGGCCACTGCCAAGAAAGTTGTTTTTTTTTTTTTTTTTTTGGGTAAGGAAGATTGGCCCTGAGCTAACATCTGTTGCCAATCTTCCTCTTTTTGCTTAAGGAAGATTATCCCTGAACTAACATCTGCCACTAATCCTCCTCTTTTTGCCGAGGAAGATTGGCTCTGAGCTAACATCCATGCCAATCTTCCTCTATTTTGTATGTGGAACACCACCACAGCGTGGCTTGATGAGTGGTATGTAGGTCTGCGCCCAGGGTCCAAACCCGTGAACCCTGGGCGGCTGAAGCAAAGCACATGAACTTAACCACTACAGCACTGGGCTGGCCCCAAGAAAGAACTTTTGAATTGAACTACATTAAGCCAATCTCATTATTTGATCAATTTTTCTATATAAGCCATTTGAACAGTTTCCATTTTTTCCATTTTCATTTAACTGAAATTTTCTCAAAATCAACTCTTTCTCATAAGTTTTCTGATAAAGACTTGATTTATCCATCAGGTTTTTCTCCCTAAACATATCAAATGTTACCTATTATATCTTCTGCTATTCTGAGTTTTCTCTAATGACCCTCACTTCCACCACGTATAATAGTATAGTTGTCCAGGGTCAAATTTTACAGATATAAATTTTGTTTAGAAGATTTGGTCCTTCTGTCACTTTTTAGTCAAGGGCAAATTTTTTCCTTATGCAGTTTTAACCATTGTCTGTTTTATTTTTGCCAATTATTCAGCCAAGTGTATTTTTTCTCAGATCAATTTTTGCATTTTCAATGTTACCAACAAGATTGATTCTTTAGCCAATTTTTCATTCATAATAAATTTTACCATATACAAGTTTTAGTCCATGTCGATTTTGTTTTGTGTTTTTCGTTTTTCAGTGAGTAATGTTAATTAATTATGAGTTAGACAAAAGACTGATAATTCGTGCTTCATTAATCCAGTCCTGAGTATCAGAGAGGTCACACTACAAGCCAGGAGCTGCTCTGGACACTTGGGGTGTCGCTGTGAAGGTGGATAAGCTTCCTGCTCTGTGCGGTTTATCCTTAACGTGGCTAGAAGAGAACACACACGCAAACGAATCAATGGGAAAAAAGAATTCCATATTGAAACAAGGACCGTGAAGAAAATTAAACAGTATCATGTGACCATGACAAGTTAGAGTTTTACATTCGATGAGGTTATCAAGGAAGGTGTCTCTGAAGAGGCGACATTTAAGCTGAGACTTGAATGACAAGGTGACAAACATAGAAAGATAGGAGACTGTGTCTCAACTGCTATGCTGCTAAAATTATAAAAATGTGCTCATAAACTTCTAGACATATTGTGGACCACTTTCTGACACCACATAAGGAACAAAGAACAAACTGTGGGGTCACGATGGCGGACGGGAACACGCTGTGAAAAACAGCATGATGCTTTCTCGCTCATGGCTGCACATGGCAAGTAAGAAATATGCAAACAACAAGGGTTGTGCCAAGGTGGTAGGAGAATAAGTATATTTTTTATTCCAGAAAGGATTTAATATTCTCCATATATCTTTTCAATAAAAATACGTAATACATGTGCCTCATACACTGATTTCTCACTAGTGTGGGTGATTTCCTATCTCCTCAGTGAGGCTGAAGTGCTATTGTGGGAGCGTGCTGCATTTTATTCTCCTTTGGTCTCACCATTGAGACTAGGAGTTCAAAAATACTTGCAGATTGATGGTTCCTACAGATTTTCTAGCTGGAAAATATAAACGAAATTTTACATATGGGTTTCCTGATGAAAAGCAGAATTGAACCTCTACAGTCGTAAGCTCTTCAAACAGTCACGGCAGCATCGATCCACGAGAATTAAAACCCGTCCCTGTGATGGACGTTGGGAGACTTTTCTCTCTCAGTGAAACTTGCTTTAAAATAGTCAAACTCTTCTTACAAAACGACATGAAGCCAATCCCTCTCTTTTTCAAATAGGATAACTTTTGGATGAAGGAACTTGCCAAACAACAGAACGAGCTGTCCTGGAAGAGCGAGAGGACAACAGCAGCTGCTCACAGAAAGGCTGCAGCAGCCCCGGCCATCTGCAGCTTCCATGGGGTCACGTGCACGCTGTCTGCCAGGCTCAAAAAGGGGCCCTTGTTCCCATCAAGGCCTGCACAGAACCACGGTGAGGAGCAAAGAGGTCCATGTACCTTGACTCTGGAAGGGAGGGGTGGTCTCTCCTCCGCCCCCCAAGCCCCTCTCCATTCTGTGATGTGAAAATAGACACATTCACACACTGACACTGGTAACTTTCAGCAAAGTGTAGGTTTTGTTTAGAGAGCCCATTTTAAACAAACAGATGAACTGCACATAATATTTTTACTACTCAAAATCTGGACTACTTAGCATTAAATTGAATCATTGAAAGAGCTCCAAGTAAAACTGTATACTATAATGTACTCTGCCAACACTTGAGTGGTTTTTTTCCTATGGAATCCCAAGAACTATGCTTAAATAAATAAATAAAAGCCATCTCTACCCGGGAGTCTAGATTTGTGTAGCGTGGTTTCATGTGAAGTGATGGGGACAATACTTAAAACTTTTTGGTGTTGCACTCTTGGTGAAAACATTAGTCACAAAAAAAATACCACATCCCAGAGAAAGCACAGCATTTGGGCAACATTTCTGTTACTATGAAGCTTTAGGCATTACTATGAAGCTGACATTATCTTTGACAAACAAGATTTATTCATCTACTCATTCATTCAACAAATATCTTTTGAGTATCAACTGTGCTCCAAGAATTATAACTGAGAATATAAAGGTAAAATATATGGTGCTTGCCATCAAGAAGTTTATTGGTGGGGCCGGCCCGGTGGCACAGCGGTGGCTTCAGCCGCCCAGGGTTTGCTGGTTCAGATCCCAGGTGCAGACGTGGCACTGCTTGGCAAGCCATGCTGTGGTAGGCGTCCCACATAGAAAGTAGAGGAAGATGGGCATGGATGTTAGCTCAGGGCCAGGCTACCTCAGCAAGAAGAGGAGGGTTGGCAGCAGTTAGCTCAGGGCTAATCTTCCTCAAAAAGAAAAAAGTTCATTGGCTAGCAAGAAGACAATCAGTCATACAAATAAATAGTTATAGTATGGTACACTATATCATATATCATAGCCATGTATTGGTTTCTGATTGCTGCTGTGACAAATTACCACAAACTTAATAGCTTAAAACAACATGAATTTTTTTGTTTTTCGTGAGGAAGCTTCACCCTGAGCTAACATCCATTGTCAACCTTCCTCTTTTATTCTCTTGAGGAAGATTAGCCCTGAGCTAACATCTGTGCCAGTCTTCCTCCAGCCTTTGTGTGTGAGATGCCCCCACAGCATGGCAATGAGCAGAGCAGGTCCACACCCAGGATCCAAAACCCTGAACCCCGGGCCACCAAAGCGGAGCACAGGGAACTTTAACCACTCGGCCTTGGGGTCGGCCCCTAAAACAACACAAATCTATTCTCCTACAGTTCTGGAGGTCAGAAGTCTAAAATTAAGGTGTTCACACAGCTGTGTTCTCTGGAGGCTTCAGAGGATTATTATTATTATTATTATTTACCTTTCCCAGCTCCTAGAGGCCTATGTTCCTTGGCTTGTGGCCCCTTCCTCCATCTTCAAATTGCATCATTCCCGTGTCACATCTCCTTTTTCTAACTTTGACCCTCCTGCCTCCCACTTATACAAAACCATTGTGATTACATTGGCTGCATCTAAATAATCCAGGATAATCTCCCTGTGTCAGCGTATTTAACCTGATAACATCTGCAAAGTCCCTTTTGCCATGTCCGGTAACACATTCACAGGCTCCTCGGATGAGGACATGGACATCGTTGGAGAGCTCTTATCCTATCTCACACAGTATTTGTTATAGCATGAAGAGCAGCCTCTTTATAGAATAAAGTGTGAGCTCAGGAGAAGGCATCCTGAGTCTAATGAGAACCAAAGAGAGGCAACGTTTGAGCTGGGACTTGAAGGCTGAATAGGACCTTGCCTGATAGAGACATGGAAGAAAGCTGTGCAGGCAGAACGATGATATCCTATCTACCTGAAGAAAGGGAGTCGTTCTAGAAGACAAGAAAGTTACAAAATAGGAAAGTCCCTTAGAGAAACTCTGGATTCAACTACCACATTTAGCAGTCGAGGAAACCAGAAGCCCAAAGAGGTATGAGGACTTGATCGAAGGCCGACGGCTGGAGAGTGCAGGCCACAAAGGAACTAGAACCTTGGCCTCTCCCCACCCCATCCCATCCCATCCCTTATGAAACCTTCCAGTGCTAAGGTCCGTGCGTAAGGACAGATGGCAGGGACCTCTGCCTACTTTCCAATTTCAGTAAAATTAATGAAAAGTTCATGCAGAAACCAACCCACTGTGAACTGGCAAAGTACAGTGTTTGATTTTGACTGCAAAACAATTTTTTTCCCAAAAAGCTTCAGAGGTCTTCTTGATTGATAGTTTGGAGAAGTCAGAAAGATATAAATAAAGATAATGAGACATATTCATTCTTAAAATGACAACTCTATAAGCTCAGTGATTTCTTCTTAGACTATGAATTGACAGGTGTCAGTGGCAAAAGTTGTCTGGCTACAAAATGGATGTTTGTTGAATAAAACCCATTAATGCTTACAGAATTCACTGTCTCAGGAAGAGTTCGTGACAATGTGACGTTCACAGAGACACACTAAATGGGCTTTTATGCATTATTTTAGTCGCTGGCAGGAAAAAGGCCAGATTTGGCTCATAATCTGCAGCCTGAGCCTTCATCAATACTATCTAAGTGATAGGCCATAAGGAGGCCCAATTGACCTCAGCACAACGACATTACTCACGTGTGACTGCAGGAACGCCCTGACAGCTCGTGAGCACTAGTGTCCTTTCATGGAAATTCAGAGGATTAATTCTCATCTCTTCCCCAGATTTCCCTTTAGGAAAATTACATGCTTAGCTATAAGGTTTTGTTTTGTTTAACGTGTGGCAAGGAAGCACTGGATAGTTTTGCCTGATTCTCCATTATTAGAGGCCCACTGACTCCCCTTCAAACTGCCGGGTACACTCCTGTGTTTGGTGTCCTGTGTGGAGGAATACACAATGACCAGCTTCTCTCTAATTTCATATTTTACATTTTGGATAACAGTGTATATGTGACGTGAATGCCTGGGGATTTAAAATAAGAGACACTTATTGAGTCAAAGATAAGTTATAAATTTGAAAAGAAATCATCTCCTCCACCGAATTACTGTGAATTGAAACTTAATCCTATTTTACTAGAAACCCGGAAGATAATCGCTCAAAAATGTTTTTTGAGAATGCTAATGTTGCAGACAGTTAAGAAAGAAAGGCAGTCTTTCATGAGCGCAGAAAAATCATTGGATCTAGATTAGGGAACTTGTAGGTTTGTCTGAAGGGAGCGCACAGGCTGAGAAATTAGCTAGAAATGGGGACCAACAGTTCAGGAAATTTGTCGAGGCAAAGAGAAATAGCCTAGAGAATATGAGAAGCTGGGAATGAGGGATTTGGGGACCTTACCTGGCTGTGTGCCCAAGAGCACAATGGATTAAGCTTTTAAAGACAATGTCCCAGACTGGGTGATGAAGAAGAAGACAGGCAGATTCCAGTGGTGGCCAGGCAAGAGACATAAGAATATGGGGACAGGGGAATCGGGGTGTCATGGGACTGGGAGGCATGCATTTTGCTCCTAAAGCCCTGGCGTGGTTGAGCCCAAGGCCTCAGACCAGACACGGCTGGATCTTGCTTTCTCTCTGTTGATGGGTGGGTGAGGGAGACCGGTCTTTTGAGCTCATCTGGAAAGGGTTATCCGTAAGCAATATTCACATTACTATTAATAGCAGTAACAGAATAATTTGGGCTAGATTGTGCAGGTGGACAGATAGGGTTCAAAGCTGCCCTTTCTAGCCAGGAATCTGTGGCTGTACTTAATCTCTCCGGAATTCAGTTTCATTGTCAATAAAATGGAAATCATGTCATCTCATGGTTTGTTGCTGAGGATGGAATGAAATAATGTCTGTAAAGTGCTTGACCCACAGTTGGACTCAGTGGATGTTGAGTCCAAGATCTCTCCCACTCTCGCTAGGCACAATCTGAAGAGGGCTTCTGTGCCCACTGTCTCCCTGTTCTTGGTTCTTTTACGTCTTCTTTGACATCTCCTGCCTCTTCTTCTTATGCTGTAAAGAAGCATTACAGAAAGCTAAGTGATGGACATGGATCTTAACCACAAAGTCAGGGGAACAAATAAAAATATAATTTTCTTAATTTTTCCATAGATGAGCTTAATTTTTATCACAAGCCCCTATGTGCCTGTAACACATTATTGCTGAAATTTTAGAGGCTTAACACTGCAAAGCTTGGCAGAAGGCTGTGTTCCACATGGCCTGAGTAACTGGGTTGGTGCAGGCTCTGCCATCTTCTAGCCACACTACCTTGTAGGCGTGGCCTCTAAGTCTCCAAAAAAGAGAGAAGAGAGAGCTGGAGGAGGAGCACCATCTCTCGAAGACGTCCGCTTTTGGTCACTTCTGCTGACAGTCTGTTGGCAAGAGCTAGCCACGTAGCCCCAACCCAGGTGATAAGGAAGGCTGCTGGTAAACTAGACGATGTAGATTGTCTTCTCATAAACTTCAAGTGTGTTAGCGTTTTTTTGGGTGGCAAATCATATAAGAAACCCAACCAAAACTGCATTAAGCAAAAAAAGGAAGTTTATTAGCTCATAAAACTGAAAAGGGAGTTTATTACTGCAATCAAGCACGACTAGATTCAGAGACATATTGGGTAATGAGTTTGGTTTCTTAGTTTGGCTTCAGTTTGGGGATGTTTTTCTCCAACTGCTTAATAAAAATGGCTGCCAGCAGTCGGCCCTTTAAGGGAACTAGTGCTCCCTTAAAGAGCTCATGGAAAAGTCCTGAGGAGGATTCTGATTGGCCCAACTTGGGTCACATGACAACTCTGTGGTAGAACAGATTCCGCTCAAACCATATGACAGAGATTTCCACTTGGAACACTGAGTTCTGTTAGGACAAGGAGGAAGAGCTGCAGAACGGTCAGCAACACCAGCTGCCCATCACAGCAAGGAGCACTAATGCTCTCCTTTCTCTTTCACTGCTTGGGGCCCATAAGTGGCTTCTGTAACGCACACCCAAGGGACTTCTCTTGTAAGTGATAGGAGCTACAGGCAAACGGTCACTCAATCTTCCAATGTTTTGTGGAAATAACGGCTGTGTCTTTTGTAAATTTGACACAGAACACACTGGGAGACATTTGAGATAGAAAAGCACCATGATCAATGATCTATGCCAAATCATAAGATAGTTCTTCTTTTAAAAGTAAAAAATAAGGATGCATCATACGGGCAGGAGGAATTTCTCATACTGGCTTTATGGCGAGCTTCGCGGCCAGCCTGGATTACTGTGCAGCTGTATCTCAGTCTTTTCCAGGAAGCCGTCACTCCATCTCCCATGCCCTTCAGCCCGAATTCAATCCTGTGCCTGCCAGGCCTCCATCCGAGTGGCCATCTAGCAAAATAACCAATGACATTAGTGACTGTGGCCTCCCGACGACTTCCCCAGTTCTGCTTCCAAAGCCCATTTAAAATACATTTCTCGTTTTACTCCACATTCAGATTTGATTCCTCTGGTTATAGAACCATAAATGTCTGCATTTCATATAGGCTCAAAATGAAGGGTGTATAAGCATGTATAAATCACACTGCAAAACTTGCATTTTCTTCATTGTACTTGATATTTGGCTGCATGAAAATTATATTATCTGGCAACTGCTCACATTCTTCCAGATGTAAATATGCAAAAGAGGCCCACACACAATGCATTTTCTTCACAATTAGGCTACTATAGACCATATTTTAAGGTGAAATAAAATTTCTTCCTGAAATCTAACAATGCTCTGGTGGGTATGCATATTTTTTATGCCCATATGAGTGGAGTTAAGTTTCATCGTATAAAAATTAGGGAAGCTCAGTCGTTGGGAATTGAAAATTGATCTACTGTGGAAAATGTGCAAAATGGGAGTAATAATATTGACCCTGCCTCAGGAAGGTGACTTATAAAACAAGGACACAACCTCCGAAGACGTAGTGGGGGGCTCTTCAAGCTTGGGATGTGATAGCTCTAGGTGGGGGAAAGGCCTCTGGAGCTTTACGAAAATACTCACCCCCTCACCCTGCCCCCCGCCGAGGGAGTAGAGAGCCTGTTTCTTTCTTCCCTCAGACAAATAATAAACAAGAAATGACCAGGCACCGGGGCCATATCAGAGAAGAGAGTGACACGAGCTGTGCAGGGCTCCATCCTCTACAGCTGTGAATAGCACGTGGCGGAGTTGACCTGACAATCTCTTTATTCTGCAACAAAGAAAACAAGTCTCATTCCAAATTTTCTTGCCGAGCAGACTTAGGATCCCTGAACTTAAGCTTATGCTCCCCCCACCACTGTGTCTATCTGAGAGGTCCTTATATCACTCCCGTATCCTAGGGCCCTCGAACCATCCATCACTGCACCAAGGTTTGTGCACAAACTAGCAGGATCACCTGGAATAAAGATGTGTAAGCACCCACAGGGAGCACTTAAAAGGACAAGAAATCGTTTTGAAAATTATCTCCCTTTTCCATTTACTTCAACTTCCGGAAAAGACAGAACTTTCCAACCCAGTCTGCAGGTGTGCAGTTTCTGGCAGACACCAGAAGGCTGGCTCTGGAACCTACAACTCCCCGTTTCCTGAATAAGCGACATCTTCAAGGATCCCGTCTTTATGTGTTTTATTCAGTATAATCAGTCCATCTGAGCACTCGAGAAATACGATGCACACACACGAAGAGACAAGCTAGGGGACGAGTGGGGCATCTCCTTGGCTGTCTCACAGCTGAAGAGACTACAAGTTTCTCAGACTTGCCTTCTTTCCTTCAACCTGGACAAGCCAAATGAGAGATTTTCAGCAAATTATAGAGTTTTAATTGTTTAAGAGGGGTTTTATGTTTCCAGGAAAAGACATATGCGGTCATTGCCAGCTACACTGAAGTTAAGCACTTACAAAATCTCCATGGCGAAACGTTGCATAAACAGTGTGGAGACAGCGCATGCTCTCGGCAAGTCCACCCCGCTGTGCTTGAGGAGCGAAGGTAGACACCTTTTGAAAAGAATTTAACCTTGCAGTCTTAAAATAACATTGGCTTTGTGCATATGATAATCCCAGTCCCCACCAGCCCCTGCCCTCTTTCTCTCCTCTCTTTGGCTGTTTTCTTTTTTTCAGTACTTCTGTTTCTTTCCTCACTCCACTGTGGCCTTCAGCCTCTCCATCCGTATGCTGGTCTAAGACATAATCTGTTTGTTTTTTGTGCATTTGCATTGTGACTTCCCCCATTCCACTCCTTCCTCTCTGATCAGCAAAGTCCTAACTTTAAGGTCCAGCCCTGGGCCCACCTCTAAGTGGACACCTCCCCAGCTACTCCAGCCTCCCACCTGGTTGCTTCTCAGAGGCGCCATCGCACATATCGTCTGCACTATTATTTTGCACCGAGCGTCTGCTCAACCTATACTGTCTTTTTGTTTTTCGCATGTGTTCCCTCTTCCCAACTGGATGGAGATCTTGAGGGCAGGAGAGTTGAAAGGTTATCTTTCAGTGTTCCCAGCACCTGGAATTCGCACCTCTTATAAAGACACTTCAGAGACACTAAGTGCCCCTTCCTCCTGTCCAAAGGAGAAGGTCATCTGAGACTGCTCGTCCTCCTCCCTCCCCCAGGACAGAATGTCCCAGGACACCATCCGAGAGGGAGCGTCCATTGCCTCCAGTGCCAAGCAGAGGCCAGCTCTGTAGCACACCTTCTTACTGGCTGGCCTTCCTTTCTTGCCTCCCTGTCACCCCTTTTCTGCTTCCCTGGGTTGCACTCCCTAATAAAACCATGCATAGAAGCTTTTGCCTTGGGTTCTGCTTTCTGAAGAATTCAGGCTAAGATGTGGGGCACAGTGACCCTACAATGGAGACCTCACTCCCTGCACTGAGGCGGCAAGTCTTTGGATAGGTCACTGTCAGCTCCTTCAGGGTCCCCTCAGCTGCAGAGAGCTGTCATACTCAAAGCCACACCCTCCCTGCAGCTGCCCCATCCGGAGACGAACGAGTTGGGATGTAGAGACCTGGCCACCTTGATCCGACACAGGAGACCTCAGACAAGCAAGATTCATTCAGTCCAGAGCTCGCTGCCAGGTTGGCAGAAGCTTTGCTGGGCCTGCAAGAGGCAGAAATATGACCTCTTCCTCGGCCTGCAAGAGGCAGAAATATGACCTCTTCCTCGGCCTGGTCCTGCTTCCGTCCGCCCCCTTCCCGTCACAGATGTTGATCCCCAGTCAACATCCTGCACCCCCGGCCCTGTCTCAGAAACTGCTCTGGAGAAGCCAGTCTGGGACAGAATTAGCTTGAACTCTTCGGTTTGCACAAACACTCAGTCCAAACTGACTTAGGGAAAAATAAAGGGGTAATTGCGTAGACCCAGGGACTCCAGTGTTTTAATCAAGACTCTCTCTCTCTCTCTTAACTCTGCTTTTCTCCAGCTTCATTCTCAGGAAGATTCTGCACCTGGCAGCCCCCGGAAGCTCCAGGTTATCCCTTTATCCCTCCAATGAAGGGTCCACTTTCTCAAAACATCCAGCACACTCCTGGAATAGGGTCTCATCAGTATGGGCTGTTGTTTCATGTGTCCGGTCCTAGACCAATCACCAGGACCAAGTACACAATTTGTCGGGCCCAATGCAAAGTAAAACCAAGGTCCCTTGTTCAAAAATTATTAAGAATTTTAAGACATTGACCACTAAGCATTAAATCGAGGGTGGGACCTTTCTGAGGTTGGGGGCTTGTGCGACTACACAGGTCGCAGGCCCATGAAGGCAGCCCCACTAATTGCTGTGGCCCAAAAAAGAAATGCTCTACCTGTCAAGACTTGGTCATGTGCCCACCCCTGAGGGTGGAGTTAGTACGCCAACAAGAAATCAGAGGAATTGATGCTGGGGACGGCAAACCCACAGATGCAGCTTCATACATTTATACTAGTCAGTAGCTAAAAGGTCCCATAGTGTGATGGGAAGAATAAGCTCCAGCTTTACAAAGTCTTGGGTTGGAATCCTGGGTTTGACATTTTGGGAAGTGTTGTTTAGGCAAGTCACTTAACTTCACTGAAACTCAGTTTTCTCTCCTGTAAAGTGGGCATAAAAATACCTGCTTGCCTTGCAAGGTTGTTGTGATGCATAGAGGAGACAATATATTCCAGTGATTAGCCTGGAGACAGGCAGAGAGCAGGGCCTCCACAAATGGTGGTCATGATGGTGTTGATGTTGATGCCGACGGCCATGTTGGTGGGAAACAGCACAGAACTGGGTGTGGAATGCAGTGAACAGAATCGCTGGAATGGAGGCTCCAGCCCTGGGCAAGCTACTTCAACTTTCTGAGCCGTAGGTTCCTCACCAGTCAGAGAAGGATTTCATTCTTCCGGACTCACAGGTTGCCCTGAGGATGGTCGGCTTGGATGTAAAAAGCCTGGCATCAGTGTTTGCTGCCCTCTGCTAATAGGGGATGCCCCCTAGTATCTTGTTCCCTTTGGGCCTCAAACTCAGAGACAAATTGTAATATTCAGCGAACATTCAAGTTGTCACATTTGCATTAAAACATGTGCCTTTTGAAGAAAATACCGTAACCAAAAAGAGCGGATGGACTCTTAGACCAGAAGTTCCTTGGTATTGCTGGGCCATCAGAAAGATGCTCTGATCTTGAGAAAGTGCCTCAAAATGTCACGGTCGTTCTACTAGAACATAGAGAAGGTGGACTAACCAGAGCGTCCACTAGGGGCACTCATTTAGGACCAACGGCTTTGGAATTAAATGAGAAAATATTGTTGTACCATGCTGGGATGTAACAAGCATGTCATCTTTGCTATTCCTATTTAAAAATTAGAAGAATAAAAATAGTTGGAAATATTTACCAAATGATTGAGAAACCTAGTGATGGATAGCTAATGTGTAGTACTTGTCTTGTTGGAGGTATTTGTAAGGCTCAAAAGGAGGAAATTGACAGTGCTTCTTTAAAAATCACTGTTTTTTTCAGAGTATCGCGTCCTTCTCCTGTATTCCCTTGATGAATATCACACCTCTCCCTGGGGAATGAGCACGAGACTGATGCCAGCTTCCAGGGGTACTTCAGGAAACCCTGAATTTGCTCACCAGCACTGTGGATTTCCATAATCAGTTTGTAGAAAACCCAGTGTTACCTGTGAGTTCAAATTTGCAAAGAGGAGACAAGTGGACACCTGGGAATGAATATCTGGCCAGTCGTGATTCCCAAATTCCCAAATACAAGCTCCCCCTCTGACTTGAGAACTCACACACTGAGAGAACAAGGAGAAAGTTGTCCTCCTGTGCGGAAATCTCTAAATTCAACTGTAAATCTTTAAAAATAAACAAAATCGTGCAAGGCACCAGTGAAGAAACCTCAAAGTAGAATTTTGTCTGGATTAGAATTCATAATCCAGATCCTGAGTGAATTACAAAATAGTGGCTGTTTCCCCTGATTGTAGATTTACTGGGAGCGCTGTAGACTTGGTCCCCTCCAGGCTTAACCCGGTGCCCAGTGCCCGACCTCGGAGGACCCCTCCCCAGCCCTGAAGCCCCATCTCTGCATCATTGGCGGCGCTCTAATCCGTGTAATTGCATTAGTCTCAACAGCGGGTTAGCCCTAAGTGCCCCACACAAAGGGAGCTGTCAGCCCCGCTATTGTTTTCCACTTAATGTGATTCCAGGCAGCAGAGAAGAAAGGCAGCCAGAGCCATCGTCTCACATTACACACCACAGTTTCTAAAACCAATTAAGGAAAAGGGATTTGCAGCCCTCAGGATTAGAGACTCTGTTTATATTAGCCTATATTTCTTCTCCTAACACCCTCCATGTTGGTCTCCTCACAGCCTGGTCCACCTCCAGCGCTCCCTCGCACCCGCTCCCACATTTCACCATTTACTTCCCAGCCTTCACCAGCCAGCACAGTCACCGAGCTGGCTAATGCGGGCTGATTGTTTTAATTATGTCTCAGAACGCTCCTGCGTGTGCTGTCACCAGAGCTCAGGAACGAAGAGGCCGGTCCGGCCCAGGCTGATAGTCAAGCAGACCTTGATAAAGTGGTCCATTTCTGTGCAAGCAATTATTCTAATTAATTGAATAAAAACATCCTGCAGGATGTTTGTCAGAGAAATAAAGCTTGGCTCTCAGGAGGCAAATTGGTCAGTATCCTGATATTGCAGCAAAAAGGTGCCAATTTTTTTTTAGAATTACATCTGATGGGGAAGGTGAAATGAGGTTTCACGGAAGTGAGGGAGCAAACGAGCAGAGGCTATTAGAGAAAGAGTGCCAGACCATTTTCAACAAACCGTGGCCTAAAGGGAGGCCTCTCTTCTCTCTTGCTTTTCTAGGCGAAGCTCCTGCCACAAGAAGTCCAGTTGATTTCCTCCTGCCCAAATGTATGTATCATTTTTCCCTTGGCTGGTGCTGTGACAATGAAACCTCACTCGATGGGTTTCTATTAGAACCAAATGGGTTTGGAGAAGCATTTTTACTCTTAATGGAGCTTTGCTATTGAATTCCATTTTTCAGAATTTTATTTTAGTTTCAGTTGAATATTTAAAGAGGTTTAAATTTTAAATATCTGTGCTGAACAAGCCCCAATATATATTTTTTAAATTGCTGTAATACTTCACTGGTTTCATTTTTAACCCGATACAACATGCATAATCCATTATGTTAGCATTACGTAAGTCGGGTGTGTCCAGACACCAGGCAGGGCTCTCTTTTACATGGTTAAGCCACACCACTGCAACGGACTGTCTTATCAAATTATTTTTATAACAGCTTTGTTACCAACAAAGCATAAAGAGGGTTCTAAAATTCAACCCAGGGCTCATTATTATAGGAATACCCATTCAGATTAATGAAACTTTTATTTAAGGTTGTCCTTCGACTAAATTATCATATTCTAGTCTTCAAACATTGTCAGGGAGAAAAGCTGAGTCTCCTTTGGGAGCATCATCTTTCTAGGCCTACTGGTTTTACAGGTTCTGGTTATTATCCTAGCTACTCCTAAGATTGCTCTGGCCCTTTGAAAGTGACAAATATTTGAATGTTCCGGGCATTTAGGGGGAAACAAAGGCACACAATTGACACCCAGCTCTCAGGGCACTACGTCCAATGCAAAGCCCAGACAGAAATGTGAAAGTTCTGGACAGATTGAGGCTGTCTGAGTGTGGGTCTCGGCTCTAGCATGTACCAGTTCTGTGACTTTGGGCAAGTTGTTTCACTTCAGCTTTAGTTTCTGCATCTATAAAATGGGGATAATAATTGTACCTATCTCATAGAAGTATAAATATTAAATAAGATAATCCGAGTAAACCTCTTAGCACGGTGCCCAGTAGAAAGAGCTCAACACCTATTTGGTGGATAGAGGATCTCATGGAAATAAAAAATATTTCCAAATATAGAGCACAACTCATGGATAAATGTGCAGCCAATAATAGTTTGAGTTGACCCAAAGATGGAGACCTAAAGATGGAATGGACCTAAAGATGGAGATGGAGTTTCAATGAGCAGAGAGATGAGGGTCGAGACTCTGCCCTGGTGTTTGGGGGCAAGCTCTGGCAGCCACTCCCGTCAGTATGAAGCTGAATCCAGGTGAGATTCTGCGGGCAGCCTCCGTCCAAGAAGATTGAAACTGGCACAGGTAACGAGGGCAACGCATGAAATGGCTGGGACCTTTTACTCCTTCGCGATATTTAAACTCAAGACTCAGTGCACATTCCAGGGCGTTACAGAAACGACCCCTGCTCCATCCATCCAGCACAAAACCCACACTCACAATTCACTTGTTGGCTTAGAAGATTCTCTGGTTAAAGCAAATTGGAGAAATCGACGTTTACCCTGAAAGCTTGCACACTGTACACTACCCTGAAAGCTTGTACCTTATGCTATTTGTAGCTGCTGTTGCCTTGGTATACGTATGTCTGCCAGCGAGCCCGGACTTAAATCCCTGGGTGATAACCTTTAACTCTTTGCTAGGGGGCAAAATCAATCCAAGGTAGAACTAAGGGGGAGGACAGAGGAGAGAGAAGTTGCTGCAGAGACCCGGGGGACTCGCACCACATCTGTGTATAGACTTGAACATACTCCGGGCACAGGTGAGAGAAGCCAGTTATGTGAAATAGTGACATTCTCTAAAGTCCTTCCTGTGCTGACACATCTACAGAGTTTCTGGTCAGTGTAAGAGAAAAAGCATTTCTGGGAAATAAGGCTGATCACCTCGGGAAAAGATTAAAAAGCTGGAGTAAGAGAATTTCTGACAAATGCAGAATGCAGTATTCCTGTGTGAGCCCTGCAGGATGCTCAACTGTGGTTCCAAGAGGCCACCATCACTGTCGTGTTCGCTGTCTCTCCCATGTGGAGGTCCCGTTGATTAATGCCTCAGAGAGCTCAGGAGCGTTCTGCGTCCTCCTCTTGGCTGCAGGTGTTTCACTGGCTGTAGGGACGGTGTGAGACATTTTGATGTATGTAAATTATGTTCATACTTTGAGCCTAATCATTACTATAAAATTTATAGAGGATAAAACACAGGCAGCCATAAAAATAGAATTTTTGCTTTGATCACGCAAAGTTATAGGTTCCCTTGGTGATTAATCTTTTATGGGTCTTAAAGGTCACCGCCAATCTGAAGACTTAACATTTTTCCTAGTTCTGTCCAAATCTCCCCAAACGGTAGAGGAGTAAACAAAAGCCACCCAGGACAGCAAGGATGGGAACAAACGTGCCTGTGCAGGGCTTTCAGGCCCAACATTAAGGCAGGCATAAAACAAATGTACGTTTCATAAAACAGAGAGAAAATGAAAAATTGCGATGATTTGGCTAGTGGGTAGCGGATAGTGGAGAGCGTTTCTTACAGCTCTGCTACAAGCTCACGGGGGCACCGTAGGCAGAATATTGAGCCTTCTTGTACCTCAGTTTCTTCAACCATAAAATGAAGAGATTGCCTTAAAGAAATCGCCAGGCTCCATTCCACTTCCACCGTTAATAAAGTATTGTAATACACTTTCCATTGTTTTAGATGTGTACAGTTGTCCCTTGGTAGCCATGGGGAATTGGTTCCAGAACCCCCGTGGATACCAAAATCCATAGATACTCAAGTCCCTTACTTAAAATGGCATAGTATTTGCACATAACGTATGCACGTCCTCCCATATACATACTTTGTCATCTCTAGATGACTTATCACACCCAATACAATGTAGATGCTATGTAAATAGTTGTTATACTGTATTGTTTAGGGAATAAAGACAAAGAAAAAACGTCTGCACATGTTCAGTACAGATGCAAGCAGCGTAGGCCTTTCGATCCGCACTTGGTTGAATCTGCAGATGTGGAACCTTCTGGATAGGGAGGGCCAACTGTATGTGAAAAAACAAAATCTACCATGTTGGGAGGTTGAGAATGACACAGCATCATGAAGTAGGTGGGGAGAACAGACCCTGAGCTGAGGGAAACCTGAAGATAAACAGCGCAATGGACGGAGCGTTCACCTGACTCCCTAGGATCATGTGCTCACCTGCTCCGTGGGGCTAAGAGCACCTCCTGCATCCGTGCGGTTATCAGCTAGTAAGATGCAAGCTATGAATGCACTTCGGAACAAACACAGCAGGACGTGGTAAGACTGGGCTGTCATTGTCATTGTTTGTGTTACTTCTCTCAGTAGCAATACTGTCACAAGAACAGGAACCTCTTAATGGTCTGCGGCATTGTGCAGCATCTAACACTAGGCTAAGCACATCCTATGTCTTCAACAAATAATGGTTGAATCAAATGAGTATTAAACAGAGATTACGTTTTCACCATTGAATCCTGGTTACTAAGCTTAAAACTTCAAGGACCAGAAATGGCCGACTCTTGAAGTTAGAAGGGAGGTAGGCGACACGGGCAGAGGGCTGAGCAAGGGCCATGGCAGTGTTTCCCAGGAAAGCTCCGGGAAGCTAGGGCTCTCTGGTGGAGGAGCAGGGGGCGTGGGCTTCCTCTTCTTGGAGAGCCTGTTCACACTGGCCCCAGCAGGCTCTGAGCAGCCCAAGAGCAAATTGGCAATAACAGCAGCCACTTCTGCAATCCTGCCTTCTCCAAATTTACTTATGTCCCCCAATTCTTGCACTAACATTTATGAACTTCCTGCAGCACAAGAGTTTCAGCGAGCACAGCTAGGGAAGGAGGGTGAGCTGAGAGGTAGGACAGACGGCTTCACTCTGTCCCTCACCTTGGACTTCAGACCAGTCCTGTAACCCTTCTGCCACCCAGATTCCTCCTCAGTAAAACCATCGTCTTTACACGGCCATTGTGAGGATTAAATAAGATCACTCAGAGTTCCCCTTCCTCAGTCATTGCTGCAGACTGTCCCTGGAAGGCTGAGCCTGCACCCCGAGTGCCCCCTCTCCCAGCACAAGGGTCGTTTATGCATGCGTCCGCTGCTCCACTGTCCCTCCAACCCCAGGAAGTGACCCTGCTTCTGATGCCAGCTCCCTGTTCCGTCCACTTATCTCTACAAGGAATACTTATTGAGTTCCTGCCTTGAGACAATGAGCACAGTGCTGGAGACATAGTTGTGAACAAGACGGACAGAAGACTGCTGCCCTCATGGAACTTTCTGTGAAGATGGGAGACAGACAATTAAATACGCAATTATAATCTGGTATGATACTTACTATAAACAACAGTACTAACAGCTGAGATTTACTGCGTGCTTGCTAAGTACTTTGCATATATTAGGTCTTTTAAATCTCTACCATCACACAAAGCGGACACTATTATTATATTCAATTTATAGATGTGGAAACTGAGGCAAAGGGAAGTTACAAGAAGTATATGGTAGTTGAGAGCATATAGCAGAAGCCTCAAGGATGTGTATTCTGAGACATGAAGGAGGGTAGGCGTCGTCTTCAGTGAAGAAGTGCTGGGTGAGTGCTCCAGGCCGAGAGGGTATTCGGGAGGTGGGGAGAGGAGAGAGAGAATGAGGATGGTGCATTGCAGGACCAGGGAAGCCCCACGGCCAGAGTAGGGTGCTCAAGGTCTGTGTGTGAGTGTGTGGGTGGGTGGGGACTTGGAGTCAGTGGTGGTGATGGGTTATGAGGCAGAGAGGTGAAAACAACAGCTAGATCAAAAGAGCATTTCAACCACTGTAAAGACAACTTTGTACTTTAGGCAAACAGAAATCAACAAAGGATTCTGCAAAACAGTGTCAGGATCAGCGGCTCCTGCGGCATTTTAGAGAGCTCCCCTGGCCTCAGTGTGGAGAAGGGATTAGAGGCAGGCAACACTGGAGAACTAGTTTGGATACTGCCACAGTAACCAAGGCAAGAGAAGACGGTGTCTAGACACAGAATAGAGGCAGTGGCAATGAAGAGACAGATGGGTTTGAAAAGCACTTGGAACAAAAAAGACAACTGATTGCTTGTGGTGGGTGTACAGCATCAGAGGTGACACGTGGCTTCTGGCGTGGACAGTGCCATTCACACTGCCAGTAGGAAGGGAGCAGGTCTCGGAGGAAGATGACTTCAGTTTGGGACATGATGCATTTGAGAAATCTATGGGACATCCAACTGGATGTACCCAGCAGACACTTGGAAATGTGGCTGTGAAGCTTGGGGAGCAATCTAAGCTAAATATGGCCTTTCATTGGGCATAGAACACCATGGACAGCTTTTAGGAAGCAGAAGAAACAGAGAAAACTGCCCACTTGGACACTTCTGGATCCAGACTTAGTTGGCATTCAAGGTGGCAGAGACCAGGGGTCAAGAAACAAGGGTAAGGAACAGAACATTTACAGTCAAGGAGGCACCAACTTTCTCTCTCAGTAGAGTAGGGGCTCTCAACGCCTTGCCCGCACCTCCTTACGGCTCCTCCGTAACCTTAGCACTCTGATGACCTCTTCCTTGAGCACTTGAGTTCTGCTTCTCCACCTCAGGGCTTTCTCCAGCTCAAGAGTTAATGTTCCCAGGGGAACCCTCAACCAAGGAGAAAATTCCACTGATAAATATCTCAGCTTTCCATTTCCTCAGTGGACCGCTCTGAAGAAATGAAGGATCTGTCCTACACGATTCAGGCCCCTGAGGGTGAGCCGTTGCCCCCAGTGGTAACCAGGTCACTAACACACGTGTGTTTTGCTTTTTCTCCTTTCATACCCCACTTTCCCCATCCCCTCTCTTTGGCTTCCTGGGATCAATTCCCAAATAATTTACCTCTTCTGATGTCATTGTCTCAGGATTTGCTTTTGGGAAAACCCAAACTAAGATCAAGACAGTAGGTTACAATCACTTAATTGCTTCTCTATTTCACATTTCTTGGATAATATAAAGATGAAAAAGAGTGGAAGGAAAACAATAAAAACTAAACTGATGTTAAGCAGGTGAACCCAGAACATCCTTCTGTGTGAAGAAGCAAGAAAAGAGTGAAAGAATAATGAGGTCTTGTCAAAGGACATCGAAGACAGCTTGCAAGAGCTCCCACTGGCAATGTCTGTGACAATTTGAGGATAAAAAAAAGATAAACTAAAATTGAAATAAAAAATTTGTATGTCTATGATGACACTCAAAAAATAGGGGAAAATAATGGCATTGACCAGCACTGGAAGTGACTTTCACATTGACTTCTTGATATAAAAACGGTTAACAAAAGACAAAGAATAGAGCACGTGTTGGGAAGTTCTGGATAACGAGTTAATGAAGGCAAGTTCTTCTTTACACAGAATTTCAAGCTAATAAATGAAGCAACTCTAAATGAAAAATAATTCCACTTTGCATCCCCTAATGGCATAGGTTAATTCAATCAAATCACACTAGATGCTAAACCCATCAGGTGAAAAGTTCGATAAGGAACTGGACATTCACATGGCGCCAGCATATCGCGTCCCAAATTACCTGTTAATGGTGAACAGAATTTAGAGATATAACAATCAAAGGCAATGCCTGCTACTTGATTAGATCCTGGTTTAAAGAAAACAGCTATAAAGGATATTTTGGGGCAAATTAGAGAAATCTGAATATGAGCTTGGTAGCAGGTGCTATCAGGGGACTACTGCTAATTTTGTTAAGGTGTGATAATGTTTCAATAATGTTTAGGAGAAAGTCCTGATTTGGGGAGATTCATACAGTAGTATCTAGCAGTGAAGTATCAACCTTCAAATTATTAAGAAAAACTTATGTAAATATTAACTATTTTGTAAAATATGTTTTATGTTAAAGTTTATTGCAATATTCTTTTTACTTCTCCATATGTTTGAACATACTCATAGTAAGGTTTTTGGGTTTTATTTCTGCTTTTTCTCCCCAAATCCCCCCGGTACATAGTTGTATATCTTAGTTGCAGGTCCTTCTAGTTATGGCATGTGGGATGCCGCCTCAGCGTGGCCTGACGAGCCGTGCCATGTCCACACCCAGGATCTCAACTGGCGAAACCCTGGGCCACCGCAGAGGAGTACGCGAACTCAACGATTCAACCACAGGGCCGGCCCCCATAGCAAGGTTTTTAAGTTCTGTTTTAAATTACTTTATCATTAAAAAATTACTTAACTTTTGTGAAATCTGAATTTTCAGTTTTCGCTTTCTCTTTCAACTTGATTTGCTTAATTTTATGTTCCTTTGAAGATTTTTTTTTTCCTATGCATGTGGGGTATTGGGCTGACGTTTTCGTTTAAATGTGTGTTTTAATTTTTCGGTCTAAATTTCGAATTCCTCTTCTGTTTTGGCCCGCTGTGGTCCTGGTGTTCTCTGTTACCGCACTTCTCATTTCAGTTGCTGAGGTTTGTTGACGTGGGGAGGCTGACATGTACTTTTCCCAACTTGCCCTCTCTTCTATTTCCAGGAGGACAACTGCGTGTGTGTTGGGGGAAAGGGCAGCTGAAGGTGCAGGGATGGTGGGGAGTAACCAGGCTTGAATGATATCTGAAAACAAAATAAGTCTTATACGGCAAGTGGACATGTAAATTGCTATAACCTTTCTGGAGGGCAATTTTGAAATATGTCTCAAAAGCTTTACTATTCCACATACTCTTTGATATTCCAATTTATATGAATTTACATTAAGGAAATAATAATGGATAGTGTTCACTGAGGCATGAACATCCTTGTAGTAAGAACCAGAAATCAACCTAAATGTCTAACAATAACTAAATTAGCATACATCTCCTGCTACAGACTGAGTTGTGTCCCCCCAAAACTCAGAGGTTGAATCCCTAACCCCCAATATGCCTATGTTTGGAGGCAGGGCCTATAAGGAGGTAATTAAGGTTAAGGGGGGTCATTAGGGTGGGGCCCTAATCCAGTAGGACTGGTGTCCTTCTAAGAAGAAGAAGAGATACCCGGAGTGTGCACGCACAGAGAGAAGGCCATGTGAGGACACAGCAAGCAGGCAGCTGTCTGCAAGCCAAGGAGAGAGGCCCCACCAGAAACCAACCCTGCCAGCACCTTGATCTTGGACTTCCACCTTCAGAATGGTGAGAAAATAAATTTCTGTTGTCTAAACTGCCCAGCCTGTGGTATTCTGTTATGGCAGCCCTAGCAGACTAGCACATCCCCAGATGGAAGAATGATGATGAGGATGATGCAAACAGATGCCTCCATAGTGCTTACTATGTGCCAGGCAGAACTCTAAATGTTTGCAGATATTAATTGATGTAATCGACACAGGAACCTTATGAGGAGGGTACTTCTGTCATTTTCATTTTAGAAATGAGGAAAGTGAGTTACATCGAGGTTAGGGTCGTGCAGCTAGGAAGTGGTGGAACCAGGACTTGAACCCAGGTGGTCTGGGTTCAGAGGCTGTGCTCTAAATCACAGATGCCACCCCTCTAAGAAGACATTAAAATTATGAAAAAATGGTTATTTAATTGAAGGTAAAGATGGTATTACATATTACTTTTTTAAGTAGGTTAAAATACGCACAGTGATATATATAATTTCTTATCATCAATACTCATATATATCACTAGTATTCCATATATATGCATATATATGATATAGGAATATATATATGATATAGGAATATATAAATATATGAAATATTTCCAAAAATTGCCTGTAGTTATCTCTGAGTGTCAGAAATAATACTTTTTTCTTTTTTTGGCTATTATGTAGTTTGTACAATAAAGATGTGTTTAGTTTCATTTGAAATGTATTATAACACAGTTGCTTAAAGTTAGAGTGGGATATTTAAGTAAATAAGGAGCAGGGTAAGGAACAATGTGAAAGAAATTAATCCCTCTAGATGTGTGGGAGTAAACATTGGGGACAGTGCTTTGAGGAGTGGGTAGCATTTGAGCGATGGTCAAGAAGGCTTAGTCGGAGATACCAAATGTTGGAATATTGAGCATCAAGGTGGGAACTGAGGCGGGCAACTTGCAGATCTTGGACTTAAATGCGTGTGGTTAATCCTTAATTTGTCACTATTTCTATTGACCAGTTTAGGACTTATGGTTTGGCTAAATCCCTTTACTAAAATCACAAATGCTGCATGAATTGGTGGACAAGGAGACAAGAAAGAATCCTGCAGCCCATGCTCGTGCTCCCAGACACAGCAAGTAGAGGGACATTTTTATGTGACCCAGGTGAGACACCACGTTAATAACATTTTTCCACAGCTCAGGAGCTGGCAACCACAGTGGGCAGAGGGACCCACAAAGCCCAGGAAACCTTTACTGGGGGCGGAGGTGGGGGGGTTGGTGGTGGGAGGGGAGGTTGTCTTGCCTGGGGGCATTTGAGTATTAGAAAATGAAAGAGGAATTTTCCCTGTCAAGGATTAGATGATCGGAGAGAACTAGTCACATATCCCCTTGATGCTCAGTTATGGCTATCCGTGAAAATACTACAGGTCAAATCCCACCATGAGGAACTTGAAGGAAGGCACGAGATCTCTCACTGGGCTGGAATTTACTGTAATCAACATCTTCCCAATCTCATTGCCTGTGCTTCCAGGTCATTTCCCTAAGGGCAAGGACTGGACACACAAACACAGCGGGAGCCGCCTTCCATCAAGACAAGGTGGTCGAGGTGGTCCGTCAAAGCCGCCAGGCGCAGCCCCAGGCAGGAACGCACTCTCCTGGAAGCCAGTTCTCTTCCCCACTGACCTTTCCCCTTTCGGTTTTGCTTATTACCTGGGGAGTTGGGCCAATTATAACTCCTTGTAATTTTTTTTAGGAGAATCATATTTTCCTCTTTATTTGGGCTACACTAGCTAAAGCCGCTGTGTTACATTTCCTTTCCAGTTTGCATCATGTCACAGAGTCAGGTGCTAGGTGTTTTCATAATCACCAGCCATAGGACTGCTTAAAGAACACTGATTGTACTGAGATTGTATATCTCTCTCACATACATACATAATATATATGAAAACATTTCAGGATAACAACACCAACAAAGTGCTATTACCACGGGCCATTGGGCAGAGCATAGAGATATTTTCATTGGACTAAATTTTGGGTTTCAGTGGCATTCGTAATAATAGTATTTGTCTTGTAATAATAATGTACAACCCCCCATGGTGTAACAGAAAGTCACATTTCCCTTTGTAGGAACTGAATTGAAAAGACAAATGTGAGGCTCCGGAACTTCCAGAAAACCAAACGCTGCCTGTGTGCATGTCAGTCACCCGAGAAAGTCAGTTCTTGATGGTGAATGTTTAACAGAATTCCAGGGAAGATCAGGGGAGTGTCACCTATTTATTCATTCAACACACTTATTTAGCAGCTACTCTGGGCACGGTGTCATTTTAGGGTCTAGAGATAGAATAATGAATGAAAAAGAGACAAATTTCCACCTGTGTGGGGTTTACATTCTAGTAAATGTACTCTATGCCATGTTAGAGAGATCATAAAGCAAGCAGGGTTAAAGGGAGTTTTTTGGTGGGGTGGGTGAAGTTGTAATTTTAGATGGAATGGAAATTAAAGGATGCCCTCAGAATGTAACTTTTAAACAAACAGCTGAAAAAAAAAGAGGGGATTAGTAATGAGATTCTCTGGGGGAAGAGAATCCCAGGTAGAGGGAACAGCGAGGGAGGCAGCTCAGCGGTATGAGCACGCCTGATGTATTTACAGAGAAATCAGACCAGTACTGCTGGAGCAGATGACCAAAAAAGAGTCGTAGAAGGGAAGTGAGAGAGGTGACGGGAGCCAGATCACATGGGGCACTGTAGGTCATCGCTGGAGCTGAGAAGTCTCTGAAGGGCTTTGAGCAAAAGGAGCATGAGGAGCCGTAGTCATTTCCAGGTACAGTGATGGGCCACGCCACACACTATCGGTAGCACTAACCAAGTTCCTTTCTTCTCTGATTACAGTTTGGTGGTGTCTATAAAAGTTCTTTCTAAATAACAAAATATAAAGCTTTTACTAAGGAATTTAGGAGATTATTGCGTCCTAATTCTATTTGAGGCTGAGAACAACCCCTATGTATGCTGCAGCTTTCCTTAAATTGTTGTCAAACCTCAAATGATCAGGTTATCAGAATTCAAACTAGCTAATCCCAGATGTTAAATGGAAACCAGAGGATGTATGGGAGGCACTCATAGTGTATTTATGGGACTGCTTCTTTCCTTTCGGGAACATACCTCATTTTCAGATTATCAGCAAGTGAACCAGGTAATGGTGGAGTGGGGAGGTGAAACCAACCCACAAAAAACAGTTCAAAATCTGGAAAACAATATTTGAACACACACACAACTCTTTGAAGGCTCAGGAGAGTGAGCAAATGTAATCGGAAACTGGAGAGGAGTCTTCCCTTGAAAGAGGAACTATGAAAGATGAGATTAGCAAATTGGTAATGTTCTGTCTCAAAGTACCATGAAATCCACAAGAGGCTCAGGTGACAAAACCACAGCCTTATGGGTTTGTGGGTGGAAGAATAACCAGAGTCAGGGGGAAGTCATGGAAGGGAGGGAGCCACAGACAGACTGGGACCCCAAATCCACAGAGAACACCTAACCAGACCCTAGGCTGTAGACTAAAGGCTGAGACCCAAAATCTACGAGACCATCTAACCAGGCCCTAGGCTGTAGACTAAAGGTTGAGACCCAAAATGTATGAGACCATCTAACCAGGCCCTAGGCTGTAGACTAAAGGTTGAGACCCTAAACCTACGAGACCATCTAACCAGGCCCTAGGCTGCAGACTAAGGGCTGAGACCCTAAATCTATGAGACCATCTAACCAGGTCCTAGGCTGTAGACTGAAGGCTGAGACCTCAAATCTACAGAGAACACCTAACCAGTCCCCAGGTTGCAGACTAAAGCAATCATTTTTAGGGGACACCCTAAGGGGATCCAGAAAGAATAACTAGCATCTAGAAGCCGAAAAACTGAGCAGAGATTTCAGTTGCTGTTCTACACAAAGAAGAAAGAATTTGAAGTGTGAGTCCAGCCAAATTAACTGCATTGTAGAACACATTTCACTTTCCTGAGGAAGAAAATAGAATCCAGGGTCTCTACAACATATCATTTATGATGTTCAGTTTCACTAAATATGTGAAGTCACTAAACGTGAAGAAGCAGGCAAATGTGACTCTCAGGTTCTTTGTGACACCAAATGAGGTATTTTTTTTCCCCAACACCAAATATATGATGCCTTTTCCCACACCAGTTCTCCAGTTCTCAGACCCTAACCATCCGGAGTTACTGCAGACTCCACAGTTAAGGGGCTCAGTCTCACCAGCCGACCCCAACTTCAGATGCCAGCAGCAAGTCCGCATCACCCATACTTCTGACTCGCCAGCTCTCAATCAGTTGGATCATTCTTCACAATGACTTATGGTACTCAGGAAAACACTTTACTTCCTACCACCAATTTATGGTAAAGGGTACAACGCGGGAATAGCCACGTGGAAGAGATACACAGGATGAGTTATTAGGGGTCGGGGCACAGAGTTTCCCCGGGCTCTCTGGATATACCACCCTCCCAGCACTTTCATGCGCTCACCCACTCAGGAGCTCTCCGAACCCTATGGTTTAGGGTTTTTATGGAGATTTCATTACACAGGAATGACTGATTAAATCACTGGCTGTTGTTGATTGAACTCAATCTCCAGCCCTCTCCATTCCCCAGAGGCCAGAGGGCGGGGCTGAAAGTCCCAATCCTGTAATCATGGCTTGTCTCTCTGGTGACAGGTCCCTATTCTGGAGCTCTCAAGGAGGCCACAGGCAAGAGTCATCTCATTAGCCATCTCACTCTTACCGCTCACCAGATTCCAACCGTTTTAGGAGCTCTGTGCCAGGAACTGGGGACGAAGACCAAATTTTTTTTATTATATCTCAGTAACCTATACCAAGAAAAAAAGCATTTACCGGAAACCAACCTTAAAATGGTCCAAATTTTGTAATTAGACAAAGATTTTGATGTAGACACAATAAATATGGTCAAGGAGTTAAAGGGAGATATATGCAAATGAAGTGAACAGATGGAAATCTCATGAGAAACAGAAACTATTAAACAGAGCCAAAGGGAACATTTAGAGCTCAAAAGTACAATGACTGAAATTTCAAAATTATAGTGTGGACTTAAGAGAACAATTGGAGATAGCAGAAGAAAAGAGCTGGGAAACTTGAATGTGGATCCAAAAAATGATGCAATCTAAGGAACAGAGGAAAAAACAAGTTTGAAGAAAAATGAAAAGAAGCCTTAATGACCTGTGGGACAATATCAAAAAATTCATCATATGTGTGACTGGAGTTCCAAAGAGAGAGAAGAGAGAATGGGACAGAAAAGGTGCCTGAGGAATAAATGGCCTAAAACTTCCCAAATTTGATTAAAGACCTTAATTTACAGATCCAAGAAGTTCAACAAACTCAAAGCAGGATAAATGCAAAGGAAATCAGACAAGAGTACATCAGAGTCAAACTTCTGAAAATCTGATGACCGTGACATGATCTTGAAAGCAGGCCAAAACATATGGTGCATTACATACAAGAGAACAATAGTAAGAATGATTTCGGACTTCTCAAAAGAAGCAATGGAGGCCAGAAGACAACAGTACAACATTGTTAAAGTACTGGAAAGCAAAAACTGTTAACCCAGAATTCTATACCCAGTGAAAATATCTTTCAAAATTAAAAGCTAAAATAAGATACTTTAAAATGAATAAAAACTGAGCGCATTTGTGGCCAGCAGACTTGCACTGGAAGATACACTGAAGAAAGTTCTACTGGCTGAAGGGAAATGACATGTAAAAATCTAAATGAAAAATGAAGATTTCTAGAAATAGAAAATATGTAGATCAATCTAAAATTATATATATATGTATCAGCATATATAGTACTTTCAGACAAAACACCATATATGTATTATGCATATGTATTTTGCCTGTGTCTATATATATACACACACTCTCTCTATATATATATAGTGGATTCTTGTTATTTACTGTAGTTACGTTCTATACAGTAGCCGTGAACACTGAATTATCAAATACTGAATCATTGCTCCTAGCAGAAATAGAGGATTAGCTTCCTGTGAGCCTCTGGTTGCAACTTTTTCATCAAGCAATCAATACATAACTTTGTTTAATGTGTGTTTCTGTTTAAAGACAGAATATTTAATATACATTGTTGATTCATTAACATTGAACTCAGCCAACAGCTTTATAACTCATGCGTGAATGAGGTTTATTTAACATACATATTTTCTTACAGCCTTCTTGTGCTTAAGAACACTACACAGAACTTTAGTCCTACACTTGGGGTCATTTTAAACAGCAAAAAGCCAAAAGTGTGGCACCACATACTGTAAAAAGGCCACTTGTTTACTGTATGAGAGCTGAACCAAGAACGCAAAGCATCTCCTTTTCCCCTTTCAGCTGAGAACGTTCATGTCAGGTGATTCAAATGTCTCGCCTCTCCGAGTACGTCTGCAAATGACTGTGAAAGAGCCGCGATCCTGATTTGGGGGTTACAAATAAATTCCAGTGAGTAGACCTAAGTCCAACCATATCAATAAGCACATTAAATCTAAGTGACTAAGCACTTCAATAGAAGCCAGAGAGTGACAAAATGATTCTTTATAAAAGCAGGTCTTCCTCTATACTGTCTACAAAAGACACACTTTAATACACAAAAATACAAATAAGTTGAATGTAAAATGATGAAAAAAGTTCTATCATGCAAATACTACTCAGCTGACAGCTCAAGTGGCTATATTAATATGAGACACAATAAACTTCAAGACAAGGAGTATTATTTAGAGATAAAGTGTAATATTTCATATATAATAAAAGGGTTCATTCATCAGGAAGACACAACAATTTTAAATGTGTATGGGCTTAATTTGACTTCAAAATACATAAAGCCAAAACTTATAGAACTAAAGGGAGTGACAGACAAATGCACAATGATTTCTCAGTAATTGTTAGAACAACTAGACCAAAGATTCAGTAAAGATGAAGAAGACTGGATCACTGTTAACCATCCTGACTTCAGTACCTTTGTGGAAGACTACCCCTACCAACTGCAGGATGCACGTCCGTTTCCAAGAGACATGAGACGTTCACCAGAATACACCATAGGCTGGGCTCATAAAAGGTCTCAATATACTTCAAATGATTGAAATCTTATAGATAGGTTCTCTGATCACAAGGACTTTATATTAGAAATCAGTAATAATAAGCTATCTAGAAAAGCCATAAATATTTGGAAATATAAGAATAAATTTCTATACAACGCATGGATCAAAGAAGAAATCACAAGAAAAGTATAAATAATCTTTATTTGAATGATAATGAAAATATGACATATCAAAAAGTTGTGTGATGCAGCTAAAGTACCACTTAGAGTGATACGTGAGATTTTAAATGCTACGTTAGAAGAGAAGAAAGATCTGATTTCAATGATCTTTAAGATGCTAGGAAAAGATGGGCAAAATATATCCTCAGTGAGCAGAAGAAGGAAAATATTAAAGAGCAGAAATCAGCAAAATAGAAAGAAGAAAAATAGAAAAAATGAAAAGGCAAAGACAATTCCTTGAAAACATCAATAAAATCAACAGTCCCATAATAAAACTGATTAAGGGTGACAAATTGAAATGGCAAGCAATAGGATATATTGGAGTATATGAGGAAGTCATTTGGTATAAACCTAATTCGGCCTGACTTTGTTTTTTCCAAAAGGGCCTGACTGTGGCCATTGAGCACGCATTGTATATCTGCTTAGACATTTTGAGATAAAGGTGCAACTTCCCTCCCCCTCCCAACGTTGGCATCTCCTTAAAGATTAAGCATCTTTCCTTAGGCTGGGAACTGATTGCAGCGCTCATCTGTGACCGCCCAGCTCGAGGCAACAGACCTGCCACCCTGTGGGGTTCACCGAGAAGCAGCTGTTTCCATCAATCGCTGTGCTGACAGAGCAGCCTCGTAACTATTGTAAAAGGGACATTTCAGTCATATGTGAAACATACTCTTTGAGGGTATATAACCACCCTGTACACCCCTACTTCTTTGGAGTGCTCTGTTCCTTTGTGGAAAGACTCTCCCGGGTTATAATCCTCCGATTTCAGCTCAGAATAAACTCACCCAAATTTTCATTTATAGATTGGTTATGGATTATTTTCGTCGACAAAAGGGAAAAAGAGAAAACACAAATTACCAATATCAGGAATAAGTAAAGTCTTGTAGCACAAGGTCAGTATATAAAAATCAATTATATTTCTATACACTAGAAACAAACAATTGGACTTTCAAAATTAATTTCATTTATAATAGCATCAGAAAACGTAAAATACTTAGAGATGAATATAACACAAGGTGAGCAAAACCTCTGTACTGAAAACTACTAAATCGTTGAGAGAAATTAAAGAAGACCTAAATAATTGGAGATACATCAATTTATAGATTGAAAAACTCAGTATTGTTAAGATACCGCTTCTCCTCAATTAATCTATAGATTCATTTAGGACGGCCCTGTGGCCGAGTGGTTAAGTTCACACACTCTGCTTTGGTGGCCCAGGGTTTCGCCGGTTCGGATCCTGGGTGCAGACATGGCACCACTCCTCAGGCTGTGCTGAGGTGGCATCCCACATGCCACAACTAGAAGGACCCACAACTAAAAATATACAGCTATGTACCGGGGGGCTTTGGGAGAGGAGAAGAAGAAGAAAAAAAGAAGATTGGCAACAGATGTTAGCTCAGGTGCCAATCTTTAAAAAACAAACCTATAGATTCAATGCAATCAAAATCATAATATCACCAGACTTTTTCATAGAAATTGAAAAGCTGATCTCCAAATTTGTACAAAATGCAAATGGCTTAGAATAGCTAAACAATTTTGAAAAAGAGAACCAAGGACTTACATATACTATCTACCTTCAAAAGTCACTACAAAGCTACAGTAATCAATGCAATGAGGAACTGGCATAAGGATAAACAAATAGATCAGTAGACAGGAATGGAGGATCACAAACAGACCCACGCTTATGTGGTCAATTAATTTTTGACAAAAATGTCAAAGCAATTCAGTGGGGGCATGGAAGTGTTTCCACCAATGGTGCTGGGACAAATGGACATCCATGTGGAAAGATAAAAAGAATCTCAATGCTTTCCTCATCGCATACCAAAAGATTAATTTTAGATGACGTTAGACCCTAGCACTCCTCTTAGGAAAGCTCTCAAAGATGTGGGTGTCCCTGGCAATGGAGCCCCAGCAAGTTTTCTTGGGAAAGGCAATAAAGTGTTGGGATTAAGTCACTTAGGGACTTGAAAGTGTCTGCTTTCTGAGGAATTTCATCCGAAATAAGGGCACTCATGGAGTGGGGCAGCCCAGGACATGACCTGCCCCAGCTGTTGCTTTCTTTGAATTTCCTCTATGGCAGCTGCCACCACAACCTACTCACCTGAGGGCCAGGGTGTGGGGTTGATTTCTGGTCTTGGACCTCTACAGGCTCCTGTGTTCTTTACCAGGATCCTGGGACGATAGAAAGGGATTTTGTCTTGTCAAAGCAATTTCTTAACATTCTTCGGGCTTCCCCTAAGAGATTTTTCCGGGAAAATGAAGGATGAGGATTCTTCTGTTGACATGACTTGAGGGCACAGTTAGTAGCTGCTTCCAAGCTCATGGTTCTTGCCTGTCCTCTGCCCCCAGACCCCAGACCTGGTCCTCTGGAAATGGAATACCACCTGCAGCCCCCACCCTTCCATCTTTCCATGTAGTCCTTGCATGGTAATAATGTGACTAGAACTAGATAAGGGGACATAGATGGCTAATGTCACAATGTGTGATGCACAGTTTGGGGACAAAATCAGCTATTGCCAAAGCCACTCCCCTTAGGGTCCCTGGAGATAGTGAGAGGGAGAGGGAGGGAATGAAGAAGTAGAGAGAGATTGGAGGGTAAAAGGACAGAGAAAGACTCCATCCAGCAGTCTGGCAAAGCGAGTCTTAATTATATTCGTTCACAGTACGAAAGGTTTAGACACGCACTCAGAGTTAGCAGAGCAGAGAAACTGGCCCTCCCCCCACAGTGGGAAGAACTCTTAGCTTTCCAGGGGCCCTCGCTTCTCTCTGAAACAGTGTGGTAAGAAGAGTCTGCAATGCAGGAGGGGAAAGCCGAAAAGCGATTCTTTCATGGACACATTCCTCGCAACGCTCACAAGTCCCTAAAAGCAGGGAAGCCTCCCCAGTTACGAGGACGGAGATTTGCCTTTTTCTTAACACATTCATCTGTCTTTTCACATCATATCAGCAAGTAGGACTTGTGTAGTTTCATTTGGCTCGAAACCATAATTCGCTTTTTAAAGCAAGACGTCTTTGAGTTCATCCCTTTGCCGTCTGCTCCTCCCCCACCCCCATTAAAACCCCAAAGACCTCAGTTAAAATTAAGTTTTCTTTTCTAAGAAGGCTGAGGGAACCAGAGAAAGAAAGGACCTAGGAGGAGGGGCTAGACACCAGAAAAAGCAAAGAAGATTGCTTAAAACCAGATCGAAATCTGTCTATCTCGCTTCCTCTCTTTTCGTCCCCCTGCCAAGTAAACCTTCTCCTGATTACAGTAAACACCTCTTAACAGATCAAAAGGAGCGGTTTCCCAGGGAGTTGCTTACTCACAAACTTCATTATGGTAATGCCTCATCATGTTTAGCTGAGCCTGCTCCCTCACCGCCTCGCTTTGATCTGCCACTGTGGCCTTGTGTCTGTTCCCGCAGTTCATCTACATTTTGTTGGCGTCAGACTTTTTCAGGACTTATCCCTCAGGTTTGTGAACAGCCCAGTAGAATTAGAAGAGCCAGCCTAGAGACAGATCTTTCTCCCAACACTCTTAAAAAATGTATATTTTGAAATGTCAGTAACAATGCAGATATTTAACTCTTTCTTCCCCCCCTGCCCCCATGAAGTCATCCTTTCTACTCCCCTCCATGAGACTTGCCCCGTGGTAGATCTCTTTTTCACTGTAGCTCTCATGTCTGCAATGCAGGTTTCTTGCAGAGCATTATTTATTATTAATGGTATAATAATTTATAGTGTGCCAGCCTCCTAAACTTCACAGTGCTGTACAGATGCATCACAAGGAGAGTCGGGCCACCTGACTCTGCAGTGAATGAAGCCACCAGACCTGTAAGAAACCACCTCCAAAAAGAGAGTCATTCTGCCAGTGTGGTCACCCAGGACTCCCCGGGCTGGCATCAGTACCAGTGGTAGAGACTGAGGACAGTGACTGAGACTCTAATTTGTGATGATATAACTTGACCTTTGGGAAGGCAGTGTTTGATCTGATTTCTGCAAATGACTTACGTGGGAGTACCTCTCTGCGGTTCAGTGTCCTACTCAATAAAATGGATGGTTTCGTTTTACCATCTGCCTGCATCCCCCAGTCACCAGTTGCCCAGCTCAGCCTCCTAAACGCCTTTTCTCAACTCTCAGTCTCCTTGATCTCTCTGCCGCCTTTGGAACTACTGACCGTCCTCTCCTCGAAACCTTCAAAACTCTGTCCCCTCCTGGCTTCTCTAATGCCAGCCTCCCCGTCTCCTCCCCTCTTGGCCATCCATTTATTCTGTCAACACTTCAAGTTAGGCTGTCCATTTTCTGGTCCTCTTTCCTGTTCCTCCATGACTGTTAGCAGAATTCAATCCTCTGCTAATAATAAGGATGATGATGAGCAGGTAAATTCCTACATATATGCTCGCTGTTCTATAATTCCAACGTTTTCATATTATCTTCTCACGGAACCCACGACAAAGGCGGGACGCCTCACCACATCTCATTGTCATGACTTATTTCACGTTCTGCTTGTGTAGACAGTGTGTTCTTGGAGGGCAAGGACCGGATCTGTCTTAGCTCCCTTCCTAACCAGCCGGCCCAGCGTAGGAGCTGAAGGAACAGAGAACGATCAGCCTTCTCTTACGAAGACTCTGTGTTTCACAGATAACCCAGATGTGTAGAGAGATAAGCCCACCGTCACAGCATAGGCATGCCAAACCTCCTCTAGGTCTCTGAATCCAAGTCCATTTGTCTTTTTACTACACTAAATTGTAAAATACAGCAAAACCTATATTGCTCTCTGTCACACAACATAAATAACAGCCAGGCTTCATAAAGTCATGAGAGGGGAACTGGAGAATTTCTCTACTGTCTCCCAGATTTACCTGATCGTAAACGTCTCTTGAAGTATCTGGAAATAATGCAGGTTTGTACACCCCAGCCTCGTTCTTCCACAGCAATATGCAGGGGAAGGCCTAGGAAAGTGGACGTTTAACCAGCTTCTCCCTCTGCCATTCCATCCACGTGACTTTTCTGGGGCTGCTGGACCGACTGCACCTCCAAGGTGGAGATGAAAGCTGTGGACCAAAGGGCTCCACTTTGCAGCAGAGAAACGGGAAGAGAGAACCGACGCTACAGCTGCAGGTGATTCTCATCTACAGGGAAATTTAGGAAACATGATTCCAAACCAGTGGGTCTTAAACTGTAATCTCAGGACCATCAGCATTACCTAGGAACTTGTCAGAAGTGCAAACGCCCAGGCTCAACCCCAGACCTATGGAATCAAAATTGACGCCACACTGAATCTGGAGTTGAAGGGGTGCGCCTGCGCAAGCCTCCGGTGAGTGCGACGTGCACGTCCCCATCCTCTACAGGGGAGACAGAGGAGCTCCACTCTGCAGAAGGCGCCAAGGGCTCCTCCTCAGGAACTCCTTTCGCTGTTGAACAGTCTCTGTCGCGGGATCCTAAATCCCTCCTGCTCTTCCTGAGCCCATTTTCTCTTGTTCTGAACCCAGTGCTGCCTAGATTTGGATCTTGTATATCCTGGTGAATCAAATAGTTCATGTAATATTTCTTCAAAGGTGTTTTTAATACTTGATTATATTGGCGCTGTTGTGAAAACCGTCTCCGCAACGTTGTTAACAGCCAATCGAGCCATTAAGCAGCCGTCTTACCTGTTTGGTCACCATTTTATGCAAACATTGCTCAGCACTGGGCCTGGTGCAGACAAAGAGCTCAACAGATAATTGTTAAATTTTTAAATGTAACTGATCGTGGTGTTCCCATCAGAGGTGGTCAGCGGAGGAGGACCGAATTCTCAGGGTCCACGCTCCTGCTCTGCAGGTCAGCGTCCCGGAGTCATTCTCCTGTTCTCCACGGAAGCGCCTCCTGCTATTTCTTCTAGACTGTGCCTTTTGTTTCCCTCCCTGCCTGCTGCCCAGACTTTGAGACACTGTCCTTTATTCCTGCCTTTCACTTCATCTGGGTCTAATCACTTCTTCAACTCAGATTTCTGATCCTGTTTCCCAAAGCGCTGGTGACCCCATTCTTTCCAGTTCATTGTCACCTACAGGTGCAAAGAGTTGGGTCTCCCATCCTTTAACTCTGTTCCAAAGTAGAACCCCTTGGTTTGTCCTTCTCCATTTCCCCATTTGGAGCCGAGGTCAGGTTCAGCAGACCCAGAGAGCTCATGTGGGTAAAACAGCAGGGAGGGAAAAAAGGTTGATGCCAAATTGAAACGCATGTGTGGGGTAGTCTGTTATTAACATGCATTAAGCACTTGGGCATGCTAAGTGCTTAATACCTGTCAATAACCATAATAATAAGACACATGTTGAGGAAGTGGCATTGTGTTTGCACCTTCCCTGCCTGGTAGCTATTTAACATGGTCAGTGGGACATCTGGACTCAGGCCAGTTGGTACCCAGTCTGATCTTTACTAAGAAATGGCTGCAGCTGCTACAGCCTATAAACCCTTGTAATGCTGCCCAGTGCCCAGCAGGGAGATGCAATTGTCCAGCAAATGGATTTAAGAAAAGGACTAGGAATAGGGTTTCCCAGGCAGCATTTGAAAAGCTAATCCTTCCATTTCTAACAACAACTACAAAAGAAAATGAGGAAAAATGCAGTGCACTGTGAGAATCAATTGAGATGGGAAATATTCAATAATTTATAACACTTCTGCAGCATGTTTTCCTATAAAATTTAACCAAATTGAATCTTCATTTTTATATCAGAGAATCTTCCTACCTCATAACTGCATGGCTATTAGATGTGTGCTTAGTTAGCTGGAAGACTGGAAGAGAAAATGATTATCGATGGGTTAGAGCCTTCCCATAGAGAGGGATATTATTGAGGCAGTACATGAAACGGAAAGAGTGTGAATCTTGGCATCAGGACATCTGGGTTTGACCGTAGCCTCCCCAAATCACCAGTTTCATGATATTAGAGCAGGCTCAAAACCTTTCTAATCTTTTCCTGTAAAATGGAAATGATTCCTTCTCTACCCATTTACAGAGCTGTTTTGAGAAAAATAAGAGATAATACAGACATCTAGAAATGGATACTCAGGTTTTGCTATTATAATGCTGCATAACAAACAAACCCACAATTTTAGTGCTTTATAACAACATTTATTTCTCCCTTGTGCAGTTTTGGATCAGCTGTGGCTCAGGTGAGCTTGGCTGGACCTGAGTTTGAGTCTTCTTGAGAGTTAGACTCTCATTCCCTGAGCCAGGCTGAAGGCGTAGGAGCCATGTAGGTTATGCTCTTCTTGTAGATGTTGGCCGTGAAGCAAGGGGGCGAGTGGAAGCTTACTCTCATTGTTAAAGGCTGAACTTGACAGTGACACACTCACTCCAGTCCACATTCCACTTGTCATTGCAAGTCATGTGGCCAGGCCCAACGTCAATGGGGCGGCAAACTGTCCTTAGCCCAAGGGAAGCCACAGCCCGGGTGGAAGGGAAGGAAGAATTTTGAATAACTGTTGTAATCTATCACAGTGCATGGAATTGTTCAGAAAACCATAAGGTAACATTCGGATGTTGGGTTCCTGATGGTTACTTTAGCCTTGATTGGTTAATAGCCTGAAATTGTCTTATGAAAGATGAGATTTGGAGCTTTGTGGGGAAAAAGGCACTCAGGCACATACTTTCTCCTGTAAATGTTATAGTTCTTGGTCACAATCTCAAAGGATGCATTTCCAGGTAACCAAGCATGCATCTAATAGCCAAACAGATACAGGTTGACAGATACTGTGATATCAAACAGAGTCTGATCAGTGAGCGCAGCTTCTTGAGTGTTCTCAGTCCCTCACGGGAGATGTGTTGGAGTTGGTAGAGTCTGTCTGTTGAGGGGAAAGAACTGTCAGGTCACAGAAAGCTCAGGGTAAGCGCTTACAAAGCCACTTGTACTGCAAGCCGTATCACATGAAATGCCAGTATGGATTCCTCACATAGTTTCACGAGCCATGTCACCTGGCTCTTACATTTCTACAATAGGTGACATAATGACTAGTCACACCACCTATGAAGTTGTCCTCACCGCTACTGTGTGACATTGACCAGACCGAGGACACGTGTGATCAGCTGTCTCCTGTGTAACCAGGCCCACGAGGGGTGGGGCACAGAAGGCCTGACCGGGGCTGACTACCCACTCCATAAGTGCTCCTTAAATTTACAAGTGCTTGCAAACTGGCCAAAAGGATGGTAGCTAGGAGCAAAATTATAAATCTACTTGACAAATCAGGGGAGTGATCAGAAGTAAACAGGATCAATTTTGATGGTGACGTAGTATAGTAAACCCACAGGGATGTAAAACACAGATGTAAATGTCATAGGCAAGGGTGGACCGACTATATACAAATGTGGCTAGAAAAGACAGGGAGTCCCCTCAGCAAGGCCATTGCTCACTGTGACTTTCCCAAATGGCCATGCGCTCTGTCCCTAGAGAAGTATTTAGGTCCCAGCCCAGTCCCAGAATAATAAACACAGAGAGAATCCACTCCTTTTTATTTTTATTTTTCTAATTGTTTTATTGAGGTATAATTAATTGATATATGACGTTCTATTAGTTTCAAATGTACAACATAGTGACATTTGTTTATATTGCAAAATAGTCACCATCTAAGTCTAGTTAACATCCCTCACCATCTGTAGTTACAAATTTTTTTCTTATGATAAGAACTTTTAAGATGAACTCTTTTAGCAAATTTCAAATATGCATTACAGTATTATTAACCATAGTCACCATGCTGTACATTACGTCCTCAGGACTGACTTACTTTATAGCTGGAAATTTGTACCTTTTGACCCCCTTCACCCAACCCCCAACCCCCACCTATGGCAACCACCAGTCTGTTCTCTTTGTCTACGAGCTTGTTTTTTTTTTTTTTTTTAATTCCACATCCACATATAAGTTGCAATCATATTTGTGTTTCTCTGTCTGACTTTTTTCACTTAGCATAATGCCCTCAAGGTCCAAGGCATTGAAGTGGTACCACGTTACTATCAACTTACTCCTCTTGTCATTTCCTTTTATCACTTTGGCTGTGGGACCAAGGCGGAGGAAGGGAGAGGTAAGGGGGACAGTCAGTCAGGGCAAAGGAGAAAAGGTCTGGCAGGTCTGACTCTGCTTGAGTTGTGAGGAAAAGCACGAAGCTTGGAGTCAAATGGAACTGGATTTGAATCCTGACTCAACAACTTACTGAGTCATCTTTGCCAAGATAGTTCATCTCTCTGAGCTGCCATTTCCTTATCTGTAGAATGAATATAAGAATGTCTATTTTGTTCTTGTGATGAGAACTTTTAATATTAACTCAAGATTTTGTAGGATCGGTGTGAGAATTTAATGAGTTAATGTATGTGGAAGTATTTAGCCCTGTGCCTGGTGGTCAGTAAAAGATCAACTAATGTCAGACCCTTCTCCTTCTGCCATAATAGGGGTGTCCTTCAAGTCCTGAATAAAAAAATAGAGAAATAAAGCTGACTAAATATAATGTGTTTCATAAGAAACCCTGCTCTCAGAAAAATTCAATACTAATTACCGTGCAGTATTTCTGCCAAACCTACAAAGCCACATGGCAAAAATTTCAGCAGAAAGATGTGTGTGTCTCTATAAACCACTGGGAGGAGTTGATGCACAGGAGTGGTTTGAATCCTGCCTGGCACACAGTAAAAGCTCAATTAATGTGGTTCTAGTTATTATTATCATTTGTAGGAGACTATCATTATTATTGGCTGAATTAGCCACACAAATTTCTTGAAAATGGCTGACCAGTTTCATTACAGATGGATCCCAGGCTTTATGATTCAAAGTCTCAGACGGAATGAGGGTGTCCAGGAGGGAGAAACAGAAATGGGTGGTTTGGCTCTGAACACCGCTGTTTCTGGTACTGGGGCACTGATCCTCTTTATGGCTGCCGGGAAGAGTGAACTCATGTGACAGTCGTCTGTGGACCGTTTCCAGGGGCCTGCGCTCGCCTTGAAAGGGGGAGCTCTGGCCAGTTTCCAGGAGGGCTGACAGAAAATCTCAGTTAGTGGCTCAGGTTTGGGATTTAACCCTCCAACTTCTCTGGGAAGCAGAGTTGTTTTTTGTGGGGGTTTTTGCGTTAATATAGGGGCAGGAGAGCTGTAGAAATAAGATAGGGAAGAACATAAGAAATCATAAAGCACTGTAATTGTCAATGCTTTCAAACACCATTATTACTATTCTACTTCCATGACTATGGCTCTTTCACTATCAGATGTCTGGGTGTGTAACCCCTGTGTCTAAAGGTGCTTGAAATGCGGGAGAATGTCATTGCAAGACTCATTTTCTCCGAACTGGAGAGGAAGAGGGTAGATGTCCCCATCTCTCTGTCGACGCTTGAACAAGTATTGGAACTATGCCTCCTGGGATGACTACACGGGTCCAGTAGCTTTTCTCACTTTCTTTTCAGTAATAATGGCTCACAAACTAAGACATGATTTTGAAGGGATTTTAGCTCTAAGGAAAAAGGAAAGGAAGTAGGCTGACAGATTACATTTTTGTGACCAGCTGTCTACAACAGCAGCGAAAATAAAGAGGGTTCAGATACAGTAGCTCAGATTCCCTAAGAACCTAGGGAGAACAGTAAGGACTAGAGATAATGGGTCTTGCCCATCTGCCTTCCCCGAGTTACTCATCCCTACCCCTTCCCGGGAGAAGTGTGCCTGTAGCTAGAACTCTCTACCTCCTTTAGCTAAGAACTTGGAACCAGAGCCTCCTCTCTGGGGACATGTGGGAGCAAAGGACTCTCAGACAGGAACACAAATCCAAAAGCCATTTTAACAATATGTCATCACGTAAGGTGTCACAGCAGCTTCATTAAGTTTGGGAAAAACTCAGGTTGGACATCAAGAGGTTGGTGCTTTGAGTCAATAGAAGGGAGTTCTCAAAGCTCTAAAGAAGTTGCCTCATTTTTGGAGAGCATGGTTCTGAGCCCCAATATGGTTCACGGAGGGCAGCTGCCTCAGCCCTCAGTAGTGACGTGCTCTTTGTTGTGGCATTAGCGGTGTCTTGGCCAAGGCCGCATGGCCAGGCAGGAACCACGTCCCTGGGGAAGTGAGGCCTGGCGGGATCGTGGGATGTGATTCCATTTTCACTGAAACAAATTTTCCTCTCTGCTTTTTCAGCTATTTGCTCTCTGTCAGCGACTTCACAGGTGGCCTTGGCCCCTAAAAGCCAGTCATCAAAAGATCATGATCAAAGAGAACCCTTCGCACAGTGTGGACCACCTGCCTAGAAAACGCCTCTGTCAGCATCCTACCCCTTCCATTTCCAATGTCCAGAGTTTCACATAATTTCTATTCTTCTTTCTGATGCAAGCTCCAGGCAGCCGTCTGTGTTATTAGATTTAAGTATCCAGGTCAACAGCGTCCATCGCCAGCCCACCGCTCAGCTGGGAGGGCTGTAGCCGAGGCTTCTCGACGCTCGCTGCTTTCATTTCAGCTCGTGTCTTCCTCCTTCACACGGCAGTGGCGTTCAGCATCCGGAGGGAGAGGCAGCTGAGAGCATGAAGCAGGTTTATCATGAAACCAAAGCCTAAATGTGCACGCTCACCAGGCCTGGCATGGACTCATCCCCTCCTGGGCCACTGTGTGCCCCGACAGGACGACGCCTGCTTTACCGCCGCTGTTCCCTGGTGGCCAGGGCCAGGCTGCTGAGATCAGATGTGCTGTGGTGTTAATGCTCTGAATTTACAAAGGGCTGTTTGTGAAATGTCCTGCAGCTTTATTTCTCTCTCCTGGGTGCATGAAATCTTGGAAGGTCCAAGGATGGGGCTGGTATTAATAGAGTGAAACCTCAACTAATTGCAGAGCGTGCCCTGCACAACCCTCTTTGATCCCAGAAGCAATGCTGGCAGAAGGAGAAGGAATACAGAGACACATGGAGGCATTTAGGATGTCAGAGAGAGGGAGTTATAAAAATAAATTAGTTAAGCTAGCAACAAATGAGCTGGAAATGTAAAACATGCATCTGAATCTCTCAGGTCAAAGGTAGGGAAGGAAAGGGGGTTGATTCAAGTTGGGAGAAGACAGAGCCCAGCGTGGAAAGAGAAGGAAAGGGGAATGGCTGGAGGGATGGGAGAGCAGAGGCCTCTCCAAAGGGGACGAAAGCTGGAGAATAGAGACAAATGCCAGAGCCAGATCGGGCCAGCAGGCATCAAACAGATGTTTGTCCAAGCCCCCAGCATCTGGAAAAAGGCTTCCAGCAGCCACAACTACCCAGACACTGGCCCACCCTACCCGTGGAAGCAGGAAGAGGGGGAAAATCCGCTCAGAGCCCTGTGCAGAGGACAGAACTAGCTTGACCATCAGGGCTGGCCTTGCTGAGGGGGGTCCCTCTTCCTATGCTGCTCTCATTGCTAATTTCAAAGGTTTCAATGACAAACACACGAGCACGCATGCACACACACACAAACAACATCGATCCCCCCCACCAAAAAAAAAACAATTTGGGGGAGGGGAAATCACAGTTTACTGGGGTGCATAGTAGCAGCAGATCTTTATGAGGAGATGTTCTCATGGATCTTCTTAGCTTTTATTTTCTAGCTTGAAAAAAATTACACGATTTATTTTATTTTTTTTCTTTTACAGCAGTAAAACAAGTGGAATTGTAGTTTGGGCTCATTATTTCCCTAGCTGAATTTACTTGCTTTTCGTAGTCCATCAGTAGCTGTAGATTCCATTATTTAGACGTTTTCTCCTGCGCTGGGGAATTCCTGGGCAGGGTTCAGATCTGACGAACTCCCAGCCTTCGCCTCCTCCTCCTGCTGGCTGAGATCTGAGTTTACTTTCTGGGCTTTTGTGCCACAGTCAGACAAAGACTTTAAACGCACAGGCCTGCTGAAGTGACACAGTGACTGAAAGTCGTTCGCCCCATCCGCCTATCAGTCAGCAAGGTTAAGTGACTGGGAGAACGTTCTTTTCTGTTGGGGGAGGGGTTGTTTGGGGCTTAAGGGTTTAGAACTGAATTCCTGGAGGAGAGACAGGAGGTAACATCAAGTGAAGGAAAAAAAGGTGACGAAAGATATATCGAGGACACTAAGAGTTTGTCATTTTAGCTTTCTGTCCAGGAAGCAGACAGATAGAAACCGTGGCTAGTGGCATTTAATCCCCATCCTCCAATACTGCATTATTCATAAAGCTTTGTGCTTTGTGTTCATTTGTTTGCTGTTAAAAGCCAAGTTCATTCATTCAACACACTTGTTGAGGGTCTACGTCTGAGCCATGGTGACAAGGCAGGTCTTGTATGATGCACTTTTTGACAAATAGACAAGCCTCTCTCTCCGTGATTTTGGGGGTAAGAGCAATATTGTGACTGAATGTAGATGTTTAGATGAAAACAGAGGCTAATTCTCCAGGGCCATGTCCATAAACTCAGAATCCCCAGTTTATCAAGGACATCAACAGTCATTTGTCCTGTTTTCCTATCTGATATGTGATCTCAAACTAATATCCTCATTGAATATGCTCCCTGGATGCCTGGCAAACTCAAGACCGCCAAGTTCCTCTTTACTGCACCTCCAATTGCGACAGAATTCTTTTTGTATTGAGCTAGAAGTTCTCTCTCTGACTCCCTTCACTGGGTCCCATTTTTGCCCACCAGAGCTACACAGAACGTCTAATGTTTTTCCCACAAGGCAGCTAGTCCTCTGCTGAGAGGCAGTCTTTACGTACCTCCCACCCTTGAATCTCTTCTCTAGACTCAACGCACCATGGTCGCTCAACATTCCTCGCATGGTTTTCTGCTCCCCTTGCAAAACTTGCTGATCTGTCGTTTACCGAAGGTCTTCTGAAAGTGTGGCAAAAAATATGCCAAGCATAGTTTCTGACCAGCTTCACCTCTAGCGGGCCTCGGTCCCCGTATTTGAAATACCCCTTTCTTTATTAATGCAGACCAATTGTGTATGAGATTTTCGGATGCCTCCTCACATGGTTGGCTCGTCCAAAGCTTATAGGGAAATCACAGCTCCCAGGTTGGCCATATCTACACCTGCTGCCCTGCAGCCACATCTCTGCCCTCTGTATACATTCACTTACTTTCTGGACTGTTTTCACTATTAAAGTTCATCTTGTTGGAACAAACACATTCTTGTAGCTGGTTGAGACTGTTGGGGAGCCTTTTTGTCAGTGAACACAGTAAGTATCTCTCCCAGCTTCATCTGCTGCTCTGCCATGACCAACATGTCTTCTACATCCTTGGCCAACTTATAGTTACTGTTGAATAGGATAAGATGTCAAGAGAGGCTTCTTTATGAGGAAACCCAACCACCACTGAAAACAACCTGAAGACCTCTCTGCATTCTGGACCTGGACAGTTCCAGACTGAGCACTGAGGATATGAACCAATGTTGATTTGGTGACAAAGTAATGGGACAATTAGAGATCAGTGCAACTTTTTTAATTTGGCAGCCCAGTTTGTGGTAACTCGTGCCTTAACCTACTCATCACAGTTTGTATCAGTTTTTGATTTTTTTTAATGGATTAGTTGAAAAATGTTAATAAATTTGCCCAAGATTTCCAATAGAATGGTTGGTTTCAATGATTCCAAAGTTATTTCTAAGCACGACCTGTTCCAAATTTTAGCCTAACATTTCTAACTGACTTCTAGACATCATAGAATTTTTCATTTTGCTTATATTTATTTATGAATATAACACCTCTCTTACGACAGTGTAGGCTTCTTGAAGGCCGGTGCAGGATACGATTCATCTTTGCATTGCCTGCAGAATCTCATAAGGCACTTTCAACAGTAGATGCTCAATAACTGGGTGTTGAATGACTGAATCACTGTGCTGATATACACAGAAAATAATACTATCGGCTTCAAGAAGGATTTTAGGACTGTGTAGTACTTTGAGATTCTGAGACGAAACACAACCTCATGAGTATACATTTTTCTTCCAGATTTGAAGCAAGCGTGTGTCCCTCAGCTTCATGATCTCTGAATAAGAGGTATTTGCCTTTAAAACAGCCTGAGGCTTCTCGTTCAACACAGCAGAATTTTTCTTAGTATATTCTCCCCAGAATCAGTAAGTTTTCCATCTAACCTGCCAGAGACAGACAGTGTCTTCACATCTGCAGTAATTATCTTGACAAGGTCAATTAGTGTTTAAAAAAATGATACAGTCGCTTGGCTGCTGGTTTTCCTTTTACTCCTGTTTCTGAGCAGAATGCTCCCGGCGTCAATTGACGCGGAAGCTGCACTGCACCACAGGAAAAAATGGTCTATGTCGTTGCCAAATGGAGGTGTCCTCTGGGCGGAGACGAGAGAACGGTTCTCAGGTGCTGGGGGAGGCCCAGCAGCCCCGGACAGATCCCTCTGAGTCTGCAGGGTGTTCGGAGGTGCCGAGGCTTCCCCTTCGCAGTTTGAGTGCCTGAGGAGGTTGCTCAGGCGCCAAGCTGCAAGTCTTGACTCAAGAGAAACCCCAGCGCATGGGAAAAAGCATCCTCCGAGTGGAGCACTTTCAGAAAACCACCACCAAAAAATATCTCTCCTGCTGACCAGTGCAGAGGATGCAATTTATATCAAGCTTCAGTCAAACAAATACTTACCTGGTTTGGCTTTGTTTTCCCCATGCCTCAAAATTCCTAAGGGTTTGCCAAGTCTGTCTATGAAATCCTCTGTGTCTTCTATGGCCTTTTCCCGGGGGCAAATGCTATTTAGATAGCTTTTTAGTAATATTTTGCCTTTCATGTTATTTTTTTCTTAGCGCGATCTAGAATAAGTTGTGTGATTTTTAGATCCAGGTTTCTGTTATGGTTAGTGGCACATTTGTATTCCTATGGGGTGTTCAAGGTTGCCCTGCACATCTACCTTTAAAGATATCAATCAAAGATAAGAAGGATTCCCTGGGCTATAAAATTGGCCACTGTAAGATGGGAGTGAGAGCTCATGGGAGAGAATTAAAGGGATTACAAATCAAACCAGATGGAGCCACATTCTCTCCTCTCTCCTGGAGCACTCGTGTTCCCTGTGGTGTAGTCTCATCATGTGGATCTTCTCTCCTCTAAGTCAGAGCTGGTCCAGCGTGGAACTTAGGGAAAAGAGAGGATCAGAGAATCCCGTCTCTGAGATGGCAGTCCTGCTGCGGGCGGCGTAAGCCAGCTCTTCTCTGAGCACTGCAGGAGCGCCTGCTTCCTCCTTCCTGACTGTGAAGGTCCAGATGGCCAACGAACAAAATACAGGGACAGGCAGCGTCACCTATCTCTGATGCAGGCCTCAAACTAAAGGAACAATGGGGCATTTATTCCATAGGACTCAGCCGAGGTGGGCGAGGCCCTATGAAGCAGCTTTCACAGAATTTGGGCCTGGGACACCAGCCACATAGCATGAAAACACGCATCATAGACCTATCAGGAGGGGTAGCCTCCCCTCACCTCTGGGAAACAGCACAAGGAAGAAGTGAGGTCCTCAGGTAGCGTTCCATATTGATGGAAGGGCTGACCCGAGAAAGAAGCGCCTAACGTCACGTGCGTTGTTGCTTCTCTCCAGGGTCCTGGGGTAATTGGTAATTCAGACTTGGAAAGAATCCTAAGCTATTTCCTTCAGATTTATTCTTTCCACATGTGAAATGAAATAATTAAAACACCTCATCAGCTTTTAGAGCTTGAGTTTAAAAAAAAAATAAGGCCAGGAATTGCTGATTGAATCCATATTCCTCCCAATCTTCCACTAATTTAATTTAATGTCAAAAATTATTTACTGTAATGAACAATGATTTTGCATACAAATGGATATTTATAAGTGGATTTTTAATTTATGTTTGTTAGTAAATCATAATAAACCTATCATCCGCAGCCTTATTACTCAAGATCTTTTCCACCGAACTTGAGGGTAAGAGGTCTCGTGCGTATTTTAGTTCACTTGAGGGCTGATAGCTCTGTTAGGCCACAGGGTGCTGGAAATGGTTGGCACAGTATCCGAGCGCTTTCCCGTGGACACTTGTAATGGTCATCAGGCTAAATTAACAAACACCTTTTTTTTCAGGATGTTATTTTTCCTTTTTCTCCCCCAAGCTCCCTGGTACATAGTTGTGTATCTTTAGTTTTGGGTCCTTCTAGTTGTGGCATGTGGGACGCCGCCTCAGCATAGCTTCATGAGCGGTGCCGTGTCCGCAACCAGGATTCGAACCGGCGAAATCCTGGGCCACTGAAGTGGAGCTCGCAAACTCAATCACCTGGCCACAGGGCTGGCCCCTAACAAACACCTTATAATTATGGCTGTTTCGGACAATTCTAGTTAAATCAACTTTTTTATATGGTGTATGTCACATTTATCAAAGTAAAATAATGTGAACATAAGAAATTCCATGTCAGGTGGTATCTAACAGTCCCTTCAACAAGAGTTCTGTCTTTGATATGGGCAACAAGCGATGTCTTCTGGGACACCGTGACTCACCTCTGTGACACCAATTATAAAGTTTTTTTTTAATGTCCCAAATGCCTCCGACTTCTCTTTAACAACCCAAGATTATCTTCGCCTTACACCGATCAAAAACTCTCTCGAATTTATGTATGTTTTTTAACCCACTTTACTTCTTGAAGTTGTTCCTTCAAAGACGTCTTCGGGAAATCCACCCCTAGACCCCAGACCCCCAGAGTGGGCAACAGGGCAGCAGAGTCCGCATCTGTCTCAGTCACCTCTGTTTCCCCAGCGCCTGACTCAGTGTCTGCAGGGTCTCAAAAAACTACTTGTTTTTATAGGTTGTAGTTACTGGCCAGTAATCCCAAGAAAACAAACAAACAAAAATGTATAAATTGTTTTATCTTCTTGAATAAAATCTCACCAGAAGGATTGTGAAAACTTGCTCACAGGCTTCTCTCTCTGTGTCCAGGCTCACTTACCGTAGGGACTTTCTTCCTCAACCCTCCTTCCCTCCCCTAACACACACACACACACACACACACACACACACACACACACACATCCCCCATGCTGCAACTGGGAATTTTGCAAAACTGTTGATGGATACTTGTCGCCTCTAGAATGGTCTTATCTCCTTGGTCTGTCAGCAGTCTTCCTTGCCTGACCCCTCCCTGCACCCTCGCCTCCACCTGCTCCACCTGCTCCACCTGTCCGCTTCACCTTCTTAGCCTCATCTCCCATTCAGCTTTGGTGCACTCAGCTTTCCAGCCACTCCATGAAAGTCACCTTCCCAGCTGAGTGATGGAGTCCCCTCCAGGCTCTTCCGTTCTCCCACAGTGCCCTTCCTCCACTCTGCCGTGGAATGCCCGGCACATTCCCATCCATCCTTCCAAATCTAACTCAAACATTACCTCCTCAGAAGCTTCTAGACTGACTCCCCTGGGCATCCTGTACATGCCTCAATTCTAGTGATTGTGAATCCTGGCTGGACTTTATTATCATTTGGGGAGTTTGTTAAAATTACTTGGCCCCACCCAAGATCAATTAAATCAAAATATCTAAAGGTGGGATCCAGTCATGGTTTTTGTTTCTTGTTTTTTTAACTCTCCTCTTGAATCTAATGGGCAGCCAGAGCCCTTGCATTGTTGTAATCTTTTTACTTCTGTTTGAGGTCTTCTTGTCACTTCTCGCTGGCCAGGACCTACCCATCTTTGTCTTTCCAGCCACGAGGATAGCTCCTGACATAGAGCAGGTGTTCAAGCACTCTTTGTAAATTCAAAATGAAATACTCATGAAGGCCAAGCTAACTTGACAGCGTTTCCAAAGTCCATAAATTCAATTTAGAGTAAGTCCCACAGCTGAGAACTTTTCATAGACATATTCTTCAAGGTTCCCATCCAGAGCTCAGGAATAGAGGGGCTTGATTTCATTTCGAGCCTGGGTTATAGTTCTAACTGAAAGCTGAAGTGGTCATAAGGTGAGCAATCGTTTCTCTTATGTTTGTTCTCTAAAAATGGTTGTTGCTTTTTCTTAAAAGCTAGTATGTGGACAGGACAGTCTGAAGACTGTGATCAAAGAAAAACAAAATCTTTAGGTAAAACAGTGGGAAGAAACACCCAAAGACATATAAAGAAGGCATCTAAGGGTGGAGCCTTTTTAATACGATTCCTCCTCAACCAAGGAACAGGCCCCAGCAGGCCCTTTTGCTCCTGCCCCCACCCCATGTTAGAATCTGGCTGCTGCCCTCCCCCTCACCCCCAGCTGGTGTGGGTCACCGATGGAAGGTAGGTGGCAGGCAACTGAGTCACTGTCTCTGGTGGTGACCACCACCCATTAGGTGACCTCCGGAAACCTCAGCTTGCTCCTCTGCTAAACATCAGCAGCTTCCTCAGAGTGCTGTTAAAAGGATTAAACTGTTTTATCTGTACAAAGTTCTTAACCGGGCGGAGCTGTAATCAGTGTTCAACCAGTGGTAACTGCCATTACCCTGTGGTTGTTCTCAGCAGACACTGTTTCATCACGTAGCGAAACAGGCCAGTACTGCAAACTGAAGCAGAAAGAAACTTCTGGCATGTCTTTTGACAAGAAGAGAAAACATTTCCTTATATAAACACATAATTTTGCTTAAGTCCAGACGTTATGACCTTTTGAAATGCATTATTGACAATCTACTTAACACACAAATTTGATTTCTGATCTGCAGACATGATAGAAAGGAAGCCACGCTCATTTCAATTGTAAAGATTTTAGGCATAGTATTCAAATAATTTAATCAGTTAGAAAAATAGAAATGCTTCCTGAAAAAAAATACAGAGCTTTCAAAAATTATTTTTTAAAGCAACAAATATACTAATACATAAAAAATATTTCCGTTTGTTAAACATCTGTCAAGGCCAAACCAGGCAAGGACTGAGTTAACCGTTCTCCTCTGAGGAAGAAGTCTCTCCACGTGTACCTTCACCTGCGTTTCTAATCAGTTATTCTGGGAAGGACTCATTTGTCTTCCTTTCCGGGCCTGGAGCTGGGGTGGGAGGCTCTGCCCCGTGTTAAGTGTCTGCCTCTGCTCAGCGAGGCAAAGGCTCCCGGTGGGATGGCGTTGGGCTGGGATGGCAGGTCATTCAGACTCCTCCTTTCTACTTTAGTGTGCATACTCTAATCCCCTTACGAGCCCCCTCTTGGGCTGGCCCGCACTGTGACCAGCATCTTCTAATCTCCGTGAGCCTCCTTCACCATGACCACACAGAGAGATGCTTTTGCCCCCTTCTCTGGTTCACTTGGATCCAATGTGAAGTTTCCCCAGATTGGTTTTGTGATTCTTTATGCTCATCGATTCTTGCTTGAGAATTCTCCCCCACTGATGCCATTATTCAGATTATTGTCATTAACCTTGAGCTCCTGGAGTCAGAGCAGAAAGCACAGCCCTGCGAGGTCTGCTGCACAGCAAGCTGTCTGAGGTCAGCAGATCTGTCTCTCTCAACCCTGAACTTCCTTGGATAGGTCTCACTTGTTTGTTAGGCAGCTTCTTCATCATCTTAACAATATAACCCTATTAGCACACAGTGAAAGCCTTATCCTCGGCATTCCCTCGACACACCAGCCCCGGGGGTCCTGCGGTTCAGATTTGGAGCTCACTGAGGCCCAGATTCCTTTCTGGGCTGGGAAACCACACCACCCATCTACCGGTGTTATCCTGTGGCAGCTGCATATTGCTGTGATGCTAAAAGCTGTGCCACTGGTATTTCAGATGCCAGCAGGGTCACCCGTGGTGGACAGGTTTCAGGAGAGCCTCAGACTCATACAGACTGGGAAGAAGGATCTAGCCACCCACATCTGAAAAAATTGGCCATGAAAGCCCTAAGATCAGCGGGAAGCATTGTCTGATAGAGCGCCGGAAGGAGAGGGGATGACATGGAACAACCGAGCAGGGTTCCCTCTGCACACAGGGGTGCCAGGAGTCAGAATCCATTGGACACCACTAAGAACAAACTCTCTACTTGCCAAAGCACACAGCTACGGGGGCTACAGAAGGATGCCTGTTTCTATTTCACACTCAGATGCTGTATGTGCGAACAGGGACATGAGCCTGTGTGCACATGTGTGAGTGTATTTTTCTCCATTTCCTTTATTTACCACATACTACTTTTAACATGAAAAGTAGGGGGGTTTCTTTGCCGAGGAAGATTGTCCCTGAGCTAACATCTGTGGCCAATCTTCCTCTGTTTTATGTGGGATGCTGCCACAGCATGGCTGGATGAGCAGTGCTAGGTCCACGCCCAGGATCCAAACCTGTGAACCTCAGGCTGCTGAAGTGGAGCACATGAACTTGACCACTGGGCCACCAGGCTGGCCCCGAAAGTAGTTTTTTAAAATACATACTTCAAGTGAGGTATTTCCTTTCTCAGATGGTAGCTCACCTGAAAAATGGACATTTAAATATGACCAAAATCCAACAGACAATTTCACATCTGAGCTAAGTTTTTGGTTCGATTTGGCTCTCTCCCTCCCTAAATCCTCCTCTGACAGCCCTCCGTCCTCACTGTGTTGATCCCGTCTTTCAGAACATGCTACGCATCACCCTTTGCCCTGTGGACATTCAGGAGATGTTGCTGTGCCTCAATGTTTGTCAGCATATTGTGGCTCTGGCACCAAAAACGTCAGTGAAGCCAACACAAATTCTGCACATGGAAAAATGAGGAGTGAGAGAGACGAAGGAGCTCCCTAGGCCAGGAGAAAATTCTTCAAAAAATTAGTGGCATGGCTAATTTAATCTACAATGTCTGGCTTATTCATATGTGTATGCAAGTATCAAGGGGATGCAGAATCTAATAAGTCTTGTTGTTCTTTCCCCAAATAGAAATGGCTTCATTGTTTCTTTTCCTGATTTAAAAACTGTAGTCTATGTGTGGTTAAAAATTTCATAAAATATAGAAATAAATTTAAAAGAAAGTAAAAACTACCTACAATAATTAACCCTCATAGCAAATGACTGCTGTTAATATTTGAGGGTTTATCCTTCCAGAATTCTTGTTTTTTTCCAATATCGTAACTCCTATTTATGGAGAGCTTTCTAGGAGTCAGGCACTATGCTAAGCACTTTTTGTATGTTACCTCTTAAACTCCTGATAATAACCCTGTGAAGTATTATCATGACCTAAAGTATTAATAAGAATTATTCCCCATAAGAAAACTGAGCTCCCAAGAGTTCAGGTAATTTGCTTGTGGCCGTACAGGAAGCTGGAGGTGGAGCCAGCTTCAAAGCCCATTAGTCTGACTCCAAAGTCCAATGTAACTAGATAAACTCTTATACATACATATTTATAGAAATACACGTTTTTAATAAAACAGAAATAGAACTCTATGCCGTGGGCTGAACTATGGGTCCTAAGCTATGTAAACCCGGAACCTCAGAAGGTGAACTTTCTTGGAATAAGAGTCTTTGCAGATGTAGTTAAAGTAAGGGTCTTGAGAGGAGATGCTCCTGTAATAGGCTGGGCCCTAAATCCAGTGATGACAGGAGAGGACACAGAGACACGGGGAAGAAGGCCACGCTAGGAGGGAGGCAGAGAGTGGAGTGATCCAGCCTCGAGCCCCAGATGCCGAGACTGCGGCCACCATGGGAGACAGGAGACAGGCAGGGACAGATTCTCCCTCGGAGCCCGCAGAAGGAACCAGCCCTGCAGACACCTTGATTTCAGACTTCCGGCCTCCAAAACTGTGCGAGAATGGTTGTTCAGGCCCCCCCCGGTGTGAGGAACTGCGTTATGAGGGCCCTGGGAATCTAACAGGCCACACTGTCCGGGTTATTGGATGGTTGCTTTTTCACTTGTCAATAGATCACCAGCATCTTTAATTTACCAGCACATCACAAACATAAATGCCAATTTGCATTTCCACTTGAAATGGCAAAGTACAATTCTTTAGTAAAGATTTAGGAAAATTTACTTAATCAATCTCATATTGATGGACTGTTAGAGTATTTTCAACTTTTGGTTTTTACAAATAATAGTGTGGCTAAAATTCTTGGTTAATTCCATCATTGCATATTTTCCCCCAAAATTACTTCCTTAGGATAAACTTGCAAAAGTGAATGCCTGGGTCAAATATGTTTCCCAGTTAAGGCTTTTGATCCAACATTACCAAGGCACCTTCCAGAGAAGTTGTATCAATTTATAATCTTACTAGCACTGTGTAAGTAATGCAACGATGACAGAATATTTCCTCTTTGGCAACCCAGGCTTCCATACAATACTTCTTGAGAATGTGCTTGGTGTGAAATGTTTAGCATCAGCATCTCCCTCCTGGGCCAGTCATTATCTAGCACCAAAGACAGGATTCTGAGACCTTAAAAACAATGACGCCATAACTTACAAGTTCAAAAGCTCTAAGGCTGATGAATAGAGTTTTAAATAGAAAATCAGGAGGCCCATGCTAGCTAGCCTGTTAGTTCTTATGATGCAGCTTCTCTGTATGTGTTGTTGTTTCTGTGATATCCTCAGAGGACTGATGTGCACTCTGGAATCGAATTGCCTGGGTTTGAATCCAGTTTTCACTACTTATTAGCTATGTGCCCTTAGGAAAGTTACTTAGATTCTCTAAGCTTCTCTTTCTTCACATGTGAAATGGAAAAGTTGATAGGCATCCTTACTTCACAGGGAATCACGAGACTTCGGGGAGCCAATGCCCATAAAGGCATTCAACACGAGCCTGACACAGAGTACGTATTCTATAAATGCAAATATGCATTATTATTATCATCATCATTGTACATAAGTCTTGCCATACATGTGGCCAGTAGTGCAATTGATTTAGAGTCATTCCCAGGAGGCCAAGGTCATGGGTTCAAGCCCAGTTTACTTGGCTCAGTTCCACAGCCACAGATTGCGTCCGAGCCCCAGCCAGCTGTCTCGTAGGCAGCCTGGCAAATGCAGGATTAAATCATCAAGCTCCATTGTCCTTGCCATCCAGGAGGAGGGCTTGGAGAATCCCCTGCCGTTGAGGACATTGTCTGTGAAGACAGAAGCGGGCAGTACACGGAAGGTGGAAGGAAACCAGGGTCTCTGAGCCAGGCGGGATGAGGGCAGAGCAGAGCCAACAGCCTCGGGAAGCGGTCTTAGTTCTGAGAGGGAAAAACAATCACAACAAGACAGTGGGCCTCCTATTTTGTCCCGGCACCTTCCCTGATGGCTCTTTGAACGAGTCCAGGCTCCAGTGATCTCTTTCCGCACAAGTCACGTTGAACTGACGTCTTCCCTGTGAAAGTTAAGGAGAAAATGTAATGTGTTAATTGTTGGAGTTGTACCAATTGCTGGTCTGCAGAGAAAAGTTGTCTGCATCCCTTTTGAGAGAATTTGCATTGGAAACTTGTCTTAATAAAATCGTTATCCTCCGGGGTAAAGTGCTTAACGGAAGAGCATAGATTTCTTTTGCTGTTGAGTTTTCTTAGGTACACACCCAGAAGAGAGCTAGTCAAGGCCAGCTTTGAAAAGCGGGGAGACGTTTCCACAGATTTTCCCCAGGGGCCTCCCGAACACCTACTGCAGTGGGCGGGATGCTCTCTTCTCCCATATCAATCTTATGAGATTGTTTTCTTACACATTCATCTTTGAAAATAGCACATCAGCACCCCTATTGCTGAAAAACGTCACAAATGAGCAAGATTACAAAAAGCAGTGTTGGTTTTTGCTCTTCATCTTTGTTGCCAGCATCTCTGGAAATAGCTGCACACACCTGTTTCTGCCCTCTTGGTGGGAATGATTTGAGGAATTTATAAACCACATCACTCAATGTCCTCAACATAAAGGACCTCCAGGAGGAAATTCTCTCATGTCTGAGCGCCCAGGAAAGGCAGCTTCCCTAGAGAGACAGGGCGTCTTTTCCTTATGGCGTGTGAATCTTATTTTCCTCTTTTGCTTAGGCGCCTGGAAGCTCAGAGCTCCATCTGCAGACTAATTTCAGTTACTCTGTAGGAATCTGTGGCTATTTAGTATTTTACCTTTTCTTCTGTCTTGTTTTCCTTGTCTATCTATATATTCCCTTGTCTGCATTTAGGTTTTTTTTTTTAATTGAAAGTATTTTTAAAGACAGCCTCAAGCCCAGAGTGGAATGAATTTGAATATAAGTAAATAATTGCTTTAGAGACAGCATTCTCTAGTGGTGTGATGGTTAAATTTATGTGTCAATTTGACTGAGCTATGAGATGCCCAGATCACCAGTGAAATATAATTTCTGGATGTGTCTGCGAGGATGTTTCCAGAAGAGATTAGCATTTGATTCGGTAGACTGAGTAAAGAAGCTCAGCCCTCGCCAGTGTGGCCAGTATCCTCCAGTCTGTTGACTGGAGGCTGAGGAAGGGCTGATGCTCTCTCTCCCTTCTGGAACCGGGATGTCCATCTTCCCGGCCCTCAGACTTCAGAGCCCTTGGTGCTCAGGCCGTCAGACTCCAGGACTTGCACCAGAGGCCCTCCAGTTTCTTCAGACTTCAGACTGAAATTTATCCCCTCTCCCTGGTTCTCCAGCTGGCAGAGGGCAGATCATGGCCTCCATAATCCTGGGAGCCAATCCCCATAATAAATCTTCTCTTGTCTATATCTCTACATATCCTGTTGGCTCTGTTTTTCTGGAGAATCCTGGCTAATACACACAGCAAAAGCATTTGGAATCAAAGGACTTGTTTTTAAGTTTCTTCTTAAAACTAGTCCTTTTACTCATTTGTGACCTTGGGACATGACATTGAACCGATTTTTCTCAGTTTCTTTATGTGACAAATGCTAAGTAGTAGTCAATATTATCACAATATTGCTGTAAGGATTAGATGAGCTAATAGATGTTAAAGTACTTTGCAAACAATAAAAATCTACTTAAAGTATATTTGGTCTAAAATTATATGTTGCTAGACAAGGCTCTTTTGAAATAGAGAATCAATGAGAATCATTCAAAACCAATGAGAGAAGGTAGCTTCTAGCAATGGTTCCAACGTCACTTGCGCTTAGGTTAAACAACCTACAGATTCACTCCCTCAGAAGGCAAGATTTGCAGGGACAGGCTGTCTTTTTCTTTAGAATCAAGACTGTGCCTTATTTCTGAGGCCCCTACTGTTCATTCCAGCATGCTAATCTTATTATCTCCCTAGGTATAGTAAGTAGGACCAGGTGGTCCAAGTAGCAACAGATTCAGCCGAAAGAGGACGAAGCAGAGCCGTCTTTTCCTAAACACAATTCTGGCATACCCTTCCCTGCTTAGAGCCCTTTAGTCAAATCCCTTCAGGACCTTGCCCCTCTCTCTACCTCTCCATACTTATCTCCCATCTCTCCTGCTCTCTGTAGCCTGAGCTTCCAGCGCACAGCTTTGTGTACCTCCCGGCCTTCTCACATGCTGTTCTCTCCCCCTGGAATGATCTTTCTCCTCATTTCCTCACCTAGTTCATTTCTATTCCTCCCTCCCTGGGACCTCTCATGACTCCCTCCGGCATAACGATATGTCCCTTCTCCACGCAACTGTGCAGGCAAATCTCTGTTCCCGCAGGTCTCTCACCAGACTGAGCTCTTGAGAGCAGGGCCTGGAGTTTGCTCATCTCTGTATTCCTAGCACCTAGTTGTTGCTCAACTACATCCGTTAAAGGAAGATATTGCAAACATGCTCATGGACCAGCAAGAGGTCAGTCATTAGCCAACCTGGAAGTGGAAAAAGGATAGAAGAGCTGGGGGTTAGACGAGGAGATCCCAGATGGCCACAAGGCAGGAGGGAAACAGCCAAGTAGGTGCACAGAGAGGGAGAGTCGGGGTTTGGGGGGCACTGTCCAGGGACCTGGGATAGCTTACCATGGGCACTCCGGCCCTGAAAGCTCTCAGGATTAGTTTCCATGTTCCGAGTCTGGGGGTGTCTGCTGACTTCTACGCCTGACGGATCCCAGAGCCCTAGGCAGGGCCCTGTGTATCGTTGTGCTCTGCATACCTGATAGAGGGCGTGGGAGGAAGCTGAAACCCAGCCTGCCCTCCGCTCACCCCAGCCGTCTACCCTGGAGCTTCTGCGTCTGCCCCTGGGGCGGCTTCATCCAGTCCACACACAGCCAGAGGCTGGACTACGCCCGACCTGCCTCATTTGAGGAGAGACCTCATCTGCCCTTCTGATAGACCCTTCCAGTGTCAGAAGGCCAGGAAACTCACTTTAGGAGGGTCTGGGGTACAAGGGGAGCCTGGGGAGGATGAGAGATGGATCCGGAGCTTAGGGCTTGGCCTCTGTGACTATGGTTTCGTCTCCCATAGAGGCTTCAGGCAGGAGCTACAGGGACCCTGTGTGAACAAGCAGTTCCTCTGGGACACCCTCACTCCCAGGTCAGGGGTCGGGGCCCTGGTTCCTGCTCCAGCAGGCAGCCTGAGGGAGGAGGGCCCTCACTTTTAAGCTTTTGGTTTGGGTCCTCAAGGACACTTTTGTTCTTCTATTCATTTTGATATGAAAACTATGTACCGTGTGCTCCCAATAAGCCTGGGAGGCAGTGTGTATATTGACTAGTTTGAAGACAGGCTGTGTACCAGATTCTACCTCTGCCATTTGTCAGCTACTATATTTGGATGTATGTCTAAACCTTTTTGTGCTTAAAAAACAAAGAAGGAAAAAAAGTAATGCTGCTCATGGCAGACATGAAAATATGCTTCTCAGATTCTAACTGCAGGAGTGCTATTGCCCTATGGCCCCCGCTGCCGCTCTCTGCTCTGTCACCACCTCCATAGCGAAGCCACACTCAAGACAGGCCTCCTCCAACTCTGAGTGTGGGAGACGCGGTCCAATGCAGGACATGGAAGGTGTGGGCAAAGTTGGCATAGGAACTCCCAGACAGACTTTCCATACTTTCTTAGAAGGGCACTGCAGTCAAAAAGGCATCAGTGCAAACTTCTTTCCTTCCTTCTCTCCTTCACTCAGTGTCGGACCGGCTCTCCCAGACTCCCCTGACTCCCTTCCCGTTTTCTTTCACAGGCATTTCCCCTAATAAATGTCTTCCATATTCAATCCTGTCTTGGTGTCTTCTTCTTGGAGGCCCTTGACTGACACACTGTTTCATAGAGATGCTGGGATGATTCAATTTTCTGATGTATACAAGGACTCTTGCAATTGCTAGGACGTAGTATCATCTCTGGTCCTACTCACCAGCCACCGCCTTTTCTTAGCCGCAGGCCTCCTCGTAGTTCCTTACTCCTTACTCCTTATAAGGAGTAACGTAGCTGCCCGAGTCTTCCCTCTGGCTTTTAGGTGTTCTGGAACAAAATCATCTGAGGCAGAGACTACAGCTTCAGCCTCCATTCTCCCATTCTTCCTTTTGGAAGTAGAATGCCCCACCACGCTGAGTTTCAGCAGAACACGCGGGCTTCCAGTTGAAGACGATAATTCCCAGCCTCCCTTGCAGTTAGTGGTGATGAAATAACTGGATTCTTGTCAATGGAATTGTAAACAGAAGTGATGTGTACAATTTTGCCATCAACTCCTTAAAACAAAACTGCTTGCTCTCCTCTTTTTCTCTTTTCCGACTGGCATGGAGGTGCACTGGGGAGACAGCTTTAGCCACATAGGTGAGGAAAATACTATCCTGACGTCACAGCAATGAGAGAAGGAATATGAGTCTCTGGTTGATCTTAGGGAGCAAAGCTGCCTATCTTGGACCTCCCACTACCTCTGTCTTTTGTCTGAAAGAGAAATGGATGATCTCTTTTGGGTCATTGTATCCGGGGGACTCTTTGTTACCACAGCTTAGCCGGTACCCTACCTCGTACACTGTCTTTCTGATTTGTCTCTATACTCCGTCTGCCTTAGTTGAGTCAGAACTGGTTGATAGCACTGTCTCCTTAATGCATTAATGTCTACTTCTCAATATGGCATTTAATTGCATTTGATGACTTTGAAGGACAGCAAAACTAGTTCCCTTTGGGCAAAGGATTATCTCAAGTCAGAGCTAATAGCCTTAATGGTTTAAAATGGCACTAAATGGTCCTCTCCATTTGGGCAAGGCCATCTGGTCATTTGCAGATAAGCATAATAATAAGCACCCGGGCAGATTTCCACATATGGGCTGAACACAGACACGTTCCAAATGCTATACATTGTAAAGTTTACTATCCTTCACTAAAACCCGAGCCACAAACTGTCCCTTACTTGAATTGCAATCATGAGTTGTCACTCAGAGAATATGACTGGAATGACTCTGACTACAAAGAAAACCAAAACTGCAGGGCCCGGATTCCAGGCCGGCCCAGAGTGCACTTTAGCTCGGGAGAGTGCGTCTGAGCCGGCACAGCAGTCGCGGCCTGGCCCTCTGCCCAAACACACACGCGGCCAATGGGTTTGTTTCAAACGGAGCCACGACAGTTGGGCGAAGTCATGTGTTTTTTGCTCTAGGAGCATTTACATCCTCTGAGTGTGATTGATAATCATGAAAGCAAATTGAAATAATGAAATAATTTTCTTTGCAATCACAGTGTTGACTTCCATTTCCTGCCTCCTTTTCTGTCAAGGTTTCTAGCTAGACCTGACACAGCCCTGAAGAAATCTTTAGCACTGAAATGACTATGATCATGTTCTATCCGCATTTCCTTTTATAATTCAAACTAGTATTAGTAATGAAGCTTAAACTAAGGGAGTGCCCAGCAATTTCTGATTTTTATCATGAAGATTACTTGATGATATTTGTTTAGATGTCAATTAATTTTAAACATTTGTTGCCTTAGGCCACATACTTCACCTGCCCACTGAGTCATCCAATAATACCCCCAAAGACCTGTGGTGGCATTGATGACAATTCTCCATTTCCATTTAAAGTCTCTCAAAACCCTAAATTATTTAGAAAGAATGTGTCCCTGTAATGGAGAATTGACCAGTATACAAATGACGGATATTCTTGAATGCTCTTGGCAACCACGTCTCAGCTGCTAATGTAAAACAGAGGTAGCCCCTGTGACTGGCTAGCCACTTACCTGGAGGACTCCTCCAAAAAGACGATAATGGGAGAATCACGGAGGAATACTAGCGACATATCCTGAGTTACTATGAATGTAGCTTCTATATGCAAATTACCATGCTGTATTTCTTTAACTGAAAAGCATTGGCCATGAACTTGAGACAATGGTAGAGACCTTACTGTTCTAGTGGATGATTTTTGTTTTATCTCAATAACTAAAACCAAAGCAGTGAATTGATTGAATTTCCTTTGGCCTGCAAACATGGCAGGCTGAGGCAGATCACATCTTTATCAGTTTTCTTTATCGGATGAGGCAGGCCAGGACCCAATGGGCTTCGGGCTGCCCTAGCATATTTTAAACTCCCACCTCATCTGCCATCCGGTGTAGCACCTGGGCTTCCTTTGGCACCAGCGTGATCCAGATTTCTTTGGCCCAATGAATATCTGCTTTTTGAATTATCTTTCCCCAGATGTAGTTTCCATCCAGCCAAATTTAACTTTGTTTTATTATTTCCTGCCCCTCATTTCTAACCTCTTTGGGGACATTGTGATCTGCTGGGTGTTGACAATGCTGCCTAATTTAGAAGCATCTGCAATTTGCATCAATAAGAGAATCCCTCTTTTCAATTTATTAATAAAGACACTAAGAAATAATATTTCTATCAGAGACCGTGTTCCATATTTGGAAACACTGGCATTTCTCACAGACCATTTTGTTTATTAAATCTCAGCGTATTTCCAAACCACATTCTTCTCCAGTCCAATTTGACTTTGGTGCCAAGCAAAATATTGAAACACTGGTTTTGTGGGAAATGGTTTGCCCATCTCTAAGCACAGTGCAAGTTGCCTTCACCAGCTGGTGTTGGGAGAGTAACGTTACTGAGGTGACTTTGAGTCAGCCCGGAGTGGGGAGTTCTTCACGTGGGGCTGTGACTCCATTTTCCCCTTGAATTTTATAGAGCTTTTCTTTTTATATCCTGGGACTGTCCTCCAAGTAGAACACGGACGGATCGTATTTGTTGTTTTCTTGTCTCCTGGAGTTTCCAGCTCCCATGACCTACTGCAAAAAGCATGTGTTCGCTTAACACGTTTTTGTTAACAATTTCTTGGGCATCTGTCAAGTGTTGGGCCTTTCCTGGAACCCATTTATGGTAAGGTATTTATTGTCCAGACAGAATCTCGGTGGACGTGCTTGCTCTGAGATTTCCCTAGGTTTCCTTCAACCCGTCCCCACTGCCAGCACCTGAGACCAGGCCACTTGATTGGGCGATCCCCTCCTTAAGGTTCCTGCCTCCAATTGCCCCTTTCCAATTCATTCCGCACCCTGTCAACACTGATCACATCTCCACCCTACGTAAGTCCGTCTGTGGCTCTGCCACTGCCCTCAGAATTAAGTCCAAACACTTTGGCCCTTCCCGCAGGACCCTGATCTGACCCTCCAGCCTCGTGGCCTGTCACTGTGAGTCTTCCACACACACTAAGCTCTGGTCATGTTTAATGGTTGGTGGTTGTCTAGATGTATTCTGCTCTCTCACCTCCAGCCTGTGTGATGAGTCCTTCAGTCTTGGGCGATCTTATGTCTTCCTCACCCGCTCTCTTACCTCTCTTCCATCTGCCCCCTTTGTAACATGGCAAACTCTTATCCATCCTTCAGGTTTCAGTTCATGCATCGTTTCCTCCAGGAACTTTAAGAGAGAGTCACCAAAACTGGATTGAGTGACTGGTTCGATTCCCATCTCATCCTGAGCTGAAGACCTTACTGTTGTTTTCTGGCCCTGAATGCTAACGGTCTGCTCCTCAGCGGGCTGTGAATTCTTTGAGTGTAAGTCTCTGCCTTGTTCACTGTGGAATACCCAGGCCCTGGCAAGGAACTAACACGTAGGTAGGTTCTGAAAAAATATTATATTCTTTATATGTAACTTAGATAGAAATGCTACATAAATCAGAATTAACTAGTTTTTATTAAAATGTTTGTGTTTGAGATATTTTCTGTTCTTTCATTTTGGCAGTTTTTATACTGTGGCCATTTCTTTTGTCCTTGGTCAAGTCTGTCTGTCTCCCGAATGTCTGTCAGCAGATGTCCCTCTGGAACAACTGAGCAGGCAAGCTACCATGAGAGGGTCTGGCTGTGTTAAAATTTCCACAGCCTCTCTCTCAGCCTTTAAACCACTGATGAACGTTCCTACTTCTTTGTTTTCTGCTTGGACGCGTTGAAAATCAATTCCACAGGAAATGGAAGTCGCTGCCTGATCCTGGCTCCTTCCTGCTCAGGACAGGAGTCGCTGGAATGAAGATGGAGTGACTGTGGGTGAGGGCTGCTTCTGGCTGAGGGGCAGAAGGAAAGAGAAGGTAGGGTCTGCAGCAGAGGACAGGCGTGCTGGACTCTCTCCTGGGCAGGAGAGGAGAGGGGACACAGCTTTTCTGATCCTCGTCTGGCCAAAGTTCCTTTCCTCATTTGGCTGGCCTACGCCAGCATTGGGAATGAGCTGAGTGCCCGGATTTTTCACTGTTTCCTCTTCATCTGCAGGTGGAAGCTTTTCTCCCTGGAGTCTCTGCCTCTCCCCCCAGCTTGTCTGCACCTCACCTTCCCCCACCGCAGTGCCTCTCAATAGTCACAAAAGCCTCTTACTCTCCCAACCCCTGCAGCTGGCGGCTCGAGGGCGCCCATCTGCCTGGAGCGCTTCAACCACAGCAGCACATTCTTGTTCGCCTCTCTTTCCAGGAGGCTTCTGTCTTGTTGCTTTTTTCTTCTTCTTCCCCTTTACCCAGAAGCTTTTATTAGGCCTTTGTGAAGCCAATTGAGAAAGCAGGGACTGCGCATTATCACTCATTTGAAGAAGAAGCCGCTGCATGTTGATGGGAGGAATCACTTGGTGAGGCCGGTGGGAGGCGCAGCTCTGGCGGCCCTCCATCTGCGGGGTGGAAAGCCCCTGCTGGCGCGTCTGCTCGCAGCTCGCCTTAGCAGTCTGGTCACACAGGCGGCCTGGCACCGACTGCTGGCCATATCTCACCCTCACGGTGGCAGGAGGTGATCAATAGATGGATTAATCACACTTTGGGGAGTTCACACCCCGGGAAGGGGAGAAAATGAGGATTGGAAGAGAAGGCTGTTTGCCAACATGTTCTGCCTGCAGTTTGCAGACTGGCGCACACAGTGCAGGACTACAGAGAAACGCACTTTGCTCAGGAGGATGACCAAGGCCAGTTGCAGAATGAGAGCTCCTAGAAATTTATCATTAGCTTAATCTCAGCAATGTTTTAAAAAAGAGTAAATGGCCAAAGATGGTTCAAAGCCTTTTTTAAAAAGTGTAATGAACCATAAGTGATCTAGCATATAATGTTATGCTTTTTCTTATGGCCAATCTCCAATATGCATACTTTTCAATACAAAAGGAAACGTGTGTGTGTGTGTCTTTTAAATGTATTTCTAAGGACTCTGAAACTGGAGAGGGTGCGAGTTTTTTTGTTTGTATAGTTTATTTATTTGTAACTGGAAGGTTTGCAATGAAGTAGCCTAGCCATTGAAGGTCAGTTCCTGAATTCTTATGGGGGGAGCTTGCTTATTGAAATAAGAGGCCCACATGGCTCTGGAATCTGAGACTCCAAGATCCACTCTAACAGAAACTACGGTGTGTGCAAAGAGCACTGCAGTTTGGATGGAAAGATTTAGGCTTGAGTCTTCCCTCTGCCACTGAGCAGCTACAGGAGAGCAAGTGACTCTCGGTTTTCTCATCTCTGTCACGGATTAAACCTCCTTGTGAGTTGGCTGCAAGGAGCAGACAAGACAAGAAGGTGGAGGTGTTTCATAAATGACGCGTGCTCTGCACATCCCAGCGCTGTTATAAAGAAGGTGCTCAGGAGACGTAGTGGGGAGAAATGCCTGCATATTTGGACTATCATCCGTTAACTGGTCCTCCTACATGATTATTCAAGGTAAACAGGCATAGAAAATGTTATTTCGAACTTAAAAAACAATGAAAGACCCTACTACTGATTTTTCTCTTCCTGAGTAGTGCTCTTTGCTTTAACCAACACTTATCCTCCAAACCCACTCGGGTTCAAGAGGACTCAGGGCTCTGCCCTGACCGCTTTTCCTCCCGCCGTGGATGGAATCGTCATCATTTACAAAGCGGTCTGATTAATGTTTGATTAAGGAGTTCTGACCTTTGGGGAATTAGTGTCTTAATCATGCGGCTGTGCATCGTCCCCAGTGCGCGCTTGCTGGCTCCCCAGCTGAGCCCCTTTCAGAGGCAGCGAGTGAGCGGCATTGAAGAGCAAAGCTCCTAAGCCCGGAACTGCCAGGCTCCACTCAAGTGCAGCTTCTGGCTTTGCTCCCGTGTGGCGGGCGAAGGAAGCTGCCTGCCTGAGCCCTTTCCCACGTGCTCCATGTCTGCTGTTAACAGCTTTGTTAATTCACTCACTACCTCCATCCAAACAATAGCCAGCGGGGCTGGGAGGAGGGTCAGAGGAGTCTGGGGCCCAGTCAAACCCTCAGCACGCTGCCCTGAGATGCTCATGTGCCGGGAGAGAGGACCAGCTGGGCGGCTTGGCTGAGCTGCCGGGCTACAGAATGGGCAGCAGGTGTTCCCTGTAATGGCCACACGCCTGAACCAGGCGTCACATGAAATGTGGAGAAGGACCTTCCTCCGAGCCGTAAGCACGGCCGCCTTTGGCCTCCAGAGTTTTCAAAAGCGTCAGGGAAATGAGTCAGAATGTGAGAATCAGCCTGTTCGGTGGGCATTGTCACGTATCACTGCTCTGTGTTATCCCATCTGTGAGACGTGATGGAGAAAAACACAGCTGCCAGAGCCAGGCTGGCCTCCTCCGCCACCCAGAGCAACCCCTGACTCACTGAGTAGCTCCTGAGCACAGAAGCAACCCTAGGGAATCAGCGTCCAGTTGGCATGGGTCTGGTCGCCGTTTCCCCAGGCGTGCAGGCTGTGAATAGGGGTCATCCGAGGGTTCTGGGCATAAATAAGTCATGGAAATTCTGGGTCAAATAAATTCAAACAGGTTGCTTCACTGCAGGACTTCTCAGAGCCTTAAATTCCTTAATTTGCCTAATCAACCTCTAAAAGGAAGCTAAGGGAGGCCACATGTCCTAAACTTGGTGGACCCACTAAACTCTTTTGCATAACATACTGTCTGGGAAATGATGGTCTAATCCAGCCCAAACTTTTTTTCTTAAGAATTCAGGTTTTCTTCACCTTCTTGTCTGCACTTCAAACTTTGTCACTTTCCTACGTGTGTGTTTTAAAAAATGTAAATACATTTCAAAGCATTGCAAATAACTGTCCCCAGTGAGCAGGACTCTTTTCATTTACTTCATGTGGACGCAGCCCATTGGTGTAATTAGTGCTGACCTCCTGCCGCTGTTAGCAGCGTAAGTCCTGGGACCATTCGTGTCTTACTCCTCCTTGGGACGTAAACACGGGCAGGAAGGGGGTCCTCTGGAATACAAGATGCGTGGACCTTCCCTCTTCTGACCACAGCTTCTCTCGTGGGAAGAACAATGTGGTGTAACGGGCAACAGCCACGCAAGTTGAAATCCTGGCTCTTCCTCTTTGAGCTATACGTCCTTGGACAAGTCATTCATCTCTCTGTGCCTCCACTTCCCCATCCAAAAAGTGGGGCTAAGGACTTCTCGTGCGTTACAGGTTGGTGTGAGGATGAAACGAGACCATCTGCCAGCATTGGGAAGCCTGGCTGCTCACCAGAAACCAGTTGCTGTGATGATATGTGACATCCCAACCCCTAGCCCCATGCTCAGGGCAAGAGGCCGCCAGTGTACGTTAAGTGGGTGGCCTTTATTTCCACGCCTAGTACGGGAGTCAGCAGCCGGCAGATGTGCAATGTTGTCAGAATGGGGGAAGAAAGAGAAAATTAAACAAACTTTTCCCATAAAGAGAAACATCTTGAACGTTTCTCTTTTTTTAAGTTTCAAACGTGTTCATGTGATTTTGTTATTGGGAATGTAAAAAAAGGAAAAAATTCTATTTTAAAACAAATTTATAAAGGAAGATATTTACCACAGCATTACTTATGCTGGTGATGAAAGAGAAACCAAGCAATTTCTCAGGAACAAAGAAATGACCAACTTATGCTATGATAGAGCTATACGACGGGACAGCATGAAGCTATTAAAATAATTATTTTGTTTGTGTTTTTTTGGTGAGGATGATTAACACCTGTTGCCAATCTTCCTCCTCCTGTTTTTTCCCCCAAAGCCCCAGGACATAGGTGTCTATCCTAGTTGTAGGTCCTTCTAGTTCTTCTAGGTGGGACGCCGCCACAGCATGGCTTGATGAGCGGTGTGTAGGTCCACGCCCAGGATCTGAACCCGCAAATCCCAGGCCGCTGAAGCAGTGTGCACAAACTTAACCACTTGGGCACAGGGCCAGCCCCTAAAATAATTTTTATGCAGAGTTTTATGAGGAGAAAATGCTTATGATAGAATATTAGCAGAAAAAACGAGGTACAAAATAGTTTAGAGGATGTGATCACAATTACGTAGAAGTAAGGACAGAAAAAGATCCGATGAAAATAACCCAGATGCAAACAGTGATTTTATTTGGGTAAAGGATTTTTTAACTCTAAATTTCTACAATTTTTATAGTAACCATGCATCACTTTTATATTTAAAAAAGATAATCTCATTAAAAAAATAAAAACAAATGTGTTAATTCTTCCAAACTTACTGATTCTTCTTGATTCCCTGGCAAATGGCTCTTTAGCCTTCAGCAGGAATAACAGCTCTGCCCCAGGTTTCGTCTGTTGGCTAGAGGTAACAGCTAGGGACGAGAAAGCAGCTCGGGGTCTGGGGATGGACATAGCACGCGCCTGCTGAGTTCCCGAAGAGCAGATTTCTTAACCATCACCCAGTAATTTCCATAAGGCCTACACTCCCAACTTCTGTCTTTGAAAACTGTCTTGCTTAATGGGAGTGAAAAGTTCCGTTTTTTTCCTGAGGGTCTTTAATTCTCACTCATTTCTAGGAAAATGTTATTTCTTAGCTTGCCACTCAGGGCTCTCCGCAATCTGGCTCCAAACCGTCTTTGCAGGATCATCTCCCTCTACTCCACTGCACGAGTCTTCTGCAAAATTACATCGGTCTATTTCCCACACCTGAGAAGTGCCATGAAGAATCCTGCACGGATGAGCGGGGCAGCCATGTGGCTGCGACGTGTCTTGCACATCTACTTCATAGATGGTGGGCACTTGTGGAGTGAGCAATAAGAAAGAGATGATGACATTTCAGCTGTGAAATACCCACAAAAGGGAAAAATGGAGGCAAAAAGGCAGGTAGCTTGCCCATATTTTCCCTCAAACTAGAATGTTCCCCTCTTCATCTTCAAATATCTAAATCATCTCACAAAGTTAAACTCCTAGGTATTTACCCCAAAGAAATGAAAACTTATGTTCACACAAACACTTGTATATGAATATTTATTCATAATTGTCCAAAGCTGGAAACAATCCTAAGGTGCTTAACTGGTGAATGGATAAACAAATTGTGGTACATCCCTGCAAGGAACTACTGCTCAGCTGTAAAAAGGAACCTCCGCAAAACCCACAAGAATGTGAAGGACCTTCGAATGCATTATGCTAATTGAAAGAAACCACACTCCAAGGCTGCATTCTATGTGATGCCATTTACATGACATTCTGCAAAAGATAAAGCTATAGGAATAGATAACAGTTTGGTGGTCGCCAGGGGCTTAGGGGGGATTAGGTTGAGTACAAAAGGGCACAAGAGAACTTTTTGGGGTGCTGGAAATGTCTATAACTTGAATGTGGTGGTGGGCACATGACTTTATGCCGTCGTCAAGACTTGTAATTGTACACAAAAATGAGTGCATTCCACTATCTGTAAGCTATACCTTATTAAACTTGATCTAAAAGAAGAAGACAGCATGAAATACACACACACACACACACACACACGTAAGCCTGCGGTTCTCAAAGTGTTTGGTTTTTGGGCTCCTTTACAGTCCTAAAAATTCTCAAAGGACCCGAAAAGTTCACGTTTGTGTGCATTATATCTATTAATATTTATTGTATTAGAAACTAAAGCTGAGAAAACAATTTAAATGCTTATTTAGAAATTCAATTAAAATAATAAATAATAATCCATTACATGTTAACATAACTAAAACATTTTTATGGAAAATAACTATATTGTCAGAAACATAGAGAGTGAATGAGCAGAGCAGCATCATTCTACGTGTTTGCAAACATTTCTGACGTCTGGCTTAACAGACAGCGCTGGGATGCTCAGGCCCGCGTCTGCACGTAGTCTCCTGCTATATGTTGTTTTGGTTGAAGTGCATGGAGAAAATTTTCATGCAAACACATATTTGAAAAAGGAAAGAGTAGTTTGATATTTCTCAGATAATTGTAGCTATTCTTCTTTGATACTATACCAAAATTCTCTAAGCAGTAGTTTTTAAAAAGGTAATTACAGGGTGAAATCTAAAATCATATTATAATCATATCATATAGCTTTTCACACTCTGCTATATTGAAATCCATTGGTCTGTCTTATACTTTGAAGGCACCTTTTACCCATCCAGTCTTATACCATAATGCATTAGTGATTTGAAAAAAGATTAATTATGTGAATTATGCAAATCTTCTAAATATTGGCCCACTTCATCATTTTGTTTACATATAATATATATATGATACTATATGTACATGTGCTGTATACATTTATTACACTCATTAATATCATCACCCATCTCATCAGAAACTCTTCAAGTATTGGGAAGCTGTCAAGCTTATGGTAGTGGATATGTTTTGCCAAAATCCTAATTTTCACTTGAAATCTCAAATTTTATTTTTGGCAATGAATACTGTCAGTTGTTTTCCTGGAAGTGACAGGCTCGCTTCCTTCATTTTCAAGAAAATGTCTGCCAAATATCTAAGCCTGAATAGCCATAGTTTGTCTGTTTGTCATTATTTCAAGAAAAAAATAGTGTTCTATGAAGAAAAAGCAGCTATTTCAGCTTGCAACTCAATCACACAAGTGCTTTTCCCTGAGACAATCATCCTTCATCACACAGCAAAAGCGCTTTTTGTATACCTCCTGCTTTATCACATTGCGTATTAAAAAGATCTGGACTCCAGAGATGAGAGTTAATAAAACGAATTATTTTGTTGTCTCATTAAGAACATACATCAGTGAAATTGGCCCTTTCTTTAAACTGTGAGTGTGTAACAGTGAAGAACACCTGTAACCACCTGGATGGTCTGGTGCCACTGCAGCCATAAGCACAAAATTTTTGCTCTGCTGATACAAAGTTCAGCACAGTGGAAAAGGCAAAGAACGTATTGTTATAAATATAGTTTTGACCTTGCAGACTTCTTGAAAGGATCTCCAGGACTCCCTAGGAGTCTTCTGACCATACTTGGAGAACCACTGATCTAAACCTCCTTCATTTTTATGTGCTTTCTTGCATTTCACTAGCTCCTTGAACTTTCTTCTTGCTACACCACTCTGCATACCCTGCTCGCATCTGTATTCCAATGACCCTGGTCTGTTCCACCCTTTTGTCTTGCATTGTCCGCTTTTTACCTGTTCTGTCTTCCTAGTTGCTTTCCAAACTTCTTGAGAATGAGGACTGTTTCTTTGAATCCTGCCCTGCCCTACTTCTGGTCCAGTAACTTGTAGAGTATCTCATGCATAACAGACACTATAAAAAGTTTTGATGATTTGTGAATGTTAAAAAATCATGCACAAGTAGACAGTTCTAGGTACACAGAGTAGACCCAATGCCAGTGTTAATCCAATTTAGGAAATAAGTGTTACTTAAGGCAACATCATTTCTGAATAGTTTCAGGCTCCCATCACCTGAGGCCAGCTCATTTGAACTAAAATCTTTCTCCTCTGGATATTAAAATTTCATATTTTCTCCTTAGTCTTCCTTCACTCTCTGCTGAAGCCAAAGAATAGACTGTGGTTTTACGGAAGGAGCAAAACGATGTGGGTTTGTATTTTACTTCTACCATTGACCTGACCTTGGCGAGATGCTTTGGATCTCTGAGCCTTAAGCTATCCCGTCTGAAATGAAGGCAGGAATAGCTGCCTCGGCCACCTAATAATGTTGTAAGGAGTAAGGAAGATAACAGCTGAAAAGCACTCAGCACATAGATTTGCTCAAAAACTCTATGCCCATTGGCTTCTGTTCCGTCTGACCTTCTACACAGGGAAGGAGCAGCTGCCTTCTCCTAGCTGAGGCTGAATGCCCAGGCCAGCTCCCTTCTCGCTCAGTAGCTTTCCCAGAACTCTTCCAATCCTTGCTTGCTCATGACGCTTCCCCTGTTCCCTAGTCATTTTGTCCTTGGATCAGCTGAGATCTCTCATTCAGTCTAATAATTCCAGTCTTTGCAATTAAGCTCAAATCATCATCAGGTTCACTAAACAAGGGGACAGACAGACCTCATACAGCAAGGAGCCTTCTACCAAAAAAAGAGTTTTCCTCATCTAAGAAAGGAAAGGTTTGTTCCTAAATATCTTTCTCAAGTTTTCCAAGGTTTGCAACGATTGCTTGCTCTGGTGGTGGAATTTTGTTAGCACATTACTCCTTTTTAAGTCCCTTTGAGGCAATAGGCTAATTTGTTTTGTTTTTATTCATTCATTCAACCAGTATTCTCTCAACATTTGAAAAATCTAATGTGTGCCTAGCACTATGCTGGAATCATTAGGAATAAAAAGAAATTCTCAGTTAGTGTGACACACATCTGAGCTGGCTACTAAGGGAATAAATAGCTTCTAGAAGATCTCATCCACGGCAGTATTCGGCAGGATCCGATTACATTTAAATGCTAATGCACATCCTGCAGCATTCTGATTCACCGGAGGACTAATGTTGCTGATAGGCACGCAGATAGCCTGGACGGATATTACATTCTGAGCAACAGCAGAGCAAAACCCTCCCAACCTTCAGTTCCTCCAAAACGCCCATAAACTGGCTGAGCTAGGAAATAGCCACGAAAGAAGAGAAATGCTGTAAGTACACACTCAAAGATGATGAATTTTAAATAACGACTGTGCATTTTATGAACATTGCTAATCCCATTATTTTAAAATTTGGCTAAAAGTTTGCCATTATGCTTTTTTAAAAAAAATCTGGGGTGTACAATTAAGTTTGTTCCACTCTTCATAGAATATTGTCATCGTCAGTTGAGGAAAGGCTCTTTATCAAATTTTATTTTATTATGTTTACCCCTCCCCCTTCTGCATTTCAACACTTCTATTTTCCTCCCACCACCCTACCAGTACCCAAACAAATGTATCTGATACATATATTTATTCTTATAAACATTAATGTTGTTTTCTATGTGTGTGTATTTTTAATTTATAAAAATGGTATTATAAGTCATATTCTGTTCCCAACATTTCTTATTTAACACTATGTTTTGGTATCAACACATGTTGCTGTATACATTTCAAGTTGATTCCTTGTGCATTTTAGAGAGTTCTAGAGCATGCACCCACATTTGATTTGTGCATTCTCCTACTGAGGGACCCCTAGGTTACCTCCAGTTTCTTGCCAGAGCAAACCAGGCATCTACGAACATCCTTGCATGTTCCTTTGTTGATCTTTGTCAGAAGTCTTTGAGATGAAGACTGGATTGTAGGATATGCGCACATTTTAATTCACCAGATATCGCGAGGTTGCTGTCCAGAGTGGCTGCACCACATTTTAATTCACCAGATATCGCGAGGTTGCTGTCCAGAGTGGCTGCACCACATTTTAATTCACCAGATATCGCGAGGTTGCTGTCCAGAGTGGCTGCACCACTTTTTAGTTCACCAGATATCGCGAGGTTGCTGTCCAGAGTGGCTGCACCACTTTTTAGTCCCACATCAAGGCACCTGCCCCTGCATCCTCACCAACACCTGCTACTGTTCACATTTTTAACTTTGCCATAGTTGTTGTGAAGTGGTATTTCTTTATTATTTTAAGTTGATGTTCTCTGATTACTAAGGTAATTTGAGCGTCTCCTTACATACTAGTTCCTCTCTAGGGGCCTCCCCTTCTTTGAATTGCCAATTTATCTTCTCTGTTCATTTTTCCATTTGGTTTTCTTGCTTGTTTGGTTTATAAGAGTTACTTGTAAATTCTAGATATTTATCGCTTGTTGTTTTGATGTTGCAAATAACTTTTCCCAGTCTATTATCTATCTGTTAAATTTTTTTCCTTTTTCTCCCCAAAGCCCCCCCGTACATAGTTGTATATTCTTCGTTGTGGGTCCTTCTAGTTGTGGCATGTGGGACACTGCCTCAGCGTGGTCTGATGAGCAGTGCCATGTCCGCGCCCAGGATTCGAACCAACGAAACACTGGGCCGCCTGCAGCGGAGCGCGCGAACTTAACCACTCGGCCACGGGGCCAGCCCCTCTATCTGTTAAATTTTTAATGGTATCTTTCATTGAACAAAAAGAAGTTATTTGATGTGATCAAACTCATCAAATTTTTACTTTGTAGTTTGTGCCTTTGGGGTCTCCTTTAAGAAAACGTTTTCTACTCATGAAGCTGTTCTCTTACATTTTTTAGCTCTAGGGTTTTAGTTTTACCTTTTACATTCATATTTTTAATCCATCTGAAATTCGCCTTTGTATATGGTATAAGATAGAAATCCAACTTTATTTTTCCACATGTACTGAGCTAGTTGTTCCAATGCCACATTTTAACCAGTCTCCCCTTTCCCTGTTGCTTTGTGGTGCCATGCTACTGAGCTCACACACACACAAGCACATGTCGATGTACATTTCTGAGCCTTCTAGTATAGCCCACTGGTCTGTTTGTTCTTGCCTCCATTACACGCTACTTTTATACTATGCTTTCTTCTATGCCTTAATAATATCTGGTAGTATGAGTCTCCCTTCTTTGTTTATTTTTACCCTTTACTCTTAGGTATTACTTACCCTAATGATATTTACCCTATTACTTACACATGTGGTCATTTATTCCTTTGCCATAAATTTTAAAGTGCATTGGTCAAGTTCCTCAAAATCCAGATAGGAATTTGATGAGAATTGCATTGAATTTATAGATTCATGAGGGGAAAATTGACAACTATGACAAATCATCCCACCCTATACATGATATAGCTCTTTTATTCAAGTGTTTTTTAATGGAGTTTAACAAACTTCTTCCTAAGTGTTACGTGTACTTTTATGTTGATTTCGGAATATCTTATAGTATAGATTGGCAATTTTTTTCTATAAGGAACAAATAGTGAACATTTTAGGATTAATGGGCCATATAATCTCTGTTGCAGCTACTAAACTCTGCAGGTGAAGTGTTAACTCAGTCGTAGGCAACATGTAAACAGATGGACACAGCTGAGTTCCAATAAGACTTTACTTGCAAGAGCGGGTAGTGAGCCCTGGGTATGCCCCACACGCCACAGCTTGCCAAGTCCTATGACTATTGTGAATGGTATTTATTTTTTATGATATTTTCTACTTTGTTGTTGCTGGTAGACAGAAACGTTGTTGATTTTATTAGATAATGTTGTATCCATCAACTTTGCCGAACTCTTAACACTTCTCATGGTTTGTCGATTTGATTCTGTTGAATTTTCAAGGGAGACAATTTTATCATCAGTAAAACATTAGAATTTTAGCTCTTCGTTTCCAAAACTCTCTTTTTTCTTGTCTTATATAATTGGCCAGGACATCCACCACTATGTTACCAGTAGTGGTGATAATAAACATGTATATTATTTGCCTATGAATGGAGATACATCTAGAGTTTTTCTGTTAATATAATGTTTGCTATAGGTTTTAGGTATGTAGCCTTTATCAAATTAAGGACGTTTCCTTTTATTCTTCATTTACTGATAGGTTTTATTGTTAATAAGTGTGATTAATATATTTTATATATATAAATATATATAATTTATGTATATAATATATAATGTATAATATATATAATGTATATTATATATAGTATATAATTTATGTATAGAACATAACATAATCCAGCCTGGTTTTCCTGGCCTGGATCGATCACTGTAATCTGACTTTATCACTGTGTCTAACTGTATAAGATGCTTTTTCTTCATCTAGTGAGATAATCATAGTCCATAATTTCTCTTCCTTAGTCCATTAATGTGTTGAATTTCTGATATTAAATTTTTTTCATCCCTAGAATACTCTTGATCATAATATATTTAGAGAATTTGATTAGATTTGGTTAATTAATATTTTTGCATCCATTTTATAAGTGAAATGATTCTAGTTTTTTCTTTTCTTGTATTATTCTTATCTAATTTTTGAACCATAATTATATTCAACCCATAAAACTATTGGGACAGCTTTTTTTTTCTTTCTGAAACAAGATATATAAGCCAAAGATGATCTGTTCCTTGAAATGCTGACAACTCCCATCTGAAAAGCCACCTGGATCAGGGACTTTGGGCAACAAACACAGATCTTAGTTATCAATTCAATTTCTTCCTTGAGCATGGGCTATGCCATATGTACATATATAGATGTTTTATGCACACTCACACACACATTTCAGACATGTGTCCTCTTTACCTCGCAGCCCTGTGAGTAAAACATAATTCACACTTTACATTTTCCCTCACAGAGCCCAGCAATTGAACGCATGAGTATTATGCATGAGCACCAAAGTGCGGAAGCCCTAGTTCTTCAATCCGTATAAAGAATAAACTAGTGATTATTTAAATTGTTTTCGCCACATAGTCTGAGACTCAAAAACAAAACATTCTGGATGAATTCTATTTGGCTTTAGAGCAGTGATTCTCAAAGCTTAGTGTGTAAAATCACCCAGACTCTCAATTAAAATGCAGATTCTCAGGCCCTAACCCAAGAAATGCTACTGTAACAGTTCTGAAACGGATTGAGGACTGTTCTGATGCAGTTGACTACGAACCACACCTTGAAGGACATGGTTCTAGACTACTTTACACACAAGGATCCTTTACCCACAAAGGGGCTGGAAAGAAGTGGGAAAACTCCTTTACTAGTTTGAATGTCAGCTGCAAGGTCAGGATCTCTGCAATCAGGATGGAAGCTTGAACAATGTAGTTTGGTGGTCAGAGGCCAGGGTCCCAGAGAGGGAACTCCTGCCACTTCCCAGTTGGGAGACCTCGAGCAAGTCACTTATGTCCTTCAAAGTCCCAGTTTTCTTACATATAATGAGAAGAAGGAATTAGATGATTTTAAGTTTTGTTTCCATTTTTACATTCTGCTCCGTGATTCTATGATTCTACAACGAGATAGCACGAACCAAGGAATTAGATCAAGGCAGGGTAAGAAAATGCCTTTAAAAAATAATCTTAATGCTGATTTTTTCTAAATAACATTTTCTGTTTTTATATCGCCTTTGTCCCTTTTAGGGTGGGCTTCCAGCAAACAGTTCCTTGCTCCTTCGGTCTTTTAATAACAAGAGCTTTCACAGCTCACATTCAAGGTCGACTTGAGGTAATTAGCTCAATAGTTTCCTCACTTCTAATAAGATCTTCCACCCCAGTCACAGAAGACTCGTGTGCTCCCTGAACACACTCTGACCAGCCCCAACACCAAATCTTCACTCATTCCAGGCCCTTTCAACAGAATGCCCTCCACTCTGTGCCTCTCTTGACTGAATTCCACCCATTCTTCAAGTCCGTGTCCTAGGTCACTGTGTCCTGGATGTTCCCCTGAGCCTGGTAGCTGTGACCTGGATCAATCACTGTGCTCTAATTTCCAACAGCATGTAATTCATATAATATACATTTTCACATCCAATCATGCACTGCTTTAGTCTGCTGGCTGAAGAGTTCTATATACGAATAAGATCTTAAGCTCCTTTGGTCCTGAGCTCAAATAGCCCAAGAATCGTAGAAAAGTGCTAAGAACAAAACACACCCAATCCATTCAAATTCAAGTTCCTTGTTCTCTTTAGTCCTTCTCTCTCACATAGATCCAGGAGGAAACCGGAACTGTGTTGAGAACAGAGAAAAACCTAGCATTTAAGGCACATAAACTTTTCCATGGTTCTGAAATCCATTTTACTGCCAGCTCATAGCACTAGACTAGCTTCCATTTCCTCCTGATTCTATTTTCAGGTTTATTTGATTCCATTCTAATAGCTAGATGGAAGCAGATTGCAAATGGATAATATTTTCCACATACTTCTTTTTAATCTAATGTCAAGGTTTCCGTTAACATTTTGGACTTCTCAAAAATGTCTTGGTCCAAATCCCTTTGGTTTCCAAGGGATAATTCCACCCCATGCCTAACCACCATCTGGTTTGCATTTTTTAACCATGACTTTTATCTGTAAGTACCGTTCACCCACCAAATAATTACTATGACCACTCTCTTAAGTGCATACATTAGTTTCTGAACCTTTCCTTCTGTGACCTATCTTATGTTTCCAGAGTTTTTAGCCTCCAAGGGACCCGTTAAGAGTCACTTTGCAAATGTTACTTCATCAAAGAAGAATGGCATCGTGACCAGGGAAGGGGGCTTAAGTTAACATTCCTGGGTTCACATCCCATCTCAGTTAACAGCACACTATGTTAGAATCTCAGAATGTTAAAGGTGAAGAAAAGTTTGAGATAATTTAGTCCAGCTCCTTTGTTTTACAGCTACTTTAAAAAATCCTTCTGTAGTTTCCTCCTATACCACTAATTTGGAAGTACCAATCTCCATTTGGGAGAAGGTTCAAATAAGGTTAAATTAATTAACTTTTGTAAAGAATTCTATTTGGTTTGTCCTTGGTATCAGATGAAAGAAAGTTAAAAAAATAAATCCAAAGTGTTAACATCAATTACATTCGGGGAACCAGAATGTACTAATGAGGAAGAAGGAACAAGTAGAGAAAGCGCTCCCTGCTGCAGTTAAATTTCTGGATCACATACTTGCAGACCAAACAAAATGAAAGAGACATCACTGTAGTGCCTTAAAAACCTGGGAAACCTCAGAATTTTCTGATTTACATAGTGCAGCTTATACCCTAAAGAGCTACCAAATATGCCATTTTGTGAAGATGGCCTTAGAGTAAGTCATAAGACATGGCAAAAATCTCATTGCTATGAGCACAGAATTTGAACAGATATTTCTCCAAAGAAGATACACAAATGGCCAATAAATGCAGAAAAAGATGCTCAACAACATTAATCACTAAGGAAATGCAACCCAAAACCACAATAAGGTACCACTTCACACCCACTAAGATGGCTATAAAGACAAAATAAAAATAAGAAGTGTTGGTGAGAATGTGGACTAACTAGAATCTTCATACGTTGTTGGTGGGAATGTAAACTGATGTAGCTGCTGTGGAAAACAGTTTGGCAGTTCCTCAGATGGTTAACCATAGTTTCCACGTGGTCCAGCAACTTCATGCCCAGGTATGTACCCGAGAGAATTAAAACCATATGAACAAAACTTACACATCTACAAAAACGTGTACTCAGATGTTCATAGAAACATTATTCAGAATTGTCCAAAAATGAAAACAACCCCATTAACACATGAATGGATAAAAAAATGTGGTATATCCATACAATAGAATATTATTCAGCCATAAAAAGGAATGAAGTACTGATACATGCCACAACATGGATAAACTTTGAAAACATTCTATTAAGTGAAAGGAGCCAGACACAAAAGGCCACATATTATGACTCCATTTATCTGAAATGTCCAGAATCAGCAAATCTATAGAGATAGAAAGGAGATTAGCGGTTTCCAGGGGCTGCAGGGGCAAGGGAAAGGGGGTGCCTACTAACAGGTATGGGATTTTTCTTGGGAATGATGTAAATGTTCTGGAATTGGATAATGGTGATTGTTGCACAACTTTGTGAATATACTAAAAACAACTGAATTGTACACTTTAAAATGGTGAAATGTAAGGTACGCATGATGGCTAATTTTTTGTGTCAACCAGCCTGGGCCATACAGTTCTCTGATTAAACATTATTTCTGGGTGTGTCTGGGAGGGCCTTTCCGGATGAGATCAGCATTGGAATCAGTGAACTCAGTAAAGGAGCCTGCCCTCCCCAGTGTGGGTGAGCATCATTCAGTCCTTTGAGGGCCTGAATAGAACAAAAAGTGGAGGAAGCAAAGACTCGTTCCTCTCCTGCCTGCATGAGCCAGGACATCAGCCTTCTCCTAGTCTTGAGCAGGGGTTTATGCCATCGGCCCCTCTGGCACTTAAGCCTTTGCACTCAGACTGGAATTACTCCACTGGCCATTCGGTGTCTCCAGCCTGTAGACAGCAGATGGTAGAACTTCTCAGCCTCCATAACCACGTGAGTCAATTCCTCATAACCAATAAATAAATAAATCCTATTGGTTCTGTTTCTCTGAAGAACCCTGACAAATACAGCTTGTGAATTATATGTCAATATAAAAGAAGCGATTATTTACTCCAGCTTTATAAATGCAGTCCTTTCCCAAATGCAACCATGACCCATACTCCTCTCTATCCTGTGTTTAAAGAGTCACTGAGCCACAGCTTTCTTCAGACGGGTTTCTTCCACAAGGTTCTACCCCACAGCCATCACCCTAGTCTGGATTTTCATCACCGTAGACTGGATTTAGAGCAATTGTTTTCTAACTGAACTCTATTTCCACCATAAACCATCCCACACGTAACCCCCCAATTATTTTTTAAATGTGCATAACCTCTCCTTCTTCACACACACGTATTCTCCATTAGCCTAAAAGTCTGTAAGGGCTCCCTGTCACCGAATCATGGCGTTTAAACCTGGTCTACGATTCAAGGCATCTATCGAGCACCAGTTCTTCTCTGGCCCTACAACGTCCCTTTCCCTCCCACGCAGATGCACCCCCTCTAAATAGCCGGGCCAATCTCCTCCATTTCTCTCACACACAACTTGTCAAGTCTTGCCCCTGTACTTTAGCTTTTACATACATCTTTTTCTGGAATGTTCCTTTATTTCCCTTCATCAGTCCACAACTCCAGTTTCCTTTAAGACTTTACTGAAAGCTCCCTTCCTTCCTTTGCTCATCCTACTCTGAATAGCACTTTATCATAGTAAAAGTAATAACCACTAGTCATGAAATATCTACTGCATATCAGATACTGTTAGGAGCTTCAACATGCTATTATTGTTTCACGCATGCACAGACCTAATGAGGCAGGTAGTATTCTTCCTATTTGCAGATGAGGAAACCAAAGCTTAGAGAACTTGTCATATTCACAAGGTCACACAGCAGGGAAGTGCCAGCATTCAGATTTAAAATCATTGCTCTTAGGTACTAAATTTCATACTCTCACTTCCTAGGATATCATACGATTCATGTACAATTTTGTTCAAGAGTTTTCTGCAAGAATGTTGTTTCCTCAAACTACAGAATATTTTTCAAGAGCAAAATATTGTGCTTACTGGCACCACTTAGCTTTCTTGGTAGCAAACAATCGAAACTACCTCTATCTATCAAGGAAAATCAGTTGACTGGGTCAATACCAGAATCATCTGGAAAGCTGTTGGACCCAGCTCAGGAAACCAGAAAGACCAAAGGAAGGTTAGGCAAAGGAGAACGTAACCAAGGTGCTTGCCCAGGAATAATCTGGTGAGAAAGCTACTGATGCCATGACGGCCTGGTCATTGATCCGCACCATTGCTGAGTGAGTGAGCTCTCTCACTGATCCTCCTTCTTTGAGTCATTCCCTTCAGACTGCCCAGGGGTCAAACCAGGGTAGGTGCCAGAGAAGAGGGAGCCTTTCCTCTTCAAGCTTCTGAAGTGGGAGGTGGAGGGCCTGCATTCACCAAGACTCACCCCAGGGGAGTTGTGATAGTTTGGATTTTTATTCTGCAGATACTCACTTTTCTTTCCTCCCCATCGTGAGCTCAACCATGTGGCTTGCTTTGACCAACAGGGTATCAGCAGGAGTGACATGAGCAAACACTTGAAACAAATCTGTGCAACGGGCTTGCCCTCTGCGCTGCTGTCATTGCCCTGGGAAGGCATGCCGTGAGAAGCAGCTGCCCCAGCAGCCCGGACCCCAGAATGAACGTCTGTGGAGCAGAGCCACCCCAGCTGACTCGCAGCCCCACAGTTGAGGCAGAGCTGCCTGGTATAAGGCCTACGGCTGTACGCCACCGCGTGGTTCCACACAACAAACTTCTCCCAAATAAGAAGAGTGATAAAACCCTCCCAGATGTCAGATGCTCACTGTGCTACGTCTCCTACTGCATCGTATTCCCTGCTTCCCAATTCCTCGCACAGAGCCAATACAGCACACAACACAAAATGTTCGCTCAGTCTATCTTTGTTAGCTATCTACTGATAATACAGAGTTTCTGATTGCCATTTATATAGAGAGAGATAAAAAATAGAAAACCAATTTTGACATTCTCTTGAGTCAACAGGACCCAGGGGCCTCCTAGGTTCATGAATGCGGAATGTAAAATATTAGTGATGCTCAAATAAGCAACTTGCTTCTTAGAGTAGCAGGCAGAATTCCGTAGGAGTGGCAGCGAGACCTAACTAGAGAAGTCTGACATGGAGGATTTAATTACACCCCTTTTGTGAGTGTGAAGTAGACGTTGTGTGTGGTCCCACAACCACGCAACTGCATCTCTGCATCCCAGGCAGAACCAGTGAACCCAAACGTCTTCAGGTTGAAACTGAAGCAAGAAGTGTAAGGAAATTAAAAATTCTTAAACATCATAAAAACATCCTCTTGCTCTTGTTCCAGTTCTAACCAATCAATCAACAAGCATTCACCGATCTTCATGTCAGTCTCCAGCATAGGGCTGCCCCTAAATCCGACAGGGCCTGTGTCAAGAGTAGAGATAGGGGTTCACGTATCATATGTCTAAATAGTTAAAAGTTATAAATCAAGCTAACAAACTACAAAATAACATATATTCTATCTTACTACCTTGACAAATATACTTTCACAGAAACAAATAGAACAATGACGACAAAATGGAAAGATGTATATAAGGCTATGATTTTTATATGACTAAATTTTAAATGACTAATTTAAATATTTTGCTCATGTTTGTGTGTTCTGTTGATGGGCTGGCAATTTTGAGTGAGTAATAAGATACATATACAATTCAAAATAATTATGTATTTATTCCATATAATTTCATTTTATTGCCTTTTTTTCAGCAAAATCACTAATAATGTTGATATAATCAAGATTTTCACATAACTTGTAGTCTATTAACAGCAATGATCTAAAGTATTAAAAAAGTATCTTGGGGGCTGGCCCAGTGGTGTAGTGGTTAAGTTAACCTGCTGGGCTTCAGTGGCCTAGGGTTCACGGTCCATATCCCAGGCACGGACCTACACACCGCTCATCAGGCCATGCTGTGGTGGCATCCCACATACAAAACAGAGAAAGATTGGCACAGATGTTAGCTCAGTGACAATCTTCCTCAAGTAAAAAGAGGAAGATTGGCAACAGATGTTAGCTCAGGACCAATCTTCCTCGCCAGAAAAAAAAAGTATATTGAGTCAAAGCAAACACAATTTAAATGTATTTTCATTAAACAGCAAACTAAAATAAAAATTATACTTATTCTTCATGTTTTCAAATGTTATTTTTCCAAGGTATTTAAAATTATCTATTGAGAATAAAAGATAAATTAAAATTGCAATTAGTTGATATCAAAAATTTGTCAAAATTATTTAAATGAAGCTGAAATTTTTAGTTTAAATTTTTGAAAATTTAATTAAATCTTACCAACAATTTCACCCCTAGGTATGTATCCAAGAGAAATGAAAACATATGTCCACAAAAAACCCGTGTACACTCACGTTCATAGCAGCATTATTCATATAGCCAAAATGTGGAAACAACCTAAATGTCTACTAATTGATGAATGGATAAACAAAACGTGGTATTTTTGTACAATGGAATATTCTTAGGAATATGTACAAAAAGGAATGGAGTACAGATAGATGCTATGACATGGCTGAACCTCAAAACCATTATAACAAACAAAAGAAGCCAGGTGAAAAGATCATACAAAGTATGGTTCCATTTAAAGGAAATGTTGGAAACAGTCAAATCCACAGAGACAGAAGGCAGCTTTGTAGCTGCCCAGACCCCCGGGGGTGGGGATGAGGGGACTGAGGAAGGCAGTAAGGGAGTGGGGTTTCTTCCAGGGGGGATGAAAATCTTCTAAAGTTGTGGTGGTAAGTGCCCAACTCTGTGAATGTACGAAAATCATTGAATCGTACACATTAAATGAGTCAACTGTGTGACATGTGAATTATATCTCAAAAAACTGCTAAAATCTTATTAAATATTTTTACGAAACTAGGAGTATCTACAATTCTAGCATCTGATGTCCGAGTTACCCAGGTAAAGAATTGGTATCATCCTTCATGCACGGTACGTTTAGACTTACATATATGCAAATTAAGAGGAATATGAATTGTTTAACCTTGCCAACTGTTCCTCAGCCACCGCATGCACGGCTCTGAACACAGCCTGATTTGTGAGTACCTCTGAAATCACAACTGGAACATGAGAGGAAGATGGTGCTTGGTCCTATTGAAAAAGAATACTCCGTTATGTACGGATCTATTTCAATGATACCGAGAGGGAAAATTTGTCACCTTTTTACTCTTACCTAAATGCTTCCATGGATCAAATCCTCCGTTAGTTTGAAGCAACGTCCATCTTTGATGTCAGCAGAACAGCCCACAGACCTTCAGGCATTTGGATGCTGTTACCCTTTGATTCACCGACACAGGGCAAGTGATTTGCAAAAGTGCTTCTCTGGGGCCCAGTTGGTATTCATCACTGGAGCAGATGTAAAGAGTCTCACAAGGCCAGAACTGAGCACTGGATCCTGAGTAACAGAAAGGCTCTTGTGTTCTTTATTAAACTTATTTGGGAAAAGCAGAGTAAAAAGGAATTTGTCAGCCCTATGAATCCAAGGTTAGAGTGAAGGGAGGACAGAGAGGCTGTGGAAGACCCAGCACCACACCAGATTCATCTGCTCCCAGCTCTTCCCGTGGCTTCTCAGGGTTAGTTCTCTGATTCTTCCCGCCCATTCTATTCCTTAGTAAGTCCTGACCAGGAGAAGATGCTTATATGGGTGCACAAAACCCATTTCCCTTTCTCACCAGGGACACAGCTAAACTTCATATCCCAGCTTCTCTTGCAATTAGATGGTCCATGTGACTGAGTTATGGCCAATGGAAACTAGATGAAAGTGAGATACACCACTTTCCCGCCTGCCCCAAAGCCTCGCATGGGAACCTCTATGCTTTGTCTCCTTGTCTTGTCTGCCAACCAGGTTCACAGGAGCCAGTGGAGGACTTCAAGTCCCTAGAAGATGGTGGAACCACATCATGGAAAGAGCCTGCATCCCCAAATGACTACATGGAGCAGAGCCCCTGCTCCGGCCTGTAGTTGACTGTGATACCAACAAGAAATAAACCTGTGGTACGTCAAGCCCTCAAGATTGTTTGTTACAGTAGCCAGTTTACTTGCCCTGGCTAATATATTGTCAAAAATCATTAAGGAGAAAATAAGAGGCTTTCTCTAATTATGTAAATTAGACCTTCATCTGTTTCAGTTTGGCATTTGGGATCTTTTTGTCCCCCCAGTTCTGAAACCGCTCTTAGTTATGAGGATGATTCTGGCTAAGGGCAGGGCGGGCAGAAGATACAGGCACCAGGGTGCGAGGAAGCCCTCAGACCCAAATCTCTATAAGAGCCACGCTTCTGGTTCTTTGCCTTCTCTCGCCTGTCATCTGATGAAAATCTTAGGAAGCAGAGCCACAGAGAAAATTGAGAAGCAGGAGAGAAACTACAGCAATGACACCTGGACTGGCTTTTCCTTGGATTAACTAGGAATTGATGGGGTAAGGGGAGCCACGTGTCTGCTGCAGAGACCAGCAGTTCTGCAACACGTCCAGAACCCTGCCATCTCCACACCCCTAAGACCCCTAAGAGCTGGCCAGCCCCAGGCTGAAGATGGGTCATGTCAAGGGCAGGGCTTTACAGAATTCCCACCAGAGAATAATAAGGTGTCATTGAGAGAGGAACATAGATGGCGGCAGGACAGTCTCTGCTCTGGAGGAGGCAAGTCAGGACTCCCTGTGGCATAAGGGCTGCTCCAGGAGGGGCTGAGAGATCACAGCGACGAGCCAAGAGTTCAGGAAAGGGCAGCAGACACTGGACTCTTGTTTCAAATGATTCTCAAGCAAGGGATGCAAACGCAAATGCCTACCTGAGGCTGAGCCTGGGCGGGTAAGTAAACGGAGGAAGCTGGCTGGGGATCTTCCTTATTATTTGTGGTAGACTTGGCCTAACTTTTACTATCCCACTTTCCATAGAAGTATGGATATAGGAACTACTTCACTTTCCTCTTTATTATAAGGAAAACAGCAGCATAAAGATGATGAGGATGGCAATGACCCTCCCATTTTGGTGCAGGGAGGCAATAAGAGGAGGCGGGGACTGTGGCAAACTGAAGAACACATGTCCTGCTCCTGATGAAGCGGCTGCGGCCTGGGGCCAGTAGGGTCTCTTCATTCGGTATGGCGGGCCCAGGGTTTGTGGATCTTCAGATTTTTTTAATAGATGCTAGAAACAAAAGTATGTATTGAACTATTTTTTTACGTTAGTGACAGTATGTTTGCGGAAAATTGTTGTATGGGTCCACATTTTGTAGGTGAAACAGAGCATCTTTAGAGGTTTGACTAAACTGGATGCCACTTGTTTTCGACCTCTGCTATGCAGCCTGGACCAGCCTCCTTGCCTGCATTTCTTTGTAAGGGTGTAGATGAGGTGAAGGAGAATAAAACTGGAAATACTTCCTCCTTTTCCGGAAAGTTTCTACCACCTGTTCCGTGATCTGGAACTGCTGTGTCAGAGCAGCTCTGAAAACATGAGTCACACACATAACTTCCAGTGTTCTGGTAGCCACATTAAAAAGGAAAAAGGCACAGGTAAAATTAAGCATAATATACGCAAAATATTACTTTTTCAACATATAGTCAACATAAGAATTTAAACTGAGGTGTTTTACACTGTTTTTACCATATATACTGTTTTGAAATCCAATTTATTTTACACTTAGAGCAGGTCTGAGTCTGGACTAGCCACGTTTCCAGTGCTCAGCGGCCACATGCGGGTGGTGGCTCCTGCATGAGACAGTGTGGGGCAGAGTCTGTCCCCGGGCTGCTTTGCGGGGCGCTGGGACTCCGGCTTCAAGTAACAACCGCAAGCATCATCTAACCATCAAACGCTGTGCTCCTCAAAGTGCGCCTGGGAGCCGCCTGTGTCCCCTCGCTGAGGGAGCTCGTTGACAAGAAAGGTTTCCAGGCCCTCATCGTCGGGGACCGTGATCCGGAATCTCAGAGGCCAGGGCTGGAGACTCTGCATCTCTAGTGGGCAGTACCCTGGATACCGAAGCGCTGCCTTCGAGCCACAGAATAGACATTTTTGTTTCGTTTTGTTTTTAATAATGTCTTTGTGGCCTGGATAGTTTTATCAACCCAGAATAAACCAGGAGTTGATTGTTGCTATGGAATCAAAACCACAGCTGCTGTCAGCCGGTAATTATTAAAAACGCGTCCACCTGTGCAACGGGAGGCCGCTCTCCCTCCTGGCAGGATTTCCCCGCCTGAACTGAGAGCGGTGGCGCTCATCTCTGCCCCTGGGCTCCTCCTGGGGGTAAAGGCTTCATCGGTGACAGTTTTGAGTCTCCCCTTTCTCTCTTGGCTTCATCATCGTGGTTTCCCAGCTCCAAACCCTGAGCCCCGTTTCCTCGGGACTGAAGACGCACAGGGCTGCCTCGTAGGTGCTGTGCTGAGATGGCTGATTAAGTTCCCCGCTGGATGTGTTCGGCTCTGCACGAGGCGCCCAAAGGAAGCGGGATGACCCTGGGAGCTCATCGTGCCACGCACTGCTGAGGGAGAATCCCCAGTTCGCTCTGCCCCAAGTCCCCGCTGGCCTTCCTGCCAGAAGCTCAGGCCGAGGCCAAACCTGCGCGGAGCGGGTCCTGCAGCCGCGGGACCCCGGGTCTCCCCGCCCACGTGTGTTCAGACGCCCCGCGAACTGCGGCGGGGCTGCGGTCCTCACGATTTTAAAGCAGTCCAGCGTGGTGTCTTCAGCAATTAAAAAAAAAATGCCTATTTCTCACTAACTCCCCAGGGAGACGAGGCAGGTGACTTTAAATATCTGACACGCTGAGGGGAAAGAACCCGGCCTGAGCCCTGGCTGGTCCTGGAACAAAGGCCGGTGGGTGGCGGCCCCGTGGTCGCGAAGGGAACGTTGCCAGGGGTGGGTGGGTGGCTGGCTGCGCGGGAGTGGGACGGCCGGGATGCTGGCCTGCTCCTTCCACTTCCCTCCTCCCTCTCCTCCCACTTCCTGTTATTATGTGTCTTCCTGGCAGCTTCCTCCTGGCTCCCCACCCCTGCCCCAATAAGGTCACAGGAATTCTCAGCTCCTGAAAGACAATTCTCTGATGCTAATTACACGTCTGGAAAACGAAGGCCTGCCCTGCAGGTGGTCCCCGCCAACAGCCATCACTGTAACTATTATTATTGTTAATGTTGTATTAGCGCTGTAGCGTTCCAGGACTGAATTATCTTCCTCTGGTTTTGTTGCCGCGCTGGCTTTGTGTGCCATCATTTGCTTGTTGATATGGCATTTCTTTTATTCCTTTATGCATCCGTGTTTTCTTTATCTTGAGTTGCAAGAAAGAATTCTTAGATATACTAAGAAAGATGCTAAGAAAATAAAACGTTGCTTTTAATCTGAGCAACGTTGAATGGCAGAAATGTTAATGAAAGGTGTGACATTTTCATCACCTTCACACAAATATTTGAGGGCCTCGTAGGTGCCAGGCCCTCCTCCAGGCCCTGCAGACACACCAGTGAACAGGACTGGAAATGTCTCTGTCCTTTCGGTGCAGGAGGCAGACAATAAACAAGTTATAAGCAAAACGTGGATCCGGCGGGATGAATGCTCACGGGAAAATACAGCAGGGAGGAACGGACGCAGAGACGCCTGGTGGGTGGCTGCAATTTTAATTCAGGTGGTCGGGAAGATCTCACTAAGGAAGAGCCTGTGAGCTAAGACCCCAAAAGAGGGAGACAAACAGACAACCTGGAACATCCTTTCCATGAGATGAGGGTGTCGCAGGTGCAACGCCTTGAGACAGGAGGGTGCCTGGTATGCTTCCCAGAACACCATCAGCGTGGCTTCACGGTGGCTCACAGCAGAGGGGAGGGATGCAGTACTGGGGAGAAAGCATTTTATTTGAATTGACACCTTGGGGAATTTTTTGAACACTTAGTAAACTCAACTTTTGCTTAGTAAATGTTGTAGAAAATGACAGTAGACGGACTGAGTCTTAATACTTCACTGTTAAATTAGGATAAGGTCCCAAATAAAAGTCTTCTAGAGAAGGGAAGGGAATGGAAGGGAACCAAGGGTTATTTGGTATTTCCTCTGAACTGGAGGCTTAAAAGGTTGCTCGGAGGCCCCCTCGCCTCAGCAGCTTGGGATACAAAACAGCTAGGCTCGGCTCCCTGGTTCCTTGCTCCCACCAGCACATGCAGGATTCCCAACTCACTTCCAAGGTCTCCTCCTCCTGCATGGTACGTGGGGGCCTCAGGAGGTGTCCCCTATACTCTCAGGCAGCAGCCGGCCACAGCTTCCCTCTGCTGCTTCAGACTGCTGGTTGCTGCTGCCTGAATGCTCACCCGGCATCTACTCTCCCTTGTGCCCTCACCTCTGCTCTGCCTTCCTCTGCCACCACCATCACTACCCCCGCTTCTGCCCACTGGCTGCTGGGCGCCCGGGGATGGACGGTGGCTGAAGCAGCATGGCTGTCTGTCCCCATCCCCAGCATCTGCAGTCCCGCAGGAGGGAGGAGGAACACAGGGCCCCTGCTCTGCAGGAGCCTGAGTGGAGGGTCCTCAGCAGGGTGGCTGGTCTCCAAATTTGGTGAGACTGCTCCTCTTTTTCTCCTGTACCCTTTCCCCCTAAGGACGTCCACATTTCTCTGGAGTAACTGGACCGGAATGAATTCAGAAACATCCACAGTGTGGCTATCTTGCAGTCAGCACATCCTTCCCACCCTCCGGTCCATTACAGATTCCAACTTGTTCTTCCTTTAAAATACATTCTGTCTCAGGAGTCCCCAGCGCCCCCAGCCTGCACCCCATCCCCACCTTACAATTTGATTCTGTGATCCTCGCATCCCTTCCTCATCCCTGCCAATCAATTAGATGTGCTCCCACCTGTGAGCATCCTGGTCACAGAAGCCACTCTAGCTGCTCCCCAGAGAGGCTCTTCAACACCCACTAAGTCCAGAGACCAGGCACAGCAGTTCATTAATTTTGAGATGATTTTTTAAAATTTTATTTTATTGTGCTAAGAACACTTAACATAAGACCTACCCCCTTAGCACATTTTTAAGTGTGCAAGATGCTATTGTTGACTCTAGGTCCAACGTTGTACCACAGATCTCTAGAGCTTATTCATCTTGTGTACCAGACTTTATGCCCATTGATTAGTGGCTCCCCGTTTCCCCCTCCCCCAGCCGCCTGGCAACCAGTATTCCACTCTTGGATTCTATGAGTTTGACTATATTTCAGATATCTCACATAAGTGGAGTCATGCAGTATTTGTTTTTCTCTGACCGGCTTATTTCCCTTAGCATAATGCCCTCCAGATCCATCCATGTCCCAGATGGCAGAATTTCCTTCTTTTTAAAGGCTGAATAGTATTTTATTGTATGTATCTACCACAGTTTCTTTATTTGTTATTTCCACATCTTGGCTACTGTGAATAATTGCTGCAATGAGCACTGGGATGCTGGTATCTCTTTGAGATTCTCATTTCAATTCTTTTGGATAAATATCTAAAGTGGGATGTGGGATCATATGGTAGGTCTATTTTTAATTTTTTGAGGAACACCCATACTATTTTCTAAGCCTCTGCACTGTTTTGCATTCCCACCAACAGTGCAAAGGGTTGCCTTTTCTCCACATCCTCACCAACACTCGTTGTCTTTTGTTTTTTGATAACAGCCATCCCAATAGGTGTGAGATGATGTCTCATGGTGGTTTTGATTGGCATTTCCCTGATGATTAGTGACACTGAGAATTTTTTCATATAACTGTTGGACATTTGTATGTCTTCCTTGGAGAAATGTTTATTCAAATTCTTAGCCCATTTTTTGATCAAGTTTTATCCAAAGTTTAGTGTTTTGGCTATTGAGTTACAGGAGTTCCTAATATATTTTAGAGATTAATGCCTTCTCAGATATATGATTTGCAAATATTTTGTCCCATTCTGTAGGTTGCCTTTTCCCTCTGTTGATTGTTTCCTGTGCTATAATTTCTTTTTTCACAGTTGAACCTCTCTAGCATTGGGCTGTATCTTACAATCGATGAAAAGCAGCGTTTCATTGGCAGGTTGGGGTTTTTCATTCTCGATGAGACATAAAGTCATGCCTCATCTCACAGCCAGTGGTGTCTGAGATGTGATAAGATATGAGAGACACCTTGTGGGTGGGGAAAGTTCAGGGGCATTCTACATGCCAGTCTTGCTAAATTTAGCTCCCTCCAGCTTTTTCCTGGGTCCACATTGCTCACACTTTGAGTTAGTGCTCACAACGACTTTAAGGAACAGGAACAATTATTCCCATTCCATACGTGAGAAAATTAATTAAGACGAGTACGGTTGTAGGCCCCAGGTCACAGAGCAGAGAAGAGGCAGAGGCAGGAATTAAGCCTGTCTGGTTTTCTGTCCTCATAGCCCAGTGCTTTTCGTTCTCCTCCATCTTGAACTTTTCACAGGAAAATGGTGCAAAGAGCCAGAGACTAGCGTCAAAGCCAGGCATTGGCTCTTGCAACATTCTGCAAAGTTAGACATTAGCTGGCTTCTTGGTAACCTCAACACTCAATACCCCCAAGATATATAAGATGGTTCCTTCTTTTGTGTCTCTAGTCCCAAAACGTGGTAAAATTCTGAGTTCTTAAAACCACCCTTTAAGGACTGTGATAACCTCCTTATGGGTTCCACATGTTTTACGAACGCCGTCTCAGAGGAGAGGAGTCAGCTGCCTCTGCACCCTCATTCCCTTACTTCCTGAAGGTCAGATCCACCAGAGATGAGCACCAGCCTCCTGGGGTGTGGGCTCCCCCGGGGTCTTTAGAGACCACCTCCTCCCTGGCTTGGTTCAGCGGCTTATCTTATTAACCTGCTTGGAGGTTTTGCCGTGGTCCTGTGCACTGAGAGTTCTGGGAGGAAGCAGACGTTTATCACAAGCTCTTGTTGCTTCATGGATGCCACTTTATCACTCCCTTGCCAATCTGAATCAGCAGATGGAAAGAATTGTGAGCAGCTCAGTGAGTGAATTTTTTTCTTTTTGCATCAACACCTACCATTTGCTATTCCCAAACATACTGGGTGTAGCGTTAGCCCAAAGGACTGTGAGACCCACTGCTCCCTCCCCAGCTCTGGATGGCCCAGTTTCGTCCTCTCTCTTCCTCCTGACTGATCTTCCCTCCAATTTTCGGGGTGCGATGTAGACTTGGGGTCTGAAAACACTCAAATCCAAGATAAAACCAAGCCTATGCAAATCAAACAGCATGACAGGAGAACAAGACAATAAGAGTCGTGGGTAGGACACGGAGCTGGGAGTTAGAAACCCCGGTCTGCGTTAGTCCCAGTCACTCCACTACTTTCAGGGCTGACTGGACCCCAAGAGAGGGGCTCCGGCGCCGATGTTTCTGCTGTGATAAACCTCTGGAATAACACGCCTTCCTCCTTCCCTTGGACGGAAAGGCCCAGCTAAGAAACAACAACAATAGCCCAGATTCAAGGAAATGGGACTGCAATGCATAATATTTAGTAAGCACCTACCAAGTGAAGGGTGGAGACAGCCTGTGCAAGGAGGCTGGGAAGTTGGCTGATATTCAGCAAGTCACTTAATTTTTAAAATGGGGACAATTCTAACTTCCTTACCAAGATACAGGGGCTAGCCCAAACGGACCTTAAATATCTTGTGTGTGTGTGCGTGCGTCTGTGTGTGTGTGCACATCCATGGGTGTATGCACGCACCCACTTCTGTGCTGGGTGCTGAAAGTGTGGAAGGGGGAGACACTCATTTCAGTTGACAGTGAAGGTGGACTCCTAATGATACAACAGAAAGAAATACCAGCCTCTGAACCCTCCCTCTTATTTCCAGGACAGCCGTGTGTAAGTGAGTTTACCTCTCTGACTCAGTTTCCTCATCTGTAACATGAAATCAATTGCATCTAAGCCATAGGGTTGTTAAAAGGATTAAAGGAAATTATATGTAAAACCCTTAGCAAAGACCCTTAGACAAAGTAGGCACTCAAAAAATGTTCTTTCCTTTTCCTTAGGGAGAAAAAAGTGCACATATGAAGCAATTAGAGACCCAGACAATAGCTACGAAATGCTAAATTGCTGGTGGAGTCAGCAAGTGCTCAGGAGCCGGAGGAAGGAGATCAAAGCAGCGGAATCCAGGGAGGGAAGGTTCGGCGCGAGCGGGGCCGGGGCCGCTGGGGGCCTGGAGCCCCCTTCTTCCTCCTCCGGGTTTGAGACTGACCCCACAGCCCCGCGAGGACAGAGCGCTTTGCCCCATTTGGACTTCGCGATGTTCGACAGTAGTGGGGGATCCCAACCGAACCAGCACAATAAAAACATACCGTTTTTAAAACAGACAGTCAGGCTATAAGGAAATTTGACGCAGAAGGTGAAAATCTGCATCCGGCTCTGATGGCGGGAATCCTGTTTTACCCTTTCCTCTTCTGGGATCTGTGGCTTTAGGAGGTAGGGTGCCTGCAGAAACACAAGATTCTCAGCTGCTGACACCAGCAGAAGTGATTGGGGGCGGGGCGGGGGGGGGGGCTGGGCAGGAATCATCTTTTAGTTGAGATTGTTGTAAATCAGACCCGAAAACCAGGCTATACATTATGCTTTTGTTGCTCTGAGAGTTAAATTACAAGGAAATGAGCTGTGCACGATGATTGCCCACGTCGCTGCCTTCTCCACTCCAGGACCGCGCGCCCCGCGGAGCCCGTGCGCCGGCGCCGCGCGCCCCCACGCGGCCGCTCTGCGAGGCCGGGGCCGCGCCCGAGGGCGATGAGCCCGCGCCCCAGGACCAGGGCAAGGCTGCCCTGAGCCTTCCGGGGGCTCCTCCAAGTTGTCAGTAAAGGACATTGCATTATCTTATGCCTGGCAGTGTCTCCCTGGCCCAAGCAGGGAAATCATAGTTAATAACCAGGAATTCCCAATGAAAGAGTGAATTTAGAGCATTGCATCAAATATTTGGTGGAAGCAGATGACAACGCCTGACCAGCCCGCACCGCCACCCCCAACTCGCCCGGGCCCTGCCCCCGCCTCTTGTGGAGCTCTGTTTACTAAAAGAACGTGCTCATGTTATCAGAGAAGGCTGTCTCGCCGCATCCTGCAGAACAGAGTGAAGGGCTTGGTTTGTTCCGGGGCCCTGCAAAGCCTTTGATTGGAAGGTATTATTTTTTCCTCAGACCAAAGCAATTTTTTTTTAAAAAAAATCACAGTTTCAACTGGAGAACTCATAAAGAGGCTTCCAACTGCCTGGGTTGAAACAATAGCTGAACAAGGTCTAGCTGAAGCAGCGTCTCTCCCCGGGCCTCTTCTCTCCTCGGGGACTTAGGGAGGCAGGCCAGAAGGAGGTCAGCCTCTGTCGCTGCCCTTTGATTACCACTAATGACACCGAGAGTGACGTGTACCTTGAGTGCTCCCTGGCACACATGTCCTTCGTCCTGCTTTTTAAGTAGAGGCCGTGAGGAGGTCGTGGTCCCACGCAGCCTGAAATTGCTGTAGCCAAACTCTTTTTTTCCCTTCCCATCCTCCACCAGATCCAGACCCAGAGCAAGCGGTTACTCCTGATTCTGTCACATTCTAAAACATAATGTTTTGCAGGAAACACACACACCCGGCTCGGTGAGAATGGGAATTCTCCATTGCTGGGCATGCACAGCATCTCAGGCCCTGGGATCTTGATGGGGCTGGAGCGTGCGTGCACATGTCCCCACTGCCTGGGGAGGTGACCATGGGTGGGCTGCAGACACCAGCAAACCGATGCACGCGCTGTATTTCAGCTTCGCGCATGGGCTTAGCCACTGCCAGTCTCACTCGGAGTTTACGGAGAGCCGCATTCAGTGTAACAGCAATGGGCTCCGTTTTAATAAATCCCCTTGGTCATGTAATCATCACTCAGGCAGGACCAACTGCTATATGCGGCTCTGCACCTCCTCGCTGACCTTTTTAGCTTCCCGCTGAAACCAAATCCTCCCCATCTTTTTTTTTCCCCCATTGCACAAAAATTTCTTTTTTAAAATGAATCAAGATGTGCCTGAGGAGCGCAGTGGGGGTGGGGCAAACAGGAGAAGGACAGTGTGAGGCCCCAGGCCAGCGAGGAGGGTAGGTCGGCTTACTTGGAGGCACGATTTCCCTTCGTAGGTACCATGGAATAGAATTTCATGTTACAAATTAATGTGGGTGTGTGTAATGTTTCTCAGGCAAATGCTTTGTTTCTGAGCGAGCGCGGAGCACCGCATGCGGCAGTTGCCATGGCAATTACTAGCCTCTGCTGAATAGGGACACCAGGGGTTACACAGAAGTGAACCAACTGGCGAAAGTGCACGTTCGAACAGTCAACCCACTTATTTGTAAAAGGTTGCAAGAGGCACTCAAACCAGAAAATAAAAGAGGTGGAGGAAGGGGCACATTTTTACAAAGACCCAACAAAACTACTGCTAGAGTAGTTTTCATCACACTTCTGGAGTTAAAAACGTCGAAAGCCCTTGAGATATTTGGACATGGGTTTCTATAGACAAAGGACACAATCATTTCTAAAAGCAGTGCAGGCCCATGCAGTGGTAGGATGCGGCAGTACCAGCAATAATAACGGTAATAAGGATTATCATTTATTGAGTGCATGCAATGTTTCCAGGGCCTTTCCTATTTTACCTCATTTAAGCCACACAAAACCCCTGGAAAATATTCATTAGTTCGTGTTTTCGTTTACTTTATATTTATTAAGCACCTTCTCTGAGGCACTGAGTTGTTGCCCTGAAGACATTAGGATGGGAAAATGTGGTCTCTCCCCTCCCAGAGTTCATGGCGGGTGGGAGACAGAAGTAAGCAGGATCGTGACAGTGATGGCTGCTAAGGAAGCTCCGGGAGAAAAATTTTCGCCTTGGGTGTTAGAGCAGTGCTTGGGTTGGGGATGGGGAGCCGGAGGGGCGCCTGCAGAAGAAAGCGACATCCAAGCAGGGCCTGCGAACAGAGAGGTTCGGCAGGGCAGGGAGAAGGGGTGTTCCAAGCAGAGGGAGCAATCTGTGCACAGGCTGCAGGTGGAGTCGGCACCTGGCAGGTTCCCTGAATAGGAGAGAGCGCACTGTGGCCCGAACCGAGGGGGCGGGGTCGGAGAGAGAGGCAAGAGAGAGCAGCAGGGCCTTCTGATTCACTGAAGGGGTTTGGACCTCATCCCGGGCAATGTCACGTCGGTGAAGGATATTTAGCGGTAACACAATTCCATTTGCATTTTGCAAGCTCTCCTTGAGAATGGAGTAGAAGAGCGTGAGAATAGAAGTGGGGAGATGAGAGGAGGCTGTGTATATCCGGAGAGACAGTCGGGGGCTGATTAAAACGGAGGCTGGAAGGAATGGGGTTGGAGGACAGCTGTGTGGCTATTAAGGGGGCCTGATCAGCAGGGCTTGGTGTGGTGGCTGAGGGAGAGGACTCCATAAGATACCCACGAAGTGACATTATCTTTGCTTTACTTAAGCAGAACTGAGGCTAAGAGAAGCTAAGGAACCTGCCCACAGCTCCTGCTGCTGAGTGGCAGGAACGTGATTTGAACCCTTACCCACCCGGTTCCAGAGCTTCCATTCTTCCAACAGGCCACGTCACCCTGTGACGGAAGAGGAGGCTCCCCACCAAGACCAGCCAGAGACGCGCTGCTGACGGATGGAGACGGGGAAGTCCCAGATTTGGCAGACCGAGGGGCCGACTGGGAAATTTTATAGATGGACAACAGGCACTAGGAGCAGAAATGTGAACTGACACATAATTTATACATTTTGTAGTTGGTTCTTTTGCTTAGCTTAGCTTTCTATGGAAATAATTTTGTTCAGTCACAATAAAGCGATACACCATCTGCTTTTTAAGAAAATTGTCTTAAGCAGCATTAATATGGGAAACATGATTGTATCTTCTACAAAACCAGAGTTAAAGATATTTTCTTCTCTGTGGTTCCACAATGTTCCTTCAGCAAGAAGCAGTGTGATTGACCCACTAAGAAGTCCAAAATGCTGTATTTTATCCCAAGAATGATTTATGATAAGTCACATGATTAAATTTCTTTTTTAATTTAATGACAGCTACCAGTTTAAATTTCCAGGTAAAAGGGTGTCTTTCAAAAAGAGAGAGAGAGAGAGAAGGAAAAATGAAAACAAGAACAGCAAATCAGAGAAGAGGATCAGATAGCCCATCAGGTTTTCCTTTGGTCTTACTGTGGAACTTTGTACTCATTCTGTTTCATTTTGGGATCCCCATTTGATATACCTTTGCTCTAAGTTATTTCCAAGCTCTCCTTATTTTCTTAAATGTGTACTTGCTATATCTCTAAATGTAAGTCACTTCCATTTGTTTTGAGGACTAGGTAAATATAAATATAGTAACAATAGGTTTGCTCTGTGTGCATCTTTAACAGAAATATCTTAAAAAACTGAGGACTGGCATGTGCAAGACGTATGGAGCGGCTTACCCAAGCATGTGTGCTCTGTGTGGGCATGACTACACCAGCCACAGCATTATCAGTAGGCGTGGCTTTGGAAACCAGGGCATACTGGCTTGAGACCCTAAACATGAGGAATCCTGCCTTCCAGAGACGAAAACCTGCCAGTCTTGGGCACCATGAAAGCATTTAATGGTCTAGTTTGAGTGTTAAAATGGTGGACTTGAACAGGGTTTGAAATTTGGGCAAGGAAACCAGAGCAGATCTTGGCTCTCCTCTTCCGCCTCCTCTGCCAACTCTCTCGTCATACTCTCATCTTACCCTTGACCCTATTACAGTACACTCCTCTGTGCTCCTAGCCTTTGAGAGAGGTGGGATCTGGGGTGGAAGTGGTAGAGCAAGTGCAGCAAAGCAAAGCTGAGAAAGGCAGGGGGGAGCCTGAGGAGTTCAGATCAGAGTTGCCAAGAGAGGAGTCCAGCCTCGGGTCGTGTGGCTTCCAAGTCACTTTGAGAGGCCAGCCGATGCTGGTTCTGTGCTCAGTGATTCGACGTTTGTGTCATCCCCAGAAAACTCAGCACTTTATACTTGAATCTGAGAAATTCATAGCCCTTTTGAGGATCCTTTTAATCATCATACAGCCCAACTGTGAGACCAGGAGGTGGCAAATGACACGGTTCTCCTTTGATAGAAGCACCAACTGGGGCTTGGATCCATTGAGAGCTGCCCAAGGACACAGAGCAGGGAGGGGATCATTTGACAAAGCTGCAGCTCTCAATCCAGCATTTCTCTCCCAGGCTGTATTGCTTCCATTTAGTGTAGGAAACAATATTTCAGTGGCTTGTGACTATTCTTTGGTATCCTCTGGAGACTGGATAAAACTCAGAACCCTAATTGCATTCAGATAGCACGGGCGATGTTCTCCGGGAAAGTGGGAGACCCTCTGCCGGCTCCTGCCTGCCCAGATGAACAGTGGCTGATCTCGGCCTGTCCTGTGAGTCCTTCCCCTTCCCAGCGGTTGGTTTAGGGGCAGGCGTATGACCCAGTTCTAGCCACTGAGACAGGGAAAGAGATGTGGGAAAGAGCTCTTGGTATCTCCCACCCTCTTTCTTCTGGCCCTTGGACATTATCACATGAGAACTTGATGCTTAGAATTGTGGTTCTAAGAGAATTAAAAAGAAGCCAAATGCATCCCATTGGTACGCTTGGGACACTGTCATGGTTATGCAGACTGGCGTTAAAGAATCGGGCGGTTTCCAGTTCATCTTTCAGTGGCTACACTGGAGAGTTGATGTTTGTGATGCGTCTACCAACCTTCCTTGGAAAGGGAGCAAATGCTTCTTCAGGGTACTAGGAATCAAAACCTTGGTTGGGTTTTCACACACTTATGATTTCTTCTTTAGATCCATGTGGAACCGAGGACCGTGGCAGAGCCAGGAGCTGAGGTCAGCCGTTCTCTGGGCTGTGGCACGTGGTGCTCCAGCACCAGCTCCGTCCAGCCCCGTCTGTTCTTCCCCAGCCCTAGCCAGTTACATCAGCTCGCCTTTCACCAGGCCCGGGCAGCTTCTCGTTCTGTACACATACCTGCTCCTCCCTCTCAGCAGGGCAACGAGTTACCACTGCACCACCAGCTCACCCTGCTTGGCTGTGATGACTTTCAAATTCTGTTTTGACCTCACTGGGTTCCCTTTGTTGAACAGTTACAGCCTGTACGGGCTACGCTCACAATTGCAGTCCATGTCACTGAGCAGTGACAGAGTGAGAACAAATCCAGTGCATTACAAAACAGACAGGAAGCCAAATGCCCTCATTTCAGGTCTTTAAAAAATGTTTGATAAACCGTTAGGGCAAAAGAAAGTGCCTACATTATGATTACATAGAAGGAGTCTTGATATTGTGAGGCAGAGGAGGATTCCTTTTGAATTGCTAAGAAAATGGCATTTCAAAAAAGGCAAATGCCACTCTGAGTAGTCCGCCATTGCCGGTGGTTGGCAAACGCTCAGTAACTACTTATTATGAGACTTGCACACAAGAGCAACACTGCAGCACGAGTGCACCTCCCTTCACACATTCTTGGATGAAATTTCTGTAAATCAAATCCCATTTTAAAGGTCCTTTGAGTGATTCCATATTTGAAAGAATCCTTTTTAAAACTGACTAATCCATGTGTATGCAAATATTAAACTTTTTGGTACTTTGGGTTTTGGATTTTAGGCGTGCTATTCTCTCATCCCAGAGGAAGGGAGAAGACACCTACAGTGCGAGATATCGCTCATTTATGGCCCCCATTTGTGGGGAGGACATTGGACATTGTACTCTCTCTTTGGTGGCAGCATTAGGAGGCAGCCAGAGCACACCATCCTGGCTGGTACGTAATCGTCTAGAGTAAAGAGTGAATAGAGGTCAAACAGGAATTCACGTGGGAAGAGACATTTCTGAGTGCAATGAACCAAGCTGCTGGAAAAAATTATCCAGGAGGAAGGGTCTTGGGCCTGGGAATTGGGTGGGGCGCGCAGAGCATTCACATCTTGAGCACAGATCCCTATGGCCGTGATCACTGTCTTGTGCGCACGGCGCCAGCCCAGGGCCAGGGTGCGGGCGTTTGGGAATCCTGACCCTGTCCCCTTGGACACAAACACCTCCAGGCGTTCAGTTTCTAGAAGCTACTCACAGCACACTATGAGGACTTTTAAAAGTCAAAGAACAACAACAAACAGATTTTCCCAAAACAAACTGTTTTCTCCCTTTTCTAAGTGAGTGCAAATGTGTTTGTGTGAGAAACTTGAACAAGTTTGTAAGAACTTTGTAGCTGGGTAAAAGGCGCATAAAATTGGTTTCTAGATACAAGGAACTCTTTAGAAAGTGATTAACCTTTAAAGCAACCCCTAAGAAAGACAAAAAGATTTTGTATATTCACTGAGACCCTGGGAATAACAATTCCTTGTGTTTTCACTGCCCAGGAGTGTAAAGAAGCAGACAAACCAATTTACATTTCCCTCAGAGGGGCTTGTTTGTTGTTATTTTCTTTAAGAGTATCGTGGTATTGTGGTCGGTGGCTGCAAATGGAATTTAAATATGTGGAGTAAAGAGGCAGTCAGACTAAAGTAAATGAGATTTTGAATAACCTCTGTAATATTTATAATCTTGTACACTCTGAATTCCCGTCACTTCTTACTCACCCAAACAAACCCAAATGGGCTTTTGGCCCATGAGCCTTCTTTCCACTGAATACAGCCAGTGGGTGGGTGCACACTCACACACACTCTCACTCACACACACACACGCACACACGCAGAGCTACAACATGAAAACCTTCTGAGCTAAGACATTTTGGTTACAAGAGGGGGTATTTGGAGACCCTAAGAATCCGTCGTGGTAGGCATCCTGAGCAGCTTTCCACCCCAATGTCTCGCGGCTGAGCCTGCACCCACAGGAGTCGTTCTGGAGTCAAACATGGGGCTCTGGTCGGAAGTAACAGTGAGAAGGGAAAGGGATTAGTGAGGAACCACATTGGGATGGAAACAGAGAGGAGCAGCTCTGGGGAGCACGAGGGATCTGCAGGCCAGGAACACAGACTCCCTAGCCATCCACTGCCCCAAAGGCGGGCTGGAAAGCATCCCGCCTCCAGGGCGCACGCAATTAACTCCTGGAATGAAACCAGCACACCTGCCTCCTCCTCTGCGCAGGCGGCAACAGCGCGACTCCGGCCGGCCCCTCCAGGGTGTAGATTCTGTTGCTGGAGCTTCACTTTGCCTCCTGCTTTTCAGTTGGCAAAGTTCTCCTGCATTATCGCGTATGACTCTCTCAAAAGTCCTGGGAAGCACATAAAGGAGGTATTATAATCTCTATCACACAGGTTAAATTCAAAAGGTAGAAAAAAGTTGGACGATGCTGGCCCAAATCAGACTGCTGCTGGGTGGCAGCGCCAGGAGCAAGGCCCAGGGTTCTGACTGATGAGCTGGTCCTTGCACTTTTCCCTCAGCGTTGCCATGGCGCCGGCCACAGCCCTCCAGCTTTATGCAAGCCCTCCAGCATACATGGTCTGCAGGATTCCCTCTGTGCCATGCAAAAGTGGAGCTATTCAAAATCCACACCCATCCCTGCCCACCTTTGCTTTGATGAGTTAGAAGTCAGGGGACAAACAGTGGAGCAGGCTGTGTCTGGGGACGCGGACTCTCTCGGCTCTTTGATCATCCTGTTCACCAACAGCGCTGACCTCCTCCACCCCCATGAGGAACATGGCAACCTCTCCTCTCCCAAAGTAGTCACTCAAAGTCTTGAAGGAAAACCTGTTTTAACAATTAACTCAACAAGCATTGTGAGCCTAGCACTGCTGCCAGATGCTGGGGATACGGAAAGGAAAGGCAGGGCTCCTATGTCAAAGAAGGTCTCCCTCATGATCGGAGAAAGAAAGTTCAACACAAACGGACATCACTGCAGAGATGGAGATGGAAGAAGGCTGAGCGGACGCCTGGGGGGAGGCAGCCACGGGCCGCCCTCCTCCCCCGCCTCCTCTCAGGCTCCCTGTCTCGGGAGAGAGCACAGGTTCTTCCAGACGCAGATTCTGGAGGCTGTTCCAGAGGTGTGAGAGTGTGAGCATCTGACATGGTGACGTTGGCACTCTCTCCCAGACCCAGGTGGATCACACAGCCCCTTACTCACACCCACCCTCAGCCCGTGCGTGGTAACTGACTCTGGGAATGTGCTGCTCAAAAACTCTTGAAATGTGGAGAGGATTATAATTGCAACAAAATGAAAGGGAGAAGAAAGAGATGCGAGAAAAATCTTGGGAGACCTCAGCCATTTGCGCCCGCACTCGTGCAGGTGCGGTGGTGGCGAGGGAGGATGTGGAGTGGGTGCTGGTCAGATAGGATCCCCTGTATTGTAGAGCAGATTCGAGAACTTGCTGTGCCTGCAGCTGAGGGAGGGAGGGAGAGAAATGAGGGCAGGCCTGCATGCAGCATGAAGAAACCCTGTCTGTGTTTTCCTGGTGTCAGGAAAGGGTTCAAGTGGGGAGACATGAAGACAGGGCGGTCGCAGTGGTATAGGCAGGGCGAATAAACAACTGGAGGCTGACAACAGTAGAAAGCCTATATGACCCGGGGCTCAGAGGACAGGGAAGAAATAAGGTGCCGAGAGCCACTGAGAACAGGAGCCTTGGAGGAGGGGCACCTGGTGGGTGCTGTGCTCACCAAGAGACCCGGCTCCTGACCCAGGGGGTGAGGGTGGGGGTGGGGGTGAGAGGTGGGGGAGTGTGGGGATGGGGTGTGGCAGGGGAGAGAAGCCCCGACCTCACTCTTCCTGCCCTCTGACCCTCGTCTGCCGCTTCTCATCGTCCAGACCTAGGCAGAAGTCAGCCTGCAGGGGTCCCAAAGATGGGGTCCACAGGGGCTGGCCTCAGAGTCAAGAGGACAGAGATGGGCAAACCTGCAAGTCAAACTGCAAACCCAGCGCCCTTGGCCAGGAGTGTTGAAGAATGAGCCAAGCAAAAGAGGAAACACTGCAAACTTTGTAAAAGCAGCACTAATTTCAGCCACATGTGAACCACCACTGTCATGCCTCTTCCACACAGAGTCAGTGCAATAGCAATTATAAAAGTTATGAAGGGGCCAGCCCGTGGCCGAGTGGTTTAAGTTCGCGCACTCCGCTTCGGCAACCCAGAGTTTCGCCGGTTCAGATCCCGGGCGTGGACATGGCACCGCTCATCAGGCCAAGCCGAGGTGGCGTCCCACATAGCATAAACAGAGGCACTCACAACTAGAATATACAACTATGCACTGGGGGCTTTGGGGAGAGAAAAAAAAGAAGAAGATTGGCAACAGATGTTAGCTCAGGGCCAAGCTTTAAAAAAAATTAAAAAATAAATGTTAATAAATATGAGAACGTCACCTCATTTTATTGCGTTCACTAAATTATTTTAGTGTATGACCAACATCTGTGGCTATTATATAGCTATATATATTATATCTGTAGCATAGAGCATTTGGTTTTATAGACAGTAAAGCTTTTGGCTCACAAGTTCTACAAATGAGGAGGAATCCTAGTCCTGCTGGATAAATCGTGTAATCCAGAAGGCCACAGGCTCCCCCTCCCCTTTTGGGGAAGAGCATTCTCTAGCTCATTTACAGGGGTAGCAGAGATCTGCTTTTACTGTCTCTTTGGTGTAAGTCCTCTTTGGAATTGACCTTCCGTTCATGGAGCTGCTAACAGCACGTCCAAGGCCACCGTGATCTCATGGAGCTTGGAGCCGACCTTCCCTGGGGGGTGGACACACTCTCGCCTACGGAGCAGAGGCCAGAAAGACGTGGGGATAGACCAGGCCCTCAGCGCAACCCCTTCCTCACCGCCCACACGCCAGCAGCCTCCACTAACTACAGAACAGACAGTGCTCACTTGGACAAATTTCCTATGAGGAGCTAGGGCACTTTTAGAAGGGAATTGCAATATAGCAGTGACAAAGGATGACATTTCAGTTACCTTGGGCTTTCCCTCGAATCTCAAGGAAACTATCTTTTAAAAACTCTCAAGCACTAGGTCCTACCCTGTGAACAGTGTCCCATGTCTGAGACCACAGTTTCTGTCCTGAGTTGTGCCCTGGGGTTATCCTTGTGGTTTTGCTGTATTGCTGTCTAGTTTGTGCCTTGGGAGTAAAGGCTCCTATTCTGGAGTCAGGCTCCACAGACGCCCTCAATTCCTTTTCATCATTCCCGCAAGCTACAGCGTACTGGCCACTTGTCAGTTGACCTATTAAAGCGAGGTCACCTCCCAAGGACGAACCTTGACTTTTCCTCTGAGAGTGAAGTCCAAATCCACGTGGAGCGGAAAAGAAGGACGCTTCCCCCATTAATTAGCGTGGCGCCTGTCTTGGCCTTTGAATCAATGGATCCCAATTATCACGGCGAGCAACTTTTATTTGTTTTTCCAGTTCTGCATGGGAGACCCAGATATATCTCGGGAAAACCCCCACCAGCTTTGGATGACGACTCTGTTTCAAGGAGAGCTTCTGGCTTTACTTAAATCCTCAGCTCCCTCTCCTGAGGAGGGGATGGCAGATGCAGCGGACCTTGAGAGGCAGCCTCGCAGCAGGGACAGGCTACCTAACTTGTAGGCCCAGTGCAAAATAAAAATGCAAGGCCCCTTTTATAAAAATGATTAAGAAATTCAAGATTGCAACAGCAAAGCGTTAAACTAAGAGTGGGGCCTTTCTAAGCCTGGGTTCCTGTGAGAATGCACAGGTCGCATTACCATGAACCCAGCCCTGCTTGGAGTGTCCAGGTAGTTGCATCCCAGTGCATGCAAAGAACAGAACAAGAAGAGCAGCCGGAGGTGATGAGCCTCTTTAACCCAGCGGAGCTAGTAATGCGGAGCAGCACTAACCCATCCTTGGCCGGAACATGTCGGCTTAAAAGGCGTCAGGAGATCTCCAGGTCCTCGGAGAAACAGCCTCTGAGAACCTTCATCGCCTGCTAGGTCCTCAGCTTTCTAAAACTGTTTTCTGCCACAGCCCCACTTTGCCCAGTGGATTGTCCATTACCTTAGATGCTCCGGCTGCCTCCCATGCCGTGTGCTCTCTCAGCCGTCTGCTGGCCCTGTGACCTGTCCAGCACAGGTGCTTCGTGGGAAGGTAGTCTGGTGACCTGGGCAGGTGGCTCTGGGGCTTCCTGATCAGCTGCAAGGCCAGGTGGCCCAGGAAGAACGTACGCCACTTCTAATCCTTTGGCTATTTGGTTCCACAGTGCTCTTCCTGGCTGCGCAGACAGAGCACGTAAACGGTACCCGGTAGTGCTTGTGAGGAGGGGTTGGACCCGGCAGATTAGGCAGCCTGTTGATGACGGAGACAGGCACCGGGTCCTGGGACGAGCCGTGCTTGAGCCGTATGAGAGGAAGAGGAGGATGGGAGTCTGTGGTTCAGAGCAGCCTCACGTAATTAACTGGATTCAACCCAGGCAAAGGGCAATCCGGGCCACTTCATTTAGCTTCTGCTTCAACAACTGCAAGCTGGAGGCTCAGGCTGTGGTATCTAGAGCCCTCCATGTGCCCCAAAATCAGTGGCTTCCTTTAATGAAAAACACAGTTTAAACTTGGAGGGAGAGTGAAGTAAATTTCTTTTTAATGACGGCTCTTTTCTCAAAAGTCAGATAGTGTTATCAGAAAGCTATTTTCAAAGCCTAATTTTGGCTATACTTCCCTTCCCATTATAAATAAGACTCTCTTTCTATTAGAAGCTTGATTTTCAGTCTGGGGGAGTGGTGATTTTGCCACAAAGTTTTTCTTTGACCTGAAATTCCACTTTTCTGCTTTGCAGCATCCTCCCAGGTAAGCGGCTGGCTCCTTGTTAGTCTAAGAAGGCTCCTTGAAGAAACTGGGATGAGCCCCACCTCTGGGGACTCCAGTGGGAGTTGATTTGATTGTCACAAGCCTCTCACACTAAGTACTTGAAAACTTCGGAGGATAAAGGGAGGGGGGGCCCTTTGAAGTAATTGTTTGCCTCTCTGCTGCTAACAAGTGCAGGGGAAAAATTTGTTTTTTAGTTCTAAAGCCTGTCAGTCCTGAGGTGTTTTTTTTCCCCAAAGGTCAGGAAACATCCTGTGGGATTCTTCGTTTCACTGAAGCTTCTTATCTGGCTTAAAAATTGTTCTAGAGGGGCCGGCCCCATGGCATAGTGGTTGGGTTTGGCACGCTCCACTTTGGTGTCCTGAGTTCAAGGGCGCGGACCTACACCGCTCATCAGCCAAGCTGTAACGGCATCCCACATACAAAATAGAGGAAGATTGGCACAGCTGTTAGCTCAGGGCGAATCTTCCTCAAGCAACAAGGGGGAGATTGGCAACAGATGTTAGCTCAAGGCCAATCTTCAAGAAAAACAAAATTGTTCTAGGTTAATGGCCAGAAGGCAAATGTGATAGGTTACCAAGACAGAGCCATCGGGAGCTATCACTCATGCTCCCTGCCATCCAGGCTATCTGCAGCCATTTGTGACATGTCCAACTGAGCATCTTGTTGGAATTTGTGGGGACTGAGGGCTTCTGATATTCTTTTCCTCTGAAGATCCAGCAAAGTATTTTTCAGTTGACCATCCTATCAAGCTTCCTTTTATGCTTAAACAAAACATCCGCCAACCTTGCTCAAGAACAGGTTTCAATCTACTTCAGTTGCTCTTCCTCAAACCAATCAGGAAAAAGGACTAAGTCTGCAAGATGGACCTACTTTAATGCTTGATGATTAGGAAGGACCTAAACCTGGAGTCACAGGCACACGATCGACACCGCTCCAGGACGGAGGGACCATTCAGCGGAAACGTGGAGCGTGAACAATTTCAGGATTAGACATCAAACATTTGCACTGATGCTTCTCCACTGCCAATGACAGCTGCTTGTACAGTTCAGTTAGGACAAGCATTGTGGGTTGCCTTGATGAGTACACACTTAGGACTAATTGGAAAATGTGTTTCCAGAGTGCCTTGTTGCCATCCTCCCTGGCTCCTTTATCCTCGCATCCTGGCATCCCGCCCCCAGCAGAGCCTGCTTCCCCGTGAAGAAGGCTTGGCCGTGATAGGCTGGTCCTTTCCCACCTCCGTCGCCTCAGCAACACAGCTGATGATTCAACCACTTCTCTACCCTTTGCTGCCTTCTGGACTTTTTTTTAGTTCTTACTATTCAAAAAATCTGGCTGTTAGAAGCTTCAAAATTACTAGTTCTCTGAAAATATGCCTTCAAAGCTCACTTTGCATCCAGTTTATAAAAATGTTTCTCTTCAGCTCAGTTAGGAGTAGGGGAAAAATGGCAATGTAATTTCAAGCAGTTTTCTCATTTGTTTATCTTAAAGTGATAATTTAAGCAAATTAAAGTTAATGCAAAATACATTACACACAAGCGCGCACAACATGATACACACACAACATATACAGCTGGATGTCAAGGTTAACAACGACCGATTCTAGATATTGTGATTAAAGTGATTTTTTTCTGTATTTCCTAATTTTTTATCTTGATCCTGTATCATTAATATGATGAGAAAAATACATGTAAAATGACGTTAAATACTGTTTTCTTTACATAGGATCATTTTTCTAGATAAAGAGATTATCGTGGAAACCTGAAGTGTTAATGTACTGGTTATTTTGGGTGTGGATGAGTGAAGACAAGTAGAGGAGGGGTCCATGAGAAAATAAATTCTTATTTCCATTTCTAGAAGTGTCTACCAACTCGCTTTAGGACTTCGCAAGGGTTGTCTGTTTCAACCTCCTTTTAGGGGCACAGCCCGAGGGGGAGTGGCCTCTCATCTCCCTCTCGATGCTGCCCTCTGTCTGCTGGCAGACTGGCACCCTCTCTCCCACCAGAGGGGCAAAGATGACACCAGGGAAAGGGCGTGTTTCCTGTGGCGGCTACATTTCAACTTCTCTCCTATTGAGGAAGTTAGGGTGAAGGTGGAGTAGGGAGAGGAGAGAGAGGAGACACAAGAAAAACCAGTTCAGAATAGTAATATCTCGAAGTTTTAATGAAGTTTGCAAAAGCACGTATTTTCATATGCAAAGAGAAAAACAATCACACTAGAAATCTGGGCACCAAAATGACTAATTTTGCAAAACTCTGAAAGTCTATGCTACTCTCAAACAGGACTGTTGAACCAGCGTCCTTCGCTGACTTGGGAACTGTGAGGCTGTGGCAGGAGGGGAGAGAGAGCTGTACAGGAAAAGCAATGGCAAAATTTACCTTTCTCAAAAGGGGACATGTGACTATGCTGGACACAGACTTCTTCTAAAGGGAATTAAAATGTTCATCTTGTCTGAATAATTTATATTTTATAAGCTATTACAGAAGTCTTTGCCAAGTTTCACTACAGTGTTGCCTGCCTAGAGACAATAGGCACATTAGGTGCTGGAAAAATAACCAGAGTGAAGTCGTCTCCTTCAAGGGAGAGACGCTAAGTCCCAACCAATGGGCCCAGTTTTCTCATTATCTACACTTAATCATTCCCCGGGGTTTCTAAAGTGACTCCAAGTCCTGCCGGATGTGACATGTGTGTCTAGGAAATGAGTTGGGATCTAATCCACATTGTAACCCAGTGCAGTTGGGTCCAACATTTAATGAGCAGTAACTATATTTAAAGCATTTTAATGGGTATTATAAGGCATAGCAAAATGAGCAAAAAATGGTTCCTTCCCTCAACATGTTAAAATTATGAAATAGTTGAGACTATAACATGCTTTAACGACATTACTACATCAGAAGATACTCCTAAGCAAGTCCAACTATAGAAAATCATTCACAGGACGAAGAGTCATCATAATAAGAGATGAACGCTTTGGAAATGTCACAGAGCAGGGGGAGGAGGTAACTGGGGAAGGAGCAGCAATCGTGTGCTCCACGCTGTGGGAGGGGCTTTCCTGCCCCGTGGTCACTGACTGCTGGCAAGCACCCTGAGATGCGGGCATATTGCCCTTGTACCCACCCGACAGAGGAGGATGCTGAGGCTCAGGAGCACAAGGGAGATTTCAGAAAAAACACTAAACCACAAATGTTTGTGATTCTCCCATTTCTCTTCTCCTCTCAACCTGAGGAGAAAGGGGCTCTTCCTTCGTCACGCAGTTCAGGGTCTTCTGTGTCACAGAATCTGGGGGATGGAGGGCGAGAAGGCCAAGTCAGTCTACAAAAGAAAGAGCTGAGTCAGAGAAGAAACTAGAAAATCTGTGTGGACTGAGATGAAGAAAGAGTTCCGAGGAATTTGCTGTGGGAAAAGAAACCTTATGATAGAAATATTGAGAGGGAGTGAGAGGAAGAGAGAGGTGGTGAACAATAGTCATTATGAATGCATTCTCCCCTCTCCCTATTTAAGAGAGTGCACAGTAAAGGTTCAGTTGTGTTTCAATGACTTAATGCTGGAATGATGTCTCTGGGGTTGTGGCACTATGCTGAGCTGGGGCAAATAGGAGGTGGGGATTTATAAGGCTCCATCAGTTGCTAGACACATTGATGGTAGGCAACAGAATTGGGCTTTGAGCCTTCTACAGTAAGAGAGAACTCTGCGGAGGCTATCTCTGGGGAGACGCTTGAATTGTGGATGGGAGGGAGAGTGTCCGTAAGTCTCTCTCTGCCATCTAGAACTTTCCCAATCCTTGGCGTGGCACAACAGCTATTCTGCAGACTAGAGCAAATGGAACACTTCTATGGCACATACTTTTCCAGCACAAAAGATGGGGTTAAAACTGTGGCAAGGCAATTTCAAGACACGGATAAAAATATCTCAATCATACAAAATGATGGAGATGTCCTCATCCTGTCAGGATGTGAAAAGCGATGCCACTCTTCCGCTGTAATGGACCTCACATTTTTCAAGGATTCATTTAGCAATATTAGGTTGGAAATCCATTTAGTTTTGAGTCAGTGGGACCACACAGACCCAATTACAAATATCAGTTTTCATTATTGTATTTGCAGATTTAAGTGGCATATTTACATGCTATCCACATGGCAACTTGACAAACAGCTCCAGCAAACGGGATTGGAATGCCGAGCGGCAGCAGACCTGCCCGTGGATGTCTCCAGTCAGCCTCGGCGTCAGGGCCCGGCAGCTCTCACTCCCCTCTATTCTTGCTGCCTTCCTTCAGTCTTCTACTTGACAGCAAAGAATGCTGACAGCTCAGCTAATTCCCTAAACTCTGATTTTCTATCAGACCAAAAGATGACAAATGAGGTTCTCACTCCTGTTGATGAGCACGTCACGAAAATGACATAATGGCGTAATTTTTCGCCCAAGACAAGGAAAAAATGTATTGGAAATCACTGTGTCTCGTGTTTCTGTTCCCTTTCCACCTTCATCTGACCACGGCTGTCACTCAGAAGTCTACGGAGGAGCAGAAATGGCTGCTGCTGTTGAGTGGCTGCCCTGGTGTGTGTGCATGACAAGGTCACACTTGTCAATGCCCAGCACATGCTTTTCTTACTGAGAGGGGTTACCCCAGGAGCGTTTTACAGGCTGTTAACTGACATCCCTGAAATTGGAGGTGACACCCCAAATAACATCTCTTGGGGAGGAGGCTTGACAGACACCCATCTGGAGAAATAACTACTTCTACTTATGCACTCCCTAAAACAATACGTGAGCAGCACATGAGTTCTCTTCCGCCTTTGCAGTGTTGCTTTTGACCCACTTCTCTGACTGGGACCCCAGATTGACCTACAGTATTCAGTTGTTTAGGTTGAAGTTATTGGCAAAAAGTGAGCATCAACGTGAAGAGTTTCGTTTTGTTTTTCAGTCTTGTGAAAGATCATCCAGTGTCACCCACTGAACCACTGCTCAGCCGGGTCCACGTTCGGGTTCAGCTTGAAGGACTAACTGGGCAGGGACTTTCTGGCTTCGGCCTCCAAGGGTGAGGCAGGATTCCCAGAGAACCAATGCTCCCGCAGCCCAGGGCCAATCTGGTGAGGGTTTGGGACGTGTCTGCAGGGCTTCTCAATTTCAGTCAGAAAGTTTGCTGTCAAGTGCTTGGTAGAGTTTTATCTTAAACAAGATTATAAAGTCAGTAGGTGAGGCCAAAAGTGCTCATAATCCAAATTCCCATTCAAACATGAGCTGATTCTGCCTCTTCATTACTATAGGCCACCATTTCCTTGGGTTAGTAAAAGGTGATTCCTGTATTGTGAGCCTATATTGTGCTGGCTGCAGTTTTACACTCTGAGGGACACACAGAAACTAAGACTGTCCCGTCTCATGTTCAGATGGCACACGCATGAGCAGAAAGGGCTTCTCTCCGCTGCACAGTTGAGATGGTTTCGCTCCTTCTCTCCAGGCAAACATTTGAGTGCTCAGCATTAAATACGTGAATGATGCGACCTTGCAGGCACCTAGTTGAAAACCTTGAAAGGCTTAGAAGAGTGATTTAGAGAAAAATCAAGGGCTTTGAGTTCATTAAAAGAGTATTTTCCCCATATTCACATACTGTCCTGCTTAGAGGCTTGTTGGAAATATGTCTTTTTTGACAAAACAGGCTACCATCGGATTTTCTTTTAGCAGATTCTGTAGCCCAACCTATTGGCCACTTCTATAAGAACGTAAGACTTGTGATTTCCCCATGGTAGACAGAATGTATCAATGGTCCTATTTTTCATGCTTCCCTGTATCCATACCCTTTGTAAGTGCCCTCCCACATTGACTCTGGGCCAGGCCAGGTCACTTATTTCGGCCAATGGTACAATAGCAAACGACACAGCAGACACTTGAAAAGCTCTTGTGCTTTTCTGTTCCCTCTCCTTACCCACTGCCATCACCATGAGAATATGACCAGGCTAGCCTGATGGAAGAATATGAAAGACACAGGGAGGAGAGCTGACTTGCCCGGCCGACAGCCAGCACACCTGCAGCTGAGTTTGGGTGGGTAAGCCCCCAGGTGACTGCCAACTGAGCCCTGAACACAGCCCCCACCCTCCCGGCCTGTCACCAGCCTCGAACACACGACAACGAACCCTTACTGCTGTAGCAAGTTTTGTGGTTGTGACTCAGCATTTTTGTGGCAATGGATCCTTGACCTTCCCCTCATCTCAGTGTTGGTTTTCGTACAAGTGAGGTCAAGAAGAGTTTTGTGGAAAAGAATCATGTTGAATAGAAGAATTACATAGCAAAAGAAGAGCTTTAAAGACGATCTGATTATTGGTAGTTTTCAAATCTTTTTAAAGCAGGAAAAAAGGGAAATCAGATCTGGATCCACAATACATAAAACAGACTAAAAATGGCTAAGGCGTATGCGTGGAAGGGTCAACAATGGAGCCTACTCCTCCTTCTCACCCATCAGCCACCCAGAGGCACCCACGCAGGGTCGTTGGGCTCTGGGGGCAGAGTTTGAAAGCCACCTCTCACTTTACAGACAGAGACCAAGACCTTAAAGGATTTAAGCAAGTTGGTCAAGGTCCCATGGCAAATCAGTGCAGAGCCAGGACCAGAAAGTGGGCTTCCTTACGTGACATTCGAGTTATCAGAGGCCCAGGATAACTCCCAAGGCAAACATCTCCTGGGGGTCTACCTGCAGTAAATTTCTATTAACGCCTCCCAAAGACTCCACCCCTGGGACCCATCCTTTACAGCTTTCCAGACGCCATTGGTTGGCCACATAACACCTGTCCAGACACTATTTGGTAACAGGCAATAAACAAAAAAGAAAGACCACCTAACTATTATGGGAAATGATCTTAAAGTCTATAAACCATACACAGCTACACTAATTCCAATGTTATGGTTCCATTCTTCCTTAGAAATTTTCTTTTCCTTCAATTCACTTTTATTTTCCTGTGGCCATAGCTCTCTGATCAGCTCCCCTACGTAATCCTCCTCCTCATTTTCTCCCTGGCCTTTACACTTTCTCCTTGAAGCCTTGGACAAGTCTTCCTGCTGTTTCGTCCAGTTTCGCCAGAACATTCTCATTTCTCATCATGCTGCCTTTTTAGTCTCCCTGCTTCCAGTATTACCACAGCTACACTTCACCCGTCCTCCTCTCTGTACAAATATTAGCATATCTAAAATCCATGTTTAAAACTTTTATAATTTCCCCGTAGAAAAAGATGTTATAATCCCTAATCTACATAAATGTACCCTTTTGATCATTCCTTCCTTTCTTTAAAGATCTGTTAGGGGTCCAAATTGGTTATTAATTTAGAAAACCTCTTTTCAAATGTAGTCATCATGTCAACCATTACCTCCTGGAGTATCTCAAAGTTCTAGAACTGGAAGGTCAACTCAGCCACATGGTCTGCATAAACCATTTCCCCTCATTTCCCTGGATATCAATTAAAGAGGCAAAACAGTGGATCCTGTCACCTTGAAGATAATTTTTATGTATTCTAGAATTTTATAGAATCATCTTCAGGGTGTTCTTCTGTTTACTGAGTGTAAAAATTACAAAGGAAATGATTTATAATTAATTGCGAATTCCATGGAGGCAAAAGTTAGAAATTCTACAGAAGAGACCCTCGGAGAACGGAGGTTTGAACCAATGATTGGAAAGGCTAAGATATTTTTCTCAGCACCCCTCAAACTATTTTAGTCCATCAATTTGAGAGACCTTTTGCAGAAGTCAGTACAGAATATATCTCCTAGAGGTTCTGAAGAGATTTGAATCAACAGTTGGTTTAAGATTGAATAAAAATTAAGATTTTGTGGAAACCTGTTCTACATACTGATACATTTGAGCATTGTCATTTCTTTCTTGCCTTTAGATAAAGAAAGATGCTGCCATTTGTTCTGCTCTTAGATGTGTGTTTTTTCATTTCTATTTAAGTTTTCAGAAGATACATTCATCAAGAAATAGTCACTTAAAGACCATTTCTTCTGTGTTTTCCACGATTTCAACACAGATCACTTTGACACTCAATAAATGTCTGTTATTAACAATTATATAAATATGTCCAACTAAAGTGATCAGGATAACTGAGAAGTACAAAATCAATTTTGTGCCATTTCTGACATCCTAAGTTTAAAGTCACCTTCCCAACCTGGAAGTGTGAGTGTGTGTTTGGGAGCGTGTGTGAGATGTGGGAAGGCATTCGGGGCTACAGGCAGATTTGCTATAAAAATCCACCTCTTCATCTGCATACAAAAAGGCTAAGAAACTGCCTTCACAGTCTGAAGACAGGTATTGCTATTGGCACTATTATTCATCATCACAATGCATCATCATTTTGCTTATTCCTGCTTTTATGGCCTAGAGACACATGAATAGGGCAGAAACACCTCCACTTCTCCCTGAACATAGGAGAATGAGTGATATTTAAGCATCCACCTTCACCCCCACATGTCACTTTCCTGAACCTCTAAATGCTGGGTGTTCTCAGCAAGCTACTAGCTAGAAGTTTACTTTTTTAAAGGAAAAGAATTAAGGCAGCTGTGTACCAAATCTTCCAGATGGTCGCCCAAAATTAGGATATCACCTGATTTGTCTTAATTACAATGGTGTAATTAGTGGTGCAAAAAGGGGACTCTCTCTGGGTTTGAAGATGGACCAACTATTACCTTGTCCTCTTTACTAATGGGAAGGCACAGTCACCAAAATCCATACTCCTATTTCATTCTGTCTTCCACCATGTTGGGGCATTTGCTATCTTAGACACTGCAGAGTGGCAAGAGGCGTCCTCGGAGAAGAGGGTTATAATGTTTCTCACAGGCTGCTCTACTCCCACTTGCTCTGAGAAATAGACTTCTAGACACCTAAACTTGGCCCATCTCCTTCCTTCTCTCTCAGAGGAAGGGAACCATTCCACTATAAAAGATAACACTTCTGACTCTCTCTCCACTCCCTCCCAAATCAGGTTGCTCACTCAGGAGCTGACAGTAATTTCAGAACATATCCACATACGGCTGATGATCCTTGGCTCTCCTGTATCAGGGACAAAAATTTTAATACCAACCGTCATTCAAGTTGCTAGTTAAAATAAACACATTGACTAAAACTTACTCTAAATAAATGTTTTTGAATAATTGAATTCCCAGTAAAGTATAACCAGGTAACGAATCAGTCAGTGTAAATTCTTCATGGTCATTAGTGTGGAAAGGGTACTGGGCCCCTGAAGCTGGGCATGAGGAGAGCGCCCTGGGATAGGGGTGGGGTGGAGGAGGGAAGACACCCAACCAGTGGGGAGGGGGGACAAAATGAAGCCCTTCCCAGACTTATCTTTTGGAGTGGAATCAAACAGGAGCCCTGTGAAAAGGTATTTTTGTCCAGTTAGCACATGCAGGCCACTCTGTTTTGTGTGATTTATAAGGAGATAATCTCATTTTTTATATGGGCATTTTATTATAGAAGAGCTTTGCTCCCAGGGGGTTGTTAATTGAGGTGTCACTGTGTTCCCAGCAGTTGTGAATCTCCAGCCTCGGAGGAGAGCTGTGACCTTTTGAAGAGACCCAGAAGTCATTGAGAACCACATGGCTGGGGGGCTGGGGAGGGGGAGACTCGGCCGGGGGCCAAGCAAAGAGAGGACGTGAAGTGGGGAGGGTGATTCTTCTGTGTGGCCTGGAAACAGCACCAAGAGCACCTGCAGAGGACCCCTGAGTTTGGAGCAAGTTGTCGGAGTAAATTCACCATCATCCTGTTTCCTCGGAAAACAGACTCTGCATTGGGATAGGTTTACATTAAGACCAAACTTACAGTCTCATGAAATTTAACATGCAATTAATACTACTGATAGAAGTTTGGGGCACTATATTTTTTGGATAGCACAGGAATCTTTTATTTATACTCAGAAAGAGCTATTTTGTGTCACCTACGGTATACCAAGTACTATGCTAGGCAGATCCTAAACTTCTAGATAGAGACAGTTAATTTATACATGTAAGTTAATTTTGGCCAAGCCGTTTCTTCCGGGTGAGGCTGGACAAAGCGATTCACGTCCACGATAACAAAATAAAATTGTATTCCCTGCGTCCTTCTGTGGCAGGTTCTAGGCTCCTTCCGTGCCCTCTCAAACAGCTCTGCAAGTGTCTAAAAAGGTGTCTTATTTGTTTCCCTGATGCAAACAATAATTTTTGGCGAATAATATTCTCCAAAATGATAAGGTTGCCAGATTTAGAAAACAAAAATACAGAACACCCATTTGAACTTGAGTTTCAGATAAATGACAAGTAATTTTTCAGGGCAAGTATGTCTCATGCAGTATGTGGGACACGCTTATACTGAAAAATTATTTGCCGTTTACCTGAAATCCTAATTTGATGGAGTGTTTTATCTGGCAATGCTACAGAAGGAACTAAAAAAGGGGGAGCGTCAGCAAGTGGGGTGGGTGCGCCTCCTTCAGCAGGGAATCCAGGGTCGCTGGCATTCTGAGAACATCAGAGGCGGGCTGTCGGGGGCCCGGGAAAGAAGAAGGAAGCTGTGCAGGTGTGTGTCTGGGAGCTAGAGGGGCAGAGTTGAGAGTGAGAGGCTCAGGGAAAGAGAAGCTCCAGAGACCCATGTGGGGTGTCGTGTGTAAGGGACTTGAAAAGGAGAGGAAAGGGAACTTCCCCATGTGTTGCTGTGGGCTATGAAGTGGATCCCCTTTAACGTTCCTAGAGAGAACAGGCAAAGATTAAAATTGCTTTTTAAATTACTTTCAGTTAACTGGATTGTGTTTCCTTCAGTGACACTGCGCTAAGATTAAGTCATAAATCCTTAGGGATTTATTTGGGTTGCAAATGGTGTAATTTTCCCTGCTTCCCCCCTCTCCGGCTCCCCATGGTAGAGTATGCTGCTGAGCTGCCCGCCACGAGGCCGCCTCCAGGAAGCTCCTGGGCAGCTGCTGAGGTCAGGTACTCGACCCGCCACCTTCCCCGGGTCTGACTTATGCTTGTCTCCATCCCAGTTCTGTCAAAGCCCAGATGTCGTAGGGGAGTTTGAGTTCTCAATGTCTAACAGATTATTAATGAAATGCCTTCTGCGCGTCTGTGTGTGTGTTACGTATGTGTGTGCGTATGTAGCTATTGGTTGCCGGCTTTTAACAAGGGTCAGAATCAGCTAGCAATATTCTACACGACGAGCCATTAAAATAAGAGGAAAGAGACATATAAGAGAGGAGGAAGGCGTGTCTGTGAGTTCAGAGCCCTTAAATTACAAACACACTGCTGCCTCCCCGCACCGCTGTTCAGTTGGCATCCTGGTAAATGTTAACCAAGGGCATTCTTTGGAATTGAGTCCCCGGTTCATGGTGGTCTCGCTTTTCCTTGAAGACAGTCTCTGACTTATATATCGAATTATGTTTTGGCTTCTGTTTCTCTATGTATTTGCCTGTGGTATCTACCAAACTGTCCAGGTGATTGAATCGGTGGCTTTTGTTCCTGGTTTCTTTTCAGAGATTTGTATTTTTTCCTATTTCTGCTCCTTATGGTAGCTTGCACCAATTTCTTAGAAGTGGCCTCTTTTTCAAGCCCAAATGAAAGTTTGTTTTAAGTGGCAACATGAACTTAAGGAACGTTTTTACATACTTCTGAGAATATATTGTAATGTTATTTCCCAATAGCTTTGTTATCTTCTAGTTTTCTTTTCCCAATGACTTTTTCCCTTTTTCCTTCTAAGAAATGTGTGTTTGACATTTGCTGAAATTCCAGATACTAAACCAGAAATGCCAGATGCTCTTCTTGCCTTTCAATAAACCTCTCACTCATGCCTTAAAAGTTAACAGGAAACAATTATTGTGACAGGGTAATTTGCAACCACGATGGGACTCGGTGACTTGGCAAAGAATTTTCATCCACACGGGGAGGTGCTTAGGAAGGAGGCTATTTTAGTTTGTGAATTCACACCTTCTTTGTAAACTCGACGTTTAGTGGGAGAAGCTGATTCTTCCACCAGCTTATCTAGTCTCTTAGAGCATTCTGCAACTGCATTTCCTTTTTTCTTCATCAAAGCCAGAGTTTCACAGAGAAGAAATAGGTTAGCGAAGTTCTGTGTGATATTAGAGGTGCCCCAAAGGCTGCTTTCTTCCGCAATATCTCTACTACCGGCCTATCTTCCTTTGAAGAAAAGAAATCCCCACCAATAAAAATTCTCTAGCGTCTTATTTATCTTTGTGTCCCAACAGGAGACATAATGCTGTGGTTTGCCCAAATTCAGCAATCACTGAATGTATGTTTGTGAAATCGAATTGAGTTACTTGGCCTGAAGGCAAAGGACAATTGAATTAGTAAGTAAGTAAACAAATCTGCCTAAATGGTGAAGATTAGGGCTTGGAAGTTTTCTACAGGTTGTCCTGGGCTCTTTCATCCACCACGGGCTGTCTAATCTAATATCAGTGAGTGAAGGCAAAAAAAAAAAAAAAAAAAAAAGGCTCATCAAATGTATAGATAACACAAAGCTGTGAGCAATGTGGAAAATAACTATTTCAGGATTCTAAATGTTTTTGACAGGTGAGAGCAATAATGAGCTGACTAAAATGATCAGATTTAACAAGGATAAATAAAAGGTCTTGCAATTGGGCTCAAAAATCTAACTGTAGCTAGACAAGATAAGAGAGACCTAGCTTCCCAGCCTTCGACGCTTCGTCCACAGGAAAGTCAATACGTTCTAAGTCTACCCTACAAAAAATGACGCCCGAGGGTGAGCCGGGAAGGACAACCAACAGGAAAACAAAGAGTGACAGTCAGAGCCGGAAGGTAACCAGGACACAGTTGAAAGAACAGGTCAAGGGCAGCTACTCAGTACAAAGTCCATGAATGACATACTTGGTGCCTGTGCTCGCTTACCTGGGATCTCTAAAGGGAGAGCCAGAGGCAAGAATTAAAGTACAAACCCAGAGTGTTGGGGGTAAAGGCCAAAGGGATGTAAGGTGAAAAATGATGCAGATCAACACAACATGATGCATCTGCACGCTGGCCCTGCTTCACAAGCTATGAAGACGTGCAGCAGGCGCGTCTGTTTGGCAAACAGGGCTTCTCCGGAAGGGATGCAAGAAGGGAGAAAGGATGGGGAATTTATCTGGCTCCTTCCTTTCTCCTGTTTCCTACTGGGCAAGAGCCAAATGAAGTCCTCCTCACTTTCAGGTTGTGTTACCCAGCCTCTGTGGCCGCTCACAAGACCAGATGCATCACTCTGGCTTCCAGCTAAGATTGCAGGCAAAGGAGCAGCTAGCTGGGCCTGGGTGGGGTGCTGACCAAGAAAGAGAAAGACGAAGGTGACCGAGGAAAGCTGAAAGACACGCAGTTGTATCCCAAAGAGGCCCCTTTGACCTGATTTCCAGCATGTAGAAGATGGGCACACAGGGCAGCCAAAGAAGCCACATTGAGCTGGAAAAAGAAAAGTCAACAACATGGTCTCCCAAAGAAGCTATCGCCATCGTAAGCCACACACGTGTCTGTACTGGCTCTTCCATCTCCACCACCGACTGTGACAGACCTGGTATCATTTAGTCACTATCAACACAGCACTTACGGCCTGGCTCTTTTCAAAGGCCTATAAAAAGGTTCTAAGAGCTCAAAAGATTTACCGCTTCCAAAATACAAAATTGATAAATTGGAATTAATAAATGTTTAATTAAACATCTACAAAATGTAACATGATGTCAGCTTCATTATTTGTTGTATTTAGTGTTCATAAAAATTTCATTACATTGGAAAACAATTTGTAGGTTAGATTCTCTCATTTTATAAGAACTCCTGAGTATGCATAATGCTTGCCAAGAAATCATCGCCAATCATAAATTAAATGAGTTACTCTTAGATAAAAAATTTTATTTTAAAGGCAAATGATTTTTAAAATCCCTTTAGATTTTACAACAGAAAATACATTTCATGTGGGCTATCAACGTCCCTTCCTATGTTCTATATGAAGTAGTGGGGTGTCCGAAAGAAAAGCCTGCAGCTAAGGCTGTTTGCTATCCTGTGAGGGAGGAGGCAGTCTTCCCCACCACAGATGGACGGATGGACGGACGGACGGACGGACAGATGAGGTGCAGCCTTCAATCCAGCTGCTGCCCCTTAAAAGAACAGCCTCTGCCTGGAGGCTTTGGAGTCAGCCTTTGATCAGACATCCTACCTACCACATGGTGGCTCATTCGTGCAAGTGACTTTATCTCATGAGCCACCCTCCCTCGTGGCTAATACAGGATTGATAACACCTACGTTACAGGGTAGTTGAGAATATTGTAGGAGCTGGTCCAGCACCTACCATGTAGCGATCCTCAATAACTGCTCTTAGGAGCAGTGTTTTCATTGCGATTTCTGCTGGAAGAGACCCAGATTGTGGAGGCCTCTCTGTTTGATGAAAAGTTGAGAGAACCGAGTGATTTTAGATAGAAGAAGAGAAATGAGCACAAATGGACTGAAGAGTCCTTAGTGAGGATGCAGGTGTATTCAACTTCATATGTGACACAATAGACACCATAAAACGCAAGCTGAATGAATTCATGAATAAGTTCGTAAATTAAAGATAGCTACGTTTTGATACCTAATGCCTATAAGGTGGGAGAGAGATTGAACTTACTCTTTTTGGCTCCAGAGAGCCCAACCAGGGCCAGTGTTCAAAGTTACCTGGGAAGCAGATGTCTCCTGATTTTAAGAAACAGCTTCATCACAATTACAACTGGCCCCAATTGGAATGGGCTTTCTTGGGAAGGGGTGAATTTCCTATGCCTAGAGATGTGGAAAAGAGACTGGAAGGCTAGGCCTGAGCGCCAGACTGGACGCTGCCTGAAACTCTCCCCACGATTTTCCCTCTCTGGTGCCACCCCAGTTAGACCAAACAATAACCCAGTTGTCAGCAGGTTCTTAGTCGTAATTCCCAACCTTACCATCCTGGCACTGAGCAACCAGATGAGATCAGCCTCTGGTATGAGCACAAAGAGAGAAACTGGCTGGCCTCTCTGAGAAGAACTCCCACCCAAACGGATGTGAGACGGGAGAGGCTGCCTCGCCCTGTCCAGTGAGAAGCTGTTGCTGCTTGTCTTGGCTGCTTTCTGTTCGCTCATGAATATAGGTCTCAAGGAAACTATAAGCACTTAATAAAATACCTTAGGTAAGAGGCAAAGAGAAGCTGCCCAAACTCTCTGCGTCATGGTCAGGAATTCTTGGATTAAAGAGAATTTAATCTAAGTCCTGGCTGAATTGTGCAGTAATGTGTAAAAATCTTTTTGAACGATGCCTGATTTGCTCAAGTTGTCAAAAGGCAATGTAGTTAAAATGAGGGGTAATATCTGTTATGATGCTTAAAATCTACTTTATTTGGGGGAACAGTGTGAACCATCTTGGCTGTATTTCTTCGGGAGGGAGGTCTAAGGTTACCAGTTAGTTGCTTGGCCCCACTTAGTCTTCAGCCGCTGAGTGCCTCTTTTTGACAGCTTGTGTTTGATATTGACAGCTTAGTTATTTCTATAAGGGACGAAGTCCACCTGGATAACTAGGTCGCCAGTGCACAAACTAGCATGACGAGAAATAAGACACTAAAAGACAGAAAAGGCCATACAGACATGGAAATATTCTGTACTTGTTCGCTGAGTTTCTTGTCTCAGCTGTGGCCACTCTCGCCTTCCCTCCGCCTCATCGATGCCTCAGACTCCTCGTGAGCCAGGGAGCAGTGCTGGAGGCCTCTCATTTGTGCCTGTTTTTATTTTGCCAAAGCAAACTGCAGTTGAATTGTACCCATGTGTTTCTTTTTTATCTGCAGCCCACTTGTGGAAAGAATCTGGCTTTCCGGCAGGGCAATGCCCAGCACACGGATGCAACTCAAAAACGCCTTTATTTTTCTCCTTGAGTCAGCAAAGCGGCGCTCCGTTCTTGTGAGGCGCTGTGGCGTCTAGTTTAGCGGAAAGTCCAGGAGGCCTAGGTTGAGGTCTTGAATCCTATGTTCTCTCATTGCCTGATATTGGGTAAAAAAGAGATAATTTCACCTCTCTAGCTTTTAGGTCCCAATCTGCAAAACTGGAATAAAAATCTCTCTTGTACAGTTGTTCCTACCATTGTACAAAGATGTGGAGAGAATGGATGTGAAAATGGGCTCCAAGGAATCCCCAGCTTTCAACCTTAATGAACCTTTTGACAAAACATCTGCCCTGAATGTAGTCAGGCGATTCCACTAAGGAATGCCTTGAGCTGTTTACCAGCGGGGGACAGGCTCCTGCCGTGTCACCCTCTCTCTCACCTGGCTTCTCCGGGGACCCAGCTGGCTGAGTTTGGGGTACAGGCCAAGTCTGGAAACAGTCTTTTTTCTGCTTAGTGAAGCTAATTGGCCCTTATGGAAATGGGACCCATGTCCCTGGACCAACTAACACTATTGCCTATTAGCTCCAACGAGCTAACTTCCTCAAACTTACACTCCTTTTATTTAGTAGATAGCAATTTGCATTTTTAAACAATGTCTTGCCCACAGCCTCTGGCCACTAACTACACTCAGATTCCACACTCACTCGAAGCAATGCGGACTCACCATCACGCTCTGGCCCTGAGGTGTTCACAGCTGTCTAATACTCGTTAATTTGTCAGTGTGGCGCAGGTGGGGTGGGAGGAAGAAACTATGGGTATAGCCCCAACTCTGTCACTAGGGCGTCGGCAGCCTGGTCTGGAGTGAGGTGCGTGCAAGGCAGTCTTGACGGGAGGCTTCCTCGTGTCTTTTCTCACCAAGCATTTTCACGAACACCACTGTTTCTGTGCACACGTGTGATTTGCCATTTAGGTTATTAGACCAGCAGGACCTAGTGGTGAATTATACATTAAACTGGCGCCATTTAACCAATACCACATAATTTCAGTTAAATTTCCTGGCTTATTTATACACGGGAGCTTGGCAAACCCATGGTCTAAGATGGCACCTCCCCTGAAGCCTTCCACATCTCTCCAGCAGCATGGACAGCTGTGTGCAAGCACGGTCACAGCAAAATCTGCTGGGCTTGTCTTTCCTGCAGGAACCAGATAGCAAGCAGGAGAAGCGCACGCGGAGGAGCCTTTCCTGCCGAGCGCCGGCTGGACACCGTCTGGGATTTCTCACTGTTGCCTGCATTCTTACCCTTGGCCCTTTGGTGCTATCCAGCTCCCCCTGTGTCAGGTCCCTCTGAAAGCTGTGATTTCCTCTCCTGACAGGCAGCAGGAAGGGGAGAAAGCTGCGGGCCAACCTTTGCTCTGAGAGCACTGGAGGGTCATTAACAAAGGGGCACGTGACAGGGTGTGTGCAGGAAATATTGATAAAGTGAGAGAGAGAATGAGGCAAGAGAGAGACGCCTCCCCACACCACCCCCACCTACACACACACACACACACGCATGCATACACACACACACAGAGTCCCTCTCTCTCTCTCTCCCTTCTGTGTTGAGTGTGCGGGCTGCTTTAAAGGCTGGCCCTAATAGACTTCGGCATTGCATCTTGCCCCGTTGCAGGATTGAACTCTGTCAAATACAGTCAAGAGTTCCTTATCTATAAAATGGGGAGAATATTAAAACCTACTTCACAGGGAGTAAGTCAATCAATCAACGTGAAGAGCTCAGAATACAGCGTGGCGTAAAGGAGGCACTTTATAAGTGAATTACGGTTAGCATTCTATTACTAATTATCATGCGGTTTGGGTAAAAGTAACCCACCACAATAACAGACTATCTCCTACCCTGATTTTGTTCACATTATGGGCAAGAAGACCCTCAACTTAGAGGAGCCGCAGCATGCGGGGTTCCCAGGCCCCCCAGCCTTTGCCTTGTTCTGCTCTGGCTGACTCCAGTTCTGTTCCGCAAATCTTGGCCTCTGGTGGACATTAGACGATCCAAGTTTTGCTGCTTGCACTTGTTTTTATTTAAAAAATACATTGGGAGCACAGGTATAAAGGCAGGAAACCTGGATCTGGACTCCACCCAGCTGTTTACCGGCTAGTTAACCCTGGACAAGGCCCTTAGTATTTCTGAGTGGCGGTTTACTCAGGTGTGGAATAGGACGGTAATGTTTATCCTGACTGCCTCATGGCTTGATCATGAAAATCCAACGAGGCCCCACAACGTGAAAAGACATTGGAAAGTGTAAATTGCCGAAGAAACAAAAGCAGAGTCTAGATCTTTGAGTCAGTTTTCATGCAGTGGTTGGCCCAATACTCGTTACACGGTCTTTATTGATAATGAAGATCTGTCACCAGGCTAAATTGCCTCTCCTCACACCTGCCTCCCATCCTTTGCTCTCGAAAACCCCAACCAACATGGAAGGAAAGCTTACTTGTTCAATACTCTTGTGTACCACCATTTGCAAGCTCTGACGCCCGCCTCTTCTCCCTACTAAATTCCAGCACTAGAATCAAGCTGCACTTGCTTTCTGTTCAATGGAGGTTTTCACCCCTCGCCTTTAATGTAAAATGACAGCCAAATCTTCAGAAGGTTTGGTGTTGAGATTATGTCTTTTCCATTTCTACAGTCTCTGTTGTTTAGTTCAGCTTGTCAGGCTGTCAGATAAAGGCCCACGGAGCGTTCTACAAGGAATTATTAATGAAGATTCGACTGGTTTTTCTTCTGGAAACGGATCACTTCACTTTTCATCTCACTGACTTTTTACATTAACAAACTAAAAATAGCCATGAGTATTCCAGGGAAGGAATTATCAATATTTGGCAGTGTATTCCTTGCTTTCCGGTTATTAGATTGGGTTCTTTCCCTATTTAGGACACAGATAGAGAAATAAATCTTAATAGTATAATCCCCACATCACTATCCATGTATTCCATCAGAACAGGAAGGACTGAACCTGGTCTCGGGGCAGCATGCTTTAAGCACAGGCGTTGGTTTGCTTGCCTGGAAAACAGTCGTGTGAGCACAAAGTTTGACAACGACGACTCTAGAAAGGTGGCCCACACTGTACCAGCACAAGTGCTGTCCTTTTGCAAACGTCTGTTCAGAACAGTGTTGACAGCTGAAGCTCCGATCGCTGTTGGACATAATCCACCCACTTTTGTTCACGGGCATGAATCACCACGGGACATGGCCGTTCCCCGCTCTGTGGAATCCAGCGTAGGCCACCTTCACCAGGGCTCCTCCTTCACAGAGAGAAACACATGTGTCAGAATATTATGCGGATGGAGTTTGACGTCTTTATTCATCTTCTATTTATGGGATGAATGTACAGTTAAAAGGTGGCTTGAGACCATCAAACCCACGTCTAGCTGTGATCTAAGTGGAATTCACCGTAGGTCTCCTGAGGTGAGGGGAGAAATGAGGAAAGAAATGAAGTGCCTGTTTCAATTTTATACTTTAGGCCTCTTTTTTTTTTGTTTTTCCGTTTTTTTTAGAAAAAAAAATCAAAAGACTGGGACCTCCTTGGCCCCCCGAAGTTTTAGGGTTTCAGATGCTCGGAGACCCAGGCTGCACTCTTTCTTGGCATCTGTTTTTCCCAGACAGTATATTACCACTATAAAGTAGCCTAACAGTGGGGGCCTCCCCACTGGGGGCCACTTCAAAGGCAGCGTTTGAAGTCCCCTGCTGCTGGCTGCGGGCAAAAGTGCTGATTGTTGTGTTTAGTTTATTAATTACTTTACACAGAAAATAAAAGCTAATTTTCTTCTAAATTTCTTAGCCCGTCTTCCTTCTTTGAGTCAACATCCTCCTATATGTTTTTTTCATACATGAGTAAGTTTGGTTCCAAACATTAGTGTGATGTAATTATTTAACACCTTTTAATCTGGAGATCTTGGCATGTCTTGCAAAAAAGTACCTTTCTGTTTTGTCCTATATTTAGAGATGGAGAGAGACCAGTTCACTCTCCCAAAGCTGCACCACGAGGTGTGGATGGAGATAGGAAGAGAACTCAGATTTCTTACTCACTTTCACCAAGGAACGAAAATTCTTCCCAGAATATTGGCAACTCCGGAATCCCTTGACATCCAAAGAGAAACTTCGCCCTGCCTCCTCAGGAACCAAACGTTCCACCAACTTTTACTTGCAATCAGCTGTTTCTCTGACCACAGCCTGCATTTTGCTAAACATTCTCAAAACTAAAGCAAGTCAACAGAGCTCTCTGTGGTGTGAAGCAAAACAAAGACACCACAAAGTTCATGTGTTGTCACCAGACAAAAATTTGCTGAGAACAAGCAGAAATGAGGAGTTAATGGATCCCATATGTGGCCACTAACCCAGGTTTATGAGATTTTCCAAGAGATTTTTGAAGAGATTCCTGTAGCACAAAACAAGATCAAACACCCATTTTCCTGTCAAACAGGACAGCAAACGCTCAATCCGTAGCTCCCCCTGCTTGGACCTCTATAAACACAGAAAGGAAATTTGGCTGCAATATCTGCTTGCAAGGAGCTGACCGCAACCTGTGGTACCTGCGGCAGGAAAGCATCTAAAGATGTAACGAGTGTGCTGGTGGCACAAGTAGCCCAAGCCTGAGAGCCTGTGGTTGGCATTAAGTTTATCCTGGAGAGGAGGGCTGATCACCCAAAGGTGACAGCTGTGGAATTTTCTTCATCCAGGAAGATTGCACGCATGCAAAGATAACTGTTTTCCTCAGATGTCAGTCATCTCTTTGAAGTTTCAGACTTCCCTCTGTGGTGGGGGAGGCACTTACTTCCTCCACGCATATTTCGGTATGGCATGGGCCAGTGCAGCAACACACGGTTTCCCACACGGTGGCTGTGCACAGGTCAGTGTAACCACCTTAGGCACGGGGTGGGAAAAGATTTGTTGTCGTTCTTATTGTTTTCGTTGTTGTTATTGGAGTGGAGGCAGGCAGCTGCTGGGGTTGAAGTGGCTTCCGTTGTCATTGCTTTCTTTCTCCCCTTGCGTGTCCTGAACTCTGAACGGCAGAAATGAGATCTCCACTTTTGTTCCTGGAATGGCTTCTGTGAGGAAATTCCAACCACTGGAATGTCCCGTGAATTGCAGAGACAACCACAACAGTCTTGAAATTTGTCTGCGGAATGACTGCTGGGCATCCTGGCCACTTCCCTCCTGCCTCAGACCTGGAAATAGAACCCCCCAGACAAAGGGGAGAGGAGCGGACGGGGGCAAATCAGGAGAGGGAAGTCTGGCCATGAAAAACGTATGCTTTTGGAGAAAATATCCCTGTTACCCAGTTAAGAGCACGCTGGCCGAGGAGGCCCAAAGCACCATGTGAGGCGCCCCAGTCTTGGAGCTGCTCCGTGACAGTGAGATGTGTCTGCCCCAGACAGGTTCTCGCATTCCAGGGCCCCCCGAGGCCAGCTGGGGAGGAGGTTGAAACGTTCACCGTGCGAGGAGCAGCGTGACCTGTAGAGATAATGGAGAGTTCAGTCTGACATCTGAAACTGCTGTATCCAGGAAGAGCGGGATTCTTGCTGGGAGGGGAGACAGTAATTGTTTTTAGCATGACAGATAAGACACTCTGGCTTCTGTAGATCCCCCACACCTGGGAAACAGCTCCTTCCCTCCGATGATGTGTCGATGTGTCGGTGCTGAATATTCAAATGAAGGCTTGCAAGTCTTCAGCTTCCTTCCACCTCCTCCTTCAAGATTACTTTTAAGTAAGAATGTCCTTCCTTCATAATTTTACACTGAGATAGGTAAAGACATAATCAATTTTAGAGGACTGTCCGGTTTTAACCTGATCAAAACCATAAGTCAGCTAGAGCCTTCTAAGAGACTATAGGAAACATTAATTGTGGAGCTGGACTGGCTCTCGTGACTGGAGGGAGACTCATAAATAAGCCCCAGGATTTGAGCCCAAGAATATAAAACGAGAGAGAAAACAGAAGTTAGAGGAGAAAGATGCCTGATGTCTCCTTTTAGGCGAAAGGACTGTGTAAATGTATAAACAGCTTGTTCCCTCCGAGGTTGTGTACAGTTTAGTCTCTCCTTGGGTGTTCTCATTTAAAGCCGTGGTCCAGTAAATAGCTGGAGATGTTGCCATCACTTAAAAAGAAAACCAGCTTTTCCAGAAGGTGCCAGTCCCCAGTGTGCGTGCGTGTGTCCCTCCCTCAGTCTCCTTGCTCCCAGGTGGACAGACATTTGACCTGCATAGACATTCATGTGGGGAGATACCACACTATTTTCTCCTCCTCCTGACCCAACTCGCATTTTTCAAAACATCAAACAAAACAATAAGCAGAATAATGTTGCCTCTGAGAGGGATTTATCCTCTCGTTTCCCTCCCACTTCTGCTCCGTCCGTCTGTCCTTCTTTCCCCCCCACCCTCCAACACCCCCTCACCCTCCCCAGCAAACTCTGGAAAAACAGTAGTAACTAACATTTGTGCCTTTGGCAATAAAACCACAGGCCTCGCAAACCCCAAATGGCAAAAAGACATTTCCATTCCAATCCCAGTTTTAAATTAAACTGTAATGAAAAATCAGCAGTGGCAGCTGGGACCAGAGACACTGATTGTCTCTAGGAACAAAAAGGAGGGGAGCAGAGGGGACAGGGAAAAAGAAAAGAGACTGCGAGGAAGCCTCGCTCTGCTAATAAAGCAGCTGGTCAACCTTCAAGTAAAAAGAAATTAGAAAAACAAATCTAGCAGAGAGACAAGCAAAGATGGCTATTTCCCTCCACAATCACAGCCAGGCGATCACAAATCACCGGCCACTTTGTGAATGGACGGAGGGGGTGGGGAGGGAGGAAGATGTGTAGGTCTCTACTGACACCCGGAGGAGGACTAGGGAAATTCTCAGGGGGTTTGGCCCCACCCCCACGCCCGGGAAGGAGTGGGGGTTTCTCGGGGATCAGAGGCAGCACTGAGGCTCCTGGAGACTGTAGGGAACAACAGGAGGCCGTCTTTGCCTTCCTCCTCTTTACAAAGAAAAAGCGTGCATTAGAGAGAACATTGGGCTTCAAAACGAGTTTCATTTGTTCCAAGGAGTGTGGCTGGGTTGAACCCAACCCTGCAGCCTTAAGCCTGACTTTTTAAAAACGTATGTCACGGGCATTTCAATCAGAGACGGGGAAAGAACCCAAGATTCGAGCATTTTAATCTGTAGCTTTCTAAAGCGTGCAAGACGCTGCAGATCTTTCAGCCTATGATTTATGTGTATTTTCTGAGTGGTGGAGACCAGGAATCCAGGAAAGACCTGTACTAATCTACCAGAGCCAGAATGCTGCCGAGCCGTTAAGGATGAAGGCGGGGGAGCAGACTCCAGGTAACAAGGAAGGATTAGAGACTGGGAAGCAAGGTTTCCACCTTATCTTATTCCCAGATCTCTTCAAGAATCTGATGAAATTAGTGGACCCGCTTTTCAGGAAAAAAAACTACACAGCTAGGTGTGCACACAATCGTAGATGCTCACAGGACCCCTTGGGCCAATCCATAGAGCCTAGTTTGAGAACTGCTTCTCTAAGGAAAAGAAAGTAGAGAGAGACTGCTGTCCATCTACGATGAAGACTCCTGTGATCCCAAGCGAGAATTCAGATAAAACCTAAAATATGTGGTTGCCTATTTAGATGTCAAATGAGATTTCTTTACAGAAAGGAAAATTGCTGACACCAAAAATACACAAGTTTTATGCAGAATAAACAGCCTCTTCAGAGTATGTCCTTCTGATTGTGACTTACTCTGAAAACTCGACAGACGCAGGAGAAATGACATTTGGGGGTTCCCCCTCTGAAGAGGGTCCTCGTCAGCATAAATGGCAATGCCAAAGGATTTCATTAAGTAAAAAAATCTGTATAAAATGAAAATGATTTAATTTAACTAATCAGGTGCAGTCTGTCTTGCTTCTGGGACGCAGAGCTGAGTGTGAGCCTGGAGAAGCTCTGGGTGACCCGCTGGATGGACATTTAATTAACTCTGTCCTGGTTCCTTGAAAGAATTAAAGCATCTCCCAGTGGTTCCAGCTGACCTTGACGACTCCCCCAATAAGAGTATTGTTTTTGTTACTAGTATTTTTTAAAGTAATCTTCGATTTGACTCTCATGTTCTGATTCTCTTTGCTAAATTCTTTGTTGCAGTGACAGTAGTTGAAAGTAGAAAAACAAAACACGACAAAAAGGCCTTGAAGACTGTGTGAATGGGAGGATTCTCAATCCTGCCAGCCCTTTGGTCTGGTTAGTTCGTTCTCTGACTCTTCTCTTCTTTCTGACTTTTGGTCTCTCTGTCATCACTAGAGGGTGATCGGGAGCAGAGAGAAGAAATCTTCAACTTCCTTAGAAGGGATCGGATGCTGAAGAAGGTGGAGCCCAATAGCATTGTTAAAAATCTTGAACTTATTTTTATGTTTCTTGTACATACACATTTGTTGTGGACATGTAAGTCAGCTTCTTTTTTGATTTTGTTTAGATATGCAAACGTTATCCACTTCACAGGAACAACTACAAACTTTAAACTAAGAAAACTGAATACGAAGAATATTTTATTTCATTGGTGTGGTGATACTGTGGGTTTTTTCCCCCAGCGAATTTGGCCATGAGCCCTGATATGTATCACAGTTTGTTTCTATCTATGCAATTGTTGGACATTTGGGTATGCTTGCATAATATGGCACCCTCCTGATAAATGGATATTTTGCAGAATCAAGCACTTTTATTTATAACTCTTTATTCGTTGCTTCCTGGGGTGTAACTAAAAATACCTGATACATGTTTTAAGACCTTCCCCAATCTCTAATTTTTGTTTATTTATTTTGGGCTTGAGCAAACAAATAAAAAAAATCACATGAATTAAAGGTTTCTTCTCACCTTTACGTTTCCCAAACATTAAATAAATTTTCATCGTCCTGTCAGAAATTGCTTACACACACGGTATGAGGAATGCAATCAAGCCCTTCGGTGGTGGTGGAGCGGGGGAAAGTAGATAAAATCCACAGAAGATAGGTCCTCTGTTGCTGAAGCCACATGGTGGACGGAGTGTGGATTTTGGAGTAAGGCAGAGCTGTATTCCAATTTCTGATTTGCTGCCTACGCGCCTTGAATTTTTGTCAGTTCTCTAACTTCTCTGAACTTCTGTTTCCTTATCAATTGGGAAGAATTATCTTATCAAAATGTGCTCAGTGTTTGACCACTGTCTATTTTCCCCCTAGAATGTAAGTCCCCCAGGGCAGGGCTGAGTCTGATGAACCCACAGCCGGCCCGGATGGGTGCTCCACTTACGTGCTGAGTGAAAATTGCACAGGTGCGCATTTTGTGGTATTTGATGGCACACAGTAAATCTTAATTTAAGTCGTAAATTAACCTTATTATAGCTAACGTTCATGGAGCCATGTGCTGCATTTTGGGCACCCTGCTAAGGACTCTACATATGTTTAGTTTTTCACAGAAATCCTGAGGGATCATCTCTGTCTTACAGAGGAGGAACTGAAGTTTGCAAACTTCCCCCAGTTGGTGAGAGGCAGGGCCAGGATTCAGACTCATGCATCTGCTGCCAAAGTCTCTACACACAACACTCCACTACTGTCACCACGAGGTGTGTGTGAGGGGGAGCTCGTTAAAGTAAAGGCTGGAGAGAAACCAAAAGAACCAGAGCCGCCACCAGGACGCTCACAGGGGCGAGGCGAGGTGGTCCTGTGAGCAGCCCTGATTGTTTCTCACCAAAGCCCAGAAGAGGCTCCGTGCAGACAACTGTGAGGTGGGGAGAGCTCTCCTCTAGAGACCCTCATTCCTCTGGCAGCCTTCACGTCTGGCCTTGCAGGGGGTCTTCCTGCCCCCAGGCCCTTTGCGAGACTTCTAAGAACCCATTGAATCCTGGCTCTGTGCGTCAGAGGGAGGGTGACCCGGCTCTACTTTCAAAAGATGAAGAATTTCCACAAATGAATATCAATTTAGAAACAAAGCTCTTCAGAGCGATTAACCTCCGAGGGTTGTCATTTAGCTGAACTTTCTTTCATCTTTTTTTCTTTCCCCCCAAAAAAATTCCACTAGAGAAGAAGTGCTCTTCCTAATTAAGGCCATTGTCAGAGACAACAAATGGCTATTTATAACGGTTTCTAAACTGAAACACCATGGGGTATGTCTGTGTGTTATTTCTAAATCATAGCAAAGAGATCGAATTCTTTTCTTATATTGTGAAAGCTTTTAAAGAAGAGGAAGATTATGTTAGCTAGTGCACTGTGCACGGAGCCAACAGAGACCACAAATGGTTTTGTAGAATCGAACACATAAAATCCATCCGTCTGTGGGAAGTAGCACACGCTGTATTTTAAGATGTGAACCCGTGGCTGCATGTGACGGCTCAATCTTACATCACTTCCAAACCACCCTCCCCAGGGAGGGATTTATTAGCAAAGTTTCTCCAAGTGTGTTCTGGGCCCGACCTGCATTAGTCACCTGAGCACTGGTTAAACACGCCGATTTCAGACCCCGCTGCAAAACGGTTCACTTGGAATCTCTGGGGCTGGGGCCTTGGAATCCTCATATTTAACAAATATCCCGAAGTGGCTTTTCATTCATGCCAAAATCTGAGAACCACTGGTATATAGCATAGTGTAGTATTTAAAAGCACCGACTTTGGAATCAGACAGATCTTGCCTGAAACCTGTTTTCCCATCTATCGAATGAAGATGATCATCCCTACCTCCTAAATCTGGTGTTGGGATTAAATGAGATGATGCTTGAGAAGCAGAGCCAGGAAGAGTTAAGAGTAACTATTCAGAGCCTCTCTTCTCTGCCTTCCTAAGGATGCTTTATGCTGCTGCTCGGCTCCTGGCTCACTGAGCTGACTGAGGGCAAGGAGCTACCCAAGGAGGAAAACAAAAATCTAGAAAGTGAGAGGAGAAGGGAAAGACTGAGAGAGTGGTCAGTAGGGGCTGGAATTTGGGTGGGGGGAGGGGGAGAAGTGGCAGAGACAGGGAGACGGAGGCAGTGTGGAACTTTGAGGAGAGAGATATGTTAAAAAAAATTTTAGGCACCTTTTCAGTGTGTTCTATCTTAAAATTCTCCCTTTGCAACTTTCTCAAGAGGGTTTTCAAAATAAAGACATTTTTCAAAGTACTTAGGTTTGAATTTCTTTCGGATGCGTTACCATTCAGAGGCGAATCCTAATCCTAGAATGGGGAGATGTTACATTGGATAGGTTGATCGATCAATTGATTGATAGAGAAATACAAAGCCTAGCAAATAAGTGCCCACATATCGAAATATGTGATTGAGTCCTAAAAGATGCAATCATTCCACCTGTCCTCTTCATTTCATGCCCTGATCCTACTTTATTTTCTGAAACTCGTTTCTACTCCAATAGGCCCTAAATTTCCACTGCTTATTCTTCTCTATTCCTTTATTATTCATCTTCTAATGTTTCTTTACTTGTTTGCGTGTCTCCTTTCCCTTTTCCATGACTCACTTTTTCCTCGCCCTTCTCAAGTCTTTTCCTCCTATACCACCACCTTCTGGGGCAGCTTTTCTCTGAGAACTCCAAGGATCCAAGCTCAAAGCAGCATATCAAAGAAGTCAACACTGTGGCTTTCTGACTCGGGGGACCCCCAGCCCTGGAGTGTGGTGACATATGGGTCTGGCATTTTTGCTTTCTTCTTTCCTGGCACCCATGTTCTTTGTCTCTGTAGACATGCAAGTTTGAGCCAGGACCTCTGGATGCTGGCGGGTCTTATTACAGCTGTGAGCCAAGGCCTGGTCTTTGAGCCTTGCCTCTCTGAGGCCTCTATAGATTCTTCTCGTCCTTCCAAAACCATTGATTGCTTTTTTCTGCACAATACCCCTCTTTCCATTGGAGTACTGCTCCTCCTGCATCCCATGTGACTCTAATGGAACTGTCAATCGTGTGCTTGATGGCACATGACTCAGCCCTGGCCAATCATGGGCATCTTATCCCTCTTGAACCACACTGATTTGTTCAAGGATAGCCATATGACCCAAGTAATGCCAGAGTGTCTAATGAGTTTTAATATTGAGATGCTATTATCTGGGATTGAGTTCATTGAGAGCAATGTAAATTAGATCTACTTGCAGCTGACTTTTCTAACTCCATGGAGAAAGACACATACAACAAGAGAATAATACTCCTGGAATAACCCTCAAACAGTAAACAATGGAGGGAGGTGGACAAATACCCCAGCTTTCTCACCACTTGGTGGTATGACTCTAAGGATGTTCCACACACTCTTTCAAGGGTCCCCAGTAGCGTGAACTCCAAAAGCCCACAAGAGTAACCTGCTCATGAACACTCCCTTTGTCTGCTTGTTTCTCTTCTCTGTCTCACTTCTCCACTCCCTCATAGTGCTTCCTGGGGTCACTTCCAAATAAAATACTTACACCCAAATCATTGTGTAGTAGACAAAGTAGTGTCCCACTGAAAACATGTCCACATCCTAATCTTCTGAATAGGTTAGGTTACAGGGCAAAAGGGAATTAAGGTTGCAGATGGAATTAAGGTTGCTAATCAGCTGACCTCAAAAAAGGAAAGGTTGTCCTGGCCTCAATTTGATCACAAGGGTCCTTAAAAGTGGAAGAGGGAATTGGAAGAGAAAACCAGAGAGAGAGCACTGTGAGAAGAACTTGGCCTGATCTTGAAAGCTTTGAAGAAAGAGGAACGGGTCATGAGCCAAGGAATTCGGGCAGCCTCTAGAAGCTGGAAAAGACAAGGAAATGGATTCTCCCTAAAGTCTCCGTAAAGGGATGTCTCTGAGGACGCCTCAGTCTTAGCCCAGAGAGATCTGCCTAGGACTTCTGATCTACGGAAATGTAGATAATAAATTTTTGTTGTTTTAAACCACTAAGTTTGTGGTAATTTGTGACAGAAGCAGTAAAAAAATAATACACTTTGTCTTGGAATATGCTGTGGAGAAAACCCAAATTTAAGATGATAATTACTTTCCTTATTATTCTTGAGGTGTTCAATCCCACTTTGCCTGATATATGATGGGGTAAATGCTTGGTGGATATGACTGCCAAAACAATGTAGAAAATTGAACTAATTTGGAATGATGTCTGGCTAATCACATTAAACCTCTGCCTCTTTGGCAGAGAAGCCCTTACCTTGCAGCGCCAGAGAAGTCTCAGTAGGGGAACAGTTTTAATTAGTCCAGCTCTGTCTCAGAGCCAGTGCCTGCTTCTGCATCTGTTGATATTTCTCATTTAAAATATGAAATATTCTAAACACTCCAGTATTAGGAAATAATTATTGTTAGAGACACTGGTGGGTTCAGCTATTACCTGGATTCAGATAGTTTCATATTTTACTGTAAAGGAAATGATTTCTAGCATTAGAAATAATGTAATATTTCTTCAGATCTCCTAACGCAGTGGTCCTTTAAAGTGAAAACTCTGGAAACGACCAACCACGACCTTCTTATTTATTTATTTTTTAAATCCTCAAAGTATTGGCCCATCTCATTTTCTTAGTCAAAGCTTGCTTCCCAGTTTTGCCCCACTAATGACCTTGGCTCTCTCTTGCTGCTTGAGGACCAAGAGCTCTTTGATTAATCATTCTCTGTGTTAATATCAAACAGCCCTCGCATTCTTCAAACAGATTGCTGCTTCTGTTAAATAATGCCCTAAATATACAAAGTAGATAAATGATGACCATTGAGCCAATGGGAGCATAACTGAGCTCCAAGACTGCGCTGCAATTATAATGAAAAGACACGTAACTGATGAGTTCCATATCTGAACTTAAAATGATTTGTGAAGCATAAGATCAAGAGAAGTACAGACCGAGGTCTCCAGTCAGAGTTGCTACGATGAAGTATAGACCGGGGGTAGAGAGCACGTGTGTGCATGTGCGTGTGTGTGTGTATTTTTTTCTTTGAAATGGTTAAATGCTTCAAGGAGTACAGCCTCTTTGGGGGGCAAAGGCCCAGAATGATATGCATCAGGGTTTTATTTCGTTTCAGTCTCTTGCTTATTTTAATTTATGGGGTGTGGAGAATATTAGTTTTTAGGATGATTTAATATTTTATGCTGTAAGTGATCTTCTGCAGTCAGTTTGTTAATTAGATACTGCAGACAGGCTGTTTAATATTGTGTGTTGACTCTGCAGGAAAAAAGGAAGAGAGAATACTTCTGATAGGCAAGAAGAATGCAAGGCGCAGGGTCAAAGTTCTCTGACAGACCAAGTGCTGGAGGTGCTTTTCTGGAGGACAAATTGTATTCTGCCCTCAGAGGCACTCCCAGAGAGAGCAGGAGAAAACTGCAGCCCGCTCCTGCTTTGCTCCCTTAGAAGTTTTCTGGAGTCAGGCAGGAAAAGAAGAGGGAAACTGAGTTTTTCTATTTAAATTAAAAAGCCATGCCTGGGAGAATTAGAACACTTTCGGAAGTCTGGAACCCACTGAAATGAATTGCCCTGGATTGACTTTCTCAGAGGATCCAGTTTGAAATGGGGTATTATGTTATTTCTTACTGGCCCTGCCCTCAACAGCAACATCTCCTAAAGAAAGAAGTGACGTGGCCTCCCAACACCTTAGTTACGTGTTTAGCTTTAATTTGGATAACGTAGGGATGGGGAAAACCGACGTTGGAAATATAGATACATTCTCTTCTGTCCCTGCCAGGAAGAGGCTGTTGGCCGGCTTCTCTGCTTGGTGTCCGCTTTATGCGTTGGCTTTACCAGCACTCTGCAAGAGCAAGGAAACTCAGCAACAGTGTGCTTTATCACACAATTTCATTACATGCATCTTCTTTTTGCTCTGTGTAAAGTTAGTGTGTACAACTCCAGGCAGATATTTTTAGTGAACGTTGAAAATATGCTGTAAAGTCAAAAGAGTGACAAATTGGGTAGTTCATTTTAAGATGAAGTTCAGGTACATGAAATTAAAGACTAATATTTCTCTAAAATAAAACCCCTGCCACAAGACTTCAGTTTTCACAAGCAACCCAACAACAACAAATTATCCTACGACACAGTGTAAGGTTTTGAAGAGGTGCTGAGTTGTGCTTTGTGCAAACAAAATGGTGGTGCACAGTAGGAATAAGAGAGTTAAAAATATTTCTCCAATACAAACAAAAACAGCATGTAACCTCACAGCCACCACCATAACTGGTTTGTTTTTATTCATTTCTTTGCCTTTTGTCTGTTTTTTTCCATCTACAATATCAACTCTCCGTCAATATTTAACTTACTGTCTTGCTTTTCTGGAGCTAAAGGTACTGATATGAATAGATGATCAATAAGAAATTATTTTTCCCATAAAATAGTACTTTCCAAAGGCAAGATAATGAACAGTTGTTGTTATTTCATTTGTGTTTTATGTGCCTGATGTAACTCTAACAAATCGTTAAAACTGTGGAACTGATCCATCTACCATATACATACGCTGCTGTATACACATATATATATATACATGTATACATATACACGGTACAGTGACGGGGTTTTCATTTTTATTTGATTTGCTAGCATACACGCTCACCATTGTTATACAGTTTTTAAATCAGAATATGAAATTTCCTTCTAAAAACACTTAGCTGAGCTATTTTCCCCCAGTCATGTTATGGTATGTCAACATAGATGTGCTTTTTTGACTCTTCCAAGGGTTTACTCTAACGTGAGAAAAATAAGCCCGACTAAAAATGGGGTAAATATTTAAGAACTCAGTAATTAGTGAGTCACTTTAGCACGTAGGATGATTAAACACAACTACAATCAAGATTCTCTCTCTCAAAAATGAAACAAAAAAACCCAAAGAACACTGTATGCCCCTTATTGGAAGAAATGGGTAGAATGGAAAGACAATGTGCAGAGTTGAATGCTGAATGACCTTTGGCACACAATGGACATCCAGCAAGTGCTGTTGACTGGCGCTGCTGTTAGAACCCAGTTAGTGCATCCTAAAGCATCAATTGCAGCTTCACCTACAGAACAACTTTACACATTCAATAAAGAGTCATAATATATGAACAAAAGGTTGTCTTGATCCTTCAGAGAACAGTATTTTGCTCTCTTAATGTGGGAATTTTTTTAAACCTCAAGACTCTGTTCCAATTAGTTATAACATACTTATGTGGCATCACTCTATGGAAATGTATCATGTACTTGAAATGTATACTTAATATGATAATACCATCAACCAAGCATAGCCCTAAAGAAGGCATCTTCCTGTTTTTCTTTTCTATCTGTGGTTTAATTTCATTATGATTTCTAAAAATTCTCTGGTGGTGTACAGCTGCTCCACTGTTAATAGCCTTGAAATAGAAATGTGTGACTTTGCTTAGCAAGAGACATCTGCATACTGTAGAAAAACAAAATCGTTTGATGTGATTAATACAGGAAGATGGTTATTCATATTTTTAATGCATGTTGTTTAAACTCAAATATGTTTGCCTTCCAGCCATTTTTAGATAGTTATTCTGATCTATGATTTAAATGTGTGATGGTTTTAGGATCTACATTAAAAAAAAACAAATGTTTGCCAGCCCATCCAATACCTCCTGCTGCTAGTTGGCTGGGGTTTTTTGAATGTCACAAACAGAGCTTTTGATATGGTACCCATGGGGCTCTTTATCCAGGATGATGTAAATAACTACTCCCAACATTTGGTGCTTCCACCATCTTTGATCATGTCATCTTGAAATTTGCCCTTGCGATGAACAAGAGTCTTTACTTTCACATTAGAAGAGCGCATGCTATATTTGAAAATGTCAAAGTATATAGGCCCTAGGAGGGCTGTAGGACAGGTTCAAAAGTTTGCAGGTAGATGGATTATTACAGTCTTAGAAATTACAATGAGGGAGAGCATATGTGCCTTCTCTCATTCCCTCATAGTCTTGGAAATCTCTTGCTACTTCATAAATCTTCCTATGTCCATGCCCCCATCCTCTAGCCATTTCACAAGTGGTCAGTCTCAGCTTCAGATTTACACACAGAGCCCTGGAACTGACCTCATCGGAGGGCACGATTTATGTGGTATAGCCAGCGACCAAATGTGGAACACAACCCAGCCCTCTTGTCATGCAGCTGAAATGCTCTCATCAGACTGTTCCCTCTTACCAGTCATCACATGTCAGTGCTTAAAGGGACTTCGGAGTGCACGGACATCACCTCCCTCTTTTTGTAGGTAAACTGGAAAACTCAGGCAAAGTGATTTTCTTGAAGGTTACACAAAAAACAAAACCTCCACTCCCTACTCATTTGGAGCATCTGCCCCTGTAATCTCTTTAAGAAGGTACAGTTTATACTTTTGTCATAACCTAGAGCCCAGAGGCACTGACTATAGAGACCTTAAACCCTAAGGGTTCAGATACCCAGAGAGCAAAACTCTGCATTTCTTGCCCATTGTTCCTGGAGCCCTAAGGGGGCCTATTGAAGATCTGTGACAAGGCTAGGAGACCCAGGAGAAGTCCTCTGCCCTATAAAGCAAATCCAAAAGATTTTACAACAGGCAAGTAGGTTGTTCGAGTGAGGTGTTCTTTAATCTCCATTCAACTCAATGATCGGCATTCCTGAACTTGGTATATGGGCTTCAAACTAATGAGGGAAAGATGGACTGTGTAATAAATAGTGTTAGGACAAAAGGGTATGCATCTGGAAAAAGTAAAGCTAGATCTTTACCTCCCACTCCAGGCAATGGTAAATTCCAATGGATCAGGACTTAGATGTTAGAAATAGAATCATAAAATTACTAAAAGAACCCTGCAAAATTTTAATCCTTGGAATGGAAAGATTTTTTAAACCGGTTCAAAATCCAGAAGCCATAAAAGAAAATATTGATAAATCTGAATCCATAAAAATAACAGCTTCTACATGACAAATACACACACACCCCACACACCCATACCCACACACACCCTCCTAAGCAAAGTCAAAAGATAGAAAAACGCACAAACTAGGAAAAAATATTTGCAACTCATGCATAAACACAGGGCTAATTTCTCCAAGAGATAAAAAGTTCCTATAAACAGAGAATTACAACAATATCAGCCCATCAAGCTGATAGGAAAAAGTAGGCAAAAGATACAAACATAGTTGACAGGAAATGCATTTGGAAATACGCTTGACTTCACTCATAGAACAAGATATTCAAGTAGAACTACATTGAGATACCATTTTTTCTCCTATCAGGTTGGCAAAAATCCAAAAGTTTGATAACACACTCCATTGGTGAGGCCGTAGAAACAGGCCTTCTCATACACTGCTTGTGGGAGTACATGTTAGCATAGGCCCATATGGAGAGCAATTTAGCAAAATCCATCAAAATTACAAATGCATTTATCTTTCCTCCAGCAATTTCACTTCTGGAAATTTATGTCACAAATGCACTTGCAAATGTATGAAAGGACATATGTTTAAGATATTCATCACAGTATTGTTTGTAAGACAAAAAAATTGAAATAACCTAAACTGTTAAACCCACTAAGTTGCTTAAATAAACCCATTAAATAAATCACGATGCATTCATACAACAGAAAACTATGAAACTTAAAAAGAGTGAGATGACTCTATATGTAGCAACATGGAAAGATCCTCAAGACTTCATTGAATGAAAAAAAGGAAAATGAAGAAGAGTGTACAAGGTAAGCTACCTGTTATATATTTAAAAAGAGAAATAATGAACTAAATTTGTCAATATACACATAAAACAACTGGAAAAATTTACAAGAAACTAAATATAGTGGTTACTAGTAAGAGGTGGACTGGGGATATGGGGTATGGCAGGAGCAAGATTTCTCACTGTTTATCTTTATGTATATTTTTAGAACCATGCAAATATATGATCTTCACAAAACTTATACTTTTAAATCGAAGACGAAGAATTGAGTCCCCTCTTTGACTCTAAGAATGCTAACAAGTCTCTGAGCATGAAGGAGTTCCAGGTTAGCACAGGGCTGCCCAGCATCTGTATCCACTCATTTGTCCTTCTTTCCTTCATTCATTCAACAAGCATTCATTGACCATTTGCTGCGTGGCAGGTGCTGTCCTGCACTCTGGAGACGCATGCAGAACAGGACCCACCAGGTCTTTGCCTCACAGAACCTACATTCTAGTCCAGGGTCTCTTCCATTTGGAGTGTGGAGCTCTCCAATCAGCGTGAAAGGACTCTAGGATCCATCTCAACAAGTTTCACTTCATTTTACGTGCGAGCACATGAAATCTCCATCGGTACAGAGTTCAAAAACTCAATATCCTTGATTTTTATGAGCAAACAAGATGTGTACAGGCTGGAGGCATTTTTGGTTTCTCTCAATGGCACCTCTTTGTAGAATTGCACAATATCTTTTACTGTGTATAATACAATATAATTTGAAACTCTATTCCAAATATGGCCCTTGCTTATATTTACCCAGGGTTGTAATAATTTCCTGTGATTTATATTGATGCCTTTTTATTAATGCTCCAGAATTATAGTGTATCACTACATTCCTTTCCTTTCTGTTTTTTCTCTGCTTAGTTTTATTAGTTTACATTCCATTATGATTAATTTTTCAAGGCAAATGTCATTCCTGGGTGTTCGTACCAGCGCCTTGAATAGCATTCCTTTCTTCCTCTGTCCTCCCGTCTGTCTTCCTCTCCCATTCCAGGCAGACAAGAGCCAGTGGCAAAGCTCCGCCAGCTCAGTGTGTGTCTGTGCATGGAGGTGGTACGTCTGCAGTCACATCAGCACACCTCAGGACTGAGCCCATTTGGGGACTGAAACAAAGCAGTGCTTTCGGGCTCCAATCAAACTTGCCGTGGTGACTGAAATGTTCTCCGGCCGTGCCGTCCAGGACGGTAGTTGGTGACCACTTGCGGCTATTGAGAACTTCAAATATGACTACAGCAACTAAGGAATTATATTTTTACTCTGATTTTATTTAAATTAGTTTAAATGTTAAAATCTGGCAGGAGAGAAATAAAATGTGAATGCAAGGTACATGACCCCGAAGAGAGCAGCCAGCCATCCAAACTGCAGGCTCCAAGGGTGGAGAGGCCACAGTAGTGGGAATCGAAGCCTTGGTGGTCCGGTCAGATGGTGAAGGCTTCTTGCTGTGTGAGGAGTGGTCCACACAGACTGGAGGTAGTTTCCAGGTAGTTGCTGAGATAAGACAGAATACCATACATTTCTCTCACACCCTCTATCATAAAAAGAAAGTCAGCGAGTACCAAGTCTTGGTTAAAACTCTAGGCGGGCTCATTAGGGTTCAAGGCCAAATTCCAGTTGTTGAGGATGCATCAGGAACTCGAGAGAAATGCCATCTCGTGGACTGAGCACCCCGTGTTTGGGAGAAGATGGATACCCAAGGGACAGCATGGATGCCAGTCTTAGGAGAGTAAACCTAATTTAGACCTCACTTGCTGGTGGAAATGGACTCCTAACACACATCCACCTGGGCACATATTAGCTCAAGACCTGACTGCAGTTAGGCCAGGAACTGAAAGTCTTCGAATTGTAGGGAGATGGGCTCAGGGAAGCTGAGACTAAGCTACAAGTCCACCCAGTTCAACCTCCTTCGTTTGCCCCTTGTTATTTACACTGAAGGTGCATACACCCGACCCAAGCATTCAAGACCCTCCACAGCACAGGGCCCACTGCTTTGCTCAGCCTTTGTCTCCACAGATCCCCCAGACTTATCTTCTGCCCAGCCAAACTTGGCTGTGCATGCTTCCTTAAACATGCCCCAGCCTCTGCCGCATCCGTGCCCTTGCTCAAACTGTTGCCAGAAGTGCCCTCCTCCAGCATCCCCAGCTATCAAGACCCCATCTACCCTCCCGGCTCATTTCAGGCTGTGCATGCGCTGAAATCTCTTCCCTGGAACCCACAACTTCACGTGCTCGCCCTCCTCAGAGCCCACTGCACCCGGCTGTGCTGCTGTTTGTGCACTTGCCTCACTCCTTACGCTGCAGGCGTCAGTGAGCTTGTCTGATCTCATCTCCTGGCCTGTGAGCTATTTGAGGATGGGACCATTTCACTCACATTCTGTGTGCCTGACAGTGGCTGGCCCAGCTTTGGTCTCCACGAATTATAATCTTAGAACTGGATTAAGGACAGTTCTAAACACAGGGAGAATTTCAGCTATAGTAAATAAAAAAGAAATCTTTTGCTCCAGAGGGTAACAGAGGCCAGGCAGTTCTGAGCATTTATCTAAGAAGTACACTACTGTGGCATGGAACATTTTTCAAGTCAACAGTGGTGATCTACTCACACGTAGCCTGCAGGTGCATTTTGTTTGACGCACAACTTGATTTTTAATTGTCAACATTTAAAGTTTTGGAGAGTTCACATAAATATCCATGTTTCTAGATTTTCTTAAAAAAAAATCAGATCTGGCATACTGGTCACTCATTCCCCTCTGGCAACTTAACAATTCACCATAGTCCCTGGCTAGCCCATTGCTTTCAGATCCTACAAGGACCAGACTGACTTTCTTATTTTTCCTTTCTTAAATCATACTTGCATAGCGTCCATGCACCTTTAACAAAGATCATGATCCACCCATGGCATTTATGAAGCTTGCATTGCCTATTTTTGAATCATACAGATTCTAAAGACTTTCATGGTTATTGTTTTGGCCTGCTACTTTCTGAACCACTCATCAAACTCCCAAGAAGGCAACATATGTTCAGATAAAAAATACGATCTAACCATTTTTAAGGGGTGTAATGACAGCTTTATGTCCGTTGTCACTTTATCTGCAAATGCAATTTTTAAACATTAGAGAATTAATCAAGGGACTCAGGATAGCAGGACAAAAGGCATACTTGTTGAAAGCAGAAGTGGTAGACACTCAAAAAGGGATCACAAGAGTGGGACCCAGTAATAGCAGATGCTCACGTCTCATCTCACATCCACGGCAGCACCTTTTGTGTACAGATTTCCAAGTGGATTCCTAGCAACCATTGAGCCTCACAGCGCTTGACGAGAAGGGGAAGTGTTTTCTTCATTCTCTGAAGGAGGAAACTGAGGCACTGGTTCGCCTCCACGAGGACTTCTCTGTAAGAGAACAGGCAGTTCAATTTAATTATCTTCCTGTCTGGCCCCTTTGCTAATCACTCATTCTGCTCTTTGGTTTCAAGGATAATTTATGTTAGATCAATTTAGATGCACTCTCAGAATTCAATCAATATCATCCACAACTTGTAGGTCTCCTTGGTTAAAGCTTAATCTTGAGAAAAATGTAGGGACTAAAGAGCATAAGCAGGAAAAATATAAAATTACGTGGGCCACTCTCTGACTTAGAGGTAAACACCAAGGTTTCAAAATGCCCACCTTCCATTTTCAACAGTCCCCAACTGTCCCTCCTGACCTCCCCACGCTGGTCAGAGATTCATGAGGAAGCAGCTGCTGGTGTTCAGCCTTTATTTTAATGTCTCATTCATGAAACATCTGAAAGGAGACAGGTAACTTCTTTGACCCATGAGAAATTCCATTTTTAAGAAAGGAAAGATTTTGCCAGCTAGATCAACACTTCAAGTGTCTAGCAAGTGCTTTCCGTTGAAAAGAACAATGCGCTGTCTTTAACTGTGAAACCCATCATCCTAATCACACTTTGAGGGAACCATTATGAGGCACTGATTTATGTAATGTCTTTGTGAACACAGTATTTCTAGAGTGTAGGTATTCACAGTATTTTGAGCAGGATCTGGTCATCACGTATTCCTGATAATAATCATTAGTTAATCATAATCACCTCTCCTGAAACATCTTTTCAAGGCCGTCTCCCTAAACAAATAACAAAAAACAAGTGGAGAATGCAGGAATTAAATAGCCCGGTTCGTGAGCTAACCTTTCACCTCTGGAAGGATGGGATTAAACACCACTTGGATAAAGGCAATTAAGAGCTCTCGCCTATGTGTGTTTGGAACCAAGAATAGAAAGTGAATGCACAGGCCCACTAGAAATTCTTGTTGTGGGGGAGAAAATATACAAATGACATTTAGTTTGTGTTTCTCACCTCTCTACGTGGGACCTTGACAGCAGTAGATGACGGATTGCTCCAGCTTAAGTAGAATTTCTGGTGCTCCAAGTCGGCTGTAGGTGAGCAAACCAAAGTTGTACCAACTTAAGGCTGGGAAAATTGTTAGCCTTCGTGTCCTCTGGCTGCGCACAGTGTTGATCCCCAGCCTCAGCCATTTCTGATTGGCCCCGTTAGAGCCCTTGGCCTCTGCTGGCCGCTCCTTTCCCAGCACATCCCTTGACTAGCATTTGATCGTGAGCTTGTTCTGTCTGTCATCTCTTCTTGTAGCCAGGCGACCTGCCCTGGATCACTTCACATTCTGTATTTTTCTAAATTACTTTGTTCTCTGGAGTCTGTTGCCCAACTGAAAGAGTCACATATTCTTTCTCTGTTAGTTACTCAAAGTATCAATCATTCTGTAACCACCTGCACTACCGTTAACCTTGTCCTGTCTTCCAAATCAAAACCCATTTCTCACTTCCATATGTCAACACCAGCCACATGCAGTGATTAAATGTCTTTCATTTGAAAGCACACAGTCCTGCTATCCTTGCCTGTGTCTGAATGCCTCCCATATGCTCCCCATGCGAGCCTAATTCTTCTGTTCTCTTCCTCTGGAAAGTAATTCTTCACTGTAATAAGTTGCCCAAAGTAAATGCATTCATCATCTTTTTCTCTGACAACCATGTTTCTCCACTATGGGAAATTAAACGCTGCAACATATGGCCTGAGCTGCAAACTTTAGGGCCTGTTCGCTCAATTGTTTTAACACATTGCCGCCTTCACATAATCTTCTGTTTGCCACTAGCATGTCAGGCTTCCTCTTGACATATGCATTAGACATGTTAATGGCAGGACAGAAACCAACTGAAGCTGACAATATGACGAAAGAAGGGTAAGTGCCTATTAATTACTAAAATTCACTTTTTTCCCACTATTTAGCAGGGGAAAAAACAGATTAATGCCTCCAGAACATGCCACCACATTAGCCTGCTGTGGTGCCATCTGACAGATTTTTAAAACCCTAGGTACTAAGGAAGAGCTTTGTGTAGATTCAGCAAGGCCAATATAAATGACACTAATGCTCTCCCCATGTCATGGCTGGGGTTTCTGCTTCCCCCATCAGCCATACACAATGGGCAAGCCATAGTTGCCGAATTCTTTTTGTAGCTATCTGAACACCACTGGTACATGCTCCAGGACTCTTTCCTCTATTGCTTAATGCATGTAAACTGCTCTGAAAGTAGAGTCCAAATGCTACACATTTACTGAAAATAGTAGAATACGTTTTTCTTCTGAGTCATTGCTTTAGAGATTAGATTATTTAATTTCTTATGCATCTTTGGGGTCCTATTGTGAGTTTTATTGATTCTGAATTCGTCTTTCTTTAAGTAAATTTGATCTCAGAATTAGTAAGAAGAAGTTACCATTTATTTAAAAGCAAGTTTTCGTTTAGATCTTTTACCCTTTCATTTTCATGGCACATGCTTAGGACTTATGCATGTCCCTAAACAATAAAAAAATTTTAAAGTTTTTCAGTGGACAGTGTATTGAATTTTCTTTTACATAAACAAGTTAGAGTTATATTTGAGTCATGGCTTTTACTTTATGCTGGAGGACATGCAACAGCCAGTCAGTTTCCTAGAATCTCTGAGTCTGATTAGTCTCTATCTTTATGACATTTCCTGAGACCTCAGGAGTCCATGGCTCCGAGGGCGTCCCCCTGTCACTAATGGTATCATCTTGAACTCAGTGTCAGCCAATAGTTACCCAAAGCTTAATTGAAAGAAACAATTTATGGAGGTATCGTGACGTCCACCCACAACTCTGACCCTCTAAAGATCTATCTGGACATTAAGCTAGATGGCAGAGAGATGTGCCCCTGGATCTCATCAAATTGGTCCTCTGTAGAATTACTTTTACATTGACTAGAATGTCATCAGCCTATACTGAGGGGACATTACCAGAAGCAGTCATGTGAAGCTCATTGTATTTTCTATAAGGACATTGTTGAAGGTCCTATCAACTGCATTACACATTGTCATCTCTATGAGGACCTATGTGACAAATTTCTTTCAGGCTTCAGTAGCAGGAATAGTTGGGTCGTGCCTGAGCACCTCGTTTTATCTCACAAAGCATAGGAGCATTGAGTTTGGGTTTATGCATTGCCCATTAGGGAGCTTAGAGCAAGTAAGTGGCACCTCGTGACTTGCATTTTTGCACCCTAGCCTCTGTGATGAATTAACCTCTTTTTTCCTAACTACCTTTATTTTTCTATTCCTCTGATTTTCTCAACTATTTATTTTTAATTGAATTGAACATTATAATACACACACATACCTTGTCAGTGGCCTTATAATCTTTCTTAAATAAGGTAAGTCATAAATATGTAAATATATACACAAAAAACTAGACTTTAGAAAGTATATATTTATGCATATTTATAGATGTAACTTTTTTTTGACACATTTCAAAATATACCATCCAGCAGGAAAAAAAAGGGATGCCTATGTTTACTATGTTTTACACCACACAAAACCAACATGAGAGTTTTATTTCTTCTGTAAAGAAAATATAGTTCATCTCATGAATGGGAAGCTATAAAAGAAACACAGGAATGCATGCATACTACGCATTTACACATCTAGTCAAACAACTGCATGTAGAAAAATGCGTAAGAGTTAGGAGGCTCCAGAGAAAAAAGTCAGGAAAGTGACTTTAGACCATCTTGCTCTACTAGCCTGTACATGACAATAATGATACTCTTAATATTCCCAGCACAAATACCTATGCATATCAAGGAGTTTTTATATCATCAAAATCTGTATTCATTCATTCCATAAACACATATGGAACAGTATATTAGGCACAAGGGATACTGGGATGAATGAGACACAGTGCACTGCAATAATAGGAAATTTATAGGCTCTGCATGAGGAAAAGCATCCTGCAGTGTTTGATGTGTCTGTGAAACATCTAGGTAGATATTGAAGTACAATAGGATGTTCTCAACACTGTAGCTCAACCTCACCTTTTATGGTTACAATACAAATATTGGGTGACTCAGTGGAGCACATCTTGCTGGATGAGGAATGTCTTCCTGGGGCAAAGTTAGACACTGGAAGCCATGCCCCTTCTTGTGACAGTGTTGAGTGAATGGCTGAGTTAATTCACTAAGTGGCATTCCTGTGACCACAAATGCTAATGCTACCAAAGAGTGGTTTATAATCTTGGAACCATCACTGTCATTATTTTCTTCTCTTTTTGTGTGTGTCTTTAAAGTATCTTTAAAGTAAGTTGCCAAGTGAAAGTTTTCTGATACTGCCGTTACATGAGCCTAGGAGAACAGAGAAACTTGCACCGAGCCATGAGAAAGATCAGAAAATGTGGACTTCTTTTTGAAATTGTAACTCCAAAGTCGTCTATTTGGATTAAAGCATATTCTAACGTTTCAAGGTTAGCATCTGCAGCCAGAGGTCCTTTGTTTATTTCAATATTTAAGTAGAACCCTAGGAAGAAAGTAGCCCAGAAAATTGTTTGGGTGAGTTGAAAGATCAAAGTTACTGAGTTGAATTGCACCTGGAGCAGGATGACAGTAAGTGCAGTGTTCAAACACAGATGTAAGAAGCTTCCTGTGGCACACCAGTGGGGAGACTGTTCAGCTGCACCCTGAATTACCACTGACAGATCCAGAGAGACTCTGATAACAAACACTGTCAGTTTTGAGGACACAATGATCGGGGACTTTTTGGAGAGTCTGACAAGAGTCCATTTCATTTGTTTTTTCACTGTATCCTATGTGGAGAGCTTGGGACAGTAAGCCAATGGATACAGAATGGATTTCTAAGTCGGAAGGCTTCAGATATCCTCCCATCACAAGGGCTGACTTCCTGGGTATCCTAAGGACAGAGCATTTAAGATCTTAGTGCCTTAATACTTAGTACCTTAATACTTCTTAATACTTAGTGCCTCAAGAGTGTGAGAGCAATGGGGAAATGTGTGGGATGACTGCTCTCAGATCAGATGATCTCTGCTGAAGCTTCTTGTTCTGATACGTTTATCTGGTTTTGGAATCCAGTTTCACGCCTGTATTCCTAATATTGACCAGAGGGGAGACTGTCGCCCTTCACCAGACTCAGACATTAAGACTACTTCCCAGTTGTTTCTTTTCTTCGCCCCACCTTCCACTGCCTGCTGTGGTAGACATTCCTACTATTCACCACGATTTATAGTCCTCCTCTCCTGTGGAACATCGTGTGGTTTGTTTAGGCTAGCAAACGCGAACAAAAGAACTTAAGAACTGGCATGCAATTGTCTGTCTACTCCTTTGTGACCATGTTGATCTGGAGTTGTCTCCAGAGCTAAGCAGTCTGGAATGCTGAGCCATCACATGAAGGAGGACAGCTTCCTGGAGAGGTGCCCAGACCCAAGCAGACTTTCATGAGTAAGAAAGAAACGTTTTTGTTGTATTCGGTCACGTTACCTCAGCGTAGACTACTCTGACTAATACATCCTGCTACTTTCTATTACAGCACCTCCTACCCAATTCCACACGAGGCCCATAAAGGATTTAAAGATATCTCCTGCAAGAAGAAAATGGAAAGAGAATATAGAAACCAAATTTGGGTTCTAGGTCTTAACTTGCCATTTTACTGGTGGACACAAGCACCACATCCTAGCACCATTGTTTGACTCACAGGTCACGAACGATACAAGCTCACGGACAAAGCTAACTTTGGCTAATCATCCTATTGTCTGGACAAAGTACTGAGTCTTTCAGATGATAGTTACTCGGTCAGTCAGACAGTCAACGTGTATTCAGTAAGTAACCACTCCAGTCCAGGAGCTGTTCTAAATATGACAATACAGGAGTGAACAAAAGAAGCACAGGCGACGCTCTCACCAAGCTTCCAATGTAGCAGGGGGAGAAATGTGTATGTATCCACACATACACCCACACAGACAAAGTAAAAAATATATTAACTCAGTTTTATAAGGATAAGAAAATATGAAAGAGAATGATTGGAGTGGACAATACTATTTCTTCTATGAGGAAATGATGTTCAGGCTGGAACCTGAATGACAAGGAAGTCAGCAGTGCAAAACTTTGGGAGACGAGGCTTCAGGAAGAAGGAAGAACAAATATGAAAAAAACTCTGCAGTGGGAGCAACCTTGGCATGGTAGAGAACTCAGAGGAAGACCCATGTGGCTGTGGCACAGCATGAACCGAAGAGGATGGGAAAGAGTGCGGTCAGAGGGGAACAGAGGAACTAGATCCTGTAGGACCTTGAAGAGTCAAGGAAGGGCTTGGATTTGACTCTAACTACAATGAAAAGCCACTCGGATGTTTTAAACAGGGAGGTGACTTGATATGACCTACATTTTTAAAAGATCACTCTAACCACTGTGATAAAGTAGATGATAGAGGGGAAGAGTGAAAAGATGGAGCGCGTCGTTAGGAGGTACAGCAATCATCCTAGCAGTGGAGACGAAGAGCTGTGGTATATATGACTTGAGCTATACGGCAATGGTTCCCCAACTTGTCTGCATGCTACAATCAGCTGGAGCGGCAATCTTTCAGAATTTCTCAAACCCAGGCCACCCCCAGACCAATCAGGTCACATTCATTGACGGTAGGTGGGACACAGGTGTCAACTGTTGATGCTCCTCAGGTGATTCCAAGGTGCAGACGAGTTCAGGAACCACTGATATACAGTATTTCGGAGACAGGTCTCACAGGATTTACTGATAGACTGAATGGGGGAGGATTGAGCGGAAAGAGAAGAATTAATGATACTGCCAGTTGCGTGAGCACTTGGGTGGGTTTGGTGCTATTGACTGAATTTGGGAATAGGTTTGGGGTAGGGATGTTGGAATCAAGAGTCCGGTTTTGGATATGAACATTTTCCAGATGCCTGTTAGGCGTTGTCTATTATATGTTTTCTATAAATTGACATCACACAAGCAAGGGAGAGACCAAGGCTAGAAATAGAAATCCCAAAGACACCGGTATAGAGAGAGCAGTAAAGCCATGAAGCAAGATGAAGCCACCTAGCGGGTGAGTGTAGCCTGGGAAGAGACAGGCCGTCACAGGATTTGGACCTGGGAGCAACTGTAGTCTGACTCAACTGATCTTCTGAACTTTGCCTTGGTCCCCTGCCCACAAAGGAGAACGGTGACTTCCTTCCTGGGCCCCACGTGTGTGCCCCACACTGTGCCTCACTTTACCCTGCCTACTGGTTCTGGTCCCCAAGATATCCCTCCCTCTCTGTTCTAATGCCGTCCAGTTAGAGTCTTGAGACCTCTCAGCATCTGACTCTACCGCTTCCCAGCTGCGGGGACCGTAACATCTGCTTCCCAAAGTTGTACATGAAGGGTCTAAAGGCCTCCCAATGCCAGGCACTCTGCTGGGCAAGCTGAAGAGTGAACAGGCCCGATCTTCCCTAGTTCCACACCCCTCTCAGCACATCACAGTGCCTCTCTTTCAGCCCATCTACATGCGGGGCAGATGATTGCAAGGTGCACGGAACTATGTCGTCTGGGCCTCATTGGGCTAAGCTCCTATGTAGGGTTTATTCCCTGAGCTTCTGTATGATCAAGTTAATGCTGCCATTGTATCACTTAAAATCAATGAAGTCTTACAGCAGAGTAGCAAAAAAATGCTCCCCAAATCAACCTGCCTGAATTTGAATCCTCCTTGAATGTGGGTTACTAGCTACATGGACTTGGACAAGTTATTTTTACCTTTTCTCCAAGTCTCAGTTTTCACACTTGGAAAAAAAGGGAGGAGAACTAATTGCAGCTACCTTGAGAGTCATGTTAAGAATTAAACGAACTGATGTAAAACCAGAGGGCAAGTCCCCGTGCACGATAAATGCTTTCGACACTGTTACTGCAGACCCAACTCCTCCACGGCCTCTGTCCTCGCGGACCCTGGAGAGCACTAATTCTTGGGCCTGTCCTTTCATTGTTGATTGCTTCAGTCCCTCGCATAGGGCCTTCTCCAGGCATTCAACTCTGCTCTTTTCTTAGTTTTCCTAAGAAGCTGCTACACCCTTGGCTCCCAGCTCAGCTGCAGCTGCAGAGCTGGCGGTGGAGGCCTGCACCTGCCCACCGTTCCCATTTTCCACTCACCGAATTCAGCTGAGCAGCTGCGTCCATTTCCCAACTTTAAACTAATGAATCCATCGGCTATGGTTTCCCCCAGGGCAACTTTCCAAGGTTACCTTATTACAACACAATATCTTTAATCATATTTAATCATACATTGAGATGGAAAAACAAATAACTCCCACCTGACCATAAAGGGATCTCTTTCATATTATGTGTAGCTGTTTAAGCGTCTTCTTCAAAAAGCAATATACAGAGTGCCGTTAGTAGCTTGAATAATAGTGGAATTATGAGATGTAAGTGTTTAGGGACGTTAGAGGTGGATCAAGAAGTTATTGATTTTCTTTAATTGGTTGAATGATCTAATAATCTATACTCCTGAGACCACGTTGAGGACCAAATTTTCTACTACAGAAAGTCTGGCTTGTTTAAGAGTCACTTCAACTTTTGGGAGGGGGGAGGGAAGGGAGGAGAGCGAAAAGAAATTTTTTTGAAAATTCAATCAGAGGGAAAGGTTAATTAATGCATCTTACAGCTTTCTTTTGGAAACAGTTCATCTCAGGATGTGGAAGTACAAGAGGCTTGTGAGAGCATATAGAGACCTCTGCAGTTTTCCAGCCAAAAGCTTCTACAACCCTCATCAGTTTTAGAGCAAATCCCAGCGTGGGCCAAATAATCTAAAACTGATTTCTACCATTCCACATCCATCGTGGCCGTGGAAGGCTTGGAAGCCTTGCCTGCACACCAGCTCTCCCAAGCCCGGCCTATGGATCAGAGCATGTGGAGATTAGCTACACATGTTCTCCATCAGCATCATCTTGCTGGTGAGACGCCTGGACCTCATCATATGAGATCTGGCTAATAAAAACTGGTGTGATAAAAATAAACAGTAAAGCGATATTTTGTTTTTCAGTTCAGTCTTTCAATCCGTATGTGGGAGAGAGCATCCAGGAGGCTCTTTCTCGCCATAACACACATGCATAACTTTCATTAGCATCAATGAGAGGAACATGTGCACAGGGAGGAAGATTCCGAGACCCCACAGTGAGCCATAAGTGAACATAATTTTGGCAACCTGTGAGATGAGAGTGTGGGGCTATTCTCATTACTCTATACTTGCTGGAAATGATAGAACCAAGATTGTTTTGCAGGACTCATTTATACACGTGCATGTGCTTATATGATAAATGCCCAGGGAGCCCTGCATGTAAAATAGAAGGGATAAAAGGAATATGCATGGAGAAAGGAGAGGAGGAGGATATGTGTGTGTGTGTGTGTGTGTGTTGTAGCGGGGGTGGTGGTGTATGTTCTAATACAGTGCAGGAAGGCAAAACAAAAGCAAAGATGGCAGTTAACGAGTTCTAACCAAATACCTTGGATTTGACTAAGTAGAGGTGTCACTTGCAAGTCCCTCTTGACTGTTCCAGAAGCAGTAAGTTGGAATACAGGATGCACCTTAGATTCTATCAAAACTAGGCCCCTGGGTCCTCTGGTGCAGATTTCGTTCAGCGGGGCACAGCGGCTGAAATGGCTGTAGCCTAGAGGGCCCTGCCCTTCCTGCGTTGAAGCGTGGCAAGCCCTGGCGAAGTGACATTTTCATATGTATTTTCTCTACACCATGCTAACTGATAAGGCTACTCACAATTACAGGGTCATGCCGTTATTTTCGAATTAGAAAACATTCTGTGAGCAGACTTGACAGCAGTGCTCTATCAAGGAAAAGAAAAATCAGCTCCTGGTTGGGGACGACAAGTGCAGATGTCCATGATCGGAGGCCCTGGCATGTGGCAGAGCGCAGCTACTTAGCTAATGACAGGAATCTGTCCATGTCTGCAGCCCCGAGTTGCAGAATTTACCCTCCTGCAAATATAGGCATCCTATAGCATTCAGGAAAATAGGGGACCTTTGGAACTGCTTTTGATCCCGAGCTCCATGATCAATCTCGACACAATTCAAGAAAATAATATGTGCATTTAAAGTTACACATATACGCCCAACAGTTACTTTTTGTTTTCGTGTAGGGTGATGTATTTCTGACATGGACACTCAGAAGCTGACTCTTAAGAATAGTGTTCTCTAATTCTAGTATTGGCAATTATTTGAAGGAAGCATCTTGTCTGCTTCCCTTTGTGGGAATATGGGGAAGAGAAGGGAAGAGAAGTAACATGGCGGCCACCATCTCCTACGCACCCACCACATGCTGGGTGCTCTACTAGGCACCCTACAGACACCAGCTCAACCAATCCTTAGAACACTCCTGTGAGGGAAGTGCTGTAGTACTAACTAACAGAGGAGGAGACTGAGGTTCAAGGAGGCTTTAAGCAACCTGCCCAAGATCACACAGCGGGGGAGTGCTGAATGAGGACCCGGCTGCTCTGCCACACAGCTGTGGTCTTTCAGTCCTACACTGCTGCTTCTCTCATAGAAGAAGGCTCATCTCTCCGGCTTGAGAGGAGAGAGAGTAAATGAGGCCTCGGGAAGTATTAACAGAAAGTGAAGCGTCCACGCCGGAGAGAGAGCCTTTTTCTCTCCCCAGAATCAGCCGGCGTGGCAGGCACCCCTCAGGTCTCTTTCCATTTTTAAGCACATCACCTCCCAGCTGTCAACACCTGCGTCTCTCTGAGGACTGCCCTGATCCTGAAGGAGGCTTTCGCTCACATGGACAGCAGGAAGTACTGGGAGATTTCTGTCCCCTTAGGGGCAGCCCTTGACCAATGACTGGCAGGTCCAGAGGATTAAATACCCAGCTGGTTTGTCCCTGACAGGACACCCTAGGTATGGTCTGCACTGACTCCAGACCCTCTGCTGGATTAAGCCAAATTACCCTGTGGGACCTTGATTGATAGGGGACCTGTGTTTGGCCTCCTTTCTTCCAGGACCCACTTTCCTATTCCCCTGCATCCCCCCATATGTAACTGAGGTCCGGGGGGGAATTTCACTGGTAGAAAAGAAGACTAACAGGCGACTTACACTTCACATTATTGGAAATGGTGGCCGTGATCCTGGGGGACACTAAGTTTTCTCTATCCCTATCTCAATAGAACACCGATCAAGATGAGTGGACTGCATGGGGATGACAATCAGAGACTCGGAGCCAGCTGCAAAGAAGACTTCTTGGTCCTAAAGTTGGCTGCACACTGAAGCCGTGTCTCTCATCCTTAAAGATATCTCACAAGGGAGTGGACAGTCCCCTGGGTTCCAGCAAGGCAGTGTCACATCACAGTTGAGAGAGTGGGCTTTGCCCTCACATGGACCTGGGTTTGAGTCCTGAATTTTCCACGAGCTGCATAGTTATCTCTCTACACCTCAGTTTCCTAATCTGTAGAATGGGGATAAAATGAGACTGACCTCATCTTGTTCTTATAAAGCTTAAGTGAGATTTATTGCACTTAGGTTTCCTAGCATATAGCAAGGAATCCATAAATGGATTCTGATTTTTTTTTTTTTTTGAGGAAGATTAGCCCTGAGCTAACTGCTGCCAATCCTCCTCTTTTTGCTGAGGAAGCCTGGCCCTGAGCTAACATCCATGCCCATCTTCCTCTCCTTTATATGTGGGATGCATACCACAGCATGGCTTTTGCCAAGCGGTGCCAGGTCCACACCTGGGATCCGAACCAGGGAACCTGCTGAGAAAGGGAACGGGCGCACTTAACCCCTGCACCACCGGGCTGGCCCCTTGATTCTGATTTACATATTTCTACATGCAGAATGGCCCTTGAAATTCTTTTCAGGGCTATAATTATACGCCTATTCCCACCTTTCCCAAAGCTTGATGCTGGAAGTAGGATCCTGAGAGCATGATTACTGGGAAGAGAAAGAACCCCGGAGAGCTGATGAAAGGTACACCACCATCTCTTCCCAAGGAGAGTGGAGAAGGTTATGGATATGTGCATCACCAGAGGCAGTTACCATCTCCCACCACCCCTTCTAAAGAGAGTACTGCCCTTTCCACTGAATTTGTTAAAATAAGATCCATTTACTGAACTTTTACTATGTGTAAGGCTCTGTGTCAAGCATTTTATTTATACTACCTTATTTAATCCTCACAACAGTTGTCGGAAATAGGCATCGTCCCCATTTACGGAGGAGGACACAGGCTCAAAATTTAAATGACGTTCTCAAGATCAAGTAGTGGGGCCAGACCCAGACCCAGGGCTCCGTGATTCCAAACCCCCATACACTCCATCCCATGAGGAATTTCAGAGACCGTGTCTCTGGTAAATCTGAATTCCTCTGCCCTGTAGGAGCTGGTATTGGGATGATAGACTCTATCCATGTCCACGTACGAATCTCCCCCTCACCCTGTGGAGTAACAGTTATTGAAAAGAGACATGTCAACCTCAACAAGGTCGTTGAAACCAAGAGAGAATCTCAGCCCAAGGCCATCTTCTAAAACAAGATCACAGCCTACCTCATCGTCACCACCCTGCACCCTGGAAGGGAAAATTCCAGCCGGCAAAAGAAAAGCTACCTAGCGGTTCCAAATTATCTTTTGAGATTCTGTTAAATTGCTTGAGAAGCCCACGAGGAAGGAGCCCACTGACAGCCTCTTTGCATGCAGTTGCTTAATTTCTGCAGACCGCTGGGGATGCCCTGATAGTCGGACATGGAAGTGTTTCAGAAGGCTTTCCAATTTTCCTAGCAGTTCTCCAACCTAATGAGCCTTGAGAGAAATCCTGAAAGATCCACAGGGGAGCTCCAAGAAGGACCCCTCCCACCCCCTAAAAAAAGAGTGTGTTCACAAAAGGGCCAGCAAGCAGGATGAGGGGACAGCCAGGTGCCTCTGGCATAAAGGCTGGTACCGCGATTGAGTCTCCCTTTCACCTTCCGCTGAAATTCTGGAAAACTTGCGCGAGGGCGACCACTTCCTCTTGTTTAGTGCAGAGGTCGGGACGAAGCCAGGCGTTTCTCCACTGGCTTCTTTTAGACCAGCAATTCCCACAGGACGCCCTGTGAGCCTGGTGCAATTTGCACTAAAGAGGAAATGATTCTTGTGAAAGCAGCTATGTTCCATGCAGATGTTTTTTAAGTCATAATGGCGGGGATTTGGGGAGAAGTAAAGCCTGAATTTGTACTGGGAGTAAGCAAGGGACAGCATTTTCAGTCTTCCCGTTAAGACAAAGAACTAGTATGAAGACAAGAACAGTCAAATTCCCTGTCCTGGTTCGCTCCCCCGTCAGGAATCAGGTCTTCTTTATTATGCCATATGCGTAGCTTGAGGTTATACTGGAATGCATAAATCTCTTGTGAGCCACAAAACGCTAAGCCGCCGCCATTGTCCTTATAATTTCATTATCTCAGTTTCTGCCCTAAAACGTTTAACGCTAATTGAACACCCGAGGTTTTCCTGCGAAGTTTATTTTCCGAACATTATTGAAGTGCTGTTGATAAAAGTCGGAATTTATAGAGTCAGCACTCCTTAAAATGCCATGATAGATTTGAGCAGGAATATTTTTTTTAGAGCAGGAATATTTTTATGAATTTGCCTAGAATTTCAAAGTCTTTCAATCATTCTGCATTATAAAGCTGTCTACTTCAAAGTGTATTTTCCAAGAACCAAGTTGCTTAACTGAACCTGTTCTGCTCATCAACAGGTTCAGGTTGGACATCCTTGGCCATCAGACTTATCTCCCATTTCAGGTTGTCTCTTGATGTTTATTTTGTTCCTGATTAAAAATACTTGACTTTTTCTCACCCACCTACATCCTCCGCACCCGGGTTCAGGCTGCTTTGAATAATGTAAATATTGGCAGTCCTCTCACTAATGGCAGTTCATTCTTTTTGTCTGAAAGAAATTCATTTGCATGATTCAAAGCCATCAAGCATCCTTTAGTCCTTTAAGGGAAGGAACAGTTTCCTCTAAGTTTCAAAAAAAAAATCATGATAAAGAGAAGCCATGTGTTAAATCTATCTCTTGGATATTGTGTGCATTTCAATTAATTTCACATGTCTCTGTCAGAAAGTAATTTAGTTCAAAAGAGGAGTTATGATCAGTGTCTCTCACGGATTTGTATTAATATTTACGCATACGCGTGTGTACACAAATCACACAATCACCCACAATTTATGGTCTATACTGGTCAGAAGTGTAGTCTTTACAAAGCATATGACTGCATTCTGGCTTCAGAAAAAGAAACAAAAACTTAGGGTTAAGCATCCATTTCCTGTTTAAAAGAAGTAAGTTGTTGTTGGTTACTATAGTAACTGCCAAAAGACTAGCATTTTGTGTCATTATTATAATTGAGAAGGAAAATAATCTATTTTAAATTGTAAAGCGTGGAGAGAACTGGGCATCGAAAACAGGTCCCTAAACAGGCTGAGAAGGAGGAACAGTGGACACTGGCACCCCTGGGACTCAGACTTGACTTTCCTAGACCCAAACTCTGCTTTCTGAGGGGCTAAGAGAGGCCCAGTTGTTCATCCTGACGCAGGGACACAAGGACAGGAAAGGAAAATGATACGGGATTTCCATCCTGGGCCTTAAAATGAGTAAAAATTCAAAACTGTTTTCACAAGGTGATACATAACTAAAAACCCGTGATTTTTTAGTATTCTAGGAGTGTCGTCTGTGCATCTCATCACACATATTCAGACTCTGCCCTCTATTACCGTTTACTACCATCATCACAAGGGATAATTTATTCTACTCATAAAAGAAAAGACTTTCTCTCCCTTTCAATGAACTCTCCCTGTTTTCACTTTCTCCCCCTATTTAAAACCTTTCTTTTTGCACAGAAAGAAAGCTGATCATAAATAATTTAAAATGTTAACAATGCAGGATGCCAAATGAATTTTACTTTATATTTCAATGTAAAATTTAAATTTTCTACAATTAATATGTACTTCTTTTGTAATCTGAAAAATTTAAAACATAAAAATATTAGATAATGAAAAAAACAGACTTCAAATCACCCATGGGTCCAAAAGACTTTCTAATAGAAATAAAATAATCTCTGCCTAACCCAAACCCACACATAATCAAACCCCACACGTCACAACTTAGATGCCACAGCTGAAAAGGTTCATTAGAGGGATATCTATTACCTTAATGTTTATATCAGAATATAGGAAGTGGAAATTAATGAGTTAGCTATCCATTTTTAAACAGTGAGCTATTAATGAAGGAAAGTCATATTTAAAGGGTTTTATTTTATAAGATTTCTCTCAGGGTATTTTCTTGTGTCCAGGAGTGAAATGCCGTGCATGAAGGCTTTCCCACACTGCTTTCTCTCCAGAGAGCTTCTCGTTTGTGTCCCAGGGATAAGGGACAGCTGAATGCTTTCCTACATTGTTCCCATTTTCAGGGTCTCTCCATAACAGGAGATCTTACATGTTGCCTAAGATTACGAAAAAACTTATAGATGGTCTTGTAGGGTAGCATAACGTACCACCCCAAAAGACATCACTTTGGCATAAGGATTATTTTGAGCTGAAGGCAATTGAGAAGAAGTGGATACAAGAAAAGCTAAGAGCAGAACATCAATTCGCACAGGTGTGGCCCCGCCCCTCTCTCCCAGGAAGGACAGACGTTCATCACTGGACACAACTTTAGACCCTGTCAGTCCAGAGACAGCACCAGAGGAATCTGCACAGCAAACTTCACTGATGAGCCCTTGTCTTCCACTAGACCCCCATATATTTACCTTCTCACAATTTATCACCCCAAGAAACTCTAAGCTCTTTTTCATTGTCTTGTCACTTCTCTAAAAATCTATTGTTGCTTTGCTAAGATGCTATATCAGCTCAAGTTCTAACCACTCCTTTAACTTACTCATCTCTGAGTGCTCCCATGTGTAAGCACAATGCACATACTAATAAATTTCTGTTTGTTTTTCTCTGGTTGATCTGTCTTTTGTTAGTCCAATTTACAAGGCTCGTGCCAGAGAACCTACCTGGGAGGGTAGTAGAAAAAAGAATTTCTCCTCCTGCAGTCTCGTCTCCCCTACATTCATATGGTTTACCTATAGTGTGACTTCTCTCAGGTACAGTGAGGTGTAAACAAACAGTGCACGCTTTCCCATGCTCCTTACCTGCATACATGTCTCTGCTGTGAGCTCTCACGTCTTAAGTGTGTAGGACAATGTCCATGTTCCTTATATTCCAGTGCTTTCTCTCCAGTGTCTGCTCTCATGTGTAGAGTAAGTTTTGGAAACTCATTCAAGACTTTCCCATACATTTTACATTCATAAGGCTTCTCTCCACTGTGAGTTCTTAAATGTTGAGCGAGGGACAATGTATTAGTTATCTATTGATACATAACAAATAACCACAAACTTGGCATCATTGAGATGTTTCATCCGTTTTCTCACAGATTCTGTGGATCAGGGGTCCGGGCGTGACTTGCTGGGTCCTCTGCTGGGTCTCTAGCAGCTGCAACCAAGGCATCAGCCAGGGCAGGGGCTCACCTGCAGGCTCAGCTGACAGAGGATCTGCTCACCAGCTCGCACGGTTGCTGGCAGGGTTCAGTTCTTTGCAGGCTGTTTGACTGAGGGCCTCTGTTCCTTGCTGACTAGAGGCAGCCCTTAGCTCCTTGCCAAGTTGGCCTCTCCAACACGGAAGTTTATTTGATTAAAGCCAGAAAGGGAGAGAGCCTGCCAGCAAGATAAAAGTCACAATGCTAAGTAGCCAAATGCTATAGTCTGAATGTTTGTGTTCCACCCCAAATTCCTACCTTGAAATGCTAACCCCCAAAGGTGATGGTATCAGGAGATGGCGCCTTTGGGAGGTGACTGGGTCATGAAGGTGGAGCCCTCAAGAAGGAGATTAGTGCCTTATAAGAGAGGCTCCAGAAAGGTCCCTAGCCACTTCCTCCTTCCCTCTTCCACCATGTGAGGATACAACAAGAAGTCTGTAACCTTGAACACAGCCCTCACCCGATGATGCTGGCACCCTGATCTTGGACTTCCAGACTCCAGAACCGTGAGAAATAAACTTCTGTTGTTTTTAAAGTAGCTAGTCTAAGGTGTTTTGTTATAGAAGCCCAAACGCCCAAGACACCAAGTCACAGAGGTGATAGCCCCTCTTCTTTGCCGTATTCTATGGGTTAGAAGTAAGTCGTTAGGCCAACCCAAACTCAAAGGAGGGAATCAGCCGCAGATGTGAATACCAGGAAGCCATAAGGAAACTAAACCTTAACTTCTGTGGCAATTGGCCCAGAACAGCCAGGACTGGTCAATGACTGCCAGCTTCCCTCTTTTTTGTCCTCCCTCCACTCCAATTCAGGATTAACCGGAGAAGGCCAGACATGCTCCCCAAATCAACCACATAAAATGCCCCCCTGCAGTCAGCCCACCTCCAGCTTCCCCACACCAATGGCTCCAATCAGAGGGTGCTTGAAGCCTCCACTTTTCTCACTATAAAGCTTTCCCATTACCCTGGCTGCCTTTGAATCTCTGACAAAAAGCAAGTGATGGTGGTTGACCCCTTTGCTGTCAGAAACTCTGACTAAATAGCCTGTTTGTTCTCTCTCTCTTTTTTATTTCTTTGTAATTTCCACAATTCTATTATATATTTCTTTGTTTATTTTTGCCATTTCAAACACCATGGTTCAAAATACTTCCATCTCAGGTATCTCACACAGCCAAAGGAAACGCTGATGTTCTGATTCAAGAAAATTACCCTTGTTCTGTAAAGAAATCAAACACCACCGTTTTCCTACATTTGCATTAGAGAAGAAAAGTCTTATTAGGAAAAGGAAAAGCTCTTTCTTACTCCGCTTTTTGTCTGTAACATCTTTATTGTGCTATCAGTTACATACCATACAACTCACACATTCAGGGTGCACAATTCACAGTCTTTAGTGTGTTCACAGAGTTGCACAACCGTCACCACAGGCACTGGCTTTTTTCTTACTTTTCAAGATTTATAAGGTCTTCTCAGTCCCAAACTGAAAGAGTAAAAGTTAGCATTTGTGGAGTACTTAGTACACACTGGAAGCTGTGCGAAGCACTCCGCCCCCATCAGCCCATGGAATCCTGGGGTCAGCCCTGTGGAGGGGACCATTATTATCACTTCCAGGTTACAGGTGAGGAAATGGAAGCAAAAAGAGGTTCGATAACTTGCCTGGAGTCATGTAGCTGTGGGCACCGAACCAGGATTGGCCTGTGGCTGGTTCACGGCCCAGCTTTGCCTTAACCCCACTCTACATGGCTCCCGTCAGCTGAACTCTGCCACTTTTTTTTTTTTTAATTAATCCAATAGACTTTCCTGTGCCTGTGAGGAAACTTTTAGAAAAAACAATTTTCTTTCTCAGATTTTCTTTCTTTCTTTTTTTTTTAGGAAGGTTAGCCCCGAGCTAACTGCTGCCAATCCTCCTCTTTTTGCTGAGGAAGACTGGCCCTGAGCTAACATTCGTGCCCATCTTCCTCTGCTTTATATGTGGGATGCCTACCACAGCCAATGTCCACACCCGGGATCTGAACCTGCGAACCCCGGACTGCCAAGTGGAATGTGTGCGCTTGACCACTGCGCCACCGGGCTGGCCCCTTTCTCAGATTTTCATGTCCTCACTTCTAGACATAGCCCCACCAGCCCTCCTTAGACAATTGTTCTCTGTGGGGTTTGTGGTATTTCAACAAATGATGTAAATTTCTTCTAGCAGCTACTACTTGAGTAAGCTACAACTTCACAGCTTCACATTTTAAAATTGATTTCTCTTACTATTCAATTGCTCATTTCATTCTCTCTCTCTCTTATCTTCTGTCTCTCCCCTCTTTTCTTTCTCCACTTAAAAACAAAATTGGTTCAGTGAATAAGCCTCTTACTCACATAATGTCTTCATAATTATTTCCACGAAGATGAGTGCTGAACCATTTCTGTTTTAGAATATTTTCAGTTATCCTAGATGGCTCCTGAATCAGCAACTCGAAGGCCTTGCATCTGTAAGTGGCCACGACGGTAAGACAAACAAAAATACTAATCCCTTATGTGTTTATCATTCTCTTAACATTTTCCAAATATTTTTACCTCTGTCCTTAAAAGCTTCACCATTCATCTGGACATTTCCAAACGGTGTCTTTTTAAATGCTACTTGCATCTGGAGCCTCTCCTCCTTCCATGTTACTCTCTCAGAAAAAGGTGTTACGTGACAGGAGGCATGAGACACGGGGTGAGGTTGTTGTCCTAAGCCATTGTCATTGAGATCAATTCCTCCAACCAGAGCGTTACTAAATTAGGATTTTCCTTTGTGCTGAGCTCAGAGAAAGGAGGGCCTCAGAAGTGGTGGCTTGCCCGTAGCCTTCGATGGACCTGCTGAGCACCGACCGGCATCTGTGCCTGGGAGGGAGGACAGGCGCCTGCTTACCAACTTCGCAGGAGGGATTATTGGTTGGAACTGGGATGGCGTTCCTCAGCAACTGAATATGCTTTAGAAGACTTCCTTTTATGACTTAGACTAGTTAAGCTGCCAAACTAGCTGCTGAAATTGGCCTATTGCACTGTGAAATTTGTTCAGACGGCAGCTAATATTCTCACAGGGGCATGCTCTGGACAAACCTTAGAGGAACAGCCATGTCCTACCGACACAAGGGGGCGAAGAGTGACTGGTAATGGCCCTCCCTCAGCCCCCTCAGTCAGCGTGCGGGAGAGAAACCCTGTCAGCCTCTCAGCGAGCTGGCCGCGGAATCCTGCCGACAGAGAGCTTTGGTGCCGGGCAGGGCCGGGCAGGCAGTTAATTACACCCAGAGCTAATTGAGTGGCCATATTAACAGCCTAGTCTCATGAGGCCTAAAAGAGGATTCCAGAAATGCAGGTGTATGAGACCCTCAAGACGAAGTCGAATGAGACATCATGTTCTTTTTGACCTTCCCTTTCAATTTGGGATGACGATTTCATTAATCAGGGTTCCTTCCCCTCTGTCATTCGCTTCTAATTGACAGACGCTAATTAAAATAGCAAACGGGACCCTCACGGGCAGTTTCCTCCGTGTCTCTTCGGTGACCATTCTGTTCTTGACTGATTTAGCATGGCTCTTTCCCCTCAATTAACAGACAAGTTAAACTTTATATTCCCTTAAATTTTTATTACTCGTAATTAGAAAGCGAAAAAAAATCATTTTGCATTTTACAACTTTAAAATGTAAAAGTAAATTGGGTGCTCAAATAATGTGGGACTAATTGCCTAATCTGAGGTAAGCCAGAGTCAGGTGGCACACCAGCATTGTCCCTGCGCCCCGAACCCGCCAGGTCCACCGGGCCCTTTGCCCCAGCACCCAGTTCAAGCCAGTTTTCAAAGGAGGGAAACATTTCAAGGCACTTAATTTTTTAAATTTGTGTAATAGTAAAATAAGATTCTAAACATAAAATCATTTAACGACCACAAAAATGTTGGCTTTCCTTTGAAAGGCAAGGTGGTGCGTGATTTCCATTCCTGCACGAGATAAACATGGACCCCGTTAGTGTAAGCTTCTCGGGGCCAGGAAATGCCTGGCTCAGCTCTGTGATCCTGCTCGGTCTGAGGCCAGCACGTTGTACCCCATGGGTTCTCAATGACTCTCAGCGCACGAATGGCTCACCCCTGTCACCCCACCATCGCCCACCCTTAACGGCGGGCGTAGAGCTCTCACATCTGTTTTTACTGTTCAGCCACACTTCACAGGAGTAACTCGAGCTCCGAGGATCAAGTTGTAGGTGCTTGCAACGGCCTTTCTTAAAAGTGCTGCCTTGGTCCTAGTCCCCTAAGAAGAAAGAGTGTTAAGTACCGACTGTACCTGACCACAAAAGCAAGAAAGAGGAAATCAGCCGTGAATGAAAGAATTTATGTTACAACGAAATATGCTCAGTAATTACCTTTAATGGCATTGCTTTTTTTAAACACTAATTTTTATTAAAATGTGATTTTAATTTCTTGGCCAATGCACAGATTTTTTTTCTCTGAGTAGAAAATATCAGATTTCGGCGGGTTACACTTTGACTCAAATATAACAATGGTCTTTGCCTCATCAGTGAGATAAAATATTACCTTTGTGGAATTACATATTTTGGAAGGAAAGGGAAGCAGGATGCTGGGGAGGAAAGTGGAATTTCTCATTCTTCATTCTTCCTCAGGAAAGGCCTTGTCATTAAATATCAACAATAATTTCCGCATTTCATTAGGAAGAGATAAAGTATCAGTGCAGTCGCCTGTAATCGCGATGCAGCTACGGTTTTTCACCACTGCCTGGGAGAGCTCACATTCACCAAGAGCTAATGGGTGTTTATGCCCTTGGGGAACACAAACGCGTTCATGAGAATCACACAGTCACATAAATATCTCAGGAGGTGGGAGAGTGGGTTATTCTGAAAATTAGCCCTGACTCTGAACTAGCTGCGGGAGCTGTTCTCTCCTCACCTAATTCATGGATGTGCCAGGGGGCCCAACCCAGAAACCCTCCAGGACCAGAGGAAGTTTCAAGGAGCATTTGTATGACCGCTAGAAAGGGAGCTGAAAATATTTGTGAATACATTGCAGCCAGTGTTCTCTTCTGTTACGGAGTCCCCATAATCAATCAGGGAGAGGGACGTTATCGGGTGACCAACACCCCTTCCTCATTTGCCTGGAACTGACGTGTTTTCCAGCAAGTGGGATTTCAGTGTGAAAGCTGACAGCCCGGGGCAAACCAGGATCACCCCACATTTAACAGTAAGAACTCTCTGTTTCTGATTACATGTATTTGGGGCCCCACTGAGTTAGGGTTATTCGACAAGGCAACTCTTCTGGTATAAAAAATGGGGGCATTCTAGGATCCTAAATTTTGGCATTAGGGTTAGGAGTGGAGAGAATTAACCCACTGGGAAAAACAGAGTGTTGGTCAGTATTTCCAGGGGAAGAAAGAAGTAGTGCTAGGTTTAAGGAAAAAAAAGGCTACTTAAATACTATCAGCTCATGATTTGTCCCAGGGCCCCAGCCATCCCCATCTCCTTATCCCAAGAAGAAAGTAGATTCCCTCACCACTTTTTCCGTCTGTTGGTGTCAGGCTGCTCTTTTTCCTGTAAGCCTGGTTTTAACGCCTATTTAAACTAGGTTTCATACAGAAAAGTTGGTGGAGGTACATCAGATTTCCCCTGCACCCTACAGGGATGGCCTTAGGGCTGCCCTCACAGGAACTCCCTGGCACGATCATCCCACGACCAGGGGAGTTTGGCAGGCAGGTGGATTGAGAGCTCTTGGGTCCAGATTGCTTCCCCTTTATTAGTCTACATTGGGCAATGACCTGCCCTGTCTCCTTGCACTTGACCTGTCTGTGAAATAGGACAATAAATATACCCTTAGTGTCGGGGTGCCAGCGGGAGCCAGGGCCCACCTTGAACTTCTCAGTGCTCTGGGTAGGCGTGCCAGGGCACAGAAACGTGAAAACGCAGAAAACTAACATAAAATATGGAGCCCTGTAGATTGAATTGGCTCCTGTTCCCACTCCTTACTGTGTGGTGGGAGGGACCTGAAACTGGGAGTGGGTTGTGAAATGCTGCAGTGGAGGGGGACTTAGAGTGTAAATGGGGCTTGCTTTCCGTTTCTCTTTGGAGATGGGCTGGAGGCGTCTATAGCTTTGCTGCCATGATGGCAGATAATGAACATTTTTTCCCTAAGTTTCCAGCTGCCAGATTGGAATCTTCTCACCGTTCCTGTCTGGACTTGAAGAGTCTACAGCCGCTGAGATGACAGTACTAACACAGCCAGAGTTTTAACTTCGAGGCACAGAACTTAGGGGGCCACAGATATTTTGTAGTGCAGGGGTTGATGAGTCTCAGCTTTGGAGCCAGAGTCATTTCTAGAGGCATGACCTTAGGTAACTCGCTCAACCCTTCTGTGCTTCAGTTTTCTCATCTGTAAAATGAGGGAATTAAGGTAATTATCCAGGGACTTATTGAGAGAACTCAATGAGAGGACGCGTGCGGAGTGCTCAGCATAGGTCCACAGTGTGATGGATTTTATTGCGGCCCTCAGCACTCGCCGAGCACGAGGGGCTGTTAATGACGGCACAGACGCACTTTCACATTCAGGACTTAGATCAGTGGCTCTCAGCTCTGGGGAGCGTTTAAAAAATACTAACGTTAGTGGTGGCCGGAGTGGGAGGCAGGGAAGGGATGATAGGTGGAGCACAGACCACTTTTAGGGCAAGGAAAACACTCTGTGTGATACTATAGTGATGGCTATATGTCATTACACGTTTGTCCAAACCCATACAATGTGCAACCCTGAGAGTGAATCCTGATGTAAGCTACAGACTTTGGGTGATGATGGTGTTTCAGTATAGATTCATCCATTGTAACAAATGTACCGTTCTGGTGGAGGATGTGGATGATGGGGAGGCTATGCTTGTGTGGGGGCAGCGGTATATGTGAAATCTTTATACTTTCCTCTCAATTTTGCTATGAATCTAAAACTGCTCTAAAAATATTAATAAAAAATGGGAAAAAAATACTAAGGCTTAGGCCCTCCCCAGACCTGATTGAGGATTGGTTAAATTACAATCATTAGAGAGTAGGGTCCAGGCCTTGTATGTTTTTAAAGCTCCACAGGTGATTTTCAAGAGCAGCCAGGTTGAGAACCACTGATTTATAGACTTGGTTGGTTGTGGCTTAAGATCTAATAGGAATCAGCTGCTTTGCGATTACCACCATTGAGGTGGCCCACAGGTGATTTTCCGAAGACTGTCAGGCTGTGTAGGATGTGGGCGGAGTTCTGGGACAATGGTTTTCAACTTGATCCCCACCTGGGCTGGTAAATTTTTAGTGGGAGCGTCACAGAGCATGACAACAAGGCCCCATGAGAGATGAGAGAAGAAACTGGTAGCAAAGAGGAAGTAACTCTTGGCTCCTTCTCAAGTGGCTTCTCAGGGTCCCCCTGTTCCTTCAGAAAACATAAAAAATTGGGGAGCTAAGAGTTTGGAGTTCTGAGCGAGAGCTCAAAGTCGGGTCCATGCTCCCACTGGGGCAAAAAGGAGGAGGCAACTTGCAAATCAGACTGAAATCATAAATGAGTAGCTGGGAAGGTGGACTCAGCATATCCAGCTGTGAAAGATAATAGCACAGATTTCTCCTTCCTGCCTCTAAAGCAGGAGACGGTTCTGAGTTCTCCCATAAACTTAGAGGGCAATCTCTTAAGAATGCTCACAGAGCTTTGGGGGCTGGTTTAGCTTCTGTAGATTAATGAGGATATTTGGATTTGTGTTAAGCTATCACCTGTGTGTTAAAGCCCCGGTATTTATTTAAGTCATTCTCTGAGCTTCTGTTTCCCCAACTGTGAAACAGCAATAGTAATTCCTACCCCTTACTTTCCTCAAAGGGAATTTGTGATGATAAACAGAAATAGTGTTCCACATAAAACTCAGTTTGAGCGCCTAGAGAGAAATAGGCACAACTTAAATCAAGGTAATATTATTGTCATGAAGGAAGGTGCTGAACAAGTTAATATTTTTATTCCTATCAAAGTACTGTCTTTCTGGGCAGAGCACAAACTTTCCCCAGGAGAGATTTCTCTCAAGCATTATCCGGTAAATCCCAACATTCTGTTCCTTCTAATGAGCCACACGTTGAAACTTGCTGCCAAGACCCATAAAGTGCCCAACAATAGTAAGGCGGTCAAAAAAAGCTTATTTTAACCTTAAAATGAATTCCAATCTATACCTGACATGTTTAATAATGTTTCCAGTCCCCTTCTCCACTTGGAAGTGAATACCTCATTGAGGTGAGCAGGGTGTGCATTTCACACATTTGTGCTCAGTATTGTTTTTCAGGCCTCTGACACTTTTATACAAAGGCTACTTTAACAGCCTATGGGGGTTTCGATCATAGCAAATAATGTTGACTCTAGCCTCCCAGCTGAATCTTAAATATGTCTTTCTTTCTTTTCCATAATAGACTGTCTCAGTATTATAAAACCATAACCATTTTTCTGGAGCACCTTTCACATCTCTTCAAAATTTGCTTTTTTTCTCTACTTAAGTTCACTATTTCTTTTAACTAACTATTCTTCCCATAGACTCTTATTACCATTTCAAATCTGATAATATATGACAGCTCTGAGGCACATCAGGTCTTTTGTACATGCTGTCTCCCAAAATGTTCTCTAGAATTAAAACAGGAGAACAAACAATGTACACTAATTTGTTGAAAATTCTTCTCTACACAATTCAGGCATGCAATATGACTAAAAGCTGGAAGGGAGGGAGAGGCACAAGTGTGGGGGAAAGTACAAAATGTGAATATCTTTAAAGAATTGACAAGTCAGGGAAGTAGAAGATAGCCAGCAAAGAGATAGTTACACCAATAGGGACAAGACAGTGAGTACTTGGTGGATGCCACACTGTTTTCGTGGAATGATTAAAACAATTCTACTATCATCATGCTCTTTGTTTTGTGTCCACTTGGATGGCAATCTACTGATGGGTCTCTAAGTTGCTGTTGACACCGTAATCCTTCTCCTCTTGCTTCCCTGTACGCTTTACAGGTTCCTAGTAGGAGGGCGGTGGAAAGGACAGGTAACTGACGTCCACCAGAATGTATGCTCCTCAAGGAGAGTAGAACAGAAATCTCATGTTGATATCCATTCATCCTATAGTAACAGTATTCCAATTTCCTTCTAAAGAACCACTCCCTCCTGGAGAGCCCATGTTGTTTGAGTAGGACTAGAACTGAGTCCTCAGTCAATCAAAGCCTTGCGTTCCCCAGGAATGGATATATGGCCCAATGATAGCCCATGAGATGCCATGAAGTTCTGCATCTTTCCCAAGCGATGTGCTGGGTCAGTGGCAGCCGGCTTGTCCCCCTTTAAGATTTGTCCTTAAAAATAGAGTCAGTGTATTAAAAGCAGAGCCGAAAGATGAAAAGGAGAGGCTGAGGCCTGGAGATGTTATCTGAACACCGGTCAGCCAGGGCCCTGAAGGGTTAAGTTCTGTGAACCACCAAATTGAGTATTTGCTCAAGCCAGTTTGAGTTGGGTTTTTGACCACTTGTGACCAAAAAAGCCTATCTAACATAGACAAAATGTGTGTTTCTTCTCTCTATTTCCCCAGCGCCTGACTTAGTAACTGGCACATAGCAGGAAACATCATGGAACTGTGTTGACTTTCCAAACGTCTCTGCCAGCAACAACACTGTTCTTTCTCCTCCTCACCCAGCACTTCGTCTGTAGGATATTCAACTTCCCCAGGCAGCAGAGAAGAGGAAGCAATGCCAGGACGTTGAGGGAAATGAGAAATACATTTCTTCTCGTGAGTCTGGGGGCTCTCGGTTACTGCAGGCCTAAGACACCGCCCTGAGCAATAGAAAAATAGTCATTTAATGTCTTCACTCTTCCCTCGAATTTTCCTGGCCAGTCAAGCAATTACACTGGCTTCCTCCCCAGGCAGAAACCTCCCCTCCTCATCATGCTTTGGTGTTCAACCACAATGTCCCAAAATGAACTCCATTCATTTCAGAAGTTGTTGCTCTGCTCTTGAGTGCTGATGTTACTGACATTTGGATTTTTGACTTGGTGTCCTCTAGTAGCTTGTTGCCAAACAATTCAACCAAAAGAGCATTTTTATAACAGAACACTGTGACTGGGAGTTGGGAAATTAACCGAGAACAGGAGCCTTGGACTTTGTTCTTGGCCTTGCCGGTGACTTCCAGCAGAACTTAGGATGACCATCATTTCCCTTGGTTTTACTTTGTCCCCCCAAGTCTTTGAAAACCAGAGCTAGAAATAGCTCAGAGTAGGACAGTCACCCTGACTCAACAATGGGAGGACACTATGTGAAGAAAGACATATATTGAGACCTTCGGTCTGTAAATATGGCCGTGGATCAGCTGAACACTGATTTATTCATTAAATCCTAGTGTACTCGAAGACACAGACTGAATTTGCAAGGGGGTACATTTAAGTATAACAAAAGAGAGTTCTATGTTATGCAGCAAGAGTCAAGTTATTTTTTTTTTAATCCATGGATGCAAAATCCCTAAATGGATTAAGAGGAAATGTAGTGATTTGTGGTATATTCCACAGAGAGGCAGAATGCTGGTTTTGATTAATCTGGGTCTGATTTATAAAAAGTCTTATATTTATTTCTTTATCTGACTATACAATGAATTCAAGAGATCTCAGAGGGACGTTGTTGCTGAGGCCTTGAGAATGCTCGGCATAAGGAAGACATAAATAGAAATGTTTTTATCTCGACGCACAGGCTTTGCGAGCTGGACAGTTCACAGCTACTTCCTAGTCGTAAGGTCCTGGGAAAGTTCCTTTCCCTCCCTGTGCCTCGATTTCTTCATCTGAAAAATGGGGAAGATCATAGTGACCACCTGTATTAGATTCCTGTGGCTGCTGTAACAAATTACCACAAACACACATTTATCTATCATCTTACAGTTCTCAAGGTCGGAAGTCAGAAAGAGGTCTGACTCAGCGAAAGTCAGTGTCTGTAGGGATGGATTTCTTCTGGAGGCTTCACAGGAAAATTCATTTCCTTGCTTTTTCCAGTTCTAGAAGCTGCCTTATGCCTCAGTTCATGGCCTCCTTCCATCTTTGAAACCAGGAACCTACTCCGACCTTTGCTTTTGTTGTCAAGTCTTCTAATCTGACTGTGACCCTCCTACCTGTCTCTTTCATTTATAGGACACTTGTGATAATGTGGGCGCGCCCAGAAAACCCAGGTTAATCTCCCCATGTGAGATCCTTAACGTAATCACAGCTGTAAAGTCCCTTTTCCCAGGCAAAGTAATACATCCACAGGCTCCAGGGACTAGGACACGGACATCTTTTGGAGAGGACGGCATTATTCCTCTGACTGTCCACCACACCACGCCGAGTGGTTCTGAGAAGGCGATGAGACAATGCTTATGGTAAATTTAGAGCAGTGTCTTGAAAGTAATTAGGATAAAATTACTGCTAGCTGTTATTGTGTCCATTGGCAGTTCATATTATTAGTTTCAATATTTCTCATATTTATATATAGATAATCCAACTTTTTATGTTTTGAGACAAGTTCATTTTCCTGAAGAACCTACTTTTCTTCCTAGTGTTCCAGTTCCCTTCAGCCAAGATAACCCATAGACCCAGTTAGTCAACCAGTCCAATCTCCAGGCCAACCAGAGCCTCCCTTAGTCATCTGTCCTCTATATTAATCCTCTCTTAAGGAGAACCTCTGAGTCCCACAAGAAGTCCCTTCCACTCAGGATTTGCTCTAGAAAGGGCGTTCTTGAGTTTGAGTCAATCCACTTCCATGTACTTTCTCCGCAGGTCCTGCATCTGCAATCTGGCCAGAGTCACTTCTGATCTCCTGGCCATGTGGAAGCCCTTTAGATGCTAAGGACTGCATCATGTCCCTGATCCATCTTCTCTTTCCCAGGTTAAACATACACAGGGATTCCTTAGCATCATACCTCTGTTGTCCGAAAGTGAAACTCAGAAATACTTGCAATGCTCCAGGTTTTTCTGACCACTCATCAATAACTCCCCTTCCTTCTCACCCTCTGAAGTTATGGACAATCTTCTGACTATGGCACCCTCTACCTACGGACTCTTATGAAAGTATTCTTACAATAGCAGTAGCTGTTATTACTATGTGACTGACTCTTGTTTCTTATAGATTAGAGTTTAAGAGATAATATTTTTACTTCATTTTTTTCAGTGTTTTATTCCACAAACTCTAGCAATTTTTAAAATAGGATTGGCTAAATGCAGGCCCTTATACACACCGCTGATGAAAGTATAGCTGGACACAACCTTTGTAGAAGGCAACACATGAAGAGGCTTTAAATTGTCATATCTTTTCTCGGAAATTCCATTTCCCAGGGTTTATCCCAAGGATATGACAAAAAAAGCACACATATTTTTATGGAAAAGGATGTTTATTATAACATTATTTATAACAGTAAAAGGATAAAAAGAAGCAGCCTTAATGTCCAACAACAGGGAATTGCTTAAGTGAATTATGCCATGTCATATGATCAAGCACTGTTTTAAAGTATGCTTAAAGATATTAAAATATTACTAGCATTAAATAAAAAAGGAAGGATATAAAAGAGAATGTTCAACCTGACTCCAATTTGTAAAAAGTAAGAAAGAAAAACCCAACAACAACAAAACTGTGTGTGTGTGTCACATAGACAAAAGACTGGATGGAAATACCCCAAGATATCAACAGTGATTATCTCTGCCTGACTTCTATTTTCTTCTTTTATTTTATAACTTTAAAATCTATATAATGAGCTACTTTTCTTATTTTTGTATATAGACTTCATTTTTTAGAGCAGTTTTAGGCTCACAGGAAAATTGAGTGGAAAGTACAGAAAGTTCCCATATAGCCCTCTCCCCATGTAGTCACAGCCTCCCCCACTGTCACTGTCTGCACCAGAGAGGAGGAGACGGAGCAGGAGGTGACAGAGGAGCAGAGGAGAGGAGATGGAAGAGAAGGACACGCAAACGTGTTTGGCCACCAGAATGGGGCCTTGAAGGGAGAACACATGGAGAGAGCCATGGAAACTATCACTTCCATGTTACCATGACGTGGCTGCTGCCTCAGTGCAGCTGTCACCTCTGTGGGTCTGCGGTCAAGTGCCTGGTGGCAAACTTGGAGCCACTATTGGTCAGTATTGCCAGGAGTCAGATGACATCCTGGATGCAGAGCAGAAAAGAAGGAGAAGCTGGGCCCACTGGGCACCTCTTGTCAGATGTTCACAGCGTTTGACCATCATGACCCTCCATGAGTCTTGGCTTCTGCTTCATTTCTGCTTTTCAAACATCATACAAGTTCTTCCTTTGACCAACGCTAACTTGGGACTATATAAGCAGGCGAATTTTGAGAAACATAGTTCTAAGCCTTAGCCAAGTTGATAAAATCCAGTACAATATAATCCCAGAGTGTATATTTTTTATCTTTTTTATTTTTGAGTGTTTAGTAGGCAGATATTTCATACAAACCATAGCTTGCTTCAGAGCACCTTCTGGGATGGCCAGCGTCTGGTCACAGTTTGTGACTCAATCCTGTGAGAAGATGGAAGCTACTTCAGGATTCTCGCACTTCCAGGCCAAGGTTGAAGTGGGTTTGCAGAGTTCCCGGAGCGCTATCCTCTTTACCCGTGGCAGGCACTGCTCCCTGAAGCTGACCCCCTCCCCTGCGGGAACACACATTCCAGCTGAACCTGGATTTCCTGAAGGGGCAATCACGTCTCTCTCTGCTTTTCGAAGATCTCCCTGAGGCCAAGATGCCGTCCTGCCCGGCACCTGGCAAAATCCTTCCCTCCATTTTGTAGAAATGGCTATAGGCTCAGGTCCTGGAAGTTGGGCCCTCATTCCTGACCGATTTTCCTGTCCAATTTGGTTGTTAGTGATATAAAGCGCGGGCTGTGGAGTTAGGAGCTCTGAAACTCAATTCCTGGTCTTCTAATAACTAGCTGTGTAATCTTAAGCATGTCATTTTACCTCCTGGGCCACAGAATCTTCATTTGTAAATGAGGCTTGGATTGGCCTGTAAGAACTCGTCCATCTCCACAATCATATAAACCAGGCAGGGAAAGCCTATAAGAGAGGCAGTAGAATTTCCTTTCTGATAAAGAGTTGGATATGGTAGAATTCTTAGACATCTTTAAATCCAAGGTGATTTGAGCGTGGTAAAGAAAAATGTACAGAGTAAATGGAAAAATAAGCAAGCATCAGTGCTCTGCCATGCAGGCTCCTGGTTACTCTTTTGCTCTGGGAGAAGCTGGATGCTGCAAAGATCAGAAAAACAAGGGTTAACTTTGCTCCTTTGTGACTGACAGTGCTGCAGGCTATGACGAGCAATCTCTCATCGCAAGACTCGAACACAATGGAAATAAGACACCCTCTCTTCTTTATCAAATACAATATTTGCCATCTCTTGTTAGGGTACATGATGCAATTAAACTCCCATCCTTACCCTCCAGCTTCCTCTCTCACTCACAACTTATTCGAACGAAATGTTAGCTGACACTTTGGAATCTCTTAGGCAACACTCAAAGTTGAAAATGTTTGCCTCATTCTGTCCTGTGTCCAACTCTCAATTGTTAAAAAAAATGAAAGAGAAAGTTTTCCTTGATTGCAAATTCATATGGGAGGTTTTAAATTTTTTGCAGACAAATTGCTTTAGGTACATCAACTTCCTAATTTGTGTGTGGCTAATTGGATTGCCTGATTAAAGGACATGGCCAGAGTTCCAAGACAGCAATTGCTGGCCCAGGGTCCTCCGGTGGCTGGAACGGCCTCTGGTGTGTAATCCTACTCCTCTGATTTGATGTGATTGGTGGTATGTAAAGCCAAAGAAGACCACGAGACTTCTCTAAGCCCTGTGCTGGGGAGGACAGTCTCCCCACAGTCTCAGGGACCCTCCAGAGCCCTGCAGGGTCTAGATCCGGAGTCTTACCAGACTACACCAGTGTTGGCACCCTTAACACTGAACTGTGAAGAGGCTATCGGCCCCACCACTAGGGGTCCCAGTTGCTTTGAGGATATCACTACAATCTCCGAAGCCTGGCCTACCTTTATTAAACCATTCTTCATTAAACTTAAAAATGTTGAATGTATTAAGCAAACAGATCTAAAAGTTCTGTTTCATTCCCACTTTCACCACTAGTGCCTTGATGGTGTGAAATGCCACCTGATCCTAGATCTGGTTTCAGCCTGCAACGTCCCCTCTAGATGAGAGGGTAGCATCTCTCTAAATACGGGCTCAGTGCATCCGATTTTGAACTTATCCCATTTTTTTCCTAATTTCTGATGTCCCCAAGTATATGTCAAGGGAATACAAAATATTACCTAAAGCAAAGCTAAAATTGCATGTTTTAAATTTTTATGTCAGGAAATGCAAAATTAATACTCTCCTTGCGATATTGCTCATTAATACTGTACTTAGACTAAGCTATAGTTTTAATGGCCTAATTCGAAAGAGTGGAAAATTTTATTTTACTTAATTTAAATCATTTAGATGTATGAGCTTTTTTATTTCCACTGGCACTTTTGCACATTAAGTGTAATAGGAAAGAAGTCGCTCTCAAACCCTCTCCTAGAACATAAACTCTTGATGGACTGAAACGAAGCTGAGCCTCTGAATACTTATGACATAAGGAACTTGATGGATCGGGGCGGGGGGTCAGGCCGTCTGGAACGCAGCAGACTGGGACACTCAAGGGAGATGTCCGCGTATCGGGTCACAAAAAACGTACAAAGCAACTCAGAGGTATTGTTTCTCGCTATGACTTACCATTCAGAACAGCTGTGAAATGGGCCACAGCTTGTAAGAGCTGCAAGATTTCAGGAGTGTGGACTGTCCACATGGGTGATGATATCCAGAAATGCCATTAAGGCTGGTCATGGAAGAGACAGAGAATTAATGGAACGAGGCCCTGCAAGCAGCAGGCCCAGCTTCTAGCCAAAAGACAGTCCTGCTTCCCCAAAGTACAGCAGAGTCATGGCCTCGGGCGTCTGGGCTCGCCTCAGTGCAAACATATTACATGGAGCCAGGGTCCAAGAGTGAGAGAAGGAGGAGCTTTTGTCATTTTTCTGTAACAATTTTTATTTTCCGCCCGTTATTAGGTAATCATACTCATTTTTAGAAGGTAAACTGACTTGGACAGTAAATCTACAATGAGAAGGGAGAACTCTGAGACCAAGTGGGCTGCAGAAATGGCATTACATACATAGGAGACACATAGGTTAGATATATAGGCTGGCCCATGAAAAATGTACCCATAAACACAGAAATATTACATAAAGGAAGGTGTGGGATTCTGATTCAGGATGTGGTTTGTTATTTAAGAACAAGACCGAAGCCAGACTGCTTAGGTTCAAATGTTACTCTCAGCCCCCATTAATAGCTGTGTGACCTTAGGTAAGTTGCTTAACTTCTCTGTGTCCCAGTTCTAGACTTGCATGTCCAGCTGCCCGGTCAACAAGTCTCCTTACATGTCCAAGTTAACGCGTCCAAAGTCAAACTCCTCATTTCCACCACCACAAATTTGGTCTTCCCGCAGTTTTCTGCACATCTGTGGAAGGAAACTTCCTTCTACCAAAAGTAGCTTGGAGTCACCCTTGACTTTTTTACTTTCATATCTCGCATCTACCACGTCAGCAAAATCCTGTTAGCTCAACTGTAGAAATACATCCTCACTTTAGCTCCTGGGTAATAGCAAGTTCTCTGCTTAGACCCTGATTCTGTTCTCTGGAAAGAGCTCCCTTGTCCTTTGTTTTCCATGCCTCCTGAATCTACCCTCTGGGAAATCCTTCCTTGTCCCATTATTTTCCATTGACACCTCTGGAGTGGGCATTGATACGTATGTCTTCCTTGGGGACTGTGTAGGTTTCACGGCACCCTTTCTGCTTGGGGGTTTCTTTAAGACTTATCTACCAGCTGTAGGCATTTTGAGGTTAGGTTTCTGGTATCTTGGACTATACAATTCCCTCAAAAATTCATTAGATTTTTTATCTATTTTCTATCAGTCATTTCTACATTCACTCAAAGTTCTTTCCTAGAAAAAGTTCTCAACCCTGACTTCCTTATATCCTCTCCTCCGTTTCTCTCTCTCAACTCGTGGCAGCGCTCTGGAAGCCATCTGAAACCAAAGGCTTAAGTGGGAAGGTCACATCTTTAATGTGATCTTTGTCACAAGGCTGAATCATTTCGGCTAAGTGAGAATTCTTGAAATCGCTTGAAGTCTATAAATACTTCATCCTCAAACCCTCCATCCAGAAGTATAAATCCCCTTCTTGACGTTTAAGCATGTCCAGGAACTGCTCCTTTCCATTTCTTTCTTAAAGAGACCACTCCTGGAGCCATGTCCTCTTGCTTCATTTGGAACTGGTTGCTCCCTAGGCCTGTTGCACAGATGAAGCACTGACATCTATCTTCATATTCACCATGGAAACCTTCTTTTCTCACTGACATTTTAAAACGCTTGTGTCCTGGATCCCATTGTCAGGAGCTGGGGTTTGGTTTTACTCTACTAACAAGATAACCAGTTAGCCTAGTACAGTTTAAGGCTGTTGGAGGAAGACAAGAGACTCCTGGGTCAGAAACAAAGGACTATATTAACATGGCACAGCAAGCAGCTTGAGCATGTTTGTGGCAGTTCCTGTTGCCCCCAAGTCCCATGGAGGCAACATGGATGGGTGCAGGTGAATGTTGTGCCCACAGAGAGTTGCTTTATAGGAGAAGGAAACTGGGCTTGGGAACTTGTTGTTTTACAGCAAATAATAAGCGTGCCTACTCTTCAACCTAGAGGGAGACTCCCATCCATGAAGGTTGCTTGACCCTGAGAAATGACCCTGCTAATGATCAGTCACAGCCTTGCATTCTTGGCAAAGTCAAAAAGAATGTGCAGGGACATTCAGAGCCCAAGCAGTTTGTCTTTCTCAACACCCATATGAGCTACACCCAGTTTATGCACTCCCTAGGTTTACTCAACCATGGTTTTCTGCTAAACAACACCAATGGCCCACCAGGAAGGTTATTAGGATTATTAGGGAGGCAAGGATCAAATCTACTTTCCAACCATTGGATCCCTAGTGCCTATCACGGTGCATGGTACATGGCGGGGGATCAATCCATAATCCAGTGAGCTAAAAGAGTTAAGTGAGTCCCTCTATGAATGACAGTATATTCTAGAAATCAGGTAAACCACATACACGCACATAAGCCTTCTTTTGGAAACACAAGAATGGAACTCTTTTTTAAAAGAATATCGATTTGTTGATACTAAAGATTCGTGTTATTCCCTTTTCCCCTCCTTGATTCTCTCTCACTCCACAATCTCCAGAGCCTCTTGTCTGACAAACTCTGTGACTTAAACAAAACCATCGTGGCTTGGAACCCTCATTTGCCTGACTCCAAAACCTGTGTCTTTTTCCACTACACCTTTTTGTCTGTCATTACATTTTGTTTGAGATGCCATCAAATAAAAGTCTAATTATTTAATATCTAGACTAGTCTTAGTGATTGCTCTAGTGCAGTGGTTCTCAAATAGGGGTGACTTTGTCCCCCAGGGGACATTCAACAACATCTGGAGACATTTTAGGTTGTCACAGCTAGGGTGGGAGCTGCTACCTACAACTATTGAGTAGAGGTCAGGAATGCTGCTAACCATCCTACAGATGGTCCACCTTACACAACAGCCCCAACAGCAAAGAAGTATCCACTCCCAGTGTCAGCAGTGCTGAGAGTGAGAAATCCTGCTCTGCTGTGTGGATGGAGGGACCTTCTCCATGCTGAAAATGCTGCAGACCAGCTCTTGTGCCAGCTGCATGGGAATCCAGCATTTCCCCAATTTTCCTTCCTTCCTTAGTATTTCAGAAACTGAAGCTTGTCTTTCCCTTAAAGCTAAAGTCATTGTCTGTTCTACCACAACTATCTTCTTATCCCTTTTTTTGGGAGCACCTTAGTCTTTGTAATATAAATAATCTCCAAAAAGGAGTATAAGTCAAATAATGTGGATTAAAGATTCACTGTGATCCCAAGGATTCCCTCGGCCCATCTTATCCCTGTCTCCCAGCCATGCATATCCCTCACAGTGCGGTCTGATTTATTACTCTCTGCTGTTTGGGTGACAAGGACACAATAGGCATTCTGTGGTACTATATCTTGCCTTAAGCAGAAAAATGGAGTTTGAGATTATTTTAAAAGAGAGCTAGCCCACCAATTTGAACTTTTATTCGAATATTGCCTCCACCAAAACCCAAAGTCCCTGGAAGTTTAGAAGAGCTAACCACAGTGACTGAATGTTTCTGGTTGTGTATTTAGGCTGAGTCAAAAGCAATACAAACTATAATAATCCACCACCAGATAAGTCCTATTTACACAGCAATCTGACCTGACCTAAATCAGGGTAAACAGGTAAATCAGTAGAGGAAAGTCTGGCATGTGGGCTTAATTTCCAGACCTAAGAGATTAAAGATGAGTTTAGAGAGACATACAAGCACAAACCAACAAATGTGTACAGATTGCTTTTAACTCATCCCACAGACAAAATTCTTTTGCCTCATCAGCTTATCTGCCCCCCTGACATCCCAAAGACTGTGGTTTGCATCATCTTTTGAAAAGCATTATAACCCTGGGATTTTTCCATTTATCAATAATATTGAAAATTAAATTGCTGTGTGGCAGGCTAGAGTCTAGCCCAGAACAGCCTGAATGTCTCTCAGCTCCTAAGTTCTGTCCATAGAGCTTACATTTCCTCGCCTTGGCCCACTGCCTCTCTGCTTTTCTTAAACACTGTCCTGGCACTCATTCCCAACAAACCCTCTCCCTCCCTCCAGCTGCCAACTCCTTTTCCTGCTACCACTCTGATTTCTGGCTCCAAAGTGATCCACTCAGCAATGATCCAGACTCATAATTCAAGGGTGTAGCTCCCACATCCAGGGGCAATGAGCTGTTTTTCCATGAAAGGATAGTTAGCACTGGAGCCTATGTCTTGTATTACAGGAAATTACATCAAGCATTAATTTAACTTACAGGATCTCCGAACTTTTTAAGGGGGAAGAGAAAAAGAATCTGCACGTCGATTTTTGTTGAAACATACGAGAAATGGAGCTTGAAGTGCCAGCAGGGTGTTCCAAACACCATTTCTTTAAATGATTTTCCACAAATGTAAAGGGTGAATCCAGCACATGGTTTATTACAGGAACCGGAGTTTGGCCGATAGGATAGTGGCCCATAACTCAAGCGGCTGAAGCCTAAGCAAACAGGATGGGAAGTTGAGGGAATGGGTATTTCTAGGCAGCAAGACATTTCTCAAAGTTCTGAGATAGACAGCAAGTGAAGATGGACGGAAGATTGAACCAGAAAATACCTCAGTCACTCCTTTAAGGCAAGAGGAGCTATTTTTAATGTAGTCATCTTCTTAGGAAAGATGTAAAAGATAACAAAAATTGAACATTTTAGTTAAAAGTTCAGTAGCAGCTTCTTATTTGGCTTAATTTAGTCCAACAGATGAAGTACCATGTCCAGCTCTCCTCTGAAATCATCACGACATTTTCCTATGCTGAACCCCTACTCTTTTTCCCTCTCAGAGTGCGTGCCGGCCTTTCTCCCTCGGTCTCCTTGCCCTCCTCTCGCTCCTCCTCCTTTCCTTCCTCCTCCCCCTCGTCCTCCTTTCCTGGACACTACATCCTAAGCAAAGGAAACTAGATTGATATTAACTTTTAAAGGAAAATACCAAGTAACTGAAGCCATTCCAACGAGGGATTATGAAAATGATCACATATGAAATGGTCCCTGGGGTCCCACCGGCATGAAGAACGGCTCTGCATCACCTCCCCCAGCCTGTCCACCCTTTGGGCCTGCCCCGGAAGGACATTAGCAATAGAGGAAACAGTGATGTTTGATGACAACATTTGAAAAGTGAAGAATCTTGGAATCAGGCGGAGGGGATATGTGGACCAGGATCAGACAAAACTGAGGGGAACGGGACGTGGATCTGTTGGCCTACAGGGACTCCCATACTTTTGTGCCTGTCAGTTGCTGGGGGATAACAGCTGGTAATGGGACGAGCATAGATTCCCTGGAAACTTTCCCAAGCATCTTAACATCATGGGATGGACCTAGCCATCCTTGTGTTCAGACTAGTGAGGGAAAAGAATGTAGGGAAAGCAGAGAAGAAAAAGACCTTTCAGGCTTGTTTGAAGGCATAATCTCATGAATCCACTCTGAAAAGGTTAAAAATCCATGCACAAATAATTTGTATTATGTGTACATTTTTGTAAGCCTTCCTAAGTATTTTTTAGGGAAACCTGTATATTTAAAAATTAATTTATGAAGAGTAAACTTTATTTTTGTTAATGAAAGAAGCAATAGTCAAAGGATCAGACCAGCTGGTATCTCTATTCAGACCTCGCTGCCAACAGGAGGCAATCCAACCTTGGTCATCCATTCTTCTCTGCATCCCAAACATGCTACTTCAATCTTACATAGCACTTTTTACATCTGAGGGTAATTATGTGTTAATATACTTGCCTCTGTCCATAACCATAAGCTTTTTAAAGAAAAAAGATGATCTTTTTCAGCTCTGTAACTGCCTGACATAATCAGGATTTTTAAATGTTGAATAAATGAATGAATGAAGTTTCTCATCTCAGTCACCCTTCTTATTCCCCATTAAAGAGGCATTGTGAGAATAAAATGAATGGAGGTAGGTAAAAGTGTCATTAAAAGGCAATGTATCACCAGTAGTCACTTAGAGGAAGATGACAACAAGATAAATATGGAATGTGAGCAGATGAAGGAAAGAAATACTTCAAAGGAATATCCAACCGACCCCATTTGCTGTCACCACAGTCATCCTACAAAGGTCTCACAATAGCTGAGGAAGACCCAATCTGAAGCTACCAGAGGCAGAGCGCATAATGATTATTATTCATCGCACTAGCTCTCCCTACTGTCCAATTTGTGAAGCCAAGCTTGTGTTGTTTTTGGAAAAGTCTTCCTATCCTGACGCTCCCAGTGGACGCACAGGAGCGTATACCTGTCTCTTTCACTTCCACTTGAGGTTGATCTAATCCAGATGGAAACTCTTTCATAGACGTTATAAAGTACTCCATCTGTGAAGCAAACAAAAGAAAGTAAAAGATAATGAATTATGTGAGAGCTGAATTACCCATTAAGGGGTTATGCTGAGGTCTGATAATGAATTAACTCGGTGTTGTATGAATGCCACAGATAATGCTGAGAAAAACACTTCCTTCCCTCTGCTTGCCCTTTTCAGTGTCACTGAAATTCTGAATGTCTTTACTGTTGGTGGGAAATCTGCACTTCCTATTTATTATGTAAGTTAAATAATATTTTTATTTGGCTTTTTAAATCCCTCTTTCCCTTGTGAGTTAGGCAAGCCCCTTGGTAACGGTGTGACCATGGGCATGGGGGCTTTTTGATCTTCAGTTTCTTCATTTGTAATAGAAGGCAATAGAAGATCTTACCTCACAAGATCACTGAAAAAAATGAATGACGAAAACTCTAAGAGAGGCTTAGCAGAGTGCACAGATCATGTATGCTCTCCGTGTGATGGCAGCCAACAGAGTGATCAGGTTTCTGTCAGATAATTTGTCAGTATTACCACGCTTTGCTGTTTGTTTATGTATTTTGTTTTACACTCTGTGTTCATCACCTCAGTACCAAAAGCAAGAAAGAGATAAAGTTTCCCAAAAGCTAAAGGGCCACTCTTTCTCCAAGGTAACAGAGGAGAGCTAGAAAGATTGCCCAGCAATAGCACTGATGTTAGGCTTAGAAAGACAGGATTAAAATATGGTGGTGTCCACACCCAAGACGACAGCCAAAATCAGAAAGAATGACAACACCAAATGTTGGTGAGGCTGTGGAGCACCTGGAACTCTCATCTTTCGTTAGTGAGAGTGTAAGATGGTACAACCCTTTTGGAACACAGTCTGGCAGTTTCTTATAAAGTTAAACACACATCTTCCCTGGACCCAACAAGTCCATCCCTAGATACTTCCCCAAAGGAAATGAAAACATACATTTACAAAATACGTTACAAAAATGTTCATAGCAACTTAATTCATAGTAGCCAAAAACTGGAAACAGCCTAGATATCCAGCGATAGGAGAACAGATGAACAGACTCTGCTGTAAATGAACTGCCGCTCAACAATAAGAAGGAGCAAACTACAGAATGTTGGATGAATCTCAAAGCATAATGCTGAGTGAAAGAAGCCCTACACAAAAGAGAACATACCATAAAAATCCTTTTAAATGATATTTTATAACAGGCAAAACAAATCTATGATAGAAAAATCTCAGAATGGTAGTTTCTTCAGGGACAGGAGCAGAACAGGAAACGTGTGACAATAATAATTTCCTGTGTCTTGACAGGAGTTGGGATTGCACAGTGTATGCATTTGAAATACTCCACAAATGCACATTTAAGATTTGTGCACTTCATTGCATGTACATTTTACATCAAACGAAAAACTAAGCAAATAGCAAACTCTACTTAATTGTACACCTGCTGAAGTATTTAGGGGGATATATATTGATGTTTATAATTTATCTTGAAATATATCAAAAAATAAGATGAATTAACGGATGGAGGCTTAGATAGATGGATAGATAGTGATAAAGTAAAGCAAATATTAATGGTAAAACTAAGTGGTAGATATACAGATGTTCACTGTGAAATTCCTTCAACTTTAATGAACGTTTGATAATTTTCGAAATTTTGAATATTTGAAGTGTTGGGGAAAGTAGAGTGGTAGCAGAGTTCTTTCCTGCCTAGAGAAGAGCTCTTTGACTTTCTTTTGTCCTAGAGTCCTGCTTATTAAAGGAAATTATGCTATAGAGAATGAAAAAGGAATACATCAAATGTACGGTAGCTCAGAGGTAAGGGAGATAACCAAAGATACCTCTTCAAAATACAGAGTTGGTGAGAATTGAATGCCCTTCCACCACTCACTCTTGTTCATGTTTCCTTCTGACTTTTCCACTGGTCTGGTGTATCCACTGACTAAGTCTTGTCTAAAAAGGAGGGTCCTGCCCATTTGTGGTCTGACTTGGAGGCTGTTAGGCAAGACCTCCATCTCAATATCAACTAGTTTAAGAGAGAGAAGAAAACAAATATAAGACAGAAGATGGCAGATGAGACCAATTTGCTTCTGCGGAGACCAAGCTTCGAATGAAATGAGCATGGTGATAGATTTTTGCCCTTCCTATAAAGATTGAAACACCTGTATTGCCAACACATTAATGTAATAAATACTAAGGAAAGGAAAGTGCTTGTTTCTCACTGGGCCAGGAGTAAGAGCAGTACCATGTATGAAAAATGGAATTTTCCTTTTGTTAACAGGATCTGGTTTTCCATTTTTCCACATTAGGACTGCCTGGCATGGTTATTTATAGGGCCTGGGCCCAGACATGCTGGACTAGCCATGTGCTGATTTTGATACTTTTTCTTGTTTAAAATTTATAGCAAAGTAGAAAAAATATACATTATTTTAAAAAATACAATGAAATCTCAAGAAAGGCTCTATCAAAGCAAAACAGTTTGTTCCGTTGGAACTACCACAGAATCTTGCTTTTTATAGATGAGCGTGTGACCTGCTTATTTTGGCACAAAGGAAAGGAAATTTAGGCAGAATCAAGGGAAATGACCATATCAGGGTTATGACTCCATAATAATAAACAGGCTGACAACACTTGATTTTAATGAACACATGAGTGAAAGTAATTAAGCATAATTGTTAATTCTGCTTTATATAATTTCTAGAATAACCACTTTCGGGAGATGGAACTTCTGCTAATGGCTTCAAGGAGGCAGCCAATGAGCATTTTCAAGCTTCAGTAGCTTTCCCACAGGCCTTTCCTGGGAAGGTGATAGGAAGCAGCAGTGGGAAGACGAGCCCAGCATGGCCATCACCCACGAGCCCCATCCAAATCCACGTGTCATCCAAGAGGACCTCAAAACCGGCGTCCGCTTGGCAAAAAATTTACCTTTTAAAATTTCTTCAGCTCAGCTCTAGCACTTTATTAAAATTTCTTAACAAGGACTAAGCTAGTAAATCCAAAAATAATTGCTTGGAACACAAATGAGTCAAAAGCTTCATTTTTCACATCTATCGGAAGAAGAGAAAAGTATTTATTAAAGTGCTGTCTTTGATTTCTGGAGGTGGAAACGTTAAGATATTATTTTAGTCTTTTGCTGCTATTTGCTTTTCCTCATTTTGAAGAGAAAGCATTTGGAAATAACAATGATTGCAAAAAATGCAGATGGCCAATAAAAATGAAAAATGTTTATTCTCATTAGTAATTTAAAAAATATAAATTAAAGCAAGGAAATATTATTTTCTCAACTATCAAACTGGCAAAGATTAACAATTGGCAAGAGAGTGGAGGGAGCATTCTTACAAACAACTTGCATGCAGGGACGCAAATTTGCTATAACTTTTTGCTATAACTTTGCTGGTGGGCAGTTTTGGCAATGTGGATTAAGAGTTTTAAAATACTCTATTTCTAAAGTTTTGAACTAAAGTAATAATCAGAAAAACACACAAAGATTTATATTTAAAAAATATAGAATTGCAGAATTTTTTATAGTAGCCAAAATTGGAAATAACCGCAACGCCCACACATAAGGGATTGATTAAATAAATGATAGCACATCCATATATGGAATAATCACGATCTTTAAGAATATTTAGTAATATGTTTATAATACACTATTATTGAAAGGAGAAAAATCTGGATGAAAATCCTGTTTAGAGAAGTATTCCAGTTTTCTAATATATGTATATATGCATGAAAAATCCTGCAAGGGTATATATCAATATTTATGTATGATGAGACTTTGCGTGATTTTTGTTTCCTTACATTTTCTGTACTGTTTCTGTTTTCTACAATGAGCCGAGTCTACCAGGGGACAATGAATCAATACTTTGGATTATACAAAACAGAATTTGGGCTTTGTTTGGATCTCACAGGCCATTGTCAGTCAATTCAGATGAATGATGGGACAATTCAGTAAAGAAAAAAACCAGGCAACCTGGTTGGTTGGCAGTTCATAGACAAAAGAGTTGGCTAATTTCCCATGCTTGTAATTTTTCAACTAGTTGGTTTGGCATCCTATAAATACAGCTAGAGTTGGAACATTTGAAACTGAAAAGCTTTAATGCCAAAAATCTCTTAGACTCAAATTGAAAAAAGATGAACACGGAATTTTTTTCTACTACAGTTTTTCTCATACATAAAAATGAACTAATAAACCAAATCCCCCATCACCACCAGCTATATTTTGAGCATTTTAAAGTGTAAATGTAGTCCTTAACCCCATCTGGCTGCAGAAGAGCTATTTGTTAGGCTACAAGGAGCGTGGGGCGCAGGGAGGGGCGTGGGGCTGGGTGGTCCTGAGAGAAGTGAGGCAGGTCTGGGCTGCCTTGCTTTCTCTGTTTTCACCTCATGCTATTGTTTTGCTGTTTCTTTGTTGGTCACCTTGGATATGGTCAAGTTAACCGTCATAGCTGTTAGCTCCAAGGGCCAGCTGAAGGACTACCAGGAATATTCACCAATTTTGTTCATTGCAATGTTCCCAGCAGTTAAACAGCTCCTGGTACATAGTAGGCACTCAAACAACTACTGATTGACAGATGCTACAATCCAATGCTTGTCACTCCACAGCTATTCACACGTTCCTTCAGCTTAAAACTCTGGAGACACATTTGAGTAAAAATTCCTATTTACAGATTAAGAATCTGAGTTGTGATCAGTAATTTATACTTTGTTCTGATGAGTTTCAGCTTCTGGAGAACAGGTCACAACTGGGCAAGGGAGATCAAGAGTGACGTTTCAGGGTGCTTAAAAGAAGAGAAGGGAAATAATGCTTTTCGAGTACAAATCATTCTATCTTTAAATACATAGAGGTTAGAGGTTCCTAGTAAATACACAGAAGAAAGGATTGGTTTGAGGGCGAAATAACCTAAAATCCTGCTAGATGCTCACACATGTCATTATATCATTTAATCCCCGCAACAATCTTTCAACGAAGGCTTTTCTTCTCCTCATTTTGCAGACAGGAAACTGAGTCTCAGATAGATTAGGCAATTTCCCGAAGGCCTAGCAGCTAGAAAGTGGAAGAATCCAGATTTGTTTGACTCCAAAGCTCCAAACCATAGAGGGAAATAAATAAGTAAAATGAAAAGCGGGAGACTGGATGGATTGCTCTAAAGGAATTTGGTTGTCTTATCAGTTTTGTTCGGAGCTGCCAGTCCTTGGCCCTGGTGCTGATCTCTCAATGGGCTGAGCACCTTGGGTGGGTTCACGACAGAAGAAGTTTAGAGAATCGCTTCTCCCACCAAGCAGGCAGAACTCTTGTAAGCCCACCGCCACGTTATCTTTACAAATGCTGCAACATCGCGGTACCAGCCTCCTGGGCAGTAAAAAAATCCTCCCCAAGCACTTCTAATATCCTTAAATAAATACTGGGAAGTTCCAAGTAAATATCCAGAAAGCAAAGGTTGAACTGAGAGCTAAACATCCTTAAATTATTTAAATTCCTGAATATCAAATAAAAGAACCAGACACTGGGTAAATTAGTGGGATGTTTACACACGAACTGGATAATTTCTCATCTAATTTGCAGTGGCATTTGGAACACCACTGACCATTTGAAATAAATAATATGCTGTCTTAGATTCAGATGATGAGAATACTTTGCAAAGATCTGCTTTATTGTGCAATACCATCTAGCAAAGGAATATTGCCTTAGGAGACAGCGATGGCCGACCTGGGATTATTTGCAGAATACACATGGCTGAAGATAATTGTGTGTAGTATGAATCTTATCGCTACACTGAAAACTCAAACAAGCTTTCCTGGATAGTAGCCGCAAGTGAAATAAATATGATTTAGAGCTCTTTAATTCCAGGGAGTAATCGTGCAGCCTGGCCAGCAGTTGAGAACTATAAACAATGTTTGGAAAGTCAGAGACAAATGTTTTAATTTTAGTGAGTGAAAAAGTTTGTGAAAGAACATCTGAGTGGAACAAGTCTGCTCTTGAAATCAAGAGTCGAAACCGACCACTCCCTCAAAAGGGCAGCTATCCAGACAAGGGCTTTGAAAATTGGAAAGCTGGACTCCATTCAGCCAAGCTTCCTAATTTCTGGAGCTCTGGTTTCCTCTGCTGCCAACAGAAAGGCGAGGTATACATAAGAATAGGAAATGGGCACTGTTCAGCAAGGCCTGCCAGCCAGCGGTACTCACATATCTCAGAGAAAAGGGAGTGATGGGTAATGATGATGCTATGCCATAAAGAGAGGGAATTTTAGTCTGTATGTGTTTCAGGACAATATTTAACCTTAAGTACCAATAAGTGGGGTAAGATGGAAATTTGAAGCAATAGATTACTAGATATAATTTTAGAATATTGATTTAAGAAATTGGCGATATTATGAACCAAGAGTCCATAAATATACATATTTGCTGTCACTATTCATGGATGTGGGTCTTGAGGTCAACCATGTTCCAGTCAATAAGCATCGATTAACAACTGCTATATGCTTGGCTCTGACATCTGCTACGAAGGATACAGATGTTAGGTATGACTCCAACCCTCTGCTAAAGGGGGAGGGAAGGAGGTGGAAACTCCTGAGAGTCAGCTACGTGCCAAACACAGCTCTGAGCACTTTACAGTCAACGTGGCAACCCTTCACGGGAGACATTAGGATTTCTATTTTATGATTGAAATGTGCGTGGAAGCATGAAAACAACTGGAAAAGGATACAAGATAATATATAAGTCTTATAGTGAATATCATCAGGTTCTACAGAACGTGATTCTCAGGAAGCAGTATGGACAGCCCAGGAGAGATGAAGTCATGATTTCATAATAAAATTATACAGAGTAGAAGTTAGGAATGTTCAGATTTTGTATGATCCAAAAGGCAAGAGGAGGCCATCGTACATTCTTGAGAATAATGATATAATGATTCAAATATTAAGCCAGATTCTGAGCAAATTCCTGGGCACAGAGGCAGTCCAATTTCTCATGGCATTTGGTACACCTGCGTAGAAAATGCCCTGATGACACTGATGTTTGTGAAGACACCACTTGTATCCAGAAAGGGGTGCAGGAACAAAACCCGGAACAAGGAGGTGGCTGCTTTCTCTCTCATTGTGGGGACAACGGCTTCAACTATAGTTGCAGCAGGAGACATGGAGAATAAGAAAAGCTTTTCAGCTAGTTTAAAGGAAGAATCTATGGGCCTTCGTGACAGCTATGGGATGGCAGAGAGGAAAACATGAAGATGACTCCCAAATGTCTCACTAGGCAGAGAAAGAACCTCTAGCAATGTAGGTATAAGTTACAAAGAAAGCACAGAAAATTCGGCTCTGCTGTGCTAGGCCAGCATCAATGGTTTAACTAATTATCTTGTTCCCGATCAGTGCACGCATCCATGATTCAGAGCTAGAGACAGGAAGAAGGAACAGACAATGGAGGGAATGGTTAGTAACATTTACCATTGGGTCCAAACGTGTATTATTCCCTAAGAGAATAGCGGGTGGGGATGAAGGGTGTTGCAGAAGGTGATTCCTACGTGCCCCTTCGACCAAGTGATCACACGTCAGTGTGATGATTCTAGTCCCGTTGGCCTTCAGGAGTTCTCACATCAGCCTTAGGCTTCACAACCTGATATCAGTGACCCCACCAACACCCACCACCCCTGCCTTCTCCTCACCCACTATCATCAAATATGGGAGTAATTTATTTGAGGGCAATAGGACCTACAGAAAATGTTTTGTTAAGAAAATAAATGCTGACCAAAACTGAGATTGTGATCCCCAAAATCACACTGTGTCTTGGGATCAGATGCTCAAATAATGGCTGAGCACTGGGGGCGCATCCGACCCAGCATCAGCACACAATAAATATGTGAGAAATGAACAAACTAATTTTCTCATTTCCACTTTCTTTCATGTTTATATGTTGCCTTTGCTTGAAAGCATCCAAAGGCCTCCATCGTGATGGCCCCCTGGAGAATGGTAGATAGAAGCTACACTTCAGGCAGCTGTGAAATTTTCAGCACGGTGGGACAGAGGAAGCACTGGGCTCGGGAGACCTGGGGCTGAGTCATCCGTGTGACTTTTGGACCAGTCACTTCCTCTCTCCAGGCCTCTGTTTCCTCGGTGGTAGAGCAGGGGGTTGGATCAGGAGGCATCTCAGGCTGGCACTGGGCTAACAATGTCTGAGTCTGTGCAAGCTAGCTGAGGCCAGCTCTGGATGACCTTGAGCCCTGCCTAGAACATCCGGCTGGCTAAAATTTCTACACTGGCCTTAAAATATGACTTAGTAGGATTTTCTTTTCATCACTTGACATGCATCATTTGAAGGGTCATCCATGACAACTAGAATGAATGTGGCTCCAAGCCCTTTCAAGGTCCTTAAAAACAAATATGACTACTTTTCTGTGACATCCATGTGTCACCCATAAATTTTACCACATTGGGCATATGATTTGGTCATAATTATCTGTAAGGCCCTTGCGCAGGAAACACCTGCTGAGATGTAGGTCAGCCCAGCTGCTCTCAATATGAAACACTTCTATACGTGTCCCTATAGGGATGGAGATAAGCAGGCCAGACTTGGCACAACCTCGAAGGCCGCAGCTTCCTCTTCATTCTCCCTTTCTTCCGTCAGCAGCTGCTGTCTCTCCTAGAAACCCTGATTTTTATCTTCTTCCCAGATGAAAGAGCAGAGGAACCACCATTAGCACGTGCACTTCTACCAAATTCTATCCAGATTTAACGGTCCTAGTCATATTTGGGTTTTAATTTTTTTCTTTCCCACTGAAAGCAGCAATAAGTTAGTAGAGATTTTTCTTGGTGGGAAAGTGGTGCATAATGGGAAATGGATCAGAACGCAATGGATGGTTTTAGACCTCTCTCTCACGCCCCATTGACTCTGCGTGCAGCTCCAGGATGACTGAGAACTGAGTCCCAGCAACTCTGACCTCTTCCCGCTCCCCTACTCCTTGAGGTCAGTGGTTTTCCTTTCAGCCTTCTGCTCTGAGACCCCTAACTGTTCAGTCCCCCGTCCACCCCCGACGCTCCCCCGTCCTCCTGTGGCTTCGCCATCCACCTTGGTTCTGTATCTTCCATACAGTGGGGTTCACTATCAACTCCCCTCCTCAGGGGACTGACAGTATCAAGCCTTGGAGCTATTGCAGTTTCAAGCTCCCTAGAAAGGGTGCTTCTGGAATATTATTCTTTCAACAAATAGTTATTAAATTAAATATTAATTAGGTATGGAAATATGGCTGCAAACCCAATGGAGAGCAGGAGCAGAATGCACGTGAACGACCCCTCAGGAAGGGTGTGGGATGGGCCTGGGAGCATGTACTGGGGTAAATAGCACCCCCAAAGTTCCTGTCTACCCAGGACCTAGTAGGTGACCTTATTTGGAAATACGGCCTTTGCTGATGTAATCAAGTTAAGGTGAGGTCATACTGGATTAGGGTGGGCCTTAATCCACTATGACTGGTGTCATCAGAAGGGGGAAATCTGGACAGAGAGACACACAGGGAGAACACGAGGTGACAGTGGAGGAGAGACTGGAGTGATGGAAGCCAAGGAGTGCCAAGGATTGCCAGGAGCCCACAGAAGCCAGGAAGAGGCGAAGAAGGACGCTCCCCTAGAGCCTTTGGAGAGAGCACGGCCCTGCTGCCACTTCAGTTTGGGACTTCCAGCATCCAGAACTGTAAGAGAACAAATTTATGGTGTTTTACCCCACCAAGGTTGTGATAGTTTGTTACAGTAGCCCCAGGAAATTAATACAGGTCATCACAGGGACCAAGCACGAGTGGACAAAGCAACGCCCTGAGCACCTCCCCCGGCACAGGATGGAGGAGGATCTGGGACAACTGACCCCCATGTCGGAGCCAGATCCAGGCCCTGCTCTTGTAACATGTGGCTATCAGAGTGTGACAGTGTGCAGGGGAGGGTGAGGACAGTAACCTGATGACTACAACTGTTACTATGATAAAGAAAAAGAGAAGCCACACAGGAGGAAAACGGCAAAAGAAAGGTGACGGTGGAGAAAAGCACGATTTTAGAGAAAAATGATACCATTGTTAGTGACTTTATATCAATAACCAGAATCAATGTAGAATGAGCAGTAAAACATCAAAATCTGGCCCTGCTGGATAAAATAACACTAATTACTTAAGCTGCTTATCATGTATGCCTAATAACCTTGTGGCACAATAACGATTATGTACAGTGTCATTAAATGTTAGATTGGAATTATTGTCAATTTTCATTTGATCAAAGCAGTAAACTCCTCTATGCAAACGGCCTTTATAAACAGTGACTCCTATGTGTGGCCATTAGTTTACAACCTAAAAAACAAAACAAAACAAAATTATACGCAACAGAGCTTCATATCACTGAAAGTACAGAAAATATGGCATGATGCTCTTGCTGTTTATGGATTTTACCACCCAGGTATAGATTTAATAATAAGGATCAGGAGAAACAAAGCACATTATTGCATGTGAAAGCGCATGTTGGAAGAACACAGCGAATCCGCAGTGGTAAGATATCCTCTTGTATGTAATATTCCTTGACCAAAATAAAAGCACATGTTATGTGTTCACCAGGTGACTGTTGAGCTTTCTTTGGCATGCCTCTGAGGGTCTGCTGCCCACCTTTGACAAGGACTGTTTGTGACTGAGGTGTGCCTGCTGGCTTGTATACCAGGCCCACATTCAAAATAAGGTCTCTTTTCACGCTGTCACCAAGACTCAAGGAAAACATCCTGCACATGTGGGTGCACAATCGTGTGTAATTGTTGGCCTCAGAGGAAGCTTGTCTCTTCCATTTTGGAACCACGCACACAGTCTCACCGTTTTCCTCTCCCAAACATACCAGATTTTTTATTTAATGATTAGTCTGGGTTTAAACAAAATGCAATTTGTTTTTAGAGATATTTGAAGCTAAAATAGGAAGTCTTGTTCTTGGTTTATTGGTCTATAACCAGGTTCTTTCCTGCAGAGAGTTCTTTTCAACATTCAGTGCAAACCCACACATGTGGCACCCTTTCCAGGGATGGCGTGTTGGTGCCCTCTTCAGGAGGGAGGAAGAAGCCAGAGGGAAAAGAAAGTTCAAGGAATCCCCTGGAAACTAAGAAAAGAGTATTTATGTAGCCCCATGCTTCGAACAAGTCCGGTCTATCTCGAAGGACAATTTGGGTCTGCCTAGGATGTGGCCGACAAACTTTTGCACCTTTTCCCAGCACACACTCACATATCTTGATATCCATAAGTATAGCCTGCTTTATCCCTGCTTTTTATTTACAGTGTTTTCAAAGTGATGCCATTTTGATGAAGCAATCTTCCCTTGCCTTCATGTAGCTCACAGTCAAAAATGATTTTTGGTTATGAAGCCGACACTGTCACCCTAGCGGAATATTTGTGACCCAATCCCTCCAGCCAGACTTGAGGATCACAGACCTCAAAAGCTCCATCCATCTTGCCCATTCCTCACCTCATACTCCGGCTCAGTCAGACTATGCTCACGCAGTAATTTTACTCTTTCTCTGCTATTCCCCTCTGCCAAGCTCCTAATCATTTGTCTTACAATTCTTTGAACTCAGTTTGGTTTTCTGCCTAATCCCGATTCCAGGAATGTGGGCTTTAAGAATATTTTTATATAGGACAAGTAATATGTTTAGTTAGCATCTCCACCTTCAACCCGCAAATTAAAAAACCCTTTTAAGAGTTTCCTTGAAAGAAAATTAATTGACTAATGAATAATCTCAGAAAATTGAAGAGCCTTTCAGAGCATTTCACCTGATTCATTCCAATCAAGCGTCGGCACCAAATTCTCTGGGGTCCTGATCTAATTTTGCAGAATGAAGTTGGCCCCTACATGGAGCCTCAGCACCATTGCAGACGTAGAGCCGCCTGTCTGTATTTGTCATCTCTTCTCTCATTTATTACTTTCTTGGGGCTGTTCAAGACAGAGATGCAGACACGTTGGCTTCCGTGGGGCCAGCTCTAGTGGATCAGAGTACCAGCTTTAAAACTACGTAAGCTGAGTTGTGACTCCTCTGCCACTTGCTGATTGTGAATCTCAGTCCAGTCACTTCAGCTTTCTGGGCCTCCTCTCCTCATCTACAAGGTAGAAGCCAGAGAGTCCTCCTGTGCTAGGAGAAGCTGGGTCAATCCACTGGACACAGGCCATGGCTACTCTGCGACCATTTGCTATGTGACAATCGTTCCTCCATCTTTGACCATATCGAATTACAAAACTGCCTTGAGAAAAGCAGAGCTTAAGCCATTCCATTTCAACAGGACAATCTCTGAGTTTAAAATAGGGGAACTAGAATAGAGCACGAGGTGGCATAGGATGCTCTTTAGCTTTGTTCGGATTGTCATGAGGCTGTTGTCCTGTTTCCCATCCTCACTGTTCTGGAACAGCCTCTCACCTCAGTGTGCCAGGTGAGAGGACACAGCTGGACTCCATCCACGTCAGTCTTCTCAGGTTTCAGAGGGAAGCAGGTCACCTCAAGGGACAGAAACTGTGACTGCGTTGTGTGCACGGTGATCCTCGGGGAACGAATACACTTGTGCCTGATCTACTTCAGGTAGAATGGGTGTTTGGCTGAACCTCCTGCTCACTGTCATAAAAAGAACTTACTTGTCAGCTTGGGACCCAAGAGGTGTCTGCCTCTATTTTTGACCAAAAATCCCCCTAAAGCATCCCTCTTAGCGTGGCCGTGAGGATTAAATGAGATGGCGGCTGTGACGCACTCAGCCCAGGGCCTGGGAAGTGACTGTGCCTGGTAGATATTCGTCACTATCACTGGTTATGGCTTCATCTTTGGCTCTGTTGCGAATGTCTCAGTGCACGAAACAAGGGCCAAGCCCCACCCGAGTGGGCCTCCCAGGCGCCATGCTCATGCACGAGAAGGTTTCTGTGCCGTGCAGACACCTGCAAGGACAGGACCCTTGTCCCTTTAAGTCTGGGCAACATCAGATGAGAGGACAGAAACGTTTCTCAGGGTTCTCACCAAGTCAAGTCCACCCCTGCCCTGGCAGGACCACCCCAGCAGAGCATGGGCCCCCATGTTCTGCAAGAAGAACATTTTCTATGGCCAGGCTTTGACATTTTCTACAGCCAGCTTCTTTGTACTTGTCTCTTGTCTATCTAACATCAGGCTGGTCCTCACAGTGGCAGAAGGGATGCCTCTTTAAATGTGTCAGAATATCCTTTCCCACCAGACTCTGTGGACAAACACCTGGAGAATTGTGCCTGTTAGTTGTTATGTGAAAATGGGACAAAACATGGATCATGTTATTAATGCAATTCAGGATTCTTAGAGAAGAGACTTTCCTTGAATAAGACTGTGTTTCCCCTTTAAATAAGGGAAAAACATTTTTCCAGAAGCCCACGTGGATCTGCCTTTAATCTTCTGGAGGTCAAGGATGGTTGGGTTTGGATACAGCAAAAGGCTTATTTCCTTCATATTGTTGTTCATAAATGTCTCTTTGTCCATTGGGCTAATCGCTTGAAAAGTTAGAAAAGCTTGATTTTGCTGATCATGAGAAACGTCCAGTTTTTCTGTGCTGGACCTCTCCCATCTCAGGACATACTTATCTAGTGCGGATGTGGCTCACCCTCGGGTTAGCTTAACAGTCTCTCAAAGCGGGAGAGACCATCAAAAGGCTACTTGGCTATCCACCAGCGATACCTGGGGTAGGCAGCCAAAAGGAGCAGGACAACCACCTTCCAGAAAACCCCCAGAGTCTAACCACCCACCTCTTTCTCATAAAACCCACAAGATCAGTAGGGTTTTTCTTTGGCCTCAGGTGACTCATTAGCTTATCTGGGCATGCCCGAGATTTAAAACACAATCAAGTACGATTGAAATTTTAATGTATGCAATATGTGCGTGAATAAGGACGTGACAATGGGCGAAGGCATGGCTTTTTTAAGAGGATCTAGTGTTATTCTTTAATCATTTCTCTGTTTCTAATACGATAAAGGCAAAGGAACAGCATCTCCACTCCACCCTGTCACGTTTTCCCCGTTGACTCGGTTACTTTGCAGTTCCCGTAATTTGGTCTCTTCCTCACCAAAGATCAGCGATTCCGTCTATGCCATTATGTAGAAACGTTTTTGAAGAAAACCCTTGTGTTTCTTATTGCTGGATGGCCAGAAAATAAAAGTGGCTAACCAAAATCCTTTAGAGATCATCAATCACAGAGATTAACCAAGGCTAGAGAAAGCTATTTTAATATTTTTTAAACTGAGTTCCAAATAGATTGTTCAGTCTGCAGCCACAGAGTCCAGAATATGAACTGAATATGAAAACATTTTAACTTTCATGTTTTAATGATAAGAATATTGTTGGCTTTAATATTTGAACACTTCAGCGTACCTAGTTCTGAAAGCTATGTCATGGCAGGCTCAGAATCCACCAGCAGACTATAAATAAAATCTTTCTATAAATATACTTTATGCCAAACTACCAGCAGAATACATTTTTCATCTTCTAAACAGATGGTATAAGAGAAAAGTCATGCATGTATATAATTAATCAAACGTGCTTTTGCTGATAGAATTTTCATTACCATTACCAGCATGGGTTTTGTGAATTCTGCATGTTATATTTTCTTTTGAGAATTAGTTTATTTAACGAAATGAGTAATATAGATGAAGGTAGAAAGACGATAGGTCTTTATGTGTTGGGTTTCTCTGAGTCCAGTGGGCCTGAGTTTTAAGGGGTTTTCCTGCAGAGACACAGCCAGGCAGCTCTCTCAGATGTGTGAAAGCAGATCCATGTGCCTAGGCTCTCACTTTACTGTCACAGCCCCACCCCAAACCCTCACTGGTCATCCGTCAGAACTCCTATTCTGCTGAGAAGTTAGCCTTTATCAAAGTCCTTCCCCTCTCCATGCTTACGACCGTGTGTGAGACACTGAAAGCAAGGAAGAGAATTTACTGGGAAAAATTCCATGGAAATGTTTTCTGGCGTGTTATAAAACAGCATGAAGAGTGACTGTGGTATTAAATTAATCCATTTATAGTCTGCCCGTGGATTTATTGGTCATTAAAGTGTGGGGGCTCCTCTAGATTCAGACCATCTGGGTTCAAACCCAGCCAACCACTATAGCAAAAGGTAGATGCCCACCCATATATCCATTCTTCTGTTTCTTCTTATATAGAACACCACAGATTTTTTTCTGGACATACTGCCATCCAGAATAAAAGACTATTTCCTAGAGTTACCCTGGCAGCTAGGTGAGGCCATGGGAGCTGGCTGTGGCCTGGGACTAAATTTTAGCTAAAATATAAGTAGGGAAGATAGCTTATTTTTTGCCCTTCTGCCTTTTTGTCTTGCTTCTAGATTGCAATGTGTGTGTGCAATGGCTGGAGCTTCAACAGCCTCTTTAGACCCTGCAGTGACCACGAGGATAGAAGTGGTATTCTCAGGTGGCATGCAGAAATTTAGAACTGGAGTCCCTGAAATCAGTGAGGAGCTGCCGTATCAGCTCTGAACTGCCTCCTGCTAGACTTTCTATGTGACAAAGAAATAAGGAGCTATACTATTTAACATACTGGCCGTGGACTTTTGGTGAATTACTTGACTTCTCGACGCCTTAGTTTCTACACCTATAAAACGAGAATAATAATAGCACCGAACTCCTGGGGTTGTCGTGGGTGTTAAATGAGATGACGCATGCAAAGTTCTTAGACTAGGAGCCTGTATATGGTGAGCACTCCACAAACACAAACACAAACCATTGCTCTTATTAAGGATGCCTGACATTTGAATATCTAACAGTCAGTTTCAACAATTGAAAAGTGACCGGGGAAGTTCCTCAGCATGTTATTATTTTGAAATGTTCTGAAGCGTGAATTTGAACCATGCCCTCTGAGAAGAATGAGTCATTTAGCTAGTCGGGGCTCAGGTCGGCCCCCCAGTGCTGCTCTGTTGTCCTCTGCCCAAGCGGGACCTCACTCATGGTATGACTAAAGCATTGTTTCCTTATGAAAACAACTCTGAAAAACAAAGCCAAATTCCAGCGCTAGCAATAAAAAAAATATTAAGAAAGCCTAATGAAGGAATAAAACGAAGTTTCCTACTTATAAAATTAACACTTTGGCAATGCTTCTGAACCGTGACGTGACTAGACCCACCATGTGCTCCATGCAGAGCAAGCTACAGATGATAGAGGGCATTTCAAAAATGAGCATTTTCAAATGTCTCTCAACGTGTCAGTTACAAATATAAGGACCTGCTATTATGGGTGATCCACAAATGAAATCCACAGGTAATAAAAGGACTAAAGTTAAAGAACTGCAGGGGAATAGAACATGCAGAATTATGACACTGGGCAGACTCTTTGCTTCAGAATTGCTCCAAGAGCAAAGAAATTATTTTTATTTTATTCATACCTATGTACTCGCCCAAAAGACTTAAGACTTCTTATAATAAAAGGCACAGAATTAACAAAGTCATAGAACCGTTGAGACAAGGGGAGAAGAAAAAGGAAAGGGAGTGGGTGAGAGGGAGGAATGGTTACAGCCAGACAGCCTGGCTCTGGTCCAGGCTGCCACTTTCTGGGATTTCACTGGGCTAGAGGTGATGCTTCGAGACATCCACTTCTAGCAGAAAGAGGAACGGCCATGTGCCGGATGGCTCCCGCTGGCCCCTCCAGAAGCTCCCACTGCCTTCTGCACCCTGCCCTGGTGGACCCGATGGTCTGTGTCCACAGGCTCCCCTGTCCTCTCGTTTCTGGTTGGGTCCAGCCAGTGGTGAGCCCTGGCAGACAGTGAGAGGAAGAAGAGAGATTGAGATCACAGCATTTATTCTCAGTTCCCTCCCTGCAAGGCTGCTTGAAGAGCCTGCATCTCTCAACGGAAGCTCATTCCTCCTCCTTGAACAGCTGTTCTACTTGACTTCTCCCCCCAGGTTCTCCGATCTTCTCTCTTCCCTTTGAGTCCAAGAAGGATGCCACATTTAGCAAAGACAAATATAGGATGGTCAGTTAAATCCGAATTTCAGATGGACAATGAACTTTTAAATACAAACATGTCCCATGCAATATTTGGGATCATACTTAGACTAAGAGATTACTCATTGTTTATCTGAAATCCTGTATTTTATCTGACAACCCTACCGTAAGGATACAATCAGCTGTAACCCGGCTCCTGCTGGTTTCCCTCCATCCTACCCATGCCGTTGGATGAGTCCCTTTGTCTATGAGCCATCCTTGAGTTATTCTGATGTGAGCGTGCCATCTGTTCTCCCTCAGGATCCTGATACAGTCATCATCTCCCTTGGTTTCTCCCTGTCAAGGTTATTTCCTCTCAACTATGTCTCACTCGCTACTTCTTTTAGAAGATTTCCACACGGGTTCTATGGCAGACAACCCACTGAGACTGAAAGGAGGCCCTTTTCTCCAGAGACCAGATGACACAGAGGTGGCAATGCTGACTTCTTAGTATGAGACTTGAAGAGCCCGATTTAGATCCTTGTATTAATGTATCTTGGCTTGGCTTTCCCTGACAGCAGAGTCAGAGACAAAGGCTGGCCTGCAGGTAGTTTATTTCTAAATGTGACCTCAAGAAGCAGGAGTGCAGGGCAGAGAAGGGAGACAGCGAGGGAGGGAAAGCGCATGTCAGGAAGTGCTGTTGAATTGACTATAGGCAATTGGTGTTTGATGCCTCCGAGACCTTCTGAAGGCCTTCATGAATGCGACTCAGATCGTCTATCCAGGGCTCAAAGTGGAAGTATTTATCAATGGCCCCTGTCTGCCAGTGGGCAAAAGTGGCCCTAGGCATGCCCTGCATTTTCAGTTAAAGGTACAGGAGTGCAGAGTCAGTTCCTGTAATTTCCGTGCTGCAACATCAGAGAGGCCTCAAGGCAAAAACAGGAAGTACTTGGCACAGGCCTGAAGGGCAGTGTTGTCCAGTGCTGTCCAGTTGCAACTCCCTGTAGATGGTCAAAGCTTCTGGTTAGAGCCAAGAGGATTTTGAAGGGGTGACCAAGATGTCTCTCATGCCCAGTGGAAGGCCAGTCTACTTCTGCATGGAGATGAGCTACAAGTTTACCCAGAGAAGCACCAAGACATTAATGAAGACACTCAGACGCTAATGCTTTGAGCAGAGACGAGATCTCTGGAGGAGTTGCCACAGTTGGCGGCAAGTGGAAGTCAGACTCTCTCAAGCACAGAATCTGCTTGATGGAGCTTAATTAGTTGAGAAGAACCAACTCGAATTCCTCCTGGAGACCACTACGTGTCTATTGTGAATAGTTATGACAGGCTGTGCCTGGGGTCACCCATGCAAAGTCTCCAAGTCGACACAGATGGGAAACTCCTGGCTTCTCCAGCACAGCACAACAAGAACTTCAAGACCCAGAATCTCTATTAGTCCTGAGCAGCAGAATTATTGCTTCAAATGATGACTCAAGTGGTTTCTAGATGGAAACGTGGCAGAGTCCATGCTTCTCTGCCCTTGTGGGCATCTCACTCCACCCATACAGCTAAGACCACCAACCTCAGGTATGTTTCCATGAGAAACAAGGATGGAATGGAGAATCATAGCCAATCACCTCTATCTTTTCCTTGTTTGGGTAAGAATACTTGTGAAAAAGAATCCTTGAACTCAACTTAAGCCATCAGTCTTGCTCATCCTTGAGCCCAAATCACACCCCATGTTCTGTCTAATGGAAAGGCACAGCTCTAAATAGGTAGGCAGAAGATTCGATGGTTAGATACGGGAACAATTAGAGAGCATTAGCAGGTAATATAATTTACCCATAAATCACACTATAATGCACAGGCCTGTCTAGTGGCTTGCAATGGGGAACCAAGTTCTGGTCTGATTCGCTTTCTAGCTTGGGATTGAAGGAGTGATGGCAGATAATCCTCATCTCCTAGTTTAGGATGTAACCATTCTCCATATAGTGAGCCATAACTGGCCTTCTAATCATACACCGTGTAGGCTGTGGGTTAGTTCAGATTGTGATCCTGTGTGTAATTCAACTTTTTTCTTTGTGGCAAGTAAAGAAACCTGAGCATTATTTTCGGTATTTTTCTCCACCATGTGAAATGTGCTAGTGTGAGATACAGCCACAATAATGTAAAGCTGCTCTTCTGCTCCTGGTAGTTCAGCATTTCAAACTTCATTCTTACCTAGAAACGAAAAAGTCCCTGAAAAATGATTAAAATTAACCCTTTAAGTAAAAAAGAGGGCAGTATGGAGAACTGGGGCTTAAAAATATAAAATAATGGTTCTTCTCTACTTCTTTCCACATTCTTCCAGCATTCAGAGAAGTTGGAAAATGTGTTAGCCATCAACCCCCATGACTTCAAAGATTTGGAAAACATTACATCCCTTCTGTATCTTACATCTCGCTCCAGAGCTTATGAGATTTTGACCTATCGATGGGATCGTGCTTCAACCACACACACCAGGAGAGTTTTACTTCAACCACTGTAGTTAAATGACAAGTCTACAATGATTAAGACTGCACTTAGTCTGCAGAAAATTTCAATTTGATCTCACCTTTCCTTTTCACCAACGTGTTACCGATAGACGGCTCCTGCAAAAACTGGTCTGAGGGCTGAATGCATCTTTGGGGGTGACTGGGAGTTCGTATTATTTCAAGGCATCCCAGACATCATACTTCCTCCAAACGCTCTCAGGTCATACACGCCTTGCTGAGCCATCATGAAGGTAAAACGTTTGCCCCTGCTGTGATCTGTGCTCCTCCATTCCTTTATAAACCTAGAGCTGTGCAATAGCAAAAATGGCAGAGAAATTTGCCAGCCTGAAGACTGTGGTGAAAGGGGAAAGAAGGAGCAATCTGTGGGTAAATTGCTGTCAGACAGAATTGGTGCTGCAGTAAAGGATGCTTTGACTCACTAATAAGTGATGCAACTTGACAAGCGCCAAAGGGAATTTAAGAGATTGATGATGCCTTTGGTCTGTGCCCAGTGAGGACAGAGTGCTGAGCTGAGAATCAGCACTTGACTTCCTCCGCCAAAGTAGCTGGCTCCCAGGGGCCCAATGAGTCATTAGGTGTCATGAGGTATGAAGGCTGTGGCCATGTGCCTTTCCTTCCTGCTGCATGTAACTAAGAAAGGGTTGGAGGCCCAAGGATTGGCAAATAGGAGTTCATTGCGACTTCCGGCCTCAGCCAGGATATGTACAGAGTTTGGAAGTCGTCACTACTGTTCTCATGACAAGAAAAAACTACAAATTAAAAATCGATCATGACTTTTCTTGGACCTACCAGGAACTTAAGTTGCAGGGTAAACTGGATCCTGAAATCTGGAGAGATGAAGGCATCCAGAGAGACGCAGCCAAGATCTGCTGAACCAGCCAAGAACAGAAGCTGCTGGAACCGTAAACTGGTAGGAACACTTAAATGGTCATTTTGATGGCCTAGTGTGGAGTAATGTGAGAGTGAGAAACTTCTGGGGGTCATAGTCTTAGAGGGCCCCCCCACCCCACAGGCACGGGCTTTCCTTCCAGGAACCTCACAGGTTCTCATGATGAAGATCTGAGAAAGGTGCTCTTAAGGCTCTGGGAAGGGTAAGAGCCATTTTTGTGAAATACAGCAGAGCCTTCTCCATAACCGAGGGCTACTCTCTAAGGGAAAAGATGCTGCTGGAGCCTTATCTTAGCTGGGGGAGGGAATTACTCCTGTTCCAGGCCCCTCTAGCCTTCATGTCTCATTTAAAGGAGGAAAAATACAAAGTCAACAGGAGTCAGAACTTGAAGGAAGTAGAGTGGAAAGGGGCAGGATACAGTGAAATAGAAGCTACACCTCTGGCAAAACACTTTTTTTTTTTTTTTTAAGGAAGATTAGGCCTGAGCTAACATCTGCTGCCAATCCTCCGCTTTTCGCTGAGGGAGACTGGCCCTGAGCTAACATCCATGCCCATCTTCCTCTACTTTATATGTGGGATGCCTACTACAGCATGGCTTGCCTAGTGGCGCCGTGTCCACACCCATGATCTGAACTGGTGAACCCCAGGCCAGCGAAGCGGAACGCGCGAACTTAACCATTGTGCCACTGGGCCAGCTCCTGGAGAAACACCTTTTAAAGGTCACGGTTCCAAGACACAGGCCTACTGAAGACCAAGATTTAATCAGAAGATTATAGGACACTCCCCCTCTCCCACACCAGCATTACAGCTGCGAGAGCTGTAAGACATGGATTCTTTCTGAGGAGGAGTACTTAGGGAATCCTTAGAGAAGCCTCATGGCCTCAAGGAGCCTGAGTCGTGTGGGGACACAGCAGCAGATGCTGGTCAAGCACCTCTGTCCAGACTTGGAGCAGATTGATACCTGGTCTTGTGGGTTCACAAAATACCACAATCCTGTGGAATCTCCCATCGTGTGGTTCTGTAGGAGGACCTGACACCCAGGCTACAGCATAGTGATCTCGTGATAGACAGAGGGAAAGCAGAGCCGTGCCTGACATCTTGTCGATTTCTAGTCTCCTGTAAGTGGGCCTGGGGTTCCCTGGTACAGAGAGTTTCAGGCACAAAGCTGCTGGCTGTCCTACGGCACTGGCAGTGCGTTCCGTGGTGTCAGTAGACTTGCTTAGATGAGTCGCTGAAGAAACTTCTTCCCCTTCTTGCCATAGCTCGCCATCAGTCTCAGGAGGAGCCTGTAAAATTAACTAGTCTTCTGGCCCTCTCTATAATTCAACTGACAGTCTAGATTGCTGACCTCAATAGTCCAAGCTAGTTCATTAGCGGACGTCCTAAAGAGCCCTTTCTAGAGTTGCATGAGTAGATGCTATCCATTCAGCATAAAATGCTGAATTTGCAAATGCTATTGATTTGCAAATGTACATTACTCAGGTATAGTAACTATCTGACTTGATGTCCCAAGTGTGGCAGTAAATGGTAACCTTTCAGCATGAAGAAAGTACTATTAAAACCATCCATAAAACCTTCAGAAGGGGCTTCCAGGCTTCAAATGCAGGATGCCCAATGCTACTAGTTAGAATCCTCTCAGTTGCAAGCAACAGAAACTCAACTCAGACTAGCTTAAAGGAAAAAGGAGAATTTATTGGCTTATGCAACTGCGAAATTGGGAGTAGAACTTGTTTCAGGAGTCACTAGGACTTAAATGCAGTCATTAAGTCTAGGTCTTTCTGTCTCTGGTTATTTCTTTTCTTTCTCTTTCTCCCTTTCTCTCTTTCCCCTGCTTCTCTTTCTAAGTCTCATTCTTTCTTTTTGTAGATGGTCTCCCTTAATTAGGGGATGAAAGTAGCCACTAACTCCAGTCCTAGAACATTCTGGTAGGAAAACCCCAGCAGAAAGAGCAAGTTAGTTTCTCCTGGAGTCCGTGTAATAATCTCAGAGAATGACTGACTGGTTTGCTCGGCCGTGGCCCCACTCCTTGGACCAATCACTATTTCTAGAAGGAGGAATACAATGACTGCCCATCTCTATGGCCAGAGAGTACTATGACCAAAAGCTCCATGAGCACCCTGGTGGAAGGGGAAAGAGCACTTTCCCCAAGAAAGGAGAGGAGTTGTTGCTAGAAAGCGTGAAGCAGTCCTGGATGACATAAAAAACAGATATCCACTATATTCCATCCCTTCCACCCATCTGCATTTACTGGCACACACAGTTAATCTTCATCCAATACACAGAATTCCAAGGTGTCCCCAGCTAACCAAGAATTCAATCACCTTCTCCCCAAGGAGGGGCAACCCAAAACCACAGCCTTGTCGAGTATCTCTGGATCATGTACATTACCCTAATGCCAGAATATCTGTCCCCTGCTCAGTTTAGTACAAGGAAAGACAGAGGTTATACTGGAACCTGGGAAAGGCCAGAAAATACGGAAACCTCTCCTAAATTCTACCTGCTCTGTGTCACTAGAATGACATTTACCCATTTGGTGACTAGAGAACAGGAAAGAATACAGGTGCCATGCGCCGTATCCCGCTGGACAGAAATCATGAGTGTATCTCCCTAGATCTGGAGGGGCTCCATGGGAAGCCCATCCCATCCCTAGTCCTGCTTACAAGGTGGCTCTCCCTTGGCCATTGAACTGGAAGGCTCTCACTGAGATAGGCATAGAGGGGTCTTCTGAGGCCGGTTAGCAGCCCGGTTCCCCAGGCATGGTTATGGGGCCCTGGCGTTGCCTCAGGAGTAGAGCATCACAGGTCCCTTTCTGGAGCTACAGTTTCTCAGATAGCATAATTCCTTAAAACTCTAGTAAGCTTCTCATGGAATCAATTCTGGAAAACTCCATTAGCTCAGAACCAATGCCAGAAATCTTGGCCAGTAACAATTTGTAAATCTGAATCCTGACTTTCAATTTCTGTCTCTTAGCAACTAGCTTTGGTCCTCTGCCTGTCCTCCAGGCTCTCTTCTTTCCGTGTCCGTCTTGGTCTCTGCTGTAGGATTATACGAGACCATAAATTGGGGTGGTGAGGCAGAGGTCATTGAGCCCTGCCCGCAGGCCATATTCTGTTGCATGAAGCCTTAGTATAGGGGTAATTGTTACCTTTATTTAGCAGGAGTGACACAGAGCAGGTAGTACTTAGGAGAGCTTTCCATATTTTCTGGCCTTTCCTGGGTTCCTGTATAACCTCTGTCTTTCCTTGTACTAAATTGAGAAGAGGACAGATATTTTGGCACGTGCAATTCCACAAATACCTGATTTTCTGACCCTTAGTGGTCTTAGTTTTCTGCCTATCAACAGATGCAGTCTATGCTTTCCCTGCTTTCAGCCCACAAACCTGTCCCTTTTGTTCAGGGCTATAGTGAAGACTGCAAAGGAGCCAGCACGCTCCATCATTCTGATATTTCTCCACCAAATCCCTCGAGGCTCCAGGCTTGGTGGGCTCATGGTCTCAGTCCTAAAATTCCAAGGGTGATCATGAGCCAGCTGCTCTGCTGGTGCCTAGCAAAGATTTGATCTTCCCAGCCTGGGAGGGAGGGCCCCCCACAGTCCCCTACTTTACCTCATCTCAGGCTATTCTACATTGCAGGGTCCGTCACTGGCAATGTCCTCCTTCTAGATACCAATTTTTGTGGTGGCCAAACCCATTTTGCTTGCAAGTGACAGAAATTGAATGCAAACTGGTTTAAATAGAAAGGAGAATTTACTAGCTCACATACCATGGGTAAAGGACGCTTCTGCCACAGTTGGATCTGGGGAACAGTGAGCGCCTCACGTCTCCACCTCTCAACTCAGCTTCTCTGAGAGATGAGATGATCTCATTCTCTACTGGCAGATGGGCTCCCCCTGTGTGGTGGGGAGAAGGCCGTTGGCAACCCCAAACCAACAGCATCCAGGAGCAGATAGTGCAGCAGAATAAGAATCGTCTTCCTCACAGCGTCCAGTTATCCATCCCCTGAAAGGTCTCTGGTTGACCCTAGCTGTTCACTTACCCAACTCATGAACTTGTCTCTGTTTCCTGGTGAGTGGCTTACGACAAAGTGGCAGGCCTGAGTTGTACACCCTCCCCGTGGCTGAGTGTGGGGTAAAAGAACAGGGGTTTGTGACCAGCAACCCCCACCACCACCACATGGAATGGGTGGAACAGTCTTCCAAAGGAGAGAGGGTCACGTCGTTAGAATAAGCAGGGAGGGATACAGAGAAAACAAAAATAACACTGATTTCACTTCAAGACTTCCCTGCCTCCCCGCGGCTGGGATTCCTAAACTCACCCACACCCCGCCTGGATGGAGAACCCAAGACTTAGGATCTACAAACTATATCAGATAATTTTAAAAAATCCACCAAAAAGAAAAATGGCTGTGTTACAAAGAGATCAGGTGTGGGTATTTACACGTGAAGCCTCTGGGGAGAGTGAGGACTGAGGCCACGGGGGCGGACCTGGGGGTGTCTGGACAGACTTCCACCACGGCCCTGTGCACTTCGCAGAGGTGGCCTTCTCTCTTCATGTCCTGTTGGCTAAACACAGGGACTACATGTCAATCCTTGTATCCCCCAAGATACTATTGGATGCTCCTGGAACTGTGATGTTCCAGGCCTGAGGTTCTGGGTGTGTTTGAGGGGCCAGAGTTCAGGAGCCCATGCCAGGTTGGAGCTTGTATGGGCGGGATTGGAGTGAGTGGAATACCACACCAGAGGCAGTACAGCCGGAGGGATAGACTTTCTTATAGCAAAGGGCACTCAGAGTTCATGGCGGGGCACATGGCCCTGACCGCCACATCCAGGAAGGAGTTGGGAGGTGATAGGAGATGGGCCAGGACAAGTGGTTCGGGACTAAGGATACGAGTGACACCCGAGTCTTGAGACCTGTTTTCATGAGGTTCCTGTAAACTCTCGGGAGGAGCTTGAAGTCAAAGGAACTGGAGGCAAATGCAAGACAATGGATGTTGCATTGAAGTCATTTTCTAAGAGACCAGCTGTTTTAAAGTTTAAGGCTTTTTATGCATATTTTACAAATTATGATTTTCAACTGAAGGAAATGTGTCTTGCATAATGGTCTAGGGTATTTTTGCCTCGAGGCTATTATATTGCGTATTTTTATATAATTGACTTTCTAAATTCATAGAAGTAATAGTTTCTAGAGCACGAGGGGCTTTATACAGCACTTAATCCAGTAGTTTTCACACTAGGTTTTTTTTTTAAATCACTGAAATACTTTTTTGTCCCCCAAATAAAATCTGTAAGATGGTGTCATTCATTCCACAAATATCTGTGTTCCAGACACTGAGTGAAGCACTGAAAAAAGGGCAGGAATGAAGCTCCTCCAGTAGGGCGTGGAGGCTCCCAGGAGGGCCCCCCAGTCTTCTGCTGAGCCTGTCACCTCCTGCATTGCGTTCCCCTGACGCTCTGGCCCCAGCGCACAGATCCCTGATCTGGGCTCACTCCCTCATTCAGAACGAGGACACTGAGGTCAGAGGCAAAACCATTCATGTGGCCTCTTATGACGTAAGTATCAGAAAGTTTAATTTCATCCATCACTTTCCTCTTGCTTTAGATGGAAAAGAACATTACAATTCTCCCACCTTCCTCTTTTTAAAAAAACAATTCCTCCTACATCTGCCTTTAGAATTCCTTTGCTTGGAGTGGAGGAACAACCTCTTTTTCTTTCTTGGTACTCCCTTTACACTGTCATTTGCTTCTTGGAGGAAATCCATGTGGGAGGATGAGAGTGGAGTTAGGTTGGCAGAATTAAGAAAGGAAACAATGGCCCCTGTGGTGGAGCAGCAGCCTTGGGGCGCGAGAGGAGGTGGTGCAGAAATGTGATTCTGATAAAATTATCAGGAAAGAAAGGCTAAAAGTTGAAGGTCAAGAGAGAAGAAAAAGCCGCCCACTGAGGATTCTACATGGATCACCCGAGCGTCGGGGACAGAAGAGTGCTGCTGATGAGGGGGAGCTGTGGAGGCCACGGGATGACTGAAAGGCATTTGTGTAGTAAAGACATTTCCACGGGAGCACATTTTCTTCATGGATATTCTCTTGTCTCGCCACCTTTGTGATCGAAGAACCACAATTGCTGGTCAAGTTTGAGACCAATCCATGACATTGAAACAGAATATGATGTAATTCAAAATACATTCGCTGAGCACCTACCACGTGCCAGGTACTGTGATACACATTGAGGATCTAAAGGGCTGAGAGTTACAGCCCTGCCTCTCGGGAGCTCTGTATCTGGAGAGGGAGAAAGACCCATAAGCAAACAAATGTAACATTGGTTCATTCATTGACCACTATATGCTCAGTGATTACTCTGAGCCAGGCACTGGGCTGGGCAACTGGAAGCATTTCTTCAGCACCAACAGAAACATTTCCTCAACTCCTGCATACGTGGTATGGGGGGAGGCAGCCAATCGAATATTCATGGAAGCAATTAAAGCATCACCTCTGTTACTGGGCGGTGAGGGTGATGCCCAGGGAGCTATGAGAGCCCGAAACGGGCATCTGATCTAGCCAGAGAACTCAAGGGAGGCCCTTCCCAGCTGAGATCTAAAATAAGACTGGATATTGACTAGGCAAAGAGAGGAGAAAAGAGCCTTCTAGACAGAAGAAACAGCTCCATCAAAGTCAGAGAGCGATGGGAGGGAGGTGGGTGCAAAGTTGGTGAGGTGGCATAGACCTATGCAGAAATGTGTAAGCTACACAGAAGGATTCTGTCTTTATCCTAAGGTAATGGGGAGCCATAAATCCTTTGTAAGAGTTCTATGTAGGAAGTGCTATGGGCACAGGGAGGATGTAATTAATTCTTCCTGGGGATGGGGAAGTCTGAAAAAGCTACTGAGAAGCTGCCACATTTGATGAGTAGGTATTTTTCTAGGTGGTAAAACTGAGCAAAGCCATCCCAGACAATGCCAATGGTATGAGGAAAGAAAAAGGGAAGTGGGTTAGCTGGGTGACTTGGGACAGGATACATGAGACACATGACAAGTGGCCACAAGGACACATGACAAGTCGGGCTGGGGTGGGGATGGGTACTGAAGGAAGAGTTAGAAGTGATGCCAAGAAGCCAATCTTGGCAGTTGAGGCACATGCCAGAAATATGGAGAAGAGAAGAGGAACAGGTCTGCAGGGAAAGACCAAGCCAGCGGGCCCAAAGAGACGTTGAACTGGAGTCTTAGTTTTCTTTTTCCTGCCAAGAATTGCCTTGTCTCCACTTCTGGAAAGCTAGGTAGACAAAATTGCCTCCACCATCAGACTTAGTGCTTGCCCTCTGAGAAAGTGTCTCTGGCTCTCGGCAGGGGGTCCTCAGAATGCCGAGTCCCCAGCCAGCTACATGCTCATTTCTGCACCCCATGGCTCTTTTCTCAGGCCCTTCGCCTGGGCCCCGATGTTCGGCCGCCCAAGTTCTTTATCTGGGGTTCTCTGGATCCTGTCGTGTGCTTCTCCAGCTTACTTTCACTTTCAAGTTTCCTGTTCTGAGTTTTTGATCCTCCAGCTTGACTTCCTAAGTTCCTTGCCTGTTACTTTCTCACTGCCAAATCTGACCCCTTTAGACTCTTGGGAGCCATCAGTCCCCTATGGATCCTTTCAACACCCTTTCCTCTACTTCCCTGCCAATTTCCCAGTTTATTTCTTCCTAGTCAACTTTTCTTTTTTTTCCCACAGCCCCTGCTGCGTGGTGCCATGCTAGAACCCACCTAAAATAAGAGCCACTGCTGATTCTTACTACTTTCCAGGGACCTCACTGCTACCCCACCCTGTCCTATGTTGACTCAGTCGCCTCTGCATTTTAGACAGCCCAAGGGAATGGAGCCCCCAAAACGTTTCAGACATGAGTTGCCACCACCCACCAGTCTCCTCAGCACCCAGTTAATGACTTACTCGAGCAAACAGAAAGCTGATGCTGACATACACTTCTCCACATCAGCTCTGTGATTCTGGGAAATCGGGTTAAGTTGAATACTTTCCTTTTCGATATAAAATGGAGCCCTGTTAGGCTTTCATGAGATCACGCAAGCAGTGTGCTTAGCTCCACGGCTAACACACGGCAAGTGCTCATTGAGAGATGGCTACGATTAGATATTTTGGCAGTGAAAATAGATTTTCACATTACTCTTATTCACATTTTCCTGGAAGTAAATTGTATGGCAACTGGCTAATAAGCCCAACAAGAAGTAAACGACTTAGATCAGAGGTCAGCAAACTTTTTCCATAAAGGTCCAGATAGTATTTCGGGTTTTGCAGGCAACGTGCTCTCTGTCACAACTACTCCACGCTGCCTTTATAAACTCAGCCATAGAAAACAGTAAACAAGTGGGTGTGGCCATATTCCAATAAAACATTATTTACAAAAACAGGTGGCAGGTCAGTGGGCCATAGTGTGCTGACCTCTGATGTACATGGTTGCCTGTGATGGAATAGTGATTGATGAATTCATGAATTTATTAATTTAACAACTGGTCATTGAGAGCTTGGTGCTGGGCATTCAATGGTAAGACGAAGAAATACAGTTCCCGCTCCATGGAGATGACAGCTAAGTGGAGGAGATGGATGTTAATCAAATATGCACACAGATAAACGGAAAGGTCAAATGTGATTAGAGCTATGAAGAAAAGATATATGGTGCTATTAGACCATTTGACAAAGAGGCGTTTGTTTGTTTACTTGTCCGTTTGGTGGGGGTGGTTAGAAAAGTTTCTCTAAGGAAGTGTTGCTTGAGCTGAAATCTGAAGGATGAGAATAAATTAACTCGATTGAGGAAGTTGTGGAAGAGTTTCCCAGGCAAAGGACCCAACGTGTGAAAGTCCTGTGATGGGAAGAAGAATGGAGTGTCCAAAGAATTGAGATAAGACTGGTGTGGCCAAGCACAAGTAATGGGAACCTTGATGAGGATTGTGGTCTTCAGCCTGGAAGCAGAGGCACGCCAATAACCAGCTAAAGCATGATCAGATTTGCATATTGAAAAAAATATCGCTTCAGCTAAGGTATTGAAAATGGAGTGGATGGGGACCTACAACATTGCAATGAGAGAAATTTCCAGTTATGGCTAGATCATTCTTTTGAAAGAGGGAGGTTGGGTGGTTTAATGATTTGCAAGTAAAAATTTCTTTTCTGCATCATGGAAAAGTCATTTAACTCCTTCTGGTCTACGGAAAATAAAGTAAAAAATCAAGATTTGTATTTCATCAGTGCCAACCTTTTTATCTTCTCAGTGTTTTTCTTTCAGCAGCAAAATGCAGATGAATTTGCATAAAAGTTTACTCACACACAGTTCTGGCAACCTACTGACTCAACCTGTTTTTCAACTTGACTTATTTTCCACACATGAAACATTGTGGCTCAGATAGGTCGTAATAAAACATCTCTCTTGTTGTTTAAACTAAAATCCCATTAATCAAAGTAAACTTGGAAGTAAGTTAAGTATTTTCAAAGATTAAAAACTGATAAACCTAACTGTTGGTTCAGTTATCCATAAAATGGAGTTTAAAAAAACAAAGAAAAATTTCTTTAGGTTTCTTAAATTATCCACATTCCTTCTAATGGCACGAAAAGTGTACAAGGTCTAGAAAAGTAGTTCTCAACCAGGGGTGGTTTTGCCCCCCAGGGGACATTTGGCAATGTCTAGACACATTTTTGGTCGTCACAGCTAGGAGCAGGGGGAGGTTGCTACCAGCATGTAGTGTGGAGAGCCAGGGGTAGTGTTATACACCCTACAATACACACAGCAGACCTCCCACAGCAAAGAGTTACACAAGCCAAAATGTTAACAGTGTTAGTAGGGTGGAGAAAGCCTGGTCTAGAATAAGGTTAATCCACCAACTTCCTTCAACTCTGTTTGTTCCGCATGATGCTTTGGAGTCTTCTTTCTTCCTTCCTTCCTTTCCTTTCCTTTCTTCCTTCTTTCCCACCTTCCGTCCTTTCTTCCTCTCCTCCTCCTCTTCCTTCTCCTTCTTCTTGTTCATCTTCGCCTTTGCTGGCCCACCAATTTTCCATAATCTGAAATGAGATTCCTCCACTTTTGCAGAAGTCATAAAATATCTCATGGACACAGGCCACTTCCATCCCAGTATATCCTGAAATCCATATGTGATTGACTCAGCTCCTATCACAGTGACTTGTGTCCTCAGTATGTCAATCATTATCTCTCACTAGGATTCACTCATCTCCCTGCACCCATTTCTGTCCCCTCCCCACCACCAAGCAGCCTTTTAAACATGCAATTTCTTGTCAAGCTCCTATTTATAAAAAAGCTTCAATGACTTCTCAAGAGGAAGGTCAAATCTTCATTGGCCCAGGAGCCCCTGCACCAGCTCTCTCTGCTGCACGGCCGCCCACTTTTCAGTTTCATCTTGCACCACTCCCTCTTCTCACACCAGCCATGCTGGACCTCTTAGTTTTGAGTATGCCATGTTCTGGTCTGTCTCGCAGGCTCTTCCCTCTGCCTGAAGTGCTGTTCCCTTTATTTACTCACCTGACTCCTACTTACTCTTCAAGTCACAACTTAATCATAATTTCTCAAGGAAAACTTCTCTGACTCCCAGACTAGGCACATAGCGTCAGAACACTCGAGAATATTTAATTATTCATGTTTTAGCTTTTGTTTAATGTTAATGTTGGCCTTCTCCCCCAGACTATAAAGCAAACCATGAGTGGGTGTTCAAAAAGAACCTTGCATTTCAGGCTGCTCCAGAGATTTTTGATCTTTTACTTGTAACCATATGTGACGGACCTAATGTTCCCTCTAAGAAAATAGCAGACTTGGGCAAAATTTGCAAATAATCCTGGCATCTCACTGTAGCATTGCACAACAGGCCACATTTATGAATCTTAATACAGAGTCACTCTGCCTCTGATATGAGCCTGGCTGGCTATACAAGACATCTTTCATGCTCCATCTTTTGTTCTTCTGGATCACTCTTTACTCTAGCCATTGTGGCAGCCACCAGTTGATGTAACCTCCCCTTCACTGCCACATATCTCTAGCTTCCAGCCCTGGGACTGATGTGTCATGGGACACCTGAGGACAGCTGCTTGGACTCATGCATGTGCAGCTTAGAAGTGCAAGGGCTTCAGTCCCCTACAGGGCAACTCTTGGACAGTGGTTGATGGAGCTGGCGTTCTCCCACAAGTCCTACTGTCTTGGGCAGACTATTCTGGAATATATTCTGAGTCTTCTTCAGAAGGTCCTGGCTGGACCAAGACCTAGCTGCCTACAGTGATGGTCAAGCCAATAATGCGTCCTTGCATTGGCTTTCCTTCATCCCGTCTTTCCTCAGTCTGTTACTCATGCTCTCTGGGACCACTTCCAAAATAAACCACCTGCACAAAAACCCTTGTCGTGGCCTCTCATTTTGTGGGGAACACAGTCTAAGACAATGACATTGGATCTTGTGTGAGTCATGTGGGAGCAGACATTTAATCACACAACAAGGGAATTCCTCTTAGCTCCAGAAATCCTGGATCCATCTGTAGTAAGCTATATAATGCCAAATAAAGCCAAATCTATCCATGTTTTAATCTCCAGAATTTGTGAATATGTTACCTTAACATAACAAAAGGGACTTTGCAGATGTGATTAAGATAAGGATCTTGAAGTAGGGAGCCTATTTTAGATTATCCATGTGGTCCCTAAAGGTAATTCCAAGTCCTTATAAGACAGACGTGGGAGGGTGAGAGTCAGAGAGAAGGTGACGTGGTGCTGGAGGCAGAGATTGGAGTGATGCGCTTTGAGATGGAGGAAGGGGCCACAGGCCAAGGAATGCTGGCAGCCACCAGAAGCTGGGAAAGGCAAGGAAGTGGATTGTCCTCTGAGACTTATAAAAGGAAATTTGATTTTAACTTAATAAAACCGGCTTTGAACTTCTGACCTCTATAACTCTAAGAGAATAAATTTGTATTTTTTCAAGCCCCTAAGTTTGCGGTAATTGTTATAGTTATAATAGGAAACTAACATTCTACCTCTTTGAAAGTGATACGATTGAATGCCTCTGTTAATAAAAGTAATAGTAGCTGCTAATATTTATTAAGCCAAGTGCTCACTGTGAGTCAGATTCTGTGCTAACCACTTATTTGCTATTCTTCCCTTATTTTCCCAACAACCCTATAAGGCCGGTACCTCTACTGTCCATCATGGTGGATACCATCCTATGACACTCCAGGTCCATCTCCCCCCTTCTCTGCCCCAGGAGATAGGTCCATATAGATTGCCTCCACTGGCCCCCTTGATCTCTGGCTTCCAGTTGGGTTTGACCAGTTGGAGGCAACAGCAGGAGATGTGGAGGGTGGGTAGGCAGTGTGGCCTCCAGCTCTCTCCCGCCCAGGTTATTACAGGTTGACTGTATCCCCCTCCTAAGGTCACAAATCATGCCAGCTAACTTCTACATAAAGCTTGCTTGTAGGGTCCTTGCTCCTGCTGCCTCTGGGAATTTCTCCATCACTTGTTTCTTCTCCTGAATCCTGCTCACACTTCTGTAAATAGCCTTTGATTAAACAGTCCTTAATTCACCCCATTTGTGTGTGCCATCTGATTTCTGCCAGGACATTGCCCAATACTCTCTTTTTTCTAGCTAAGGAAAATAAGGCTCAGAGAGGTTTAGTATCTCAACACATTTCATGCAAGTATAAAATAATGAAAGAATGAGATGAGCAGAAGTTTCCTCTGCTTTCGCTGTGATAGGGAGCACTGTTGATGTTCTCCCAAACCTGAACAAAAGAAACAAATTCGTTGTTGTCGGTGTTGGGTCTATCGATCACATGCACACTGAATCTGCCTGTATTTTTATCGGGCCCTCTCCCTTAAATGCTGCATTCTCATTTATTAGGTGCACCATCGGGTATTTTTTAATAATATATGCAAATTTTTAAAAATATATCATTTTCTATCTTGTTTTGATCATCTTGACACCACACTTTCCTGTTACACAAACACTTGAGAATGTGGTTTGTCCTCAAAGACCATGCCAAATGAGAGGAAATGTTTCTGTGAATTGTCTGAGTTATATGCGGCCATTTTTGATGAAGTCTGCAATTCTAACAGCTGTGTCCTAAATTAAGAGGAAGATGGGCATTTCTCCAGAGATGAACCAATTCATCAAGAACCCATCTTGCACAAAATATAAAACTTTAATAATTCAACCCTACTGGGGGGCTGGCCAGGCGGAAACACGTTGTTTAAAGAAATGTGGTTTGATGGCTTTGAAATACAAACAAGAACTTGAACTAGGTAAATAGAATGGGGCCTAGCACGGCTCTTAGGAAATTTGCTTGAATGAAAAGCTAAGAAAGATTTATAATTGGTATATCAATTATTTCTATGGGAGTGGATGTTTTTATGATGCTTGAGGGTACTTAAAAAGTTTGCTCTCATAAGTAAGTTAAACATTCCTCTTGAATTACTGTTTGCACTATTAATTTATTTAGCAAATTAATCACGGAACCATATCATTTTAGAGCTGAAAGGGGCCTCAGAGAAAATCCAGTGCAACTCTCTTTTTGCAAACAGTTTCTTGGATCCTTCTTAGCTCCATGCTCGCAGTATAAGGACCAGCCTGCGCACACCCCTTCAGTCCAGCTCCGATCCCTGAGCACTGGCCCACAGCCGGAGGTCCGCATAGCTGGTTCCTTCTTGCCTGCAAAGGGAGATTAGGACATGTCGCAAGTGAGCTTCTGCACTGCTCCTCTCCCTGGTCCCCCAAACAGAGACTTTGTTCTGCTCTACTCTTTCCTGCCTTTTTTGCCAGAACTCAGTGCCCTCACGTCTGGTACCCCTTCCATTCCCAGTCGCTTACACTGAGGAGGCTCAGAGGAAGGCCAACTTCTCAGCGTCTTGCCTTGCCACTCTTCCAATCTGCACGCCCTCTCTGCACCTCTGAAATCACATCCTCCAAAATGGCTTTTGTCAAGGTCTCTCACAACAGAGCTCAAGACTCATACGACTTGACCATTCCTTGGTAGCATTGGGAATGGCTGATGACTCCTTTCTTGAACTCTTTCCTCCCTTGCCTTCTATTACAGAGGATCCCTCCTGCTTCACCTTCACCGCTCTGACCATTCTTTCCCAGTCCCTTTTGCTGGAGTTCTTGTTTGTTGTCATCTTCTCTTCTCATTCTACGGTTCTTCACAGGAAATCTCAGTCATCCTACCACTTTCTCAACCGCCTGCAAGCTGTTTACTATCAAGTTTAAGTCCCTGGCCCAGGTCTTTCTCTTGAGCTCCCAATTGCCTACTGAACACCTTTTGAAGTTCCACAGGGCATAACAAAATCATTCACATAGGTGCCCAAGGCAGAAATATAAGAGTTACTAGATCAGTCCACCAATGGTTCCCCATTGCTCCCAAGATAAAATGCAAACTTCTTAGTATAAGCAAAAAGGAGGCCAGTGAGGTCCGGTTACTCTGACTGAAACAGCTTCATCTCGTACAGCTCCCTGTCAGTCCTCACATCCACCCCAGCTAAACTGTCCTTCCTGTAACCTTCAGACAAACATTGACCCCTATTCCAAGAGTCAGTTCAAGAATTATGTCCTCCATGAATCTTTTTCTCACCAATTTCCCCCTCTCTGGAAGATTCGGTCATTGGGAATAGGAAGAAAGAGAAAGTTCCAAGTAATAAAGAAGAAGTCACAGTGTTGAGGAGATTAAAGTTGTCTCAGTTCAGGTGAACTAAGCAACCGGCTTTAAAAATAGGAGATGTTCAGAACTTTTCCCTCCCTGATCTTCTCGCCGAGCGATGCTTTCTGGAAAGTGAAATGGCTCTATCTGTTTACGTAACAACTTCTCTGTGTTTTTTCCCCCTTAGGCTGCTGGATTCTGGAGACAGACATCTTTGCATGCTGCTAATCACGACCCTGTTATTAGGAAGTCAAAAGGGGTAGGATGTAGATAGGGGAAGAGCAAAGATGCTTGTTTTCCTATCTGATGTCCTCCCTCCTGCCTAGCAAGAGATCCAGAAAAAACAAAATCTCCAGAGATTCTGCAAGTCACACGAGTCTTGGCTTGCTTTCTTTCAAATTAGCTCTAAGATCTTAAATGACCCCAGCTACTGAGATCAGTATTCTGGCAGCAATAACAAATAAGCGTTGAGGTGGCAGTCAGTCCCCACACCCAGCCACGTGTACATGTTTATTTTATATTCTATCCTTGTATATTTAAATATGTCAGGTTTTTATCTAACTTGTCTGAACTCCCATGTAAAAATGTGTGAAAGTAGGTCTCTCACATCTAAAGGTACTTAATACGTGGTTTCTGGGTTAGAAATATAAATTTAAGAAAATTTTGAAGTCTAAACTGGAGAAGCGAAAGTCATAACTATCATGTCTCCGGATGAAGTCTTTTGTAGATTTCTTCCGTTGAGCGACAGGATGAGTGTTCTACAATCAGATCAATGAAAGCTGGTGGCTTCTTCGGGATTTTACTGAGGACAAAGGAGGAGGTTCTGCACATGATTAACTTTGTCTGATTGAATTGAGAGTTTCTGAATGATTAAGAAACTAGAGTTTGACTAAGTCAGAAACCATGCGGTCTATAACAGAAAACTTCTAAAGAAAAACAACATAAATTTCCAGTAGAAGCAAGCAGATGATTTCTGTAACTTCATAACCAGGACAAGAACTCCGTTCACTTCCTGTTCTGGATAAAGTCCCTGAACTGAGGCCACTCCAGCACAAGGGGGTGAAACATCTTTTCAGTGACTTCTCGGAAAAAGAAAAATCCTCTCTTGAAACTGAGGCCTCTGATTTGTTTTAATAATGTCTCCATTTTAGCCAAGTGGATGGAGGGGAGGGGAATGAGTTTTGAATTACCTGCTTTATTAGTATAAATGGTTTTTACTTGTTATATTTTTCTAATGAAAAGGAAAAGAACACAATTCTCACTAGGAGAAAGGGTTCTAAGATTTTATTGAGTTTGCCATGGGCTAGACACTGAGAGAGAGGTTCTTCCATACTCATTCTTACCTTTAGACATGGTACGGATAATGATAGAGCTCCCTTGGTGTGGCCACCACCAACTGAGAACTTCCTGTCTGCCGGTGAGTGTTAAGCGTCTTACACAGATCACTTCATCTTTAAAGTTTTTAAGATTCATCCACGTTAGATCACATACCACTATTTCATTCTTTTTCATATTATCTTAAGATAGTTATAAGATATATATCTTATATATAATATACATACTAAGCTATTTAGAGATTTATATATCTAAATATCTAAGATATCTAAATATAACTGCTGTGGTCGTTGAAAATCCTCTTCTATTGCAGTCCTATTAGCTCCTCTGTAGGTAATGCTTTCCACAATCTCTATAGATCAATGTAAAGACAACCAATACTGTAATTTTTAGGAGACACACAGCATTGTGCATCCTCCATTACCTTCTTTGTGGGCTCTCAGGCCATTTGGCTTGGGAATATACCATTCATTTATAAATCGAAGGGAAAAGGACCCAGAGATCTCAGGCCTGTCCCAACCCATGTGGGATGGGCCAAATTAGGAGAAATTGGTTTCTTTAAAGTCTGCTGGTCTTTGTGTGTTTATCACCATGCTAATTATCTGGTTTTCTGCTTTATAATTTGGGCTTCCCACATAAATCCCTCTTTTGATTCCTTTGCGCCCATTATCTGATCTACAAAAATGGGGGTGGGGTGACCAATTTGGGATTGGTCACAGCACTTCTACCTAGCATTTGGATTTTTTCCCATTCCTTCATTAGATAATATAATGAGAGAGGGACTCACAGTGTTGGAAGCAACTTTGGTGGGTATCCTCTTTCTAAGAGGTCTACCAAGGTCACACAGCAGTTAGTAACAGAGCTGGGGCTAGAGCCTAGGGGAAGGGTCTTTTTCTTCGTGAACAGAAAATAACATGGACGTGCATCAGAATAGAAGGCCCAGCCGTGAACTTCCTTTCTGCCACTTCTTAGCTGTGGGAACCCTCAAGCCATTTCCTCCTCAAATGTGACCATGAAATGAGATAACATGAGTAAAGTACCAAGCATTGCCCTTGTGCATGGTCTGTCTTCTTGATACCTGTCAGTTGCCATGCTGTCCAGGTGAGGGCTCTTTGGTTTGGGCTTTGAGAGCTCCCTCCAAGGTAGTTGACCAAAACCCGTAGTTCTCCATTGCCCCTCCACTTCCAGAGCAGGGAGGCTGTTTGGGCATCTGGCTGCCTAGGGGAGTTCCTTTTTGTGAGCTGTAACCTGAGAGGCAGTTATCACAAAGCCAGAACAGAGCAGCGGCCTTTGATGGCCACAGGGCTTCCTTCAGTCCAAGAGAAGCTTCATTGGAGTCCTGAAGCCAGTCGTCATCTCAGTCTCTATGTGGTTGTCCCACCCTGAGAAGTTCTGGTAGACTCCTGGGAAGTGTTTTTGATAGATAGTAGAAGTTTATTGTTCCCACTTTATGATTCCCAAGGGTGAGTGTGAACCCAGAACATAGTCTGAACTCCCTCTTCGGCCCTAAACACATTATACCATCAAATAAAATCCGCTACTTGTAATTGAATCATATTACTTGCATCATAGTTTTCCCACTGCAAAATATTGTCTTAATTTTCACTAGCATGCTTACTCCTCAAAATCTGAAAACTCTCCATACCACCCAAGTGTCCCCGCCGAACAAGCATGGAGGCTCTGTCTCGCGCTAATGCTAGTTCCAAATGTCCTCCTTTTTCATAGGCTATTGACCCAGGATATTTTTAAATTTTGGACTGTCCCAGACATGGGTCTAACTGATTCTGAACCCTATTCTCCTCGTGTTACAATCTCTTACCCTTCACTGGTAGGCCTACTGTTCTGAGACTAGCCCCAGCTGAATATCCTCAGGCTGTTCCAGAGCCCAGCCCCAAACTATCACCTTCTCAACACCTTGGCTTCAGCCACCTGGAGAGAAAAAACCAAGACATGTCCCTTGACAATTAATTACTCAACTTTTGCAAGTGCCTATTATACGTAAATCTGAACTAAATTCTGTCACTTTATAGGCTACCTAATGCAAACTAGTTAACATTTCTAAGCTTCAGTTTCCCCATCTGAAGAATGGAGATAGTAATAGCACCCATTACCTGGGGTGGTTCTGAGTAATAAGAGAGAGAATGAATCTAAAGGGCTTGGTGTGGTGTCTAGCACACATAAGTAAACAACTAATGTCAGCTATCATTGCCGTTGTTGCCATTGTTGTCACTGGACAACAGTGAATACAAAGATACATAATACATACTCCCCACCCTCAGGGAGCTTACAAGATACTTGGGATGACAAGTCGTAAGCATATGACAAGAAGATGGCAATAGAGATATCCTAATAAAGTATGTGATGCTGTTATTTGTCAGAGGAGTGAGGCACAGGACACTGGAAGCTAGAATATGACTTGGAAAGGCTTCAGGTTGATGGAGGAATAACAAGCTGGGCCTTGATGGATGAAGTGCACTTAGACATAGTGAGGGCAGGGAGGAGAAACAGCAAGAAGCAGCGAGCAGAGAGAGGAATGCGCAAGGGTTTGGAAGACCATGAGTGACAGGGTAAGTGCAGAATTCATGCCAAGTAGGTGGGAGCCAGATTATGACAAGCATTGAGTGTAAATGTGAACAGGCAGGCATCTGAGATTTCAAGACGCCAAGCTGCGGGAACCTAACACGGTGGTGGTATATGGGGTGGGTTTGGGTGCGAGAGACAACAACGGAATACACTGTTACACTCATCGAAATTTAAGGTGAAGTGCAGAGGCCAGGTGACTGTCTGGAGGTGGAAAGGGCAACCAGAGTTGAAAGACACTTACAGAGAAGAAATGTGTCCGGATTTAAGAGGCGAGGGCAAAATGGAGTGGAGTGTTTGCAAGTAGAAGGGAGGCACAGAGCACCCCAAACTTCCAATCCCAAGAGGCAGGGAGAATGGGGCGGCGTAGTATCATTAATGAAATATGACAGTCATTCACTCAGTCTCTTGTTCATAATATTAATTCTGCACTCTCTATGTCAGACCCTGTCCCAGGTCATTCGGATTCAGACATGAACACAGCAGTTCCTGCCTTCCAGGAATTAACAGTCTAGTCAGAAGGAAAAATTAGATTGGGGAAGAAAGGTTTTTTTATTTACTCATAAAGGTTTATTTATATTTACCCATAAGTTGATAGATCTGAAAAAATTCAAATGTCACCTAGAGGACTCCTTACTGTGCTCCACTGAAAAAAACTGTAAAGATGAGAAGACTGACATCCAAAGAGAGTAAAATTCACACCTCTAGTTACTGTCAGAGCTGGCCCAGGATGATGAGAGCCCGGAATTCTTTTTTTCAGAGGGGAAGTGGTTGGGGAAAGGAAGTGTGAGGGTGGGGCCAGCAGGTGACCTTCATGCTCGTGTGATTGATTCCAAAGGAGAGCTGGGCCTCAATCTGGACTTGAGCTTGACCTGTGGAAGGGTCAGACTTTGAATGAGGGGGTCTCACTGGGATATACTGGGGGTATCCAGGATGCTCTTTTCCAGTTCCATTCTCCCAGAGCCTTCCTTTGAACAAGTTTGGCTCTGGAGAAGGAAGGAGGTTGCCAGAGGAGTATGAGGCTTCCCTAGGGGCCACCTCTAGAATTCTCACCCTGGGAAGCTGAGGGAGCTGGAGGAGGGGTGCAGGGGAGTGTTACACAGACCATCTGAGGAGTAGACAGCCGATTTAGATGGACCACTGGTGGCAAAGGAGAATCTGTCTGGAAAAGAATGCAAGTGAGTAGATGACTGAGCCCGGAGAAATGAAAGACCCCAACAGATTACCTGCCCCTCTCATTCTGGAGAACCAGGACCGGGTGCCCTTAACCAGCCCTACGCCCAGAGTGAGACCCACCCAGCAAGGGGCAGTGCAGGCCCCTGCAGGCAGCTTTGAGCCTGCTGAGAGCACACTTCAAACGTGAAGTCAGAAAAAGTGGGCTTCTGCCTTGGCCCCATCACCCACCAGCCCCGTGTGTGCAGACCACCAGCCTCACCAACTGGACCTCAGCCCACCCTCTGTGGAATGACATCTCCAATATCTGCCCCTTCTGTTCATTTCCTAACAGTCCTTGGAACCAGAAGGAGGCCCACAGGCCTTTGATTTGACCCCTGCAATAAGTGTCCTGGGGCTTAGGCCTGCAGAAGCAGGAAAGAGAGGCAGGATTTCCTTCTTTTTATGGCTGAATAACATTCCATTGTGAGTGTATATATATGCGCACACATTTTCTATATCCATTCACTTATCACTGATGGACGTTTAGGTTGTCTCTATGTCTCGGCTGTTGTAAATAGTGCTGCAGTGAACGTGGGAGTGCAGAGATCTTTCAAGTTAGTGTTTTCATTTCCTTTGGATAAATACTCAACATCCAGGAGTGGAATTGCTGGGCCATTTGGTAGTTCTATTTTAATTTTTTGAGGAACATTCATACTGTTTACCACAGGGGCTACACAAGTTAAGTTCCCACCAACAGTGCACAAGGGTTCCCTTTTCTCCACATCCTCTCCAAGACTTGTTATTTGTTGTCTTTTTGATAATAGCCATTCTAATAGTTGCGCGGTGATATCTCATTGTAGTTTTGATTTACATTTCTCTGATGATTAGTGAGGTTGAGCACATCTTCATGTTCCTGTTGGCCATCTGTATGTCTTTCTTGGAAAAATGTCTATTCAGATCCTCTGCTCATTTTTTATCAGATTGTTTTTTGGCTATTCAGTTGTTGGAGTTCCTCATATATTTTTGACATTAACCTCTAATCAGAAAAATGATTTGTAAACATTTTCTCTCATTCTATAAATTGCCTTTTCATTTGGTTGATGGTTTCCTTTGCTGTGAAGAAGCTTTTCAGTTTGATGTAGTCCCACTTGTTTATTTTTGCTTTTGTTACCTTTGCTTTTGGTACCAATTCCAAAAAAACCGTTCCCAAGGCCAATATCAAGTAGCTTACTTTCTACATTTTTTTCTAGGAGTTTTATGGCTTCAGGTCTTACATTCAAGTCTTTAATCAATTTTGAGTTAATTTCTGTGGCATTGGTTGTAACACCTCCTCTTTCATTTCTGATTTTGTTTATTTGACTCCTCTCTTGTTTTCTTAGTGAGTCTAGCTGGAAGTTTGTCTATTTTATTTATCTTTTCAAAAATCCAGCTCTTTGTTTCATTGATCTTTTCTTTTGTCTTTTGAGTCTCTATTTCATTTATTTTCACTCTGATCTTTGTTATTTCCTTCCTTCTACTAACTTTAGGCTTAGTTCGTTCTTCTTTTTCTAGTCCTTTGCGGTGTAAAGTTAGGCAGTTTATTCAAGATCTTTCCAGTTTCTTAATGTAGGCATTTATCACTATGAACTTCCCTCTTAGAACTACTTTTGCTGCATCCTATAAGTTTTGTATGTTGTACTTCCGTTTGTGTTTTCTCAAGATATTTTTTTATTTCTATTTTGATTTCTTCTTTGCTCCATTGGTTGTTCAGTAGCATGTTGTTTAATCTCTACATATTTGTGGATTTTCCAGTTTTCTTCTTGTAATTGATTTCTAATTTTATACCGTTGTAGTCAAAAGAGGTGCTTAATAAAATTTCAAACTTCTTAAATTTATTAATACTTGTTTAGTGGACTAATGTATGGTCTATCCTGGAGAAAGTTTCATGTGCACTTGAGAAGAATGTGTACGCTGCTGCTTTTGGATGGAATGCTCTGCAAATAGCTATTAAGTCCATCTGGTCGAATGTGTCGTACAAGTCCAGTGTTCCTTTATTGATTTTCTGTTTGGATAATCTATCCACTGATGAAAGGGGGATATTGAGGTCCCCTACTATTATTGTATTGCTATCTTTCTCCTTTTAGGTCTGTTAGTATTTGCTTTATATATTTAGGTGTTCTTATATTGGGCACATAAATATTTACAAATGTTATATCTCATTGTTGGATAGCCCAGAATTTTTCATGTCATGCCGTGACACCCTCTCTCCACACATAGCCCTCACTGTTGGGACCACATGATTGGCACTCGATCATGCATTGCCTTGTGATGTTATTCACAGGGTGTCAAGCAAGGGAATGGAAACCCATGGCAAACTGCAAACTGTGAGGGAGGGTAAACTAACAGAGTTCTCATGTGCTGGTGACTTTTTGCTTCCAAAAGATTCTAAGTTACTTTCAAGGACCATGTATTTAATGTCTATGGGCATGAGGACAGCATCCACCATCCAGATGAAAGCCTGCCTCTTCCCTCTCTGCCACTGGCTGTACCCAAACGTCCTTGAAGCCCTGTCGCTCTGATTCTTCAGTACTGCTCAAATTGGTCATTTCATTTATACCACTACCACTATGGTCTTAGTCCAGGCCCTTACTGCAGTTACCTTGTAATTTTTTGCTTCCCTGACTCCAACCCATCTTTTTCACTCTGCCATCCCAGAGCCAAACACGTCACTCCTCTCTGTAAAAACCACCAATGTTTCTTCAGTAACTAAAGGAAAGGTCCAATCTCCTTAGTATGACCAGAAGTTCTTTTCCTTCCAAAAGTTCTTTTCCACTCCTTTCCAGGTACTCCATGCCCCCACAAAAACCACCGACTATTACCTGAACACCTCAACATTTTTATCTCCCCATGCTTTTGCATATACTTTATATTTTGCCTCTTTTTCTCCTTCTTACTACCCTAACTCTGTCTTTCAAGGCCCACCTCAAAAACCACCTTCCCTGAATATAGACTTCTATTAATTTTATTTATTTACAACACAAACCATGACAAAAAATGAGAGGATACAATGTCACATAGAGACATGCATACTATATAGCAAAGTGAAATACATTCCAAAATTTAGCAAATGATAGGAAAGTAAGATAAAGACAGGAGTGATGTTAGGCCATGAAATGCTTCTCAAACATTCCTACACATTCGCTAGCCCTTCACAGCTGTTCACTTCTATCTCTGAGGCCCGTTTGTGTGTCTTACCCCTCCCCTTGAGAACAACAAATTCATCTCAATCACTTCTTTATTTCTGGAATCCCAAACAATGTCTAGCACGTGTTGAGCACTCGATGAATGGTTAATGGATAAATGAGTAAATGAAGGTTTAAATGAATATTATACTCATCTATATACTCCCCTCCCAGTACTGAATAATTTATATGTAATGGGTGAAGTGATGGAGAGAAATTCAGAGAGAAATATCCAAGTACCTGGAAATACGGTCATTCTCTTCAGGGAAAATAGATTAATCTTTGGGAATACATTGGCTATCAAGAAAGAAAACTTGGAAAGAAAAGAACTGGAAAAAAGAACCAGTGAAAGAGAAAAAAGGGGTATGACATAGGAAGGAGCAGCAAGGAGGTGGGTAGAGAAGAAGAGTGATGAGTCAGTGCTGTGAATGCTCCAGAGACGCCGCTCTTCTTGAGTATGATATGTTTTGCATTTCCTGCCTCCTTCATAATACCTGCTAAATAAATGTTGTCAAGTCAGAAGTCGGACACACATACTGTAAAGTCCCAAGTCAGGAACACAGCAGAGCAAGTGACTTCCTTGGCCTGAGATTTAGTTTGTGCCTCCATGTGAACACATCTTCATACCGTTTGCTATTTTGATGCTTACATCAGCTTTAACCCATTTCTGGCTTCCTGTTCCTCTGGACCCCAGAGCTCTCAGAAGAAACCCCTTTATCTACATTTACCCACACTGTTTGGTAACTCTTTGGGGAATAGGCATTCCTTCCAGATCCTGTAGGATTTCTGCTTCTGCCTAGGCCTTCCTGACTTTCTCATGCCCTAGGGTGTAGTTTCTGGGTCCACCTGCATTGTCCTGGGTGCCTCGCCTTACCCTCAGACAAGCTAAGCCAACTGTGCACCTACGAGCTCGCGGCTCCCCTTTCCTTCCCACTCCCAGCCCAAGCACTCTTGCCTCCGACAACTCAGAGATTAAAATGCTCTGTCTCCCAGAGGAAGTTTTTTAATTTCCTCAAAAGGGAGACTATGTTGCTTTGTTTTTTTTCCAACGTAGTTTAACGTAAAATCACTATAAATTCTTAAAAGACAGACAGCTGGTGACAAAAGACAGTAATTACACTGAAATACTCTATAAAATCTCTACCATGTTTTGCAAGGAATTTCATCCAAATGTTTCTGATTTTGGAATTGCTCACTTGTAATTGCTATTTAAGTCCAGGAAGCGTTTCGACTGCCATCCATAACATTTTAAAAGGGTTTTTTTTTCGGGGCTGGCCCCGTGGCCGAGTGGTTAAGTTCGCGCGCTCCACTGCAGGCGGCCCAGTGTTTCGTTGGTTCGAATCCTGGGCGCGGACATGGCACTGCTCATCAGACCACGCTGAGGCAGCGTCCCACATGCCACAACTAGAACAACCCACAACAAAGAATACACAACTATGTACCGGGGGGCTTTGGGGAGAAAAAGGAAAAAATAAAATCTTTAAAAAAAAAAAAAAGGGGGTTTTTTTCTTTTGAAATCACATAAAAGAAGCTTGTGTCACATATATTCTTATTCTGTAAACCTAAAAGTTAGATGTGGCCAATTCAAGCACACTGGTCCTGTTGGGGTGCCACAGATAAGACCATGTGTTTTTGTTTGCAAAGTCATTCCTTTCTGCCCATTCTCTCAGGGGCAAGCCCCTTCTCTCCATCTTACTTTCATGGGACAAAAAAGGAAAAGCCATAATAAAAAAATACTAAAAAATGGGACAATTGGAATTCCCAAATTGAAGTAAAATCTAAATGGATCACCTCTTTCCTGAGCAAGTTGTTGAAGGGTAGAAAATGGAAAATGGAAAATGGAAAATGGGGGCAGGAACTACTGTGTGGCTAGGTGACTCCCACAGTGACCTTAGGAGTTTTAGAAGCTCCCCAGAAATTAGAGAGTAAATTGTGAAATGCCTGACTATACAGTATAAGTACGTGACCTTATCAAAAAATTTTTAAAAAAATACGAGTTCATCTTGCGAATGTAATTTATGGTACTTTGCACGCAAGGACCATCCTCTCATCCACCTGAGCAAAATAAAGAGCTGAGCACAAGCTCTCAGCAGCCAACTAAACAACACAGACTCCGAAAACCTCCGAAATTATCACCAGGAAAGAGTTAAAGAAATGTTGAAATTCAAGAATTGGGGATGGAGTTAAAGATCTGAACATGCTAGAATAATAAAATTGTAGAGATAGAAGAGACTTCAGAAACTATTTTCTAAATGAGGAAAATGAGCCCCGGCGTGTGTGTGACTGGCAGTGAGGGCACTGAGTGTGTGAAGAGAAGTGCACAGACGAAGGCAGTGAAATGGGACTGGGCATCATGGGGGGCTGGAGGATGTCACGGCCTCCACTGCGAGAGCCCAGCTCCGGTCCAGGCTCCCCCCCCGAGCGCTCTCCTCGCTCCCTCTCCCCGAAGGCAAAGAAGTTGCAGACAACGTAGGTGGTGATACAAAGAAACTGAAAAATTCAAAGCTAGTGATAACTGTGGGAAAATGAAGAGGTGTGAAGTGCGAAAGCTGAAAAGCTCACGATAATTTTGAGAACAGAAAATTGACTAATTTTAGACAAATTATTAGTGAAAATTGTATAACCACTTTATAAACTTTCTTTCAAGCATGCAATTAAAAAACATGCCCCAACCTATTTTCTTTTTTTTAAAGAAAGTGTCTTTTTTGAATTCAGGTTTGTCTTTTTTCAAAGATTCATATGTTAATTTGATCTACAGCAACACTAAATACCACTCTTCAGAAAAGCAAATTATACTATGGAAAAAAAGTGCTTGGCAAGAGCCTCTGCTCTGCTCTTTGTGGAGGCGGTAGAGTTTCTAGATTATAGACATCACGCCACAGTGTCAGCCTCTCTCTCAGCACTGCGTCCTGCCTTTGCTATGCCTGTAAGTAAAAATGGCTCCCAGATGGCCCCCACAGCCAGTGTGGTTCAAGGTGTTCTTCACAAGCAAAGCAGGAGAGTTTGAGTTGGGTGGGATGCTTGAAATTGTCATGTTTAGTGACACCAGGCACCAGAGTTTGCTGTTGATAATGAAGATAATCAAAGGAGGGGAAAACCCAAAGGACTTCAAATAAGCCCAAACTTCAAAAGTTTCAAAAACTCAAAGGCTGGCGATTTGAGTTAAAGATCTTTTGTGGGCTGAACTTGACTTAATTAATGCCCCACCCCTGCCTTTACCAATAATGCCTTCAAAAAAGAGCAATTGAAACTGTCTTTCGGAAATCAGATAAAGGAAAAAATTAGGTCCATTTGGCCTGAAGAAGAGAAGGTGAAGAGGTTCACGAACCAACCATCTTCAAGGACAAAACACAACATCAGGAGAGGGTCGGTGGACTTGTCCCAGCAGCATTCAGTGGCAAGTGGTGTGAGCTACTTCATTAACAGCAGGAAGATATCGGTGTAAATTTCAACACGTAAGAAACACATTCTAGTGAGAATTGCTGAAAAATAACTATATAGGAAATGTCCATCTCTGAATACTTTAAGAATGAAGTGGAAGGCGGGAGAATAGATTAGACTTCTTCTCCAGGTCATATCACGTTGGGGCACATCAAAGTTCATCTCATACACAATTGCTCTCGTGTCATCTCTAGGATTATTTGGAAGGGAATTATTGTATTTGTCTATGTGTTCTCAAATTCCCACTAATATTATTTTAGGCAAGGAAGAGGGAAAAGCCTTCTGTGGCTACAAACTTCTCTTGCTTAACCTTGGAGCAGCCGAGGAAGGAGGAGGTGGAATGAGAAGCCTAGGAGAATGGAGGAAAAGAGAGATGAGAGTGCTCAGAATCAAAGAAACACATGGCCACTGCGTCAAGTGAGTGTCAGGGACTCATCTTCCACCATAGCCCAGGCTGCTTCATCAGAGGAATAAGGACTTCTGGGAACACCAATTACAAGGTGCAGATAGCAGCTATCGACCGTGACTGTCCTATTCCATGTCATCTGTGCCCAAGCTGGTAGAACTCCTGCCATCCCTGTACCCCAAGGAGATCACTCTTCCTTGCAAAATCCCGAGTCAAGACAGAAATGTGGTTTCTAGAGTTGATTCCTCATGACATTGACCAAAATATATTTTCCAAACTTTCCCTCTTTCCCTGAAGCTAGCAGGCTTTCTAAACCTGGGAAGAATCATGATATCTGATGGAAATTCTCAACTATTGATTCTCTAGAAGACCACCAGAAAAACCTGTAAATCAAGTAAAACTAAGTTTATTAAACTTATTAAAGTAAGGGAGGACACCACCTTGACAGCATGAAAATAGAAAATTGAGCCGGGTTATCCACAGAGTTTTAGGGTCTAAGCTGGATGACTTTAAGGCAGGGCTTGAAGGCAGGAGCTGGTTGGGATTGGGCTGAGTTTATGACAAAATAAGCTGATTTGGAGGGTACATTGAGGCATAGATGTTAAAGTGAGTCTTGATGGGCAAGCTGTTAGAAGTAAGCTGTCGAGCTGGCATCACAGGTTGTGCTGTCCGTGAAGCAGACTCTGGAGCACGTTTAGAATTCAGGATGATTGTTAGGGAGTACCCTTGAGATCATCACCTGTGTGATGGAGGGGGAGGAAGCCGGATTGGCCAAGGAGAGAGGTCAAGCTGGGATGCAAGCTCCACAGTCAGTCAATCCCCATAGGGAGCTCTATGTCTTTAAAATGACTCATCTGAAATGTCCCACATTGGTCCACATCATACAGCATGGGCTAGCCCTGGAAGGAAGTAACTGGCAAGGCAGCTTTCTGCATTTAAGCCAATCTCTGAAGGGAATGACAGCTAAAGGCTTTCTTCCAACAGCATTCCCCAGCAGCTAGAGTGGAAGTTTTTCCTTGAAGAGGGGTCTAGACAGAGTGGTCCACAGTCTCATCATCCATGAGCGTGTACTCCCTGAATAGCAGCCATTGTTATTATTGCTTGGTCTCAGCACTGTTTAGCATAGACATGGGAAAATACATCTGGTCCCATCATTGTTTAACTCAGGAACAAGGAATTAGGATGGTTTCAGTTTTCAAAACAAATCCAGCTTCTCTCCTCCTCACATGAAATTTACCTGGATCTCAGATAAAGAGGTGCCCTTCCTTTACATCAGTGGGGTTCTCTAGCCCACCCACCCTCACCCACCTTTCTCCATCCCTGGATTACGAGTATCATTCCCTTATCCTCTGTGTGTTCCATTGTCCCTCACCAAGGATAACTTCTCTACATAAAAACTTCCTCAAGGTTTCCTTAGTAACATAAATAAATACATAAAAATTGATTTATTTAGACTTGTAGATCTCCGTATAATTTTCATCTTCCTTTCACCATCAAATGTCTTCACTTAAAAAAAAAGAAAAGACAGTTTTTACTGGCCTCGTTTCTCTTACCAAATCTTCCAATTCTAATTTTGTTGTTCTATTAAAACTACCCTTTGGGAAGTCACCAGTAATCTCCCTTGATATTTATAGGATTCGCCCACTCTGACCTCCTTCTTCTTGAAACTCATTCTTTTCTTTGCTTCTTATAATCTGCAGGTTTTCCTTCTGCCCCTAAAAAAATTATTTCTTTGTCATGTTCATTGTCTTTCCTTTTTCCTCATCATTTCTCTCAAAATTGAAGGTGTTTCCCATTTCTACTTTCCATTCTAGCTAGACTTTCCTAGTTGTTGATCTCTACTCATATAAAGAGCACCTTTATGTAAGTGATACATCGCTGACTTTTTCTAATATCCAATTGCCAGCTAGAAATCTAGAAGTGATTAATTTTTCAGGACTTCAAACTCACCGTTTCTAAAAGTAGACTCGCCACGTATCCCTCTAAGACTGTACTTGTTGTATTTTCTGTCTATATCCCTACATAGACCCCTAGTCTATGCAGAATATAGTTCTGTATTCATCAGAGTTCAGTTAGAGAAACAGAAACCACACCAGTCATTCTAACAGAATTTAACACAGGAAATAGGTTAAATAGGCATCAGAGAGTTGAAAAGACAAAGCAAAAGGGAATTCTAAGGTAACACAAAGACAGTTACTGTGGGAGGCTGCTACCGCTCATAGGGCTGTTGGAACAGCAGGAAGAATTTAGGATTATTAGGACTTGGAATCCTGCATCTGGGGAGAGGGCTCTATTTGAGCTACTTCTGGGCAAATGGGAAGAAACTGGAAATCAGAACCGACTGCAGCTTCCAGGTGAAGACCATTGTTGTGATGATCCTGACAGGAATAGCAAGCCATTCAGGAAGGCTGCGTCCCTCCTCCCTGCTCCAGACCTCACAGGGAGCAGCAGGCAAAACAGAAATGTGGTTTGCAGAGTCCCAACCCCAGCATCTCAGGGAATGGAACGAAAGGGTGTGTTTAGAGCTCAGAGATGACAGTTGAATACCAGCGCTGGTGTCATAGCCCTCTAAACCAGGGATCAGCAAACCATGGTCTGTTGGATGGAGCTTTTAGTAAATAAAGTTTTATTGGAACGCAGCCTTGTTCGTTCATTCATGTATTGTCAATGGATGTTTTCATGCCACAATAGCAGAGTTGAATAGTTACCATGGAGACTGGATGGCCCACAAAGCCTATTACATACTGCCACTAGATTCGTTTTTGGAAAACTCTCATCTCTGGAAATATGTCTGCCCTGCTCAAATACTTCCCTCATTTGCTAAAAAAATTAAATCTAAAGCCATTAACTACGTTTGGCCCCAAACTACATTTCCTGGCTTATTTCCCACCACTTTCACGCATACTCAGATCACTGGCTTGTCTCCAACACAGCCTACTCTCCACTCTCTTTGTGATTTCGTCTTGATGCCTCTGGTTTGAGAGAGTTAAAAAAAAAAAAAACAAAAAAAAACAACCTACACCTCTACTCCCCATCCAAGTTAAAAACTGATTGGGAAATAGACTCTCGATTGGAGTCAGGAAAATGGAGATCAAAATGATCAAAATGTTAGATTTCTTACTATGAAGGCAAAGGTGGAGCATGTGGTTAACTTATGCAATAAGTTAACTGTTAATTACTGTTAACTAACCACTGTCTACCATACTACCTCCATTCATAGTCTGGTTAGACCTTAGGAAATCCCACTCAAGGGAAAAACTTGGATCTGAAAATAAAACACTATCCAGAATCTTTGCCTCACACTGACCCAGGATGGAGAGAAAATAATACAAATTAGCATCCTAGTGCTTGGAACTTTGTAATAGATCGGCTCCACCAAATGGATCAACATGGACCAATGCAATCTCCTACCATCAGAAGGGGTGGGGTAAGAAGGAAGACGGATAAAAGACAAGGATGTTATTTAAGGACCCTCATATTTAAAAAAATGAGATTGAGGAATGAGGGGTTCCCTCAATCATTTCCTGTGTTTTTTCTCTTATCCTTTGGGATTCACCATGAATTATATCAACCGAGGGAGTGATACTCCTCTGAATGGGAGGATGTCACTTGTTCATCCGGGCAGTCTAGTTCCACGTTCATGGGCTGTTTCCTCAGTACCACTGACTGCTCCTGTGGCATCCTCCTGTGGAAGCATAAAAATGCTCTCAGACAGCGCACTCATTGGATTAACTCCAAATCTACATAGCGTCCAGGACTGAGAATTTGCTCCCTCTTCTATGTCTCATTCCAAATTATGCCCAACTACACTGCCTGATATAGCTCACCAGAGGTTAGGCAAGATGATTAAGTGACAACGCTAACATATTCCACTAATAAATTTCCAACAACATAAAAGTGCCCGAAATTTGCATATAAACTCCCTCCTGTTGTGAAATTCCCAGAAGAAATTGAAGTCCAAAGATTAAATTCTCTTACAAGTTAATGTCCAAATAATTTAATGTGCCAAAGAATTAACGACCTTAATTCTCCCTCCCCGAGTTCCCTCCTACTCAGCTCAGCTGAAGGATAAAGGCTCAGACACCTAGTGGAGTCTGGGTTCTTTCAACGAGCGCTGCCCGAGATTTTCGTCACTGAAATGAGCATAATTTCTTGTGGTCCCTAACATTTAAAGAATCCAGAGAGACATCCAGGTTAACACAGCAGCAGCACTACACTCACAAAACTCCAAACAAACAAAACCCAGCCCCTAGAAAGCTCATCTCAGGCAAAACTATTTCCTGAACATGATAGTTAGTCTAGAGCCACATTAATGTGGCCAAAGACCATGGCAGTGAGTCAGTGGTCCTGAGGGAGGAAGGTCAGCAGAGAAGAGAAGCTCTGAATTCTAGTCTTACCAGGATGCCAATCAGCTGATGGTCCATTATCTAAAGTCCGTGGCTATGAACTTAAAGCCAATTGGGAGAAAATTTCTCCTAAAGGTTAATTTCTCCTAAGAGGTTACTATCACCTCTGTGGGAAAATCCAAGAGCTCACTATCTCTCTCCCCTGAGACAGGTGTTAAAGACACCGCAGCCTTCTCAGAAAGAGTAGATCTTTGTAGAACGTGGTTACTGTACCAGTCACAAGATCTTATTTTCATTTCCCTTCAAGTCTGTATTTCAGGTGCTCTGATGCCATACCTAGTGTGGTATCTATTTAGACCATCATTTCCATGCCAATTTCCTGGCAAGCATTTCAGTCCTATGACACAGTGGCTGCTCCCTTGGCCTCTTGAAGTAGAATTGCTTGGGCCTATGGAGCCAGTTTCCTAGAAAAGATATTACCTGACTCCCCACATTTTTTTCTGCTGGAGTCTCACCCTCAGTAGCTCTCTAAACTGAAGCTCCTACGAATGTTGCAGGATGTTTTCTTCCTGGGGGTCCTAGTGAAAGCTGATTTCTCTGCCCGGGATCCTCAAACCACTGCTGTTTTCCCTTAGCTTTTGGATGTTCCAGGATTTGAGTAGAATTTCATTCTGCTCCATCTTTTTCTTCAATCATAGGATCTGTGTCTGGGGGTTCATTTTTCTCTTTTGTCGTCTGTAAATTCTTTCTGAAAGGCTCAGCTGAGATTCTAACAATTAAACTTAGTGCTTAAATGAGTTATTTCTGTATTTATCACAAGGCAGCCTACCATGATTTTTGGACCTGAGTATCATCAGTTAATGGACATTTTAGTTGTTTTTGGTTTTCCATTATTATGAATAATGTTGCCATGAATATTTGCATACAGGTTTTTGTGAAGACATGTATTTTCATTTTGTTGGGAAGATTCCTACTAGTAGAATTGCTAGGTCATATGGTAAGGGGGTGTTTAACTTTATAAGAAATTGCCAATCTGTTTTCTAAAGTGCTTCACCATTTGGCACTCCCACTAAAAATGAATGAAAGTTCCAGTTGCTCCATATCTGGCCATGCTTTAATCTTAGCCTTACCAGTGGGGAGTGAGTGCTGTCTTGTTGTGGTTTTAATTGCATTGCCCTGATAAATAGTGATGCCAGAGGTCTTTTTCATTGTGCTTATTATATATATTAAATATATCCAAACCAGTGACAAAGCCTAAAGATAAGCCATCTTATGGACTGGTAGTTAGGTAAGTGGATTACACCGGCTGAAGTTGTGGTACTAGATGAAAAGATAGATTCTGATAAGATTGTCGCAGGGCTCTGACGCTTTAGTGACTGACAAGAACAATTCTCTTACTCAGAGTGCTTCCCAGAAGAAACCTAGACACAAAAGTGTACTGGTAAGCTTTTTCTTGCTGGAGTAATGATGAGGTAATGGCATAAATCTCAGGTTTTAGAGAAGGTGATTAGGAGAGCTGCAAATAAACTGGAAGGATTTAGTGGGAGTGGAAGGATAGAGTCTGAGTCCCAGAACTTAGGAATCTAGCTCTCATTTCCTCCGACCCCTTCATTCAAAAACAGTTTTGAGTAGAGCTTCTCATGTGTGCTTAGAACTTGGATGGGGAAGGGTTGTTGGGACAACCTTGGCCCTGAGGGCAGGCAGGGCTTGGGGTGGTGACAAGGCTTGGTGAAGAGAGAGGCTCCTTCTCCCACGGTTGGCTCACCTCCACTTGCTGCCCGCTCCCTCCTCCTTCTTTAGCCTCTTCAGTCTCCCTCTGTGGGTGGAAGAAGGTGGGAGATAAGAGGGGAGAATGACTGTTTAGGGAGAGGCTATAGGGTATGTCAAGTTGGGTTGGGTAAAATAAAGCAAGTGGAAAAAGAGATAAGCCATGATGTCAGAAATAAGAGGTACAGTTTCCCCTCTGCTTCTGATACCAGGAATGTAACCACGGGAAGTCGTTTTACTTCTCTGCACCAACTGAAAGTTGGACTGTGGATCCTTGGAGATGCTGTGGTTGAAGGGAAGATTCTGTGGTTGTTCTGCTGAGCTTTATGAACACTTATCCTTGGGATCAGATTTGATATCTCAGGCCTTGCCTTCACTGATCTCATAAAACTGATCATTCTAGACATTTGAAAATCTGGACAGCTGAATTTCTATAATATTTTGCTTGAAATCCAGAGCTCAACATAAAGTAATTGTTCCTTTACGGTGGGAGAGTGGAACTAGGCAGGGATGGGAAGGATGGAGAGGCATTTCAATTGTTTTAAATCACTCCTTTGCTCCTCGCATACCAATAGGACTTACTCTCAAAGCCCTGTTTGGGAAATGCTAGGCTGGATCCAAGCTTCAACTGGAAGACAGTCAATGGTTCCCATATTTCTCGTGTTCATTCACTTGAGTTTCTTTTTGTTAAAAGAGAAGTGCTTCCGAGAAATAGCTATTTTTCTCGACTGTTGCTAGGAAATAAATTCAGACCCCGCAGCATTTACTATATACTGTGGATGAAGGAAAACAGAAGATCCCCACCCTGATTTCCATTAGAGGGAAACTCTGACCCAAAATAATGGAATTAAGTCTTGCCCACTTCCCACATTTATGAAGTGAAGAGCCAGTAAAAGCTAATGTCAGCTTCTTTTAGGATTCTGGCAGGCCCTGTCAGATGAAGCAAGAGGAAAACTTTATTTCACAGTGATGGGCACCCAATGACACAAAGGACAGGGCAGGTTCCTGGCTAAGTGAGGCAACTGAGTCTTTTCTTAACATGAGTTCAAACTGTACTGACTCCCAAGTGTAGTTTGTTCTTCAGGAATGTGCCTCCTATAATGGACCAACTAGCAAACAACTCAATGGGTCTGCAGCTCCCTTTGGTGGATATAATGAAAAGGAGACTGGACGTTGAGTTCACCATTGCCCATGGGACTGAAGCCCTTATTGACCCACCCTCCCTCCACTCCAGCGCCTGCTCTGCTAAGAGTCATGAGTGTCAGCCATCCAGTGGGCCGAAGTCTAAGACTAATCATGACTGTAGGACTCAGACTTGGAACCTGGCCCACTGGATAGGGAAAGAGTCTAAAGAATCTATAACTGCAGCTTTGTCCAGGAAGGGTGCGGAGTTTCAGAAAGAGAGAATTACGGAAGGAGGTGGGGAGTCCTAAGCATAGGGACCCAGGTTGGGAGTGGGGAAAGGTTTATAGGGGATTTGCCACTCCAAAAACCCCAGGTGGTTAGCAGAGTGTGGTAGGCTGAATAACGGTCATGAAAGATCTCCCCGTCCTAACCCCTGGGACCTGCGGGTCACCTTATGCGGCAAAAGGGGCTTTGCAGATGGGATTAGTTAAGGATCTTGAGATGGGGAATAAACCCAGATTATCCAGATGGGCCCCAAAAGTAATCATAAGTGTCCTTTTAAGAGAAAGGCAGAGGGAGATTCCACAACAGAAATGGAGAAGGCAGTGTAACTACAGAAGCAGAGGCTAGAGTGATGACAAGCCTAAAAAGGCTGGCAGACACCAGAAACTCTGGAAAAGCGAGAAAATGGATTCCTGCTGGAGCCTCCAGAGGGACCAGCCCTGCCCACGCCTTGACTTTAGCCCCTTGAAACTTATTTCAGACTTCCGGCCTCCAGGACGGTAAGAGAATAAATTTGCATTTTTTTAAGCCACCAAGTTTGTAATGATTTGTTAAAACAGCCATAGGAAACCAATACAGGGACAATGTGAATTAGCAAGAAAGAGAAAACTATTTTATCAAGTGCTTTGAATGCAAAAATATGGGGAGGAGATGGAAGAGATGTGCGGGCTGCTTAGGGAAGGCTCTAGCAGAAGAAAAAGAGGGCGGAGCTGCTTCAAGAACTGCCTCTAAGCATGAAAGAGGCCGTGATAATGAGGAAAAGGGTTTTTTTAGTGAAGTTTTACTGCGCTTTGCGAATTACACCCATCCCCATTTTGGCATGCTCTCAAAAGACTGGGAAAAGGTAGCTTTTCAGTTAAAATGTATTTCTGAGGGAATGGCATTTCTTTTGATGTTAATGAGTGGGTTCAGAGGTATCTGGATTTTATCCTGGGGACTTTAGAGGAACTTTTGGATAAGGTATTTGGCTGCGTTTGGAATTCAAATCATCTTCCTAGCCTAGCTCAAGAGAGCATTTCACCACGACTTCCAAATTATTGGAATAATGACAGAAAAGAGTGCCACATCCATTAGACAAGCTGCAGTCATTTGGGGCTGTCTCCTTAAAGCCAAGAGGATGGAGTGGAGGGGACCACACCAAGGAGAAGTCACCCATGGGATTCAGTATTTTTGTCAAAGAACCATACATCTTACTCTTCATTTACATGAAGACTAGATACTCTCCCATACGAAACAAGAGATTGGTTTTTAACCTGCCTCAGTGGAGACTCTTCCTAAAGAGAGGTCAGGGGTAGGTGTCCACAGTCTAGTTGGAGGCATCTGACCAGTTCTACCTGCAGAGACCAGCTTCCCGGTGAATCTGCCTAACCATTGCTATTTGCTTCCTGAAAATGAAAAAAATTGTAGGACGCGCTATGCTAAGGAGACGAAGGGAGAAAGGATGATTTTTAGTCATGGTTAGAGTGTGTCCCTGAAATGACAAGAGGATGAATAGACTTGGAAGATTGAGAAGTGAGAGTCCACAACGGCTGGTATTAGAGGTTATTTCTAGATTTGATGACAGTCTCACTGCCTTAGGCGGACAATACGGCAAGGTGGAGGATAGCTCAGATTCATAACTTGAGTTCCCAAACACTAACCAACAAGACAGACAGAAGTAAAAGGCAGCCTAGAGTGAAAGCCGAAGGTCAGCTCGGCTTTAGGTAGGAAAGACTCAGTGAATTCACCACCTTCCTCTTGACACTGAGAACGCAGACCTGTGGGGTGGGGGTTAAATGTTGATACTGATGCGTTCACCCACCTGGAAAATTTCAAATTCCCTACTCCTCATTTTCATAGACCAAAGCTTGGCTAGCATGTAGGCTGAACATAGCCTGTCTTCCATGGCAGCAAGAGAAATCTTATCTACTTAGTGCAAAGGAAAAACAAAAAGTGGAAGGAGTTACGTGTGGGAAGAGGACTTGGGTCCCACAGAGAAAAAGTGATCTCCTCTTGTGAAGAGTGTGAATTTAACAAAGAAAAATGTATAACAAGGTAGAGAATTCTATCCATCAGAATTCAAGCTAATACTCCTAGTCGAAGAGATCGGACCCCAGGAGGACTCTGCGTCCCAGGGCACTGGACACAGAAGGGGATGGAGTAGAAGAAGCAAGCCACTTTGCGGTGTGATTCAGTCAGTCTCTGAAGATAGGTGACAGATAGGTGACAGTCTAAGGGTTAAGTGAAGAGGGTAATGAAGGGGTTGTTTGCAAAGGCGTAGCTGGAGTCCAGAAACAAGGGAGGACGAAGCACCAGCAGCCAGCAGCAGTGGAAAACCACCGTTTCACCTTGGCCTGGAGGGGCAATGGGGGTCCGAACTGGAGTTTCCCCAGAAGCAGAGGATGCTACAGGATTCCCACGTAAGCAGTTGATGTGAGAAGTGACGGAAACACCAGAGGGAAGTGAGGACGTGAGACCGGGAAGGAAGGAATGACTGTCGATAAAAGGCAGCAAACCAGAACCACTGGTGGCAACTGGAAATGAACGTGATGGACAGACTCTGGGTGGCGGGGTCAGAGAGACGCGAGGTTAGCCACCTCATGGTGCAGGCCAGCGGAGCCACTGCAGCCCCAACTGCGGATGGAGGATCCACCCAGCCTGGGGCGTTAGAGCCCAAACAGGGTAGAAGGACATCCGTGGGGTGGGAGAGGTCAGCGGGAGGCACCAGAGCCCAAGCTGGCCAATTCCAGGCCTGGGCAGCCGGGAACGAGGAGTCAGAGCCCAGGCTGGGAGAGGAACCACCACGTGGGGAGGGCACGCAACCAAGATGGGAAAGGGTTCACACCGGGGGATCCATCAAATAAGTAAACATAGTCAGGATAAGAAGAGTCGAGTTTCTCACTGTCATAAGAGGAACAAATAGTAGAAAGGAAAAAATCTAGAATGAACCATGTGGTGTTGTATTTGAATTAAAGGCACAAGTGTAAACTCGTGGATTTCAACATATATAAGTAGGTGCAGAAATAAAACAGATGTAAATATGTGTATGTGTGCACATATATGTGTATATGTTCATGCATGTATATACACATTTCCATCTATAACTATACATATAGGTGTGCGTACATATGTGCACACATTTCCATCTATGACTATACATATAGGTGTGCGTACATATGTGCACACGTTTCCATCTATGACTATACATATAGGTGTGCGTACATATGTGCACACATTTCCATCTATAACTATACATATAGGTGTGCGTACATATGTGCACACATTTCCATCTATAACTATACATATAGGTGTGCGTACATATGTGCACACATTTCCATCTATGACTATACATATAGGTGTGCGTACATATGTGCACACATTTCCATCTATGACTATACATATAGGTGTGCGTACATATGTGCACACGTTTCCATCTATAACTATACATATAGGTGTGCGTACATATGTGCACACGTTTCCATCTATGACTATACATATAGGTGTGCGTACATATGTGCACACATTTCCATCTATGACTATACATATAGGTGTGCGTACATATGTGCACACATTTCCATCTATGACTATACATATAGGTGTGCGTACATATGTGCACACATTTCCATCTATGACTATACATATAGGTGTGCGTACATATGTGCACACATTTCCATCTATAACTATACATATAGGTGTGCGTACATATGTGCACACATTTCCATCTATAATTATACATATAGGTGTGCGTACATATGTGCACACATTTCCATCTATGACTATACATATAGGTGTGCGTACATATGTGCACACATTTCCATCTATAACTATACATATAGGTGTGCGTACATATGTGCACACGTTTCCATCTATAACTATACATATAGGTGTGCGTACATATGTGCACACATTTCCATCTATGACTATACATATAGGTGTGCGTACATATGTGCACACGTTTCCATCTATAACTATACATATAGGTGTGCGTACATATGTGCACACGTTTCCATCTATGACTATACATATAGGTGTGCGTACATATGTGCACACATTTCCATCTATGACTATACATATAGGTGTGCGTACATATGTGCACACGTTTCCATCTATGACTATACATATAGGTGTGCGTACATATGTGCACACATTTCCATCTATGACTATACATATAGGTGTGCGTACATATGTGCACACATTTCCATCTATGACTATACATATAGGTGTGCGTACATATGTGCACACGTTTCCATCTATAACTATACATATAGGTGTGCGTACATATGTGCACACATTTCCATCTATGACTATACATATAGGTGTGCGTACATATGTGCACACATTTCCATCTATAACTATACATATAGGTGTGCGTACATATGTGCACACATTTCCATCTATAATTATACATATAGGTGTGCGTACATATGTGCACACATTTCCATCTATGACTATACATATAGGTGTGCGTACATATGTGCACACATTTCCATCTATAACTATACATATAGGTGTGCGTACATATGTGCACACATTTCCATCTATAATTATACATATAGGTGTGCGTACATATGTGCACACATTTCCATCTATGACTATACATATAGGTGTGCGTACATATGTGCACACGTTTCCATCTATGACTATACATATAGGTGTGCGTACATATGTGCACACATTTCCATCTATGACTATACATATAGGTGTGCGTACATATGTGCACACGTTTCCATCTATGACTATACATATAGGTGTGCGTACATATGTGCACACATTTCCATCTATGACTATACATATAGGTGTGCGTACATATGTGCACACATTTCCATCTATAACTATACATATAGGTGTGCGTACATATGTGCACACATTTCCATCTATAACTATACATATAGGTGTGCGTACATATGTGCACACATTTCCATCTATGACTATACATATAGGTGTGCGTACATATGTGCACACGTTTCCATCTATGACTATACATATAGGTGTGCGTACATATGTGCACACATTTCCATCTATGACTATACATATAGGTGTGCGTACATATGTGCACACATTTCCATCTATAACTATACATATAGGTGTGCGTACATATGTGCACACATTTCCATCTATAACTATACATATAGGTGTGCGTACATATGTGCACACATTTCCATCTATGACTATACATATAGGTGTGCGTACATATGTGCACACGTTTCCATCTATAACTATACATATAGGTGTGCGTACATATGTGCACACGTTTCCATCTATGACTATACATATAGGTGTGCGTACATATGTGCACACGTTTCCATCTATAACTATACATATAGGTGTGCGCACATATGTGCACACGTTTCCATCTATAACTATACATATAGGTGTGCGCACATATGTGCACACGTTTCCATCTATAACTATACATATAGGTGTGCGTACATATGTGCACACATTTCCATCTATGACTATACATATAGGTGTGCGTACATATGTGCACACGTTTCCATCTATGACTATACATATAGGTGTGCGTACATATGTGCACACATTTCCATCTATAACTATACATATAGGTGTGCGTACATATGTGCACACGTTTCCATCTATAACTATACATATAGGTGTGCGTACATATGTGCACACGTTTCCATCTATGACTATACATATAGGTGTGCGTACATATGTGCACACATTTCCATCTATGACTATACATATAGGTGTGCGTACATATGTGCACACATTTCCATCTATGACTATACATATAGGTGTGCGTACATATGTGCACACGTTTCCATCTATGACTATACATATAGGTGTGCGTACATATGTGCACACATTTCCATCTATGACTATACATATAGGTGTGCGTACATATGTGCACACATTTCCATCTATCACTATACATATAGGTGTGCGTACATATGTGCACACATTTCCATCTATGACTATACATATAGGTGTGCGTACATATGTGCACACATTTCCATCTATAACTATACATATAGGTGTGCGTACATATGTGCACACATTTCCATCTATCACTATACATATAGGTGTGCGTACATATGTGCACACATTTCCATCTATCACTATACATATAGGTGTGCGTACATATGTGCACACGTTTCCATCTATAACTATACATATAGGTGTGCGTACATATGTGCACACATTTCCATCTATGACTATACATATAGGTGTGCGTACATATGTGCACACATTTCCATCTATAACTATACATATAGGTGTGCGTACATATGTGCACACATTTCCATCTATCACTATACATATAGGTGTGCGTACATATGTGCACACATTTCCATCTATCACTATACATATAGGTGTGCGTACATATGTGCACACGTTTCCATCTATAACTATACATATAGGTGTGCGTACATATGTGCACACATTTCCATCTATGACTATACATATAGGTGTGCGTACATATGTGCACACATTTCCATCTATGACTATACATATAGGTGTGCGTACATATGTGCACACATTTCCATCTATAACTATACATATAGGTGTGCGTACATATGTGCACACGTTTCCATCTATAACTATACATATAGGTGTGCGTACATATGTGCACACATTTCCATCTATATTTAAATATACAACATATTATTTACGTATACATATTTGTATACACTCATATATGCACACACTTACATCTGTATCCCAGTGCTGCCCCCTGAGGGGCCTAGGAATAGGGAAATCCCAATAGAAATGAGCGTTTACTAATGCCTGCCTCTTGGCTTCTAAAAACCATTGCCCACTCAAAGAAACCAGGGCTCCGTGGAGAAATGACTGATTCCAGCACAGGGCGGGGAAAACAGGAGTTGAGCCTGGAATATCTTGTTCTGCCAAAAAGCAGGGACATGCTGAAAGAATGCTGGGGATGAAGTGGAAGGACATCAGAGCCAGTTTGAATAGGCTCCCACTGGCCAAGGATGGGACAATTTAAAGATCAAAATAAAGCAATGATAGCAACAAGTGTTTACCCATTGAACAAAATAGGTAACCATAGAAATATAAATGAACAAAAGAATAAATTGAAATTTTCATAAGGAACAGAAGGTGTCCAAAATTTCAAATTTCCTCCACAGAAACTATTTATTAACCATAACGAGGAAAGAGTATTTCACAGTTGGGAAGTTTGACAGACACTGCCTTAGTTAAGTGATCAAAATGAACATTATCAGTAATGTAACAAACCGAGATTATGAGTCACTTGATTAGATGCAATTAAAAGAATGAAGCAGGGCCAGCCCGGTGGGCAGCGGTTAAGTGCGCATGTTTCACTTTGGCAGCCCCAGGTTCAGCGGTTCAGATTCTGGGTGAGGACATGGCGCCACTTGGCAAGCCGTGCTGTGGTAGTCATCCCACATATAAAGTAGAGGAAGATGGGCACGGATGTGAGCTCAGGGCCAGTCTTCCCCAGCAAAAAGAGGAGGATTGGTGGCAGATGTTAGTTCAGGGCTAATCTTCCTCAAAGAAAAAAAATAGAATGTAGCATGACTTCTGTGCTATTTTTGCTGAAGATCAATAACCTGATTTTAATTATGAAGACACATCAGACTTGACTCAAACCGAAAGACATTCTACAAAATAACTGCTTATAATCTTCAGAAGAGCCAAGGCCGTGAAAGTCTGGCCTGAGGAACTGTCCAGACTGAAGTACACAACAAAGATGTGACAACGAAACGCAAAGGGAGATTCTGGATAGATTCTTTGCTATAAAATACATTATGAGGACACCTTGCAAAACTGGAATGCGGTCTGAGGATTAGTCAGCAGCAACATATTGACATTAATTTTGTGATGTTGATGGTTTATTGTGGCTGTGGAGGAGAGTTCTCTTGTGAATAGGAAATACATACTATTCAGAGGTGACAGAGCATTAGGTCAGAAACTTACTCAGGAAAAGAACAGTCCTTTTGCCGTACTTCCAACTTTTTTATAAGTTTGTGGTTGTTTCAAAATATTTTTAAAAAATGAAAAGACCAACTGTGCCAAGCAACCCAACCACGTTCAAGAACAAGGTCAAATTTACAAGTGCTGCTACAGTAATCTTTTCCCTCCCCCAAGAAAACAGTCAGGTGTATTTCAGTTGCCAAATATCAAATGTTTATTCTTTAGTTTCCTACTATTGCTAAAATCTATTTCATAATTAGCTCCTCTTAAGACCAGTTTTCATTTAACAGAAATTGTACCCTTTAATAATTCTCTGTGAAATATCCAGTACTGAGGGTGAGGATTCTTTAGGGCACAACTCTGACAACCAGGCCACCCAGCCACAAGGAGGGTCTCCTGCCCACCCGCCCCCACCCTCCCCAGAAAACTGCAAACGACTCAGGAACACCTCCGCAAAGCCAGCTGGGCATCCACATGAGCTGGAAACAGAGAACACCATACTTGATTCAAATTACAGTTTCAGTACTGTACTGTACACATCCAGCACTACACACGCTTAAAACAATATAAGCGTGCGTAATGACACGTTAGGTCTCACTTTTAAAGTAAAGTATAAGCAGGCCACTACAAATTTTTAAAACTAGTAAATCATCTCATTTTACCTAAAGTTAAAAATATTGTTGCATACACACTGGCTGCTTCAGAAGCCTCGGTTGGTCATGCAGACACAAAGTGGAGAAAATATTTCAGCTAAGAATAACCACATTACATGTGTTTAAGAATCTTTCCAATCAAATCATATTCAAAGGAAGACTATCTCGAAGGGCCAGGGCCAGTTTCCAGGCTGAATGGTTTCTAGGAGAATGGATCATGCTGAGGTCCCCTGGCACATCTATGCTTCTTTGTAGATCCTGGAGGTACAAGTGCAGGCAGACCCACTGTGGTCCCCAGGGTGACTTCAGCCTCTGGGGGCAAGAGCACCTGGTTGTCCCTGGCTCAAGAGAGTCTCTCAGCCCTTGGAATGCCACCCAGGTCTGGACGGCTGCTCCGGGCCCATGGGGGCCATTCCAGCCTGTCAAGCCCAGAGGCAGCGCGGCTGCAGTTTGCCGGTAGCCCAGGGAGCTGCTGCTCTCGGCTGAACGGATCATTGGCTCTCACCCCGGGACAGTGCTGGACTGTGGAAGGTGGATCTGTCGGTTTGTTTGCGATTTTAATATGATCTACAAAAAAGGCCTAACTTGCAATTAATAGCACCATGAAAAAATAGATAATGGTAGAAAACAGTATCATAAAATGAAGTCGCTTTTGATTCTGGGCAATGTTTCCTACCACTAATGTCAACAAGTCAACAAAGTAAACCATTTTAACTAAATTTGGGAAAAGAAGATAAATAAGATCTCTTTCCGGAGCAAAAATATGCTTTTAGGGAAAATATAGGCAAGATGTGTTCATTAGGCTGCAACTATGTATCTATGTAATTGAGCGGCAGAGGGAAAAAATGTAGACATAGCTCCCTACTCAGAGTGTCTGTCAAGTAGGCATGTAGAAGCATTTTTAAAAAAGAAAACTGAGGACAGAAGAGGCATCTAAACTCTTGGTGGAGTGGTCACTGGGGGTTCGGAAGCTGCAGAAGAGCGCTGTGCACTAACGCATCAGCATGCTGCAGTTACACATCTACGCTTGAGAAATCAAATAACTACTGTCTGATTGAAAAAGGAATGCCCATCTCTACAGGAAGAAGAGGTAGTGAAACGTGGACAGATGCTGGCCCTGGGCTGCCCTTTTGCTTTGCACATTCTTTAAAAAATTTTTGTAGATGTGTCTGTTTTACTAGCTGGCGCATTGCTAGAAGCAGATGTGCAGACAGGCATTCGGCCCCAGTGAGGTCTATTTGTTGAGCACACATGAGCCGGGCTTTCTATAAAGCTAGTTGCGAGAGGGTGTTTGTCTTGAGAGAACTCAACAGGACTGAGTCAGTCTGTTAAGACCCCTATTGACTGATAGAGTCACTGGGCCAGATTGAACCAAACATGAGCAGAAGATGTATGTAGTCAAATCAAGTCAGATTCCCTGTGGTCCAGGAAATGAGGGAATCTTGCACTTCAAGTTGGAGGGAGCTGGCCAACGGGTTTCACGCCTGGGTGCCAGAGAGTTCCAAATGACGGCTCACATCTGTAACAGAAATTTAGTAAGAATAGCAAGCTCTCCATGTGCCAATAGGCTTCAACAAACTTTCTCCTTTCCTCTGCCTCTTGTGAACACACACACACATACACACATATGCACATACACACGCACGCCCCATCCAAACTTTTCTTTATGCTTCAAGACCCAGGAGCAGTTCCACATTTTCCATGAAGTTTGACCCCAGCCCCCTCTCGACTCCTATAACACACATCATCTGAACTCTACACTTTGCAATTGAGTACTTCTGACACTATCATGTGACTCCACCTTCCGTGCAAACACACCACCTCTCCCAATGGCATTACAAACTGAAGACAAGGACTGTCTTGGGTTCCTCTCCCTCTGCCCAACACACGTTACTCAGCACAGCGCGATTCATGGAATAATCATACAATAAATATTTGACTTAGGTGAAATATTAATTTATTTATTTAATAAACAACTCTTGAGCACCTGTTGTATGCTAAGCCTGTAGAGTCATCCCTCTGGGGACCCATCCTCCAGAAATTGCATGAAGCCTGTTTTGCGGAAGTGCTGAGTCGTGCTCTGCTTGGAATTGTGTGTGCATAATGCTTCCAGAATACAGATGGAAGACCCTGCCTATCCTCGAGAAGTTTGTGCTCTGGCCATTTTCACAGCTATTGTTTGTTTACCTCTCATTGCAAGGTATGTGCTAGGCTTGGTAGGTGGCTATGAAACTGCCGAACTTTGATTCCAGCCGCAGCTGGGGCGGACACTTCTGCACTCGCTGACCGTTCTAGCAAAACAGCCCTCCAATGCATTTCTCTGCTTTTCTGCCTCAGGGCTTTCTCTGAAGCCTTGAAAGCAGACTCACCCCCAGCACCTGGTGCAGCTCAGGGACGAGGGGAAATTAATGCTCCCTGCAGGCAATCCCAAGCCGGTGGGGATGGGAGCCGCTGGATAAATGCCCCACTTCCTATTCTTCTGAAGAACACTTCTGGGAGACCTCTGCACACGTCTCGGAGCTCCTGCAGCCTCTGCGAGACGTTGGTACTGCAACCTTCATTGCTTTCCCTCCCTGTCTGGCTCCCTCTCCCTGCTCCCTCGCCGCTTCTTCCTGGGGTCACCATCCAAGTAAACTACTTGCACCCAGATCTCTGTCTCAGGGTCTGCCTCCAGGGACCCAAACTAGGACAGAATACATTATTGTGAGCACAGAGATTGAGAGAAAAGATTTTTTTCCGATAGCAAAGTAATGAAACACAAGTTCTTCTCTAGGGTCAAAGCCACAGTCTTCACTCTCTGGGTCACCAAAGGAGTCACTGAACACCCTGGAGAGTCAGTTTCTCTCATCTGAAAGATAAGGAGGTGGACTACAGGAACGCTTAGCTCCCTTCCCATGCTACAATTTCATGACAACTGGATGCTGTGGGCATCTCTTTTGTACAGTCCTTCACCACTGAGTGCTGACAGAAGGGCAGTGGTTTCTGTCTCACTATCTGCCTCACGTCACTGCAACCTCAAAGGCAGAAGGCATACAAATTTTCCACAATCGATGCTTCAGACTTTCTGGATGTTCCTCAACATGACAGCACTCAAGTTGACAAAACTCACTCTCAATGGAAAATGTCCAAGTCCCACCTAACTGGCCTTCTGCGGCCACTCAGGTCCCCTAAACCTGCACATTCCTTACATCGAAATAACTGCATATCTTCACCGATTTCTCCTTCTTGCCTTTGGTGGCACCAGCCCAGATCTCTCTTCCACATCTCAGTCTAAAATTGGCATATGTCTGTGGAGCCTCACAGTGCCTCACTCAGTAATTTGCTTTTTTTTTTTTTTTTGAGGAAGATTAGCCCTGAGCTAACATCTGCCGCCAATCCTCCTCTTTTTGCTGAGCAAGACTGGCCCTGAGCCAACATCCATGCCCATCTTCCTCTACTTTATATGTGGGACGCCTACCACAGCATGGCTTGCCAAGTGGTGCCATGTCCACACCCAGGATCCAAACCAGTGAACCCCGGGCCACCAAAGCAGAACGTGCGAACTTAACCACTGCACCGCCGGGCCGGCCCCAGTAATTTGCATTTTTGACAAGGAAGACTTAGAATCATCCCAATTTTTGAAATATTAATTGGAAAACTGCCTTGATACAATAGTGGCTTATGAACTTTTGTCTGTTTATTTTTATTAGTGCTTTTACAAACTTACTGTTTGTTTGCTTTCAATGTACTTCAGAAAGCATAAATTCAGTGAAAGTGAAAATTCAGATTTTCACAAAAAATACTAAAATTAGGCTTGAGAGACAGTTTCCCTTTCTTTAAAATTAAAATTCCAGGCTTAATGTGAAGCGCCCTTCCCTTCCCCAAAGCCCCAGTGGAGCTGTACCTGCGAGTCTAGGCTTCTTAGCCGTGTTCACCGCAGCCATGAACATGTATTCACTATTAGGGTCGTGCACACTGGGGCGAGGCTTCTGGAAGAAAAAGGCAGAAACATGGTTTGTCCGCTGCTCTTCCCCATCTCCAGCCCTGGTTTGCTGTTGCTGCTGCTGTTTGTTTTGGCTGTTCTCTGTTCTCTGATGAAGTCGTATGTAACAGCAGTGCTATAATGTGACCTAGGCTCCTGACTTCAGGCTAAGTAGGAAAAGGGCTTTAAATAAAAAGAGCTTTCTGCTGAACTTCCTTCCTCAATTTTGCCTTTATTTTTCCTTCCTCCCTAGACTGAGATCGTGGGCCCTACCCCGCTCTCTTCCTTCTTGGTCTCTCTCGTCAAGTCCCATTCTGCACAGACAGCACCCCCTGCTCAGTGATGACCCTGTGGACATGCTGGAGCATCAGCAGACTTGCAGGATATGCACAAAGGTCTAAGTGTTTTCACTAAGAACCCACATCGTGAAAGACTAACCAGCATGCCCCCCAGCACAGAGAGATTTTTGTTGTCGTGACGGTTGGTGTTGTTTTATCTTTCTGCTTACTTTTCAGTGGTTTTCTTTAAAAGCAGGAAGTCCTAATAACTTACCAGGAAAAGTAGCTGGCCATTTCCTTCTTAGCTGCTCCTGGCACCTTATAGGACTTTCTCACTCATTGTTTTTCAATTGACCAGTTGAGTGAAACTTGTAACTAATTCTTTCCTCTTTGCCCTGACCTCTTAGGAAGCTTAGAATCAAATTTGCAGCCCACGTTTAATAATTTTTAAAAGCCAGAAGCATCTATTTTTATGTTTTAACCTTCCCCCTGACTTCTTGTCTTCCTTGGACCCAATTTCCTTATCTCTTTTGAAGAATAATAATAATACATCTCTCTGTAAGCCATTGAATCTTTTTTGGAATAAAGTGGGTATAAAACAAATAAACCTTTGTTCCAAGTTAGTAATATAATTAGTAGATATATCTTGAGGAAAAGAAATGGTCTACCTATTGATCAAATTAATCTGGCAAGAGCAACACGTACTTTGATGAGTAAATAACCACTGGTATTCCTCAGTAAAACAGATGCAAGAAAAGGTAGAAATTGCTCACCTTTTTTACAAGGCAACATATAAGGACACAGGCAAAAATGTAGACCACCAGAAAAGCCGCACATCCTATGGGCAACCAGAGCTTCAGCTGGCAACAGAGCTGTGATTCTGGGTCGGGAAAAAGACACGTTAAGGAAAAACTCTGAGAATCAAATCTCCTCTTTCCGTGCTGAATCTCAAGTTCTTTTACCAAACTTAAAAGAGCTGTTTAATCAAATGACGCTTTTCTTCATCACAATCATGAAATCCACTAAATGGTAAATAACATCATTTTGGTATTACAGCAAGGATCCAAAACTAAAACCTAAAAGACTCTGTGTACATATATGTTTACAAATGTGGGTAATAAAGGGCTTATCTGTCTCTATTTTGCAAAAGTGTAAGCAGGGAAAGTAAAACTATTATATTCTAAGCAAGCCTTGTTGGGTTTTTTTGGTGTGGAAGATTGACCCTGAGCTAACATCTGTTGCCAATCTTTCTCTCGTTCTTTTTTCTCCCCAAAGCCTCAGGACATAGTTGTATATTCTAGTTGTAGGTCCTTCTAGTTCTTCTATGTGGGATGCTGCCACAGCATGGCTTGATGAGCGGTGCATAGGTTCCTGCCCAGGATCTGAACTTGTGAACCTGGGCTGCTGAAGTGGAGCACGTGAACTTAACCACTCAGCCATGGGGCTGGCCCCCTACAACTGTTATTTTCAATCATCTCTCACTTCAAATCCAGCACAAAACCCAAACCTTAAACATTAGGTAAATAGAGGTAATAGCCATTAAGACATGGGTTTGAGTATTTGTCTTAAATTCTTTTCCCTGATTTTAATGGCATATGTGTTTTAAAGACAACATGACCTATTTATAACTCAGCAGTCTACGTGATTAAATTGCTTATTACTGATTAATGCTAATTATATTATTATTAATAAATCATCTCTAGCATATTTTCATCATAAATGATTGCCATCAAAGCACCTAAATGAACTCCAACACAAAATATACTTATTTGTTTCATTATTTTCATTGGTGAGGAAATTGTCAAAATGCGTATGCACTGTTAAGTCTGGCAAATGCAAACAACATCTTACCATAAATATGCAAATATTCTGTGCTAACAATCTCTTGAAAAGGAGGAGGATCAAAAATGAGGAGTTTGCAGGAGTAGTAGCTGGCATGAGAACGGTCCAGGTTATACAGGAAGAAAGAGACGCTGCTGTTGGACAGCTGAGACTGGCAGAGCTGCAGGTTCTTGACGGACACCGTGTTTCCGCTCTCCTCCATCCTCGTGAGGTTGCAAAGTGGTTGCATCCCCTTCAGCAACTGCATTTTAAACTGCCGGACAGTCTCAGGATATTTGCATAAAATTTGGACACCCCCGTCATGAGCTATAAACATGTCCGACTTGGCAGAATCACCAATTTTCCCTGGATAAAAAGAAAGAAAACCGAGGAAACATAACGCTCTGTGAATATGTTGTGCTCATCATCATATTTGAACACAGAAGTCATCTCTTCATAAAGTCCCCTCTCGTGCCCCAAAATGAAAGAACTTCACAGCCAAAGGGAAAACTGTGCCCCAGAGAAACCTAACCAGATCTGTGCATGTCATATGTGAGCCTATAATCTATAACACATTGAATGATACACAGGCACGGTAGGAATCACACAGATTGGTTCCTGCCCTCCGGCAGCTTTGATTATTGGAGACAGATGGTAAGCAAATAAATAGGCAGTAACGCCCCATCGCTCGTGCAAGGAGTGGAGTGCTACTGGAATAAAGCTGCTGGCTTGGGGTCTAATTTTGATCGGAGAATCAGAAGATGCCACTTTAGCAGTGACTTTTAAAATTGAATTGAGAAGGATTAACACTTAAACAAGGAAAGGTTTGAGGAAAGATGTGGTTTAGGACAAAAACTCTGAAAAGTACGAAACAGCTTAAGCTAAAAATGAATGATGATATACATTTAGACTGTACCCTCCCACTAGAGAGCGAAAGAACGGATGAAGCATTTGCAAATGACAGAAATGTGTCTTCTCTGAACCTCGTCCATCAAAACTGAATCGAGGTCCGATAACAAAGGGAAACCCCAGGGGGCTGTTTAGTTTTTCATTTCTAAAATAAATTTTGAGCTTTTAGGAAGCCAAGGTTGTTTTTGTGAGCTGCGGAGGGATCACAGAGGGGAGACCAGAAATGGTTTTGGCCTGGTTGCAGATTCCGAGTTATTGGGTTTTAAGTGCAAAGTGTTCTTTGCCTTCCTGTTTCCTTTTTCTCTCTTCTTTTTCTTTTTTTAATATGAGAAAGTTTCATGCAGAAATTGGGAAAAATTATTAGCACAACAGTCCTTTACTTAAGTTTGGAAATCTCTTTCTTCTTGAGAAAAGCATGCAACACGTCTAAACAACATTTTTTGAGTCTTTGGTATTTCTTTTCCCTGGCAATGTAGTCATTTTTGTTGTTGTTTTTATTGTTGTTGTTGTTTTTGCAGGGGAAGATTCGCCCTGAGCCAATCTGTTGCCAATCTTCCTCCTTTTTCCCCGCCTCAAAGCCCCAGTACATAGGTGTATATAGCTGTAAGCCCTTCTGGTTCTTCTATGTGAGCTGCCAACACAGCATGGCTCCTGACAGACGAGTGGTGTGGTTCCGTGCCTGGAAGTGAACCCAGGCTGCCAAAGCGGAGCATGCCAAACTCTAACCGTTAGGCCATCAAGGGAGGCTCATAAAGAATTTTTAAGAAAAAACAATTACCTAGTCCTCCAGTGAAATAGAAATATCATTTGTGTATTTTTGCTCTTTATACTTGTTTCATATAATGAACATACTATTTTGTGTTCCGCTATTGTCAGTGAATGTTATATCATAAATATTCCATTTTTTACATAGTCATCATAATTACTCTTCTTAGTGACTATATAACAGGCCATGATGCTAATCTACCATAATTTATTAAAGCATTCCACTAATGGTGGATATCGGGGTTATTTTTAGCATTTTGGTTTTATGTAAATATTATGACATTTGGTCAAAATGTTTAAACATCATTATAACACTATGTATTGCCATACTGCTGTCCAGAAGAACTGCTCCAATTTATAAGAGAACTAGCATTATGCCACAAGTCTGCTTGCACTAGCTGCCATAATTTTATTGAAGATTCACCACAGTTACTTATTTTTCCTAACATCTCTAGGCTTTCATTGATATCTCTCATATTACTAGGGAAGAGATTTTTGACTCAGGGAATTTGATTGTGAAAATACATGTGTCCTACTTTTCAGTTATGTCCAGATTATTCAACTAATTCCCACATCAAAACAACCAAAAATGCTGAAAAAAGTGTCTAAAAATATTATTAAAAGGATTAAAGAAATGACAAAAGGAAGAAAAATTACTAGGTTAAATTTGAAGAACCAGAGCCCAGAGAGATGAACTGCTTTTACTCTAGGAGCATTTGCTGTTTCCCAGATTCAGACTTTTGTTTTTCTCTCTCAACTCCCAGAGTCTACAAAGTGAGAAATCCAGTAGAAGACCCTCCCTTCGAAAATCTGGGATTCCGAAGAGTTTCATCCTTGGAGTACAGGTAAACCAGGAGAAAACCAGCACTCATGCGGACTGAAGCCCAGCTTCAAATCACTTCAATGGTCTAGAAAACTTCAATCCTTGAACTTTGTTTAAGATGATTGTGGACTCTTATTACCCCTAGGGTTTTGAAAGTAAAAATGCAAACTATTCCAGAGAGAAAAAATTTACATCCTAGGCCTCAAGTCCTTTCTACAAATAATATTTAAATACAATAAGTACACCATAAAAATAATCAGACATGCAAGGAAACAAGATAACAAAAGCAGCAGACAACAGAAACAAACCCACAAGCAATCGCATATTTGAATTATCAGATCTCCAAAATAGAAGTAAAAGATAAAGGTGTAATAATATCTGCACAGCATAGGAAATTTCAAAAAAAAAAGTCAACTAATTTGAAGAAGAATCGATTAGACAGGCAAAAAAACCCCACACTAACTGAGATTAAAACTCAATGGATAGGTTAAGATCGTATAGACAAGCTAAAGGGAGAGCTGATGAACTGGAAAATAGGTTAGAAAAATTATTCAGAATTAGCCATAATTCACAGATTCAAGAATCCCAACAAATCACAAGCAGATTTTTTTTTCCTTTTTCTTTTTTTTTGAGGAAGATTAGCCCTGAGCTAACATCTGCTGCCAATCCTCCTCTTTTTTTTTTTTTTTGCTGAGGAAGACTGGCCCTGAGCTAACATCTGTGTCCATCTTCCTCCACTTTATATGTGGGACGCCTACACTGCATGGCTTGCCAGGCTGTGCCATGTCCACACGTGGGATCCAAAGTGGCAAACCCTGGGCCACCAAAGCGGGATGTGCACACTTAACCACTGCACCACTGGGCCAGCCCCACAAGTAGATTTTTTTTTAACATGCACGTCTAGATATACCATAGTGAAAATCCTAAAAGCAGCCAGAGAAAAGAGATTGAGTACCTTCAAAGAAGCAGCTATTCGACTGACAGTTGATGTCTCAACATCAACAATAAAAGCCATGATACAGTAGAATTGGGTCTTATATCTTCAATGTGCTGAAAGAAATGACCTGTCAACCCAGAATATACTGTCGAGGAGAATAGTGAAGGTATTTGTAACTTGAAAATTTGATAAGCAAAGCACACATATTGCGATTTCTTGCTTAATGACTGAAAGAATAGGAACAGAAGATATAATCTAAGTGAATATCACACAATTCCATCTCATAGTGTGTATAAAGGAGGAGAGGAGCTGGGATCAGGAAGGAAAGCGCAGGAATGGAAAGGCTTCTGTGTGCTGACAATGTTTCATCTCTTGACCTGTAGTGACTGCGGGAGTGCGGTGGTGCGCTTTATTATTATTCATTAAATTGTACATTGACATTTGTTCACTTTTCTGTATAGTGGTTTTGTCCTAGAATTAAAATCTTTAAAAGTATATAGAAGGAAAATAATGCTTGTTTCATTTTAAAAGCAGAAGGAACAAGGTACGCAAAAGGCAAAGGGGAAGGAACCAACGGCCTGAGAAGAGGAGCCGTCCCCAGGCGATGAGAATGAAAGGGGTGTTGCCTGCGGACATGTTTGTCTGAAAGTAGATTCTGTTGCACTACTGTTGTTTTGACACTTATGTCTCTACCATCTGCTGCAGACATTAAAATCAGGGGGCTGGTTCTCAGTTCCTTTAGAAACGTTCAGAGCAAATTTCCCAAGGACTTGAGAATGGCAGCCAGTAAACCACAAAGAGATCTTGGAGCAAAAGTGTCTGCGGCCGCCGTGTGCACACACAGAGGTAGACGCAGTGTCTTCTGTTTCTCAAGATGGTTTGTCAGCAGCTTTTTCCCCTCTTGTGCCCAAGCTGTGACTTATAACCAAACGCCAAGATAAAATGTAATCGTCCGTGGAAGTCCAATGCAGCGGTTCCCAAGGAAACCAGAGGCAAATTCTGGCTTTGCCATTAGCAAGCCTCTGTGACTAGGGAACCCCTCTGGACTTCAGTCTCTTCATCTGTGAAAAAGGAAGTGAGACCAAAATCTCTTAAAGTTCTTTCCAACACTTATTCCCTCTGGATCCAGGATCAGAACATATCCAGATGAGACCACAAACAACTGAGAGAGCCATTGCTTTGCTGTTGGGTCCTCCAGAGGAGAAGTCATGTTCCCATAATCCTCTCTGTGCCCCAGCATAATACTGGGCTGTTTCAGGGAGCCAGGAGAAATGAAAATTAATGAGACTACCTTCCTTGCCCATAAAAGTATTCAGCTGTGGCTAGGAAGACTCCCACAGTTTTTCCCCAGTGGCAGCGCCAAGGGTGCATGCCACTGACGTCAGAGAAGTCACTGGGGGTTCCAAAGTGTCATTTCTACTGGACAGGCTGAATTTTTTATTTTCTCATTTTTAGTCTAAAAACTGCCTGAGTCGCCTTTTTATTATTCACTGTGGTGATAGGAAGTTTCTGTATCCCTAGTGCTTACTCCTTTTAGCTGGAAAACCATTTGGCAACTCGAAATCTGCGGTTTAACTGTTTCAATCAAAGGAACCAGATACGGCATCTGACCAATTGCTCCCTAGTTACCTTGGCACCTATAGAACAGGTGTGCTCCAACGCCTGATCACAAATTCCCCTTAGCCTTGGTGACATTTGAAGAGTAGTGTCAAAGCAGATCACTACTACAACCATGACTAAAACATTTCATGAATAGACAGACAAGTTAAGGAAAATCTGAACACACAAGTTTCTTATAACTGAAGAAGCAGCTAGAATCTTTTCTCCACCTTCCCTGGGGTTCTCATCTCCAAGTCTAATATTCAACCAGGAGTACTAGTATGATAGCACCAGTTTTTATAGCCAGTGTCTGTTTTGATTGGTTGGGTATCAAATTTGGTCAGTCCCTCTACTGTACCAGTAGTTAAAAATTGCGTGTCCCCCCTCACTAATCTCTTCCTTCCTTTGTCTCACGCTTAAATTTTCTTCATCTACCATCTCTTAATATAAAATAATCCTCCAAAATATCCTCTCTCACACTATCTTTGACACGTTCCTCACTCTCCCTAACATCCCATCTCCATCTCCAACATCCATAAATCCTCATATACCCTGTCTGCCCATGTTTCAGACACCCTGTAAACAGCCTCACCTTCACACCCGTGCTCCTGTAATATGGTTCAACCTCTGCCCAGCATCACACACGCTCAGACCTGGTAAACTTAGAAATCATCCAGCAAGCCTGATTCTTCCATGTACAGTCAACCAACGGCCCAAACAGGTTAGATTATCTGTCTGAGGTCACACCACTTTTTGGATGCATGAAGATTTGGGGTTCAATCTAAGGTTGAAGTGACACTGGCAACAGTCAAGAGAAGTGTAACGAAAGCAGCAGCCATGTAAAGCTGGCCAGTGGTCACTCCAGACTAAGTCCTACAGGATCGCTGTCCAGATCTGCCTACAGGAAGAAGGTCTAACTTCCTGTGCCTCTGTTTCATGTCTGGTAGAATCTATCTACTTCTCCTCCATCTAAACTGCAACTCACGCAAACCAGCCTCATCTCTATCTGGGACTCCAGAACTGCCTAACTTTCTGCTCTCACTCATCAACCATCTATTCTCCTCAGGGCAGCCAGAACATTCTTTGAACGTACATAATCAGATAACATCATTGCCCTGCTTATCAACATCCAGGGCCTTCCCATCTCACTTAGAATAAAGTCCAACTCCTGCCCTGGTTTCCACAACCTGCATGACCAACCCTAGCTGTCCAACACCATTTTATACCCACCATTCACTACACTGCAGTCACACTACTCTTCTTTCTATTCCCCAAACACACGCAGCTGGTTCCCAGGGCTTTGAATTTGTTGTTTTCTTGCCTGGAATGTTCTTTCTGATCTTCCTATAGCTGCCTCTTACTCCTCCAGCAACCATTGGTCAATCCAAAGTGCATCCCTATCACTTTATAGAATATTACCTGAGATAAAGTATTTATCATTGCCTGAAAATGTCTGATTTATTTGTTCACTTGTTTGTTGTCTGGCTACCCCACTATAATTCAAGTTGGAAAGGCAGGGACCTTGTTGATTTTTTTCACCGATCCATCCCGGGTATCTACAATAGCACCTGGTATGCAGTTAGTCACAATAAATATTTACTGGATGGATGTATGGATGGATGGATGGATGGATGGATGGATGAACAAATGAATATGTAGATTTCATTGATGTTATAAATCTGGGGAGATGAAGTCTTGAATATAGAATGTAAGAACTAGAAGGGCTCTTAGAAATGGCCCAATTCAGCCTTTCATTTTACATTTTACATTTACATTTATCAAGCTAATCTGGGGCCAGAAAAGTGAGTATCCTGCCCAGGATTACACAGCTTATAGCTGGGACATGATTCCAGGGTTAGCTACACCATGTTGCCTTTCTTCTGGAAACAAGTACACACAAATATACAATCAAGCATAAAAGACACCTCCTCAAGTAGGATGTCAGATTCTAATGAAAATTATCTGTCTGAGCTTTAAAGAAACAGGTTCTTTACCTATAAATGTCCACTAGGTTCATAAAACTTGTTAAGATGGTTGATGATTCTCTGGAGAGGGGAGGACAGGTTTAAACCTGATTGATTATCTGGATCCTCCAGAGTGAACAGTCGCTAAGTTTGCCCAACAGAGGGCCAGGACAGGGGCCGCTGGGCCAACAATTGTTCTAACACACCGAAACGTCTCATAACCACAGCATGTTAGAGATTTGTGATATAAACACCATGCTATATCCTCTAGCATTTAATGCACTCCTAAAAACACAAATAAGAAAATGTTCTCTTGACTCCTGGGGTGATTAGTTTTAAAATCTGATTATTAAGTCTTAGTTTTTGTCTTGCTACCGTATCTGTTTACTCCTTGCTGGTACTCCTAGATTCCGAGTCCTCGAGAGAACAGGTGCTGGATCTTCTTCGTCGCACGACTACCGTGTCTACAGGCTGCAGTCTTCCCAACAAAGGCTCAAACCTGTGAACTGCTACTATGATTTTTATAACATAACTGTTGTATCAATAGGCTAATGTTTTCAAGAGTAAAACCAGAGTCTTAGTGCTGGGTGACTTTTTCAGGTTTTCACATTTTTTAAATGATAAGAGCATTTGCATCTTCTTCTTAAAAGGCTGTTAAGAAAATCTCTGAAGAAAAGGTCATTCACCTGAGAATTGCGCTATGGTTCAGAACTTTATTTGCAAGTTGATTCTTTGAATATCTAAACTATTTCATTTCTTCAGTATGAGATGGTCTTGCTGGAACCATCCTGCCAGGACTCTTTGTAAGCAGTTGTATTCTCCCAGTTGAAAAGCTTTTGGCAAAAACCCACACCACGCGGCAGGGTGCAAGACAAATCAGCAATTCAACTTGACTCTCCTTAATTCAGACTGCTAACCACAAACCTCCACAAAGGCCTCAGAGTCGCAGAGAGATAAGATCTCCTGAGTTCGCAATTACTGATAGTGCTTATTAAACACGTTTTCTGTAATCCAACAATGATAAGCTTTAGCTTAGCACAGCACATGAATGTAGCATAAGAGGAGAAATTTTAAAAATTGCAATATTTATATTAGGTTCTTGTTACATTTGATCTTTTACGAAGAAATTGTGGCATTTAAAAAATGTGCTTTCTACCACTTTTTTCACCTTTCATAAAAGCAATGTCATTTCTTTTGAGTCTACTAGCTAAAATTTTTAGAGTCCTGATTAGTAGACTTTTATATATGCATCATTTTTATATTCACATTGTTTTTCAAAGCCATCCCTACTATAAAGAAGCGATGGAAATTTGCAGGAAGGGTAGGCAAAATAAACCCAACCCAAATTCTTAACACTTGAAGAAAAGAAAGCCAAAAAATGTGAAGAAAAGTAAGGAGAAAGTCAAAAAGCCAAGAGTATATACACACGCATATACATTAAAGGAGTAAATTGTTTTGACTCTCCAGGAAGCTCTGTAGGGAAGATAAAACAACCGTTGGTCCTCTAAGTGTATATAATAAGAAAAATGGAAAATTGATTTTCTTCTAGTAAAAACTGATTTTCTTCATGAAAATGGAAAAATCTCAGAGGTGTTATAAAACTTTGTAGCACTATTCCCGAAGTAATTAATTTTCAAACAAGTTACTTTGCCAGTTATTTCATTGCCATTAATTTGAAACTGTCCTACTAGGGAAATCACAGGATACAAAATAAACCCAACTCTCTTCCACAGAGGGGGAGGGGTGGGCATTCTATCAGTACCCACGAATATCCATGTTACTTCCCGTCCTTCAGCTGCTATGCACAGCCCTTTGGGCACATAGACAGGGTGTTCACTGGCTGAACCTGTTTACTTTGAGGCTTCGGCTCTCATCTGTACTCCAGCAACCTACGTCTTTCTCTCAAGCCCACCTCTCCCCTTGTCTCTAGGGGATATTTCCAACGTCCCGTCAACATCTCTATCAGGATATTCCCTGACACACGAAGAGAAACATTTCCAAACTGAATTCAATATTCACTCGCAAACCCACACCTCTTCCTCTAAAGGAGTCACTAGTCTGACCCTTGGAACCTCAGAGTCTTCCTCATTTCTCCCCGTCTCTGACTCTCCTGATCCAATTGGTCACCAAGTCCAGTTGACTCTTGCTCAAGGATATGTCTTCAATTCAATTGCTTTTCTCCACTCCCATTGCCAGTCTAGGACCTTTTCATGTCTTCTGTCAACTGTGGAAGCATCTTCTTGACTGGCCTTCTCAACAGCAGTCTTTCCCCTCCAAGTCCATCCTCAATGCTGCTCCCAAAAAAGGTGTTTCTAAAAAGCATTTCACTCTCCAGCCTAAAAGTCTCCATTAAATTGTTTATGATTTGAAAAATCAATTTTCTTGGCATGACACAAAATCTTTTCACAATCTCATGGACCATGGTTCAAGCCATACTGAACTTTTTGGCGATTCTTTTCACATTCTTACTTCTGTTTCCTTAGACTAGGATATCCAATTGCTCCTTTATCTGCCTAGAAACCCCCATTCATTCTTTAAGAATCATTTTAAATTAGTCCCTGAGGCCCCTAGACAAAGACTCCTATCTCTATGTTCTCAATAATACTTTGCTTACATCAGTATATTTATAATGCATTATGAAAGCTTAGATCACTATTATTTTTGTCTATCTTTCTCACTTAACTGTGAACTTCACAAGGATAAGGACTACATGGTCACCTAAATAATCCCAGGACCTAGAACATGTTAGAAGCTCAATAATATTAAATAAATGAATGTGTAGAAGAATTTGGGGGCTGAGCACGGTTGGTCCATGTCCTGCAATGCACTGAGGAAAGGAGCAAGAAAAGCAGAGCAAGAGAGCCTGCTTACTGAATGTTGGAGAACACTTGCTTCGCAGTCCGAAGGCAAATTCTCCAACTGAGTGACGTTCAGCCAGTTCTCTGAAGCCCCATAGCTCTGGAAGCTATGTAAACATCTAAGCTTTCAAAAGCTTCCAAAAAAGTAATAATAACAATCACAAGCATTGTAATTACAAGCATTGAGTGTTTCTTATGTTTTGAGTACTGTGTTAAATGCATTACATGCAATATCTCATTTGATGTCTATAACTGCCTTTTAAGCCACATTTCTTATTTTTAGCCCTGTTTTACAGGTGAGGAAACTGAGACTTGAATAACTGGCCCAAGGTTATAGAGCCAATATGTGGTGGAGCCATAATTTGAACTTAGACAATCTGAGACCAGAGTCCACACTGTTTAAAAGCCTCTTAGTACGTTAAGCTGGATTTGGAAGTTATTTGTGGATATTTCTTTTCCTTCAAGATGTACTGGGTATATAATTATCCCAAATACTTAAAGTAGTACTCACATTCATGCCATATATGTATTCTGTGATTGAAAGGGTTATCATACATCAAAAAATATATCAAATAATTTCTTAGATATGACAATACATTGTGCTTAACACACCGATTTCCCTCAACATCCTCGTCCATCAACCACTGTGTGTTGAGCTGCCCTGTGTATCAGCACCTGCAACACAGTGGGGTCCTTGCTCCAACAAGGTCTAAATTCTTAATGATTATTCTGTAACTTACCTGCCTTTAGAAATGTAAAAATATGGATTCACATACACATGAAACTTTCATCATACATAAATAAGTACAAACAGGAGCTGGATGAGGTTTTTGCTTTGGATCTAGACAGGACGAAATGAACAGAACTCTAACTGTGAGCGCAGGAGAGGTTGTATTTGTTGTTGCTGTCGTTCGTGAATGGATTTTTTTGATGCTGGGCTGGAGGAGGATATAAACGATGTCTACAAAAAGTTCGATTTCTCAAACTCAAAAAGTTACATTTAAATGATCTTTAATTGCTTGTTGAAAGTGCCACGTCTATGTCAACACGACTCAGACAAACAGAAGATTCTCTCGGAACCAGTGGTTGACTGAATCAAAACTCTCTGAGTCTGTCACCCTCCTTAAGGACAACCTGTTTCTTCTTAGCTTTTCCTCAAGACAAGCAGACACAGGCCTGAGTATGCTGTGCACGACCCAGGGGAGGTTCACCCCCTCAATTTCTGACTCTCTTTAATCTTACAAATCTTGGTCTGTTCTGATCAATCTTACAGGCCAAACCAGTGAAAAAAAAATTTTTAACTAACAGCTTTCATTTGTATTCCATATTCTCTACATACTTCAGTTCCACTTTCCAAAATATAATTTTGAATTTTTATAAAAAGGTTTCAAATGCCAAAATTCTTCTTTTACTTACAATGACCAAAAATAACTATTTGATAGACCCAATTTATTATAACAGCAGTGGCACAGAGATGCTATTTATGGAGCAAAGGTAGTCTTGGGGGGGGGGGTATTCAAGGCTACAAATGGTTTTTTAAATATTTTTTTAAATTCACAAAGTCCAATAAATCTTTTTCCATACAAATTCATATACTTGGGATAAGGAGGTTGCATAAATTGGGGGTTTTGCTCAGTTTACAACTGTGACTACTGAGGCCAATTTTTTTAGGTCAAATAAGTCCATGGATCTTACAGTGAGCAAAGCTAAGATGAGAATTAAGGGCCTCCCTATGCACCTACATTCTGTTTCTACCAAGAAATGGGAAATGCTGTTAGTAATTTACAAACTATGATATTCCATTTCATCTGAGGGAGTTGTTGACAGCAGTGGCAAGTTATGAAAGCCATTTTGTTCACTAATGATGAAAGAACAAGTGATTTAAGATTTTACATAGGAATAATAGACATTTCTAGAAAAAAGGAAAAAAGACAAAGAAAAAGATATAATTAATTAAACTACTGGGAGAAAACTATCCCTGATATTTAAAAAACAACAACAAAACCCCACTTAGGGCAGCAGATTGGAAGGTCTTACTCAGCCCCAAGCAATGCCCGTGGAAACACTCACAGAACCAGGCCAACCCTGTTGGAATTCCTGAATCCCAAGATTGAAATGAATAGCCTACAAGATTCTAGAGAATTTAAGTTACTTACAAAGGAATGAGAATCAGACTAGCACAGAGCTCATCCTCTGTAATCCTAGAGGCAAGCAGACGATGAGTGAAGACCCACAGACTATTCAGAGAACAGCCAACACTCCAGGATCCTATCCCCAGAAAAGGCATCAGTCTCCCATCAGTGAAAGCAAGACGTCTTTACTCATGCTGGGATTCAGAGAGTTTGGGGTCTCTGAAGAAAATAATGGAAATCTGATCATTGGCTCAGAACAGAGATCACAAGACAGGAACAGATGGCAAGAAGCATGCTGAAAACAGGTGAAGTAAATGTGAAGAATCCTTGAAACAGGAGAGAAATACTGTAAAAGGAAATCTAGCAATGACTAAAGGTTTTCAGTTATTTTAACAAAACCCTCGTGTGGGGCAGGGATGTGCTAACGGGCCAACACGGGAGAAGGAAGGAAAGAACATTCCTACTTCCTCATGTCAAAGGGAGGGGCGTGGGTATCAGGCAAGGGCATTGTCATTATTCATTTTAATACAATAATAAATAAATAGACATTCTGTTAAGATGCTCTGAACGTGATAATGACTTAGTCAATTAAGAAGTGTGGTCAACCTTCTAAATTACGGAGGGAAAGAGGGGAGTTAACAGAAACTTCATCATACCAACAAACATAAAAGAGAAAAAAGAGGATACTACAACAGAGGAAAATAAATAGAAGTAAACATCATATTGAAGGGATAAAATCAATAAGGCTTACCATGCTGAGTGAGAATGACCTAAATTCCTCTACCAAAAGAAAAGATTGACAATTTGGATTTGTTTAAATCCAGTTGAATACTTGAAGGGGGTACTGGGAGGGGTCAAAGGTCAGCAAGCCCCACAGACTCCTCTCTGAGCTCTGGGGAGGGACCAGTACTGGAGACACCAAAGGCTGTTTTTCCTGAGGTGGCGGAATTCAGGAATCCCTGCTTTGGTGCCTTGGTGACAAAAGCATGGCTCAAAATGAGCCTGAAGGTTGTCCTCCCAGCTTCCTCCCAGAACACATCAGGAGACATGCACATTTATTAAGCACCATCTGACATCCATCATTCCCACTCCACTGCTTTCAAAGCGGTCATTCTAAAACAAGAATTTATCAGGTCACCGCATGGTCCCCATGGACCATAAGGTCGAGAAAGAGCGTCTTCTAAATGCAATGAGAGGTTCACATTTTCCCCAGGTTCTTTCACAATGAGGAGCCTCCTATTGTTCCAGAGTCATTAAAAGAAGGCAGCTTTGTTAAACTTTACATTGAGATCAAGAGAAGACTGAGGATCACCATGATTTCCAACCTCAACTCACCAGCCAAGTAACAAAACTGGTCAGAATTTCTGTCTTTTGAGATTTACGTTTCATCTGTGCCACGCCACCACGGTGTAGAAAGAAGGTAGATATTGGAGTCAGGCACATTTGAGTTCTAATCCTGGTTCTGCCATGAATTATGCAACAAATCACTTAGCCTTCCCTGGTCTGAGATCCTTCAAACATTAACTGAAGGTGACAATGCCTGCCTTTCTGTGGAATGAGAAAGGCTACACAGTCGGCAGGATTAGAAATAAGCAAGTGCTCAGTTTACCTTGTGTTTAGAGCTTTTAAAAACGGTAGTTGCTGGATAAATGCCTGGCAAAGATATTTTTCATTTGAAGATTGTTAGTGTATTTACCGTCAATGTTTAGCCATTCGTGCCTCAACTATGCCACCTGTCAACGGGAAAACAGCCTGTCACGGTTTTCTGTGTGATGAGAGTGAACACTGGTTTTATTCCATTAGAATCTAAGACGAATATCATTCCAGAAGCACAATTTATTCATCAGCTTAGTCTGGTGACTTGAAATGATTCAACCTAGGCTGCATCCATCCTTCCTCGGAAATAACAGCTGTGCTAATTCAGATCTCCCGGGCGCAATATCGCCGCCACCAGCGTTCTCATGGCTTTGGCACGTCAGGATGACTTTTAGCAGTACAGACAAATCCTTCAATGGCTTGTACCAATGTGTTTGGAAGAAAATCCAAAGCCTTCACACAGCCCACACAGTCTGATTGCTCTGGCCTCTACATTTCTTTCCAACCTCATCTTGCGCCATCCCCAACCCCTCCCTCTCTGTGCTCAGGCACATCCTCTTTCTCGAAGTTCCCTGACCTTCCTTCATTCCCTCCTGCCACAGGCGCTTACTCTTCTCATGGTATGGAATGTTCTTCCCTCCCTCACGCCCTTCTCCCCATCCACTCCTACTTGTTCTTCAAATCTCAGCTCAAGTACCGCTTTGACAGGAAAGACTTCAATGAGCCCTGCTCCCCAACCCCACCTCCACACCCACCAGTCTAGACAGGCTTCTTTGTGGCATCCTCTCAAAGAACTGAGTTCTGCCTGTAATTACTATTAATTCATGGGATTGGTTGATTAATCATTCTGTTAGCTTCGTGAGAGCAGGGACTGGCCTGATTTTGCTCATCAGTGTACCTGCAGCGGCTACCTCAGTGCCTCCTGCCCGGCGAGTGCTTGGTGCTGCATGAAGGAACGGAGAAGTGAATGAATGAATGAATACAAATTCTGACACTAGTCATTTGTTGTTCATGCTGCTAAAGGCCTTCACTGGGTTGTAGAAAAGGCCCAGTTAAACAATGAAGTAGCCCGGAACTGCCCTTGGGCCTTATTAAAAGCAGACACTTACTCCTCATTCGTCTTTACTTAAGAGCATCTGAGCCACCTGGAGCCACCACAAGATCAAACATCTGAGCAATCTGCTTTTGTTTTTTATTTCTTTGGAGAGAAAAATAAAGTCTATTTCTTTGTACCACTGCAAAATTTATCTCAAGATAAGATCATTCACTTTTAGTGTTAAAAGAACTTACCAATTAAATATAATTTAAATTCATTTTTCTCAGCCTCAAGAACATGGCTCAGAGTAAAAGATAAAATGAAAGTAATACGAAAATGTACCAAGTAAGAAGCAACAGAAGCATGTATATTAATTTGGTTGTAGGTGGCCTTATGGAAATTGTTCAAATAGAGCCCGATCTATACCATCTGAGAGACAATCCAGGACTTCAGAATATTTTTTTTTTAACATCCGTAGGGGCCTAGGGAGTATTTTAACATCACCCACTGGTGTTGAAAAAACTCTGTGGCAGCCCAGGCACTTCTGACAACAGACCACCCAGAGAAGATTAAAATCAAAATCTGTCTTTTCAAAGCCCTTCTGTTTTATTTTCTCCTTCGGAAAGAATTCCCAGCCCAAATGCCAGGACTATTTAATTTTCATTCTGTTGACACGAGTCCTCTTTCTCCGCGAACAGCAAGCCACGCTTCTACTTCATCCACTAAAGGTGACTCCCAGCTGGTAATTTAAAATTTTAATGGTTTTATGAAACATTTTCTTCTTCTTAAAACACAGAATCAAAGGCAGCAACGCAAACTCAATGCCATCAACAGTGACGTGGGCGACAAACGCCCTTAGCCATGCTGCTTGGGCTCTTCTGTAATTGTTCCTACTTCCAACAAAGAAAAAATTCTATTTGATGCCTAATTTTTCTACTTTTGATTTTTCCTAATGTTCCCTTGAATTAGAACTTAATAAGAGATATTCAATAGGCCACTTACCTGTGAGAGCTTCAACTTGGAAGCAGAAGAGAAAGAAATAGCAGAGGTTTGACTTCATGTTTACCAGAAACAAACACAGCCTTCTTCTCCAGTGCTCAAAGCTGACAGCAGATTCATGCTCTCGGTTGTTTTCTATTTGCCAGAAAGGAAGTGGGTTTGTGGGGGTTGACGTAGTGTCACACTTACCATCAAGTCAAGGAGACGTCTCCTAATTGATGTCGCCCGCTCTCTGGAGGCATTATTGCTCATGGGAGTTAAGCTTAATCCATGGATTGCTGATGATTTTGAAAACGGAGAAAAACTTTACCCTCATTCTGGTTCCAACAAAACAAGTGAGGGACAATGCCTCTTCTTTTCAGAACCACCCTCCTTCTCTGACTCAACAGTTATTGGAGATCGCAGCACCTAAAAATAGCCACAGCATGAATAACACCTATTTGACACATTTTTATCATATGCTGTTTGCTCCAGAGATAGAAAGGCTTTGAAATAAGATAAGAAATAAATGAAATTATTACAGAAATTGAAATGAAGATATCTGAAAGAGGAGGGCCACAGGAATCTGAGAAATAGTATTTACGTGGCATTCATTGCAGATTACGACTTCCCAAATGATGGAGTCAGTTTTAATCTAACCTAGACCCTGCTCTGCACATTACAGCAGGGTCTGTAGAAACCAGAGATTCTGCACCTACAGCCTCAGATGAAAGCAAGAAAGTCGAAAGGCCTGCCCAAGTTCGCTGATTCCCTGCGGGAGAGAGAGCAGACAATCACAACAGTAATCATAATATAAATAATTACCTTTATATGTACACAAATGTTTTATATGAAATAATACATGTTAATTTATGTATAAAATTAAGTGTAAAATGATATATAATTTATTTAACATGTACAAAATATAATATAAATGTAACTAATACTAATTACATTTATATTGTTTCACATGTATTTAAGTGGGTTATTTGTGTATATAGATTTATACTATGTTTTATACGTGTATTAATTCATTTAATCCTCTTGACCACCCTATGAGATGAGGACTACTAATCTCCCCATTTTACAGATGAGGAAAACTGAGGCACAGAGTGGAAAGTACCTGGCCCAAGTCATTTCATTAGTAAGTGGCGGCACCAAGATTTGGAGAGCCCCACTCCACGGTCCTCACTCTTAACCAAGCAAGTGGAACCATTTATGCCAAGGCCTCCTGAGCCTTCCATCCGGAGGTCTGACCCAGCTTCCAGGATGCTGGATCCAGGCTGGGTTCCTGGGGAATTACAGGGCAGGACCAACTCTCAGCCCATAGAGGTGACATCCAGGTGAAAAGCTGAAATTGGCTGGGCAGGACCACCAAGGTGTCAGTCTAAAATGTCCAGGCTCTGAGCAGCATCCAGGTTTGGGGCTACGGAACAGCAATCAGGACTTCAGGGTCAGAGCCACAGGGTCCAAAGGCAGGTCGGCGGCTGGTCCTCCACAGCTCCCCCAGCAGCTGAGGCTTCCCCAGTTTCCTGTCAGGGCGCCTGGGCCTCAGGAGCGGGTGGGAAAGAGGCTATTAGAGGTATGGAGCTAGCTTGAGCAGTACAGACTGGGCTGTCAGGATCCCTGGGAAGCTGCCACCCCAGTTTCCTCACTCTCCCTTCCACTGGGCCCCCTGATGCTTCTGGAGGAGATGCCTCTAGACCCACTGACGTCGTCCTGCAGTCCTCTTCCATCGAAGAGACAGGCAGGCAGTGGAGGATAACTGCCTTTCTCGGATCTGGTTGTGACCTAGCTCGGGAACTCAGCATGGAGAGCTTTCACCTCCTTGATAAAAGTTGCCATGAGTCGTAGAGGTGGCCGCAGTTCTGCAAAGGAAAAGAGGGCAGGACCCTGATAATGAGCATTTACTGAGTACATGCTGTGTGCCAGACCCTGGGCCTCACACGGTTGATCTCACCCAGCTGTCACAGCTACTCTAGGAGGTAGATCCCATTATTATTCCCGTTCCACAGATGAGGAAACCGAGAGTCAGAGAGACGAAGTAAGGAGCCCAAGATCACACCGCTGCAAAGTGATGGAGCCAGGTCAGACCCAGAGGACGAGACTCTGAATTCCACACTCTCAATGACCATACTTTCTAGTCTTCATTTATCTGTCCAGAAATTACTGGTAACACAATTTTTTGGCCTCATATTTTGGTGAAAGAAGCTGACTTAGGTCCTAGATGAAGTTCCAAAATATCTGAATGCAAAAGAGATTTCCTAATAAAATTTGGTGCCATGTTTCTACCCCAAGGGAAGAAAAGTTACACAAGCTATGGTTGGGTTGTGTGTTGTTATTTGATATGAATCTGTCTGCTTTTCCCCAAGCCCCACACTTCTCTGTTTGAACGACGTTCGGTGGTAACTGATCTTCAAGCTGAGCAGACCTCGCTCCCATGCAAATCGTGCCTCGTGTGAAAGACCCTGAATGAGCTCCTTCGCTGCCTCCTCTTCTCACAATCTCAGCTAAGAGTACCATTAATTGTGGTTTTAAATATTCAGAACAGCTTTTCACGGGCCTGGAAAATAAACTGGGCAAAAATTTCCATTGCCCCCCACAGGAAGTACTTTTTGCTTTTATTTTTTTTCATTTTTTCATTCCATGACTTAAGAGGCTTTTGATTTGTGTGCGCAGATGCCTGGTGTAGGGGAGGGGAATGGAAAGTCTGTTACATGAAAAGTGGGATGTTTATGATCACTAGCCTTGCGGGCGCCCAGGTTCATGATGCTGCGCACGTTGCTGCCTTTTCTCAGCTCCCACAGGTGAATATCTTCCTTTTGCTTTGCTTGAAACTTACTGAAAGCACCGTTTACGTGTGTAGGGGCCATTGAGTCCAAATGATGGGGTTAAGAACACCCCCAAAGCATCTGTGCTTCCCCTGAACTTGGCTTGCCAATCTGAAACAGAAAGGCGCTGACGGAGGCGGCTTCTTCCCGATCAGACTTGTTTCTCCTGGGACCTGCCCCATGCTGCTGGGTGGCACCACCATCCAGTCACTTCACCAGCCGGGAACCTGCATCTCGGCCCTCTCCACTCACCACTAATTCACCAATTTTGTCCCACCTCCTAGCTGACACCGTGTCTTTTTTCTCCCCCTCTTGCCAGGGTCACTGCCTTCCATCAGTGCCTCCAGCATTTCTCTCCTGGTCTTTCTGTCCCTTCTCTTGTCCCACTTCCATCTGTCTCCACACTACAACCTGAGTAAGTCATCTTTGTAAAATGTAAATCGTGTTCCTCTCTGCTTCCCTGCCTGACACCCTCTGTGTCTTCCTGCGGGTCTAAGACAAGGCCCAAACCCCGCACCGCACAAGACCCTTTAGAGCGGGGCTCCACTCAGCCTCATCTCTGGCCACGTTTGTTCTCCTTCCTCCTGCGCTAAGTGTTTCAGCCATACTGAATGACGTGGCGTTCCCTAAATTCCCCATCTAACTCCTCCTCAAACCAAGCGCCAAGAGCCTCTGCTTGTCCCCCCTTCCCTTCCTCACCACCCCAGCCTCCCGTCTTCTGCAGAAATCCTTCCATTATTCACACCTGTGCTGACCCCCCATCAGCTCATCAAAGAAACCCCTCCTGCTCTGTTCACTCACTGCCAAGTGCTTCCATAACTAGGGTCCACTGGGTGGCTCTTCTGCCTCCTCCTAAAGCCCTGGGTTCCCCCATCCAGGATGGCCTGTTGGCTTTCTTGTGGCCCCTATGGACTGTGAGCACACCAGAACAAGGACTGAAGGCTTCTTCCCACAGCCGTGTCTGCAATGCCCAACGCCGTGCCCGGGGCACAGCAGATGCTTCCTACTTGTTGAATGGATGAGTGTTTGAAGAACCCTTGACTTTCGAAGGAACCCTATTACCTCAAGAACAATCACCAAGTAACACTTTGCTCTTTGAACCAAAATGGGAGGGCAGAAAACTATCGAGATACATCCGTATTTCATATTGAAATTAATTCAATAAATATAAGAATTCATCATCCTGATTTCTCTCTTATCTGATCGTTTGTCTATCCCTAATGGTCAAACAAAAGAACATTCCATTTTAACAGCCAAATAATATTTTCTCATTTAAAAGTTATTAATCCATTTCTAAAGCCCATAAACTAATTGCACATTTCCATGAATGGTCAAAAAAATCACCATGAAAATGTGCCTATAAAGTGATACGATTGATATTTTTAACAAAAGTACACCAACTTAGTCACTTTGGCAGCAAGGCCTTCATTCTGATGACAGTGCCATTGCTGAAAACGTCAGAAAGCACGTCCCTGATGCATTTCCTCCAGCTTCTGCAGCATCTGGATCCCTCAGTCCTCTCCTTCCTCTAGCTCTTTCCCCTCCGTTTATAAACATGCTAGAATCTCTCCAGTTTACTTATTCATTTTTTGGTGAGGAAGATTGGCCCTGAGCTAACATCTATGCCAGTCCTCCTCTATTTTGTAGGTGGGACGCCACCACAGCATGGCTTGATGAGCAGTGTGTAGGTACGTGCCCAGGATCCGAGCCCACTGAAGCTGAGCATGCGAACTTAACCACTACGCTACGAGGCTGGCTCCTAGAATCTCTCCAATCAACACATAGAAACACATTTCCTCAGACCTTGCCAGCCCGCCATCTACTTTTCTCTCTTCTCTCTCAGCCTCTACCCTTCACTGCTTCCTAGTTGTTCCTCAGTGCACTGCAGACTGGTTTCTGTCTCTGTCATTCCAGGGAAGCTGTGTTCCCTAAGCCCGCCGGAGTCCACACTGCCATCTCCAGCCAAGGCTCACTACCCCTCCCTCCCTCAGCCTCTCTGAATCATCCGATGCTATACTTACTTTATGTCGATGTTATACTTACCTTTTCTCGAAACAGTATCATCCATTCCTGACAGAGTTACCAGAAGGAAGAGCCATTCTGCTTGCTTTAGGTTACTTCGTATGCCTCTCCTCTGATCTGTTCTGAGTTGTATTTAAAATCTAACTCTCATGAGGAAAGCGTTGTCCTCCTAATTTCTAACACTTCATTGAGGCCCCTGTGTGGTCTTCACGTGTCAGAATCATAGCTCTCTGCTGTTTAACTCCCATCTTTCAGACCCCTTCCAGCTTGGCCTTCTCTGCCAGTTCTAATTCCTCTCTCCTCCTAAATGTTGAAGCTGTTGTTCTCAGAACTTACGCTTCAATCCTCTGCTTTCCTTGTTCTATATACTCTTCCTGAGTGATCAAGTAGAAAATGCCATTTGTTAATCAAAAAATTAAATGGGCTAAAACACCAAAGCTATTTTTTTGTATGACTCTTAACCTGATCCTGAAAGCTATTCCAAAAATGTCTTGACCCATAATGGCATTGTTGAAATGAATACACAATCTTTCCCAAAAGATTAAAGCTCAAAAAAGACTCACAAGCTTATATGCATACAGAGGTCAGGCAGATAGAACAAATGAATGAAGTGGACCTGGTATAAGGCAATAGGGAGTAGGGACTGGGGCAAAGTGGAGAGCCCATGGGAGAAGCAGACAATCAGATCCAGCTGTACATTGCCAAAGGGGAATATGAGTCTAATATAGCTATATCTTCTGATTTTTTCCAAATAAATATGAAATTCTAGTCTTTGTGGGAAATATTCTGATATTTAAATTTTGCAACATATTCAAAAAATTTAAAATACAGTGTGACCCAACACTATGAGAGGCAAAGAAAACGTATCTGAAGATCCATTTTGGCCCAGAGCATCCCTATACATATGCATATAAAGGCAGAAGATCCTTGTTCTAGACCTGGCTCCAGCTGTGTGGCCCTGAGCAAGATGCTTAACCTCTCTGAACAGAAATGTACTCATCTGTAACCTCAGAGGATTCTTGTGGGGACCAAAGGCAATGGATATGAAAGCTCCTAAGAAGGTTTACATGACACCAAAAACTCTAGTTATTATAAGCAAATTTCATTGTCTTAAAATTTCATGACTTTTTAATAATTTCTTGATGTTTCAAAAATATCTCATTACGTTTTGACTCATCTTGAATTTTTAAACATGGGATTAAGATTGGCGATCCTCTTTCAGAAAAACGTGACAATAACTTCATTGGCCTTCTTTGGGTGGCTATTCAGATTTTAATAACTTTGACCCAGTAATTGATGTATTTTTAGGATATAAGAAGAGAAATGCAAACCTATGAAATTCACTCCATTTCAAAACCTCTCTCTCTCTTCTTTTCTTTCTTTGCAAGCACCCTAAGGGCAAAGCAGCATCTTCAGCAAATTCTATTTAAAATCGAAATGCCCTCCACCCAAGTGTCTCAGACAGGCTAGAATACAACGCCGGAATTCGGTAGCTATTACAAGGTTCTCAAACGACATTGGGTTTCTTTCTTGGATGTGCTTTGTGTGAATGGATGACACCTACTGGTATAAATCGAAAATCTGCCCTTTCGTTTTAAGAAGAAAAATAAATGTTCTTCTTTTAACTCCCCCGCCCCCCCAAAAAAGAAAACCACATCACTGTCAAAAGTCAAGGATTTCACGAAATCTTGAGAAAATGTTCATGATACAGTAAGTGGAAAACGCAAGTTCTATGCATCACATATACATGAGCTTCATGTTTAAATTTTTGTATAAAAATTTATAGACAAAATGATATATCCATTTCATACATCGAAACCATACATAGAAACAATTGAAAGGATAGGTGCCGGAATATTAATTTGCTAATTAATTTGCTAGTACTACAAATAACTATTTTTCCCTTGTTTTTCTGCACTTTTGAAATTTTCTCCTGTGATCATGCATCATTCTCATAACAGGAGTAAACAAACATGGTGGGGGGGGGGGGTGTAACAGGTTTTTTCTTTCCCAAAAGTTTTATGAGATTACCTTTGCGTGAGGAATGAGATCACCTTTGCGTGAGGAATGAGATTACCTTTGCGTGAGGAATGAGATTACCTTTGCGTGAGGAATGAGATCACCTTTGCATGAGGAAGCAGAATATCTAAAGCACAAAGGACAAAAGGGATTTACCAGCTTGACAAGGAGCTTCACATTTTTGATCAGCTAAGGCCTCTGATTTGAGATAGCTGAAAAGTTTGATGGAGAAGAGACAGCAGAATGTCTTTATGATTAAAGTAGGTAAAAAAGATGATAAAAGACAGGAAATATATTAACTCACATCGGATGGGATGACACCTACCCATACATTATATGCTAAAACCGATGACTTGCACAGAAGGGGTATTATCGTTCCTATGCTGGAGGAACGAAGACCTGTCTCAGCGAAGTTAAATGTTTTGCCCAAATGAGCTAGTCCAGAATCAGAACAAGAGCTCATATATACTTGTTCCTAGATTACTGTTCTTATAAGTATCTAGAATGAAAGAGAGAAACAAAGATGTTGGGCTCATAGAAGCTCATCCTGGGGGCTTAGTTCCATTTCAATCTCTCAGAGTTTACATTTTCCTATACCTAAAGAATGCAATTATAAGTAATCTCGGACCCAGCCTGTCCAGATTGTGGGTGCACTAAAGTGTCCAAACTTTTTTGACGTTAGCTTTTCATAAGTCATCTGATATAAAAATATAAACAAAGGTTTGGCAGGTGCACTTATAAAGTCCTGAAAATTAATGTCTCATTTTATTATCAAAACCCCCATCTTAAACTCTTAGAATTATTTTGCGACAGTTATATGAGGTTTATTATCAAGATGCTGTGAGCCCAGCCTGGACCCCCAGCCCAGAGGTGAGCAGTTTCCTCAAATGGCATAGTGGGTCAAAATCCCCAAGGACCAGGGCTGAGGTAGGGCGAGGACTATGAGGAAATTGTCAGAGTGATACTGATGTTCATCCAGAAGAAGAAATTTTTTTATACTTGGCCTGCCATATATTAAAATATACAAAGTTATAATAATTAGATCATTTATACCGGCACAAAGATAGACAATTTGATGGAAAAGAATAGATATCTAGAACCAGGTAGTTGTGTAGGCAAGAATTTAATGTTTGATATAAAATCAAAGCACTGGATAGGAAACCATTTTCTCCAGTTTAACCAGAAGAGGATTTGTCACCAGATATTACAAGATCTTTGGAAGGGCTGGAGAAGCAGAGTCTGCGCTTAGCTTCCAGAAATAACTCCCAGCCCCTAGACTCGCATGGTCTCTATCATCATCATAAAAGCTGCCACAGCCACTGTTGGAGGCTCCCACCTTGGGAATCCACTGATTATAAGGCTCTCCTGCCTCTGCTAGAATTTACGCCAGCAAATAGATGTCTTCCATTCCTCTTTCAATAATGCATTCTAAAAATGAGTGTTGTATTGGCAAAAATAAGTGTTGATCAGTGGAACCAAAGTTACATCTGAATTGTGGCTGCAAGAGTCCAAAAAGGTAGTTTGCAGATTTCCAGCCTCTGCAATGTAAAAAGTCCCACTTGGAGGCTGGAACAGAATTTGAGCAAGACAAATTCTCAATATCCACCATAAAGAGCCTATCACATCAGCTAGAAAGGAGGCGTTACTTAACAAATGATGCCAGGACGTTTGGGTAACTAGTTGGAAAAACATTCATTTAGGTCTATAGCTTACACCATGCATCAACATAAACTGCATATACATTAAAAAGTGAATTATAAAATTCATAATAAAAATAAAAGAATATGGAGAAGTATATTCTAAGTATAAAAGCAATAAAAGAAATCTCATAGAGAAACATTATTAGATCCAAAAAGAATTCTGCACATAAAAAAATAAAGATTATAATTCAAACAGATTAAAGACAATGTTTACAAGAAAGAGGCAAAGGATTAATACTTTTCCTATGTAAAATGCTCATGCAAATTGACAGGAAAACATTAAGACCCCATAGATAGATGACAAAGCACTTGAATATAAAATTGACAAAAGAGGGAAAATATAAAAGATAAGTATGACAAACAGTGACAAAAAGAAAGGGTCAAAATATTAATATGAAAGAAAAACACAAGACAAAAAATGTCTTTTTATGTTGATAAAAAATACAATTCACAATGAAGCTTCAGTAACCATAAATCTTTATATTTGTATAATATTTCACTAGAAAATATAAAAACAGCCAGAAATATATGGAAAATTGACAGAAACACAATAGTTATGAGAGATTATTCTTAGTCTTTGTAAGTTAAAATAAGCAAAAAGTTTGAAGATAGAATCTGAGTAACAAAATTATAAAGGTTGATTTGTTAGACACATATTAAACTTTTAGTCTATTAGAGGCTATATCTGCTTTTCCAACACGTGTGGAACATTTATGAAAAATGACTGTATATTAGGACTCAAAGAAACCCTCAAGATAATCCAAAAGCAGAAGATGGACACTTGGATCGCTACGCAATAAAACTAAAAATTAGTGAGAAAAATTTAGGTGTTAAAATATAGCTACTTGAAAATTTCAAGAATCACTCTCTAAAATAACTCTTTGGTCAAAGAGCAAATAGTAAACTGCAATTATAGACAACTTGAGGAAAGAAACAATAAGTACAACTTACAAAACACATTAGATGTGGCCAAAGCTATAACTGGAAAAAAATGCATTTGTATAATTTTAGCCTTTTTGTTATTAGACAAGAATGAAATAATACTAATGAGCTAATCATTTAGATCAAGAAATACAAAAAGAAAAACTAAATGCCTTTAAAAAGCAGAAACATAGAATTAATATATATTTTAAAACAGAGAAAATGCTGAATTAGGAAACAGAAACAAACTATAATTAATAAATTAAAAGTTCTGTTTTTATTTAAAAAGTCATTCACTTGAGCATGCTCCATTATGAAAAACTAAAGGAATCAGCTAAGACTTGAGGAAGGCACTGCCCTGCTGGTTTTCAATATTCAGAAAGATATTTAAAAGAAATAAATGCAATACATTTTTAAAAAGAAGAGAAATAATTGTCAGATATTGGTTCCGATGTGACTGATTACCGAGAAAATCCAAGAGAATGAACTAAAAAGGTATTATGATTATTAAATAAGTTCAGAAAGACAACCAAGAGCAAAATGAAAATAAGAAAAACCAATAGCTTTCTTTATGTCAGGGAAAAAGGAATGGTCAGAAAACTATACAGGGAAAATAACAGTAAGCAGATATAATCTATTTTAAGAAAGCTATGAAACTTCCTAGGGTTATAACAAGATTTGAATAGATGGAAAGCCACATAGCCTCTGGAAGGAAAGACTCAATGTTATAAAAACATCAGTTCTCTCCAAATTAATTTATAAATGTAATGTTTTTCATTTGGATTTTTCATGTTTGAGAATCTGACCAAGTGATCCAAGAGTTCTTTTGGAAGAACAAGGTTGAGAATAATCAAGACAATTAATGGACTGGAATGCAAAATGACAAGGGGCTGAGTCCTAAGAATGGTGTAAGAATTACCTAAACTGAATACAAAATCCAGAAGTAAAACCACATAGCAAGAATTTAGTAAAATGATAGATACTGAGAATTTCAAGTCAGTGGGGGAAATACGTATTTTTCAGTAAATAAAGAGTTAGGAATAATTAGTCAACTATTCAAAAAAATTGTTAGAATGCTATCTTACAAAATATGGCAAGATAAATTCCTAATTCAAAATTAAATGTAATGAAAACGAAATCATAAAAGAATTTGAAGAAAATTTAGATTAGAAACGTATATCCTAACTGTTCAGAAGAATGAACTCTTTCACAGTTAGTCCTCAGCATTCTCCTCATTTGTACTATCTTTCTTAATTCAATGATCATGCATTAGAAAAAGTAATAAAGATTTTTTTTTGGAAAAATATATAGATAACTATTTGCTTGATCTCGAAGTGTAGAAAGTATTTTAAATCCCAAAACAAAGGGGAAAACCTTGATAAATTTAATTCATAAGAACTCACAACTTTCAAGCACCAAAAATCTAAAATCAAAAATTAAATGGCGGGCCAGCTGGGTGTCGTAGGGGTTGAGTTCACACACTCCACTTTGGCAGATCTGGGTTTGTGGGTTCAGATCCCAGGCATGGACCCACACACCACTCATCAAGCCATGCTGTGGAGACGTCTCACATACAAAATAGAGGAAGACTGGCACAGATGTTAGCTCAGTGACAATCTTCCTCAAGCAAAAAGAGGAAGATTGGCACAGATGTCAGCTCAGGGCCAACCTTCCTCACCAAAAAAAAAAAAGAGAGAAAAGAAAAAAGTCAAACAGTGAAGGAAGAAAAAATGTCTGCAATATGAATGACAGCAAAAAGGCAGTGTGAGCAATATAAAGCTTCTTACACATCATTCATAAGAAGATAAACACTTGAACTTTGAAAAGTAGATAAAAGCCCTATGTAAGCAATTCGAACAGGCAGAAGTCCAAAATTCACATTAAGAAAATGAAGTTCACGCTCACTAGCTAGCAAAGAGAAATGAGAGACATGAAACCACGAGATACATTTTTGTCCTACCAGGTTGGCAAAGATATTTAAGAGATATTAAGTGATAACTGAAAGATATTAAATGATATCTGAAAGATATTAAATAAAACCTAACGCTTAGCTTTGGTAAGGGAGCAAGTATCGGGCACTTTTATCCACAGCTGGTGGAGGGAACCTTGATACAACTTCTGGAAGGCAATTCCATAATGTCGACGCAAACTCCAAACGTCCAGATGTTGCTGTATCTTCTCCATAGCAATTTGGAGTCATTAAAGACTGAAGGAATTTTAACTGTTTACTGTTGGATGGACAAAGTCTGAATAGTAATGTGGCAGAATACGTACCTATTCCAGCTTTGAAAAGTTGCCCCGGAAATGGCCTTAGAAACATATTTACAGCCTGAAAGAGAATGATAAAAAACAAATGGAAAATGTAATAGGAACTATTCTGCTTATCCTTCGCAGACCAAGGGAAGGAGGCCTCGAAATAAACTTGCATTACATAATGTAACTTAAAGATATATAAGAAACAAGAGCAACTTCTAAACGTACTATATTTTTCTTTGCTCCTGTAGCCTTGTTGCTATTACATTAAAAAACTAAAACTAATGCTACATATTCCTGTGGATGGCCCATGTCTTCATTTTGCATTATTTTACCAAATAAGTGATATTCTTTATAAGGGCTAGGTGGCTTCTATTCCTAAGAAAACAGGCCAGCTGGCAGCCTATATAGAATTTTGGTTTTCTGCTAACAAATCATCTTCAGCAATGCTAAAGAACCTATCCCAGCAATGCAACAAAGAACAGAACTGAACCCAGGCCATTTGATGATGAACAAAACAAATAGAACGCAACATAAAGCAGTACTGATTTTAAGATCACAGAGAACATATTAGTCAGGAATCTCCACTATAAGTGACAGAAATCCCGATTGACTTAAGAAAAGAAAAGGAATGTGGCTCATGAAACTGAAAGTAAGTTCAAGAGAACTTCAGGTATGGCTAGATCCAGGAATCTGCCTTTATTAGTATCTCCTTTCTGCTGTTTTCTGTGTTGGCTTCATTCTGAAGCAGGTTATTCCAAGGAACACCAGGCTTACAACCTCCCAGCTTCAAAAATATGACAGCCTTAAAGAGTATATAACACTAGCAGAAGCCCTAGGTGCATAGGCTGATAGGGGACACGTGCCTTTTTGTTTTTTTAAATAATCCCCATGGCTAAGAAGATGCAGAGTCCTGATTGGCTGGGCCTGGTCACCTGCTTATCCTTGGAGCCCAGAGTGAGGTCAGCCCTCCAACCACATGCACTGGGAGTTGGGGAAAAGTGCCCCAAAGGAACCACATGGTGCTATTAGCAGAAGAAAGGAAAAGGCATGTCGGGCAGACAAAAACAGAAGTCTGCACAGGTGGACAACGCTTCCTTCATCCTGACACTGGGGATAAAATAAACGCTCGAGGCACAGTGTGAAAACTGACTGTGGTAGGATGTGTAACAAGTCTTTTTAGACTAAATACTTGACAGTGGTTAAGAGAAGCTTTTTCTTAGTCATTTCATCATTCAAAATAGAAGTGGAGAACATGGGAGCCTGGAATGAGCACTCGTGGTTGGACCATTCCATGGCCTGGAAAGTTACCTCATCTGTAACAAGGGATGAAACGCACGGGGCGAGGAGGACCCTTCCACCTGCACTGGGCTTTGGGAGGCTGACCCCTCAGACCGCACCAGCCCCCTCACCCTCTGGCTTCCACTTGCTTTCAGCTGAGAGAGCTCTGACGGGAGGTTGCAGGGCGGGAGGAAAGAGAAGTTGAGTATTTATTCCCTAGGCCACCTCCCTTCAAAACCACGCTTCTGTCCGGGAGCCGTGGCTCACAGCTACAGCACCTTCTAAATCTATTCATCAATATAGGCCCTCATTCTGGACAACAAAATTGTCAGTGCATTTATTTTCTAGCCATGTTTTGGAATTAACCTCTAGTTGGACTGCTGCCCATTCTACGAAATATTGGGACAAAGCTCCATTTCTAAGCAAGGACTTGGCATCTTAGAACTTCGTGTGTTACCTGTTCTCTTGCAATGATACTGTACAAGGATTACTGGAGCAAGAAGTATGGAAATTCAACTGATGTGAAGAGCAAGGAATAAAATAATAAACTAAGGTGAGATAAGACCCCTGGATTGTACAGGTCGGCCCCCTCCACAACTCCGGGGTGCAGCTCCTCCAGCAGAGGTTATTTATGGCGTCTTCCCTGAGGCTGCCATCTCCCTGAGCCACGCCTTCGCCTAACCAAGCCCTTGGGCTGCAGCGTTTGTGCCAAGGATCTGGTGTCTGCTCAGTTGTGGGTCGGCCACTGCCCTACATGAACCCGGGAAGCCTCAACAGCAACGGAGAGCAAGGCAAAGAGCGAGCCCCAGCAATCACATTTACTTTTTCTCTCTATGGGAATAAATACCTCCCGCTCTTATTGCAGTTATTAAAAAGTAATAGAACTCTCTTTCGAAATTTGTGCCTGGGAACCCATTGCCTTAGAAATAAATGTAAAAGGACCAAATAGGTTTGGGACTGATTAAAAACAAACTCAAAGAAAATCGAAACCAAATTGCTCAAGTTTCAGAGATCTCAGCCCCAAACATGGAATATCACATGTGACAGAAACCCCATTAACAGAGGCATTTGTTTCATACTGGCTCATTTTAGTTTCAGGTTCCAGAGCTGTTCATTTTTATTTGATTTAGTGAGGCTCCACGTTCTTAACAATAGTTTATACGAATGAGCTTTTCCTTCTAATATATAAAATTAGCAGTTTTGCCGCATTCTTAAATGTGATGTTTATTCCACCCAGCGGCCAGGAATTTTTCCAGCGGCATACAACTAGATTTCAAAACAGAAAAACCGGATTCCCTGGATGCCCCTCACAGACTCTCCTTGGCTCCCAACTCCACGGAGTGACAGTGCTTCCCCCCTCCCCGGCCACCAGGGTGGAGAAGCAGACACCTGCTGCCCCAGAGCCAGGCCTGCGGGGTTGGACGCCCGGCGTCTCTCTTCCCAGCTGCAACCCCGGGGCCAGGAGACTGCGCTTCTGAACTCAATTTTCTCGTCTGTAAAATGAAGATAATGACAGCCCCTGCCTCCTTAGTTTGTTGTGAGAATTAAAGTTAACACAAGTAAAGTACTTCAACTAGTATCTAATATGTCTTATTGGCTCAACAAGCACGAGCGGCAGTTGGTGGTAAGAAAACCAGGGAACCAGACAGAACTTCTCCCCCAACAGCCGCAGGCCCCGCCCTGCCGCCTCCGCCCCTCGAAGAGCCGAGGACGGGCCCGGCCGAGTGAACCCAACGGCGGCCGCGTGGTTAGCTGGTAAACACCTCAGGCTGTCTCCAGCGGCCTGAGCTGGGCCTGTGGTGGTGGTGAGGTTTTGTGGCACCAGCGCTCTTGGTGGATTTTGTTTTGAAGATGCAGAGGTTGTTTACCTTAAAAAAAAAAAAAGAAAGAAAGAAAGAAATCACTTCGAGCTTTCTCTTGCTCCACCTGTAAGATTTAGTGAAAAGTTAAAGCTATTCCTTATGTGCGCTCCAAAAGCTGAATTTAGAAAGAAGAGACTAATGTGAAAAGTGAGGAAGCAGACGGGGTGGGAAAGAAGCCCAATGCAGATGCTGACGTGATCTTCGGGGCTGAGTGGAAAGTTTTCCTACGTGATCTTATAGCCGAAAAAACTCCCTTGACGCTTTCCTCCCTATCAACTCCATCCATAACAACGGGGAAGAGAGGGAGATAGTAATTGCTTTCCCCAAATCGTTTGCGAATTGACTGCTTCGTTGGATATATTTAGTTTCACATTGGCAGTGTTTTCCTTAAATGCCCCCAGAATTGAATGCAATAATATTAATGTTTCAAGACATCAATTATCCAAGCCAGATTTTAGAAGTCTCATTTTGCTATCCTGTCAGTGCATGAAAGAGAGAAAACAGTGTGCACCCCACCTGGAAAACCCACCTGTCCGGTTCAAGGAAGCCACGGGCAATGTTCCCCTCTATGGACAATAGTACGCTCCAGTTGCCCAGAATTTGAACCAGAAATTGTTAAAACAAACAAACAAACAAACAAAAAACCTTAAAGGGATTTTAAAATATCAGGAAATGTCCTGCATACGCAGGACACACGTATGTGTTCCTGAGCACTGTTCTGAAGACGCCAGACACGCGGAAAACCCCAGGTGTCAGAGGCTGCACCGTGATTGGTCAGATGGCGGAACCGCAGTCAGGCGTGCAGTGATTGGCGGGTGAGGGGACCCGAACTCCGGCCTAGAGGAGAAGGTGAGGCAGGAGAGGACTCAGGATGAGAAATCAAGGAGAAGGGGCGGAGAGAGACGACAGGCAGAGGAAGAGCGGCCTGGGAGAGAAAAGCAACGTTTCTGGGGAAAGACTTGTCGAGAGAATCGATGTGTTGAGAAAACTCCTTTCTCCTCCCCAGGCTTGTCGTCTCCGAGGTTCTCTAAGGCGGCATCTTGAAACTGAGAATTGATCTTCAAGCTCCTCAATCGCAAACATTTGTGGTCTCTAGATGGCTTTGTTTGGTTTCGGTTTTTTGTTTTTGTTTTCTTTTTGCTATTTCCCAGTACCACGTGGGCAATGATTATCTTAATATTTATATTTTAATTTAAAGCTTAAATTTCATATCAGTAATTAAATGGGAAGCCAGTATTATTCGCCATGAAAAAAAGATGATGACCAAAAAGAAAATACTAAAGAAGCAAACAATGCATTAAATTCTGGCCAGAGAGAGAGTGTTTGAGATTAGCAAACATTTGGGAGGTGCCAAAGATACAGGGCACTAAATGAGACTTGCTCCTTGATGTAATGAAAAAGAATGAAAGAGAATTGAAATGGGAAAAAATATTCTCACTTTGTGAGTCAATGTTATGTAATGCCATGACCAAGTATCACCTGGAGTCATTTTTCCTATACCTCCTGAAGCTCCTGACCTCCAGCCCACACTTTGCAAAGCCCTGGGGCTGTCAGCATCTCATTGCCTGGAAAGGATTGTGCTCCTCACAAATTAAAACATTTCTCTAGACCAGCTACCAGTGTTAGCAGACTTTAGTTAAGCTGAGCCCCACTCCCAGGAGCTAATCACTTCTGGGGGTTCTAAAGGGTTTACAGGGGAAGGTCCAGGACCACAGCTGGGAGAGGTGCCACCCCAGAGAAACACAGCCAAGGAGTCGCTGGGTCCCTCTGACATCCCATCCACTGCATCTACCCCTGAGCTGTCTAGTATGGCAGCCTCTGGACACACAGGGCTGCGGAATACTTGAAAACGGCTAGTCCAAATTGAGATGCCTTCTCAGTGTAGAATACAGGCCAGATTTTTTAAGACAGTACAAAAAGATGCAAAATCTCTTGTTAATAATTCATGCTGATTACATGTTGAAATGATAATACTTTGGATATGTTGGGCTAAGTAAAATATATTATTAAAGCTAAATTCACTCATTTCTTTTTGATTTTTAAGCTATTTTAGTGTAAACCAATTTTAGACTTACAGAAACATCACTCGATTGTATAGAGTTCCCATACACTCTTCCCCTAGCTTCCTCTCCAGCTAATATCTTACGTAATCATCAAAACCAAGAAATTAACAGTGATACAATACTATTAACTAAATTACAAACTGCGCTCAACTTTCACCTCTTTTTTCCACTGACATCCCTTTTTTGTTGTTGTTCCAGGTCCAATCCAAGATGCCACATCAAATTTAGTTGTCATGGTCCCTTAGTCTCCTACAATCTCCAGGAGCTCCTCAGGCTTTCCTTGTCACTCGCGACTGTGCTGCTTCTGAAGAGTACTTATCTCTTATTTTGTAGACTCTCCTTCAACTTAGGTTCATCTGATGTTTTCTCATGATTCGAATGAGGTTATGACTTTTGGGCGACAAAAATCACAAGCAAGAAATGTCCTTCTTGGTGCTTCCTATCAAGGAGTTCATGCTGTCACTATGTCTTGTCACTGCTGATTTTTACTTTTATTTAATGTGACTGTTATAAAATTTTAATTACATATGTGACTTCACAATATTTTTCTGTTGGACAGTGCTGGTTGACACCATACACAAAATAAGTGTGTGACTTAAAAGAACATGTTTATTACAGAAATATATGGATTTAATTATCTATGCTTTTCTATGCCCTTTTGATGTATTTCACCTTTTAATACTAATAACACCTAACGTTCATTGAGAACCTACTCATTGCTTTTGTAAGCACTTCATCTGTATGAAACCGTGTAATCCTCATGCATCTGATTAAGGCAGGTGCTGCTGTAATCCTACGCTGCAGCTGAAGAACCTGAGCGGCAAAGAGGCTGTAATCGCACAAAGTGCTTCAGCTCGTTGACTGGCGGATCCAGATTTTGAACACAGAGGGGGAGAATTCAAGAGCCTGAGCTTACAACTGCCACACTTTTCTAAAGCCACAGCATCAGTTAATTCAAATTCTACAGCTCAGGCTCTACTAGCTGTAAACTCTCTGCTTTAAATTTTCTCTCTTTTTCTACATGACACAGATTAGGAGAATTGGCATTTATTTAAGCTTCTATCCAACCTCTAAGCAACTGGCAGAGGCTGGATTCACATATTTGACCATCTGTCTTTCCATTATAGTCACGTAATCTCTAGTTGGTTCAACTTTATGTGTTTCATTTTAGCTGCTTTTTAATGTTCAATAATTTTGAAATCTCAGTGCTCTGCTATAGGGCTTCTAACCATCAGCAGGTTTTATCATAATTGATAATGACCCTGATGTGCCTTTTCAGTTACTAAAGAAACAGTGTCACTTTAATACAAAGTACAAAATTTTTAGGTTGTAAGCGTGGGAAACCTGGTCACCTATGTAAGAAATATAAGGTAACTGTTAGTTATCTAGAATGTCTGGTGGAGAGACCGGAGCAGTTGACCTCTTTGTAATTAGCTGGGCTAGTTCCTTCATAAGTAGTACAAATACTTGGCATCCGTAGCATAGAACCTGGAGCTTCCTGTGGTTGAATGTGAGTCCACCATGTTCATCAATACCCTCTCCAGTGGCTGAATCACAGAATCTTCGTTGGTAGGAGTGGAACAGGGCACCACTTCCTGGGGCTGTGCTGCTTCAGTGGAGACAGGCAGAAGTGGCCCAGAAAGACTATTCCAGGGACTCCTGTGACCAAAGCAGCGGATGCAGAAGTTTCTATGTGTCCAATTGGATTGCCAAGAAAAAGGTAATGAGGTGATTAAAAAGTGTTTTATACAGGAGTGACATCAGCAACATGGTGGAGTGAGCTGTTCCCTTTGTCTCTCACCCTTTTGAACTGCAACTAAATGAACATTCATTGACCAATGGGGGAAGCCCATACAGCACAACATGACACTGAGAGACACATGCAGCTATACATCTGAAGATGGACTGACTGCCCTCTGGGAAGTGGTGCAGATAGGTGAGCACTCCCTGCCCTCCCCTAGAAACCCTGTGCATGTGCATGAATGTTTTCCAGCCTGGCACAAGCACCTCAAAAGTAGGAATGTGCCCCGGGGTGACTGTAGGAAGAGTTGGTTGCAGCCCTTAACCCACTTATGATCACTTTCCCAGCAGGAGGAGGGAGCCCACTGTGCCCCTGCAGCCCCAAGGAGTGGCCCTAGCTCGGTCCCAGCAAGGAAACCCTGCCCACCAAGCACAGCAGTTGGCAGAACCACAGGCAGAGACAGCAGCAGATCTACACTCCAGGGAAAGTGCACTCCAGGCCTATGCAAGCAACCACAGTACCACTGAGCCCCAAAAGAGAGAACATGCCCCAGGGCGAAGAGGCACTGGCAGCCCTTAGCCCTCTTGTGATCACTTTCCCTGCAGGAGAGGGAGCCACCGTGCCCCTGTGACCCCAATGAGTGGCCCTAGGTTGGTCCAGCAAGGAAGTCCCACCCACCAAGCACACTCTACACAGCACCTGAACACTCCCAAGGCTGGTGTAAGCGCCCACAGTACCCCCACAGCTTCCAGCAGACAGGGGGGTGCCATAAACTCTGCTCCTGCTTCCCCCTAGTGGTAGCAGGTAGAATCTGCAACCTCATATTACCTCAAATGCTCTGACAAAAGATTAGTTCATCAAACACCATGAGAAATTGCAGCAACAATTCAGACCAGAAGGAAAATGAAAATTGTCCAGAAACCAACTCTGAAAACACAGAAATTTACAACCTAAATGACAGAGAATTCAAAATAACTGTCATAAAGAAATTCAACAATTTACAAAAGAACACAGAAAGACAGTTCAGTGAGCTCATGAATAAAATGAATCTTTTCACCAAAGAGATTGAAACTATAAAAAAAAAAATCAAGCAGAAATTCTAGATGTGGAAAATACAACTAATGAAATAAAAAACAATTTAGAATCCTTAAGAAATAGAGCTAATGTTATGGAGGAAAGAATTAGTGATTTAGAGAATTAAAATATAGAAATTCTACAGGTAGAGGAGGAGACAGAACTAAGACTTAAAAAAAATGAAGGAATTATCCAAGAAATATCTGACTCAACTAGGAAAAGCAACATAAGGATTATAGGTATTCCAGAGAGAGAAGGGAGGGAGAGAGGAACAGAGAGCTTGTTCAAAGAAATAATAGCTGAGAACTTCCCAAACCTGGGGAAGGAACTGGATTTACAAATACACAAAGCTAATAGAACGCCTAATTACATCAATGCTAAAAGACCCTCTCCAAGGCATATAATAGTAAGACTGGCAAAAGTCAACGATAAAGAAAAAATATTAAGGGCAGCAAGGCAGAAGAAAATAACTTACAAAGGAAACCCTATCAGGCTTTCAGCAGATTTCTCAGCAGAAACTCTACAGGCTCGGAGAGAATGAAATGATATACTCAAAATACTGAAAGACAAAAAATTTCAGCCAAGAATACTCTATCCAGTGAAGCTTTCATTCAGTTACAATGGAGAAATAAAAATGTTCCCAGATAAACAAAAGCTGAAGGAGTACATTACCACTAGACTTCCCCTACAAGAAGTAATTAAAGATGCCATCACACCAAAGACAAAAAAGGCAAAGGTCTACAAAGCTTTGAGCAAGGAAATAAATAGATATACATAATCAGAAAACTGCAGCTCTCTACCAGAACAGGAAGGCAAATACTCAATTATAACTTGAAAGATAAAGCGAAAGAAAGCATCAAAAGTGACTATAAACACTTCAACTTAGTCACAAACTCACAACATTAAAAATAGCATAATTTGTAACAGTAATAACTCAGAAGGGGAAGAGGTAAGGGATGGAACCTGCTTAGGTTAATGGAGATAAGATGCTATGAGAAAATGGGCTATTTCATCTTCAAAATCTTTTATATAAACCTCACAGTAACCACTAAACAAAAAATCAGAGCAGAGCCACAATTCACAAAAAGAGAGAAAACTGAGAAAACCTCCTCAGAAAACCACCAAAATGAAATGGCAGTTAGAAATACAAAGGAAGAGAAAGAATGGAAGCATTGAACAACCAGAAAACAAGAGATAAATGGCAGTATTAAGCCCTCATATATTAATAATCACTCTAAATGTAAATAGACTGAATTCTCCAATCAAAAGACACAGAATAGCTGAATGGATTGAAAAACGAGAGCCAGCAATATGCTGCCTCCAGGAAACACATCTCAGCTCTAGAGACAAACACAGGCTCAGAGTGAAGGGATGGAAGACAATACTCCAAGCTAATGGCAAACAAAGCAAAGCAGGGGTTGCCATGCTTATATCAGACAAAGCAGATTTCAAGTTAAAAAAGACAATGTGAGACAAAGAGGGGCAGTATATAATGATAAAAGGGACACTCCACCAAAAGGACGTAACACTTATTAATATATACACACTTAATACAGGGGCACCCAAGTACATAAAGCAATTATTAACAAACCTAAAGGGAGAAATTAACAGCAACACAATAATAGTAGGGGACCTCAACACCCCACTTAATCAATGGACAGATCATCCAGACAAAAAGTCAACAAGGAAATAGTAGATTTAAATGAAATGCTTGATCAGATGGACCTAATAGATATATAGAGAGTATTCCATCCAAAAAGAGCAGACTACACATTCTTCTTAAGTGCACATGCAACATTCTCGAAGATAGACCATATGTTGGGAAACAAGGCAAGCTTCAATAAACTGAAGAAGAGTGAAATCATTTCAATCATCTTTCCCAACCACAATACTATGAAACTAGAAATCAACTACAATAGAAAACTGGGCAAGTCAGAAATATGTGGACACTTAAGAACACGCTACTGAACAACCTCTGGATCAATGAAGAAATCTAAGGGGAAATTAAAAAATACCTAGAGACAAAGGAACATGAAAACACAACATACCAACTCTCATGGGATGCAGCAAAAGCAGTCCTAAGAGGGAAATTCATAGCAATACAGGCCCACCTCAACAAACAAGAAAAATCTCAAATAAGTAATCTTTAACTGCACCTAACTAGACTAGAAAAAGAAGAAGAAACAAAGCCCAAAGTCAGCAGAGGAGAGAAATAATAAAAATCCGAGCAGAAATAAATGAAATAGAGACTAAAAAAAACAGTAGAAAGGATTAATGAAACTAAGAGCTGATTCTTTGAGAAGATAAACAAAATTGGCAGGTCATTAGCCAGACTTAACAAGAAAAAAAGATAGAAGGCTCAAATAAATAAAATTAGAAATGAAAGAGGAGAAATTACAATACATAGTGCAGAAATACAAAGGATTATAAGAGAATACCATGAAAAACTATATGCCAACAAACTGGACAATCTAGAAGAAAGGGATAAATCCTTAGACTCATACAACCTCCCAAAACTGAATCAAGAAGAGATAGAGAATCTGAATAGACCAATCACAAGTAAAGAGATTGAAACAGCAATCAAAACCCTCCCAAAAAACAAAATCAAGGACCAGAAGGCTTCTCTGGAGAATTCTACCAAACATTCAAAGACGACTTAACACCTTCTCAAAATATTCCAAAAAAGTGAAGAAGACAGAGCACTTCCTAACTCATTCTATGAGGCCAACATCATCCTGATACCAAAACCAGAGGACAACACAAAGAAGGAAAATTACAGGCCAATATCACTGATGATCGTAGATTCAAAAATCCTCAAGAAAATATTGGCAAACCAAATAGAGCAATACATTAAAAAGATCGCACACCATGATCAAAGGGGATTTATTCCAGGGACACAGGGATGGTTCAACATCTGCAAAGCTATCAACGTGATACACCACATTAACAAAATGAGGTATAAAAACCAATGATCATTTCAAGAGACACAGAGAAAGCATTTGACAAGACCCAACATCCATTTATGATAAAAACTCTCAATAAAATGGGGATAGAAGGAAATTACCTCAATATAAAAAGGCCATATATGACAAACCCCCAGCCAGCATCATACTCAATGGGGAAAAACTGAAAACCATCCCTCTGAGAACAGGAACAAGACAGGGGTGCCCACTCTCACCACTCTTATTCAACATAGTACTGGAGGTTTTGGCCAGAGCAATTAGGCAAGAAAAAGAAATAAAAGGTATCCAAATTGGCAATGAAGAAGTGAAACTCTAGCTGTTTGCAGATGACATGATTTTATATACAGAAAAGCCTAAAGAATCCATTGGAAAACTACTAGAAATAATCAACAACTACAGCAAAGTTTCAGGGTACAAAATCAACTTCCAAAAATCAATTGCATTTCTATACTCTAATAACAAACTAACAGAAAGAGAACCCAAGAATACAATCCTATTTACAATCACAACTAAATGAATAAAATATCTAGGATAAATTTAACCAAGTAGGTGAACGACCTATACAATGAAAACTATAAGACATTATTGAAAGAAATTGATGATGACGTAAAGATGGAAAGATATTCCATGCACATGGAGTGGAAGAGTAAACATAGTTAAAATGTCCGTTCTACCTAAAGCAATCTACACATTCAACGCCATCCCAATCAGAATCCCAATGACATTCTTTACAGAATTAGAACAAAGCATCCTAAAATTCATATGGGGCAACAAAAGAGCCCGAATCTCTAAAGCAATCCTGAGAAAAAAGAACAAAACGGGAGGCATCACAATCCCTGACTTCAAAACATACTACAAAGCTAGAGTAATCAAAACAGCATGGTACTGGTACAAAAACAGGTGCACAGATCAATGGAACAGAATTGAAAGCCCAGAAGTAAAACCATACATCTGTGGACAGCTAATCTTCAACAAAGGTACTAAAAACATACAATGGAGAAAGGAGAGTCTCTTCAATAAACGGTGTTGGGAAAACTGGACAGCCGCCTGCAAGAGAATGAAAGTAGACCATTATCTTGCACCATACACAAAAATTAAGTCAAAATGGATTAAAGACTTGAATGTAAGATGTGAAACCATAAAACTCCTGGAAGAAAATATAGGCAATACGCTATTTGACATTACTCTTAGGAACATCTTTTCAAATACCATGTCTACTTGGGCAAGGGAAACAAAAGTAAAAGTTAACAAATGGGGCTACATCAGACTAAAGAGCTTCTGCAAGGCAAAGGAAACCAGGAACAAAATGAAAAGACAACCCACCAACTGGGAGAAAATGTTTGCAAATTATTTATCAGACAAGGGGTTGATCTCCAAAATATATAAAGAATTCACACAACTCAACAACAACAAAAAAAAACCAAACAACCCGATCAAAAAATGGGCAGAGGATATGAACAGACGTTTTTCCAAAGAAGATATATAGATGGCCAACAGACACATGAAACGATGTTCAAAATCACTAATTATTAGGGAAATGCAAATCAAGACTAGAATGAGATACCTTACACCCCTTAGAATGGCTGTAATTACCAAGACAAAAAATAACAAATGTTGGAGAGGATGTGGAGAAGAGGGCACCCTCATACACTGCTGGTGGGAATGCAAACTGGTGCAGCCACTGTGGAAAACAGTATGGAGAGTTCTCAAAAAATTAAAAATAGAAATACCATATCACCAGCTATGTCACTACTAGGATACTACTATTTATCCAAAGAACTTGAAATCAATGATCCAAAGAGATTTATACACCCCTATGTTCATTGCAGCATTATGCACAATAGCCAAGATGTGAAAGCAACTCAGGTGCCAAACGACTGATGACTGGCTAGAGAAGATGTGGTACATATGTATACAGTGAAATACTACTCGGCCATAAGAAAGACAAAATCGTCCCATTTGCAACAACATGGATGCACCTTGAGGCTGTGATGTTAAGTGAACTAAGCCAGACAGAGAAAGACAAATACTGAATGATTTCACTCATATGTGGAGGATAACAAACACATGGACAAAGAGAACAGATTAGTGGTTACCAGAGGGGAAGAGGGTTGATGGGTGGGCAAAAAGGGTAAAGTGGCACATATGTACAGTCATGGACAAAAATTAGACTACCGGTGGGGCTGGCCAGGTGGTGTAGTGGCTGGGTTTGCACACTCTGCTTTAGCGGCCTGGGGTTTGTGGGTTCAGATAGCAGGTGCAGACTTGCACACTGCTCACCAGGCCATGCTATGGCAGCGTCCCACATACAAAGTGGAGGAGGACTGCCACAGACATTAGCTCGAGGACAGTCTTCCTCAAGCCAAAAGAGGAGGATTGGCAACAGATGTTAGCTCAGGGCCAATTTTCCTCGCCAAAAAAAATAATAAAAATAAAATAAAATATTTTTAAAAATTAGACTACTGATGGTGATCATAAATAAGTCTATTCAGAATGTGATAAATAATAATGTACACCCCAAATTATGCAGTTATAGACCATTATCTCAATAAAATTACTGGAATAAATAAACAAATAAATGGTCATCCTCTTAAAAAAAGAGTTATTTGCAATTAAACATACTTGGATAAGTTGTGAGAGTGACTAATATTATTAGGTATTAAAATGAAAATGAAAATATTTCTAAGGGTTTGTTGCTTTGAAGTCCCAAGATTCCTTTGCATCTCAGAGCCTTCTACAGTTCTCAAATACAGCCACTAGGGGGTGCTGCTGAATCACACAATCCACTGCTGCACAAATGCTTTTGTTCCTTTTCTAAAAAAAAAACTAATTCCATAGGCATACATGTAACGCAGTGTAAGCGGCAAGATTTTTTTTTTTAAACAGTTTGCACTACAGGCCCATAGAGCAAACTCAGTGAATTCCTGTACTGCCAACAGAAGCAAGCAAATCCCACCAGGAGAGACGGACGCGTTGATGCAGTGATATAGTCCCCTGAATTGTCCTCTTGAAAGAATTTTGTGTTTGCCTGAAGGAGATGACTGCCTCGAAGCCGGTGCGTTTTTTGTCTTGCTTTGCTTCGGAGGGTAACGGACAGTTTCCATGCAGAGATTTGAGAGGGAAACTGAGATGTCCTTGGAGGACTGCGATGTTCCAGTGAGGGCAGGAAAGCCCCCTGACATGGACGCGCATCCGCCAGGCTCATCTTGGTCCCATTGCCACGCCCCCTAATGCAAACGGACTTCCTACTCTTCCTGCGAAGCTGGCCCGACCAGCAGTAGATCTGTACCCCACGGAGCAAGATGTGTAACTGGAAACAAAATACCTATTCCCACGTGCAGGGAGGAAACGAAAGGAGGTGGCAGAGGCCGCTGAGAACAGAGCATGGCCCCAGCGCCGCTGGGCTACACAGGGACGATGTCAGGAGGATGACGTCAGGACGCACGCACGCCCCACTCGCTGAGAACGTGCATTCTGAAGGTCGTTGTCAGACCCGGGTCTGGCCTTGAAAGAACGAAGAAGGATGGTTAGAGTCTTTGGACGGCCAAGTAGTCCAGTCCGGAGGCTGGTGACACTGCCAGAGGGACCTGCGTGCACTGAGCGCTTACTGCACACCACCGCCACCCGCCACACCTTGCCTCGTTTTGCTCCCAGGGCAAGGCTTTAGGGCAGGCCTTACCCCGGTCTGACAGATGAGGACTGGGGTTAGACAGCCTGTGACAACTGCCCCCAAGTCACTCAGCCAGCAATGGCAGCGGTGAGCCACTTGCCTCAAAGCCTGCGCCCTTTCACCTACTCGTCTGTCCCCGCTGCGTGCTTTCGGTGCACCAGGCACTCTGCCCAGTGCGTCACATGGGTCGTTTCATTCACACCCACGACAGGAGCAACAGACGGGTTCTGTTGTTGTTATTTCCATTTTAAAGATGAGGCAGCTGGAGCACAGAGAGGTTAAGAAACTTGCCAAGGTAACAAACACAGCTACGAAGTGATGGGCCGTGGTTTCCAAACCAGGTCATGGGGCTCCAGAACTATTGCTCTAAACCAAACCACCACTCAGAGTCCCTGCCGGCCCTCAGCAGGCGCTCAGCATCTGCTCAGTGGCAAAGCCTCCAGCCAACGGCCTGACAGCCAGAAGGGGAAGGAAAAGGGTTCCTCTCCCCACATCCTCCTATTTGCCAGATACCATGTTTAGCGCTTTATATGTTTGATATCATTTGGTTCCCACAATAGTCCTGGAAGAAAGGAATAATTTTCCTCATGTTTAGGTGGGAAAACTTGGGCCAGAAAGGTTACTTAACCTGCCCGAGGACATGCAGTTAGTAAACAGCAGAGGCAGGACTAAAATGTAACGTGTTTAACTTGGAGAGATTTCCGGGAAGCGTTGTTGAAGGAGAAAAACAAAATCCAAAAAAAGTACATGAATGCACATATGTAAACAATTACATCATTCTGGAAAAAATACAGAAGGATACACCTTGGCTTGTTAATCCGGGTTATAGGAGAAAGTGCCGTAAGCATGTAAAAAGTGCATGCATCACGCACGTATGCATCTATGCGCATCAACATATAAATACTTATGAAATTTATACAAAAGTTACTAAAAATAAAAATAATTTAGGTAATTAACAAATATTTGATAAAAGTCCACAGCCGCTTCTAATAAAGCTCTTAGTACACTTTATTGTTATGGATGTGTCTTTCGACTCCTGGATTTTTAATAGAAATCAAAAGTAAGCAGTATATTTAAGATTAAAATTCTAGTCTGAAGGCCAACAGGCTCTCCCCCCAGGAAGAGCCGATATTTAGGTTGAAGTCCAGTCAGGAGAAAGCCAACATCCTGGTTCCAAAGCAGTCCAGCAGGAGGAGCACTCTCTGACTCAGGGCAAGGTCAGCCCTTTGTTCTATTCAGGTCTTCAACTGATCGAGTGAGGCCCACTCACATTAGGGAGGGCAGTCTGCGTTACTCAGCTTACCCATTTAAGTGTTAGTCTCATCCAAAAACACCCTCATGGACACACCCAGAATAGTGTTTGTCCGAATATCTTAGCACTTTGTGTCCCAGTCAAGTTAACACGTAAAATTAACCATCACAACCACGTGGGAACAGGAAGAAGGTCCTTCCTAAGAATCTAGCTTCGGAATCTGCTCCAGGTTGTTCCTGTTTTCACAGTATCTGCCATTCCTGTGCCCCTGAACTCAAAGATTATTTAAAAGCTGCAGGTGGTCTTTAATTTTTGTTTACTTATTTATTTTGTGTGTGTGTGAGGAAGACTCACCCTGAGCTAACATCTGTTGCCAATTTTCTTCTCTTTTTGCTTAAGGAAGATGAGCCCTGAGCAAACAACTGTGGCAATCTTCCTCTATTTTGCATGTGGGATGCCTCCACAGAGTGGCTGATGAGTGGAGTAGGTCCACACTCGGGATCCAAATGTGCAAACTCCAGCCACAGAAGCAGAGTGCACGGAACTTTACCCACACCACTCAGCCCCAGGGCCAGCCCCTCCAGGTGGTTGTTTTAAAGTGTGCTGTAGGGCAGCTGCAGCAGCAGGAGGGAGCTCTCAGCTCTAGAAATGGGGGGGACTGGCAGTGCTGGCTGCCGTGGAAGTGAGCGATTCCTCTGCAGAAGCATACAGGAGAAATAAGATCCCAAAAGTGAGGACTGTGTGCAACACTGACATGTTCAGGGTGATGAGAAATGCTCATATTCACGCATATACACACATTTATACATGCACGTGTTATGTGCCATACAGATAATTACAAATATTAAAGGCCAAGCAGGTAGCAAGAGGAAATTTAAAAATTAAAATCAGATTCTAACTGTCCAGAGAAAGGGAAAGAAATATATTCCCCAGAAAAGGAATGAGAAAATCGGACCTCTGTGGCAATGAAGACATGCCTTCAAAGTTCTGAAAGAAAATTATTTTCAACTTACATATCTTTAATCAAGTGTGAGGGCAAACCAAAACATTTTCAGACTTGCAAAGAGTGAAATTTTCGCCTTCCACAGACTCTTTCTTAAGAATTTACTTGAGGGGCCCGGCCCCGGGGCGAGTAGTTAAGTTTGCGCGTTCCGCTTCGGTGGCCCAGGGTTTCACCAGTTCGAATCCTGGGCGTGGACATGGCACCACTCATCAGTCCACACTGAGGGGGCATCCCACATGACACAACTGGAAGGACCCACAACTGAAAAATACACAACTATGTACCGGGGGTTTGGGGGAGAAGGAGAAGAAAAGAAAAGAAAAAAAAGATTGGCAACAGTTTTTAGCTCAGGTGCCAATCTGTAAAAAAATAAATAAATAAATAAATAAGAATTTACTTGAGGATATAACTTTAAAAAACAAACGTGTGTCCTCGGTTTTCTCAAAGGCAAATTGAGGGACAAAGACCAGGGCTTTGGACTTGAAGCTGCTCCCCCAGATCCCTGTGCTCTAACCCATGTGCCAGGGGCCTGTGGGGGTGAGGCAGGATGGAGGGGCGGGGACAGACCCCAGCTCCGGCCCCACCTCAGCGAGAGAAGCCTCACTTGGAACTGCTAATTATAACGCGTATCTCTGGGCAGTCTCATCTGAAGAAAGAGTTCTGCAGCTTTGAATCATTTGGAAGCTCCCAGGCTGGACAATCTCCAAAGTCCCCCAGGCTGCAACACGCCACAGGTCTGTGCACACAGGTGAGTTCCATCCGACACCATCACCGGGTGAAGCGTGCAATGCCGGAGCTCCGTTTCTGCAAGCTGGAGCACAGCATCCTTCATCGAAAACGAAAAAGCTTTCAGAGATAGGCCATAATTTCTCTCGCCCTACTTGAATCTTTCTCTTTAGAGTTTTCAGAGCAGAAATCCTGAGGAAGACAGTTTGGTGCTGTGGACGGAGCAATAGGCTAGGAATCAGGAGGTCTGGCTTTTAATATCAATTGCATTACATTAAGCAAAAGGGTTAACCTCCGTGGCCCTTCATTCCTTTCCTTGTGTAAATACAGAGTTGGAGAATGTGTTTTAGCTCAAAAGGAGCGAAACAGAGTGCCATTCAGAGCAAGAGAAACATGGCTGTGATTCTAAGTCCAACGTTGTAAAAATATGCAACTATTTAGATAGTAATATATATTTCACTATACTGAAGGCAAGGAAAAACTCCAGCTCTCAAAACTTTTGTGGGCTTGCCTGCCGAAAGTTTACCAGCTTTTATCATATGAACAGGATGATTATGAAATAATTAGTAGAATGTTAAAAAATGAAGTAGTTCGAAGAGCATGAGTCCTGTTCTTTCCTGTCACTTTATTGGTTGAAACACATGTTTTTAAGCCCGTGGGTGAGTGCTATTTGTAGACCTTACTTCAAGAGCTTGAAAAATTTGAGAGCACACACAGTGATGTGAAAGTCATACAGGAATTATGGGTAGTCATCAAAGTGTTTGATAATTAGGTAGCTGGCTGATTCTCCAGGGTTGCGAGGCCCAGCCTCCATGTCTGACACTTGGGCAGATGTGAGTTGACCTGGCCAGCGTTCCACAGGGACGAACACCGCAAGCTGGATCTCTGTTGGCTGTTCCAAGGTTCACAGTGCTCCAGTTCTTGAATTCCTTCTTGTTGCTCAACCAAATGCTCAGAAGTTTTAACCCAGTTCTTCATATTTTAAAAAACCGCTAGAAATATTTAAGGTTCATGCCCTTCCCGTTATAACCTCTCCGTTTCTAAGTTATGATATTTAGATTCCAAGTTAAGCAATCCCAAATCCTTCAAGCTGTTTTCTAGTTCTTCCCACTCCAACAGTTTCCTGGCTCATCACACACAAAAGAGTTGAGGACACAAGCTCCTTAGATGAACTAAAGAGAAGAAGAGAAAAAAAGAAGACGGGTCTAGCAAGGAGCAGCAACACAGTTGAGGTGAAGCTAGGAAGAGCCCCAAAAACATAGTAAACCCAGCTATTGTAGCTTCCACCTGTGGTTCCTGGATTCTCGAATCTCACAAAGTAAACTTTCAAAACTAAATCGATTAATCAGTGGAGGACTTTGTTAGCTTTTCACTTTACCAAGTAATGACATAAAGTAAATAAATTTTTTAAAAGTCCAACAAAGATCCCTGTATAAACTGCCATAACAAATTCATAGAAAGAAAGGACATGTTTGACACCTGAAAATTAGGAAGACTATATTCTCAAAATAACGACAGTTCTTCAAGTGGCATTCAAAGTACGCTACATCAGTCATGTTTTTCTCATCTCACTACAGACAAGTGAAACTGTGTCAACGAAACGTACTCCCCCTCCTAGCCCTGGCATTTGAAAACCACCAGACTACTCCACTGTGAGCATGAAATTCGACAGAGAAGCCCAAGATGCTACAAGCAGTGTGTGGTGTCAGAGCGCTACATAGGGAGCACCCGGCGTGTGCAACTCTGCATGGTCTTCTTGGTTTGAACGCCCACCAGAAAGTGACTGGATTTTCCAAAAGAAGCAAACTCCCAGCCTTCACCATGCTTTGAGTAGATGCAACCGATTTTCTTATGTTGATCCTGTATCTTGCAGCCTTCCTGAACTTGTGTGTTAGCAATAATAGTTTTTTGTGGCTTCTTCGGGTTTTTCTGTATATATGATCATGTCATATGCAAATGAGAGTCTCATTTCTTCCCTTCCCGTCTGAGTGCTTTGATTTCTTTTTCTTGCTTAATTGCCATAACTGAAACCTCCAGTACAATGTTGCTTAGAAGTGGCAAGAAGAGATATCCTTGTTTTTTTCCTGTTCTTAGAGGAAAAGCTTTCCGTCATTCACTATTAAGTATGGTGTCAGCTATGGGTTTTTCATCGATGACCTTTATCAGGTTGAGGAAATTCTCTTCTAATTGTTGAGTGTTTTTAGCATGAAAGAATTTTAGGTTTTGTCAAATGCTTTTTCCGCATCTCTTGTGATGATCTTTTATTTCACTAATATGGTGCATTGCATTGACTGATTTTTGTATACTGAACGAACTTTGCATTCCTGACATAAATCTTGTTTACTCCTGATGTATAATCCTTCTGATATGCTGATGGATTCAGTTTGCTAGTATTTTGTTGAGGATTTTTGCATCTTTGTAAGGGATATTGGTCTGCAGTTTTCTTCCCTTGTGATATCTTTGTCTGGTTTTGGTTTTAAGATAATACTGGCCTCATAACATAAGTTAGGAAGTGTTCTTTGGGGAGATACTGAAGCAAGAAACAATGGACAGAAACAACAGAAAGATCTCAAAATAAGACAGAAAAATAAAGAGAAGCTGTGCCTTATTAAACAAATAACTGGCAGCAGGCATTTTGTAGACTAAACAAATGTATTTTCAGAAAATAAGCACTTTACACAATTAGTAAATACAAGATACAAGCTAGACACAAGGAAATAACCACTGTAGCACAGAAAATGACTGAGATTTCAGAAATGACCTGATGGCTAATTCCTAGTGGAGAAAAGCTGAAGTTTAATATTAAAACTTCATGACAGATTATTCATTATTTGTGGAATATAATTATGCTCAAGTTAACTGTACAGAAAAAAATGTGTAAAGTTTTCATTTCATAGTCACAGTTCAGCTATTTTCAATCAATCTTTGTGGCAGAAATTGCTAATTGTTCCCCATTATCTTGTCCCTTTTTCTTTTTCAGTAATAGAAAAATTTAGCTGGACGCATAATTATGCTTCCATTTCTTAGCCATCCTTGCATCTAGGTGTGGCCGCGTGACTAGGTTCTTCATAGGAAGTGAGAGAAGGCCATGTGCAATTTATGGGTGATACCCTTAAAAGATGGGAATATTCCCTTCTTTCTTCCCTATTGCTGTTTGTTGGAACCTGGAAGTCACAATGGAAGTCAGAGCAGCCTTCGAAGACCACAAGATGGAAGTCGTGGATGAGCATGGTGGAGCAAGAAGGGGCCCAGGTCCCCAACATCATTGATTTTCTTGAATCCTTTCACTCAGACCATTAAGTAAGAGAAATACATTTCCATCTTGCTTGACACACTCCTATTTTGGCCTTTGTTACAGTAGCCAAATTAGTATCTTAACTAGTAGGATACTACTAAATCTTTGTCTAAAATTTCAGGTTAAAAAAAACAAAAACCTCAAAATATTATGGAACACATATTTTTCCTGAAAAGGCTGCAGCTTTCAATTATAGTCAAGATTTTGGTACTGCAAATTTACAAAAAGACCGGATAAGTGATATCCTTTACGGAACGTTGTCTAACTAGGGCTTTTTTTTCCAGCCACTTATTTCCCTCTTTTCAGTCCTTCTGAAACACACTTCAGTCAAGTCCTTTCTCCCCATCCCGCCACCACAACTGCTTTTATCAGGGTAAACAGTGACCCCCATGTCATGAAATTCTGCAGTTAATTCTCAGCCCTCATTGTACTCCACCTGTCGGTATCTGATGCATTTGTGTATTTTCTCCTCTTTGAAACACTTCGCTTAGTTTACAAAACACCTCACTCTCCTGAATTTCCTCCGTCCTTGCTAGCTGTCTTTTTCGGTCTCTTCCTCTCTCTCCTACCATATATTGTTAGAATGTGCCTCATCGTTGGAAATCTCTTCTGTATCTACATTCACTTCCTTGAAGATCCTTTACAGTCTCATGTTTCAAATACCATATAAATACTGCAAATCCCAGATTTTGTCTCCAGCCTACTAGAGTGTAAATCCTAGGAGCATAGGAGTCCTTGTCTGCTTCTTTCCTGGTGCATTGTCAGTGCCTAAAACTGGACCTACCGTGTATCAGTGTAGCAAATAAATATTTGTTGAATGAATGAATAAATAACTAGAAGCTGCTTTGCTTTATAAGTAATCTCCTAATTATCAATGATTAATATCTCTAATATTTACTTTCCCCTTGAAAGTCTTAGCAGAAGGCGAGGAAAACCATATCCTTGCTCAGCACACCAAGCACACACAGAATGAATCTCAGCCGTGAATTTCACCCTCACTCTTCTTGGCCAGCAGTGCAGGGGCTGTGATGACAATGTCCTCAGTTGGTTTTAAGAATTTATAGCACAGCAGAATATGGAACGATACGCCAAAGTCAACAACAGGCTCCAAGAAAATGAGCGCTTATTTGTATTCAGGTCTTCATGTCTGTGGATTCTAATCCCCAGTGCGAACTCTTTTAGGGTCATAAACAATGCTCCAAGACCAGCACTTTCAGAGGGTCTTCACAGGGTCTTCTTTGCTTCTGGGTACATTTAACAGCAGTCAAACTCAGTGGGATACTAGGGTGCTCAGAAATGGGCACATGTGTCTAATTATTTAATCTAATATTTATATTATATAATTTATATTATATAGATTTATGTAGTATTTATTTAATACTAATTATTTAATCTAATTACTATTTAGTAGTGCAAGCTCAGCTGGTCCTAATCCAACCTGTTCTTACCCAAAACTGAACCAGGAACTGCAATAAGCTTTTCCCTTTAAAAGCCATGATAATAGTACGCACACGTTTAATTTCTTGGATATTTGTTGAACGTTCTCTGAGCGAGGAGCTCAGAGTGGGTACCTGTTTGTATCTCTGTCCATGTGTCAACGTGCTTACGTGTGTGTGTGAATGTGTGCCTGAGACAGCATGTCTGTGTTTATGTTCTAAAAACACTCTGTTCAGATCTCCAGAGGAGCAAGAAGAGCTGACCGTTACCTGAATATCTGTTTATAAGCAGAAAAAGTGGAACATTCAGGAAAGAAAATACTTCCCACCTGGAAACCTAAATTCTCAGAAATGGCATCTTCAGAGCTTGTGTTTGACAGATCATTGCCAATGCTTGTAGATGTCTCACGTCTGAGAGAAGTGGAGAGGCTAAAAGAGGTAGTGTTGTGTACCCAACTGGCTGCCTATGCAAACAGCATCTGTTTCCCCCTTCTTCCTTCTAAGAGACTCAGTGTCTGTTCAAGTGTCCAACCCTTCCCTCCATGCAACTCAGGGGACAGTTGACCCCATTCTCAGCTCTAGAAGTAGATCGTGGTTCATCTGAGCTGGGAGGCTGCAAACTTCTATGGTAAAGGGCTAGATAGTAACTATCGGAGGGTTTTCAGCTACATAAGTACTTGTCACATATTCCTTGTTTTTTGTCTTTTATAACCTTTTAGAAATGTTAAAACCTTTTTTAGCTTAATGGGTCATATGAAAACAGGCCTCAGGCTGGATCTGGCCCATAAGCAATCGTTTACCAATCCTTGTCTAGCCCATCATTATAACTTCACTGCCCTTGTCAGTAGATGCTTCAGAAGAGGACGTGTGATCCGATTCTAACCAATGAGATATAAAGGAAAGTCTGTTGAGGACTCTGCAAGAGCTTTCCTCATCTCTCCTGCCCCCCGGGAAACGACTGCAGCCATCTTGCCAGAAGAACCAACACAGAAGAGACAGAGCCAGGAGACGATGCGGAAGCGAAACCAGACCCTTAATTGCACCATGCCTGCAGCTCATCCTTCTTCTGAACCCACTGCCTTGTGGGATAATGACTTTTATCACTGTTTAAGCCCATCTGAATCAGTGTTTTCACTTACCTGTAGTCCAAAGCCCAGATTCTGATTGAGTCAGATGGTAATGTGTTCGGGGAGGAGGAGAGGAGGAGCAAAGAGAACTCTCGGAATGGTAAGATGGCAGATGTTTCCTCAGATTCCTAGATAGCCTGTCCTTCCCTTTATCCTTTTCAACCCCCTCTCAGATTTCAATTATGCAGGTCATCTAAATAAGTATTGATTATTTTAGTTTTAAAAACCAAAGGCTGTTAGAGGTGAAGGCAGCATTAGGGATAATCCGCTGTGATTCCTCCACACAGTGGGTGAGAAAGCAGAGCTCAAAGAGAAGAAATGGTCCCTAATCGTGCAGCTACTTGGTGGCAGAGATGGGATGAGAAACGGGGTCTCAAATCCAAGTCTATAAACTGAAACACGTGATCCCCGTCCACACAGGACACATGGCCTCTCAGCCATGTGCTTATCATGAAAACCTAGAATCAAGATTCCCCTTTGAGTGTAAAGAGCCATCTTATTATATCCAGGTATAAAATCCCATGTCTGTGTATTAGCTAGTGTTCTCTGGAGAAAAATGGGAAGAGAGAGAGAGATTCTAGGGAATTGACTCCTGCCTTTATGGAGGCCAAGTCCTGACATCTGTAGCCAGCAAGCTGGGGACCCAGAGGAGCCACAGCATGTTCCAGGGTGAAAGCTGGTGGGTTTGAGACCCAGGAAGAGCCTATGTTTCAATTCACATCTGAATGCAGGAAAAAACCAGTGTGCCACTTCAGAGGCAATCAGGTAGGAAGAGTTTCGTCTTACGCACAGGAGAGTCAGCCTTTTTGTTCTATTCAGACCTTCAGCTGCTCGGATGAGGCCCACCCACATTACAGAGGGCCATCTGCTTTACTCAGTCTAAATTTAGATGTTAATCTCATTCAAAATCACCCCCACAGACACATCTAGGATAGTGTTTTACCAAATATTTGGGCCCCACATGGCCCAGTCAAGCTGACACAACATTAACCTTCACTGGATTTCTGGGTCTGGGTCAAAGGGAGTCAGAGGTACACACACGGCCCCCAACACATCTACCTTTGACCCAGGCCGCTGGCCCGGAGGCTAAGGAGGATTGTCATGCCAGGGGAAGAAGACGTACCAAGCCCTCGTTTCTGAGCCTGTGTTTGTGGAGTTAGGGAAGAAGGTGGACAAACTAGGGCTGAAAATAATAAACCTCGTTTACAGCAGAATTCGAAATGTAAATCCTGACATTTAAGAATGAAATGAAAAAAGAATAAAAAGGTAAGATATGGCTTAGAGAAATTGAGTCTTAAATCATTAGGAGGATTTTGGAAAGGCTTTTTTTTGTGGTTTTTCTAGAAAGCAAGGGTCCCCAAGTTTTGATGACAAGGAGCCATTTTCATCCCCCCAAACTCTTGTGCTCCCCAATGCAGCGGAGCAGGGAGGAGAAAAGCCGTAATAGAAAATAGAGTGGAGGAAGGGGCCCTTCTTCCTGATTGGAATTTTGGCAAACCACAGAGCTCTCTGTTGGTGGTTATAAAGATCTTAGAGCCCCACTATGAAAAGATGAAAGACCTATATGGTTGGGGTTAGCTGGCGTTGACACCTAACACCCCGTGAATGTTCAAAAATCAAAATAACAGGAAGGAAAAATAAGAAGGAGAGCTACGGAATTAAGTGGTGAGAGTGGTAAGTTTACAAAAAGTTAGAAGTAATGTCAGCACTTTGTAATGGGAAGTGAAAGACAGATGAGGAAGTCACTATTTAAAAAACCCGAGAGAGGCCCCACAAAAGTGGAGGTTTGCTTCACGGCCTTCAATAAAACTTCCCCTGAAACTTTTGAGTAATGGACATGAATTATTTTTAGGTAAAGTACACTTTGCAATTTCGTTGCCTGGGCTTCATATTTAGTTAATTTTCAGGCCATCAAATGGTTTAAGAGGCCTCAAGAGTCCAATCAGAGTCAGGAAGGAGGCTCGGCCATCGTTGAGGATGTGACTCTATGGCTCGTGCAGGCACCGATGTTCGGGAGAACACCCAATACGACCACAAATGTAACACACCTGAGCAGCAATATCCTGTTTTTAAAAAATTAAAAAGAGGTTGGTTAATTACCACGCTTTGGAGATCAAATCTGGTTACACCCTCCTAGCCTTCTTCCTACCAAATAATGTACGTGGAAACCTCCCCAAAAGGGTGCACAGACCCCCATCCTACCTGAGCATCCGTCTCCTCACCTTCTGCCAGATCAAAAAAAGGGAGAAAGGGGATCTGATCTCGAGGACCCAGAAATGGCATCTTGTTACCCTGACCTCCTGCAGAACTGTGGCAAGGGGTGGGAAGATCGGACGCAGCATATTTGGAATTGGGCTGTAAGTTAAATGAAAGAGACAGAAGTAAAATTGCCCAGTACCTGCTTGCTGTCCAGGCCATTGTCAAGGAACTGAATTAGCATAGTTAACCTCTCAAGAGTCTCCCCTCCGGAGCAGTTCTCACCAGCACTGTAACCGGTACCCGCCTCCAGGGCCCAGCAGGAGTGAACCACAGGCCCTGAGGAAGAAGAAGAGAATGGTAGGGGGTCAGGAATCTTGGACAATGGTTTCCCAAGTTTGATTATTACATTAAAATAGAGATACTATATATTTTAACCTCAGGGAATAATAGGTTTGCTTCTTTTAAATAGAATTAAATGCTGTGGTATTTGGACATGTGATTGCATAAATTGTATAATACTTAAAATACTTAGAACTATTGACAAGGCCAAAGACATTGCTACATGGGAGCCTCGCAATGACATTGGGTGGTAAGTACGATTATCTTCTTCGTCCTTTATATAAGAAAGGAAAGTGGGACTCAGAGAAATAAATCAGACTGCCTAGTGCTAATTTCGAGGGCTGGCTGGGAGGTGAGATTCCAGGGGGCTTGTCCCTTCCAGTTACCATTAGACCTTTCTTCAAGATTGGGAAAGGGGAGAGGAGAGGAAGAAAAAATGTAGGAAAACCTCAAAAGACATTTGTTTCCTTTCATTTGTTTTTTTTCCTACAATGTTTTAGATCTCCTGGACACTTGAGTGCCAGACGTCTTATAAATAAGAACAGCTCGTACACACGTATGAGAGCAATCTGGTGCCGGTGATATCCTACGTCTTTTAACAACTTCTAAAGTAGCTGCTTATCGATCAAGTTTTCTTCTGTTGTTTTCAGGGTAAAAAGTGTAGAGAAAATAAAGCTATAGCTCTCTTTTGCTGTAATAATAAATGTGCTTTACTAAAGATGACTTTAAAGGAAATGTCGCTCCAAAATCCCATTCGTTTTCACAATAACCAGCGAGGGATATTCCCGTGAGAACAGATACGTGGGAGAGGCTGAGAAACCCTGAGCAGGAAAGGAGTTGTGGTCTGCCTCTGCTGCAGAGTCTCCGTGCAGTGTATTCGGTGCCCTGAACCAGCGCCAGTGCTGAAAGGGACAAGATGGCGTACCTGGTTCTTGGTTGGCAAGGTTCAGAGGGTGAGCGAGGGGAATGGGATCCTTCGCCAGAAAGACAAGCTAAAGGTAGTGGACAAAGGGCAGCCAAGTAGACTCGGGGTCAGCGGGTACTTGGAGGGTAGGTGAAGGCTGTTCAGGAAAAGGAAACAACGAATTAAGTCTCTGTTTGTGTACACGTGAGACAAGGAATGGCGTTTCACACAGCCAGTGTCCCCACGTCTCATACTTTGGAACTCAAGACATTTTAGGTGGAGAGAGTATAACATTATACCCTAGTTCATCCTCTTGGCAGACCACTCCCCATCTCAAGGAACTTGCTTATACTAAAAAGATGGAGACTTTCTGACCACATTCCTCAGAAATGATGTGGGAGGCAGACCACATCCTCAGCTAAGCTGGAGGCCTGATCAGAAAAGAGGTGGGCCCTGGACTGGAGAAGGAGAACCCAGAATGAAAGTCCACGTCCTCAGTGACCCAGAACAAAGACAAAAGGCCTCAGAGGCTCACCTGGCCCCAAAGTGACTTACTGCGCCCATGCCAGTGGTTGCCGCGTGATCTTTAAACGCCTGAGCCTCCCTTCCTGACTCACATTCATCAGCCTTTCCTTAACCAACACATTTTCTTTTTGGCCTGCGTTTGCTCTGAGTCCAGGTGTCCATTGCTTAGTTCTCAGCATCCCTCTGTCGACTGGTCCCATTTACAAGGCCTGATAACCCAGAATTGTAATGCCCCACTTGACCACATCACATAGTAATAGGCAACCTAAAGAATTCCTGATGTTCAGATTTTCTGGTGCTGTAAGATGAAACTGTCATCTTCTTACTTAGTTCTCCAAGTTCACATTTTAAAATGAATTACTTAAAGAGAGATCTGGAAGCTTGAAGAGGAAACAGAAGTACTCCGCATCTCCATTTTCCTCCACAGTTGGCCATGACAAGAAATGTTCAGTTGTACAGAGTACCTTGCTCTGATGGAGCACTTTATCTGGGGTTCTCAGCCCTGGCTAACCATTAGAGTCACCTGGGGAGCTTTTAAAAAGTAATGCTTGTGTCCCAGCCCTGGTTGTTCCAACTCAACTGGTCTGAGTTGGAACCCCAGCAACAATAGTTTTTAAAAGATGCCCCGGTGGCTGCAGTGAACAGCTCGAGGTGAAAACCACGGCTAAATGCATAAACAGTGCCTCATCATAGCCATTTTCACAAGCCAGGATTCTGTGTTCGTCTCAGAGGAGAGTGGCTCAGAGGAGACGTTTCCTTGATTCATGGGCTGCTCTTGACTGTCACGTACATTTTCTTCATAATTGACTTAGACTCATGCTATGACTCATTCCAAAAGTCAAAAAAGCGCAAATTCCATTTTAGGTATATCTGAACAACTACAACAATTTCATCCTCCTGCGTTTGGAAAGTGCATTCTTCTTTACAGATCCTTTCCCGGACACAGTATCTCATTTGATCCTCATCGCCACCCTGAAGTCAAGAAGTCAAATGTTCTTCTCCATTTTAAAGAAAATGAAATCAATGCCTAAAGAGAGGGAGTGATTTCCCCAGGGTCACACTGAGGGTAAGTGGCAGAACTGGGTCTAGAACACGTCTCATATCTCAAGTCTGGTCTTCTCTCGACCCCAAGTTCACTACCCAATCCTCTGGACGCGGTCCTATGCCCTGACTTTGTCTGCCTTCAGATGCTTCTCAATCCTAAGGTGCAGGTGAATCACCCGGGGCTCTTGTTAAAAATGCAGAGTCTGAGTTACTAGGTGTGGGGCTGGGCCCAAGTTTCTACATTTCTAACCTGTTCTGAGGGACATGGATGCTGCTGGCCCATGAAACATACTATGGGTAGCAAAGTCATCACAAAATCACAAAATAGTTCAAATAATACCAAAGAAAAGAATGAAACTGAGCTCCACTTTTCTTCTGGATGTGCATGAGACAACACGTTTATGGAAGCAAATCATCGGATCCTTGGCAGTTCTTTCTCTGGCTGGAATATGTGTTTTTCTTTTGGCAGCCAGATCATCATTGTGCTCATGTCTGGAATTGGATCAACAGCTGGAGTCGCAGCAGCCACTGGCTATAATTCCTCTCTCTCTCTCTCTCTGCTTTGCTTGTAGTTCTCAGACCAGCAGGATAGGCCCGCTGGGGCCAGTGGGCCATCTGGCCATGCAGCTGGCCCGGGCTTCTGAGTCTGAGAAGACAATACTGATTCACTGCATACACTCCAAATCCTTAGACGACATCTTCAGTTTCTGGAAATAAACCGCAAGGAACAGTTATAACTGTTTGTCTTAAAACCCCCTAAAATAGTATTGTATTGGCATTGGTGAAGATCATCTTTTTCAGTTTGTTCTTATCTTTGAAATAACCTCATTGTTGAATATCTTTTCAACATATAAGAATGTCCTAGACACCACAGAGGACAAAGACCCCAAAGACTTGGGTTTAGTTCCATCCTTGCCTTGGACTAGACAACTTAGGGCAAATGTTACAAGCTTTCCATCCTTTAAAAAATTCAATGATAAAACTATGGGCTCTCAACAATCTTTCTCAGCACTAATACTCAGTGATTCTTTCTAACAGTCAGTGGTTCTATCTCCACAAAGTAGGAGAAGAAATGATTTTAGAGAAATTTTATCTCTCTTCTTCTACTTACCTGTTTCCCTCAAAAAAGCATCCTACATTCCAATTGCCCCAGATGCCATTTGTTCATTGTCTCCTATACTAAGGAGCCATCCAATCCTACAGTGATTTTTAAGAGCTACCACGTGTATGTCATCCAACTGTGAAAGGCGCCATTGAGAAGACACGGCCCTGTCTTAACTCCCAGGGGCCCTCAATCCCATTTGAACTGGATTCTCCTTTCCTCCTAGTCGCATCTGCCCCGGCTTTGCTTCCCCCCGGCATTTGACGAGCCTGTAGGTTGACTTCCATAGGGCTGGTAGAGGATATTACTTTGAAATAATCATTTATTTTTTCCCTCCCAGTGTTGTTACCTTTCACTTCTTCTCTCTACCTCCTACTCACCGCCTTGTTCCCATAACTTGCTTCTGTTCCTCTTTGCCTCTAGGAAAGAATGTGATGGAAAAAAAGGCAGAACTACTCCCATTAGTCCTTCTGCCTTTGTTTAACAGAAGTCCTCAAGGTAAGGGAGGCTCTCAAAGAAGCCTGAATGGAGGATTTCCCTCAGCCCCTAGAGAGACTCTCCCAGGGGTCAGGGGCAGAGAGAGGTAAGTCAGGGGACAGAGGGTACCTATCTCACTCCCTGGTGCCACAACCTGGAAAGCAGCAAGACCTCAGAGAAGGAAGGAAATGGCTGTAAGGTGCACATAGGCCAGTGGAACCAGAGACAGCCTCACCCAAGACACCCCTGCCCCAAGCTGAGAATGGGAGTGGCTGAGAGCTGCTATTCCTGAAGGGTGAAGAAGATGGAAACAACGGAACTGGACAGGTGTGGAAGGATCTGATGACAGCCTACCCCAGTGTCTTACCATTGCCCAAGATCCAGAAGTATGACACAATCCTGGGGAGAGATGGGGAAACCCCAGAAAAGACTGAAGTTAAGGTTTCTTTCCACTAGCCTAGCAGAATGAAGCTTGCAGTCAGAAATTAAAACCTGAAATTGAGTTACTAAAATGAAGAAAATGAACGGAAATATACATTCTTCCTCCCTAAGATTCATACCTGCTCTGCATCCACAGGGTGGTGTATTACATTGCCTTGCAAGAGTGGCTGCAGCAGGAATCTACCCTTCAAAATACTGAGGAATCCAATGACTATTCATTAAGTATTCCTTGCAACACACGGCATACAGCAGCCGCTATTAATACTGCTCACTGGCTGCCTGCTTGTCTGAATGACCAGCATACTTAACGAAGCACTGAGACAACTCCCTTCCTTTATTTTATTGTGTTAGTTTGAATACAGACAGAAAACTATTCTAAACAGTAAAATGTGAGCCAAGGGTGGGACTTTAATAATAGCTTTTTCCAGATCCATTTCCTCAGATTCTTGTAAAGATCTAGGCTGCAAGAATTCAATCATTTTCCCTGGAGAGCTGACCTTGGAAGGCAGGCAGCTGTGATATGTGGTTTTACAAGAACTGTAAAGGTGTTAACAGTTTTGAAGCTCTAGGACCACTGTGAAATCTGGGATGCTATGTTCTGAAGTGAGAAATTCACCCTCAGCAGCTGTGCTGTAACCAGGCATGCCCCAGGGTTAACTGAAATTGAAAATAGCCTTTCAACAGCCTTAGGGCCTCCTTATTTTTAGCATTATAGTTCATGTTGCTGAAAATATTCCTAAACTTTTCCCTTTTCATAATTTGGGAAAGGAGGCATATTGAGAAATAGCTGAATGATTACCACCTCCCTCCTGGAAGTCCCGGGTAAACCCGGCGAGGACGTCAACACCCTCTGAGCGACCGCCATGCTGGATTCTGTCTGTCGCTGCAGACGTGTCTCTCCTCCTGGCCAAGACAACAGCTTCTGCATCTCTTCTTGTCTGAAAAAGACAAGTGATGTCACATTTCAGATCTGTAACAGTGAATGCTTGAAGTACTAACTCACCACCCACAAATCCTGTTTCGTTGCTTTCTTTCTCTTGAAAAACATTTTTTAGTGGAGCTTGGAATTTGAAGTATAAAGTGAGAAAACAGGGAAGAGAGGTGATTCCGTACTCAATCACAAATGGCAGGCTTGTTACACTGAGTCTCATTTCCATATCAATCCTGGTGCCTGATGAGAATGCCTTTCTTACTCAAGTCTTAAATCCTAACTATATTTAGCTCACTGCACAGATGATTTTACTGTATGCACAAAACCAACCCTGAGCAGAAAGAACGAAGGAGTGAGATGGATTTTTACTACCCCGTCCTAGTAGAAGGCAAAGAGCTCTGCAGACCAGTCTAAAGGACAAGAACCTCCTGTCTCTATGTTCCGAAGGCGGCTAGGAAAAAAGAAGCTGCAGATACAAGATTATCTAACAAGTCAGAAACCTGAAGCTAGGTCACAGGCAAGGATAGAGATGCCCGCAGCCCACCTGGCCCGGGTGCTCTTCCACACGCTCAGTTAGGTCACTTCAAGTCAGTTGTCCAGTCTTTTGAAATCCTCCCTTTTCCCTGAATGACCACGCAGTCCTGGCTTAGGTCTGTGTGCTGCCTGCTCCCCCACTCTGACTTTACAAGTAGAGGTAATAAGAGTTCCTACCTGGTCTTATGAAGATAAACTAAATAATTCAATTTTAAGGGTTTAAAACAGTTTGGGCACATAGCCAGCTCTATGTATCTGTAATTATGACCCCTGAAGACTCTAAAGGATTTTTCTAAAACACATGCACACAAAGGTCCCACTTGCCAGTGTTACAGAAATGCCATTTTCAATGGCTATACCCTGATTATTCTAGAACTTGTAGGTTAATTGCACGCTCTTTGTCGGGGTCTTCCCTTAGTGTGGCAAGTCCACCGTCATTTCCCTGCGGTTCCTTGAACAGGGGAGCCTTTGTGATCCCCTCTCCTACCTTACACCTTCTTCATCAAACAGTCAATAGGAAACTCAAGGGCGTCAAACTGAATCCAAGCTGAGCCCCATGACCCAGAAGCTGTCCCTCCTGTCTCAGCCTGAGAAAGTCCTCGCGGCCAGCCTCCCAGCAACCAAAGGAAACACTGACTCTGCGGCTGGACAGAGACAGCTTGGGGCTCCTCAACTAGAGGCAGAATCAACGAGGAGGTGGTTGAAGCTTTTTCAGGTGTAGCTGTGCTTGTAGGAGCTGTCCCACAGAATCTCAAAGCTTAGCTGAATCTCACCAAAACTGGCCAGTGCTCAGCTCCTCTCCTTGCTCCTTGTCCTCTTCTCTTACACTAGGACTTGAGGCCAAACAGACTACCACGGGTTACAACTGCAGAAGGTTTGTACAGCAAGGAGGCTATCATTACCGTTAAAAGTTGTTAGTAGGACAAACAGAAAATTTATGAAGTTTGGGCAGATATCACAGCTCCAGGGGAGACTACAAAATCAAGCTTGTTCCTACTCAAAAATCGTTCCTAGGTTGTTGAATGGATCCATCCCCCATAGGTTCCAGTCCAGCTTTTCATAGGCTTCCAAGGGTTCCAGCCAACAGGCAGCCCAATTCCTTTCTGACGAACATTTGACAGTACTCTTTCAGCGTAGCCTGTCTCTCAGCTGTTTCTGATCCTGAAATCAGAGCAGGTCACCTTACAGCTCTGGACTTGGACTAAATACAGTAGTTTAGGGTTATAAACATTTGTTAATTCTGACTTCTTCTTAAGCAGCCACGAATTATCAAATGATCTCCTCTTGCTTACTCCGCTCAACATTTCTCACACCACTAGCTGCCATCTCAGTTCTTCTCTTCCTTCTCACAAAATCTCATACCTTTACTTCTTCTCTATCCTTCCCAGTCCCAAACCTGTCTTAACCTAACGGCTGTGTGAAGGTAGATGATCAGATTCTGCTCAAGCTTCTTAAGAGAGAATATGTTACCAAGAACACGTTTGTGCAACATGTTCTGATTAAGCATCACGCGATACTTGCTCTGTTAGCACCGTGCTAAGTAGTATAGGAGATACAGCAGAAATAGAAGGCATAGGCTTGACCTCAGGAAGCTTATAATTGTTACTAATCTTCTCTAATGCATACCTCCCACTCTACTATGTCCTAAGAAAATGGTTAGTAAATTCCATGTATGCAAAATGATGTTATGGCACTATATGATAACAATAAGTGGATGCTAAATAAATTCCCCATTTTCCCAACCCCAGCCCAGCAAAAGCATTAAGTATCTCCAATTATAAGTTGGTCTTTGCATGAGAAAAGTCATCAAACCAAAGGAGAGGATCACCAAATGCATGTGTAGACACAAATGAAATAGTGGCTTTTCTCTAAGTCGTGAATCTGAAGTCTTTTTGCTAATTCTTGACAAATGGGTCAAGTTCAGGCTATGCATCCTTTTAAAAAAACTCACATCTGTTTCTTGTAATTCATTAAGTGGCAAAATGCCACTCTAAGTGGTTCTATGCACCTATTGTTTAATGTGGCTTTGTTTTCAGGTGTCTGAACGGTGTTCTCTCAGATGGACAATGTGTTTATTCATAAAGCTGTAGCTGTCCTGTTATTAGAACTGTGTCTTTGAAACAGACTTATAATGTCTGGAAGGAAGGAAAAAACACCCAGAAGAAAAAAATTAAGCACATATCATTTTTTTCTTAATGTTCTTTGCCCCCTGCACAAATATGAAATACAGCATACTCCTCAGAACATCTTTATAGGAGGTGTGGTTACCAAAAGACTAGACTGTCATGAAACTGAGTCAAAGTGGACGAGCTTCTATTCCTTATTGCTCAAACCTTGATGGTCCTTCAATGATTCCTCTGCCCTCAGGGAAGACCAAATAATGCTAAAAATGGCAGAACAAATCCTCCTGCTCAAAGAAAATGAGTATTTTTCTTAGCATAATTTTTAGTACAACATTTCATTCAAGGCCTCGTTTTGTAGTGTGGGGAGCCCAAGATTCTGAAAGGCAGTATGGAAGGAAATCGGAGAGAACTTCCTGACGGAATATTTCAACAGCGATGAAGAGGATTGTTGGGTCCATCTGATAAGGGTTCAACATGGGAAAATGAATGGCTGCTTTTGGGAGAAGGGACTTTAGCTAAATAACTTCTTGAGTCCCTTCAAGCTCTAGTATTGACTGGTTCCATAAGAATAATGTGACTGTGTTTTTAAAAATATTGCGGTGATCAGATTTGCTAAGGAGATAACGTGAAGGAAAATCTGAGTAGTGAGCGCAGCCGCCTGTCAATCATAGAGGAATTCAACAGGTGAAACAGAAAGAGGTCTCTTGAGAAATAGTTGGCCACAGGGTGCAACACCTCATCACATTTCTTGCTGGCGAAACCCTCCTGCTTTGCTGAGAAGGGCTCGTCTGCTGAGCTTTCACAGATGTAGAAATATGGACTCAGCAGGTTGCAAAGCCAATTGGCAGTTTCAGTCCTGTCACTTACAAGAAGAATTTGATAACCAATTCAGAAATGAATTGTGCTCCTTCCCTCCCTTGATTAGCACACCTCACCAAGCCCATTCTGACTGTTCCAAGTGTGCGGTCTCAACTCTAATTTGTTGTGGAGCTTATGCATTGAGTTTTTTCCAGAAAGCAAAGCTCTGAGGGTTGGGGGCTGGGGGAGGAGAAGAGAAGGGCAGCTATTAAAAAATCACATGACTTTCCTTTCATTCAATAATGATAATTAATGTTCTATCAAGAAGGAACTAGGAATACAGCCTGTGTTGAAGAAATTTTACTTGCTTGTTTTACAACGTATAGGACAATAATTATATTAACATTTATATTCCTTAACAGTATATCACAGAAATAGTACCACAATAAAATGAAGCTGAAAGTAGATGGAGCAGGTAAACACATTCTATAAGAAGGTCTGGGCCTGAAGGTCTCTGCTTCTTAACTAAGTTAATTAACATCCCTAAACCTTCACCTTTTCGCCCGTGAGCCGTGACTGGCCTGGAGCTGTCTACTTCTTAGGGCAGTTATGATGATCAAAGGAAATACCATTTCCTTTGATTACTACATTTCAGCAATGAACATGAAAATGCTTTTTAAACAGAAATGTGTTCCTTAAATGGAAGATATTGAGACATTTCAGGTCTAAAGAAGTTAAATGACTTGCACAAATTGGCAGCTAATGAGTGATGGGTCTGGCCTCAGAGCTGGCGTCTTTGTTATCCAGGGGTATCTCCTCACTAGACTCTGTTACTTTTCCTGTTTCTCCTTGTGAACCAGTCATGAAACCCAGATTGACAGCGCTTTTAAAAGACCTGCTTTAGAAAGAAGTGCTAAACTCAGACTTTTACCACCAGAAAGGAATTGAAAGAGTTTATCAAAATGGGGAATAGAGCTATCTGAATGGTCTTCTTCCAGCTAAAGTGACAGAATATTCTGCTTTGAAACCAGTGTTTGGGAAATACGGAGACACACGCCCAATGTTGTCCTCCCATGGTGACTCACACGCCTCGTCCCCGAATCACCCGCCAAGGAGGCCCGTGAATTTCTGCCCACTCTCCACTCTACCCAGCCCCTCCTGTGGCAGGGCCACAAGCTGGGTCTGCTCCCAGCCACTGGAGGGACTCCCTTAATGGAATTGTGTGCTTGAGAGTTGTTCTTAAATTGTGCGGAATTCCAGAATACAGTCTATTCTTATATTATTTCCCAGGAAGTAGGTTGCAGGTCCATACCTAGTAAGAAAATGTCCTACAACCCTTTAAGGGTTTCTTCTTATACGGTATTGATCTTAATTTCATTTCATTCAGTGGTGATCTTAGATTCATTTTCATTTTCAATCCACAACTTATTCCACTAGGACATTCATTGAACACCCACTGTGTGCCAGTCACTCGACAGTGTGTAAGCTGTCACAGTGGAAAAAAGCAGAGAGAAAAGAATATGTTTCCAAGACCTACCGCCATGAATGACAAACCATCAACAACATACAAATCCCTGATCATTGTAATTTACATCTGGGGTTACACTTAGAATCAGCCAAGATGCAGCTTGCTCAACTGAGTTCACTTCCAGGACACAGAGACTTGAGATGTCCCTGCATACGAGTGAGGACTGCTTCTTAATTCCACATTCAGGCTCTTAACAAGGGGAGGAAGGGAAGAAGAAATTGCCCTTTGTATAAGCCATTTTCCATTTCCAGTCTAACTCTGGGCTTCTTTTCTCTGAAGTCCCTGTCTTTTAAGTCACTGAGCCGAATCAGATCACAGCAGCCTGGCCTGGTGCGCGTAGTGATGAGCAAGTCCAAAGGGTTGCCTTGCACTTCCTACAGATCACGCTCTGTGTCTATCCCCCAGATTTACTCAATTCAAGCAACATCATGCACTGCTTACTCATGCCTGAGCCTTTTTGCTGATGTACTTGCACACGGCCAGGCGTGTGTCACCTGGCACTTCTATAATTTGTTTTTCCTCCCTAATCGCACTTCTCCACACTTGTTCTTAATTGAAACTCATCTTGTTTCTATCTGAAAACCTCTGCAGCTTACCAAGGTCACTCTGAATTCTCATTATAGCTCTGTTGGCTCTCAGACCTAGGAGGGACCTTGGAGATAACGAGTGTGACCAGTCCCCTGACACTACAGAGGAGGAAATGGAGAGCCAGAGGCACAGAAGACATTTCCAAGAATATGCGCCGTGTCTGTTAGGATCTCAGCACAAAATTCATCTCAGATGCTTCAACTGAAGAATCTTAGGAAAAGGGCCTGCTTATAGAGAGGTGCACAGAGTTATGGGGAAACAGTGGATGCTGAGACCTCAGTGGCTAGCAACAGCAGACAGCCTTTCTTTCCCCAGGGCTTCAGGAGAAGAGGAAAAACTGGCGACCAGAGCTCAGTGAGAGCAGGAAACCAGGAGAAGGAGCCACCCAACCAGAACTGTAGTCAGGGAACGACACAACTCCTGTCCTAGAGGCTGTGTCAGGGCAGAGATGACCGGAAGAAATACCCAGGTCCCTGCCTTCTCACTCTCATCTCCTGCTGGTGACTTCTGTTGGTCGATTGCCAGAGGGCAAGGAAGGCAGGTAGTGTGGTCCATTTAGGTCAGCTTCCCAGGCACAGAGAGAAGCAGGAAGGCCTATAGAATAGATCTGGAAGGGAATAACCAGCAGATACAGGGAATTCAATCACGCAGCATTAATGCGCATCTCCGTTTTAACCCGTATCAGTCTTATTACAAAGGCCTATTTGCCTAACAAATATGTGCTGAAGCGGAAATGAAGGGGAGGTGGAAGAAAGGAAGACAAACAGGAAAAATGCAGAACTGTCTTGTGCCAGGCACCGTACCGAGTGCTAGGAGGGGTCACGAAGAAATACCAAAAGTATTCTGCAGTGTTGTCCTCACTAGGGATGTTGCTGTGTGATGGAGTGTTAGCCCGTGCCGGCCCATTCTAAGCACTTTGTACACACCCACTCGTTTAGTCTGCAGCCTCGTTCTAAGATGAGGAAACAGAGGCCTGGGTCCTGAGCAGGATTTGCACCAGTCTCCTTGCTGCAGAGGGCAGGCTTCCCTCCTAGCCCCACCGCCTCTGCAAAGTAAAAGTCCCTGGGGGAGCTCATTATGTGTTTGGGGAGATAATAATACTGAGGCGTGAAAACTTAATTACGATAGTTAAACAATGACAAATTACGTCATTACAAGACAACATGAGAATGAGTTCAGGAGTTCAGCTGGGGCTGAAGGAGGGGAGTTCAGCTGGGGCTGAAGGAGGGGAGTTCAGCTGGGGCTGGAGCAAGCAGACGTGGCTTGGGGCCACCACAGACCTGCTGGGGCAGAGACAAGAGCAGAACTGGTCTCCCCGCTCCGAACAAGGGCTGCTAGTCCCCCTGCCCTTGACGATTGGCTCCACAGAGCTCCAGAGAAGTTTCCTCACGGACAGAGCTCCAAAGTACAGGTCTGGGACCTCACTCCACAGGACCTCAGGGTCCAGCCTCCTGCCCTCAGGCCAGGGAATAATATTAATATGCGCTTTTGTCAAATGAAGCAATTCTTCTGTACTCATTTTCTGGATCCTGTGGAAAAGTCAGTGACCAGTATTTTTAAGGAACTGAACACAGACTTGTAAATCCGTGCACAGAAAACATTCAAACGATAGAGCGTGAGCAGAGGAGACTAACCTTGTAGACCACACATTTATCTCTGTTATCATCACTTTTGAATATACTTTAGTCTCTGGGGGTGGATAGTTGCATTTACTTTCTTAACTCTCTGTCTCTTAGAAACATGCGGTATGTAATAAAACGATTAACAGAGGTCTTTTTGTTCAAGGACAAAGCACGTAATTTTCTTTACATTTGCCCATGCTTTTTGACCTTGAAAGGAATAGACATCACATTTGGTTTTATGTTGTTGCTGTGTGGTTTTCAATTAGGTTTCTGTTATGTTCTGCAAGCAGAAAAACCAGCCTGTATCTAGTTTAATACCTATAAATTTCCACAGATGGTCGCAGAATACTGTTTCGTCTGGGGATAAAGATTTTGCTGCATGTTTTCCAATTCGAGACTTAAAATTGTGCTTCTACCACACTGTTTTATATTTAAAATTTCCATTGACTATTTTTTTTCCAGAGAGCCTGATTATAAAATAATTCTCTCAGTTTCACGAGGCATAAAGACATCTGATTCGAAAAAATTTGTAGGTTAGGCAGCCAAGTTAGACAGAAATAGTTCAGCTGACACTGAATAAAGGCAACAGTGTTAGAACCGTTGTCAAAAGTCAGGTTCATCAAGACTGGTTTGATCCCAGTGTATATAATACATCACAGAAGACGGAAGTCTCTGAGGGTGAAGCCAGGGACTCCACTTCCGGAGCAGTCATGAGATTCCTGATACGTCCTCGAATGCCCACAGACGCAGCCTTGTTCTCCTCCCGCCTAAGCCTGGGCCAACACCCTGAAGGGCACATGCTGAGGGCCAGTCTAAGGGAAAGAGCACAGGGTTGGAAGTCAGACTAACTTGAATTCAAATCCATCTTTGCCACTTATCATGATGAGATCTTAGGCAAGTTATTTAGCAAAAATAGAAATAATATCTAAAGGATAGGAAGACAAATATGGGTAGACAAATATGAGAAGGGCTCTACAATTGCCCACAGTGACCTCAATCCGGAGAAGCTCCCAGGCCATAGACAAACTTTGATGCTGCAGAGAGACAAGAGCTAACAGAGGGAAGGGCCAGGTGCAGAAGGTTTAAGAAGGCTTCACGGAAGAAGGGACAGCAAGCTGGGTCTTGAAAAAGATAGGAAGTGGTTGCATTCCCGGGGTTATCAAGGACATCTTGAATGCCGTCTGTGATGACTGTCTCTGATTCTCTATAGAACTGTGTGAAAAGGACTCTGAGGTCGTGCCTGGTTTCAGTGGTCTAGCACTTAATCCCAGAGCCAGTCTATGCAACAGCTCCAGCAAGGTCTCCAGGAGAGTGTAGTCCTCTTCAACTATGGAGTTCAACTGGACTTTGACCTCAGTTTACTTGCCAGTTCTCCCTGACACCCTTCCTAGCACCAGCTCCCCCAAGCATGGGGTCTTATTCTCTGTACCCCCAAAGGTCTGCAGGAATCTTAATGTGAACCAACGGACCCACCAGAATATCAATGGCCCTCTGGCTTCGGGTATTTCCTACCATATCATTTCCTGCTACAGTACCTGTCTGTCAGGTTAGACCTCCGTGGAAAGTGCCTCCTGCCCAAATGGAGCCTGAACCCAACACAAGTCTCAGACGCGGCCCCTAAGAGCACTGCCTGCCCAGCAGGATCTAGTCTTCAGCCTGTCCATTTCCCCAGCCTCCCACTTCATCGGTCCCCTGATGCTTTCCCTTCCCCACCAGCTGATGTTGATGAGGATCCAGCAGGCCTGCCCCAAGCCAGTCTGCAATGTGACCGAGTAAAATGCTCTCTCCCTGGCTCTGAGCCCAAGTCTCCGTGAAGGAAGACACATCATACTAATCCCTCTCTCTATCATGTGGTGGAACACCAGGGCTGAGTGCTCCACGAAACCCACAAAGCAAATCTCATTCCTCTCTCATATGACAGCCTGTCACATCTTGAACATAGCTATCATGCCCTCCTTGAGTCATCTTCTCAAGCACAAATTACGAGCACTATAAACTCTCAAATTGGCACAAGCGCAGTCCATGCTACTGGACTTTGCATGGGCTGAAAGCTCTCCGAAGCTCCTTTGTGATGCTCCTTGACGCTCCTCCCTCATAATCAGCCTTCACCCCTGTGCAGTGCCCCCCCACGCCACACACACACCTGCCTCCACCGCCTCCCATCCAGAATGGAACCATTGCCTTTGATGCCCACGCCCAGCAGGGAAGGTCTCTGTCTGTTTCCGGTCCCAGGTGTTCTACACTTTGACTCGTGGTAGAAATTACTTCTGCATAGCTGCCTCCACCACAGTCTCGGCGGGATGGTCCCCTGGTTCTGACCCGGGCTTCTCTCAGTCTTCTATGTGGCCTACGGCATCGGGTCCTGCTCTGTAATTTTGCTCGCAGAATACCAGTCCACTTTATTTGCCACGTGAGGGATCTTCAGGGCTCCGTCTTCTGCTTCTGTCCTCTATTTTCTGTCCTCAAAGGGACTCATTGCTATTCCAGTACTCCTCAACCCCGACTCAGAGATTCTCCCTTCTCTGTAACCCAACCCCCAACCTCACCTTCTGCTCTAGGCTACTATTCACCTTTTACAAACTAACCTCATTCCAAGGGTCACAGATACACAGGCAAGGTCATTCCCACTGACTTTCACTGGTCATGCTTATGTTTTGAATGGGAACAACCCCGTTTGCAGGGAGCATGCTACAGCTTATGTGAGAATCCAAGCTCCCGAGCGGCTGTACTGATGGTTTCCATCTTCCCCTGTCTCTGAGTGAGGAGCTGTAATGCCGAGGCCAGCCAGCAATGTTGCTGCACTGACCTCAGGGCCAGCGAACAAGAAAGCAGCTGCTGTTGAGACTGTGGCTCCAAACCCGTGGTCCACTTTTAAATGTCTTCAGCTTCCTGTTTTCCTCTCTCTTTGGTTACAACCGTCAGCTACTGGAGCTAACCTCATAATGAGAACCCTCAGCAGACCTTTCAAAACATTTGTCCAGGGAATCCAAGACCCATTTGCAGGCTCCATGAACCATGCTTTACTTCTTGAGCACGTCAATCCATGTTCACTTTCCATTTTGCCCTTTTCCTTTTTCAAGTAGCCCCCAGAATTCAGATACAGTCATTCAAAAAGAAAGTAGGTTTTGGAATTCAATATCGGTTCTAATCCTCACTCTGTTGCTTACTAGCTGTGCGACTTTAGGCGAGTAATAAAACCTCTCTGAACCTCAGTTTCCTCATCTGTAAAATGAGGATGATGGCAGTACTCTTCCACAGGGATATTGTGAGAATTACTTTAGCTAAAGTACACCTGTGTAGTGTTAAAGGCTTCACAAGGTGGTTTCCTTTCCCATATCATTCAGAATAAGGAGCTCACAAACTGTGTCCAGCATGGCAGCTTCAAAAGGAAGGGAACACTGGAGAATGCTCATCTTCAGTGACAAATCCAGGCTCCTATCCTTTAAGTCCATTCATTGCTAAAGATAACTTGGATGTGCCAGGGCAAAAAGGTGCTCACAGGAGACTAGAGACGACGAGTTGCAAGTTAACTACAAAGAAGGAAAGCAAAACATTTTCAACAAGTTGAAGAACATAAGCTGGCATGACGACTGTGTGGACTAAAATGCCATCAAGGTGAAGCAAGAAGAAAAAGGCACCATCCTCAGAAAAGTACTGTTCATGAGAAATCATTCGTGCTGCTTTCTAAATTTTGAAATCGCCTCCTGAAACATATTTCCTGCAATTCCTCACAGAAAGAGCCTTCTCTTTTTGTTTGAATAGATTATATCACTTTGTGTGACTAATATCATGTTTTTAAAACACCGTTGGTTGCCATGGTAACCTGATTGCGTGTGATAAAAAGAGCACTTATCGCTTCCCCGGGTTGTTGCGTGCCCTCCAGCAGCAGCATCCTGCAGGCATTGCTGGCAGACCGTCATCCACAGTGGTTGTGCTGTGTGTTCCTCCACAGTGTCCTTCTGGAGGATTGCTGAGGTCGCCTGAGACTCTCTTGCTAGTGCCCCGGAAGGCTGAGGGAGAGAGAGAAAAGACGGAGCCAACATCAGGCAAGAACGGTGGTCAAGGTCACACTGAGGCTCCCCGGCAGCCGGGGTGAGGCAGAAAGGGAGAGCAGGTCTTCTGGGGGTAGCCTGGAGTGGTGGCAGTGATGTTCCAGAAGCAACCTGAAAAGGACAGCCCTAGGCAGAAAGGTTCAGAGTGTCCCCCACTGCACCACCCTGATGTGAAAATCTAGAGAGGTGGCCTCTCAGCCTGATTTAGATCTTGCCTCGCTCTGTGACCTTGGACAGGTTTCCTCATTTTCTTTTAATTATTGGAAATAATTTCCAAGGTCCCTTCTCCAGCCCTAATCATCTATGATCCTGAGTTAGACTGGAGCATCTGAAAGTATGATCCACGGGCTCAGTGGGGAAATAAAATCCCCAGGCCCTGCCTCTGACCTTACAAACAAGAAGCTCCAGGTCTGAGGCACCTCAATCTGCACCTTTTCCAAATGCTTCAGATAATTTCTGTGCATAATAAACGTGAGAACAGCTGCAATAGAGCGCACCTGCGAAAGGAAAGATTTATGGGAAGGGTCTGAATGTCAGACTCCAAGCCACATAGACCAGAGTGGGTTGAATTCTTCTAAGAAACATTTTTAGAAGATTAATAGCTGTCCCCTTGGCAGGACCCAGTAGCCCCCAGTGACACTGAGCTTCAATCGCACATGTGCCCAGGAGCGGGAACAGGAGATTGTTTTAGAAGGATTCTTTTTTTTTTTTTTTACTTTTTATTAAGATTATGATAGTTTACAACCTTGTGAAATTTCGGTTGTACATTATTGTCAGTCATGTTGTAGGTGCACCACTTCACCCTTTGTGCCCACCCCCACCCCCCCTTCCCCTGGTAAGCACCAATCAGTTCTCTTTGTCGACATGTTTAATTTCCACATATGAGTGGAGTCATAGAGAGATTGTCTTTCTCTATCTGGCTTATTTCACTTAACATAATATCCTCAAGGTCCATCCATGTTGTTGTGAATGGGACAATTTTATCCTTTTTATGGCTGAGTAGCATTCCATTGTGTATATATACCACATCTTCTTTATCCAATCATCAGTTGATGGGCACTTAGGTTGCTTCCACGTCTTGGCTATTGTAAATAATGCTGCAGTGAACATAGGGGTGCATGGGACTTTTGGAATTGCTGATTTCAAGTTCTTTGGATAGATACCCAGTAGTGGGATGGCTGGGTCATATAATATTTCTATTTTTAATTTTTTGAGAAATCTCCATACTGTTTTCCATGGTGGCTGCACCAGTTTGCATTCCCACCAACAGTGTATGAGGGTTCCTTTTTCTCCACAACCTCTCCAACATTTGTCACTTTTTGTTTTGGTTATTTTTGCCATTCTAACAGGTGTAAGGTGATATCTTAGTGTAGTTCTGATTTGCATTTCCCTGATGATTAGTGATGATGAGCATCATTTCATGTGTCTATTGGCCATCCATATATCCTCTTTGGAGAAATGTCTGTTCATGTCTCCTGCCCATTTTTTGATCGGGTTGTTTGATTTTTTGTTGTTGAGCTGTGTGAGTTCTTTATATATCATGGAGTTTAACCCTTTGTCAGGTATTTAACTTGTGAATATTTGAATATTTTTTCCCAATTAGTGGGTTGTTTTTTTTGTTTCCATCCTGTTTTCCCTTGCCTTGAAGAAGCTCTTTAGTCTGATGCAGTCCCATTTGTCTATTCTTTCTATTGTTTCCCTTGTCTGAGAAGACATGGTGTCCGAAAAGATCTTTTTGATACTGATGTCAAGGAGTGTACTGCCTATAATTTCTTCTAGAAGCCTTATGGTTTCAAGTCTAATCTTTAGGTCTTTGATCCATTTTGAGTTTATTTTTGTAATGGTGAAAAAGAATGGTCAGTTTTCATTCTTTTACATGTGGCTGTCCAGTTTTCCCAGCACCATTTGTTGAAGAGACTTTCTTATCTCCATTGTACATTCTCGGCTCCTTTGTTGAAGATTAGCTGTCCATAGATGTGTGGTCTAGCAGGATTCTAATCAGAGATTACAATTGAAACAGTGGCCACAGTCTCAAGCTGCTCCTGCCCAGAAACTTCTAGGCAGGGGTCTCCAGCACATGGTTTATTCACACGGCATTAGAGGCATGAATTTCCTGCTGATAGTGTTGTTGCACCAAATACAAAGTATCCTGTTTTGGAGGTTTGCCAGCCTGTAGCCAAGGACTCATAGAAGAGAAAGGGAAGAGCATTTGCTCCCGCTCCATCAATAGAGTGTGTCATCTTTCTGGTCTAAATGGAGAAAATTAACCTAAGATAAGAAAAAAATAATGTATCAAATATAACAAGGCCTCTAAGGTAGCTGAGTCATGGCTCTAACCAGGAGCAATAAGAATAACTTTCCAGAGAAAGTCATTTTCTCTTTTTCTTTGAGAACTCCCAAAGCAATAACTTAAATGTGTAGATTCTTCCACTTCTCAGCCGGCTCTGCTCCAATTAACAGCGCAGCACCTCCAACATTTTGCAAGTTGGATCCCAAGTAAATTAAGTATGCATCAACTGTGGAGATGGAAAAAGTCTCAAATGTGAAAATATAGTCAGTTTTAGCAACAACCTACAGTTCAAAAAAGAGTGAAAGAAAACAAAGATGAGAATTCGTTCTCCTCAGAAAAAAAAGATTGGAAGACTGGATTGAGATAAAAGTAGAATATGTGGGGTGTGGTAGCCAGCTGGAGCGCACACTTCAGAGTCTTAAAGGTTGAAGCCAAGAGATAGATTGACCTACACATAGTTCTGCTGGTCAGAGGGGAAAGAGGTTAGGCTGAGGCCACCTGAGAAAACTCAGCCAGGATCTGCCTAGAAGACAGCTGTCTTCCCCATACTCCTGGATGTCTTAGCTCCTAACTCTTCAGTACATTTATTTGAGCATCTACTGTGTGTGTAAAGCTGTGATGGATTTCTATTTTGGAGAAGTTCCCATACAAGCTAAGGAGAAAAGACATGCATCCTTGAAATTAGTAGAGGTGAAAGCAAGTATAGATGTGAAACAGGAGGAGAGAACTCCACATGGGCTTAGAGTGTCAGTGAATCTGATGGAGGAAGCAGAATTTTAGATGAGTCTTGATGGATGTGAAAAGAAGGAATAAGGAAATTTGAGGATGAGAAAAAGAGAAAGAGGAAGCATCAGAAGTGAGAGTACCACGCTGGAAGAAGGGAGATGTGTTGACAACTGGTAGGAGCTGGGGCTGGCCCAGGCAGCCCCTGGCAGCTCTATCTTGCTCCCCTTGCCGTGCGCATTCCAGTGGTTCCAGGGAGAAGAATTCCAGTGCTCAGGCTTCCCCTCCAGGTGGACCAAGGTCCATTTAGATAAGCAGAGTCTTTGGGCTTCCTCAGGACTCTGAACCCAGAGATGGAGATGGTGATGAAGGTTGGAATTCCATGAACCTGTTGGTCTTCTGATTTGGGGGCAATGAATCTCTCTGAGTATTGCTGGCAAAGGATCTACCCTCATAAACAAATGAGGATTAGAAGGGTTTTCATTTGGTGCTCAGATACGCGCCCCCCCCCCCAGCCCCGTATTTATTTCCCCCCTTTCAGTGGAATTCAAGGTCAAAGTCTTTCTTGCCCATTTCTTCTGCCGCAGAGGAATGTTTTTTGAACTAAAGAATATTTAGTTTTTCAAGATTGAAGCTAAGTGAAGAGAGCAACGCTTAGCGCAATGAACAGCTAACGGTAGAATTTCAGCTAACAGTAGACGAGATATTCAGCTTGTGTAAAGTAGTCCACCGTCTGAAGGTGTCTGAAAGATACCTCAGAGATTCCTTGTCTAAGGCTCTCTCTGGCATTTAGATCAGCCATCAACTACGGAAAAGAACAATCTCTCTAAAGTCATTTCCAGGAGTAGAAATGGTATCATCCTCTCCACCGGGGCTCCTAAACTGTGTGTTTCTTCACGGTTTCCAACCAAAGGCCAAAAGAGCAAGTCTCGGACACATTGGGAGCTCATTGTAGGTAATCGCTATTACCATATTTGGAAAGACTTCTTCATTTTTATTTAACAAATCTTTACGGAATGTTCATTCTTTGCTGTCTCATTTGTTTGTTAGCACTTGCTAGGAAAAAAGAGGGAGCTATATAGTGAGCAAGAGAGAGAGAGAGAGAGTCCTCAAGTAGCGATTTTCAAAACTTGATGGGTAAAAGAAGCACTGGGGAACTTGTTGGAAGGGCGGACTCCTGGCCCCATCGCCCAAAGATTCTGATTCAGTGCATCTGAAGTTAAGCACTTGAATCAGCATTTTCAGTAAGTGACCCAGCTGATTCAGTTACAGGTGGTCCTGGCCACGCTGAGAATCATTTCACAAGACAATAACAGGATGTGGAGGTCCAGGATAAGAAACCTGGAGTGGAAACCAAGCAGGCTGAGACTCCACATTGGTTAACCGAGAATCACAGACATCTCAGTGGACCAGGCCTGGGCCTGCCAGTTGTCACCAACACAAGCCCGCAGGTAGATTTCCCCACCCCTGTGAGACAGTCCATTTGGAAGCCACAGGGAAAAGCTCCATTTGCTATGGAAGCAGATCAAAATGGCTATGTGAGCGTGGTTGACGATGCAGGAGTTGCCATGGCAACTCTAATCCATGTAGGAGCTGAGCTGAGAAGGCGAGCGTGGGTAAGAAAGAGGAGGTGACGAACCTGTGCCAAAGAGACAGCTGCGTGGTTTTCGGAGGACTGCTGTCTCCATGGGAACCACTTTATAGCTCAAATAGTTAAGAAGAAATCAGAAGGACAGAGGCTGAATTCCTTCCTGAGTGGCTTGCAGGTCAAGGGCTGGTGGACAGCTAACTCATGAAGCATTATCTGCCCTTTCGGGTCTCTTCCATTTGTTCCCAGGGATTCCAATACTGGAGACTCCACCAACTCTTGAATGAATCAAAGCAAACAAACTCAAACACATACTCAGATACAAGGAAGTGGAAGACAACTCTGGAAAACAACTACTACATATTTTTATTTAATTAAAAATATTATACATGTTGTTGCATTTTCATGGAAAATATTGAGTTTAAAAACACCAACAGTGTTAGTTTTCAGAAACCTTCATCACCCTACTCTGCCCCTTCCAGGGCGCTGCTGTTTTCTGTCTGTGGCATTAGCCGTGTGTAAGGAACCGGGGCCCCGTGGAACTGGAGCCTCCTTGAGGTTCCTAACCAGAGGACTCCTGGAATGAGCCATCTTCCCGACAGCAGTGTTCTGTCCAGTTAACTCAGATGCCACCGGCTTTGGCTTCCTTGAAAACCATTGAAAGGAGCTGATAAAAGCCCAAAGCACGTGTCAACACCAATGCAGCCCAAGATGTCTGCAAGACTTGGCTATAACCTCACCCAGTTTCCAAGCCAGTTAGCAAGTGACCTTGTGTTCTACCTGGTGTATTAGTGTCCTGAGCCCTTCCACAAAACTTCCCCTGAACCCGCGGTGGGAAGACACTGCCATATAGTGTTTGTATTCAAACCATCAGCAAATACACAAAAGCACATGTGGCCCCCATGCAAAATACTATCAAATAAAAAATACATATTGGTACAATACAACCTTTGGAGTCACTGGCTAAAATATAGCCATGTGAGTATTTTTAAAGTCTTCATGTAATTATACATTTGGTAAGTAAAATAACACGGTATAAAAACTTAACTTGAAAACATCGTTTCAACTATACACTCTCACATATAAATACAAGGTGTGTACAATATGGCCCTGTGCCTCACCCCCTTCCTTTGCTTTCTTTGGACTGGACCATTCCCTAACTTGTATCCTGCATCCCACACCATAAGGCTGCATCCCTGTATTGCTCCCAAGTGATGCTTTTACTAAAATTAGGTCTCATGTAACAGAAACATCCCCGCTCTGCTTTCCTGCTCTCTTGCTTTAAATTATAATACACTTAATTTGGGTTCTGCATCCAGCTTTATATTAAAGAGAGATGAATCTCCCCCAGATACACAAACAAACAAAAACAGCTGGACAGCAAAAAGTTACAGTGACCTCAGCCCTTAAAAATTGGAACGTGGTCTTTCTGCTTCATAATGGTCTCTCAATTGATGGGAATAAAATAAGGCTGAAATTGCTTTTCACATTCTGGTTCTGTTGGGGGCATTTTCACATAGACACCTGTAGTAAGAGGACTTCTTTTCTTTAGCTGCCAAACACAAAAAGAAACAGTAATTAGTATTGAGAAATACAGAAGCTACTTCTAACCATAATAGGACTCAACAGATATTGGGTCTTGATGTTCGCAACAGACAGAATTATAAGCCCCAGGAGACTTTCTTGATTCAGCTATTAAAATTAATTTTAGATAAATAACTCTATGGTATTGATGTAAAATAGTGACCATTTTCTCTGACTGGAAGATAGGAGAAAGAGATTTTGAGAAAGCTTCTGAAAGAACACCCAAAATGCCTAGATAATTGCCTGAATCTTGTCTGCGGGCTGCGAGTTTGATAAGATAATAAACCTGAGGTGTCCTGTTTGAGAGCTGTGTTTCTCATCTCCGCTCCTCATATAGTTTTTATGACTTTGTCTGCCCTAGTTTCCAGTTTTTATCACCTCAGTAAGTTGAGGTCTAGTCTATTAGTCTGTGTGGCAGCTTGTAGCAAATGAGATAGGAAAAAGCGTGTGTGTGTGTGCATGTGTTCGTGTGTGTCTGTGTGTAAGACAGAGAGAGAGCGAGAGACAGAAAGGGAGAAAAAGGGAGGGTGGAGGGAGGGATAGAGGGAAGGAGAGAGGAAGGGGAGGGAGAAGCCAGCCTTGGGAGAGGTGGCTGAGAGGGAGGTGAGACAGAAATTCTGACACGAGGCCTGACCTCCAGACCTCCGTCTCTTCCAACAACAACTGTAGTCAACAAAAACAGGAGTTTGCATTTACTAGGCGGGAAGGGAGGGCAAGACTTCCCAGTCAAGCAGACTGGGTAAGGGGGAGCCCTGGACAGGCGTGATGTGGACAGCAACAGCTTGGGCAGGAAGGCACAATAGGGTGACCCTGAGAGATGGCTTCCAGCGGAAGTAGGGGGACATTAAGGTAGAGAGTAAAATCTATCCAGGATCCCAGCAGCGTTTTGCCTGACCTAATCTTGTGTTTCAGGGTTGTTAACTTAAGTACAATTGTCATGAAGGTAAGGAGCAAAACAGCTGCCCCATGTTGTTCAAACAGTTACTCAAACTGAAACCCTGTCAGAAGACACAAACATTCAATGTCAAACACATTCCTCTATAGTATTAGTCATCCTGATACCTCAAAGGCCAATGCCAAGGGTTCTAGTGTGTTCTTTACCACTGTCCTTTCTCTTCTTCATTTCTTGCTTCATCTCAAAAACACTAAACAGTGTCATTGGTCAGTTGTCATTGCTAAAGGCATCCCCACCAAAATAGTGCGCTATCTATGTCACACTCACCATTCTGCTCAAAGAAACAGCTGTGATGAGGAAGCTGTAAAAAAACAACCCTGAACTGACTGCCGCCAGGATCCAGAGGAGGAAGTCAGACTCCGGGCACGGTTCTGGGTCTGCAACAGAAGACCAAGCAGAGCCTCCTGTGACACTCTTCCAACTGCACCCCTGCTCCCCCCATCGGTGAAAAAGCGAGGGGGTTAAAGCTGCCAGATCCTGACGTCCCCCTAGATGGAGTTGTTAGCCCACAGGGGAGTCCGGCTCTTTGGGGCTACCTCCCAGAGTGTCATATCAAAGGCACAAGGCCAAACTTCCTGATGGTTATCACCCCAGGGTGAATACCCCAACCTGCCAGTAGAAAACACTTTCCCCAATCCACTTTACTTAATAGTCAGGATGCCATTTGGGTGGCCACTCATACTAAGCAAGCCCACCATATGGTATCCCAGAGAACTCTTAAAGAGAATTTCCATGATCCCCAAAATGAATCACCTGAACGTAAAGAGCGAAACTGTTTTCAAGCAAAGAAGACAGCAATGCAAAAAATGCCAGTTTAGTGATGCGACTTTGCTCACCAATGACATAAATCTGGGTTCCGTTGCCCATGCCCACATAGTAGGGCGGCGGGTACATGAGCTCCACCTTGCAGATGTAGAGCCCTGTGTCCATGGCCCTCAGCCCTCGGATGGTGAGGTTCACTTGGTTTCCAACGGAGGTGCCAGTGCAGGTGGAATCATCTAGAAAGGTCAACTCATTCTCCACCATGTACGTTGCGGCGCAGACTTCAGTCATCTGGGTGCCCGCCTGCCGTAGCACTGTCACTCGGACCTCGGCGGCTTTGCCTGAAGATCCATACTCACACACAAAGCTGGCGACACCCCGGCTGCTGGCCAGCACCACTGCGGGCTGGGCCACGTGCATCCCTAACATGGAAAAACCACAGGGAACTCAGTGTACTCATGCTCATCCCAACCAGGCCCAGGCAAGACCTCAGGCCAGAGAAGGTATATCTTTGACGGGCACCCTCCCTTCAGCCCTCCCCTCCCCTTCAACAAACCCATCAGTCTCCCCTATCCCTTCCCTTCTTCACCCACCGCAGCTCCCCCTCCATCTCTCTGCTGTCTTCCAGCGACTCTCCATAAAGGTGTTTCCTTATTAGAAACTGGTTTCTTGACAGCATTTGGTTGTGGCAGGAAGAACATTGATGCGACAAACAGAAGGCCTGGCTCCATGAAATATGCAATTTGGGGCAAGTCAGGCCTCCCCTGGAGCCTTCATTTTCCCTCCATGCAGTAAGAGGGGATTAGATTGGGCGCTATCAGAGTGTCTTCCAACTCTGGTATTCTAAGGTTATTCTAGAACCATAGGAACTATAGTTCAGAAACTACAATGAGTAGTAGGGGAAATTTTGGAGCTTAAGATACAGAATCTTGCCTTATCCCTCAAAGCATATGTCCAAAACCTCTGCCCACATTTACCTGGCCCCGTACCGCTATCACCCACGAGCAGGTGAGCCTTGGCCCACTGTGCCGGCCAGCGCCTTCCCTGGCCTTCTTGTCATAGAGTGAGGGATGCTGCTAGATGGAGGAAGCCACAGAGCAGAGGGCACCGGGTCGTTTCCTCTCTAGGCTGAGGCAACCCTGCTGTTAACTTCTGTGGGCTTCCCCGGCCACCGCCACCACCTCTTCCGCCACCCTCTCTCCTTCACTGGAACACCCTCGTGCTCCTTTGTTCTTTTTCCCTCTGGCTTCTACAGGATAAGAAAGGCCTTTTCTCCATACAAAAAGGCTCACATCATCTAAAAAATGGTGGCTTCATGTCTAATTACCTTCCGGTAACTAACCTGGCCCCTCTCCAGTCAATCATACAAGCGACCCCCAAAACTTGGATTGAACCATGTCACTCATTCTGCTCAAATCCTTTGATACCTTACCCACCATTGATTGCAAAAACAAATAAAACAAATAGCATTCAACGTCCTCCATGATCCAGTCCCAACCCAGCACTCCAGTCTGAGTTTCCAGGACACCTCTTACTGTGTATAAATCACTTTGTACTAAAGGAATTGGTCCTTTCCCCCAAGCACCTGCACTAGACAATATTTATCCTCAGAAGAGAGGAAGATACAGCAGCAGCAGCCGCCGCCATGGTTAATCCAGCAGCCCCAGCTGGCGAGACACAGTCTCCCTCCCCAACCGTCGTCTCTGTCTATCAGAGGTGCCCTCTGAGCATTCTGTGCACTGTTATAACTCCATTGCAGTACTCAATCAAGTTCTGCCCTGGATTAAAGTTTTTGTGCACTAATCACACCTCCTCCAGCTTCTGCCTTTGGCTTGAAAACTCCTGGGAGCAGCCATTCTACCCTGCCCAAATGGGCGCTCAATGACCATTATCACATCGACTCTGAACCGAGAGAAGATCGATCTCCTGCCGCTCCCCAGGCGAGCTCCCAGTTATCACCACTAAAACTGCTCACATGCGATTTTCCAGTATGCACCGTGGGAGAATCCCAGTTACAGGTTGAGATAAATTTTCGAAAAAGGAAATTTGATTACTTCTAAGGGTATTTAATCTTTGCATGTTCAAAACACATAAAATAAGAAAATGTATATGAACATTTCTTCTCTAGTGAAAATTAAATCATCAAATATCTTTTGAACACCTACTTTGTGCAAACCATATGGTTTCTTAACTGAGAAGTTCTAGAGAGAGAGAAAGTTGAAGTTTGGTGGCGACGGTCATCGTTTTACACTATGTAACAAACCTGGTATCAAGCTCTAAAGAGCTTTATTTCATCTGAGAATTGGGGAATCTGCCTCTGAGGCCACAGGTAAGTCAGGCAGCAATTAAATATCTGCTGCCAAACAGACTGATGGCTTGCTTTCTTTCTTCCTTTCTGTCTTTTTTGTTTTACAATTTCAAACTGCTTTCATTTTTTCGATAATTAACTAACTACTATATAGAATTTATTAAGAAGACCTTAAAGCATTGAATTGAATAAAAAAGGCCTTCTTCCCACAATTTGCTTAGATTTTAAATAAGCTGGCTAAATTAGTTTATAAAAGTGAATTTAAGGGCCTTAAAACCTTGAAACCGGTAGGAAAGAAACTTCTCATGATTTGCTTGAATCGATGTTTTTTTAAAAAGCTTAGGATCACCATCATCCTAAGCTCCAGTGTATTTAGGACTGTGGATATCTTTTCTCTCTTAAATCACTTAACTAGACAGTATTTTCTTCCAATCTTATAGAAGTGTCTGAAATTCCTTATGTCTCCCAAACCAACTCAGGAGTATTCATTAGGCTCTTACAAGATGCCTGGCACTCTGCTGTGAGCTGTATCTTTGCTTATTTGCTGCCGCCAGCTGTCCCCGTCTGCCTTGGAACACAGAGCTATCCAAGCCTGGAGACTGGAGTTTTACCTCTATCTTCTGGCTTTGCTTTAAATCACTGCCCTTGGCTGCTGAAACCAATGAAACCCAGGTGGGAGAAGCACCTCCTCCAGCTTCAGGCTCCAAAAGCCTCACTCACCTTTGGAGAAGATGGGCATGAAGAGAAGAGAAAATAGCGCGGTGCAGGGCCAGGTCCTGGGAGCCGGATCCAGCCGTGCCCCACGCCTCCGGAACCCGAAGCCAGCCATGGCCTTATGGGAGTGGTGATCAGGTCTTCAGGAAGCAGAGCGAAACCTTTCAGGATCCTGAAGCTTTGAAATGTGTTTGAACCCACACAGAATCAAGGACTTTATATAGCTGGCTTTGATCCCAGGCGTGTACTACACATGTGCACACACAGAAGGCACCTGAATAGAAAGCCTTTTTGTTTTGGTTTTACGAGAAAGGAAGCCGTGGGTTTAGCTGTTACGTCGAAAAGATAACCTCGAACACTCAAAGTAAAACTGAACAAAACAAGCCAATCCATGGATGGAAAATGTACTCAACTTGAAACTGAAGCTCTTGTTCACTTTGAGGATAACCAAGTGGAGACTAGGAGAAGTTCCTGGAGTGCAGGAGTCCCTTTAATTTCCCATTTTATCCAATTATCTGCGTATCTTTTACCACCGAATTCATTTCATTGACATCCCAAAGCTGCCAAGCTGCCGGCTCTCTGAGCCCTTGAGCTAATGACAGGCTTCATCCCTGGAGGTCATCGATAAGAGCTCTGAATTCCAGCCGTGAGGCGCCATCTCTGGCATGCTTTACAAATAAGAGCTCGTTTCTCCAAGCTCCATTTAAAATTTTGTTAAAAGAAAACACAAAAATCACAAGAAATAAACTGATCTGCCTCTGGTTTTGCAGAGCAGGAAAGAATTCAGGTGTCCTTGAAAGCCTTAACTCCACAAAGGCAACACAGACCTGGAGAAGGTCCAGAAGCAGTAAACCAAAATCATCCAAAACGCTCACACCTTCCACAAGAGGATAGACATTTTTTTTTCTCTAATGGGAATTTTTCAAGCAGAAAATCCAAGAACTAAGATTAAATATGACTGAAGTTCTTAAACTTGTGAAAGTTGTAGACAGGACAAATGTTCATCCTATAAGAGAATGCTAAGCGTTGGGGACCCCTCCCTTCAAACTGGGGAGTTTTTGTATATTTCAGTGATGAAAGAAACATTTCTTGAAAACCTATAATATGCCAGAAATTGAGTGCACTTAGTATTGAATAATGGCAAGACAAAACATGGTTAATGACTTCAGGGGCTTCTGGAAGACTGACATGCAGACAGACAGTCGCAGCGCGGAACACGGTGTGCGCCTAATCTAGCCCTTCAGGGTTTCCATTGAACTCGTACCTCAGCACAGCAGCAGAGGCTGTGGACCATGGACCTAATGCCTCTCGACCTACCCCATCATCCAGCATTCCCTCACATGTCCCCTTCCTCTGCTGGTCATTTCTCTTCAGGTCTCATCACCTTTTCCCACACTGTTCCTGCTGCCTTTTTCCTCTCATCATCCAGTTTTAGCTTCCTTCTCCTCTCCAGGAGTTAACTAGGATGTCCGCTCCTCCAGAAAGCCTCTCTTGACCTGCCTCTTTTCTACATCTCCCTAGCACCTTACATACACCTTCAAACCCCAGGTGAAACGCCAGTGGGCAATACCAATGTAATGAGCACTCACTAAGGGCCAGGTCCCAGACTGGGCACTGGAGATACGGAAGCAAAAGATGTACATTCATGCCCTTGAGAGGAACCCATGGTAGCGGCAGGGCCAGACAGCTGAGCCCAGGATCAGGACAGAGTGGATGAACGCTGGAACTGAAGTATTACATGAGCAGGAGAGGAGCAGAAGCCATTGGTTTGGCCTATAGAAATCAGAAAGGGCTTCTCAGAGGAAGTAAAACCTGAGCTTGTCACTGAGGACAAGGGTAAGGGGTGGGTATTCACACAAAAAGAACAGCATGGGCCAAGGCTGGAAAAGGCATGAAGTACTCATCGTGGCCAGAGGACAAGGCTAGTGTGGGGATCAGCAGTAGACAGAGGCTGACGGTCTTGGCAGTGAGGGCCAAGGCACCATAAGGAGTAAACCAGCATGACTCAGTTCACGCTTCAGGGAAATTCCCCTCGTACAGGAGGAGGGGTGGGGAGGATGGGTTCAAGCAGGAATAAGATATAACCAGGGAAACCAGGAAGGAGACTAGCGCAATACCCCAGGCAACCAGGAATTGGCAAACCTTTTCCATAAAAGGCCAGCCAGTAAATACAATAGGCTTTGCAGGCCACACAGTCTCTGTCACCACTACTCAGCTCTGCTGTTGTTGGCTGAAAGCAGTCACAGAAAATACATAAATGAATGGACATAGCTGTCTTCCAATAAAACACTCTTTACAATGTCAACTATACCCCAATTTTAAAATATATATTATTTAAAAAAACAGGCGGAGGCTGGATTTGGCCTGAGGGCCCTGGTTTGCCAACTCCTGGTCTAAACCAAGGCATGACAACAGTGGTGACAAGGCCCCTAATAGGACTAATCCACCCACAGTGACGGGATGGAGAAGTTTAGGGTGACAGCGGATTTATGGCTTGGAAGGTAGTGTTGTGCTGCCAGGAGTTGTTCAAATGCTTGTGGAGGGTTATCTCATTCAAGTCTCAAAACAACCCTACAATAAGGGATCATTGCTTCATCCAGTTCATAAAGGAAGGAACCAAGGCACTGAGAGTGAAGGAGACTTATCCGATCCCCCATAGTTGGTGGTAGAGCCGCAATTTGAAGCCAACGATGCTGTTAATCACCACACTAAAGCCAAGGCTTTGAGGTCAAAGAGAACTCGTATTTGAATCCTAGCACAAAGACTTGCTAGCTGTTGATCTGGGACTGAGAGCCCAACGTCCTCCAGAAAATGGTGCCTACTTCTCAAGGCTATGGCAAGGATTAAACGTGATAATGCATGTAACATGTATAAGAGAGCTATTATGGGCTGGTCACTCAATAAATAGGAGTCCTTTTTATTACAGAGTTACTGAGAAAACAGACATGCAATTTACTGGAAGAGAGAACATAAGAAGAGCAGATGAGGAAGTGAAGATGGTGAGTTCCATTGGGCATGTGGAGTTAAGGCATCCCTGGATGATAAGGCGGAGAGACTCAAAAGCAAGTGTCGATATGGATCTGCAGCACTGGAGAAAGATCTGAGCTGAAGACATTGGCTTAGCCAACGACGAAGCCGCTGATGAAAATTTCACAGGGCCAAGGGACACAATGAGCACTCTATAAACATCTGTTAAATGGATAGATAAACGGGTGGAAACAGTTTAACATAAGAAGAATCGAGGGTTGTCACAGGAACTTTCAAAGAAGTCTTACATCATGTCCCCCAATTATGCTGTTACGAAACTATTTCTGCCACAGCAAGAAAATTCAATGGTTGTGAAAAGCACCGAGTGAAAGAATGTTGGTGGAAAAGATATATTCATGTATATCATCCCATAGATTACTTGATAATTACAAAGGGGAAAAGATAATGGATAAATCTAGCAGACACTGCCTTAACCAGGTGATTAAACCGAAGATCACCCGTGATGGGACATTCTGACATCACGTGCCTCCAGCCACGATGCACTGAGAAGAACACAGCACTGCTGTAGTATTATTGTCAAAATTGTTTAAACTGGATCTAATCATGAAAAAACCACTAGACCAAACCATATGGGGAGCTTTCTGCAAAACAACTGGCATTTGAATCCCCAAAAACATTAATATCATGGGCCGGGCCTGTGGCCAAGTGGTTATGGTCGTGCACTCATCTTTGGCAGCCCAGGGTTTCGCCAGTTCAGATCCTGGGCGCGGACATGGCACTGCTCATCAAGCCATGCTGAGGCAGCGTCCCACATGCCGCAACTAGAAGGACCCACAACTAAAAATATACAATTATGTACCAGGGGGCTTTGGGAAGAAAAAGGAAAAATAAAATCTTTTTTTAAAAAAATGATAATATCAGGAAAAACTGTTCTAGATTAAAGGAGTTTAAGGAGATATAATAACAAAATCTAATGTGTGACACTTGATTGAAAAAAATAAATAACTATAAAGTACATTATTGAGACATTTCAGAAAATTTGAATATACACTATATTTGATAATAGCACTGTATTAATGTTAAATTTGTTGAGTGTGATCATTGCATTGGGATTATGCAGGGAAACAGCCTTGTTTTTAGGTGATGTTTGCTTAAGTATTTAGGGATAAGCTTCCAAGATGCTGGCAAAAAACTCTCAAATGGTTCTGCAAAAATATGTGTGTACGTTTGTGTTAGTAGAAAAAGAAAAAGAATAAAACAACAGCGACAAAATGTTAACAATTGGTGATTCTAAGTGAAGAGTTTATCTGTGTGTGCATGGTACCATTCTTATAAATTCTTTGTAAGATTGAAGTTTTTCAAAACAAAAAGTTGAAAGTAAACATTGTAAAGCCACTATTAATATTGTAAGCGCTATGCCACAGATACGCAAACTGAAAAAAGAGAGAGGAAGGGACTTGCTCAAGGTTATTCCCATCCCCTTCCTCATGTGCATTCTCCACCTGGGAGCCGGACTCCCGTGGATGGCTGGGCTCCCTGGCAGGCTGGCTTCTGGGAGGGATAAGCTGATGGGAGGCACCAGCAGATCAGAAGGCATTAGGATGGAGGTCAGGAATCTCTTCCCTGCTCTCTCCCATGTTCAGGGCCCTGTCTCTGCAGTGACGGTAGCTCTGAACCACTACAACTCTAGTCAGGTGACCCCACCACCACCACCATGATGACAGCTCTCACTATTTCTTCCCCTGGTCCTTTCAGTGCTGGAAGTGGCACCAGCTTCCACTGTTGGAAGTGGCACTGGCTTCCACTGTTGCTAGCGCCTGGGTGTATTCACATCTTCTGCTCTTTACCCTCCTTAATACCTCTCAAAACCCTCCTTTCACTGACTCTCCTATTTGAACCACCCATTTTGTGTAGAGTCCCCGATTGATCCAGTCCTACAGCTGGTACATGGCAGAAACTGGATTGAAATCCTGGTCTCATTCCCATCCAGTACTTATTTTTTCCCTATTATCTCATGTGCAATAATAGCATGCTGTATCATACAGGTTTGTATTTATTACAGTCAATCGAGGGCAGTTCTGTCTCCCCTATTTCAAATTCTAATTCCACGACACTTGCACCCTCCCCACACACATGGCATCTAACTAGGGCCTCCTATGTACACAACAGGTGCCAGAGAATTTCTGCATTTCAATGTAGGTCTCAACCCTTTTTATTTCTCTTGCATCTCATTTCCATGTATGGAAAGGGCTAAAAGTCAGGATTCGATTAGAGGACTGATAGGCGCTCATGAGCCAGCACAGCGGTTAAGGGCATGGCTGGAGTCAGACAGATATGAATTCAAGTCCTAGCTTGACTGCTTACAAGATGCGTGATCTTGGATGAGGTGTTTGAATTTCTCTGATCCTCAGCTTCCTTTTCTGTAAAATAGGGCTAATTATGGTAACCATCTTATAGGGTTATTGTAATGATTCAATGAGACTCTGCCAATAAAATGTTGAAAACTGTACCTAGAATATATCATGTGCTCAGTAAAGGTTAGCTTATATATTAAATACGGAGAAAACTATGGATTTCCAACTTCAGCTGTTATATAAACTCTTCTTTCATTATCATCTCTAGTGAATGGATGGCACATTACACTAAAATCAAGTGCTAATTGTTCTAATACCCACATATTTGTTGAATTTCTGCCCCGTCAGTGTCTCCATGAGTATCTAAAACCAAATAGCTTATTATTTGCTACCTGATTGAGTCTGAAAACTCAGAACTCTAAACATAGCCTAAGAATTGTGTATCGGGAGCTCTCAGTTATTTGGAGGTTGAATATTCAAACGTCTGAGGGTACCACATCCTTGGATATTTTAATCTCAGGGCAGGAGCGGAAAGTCAATTTTGCTATTTACTTTCGCCACTCCAGTGAAAAAAAAAAAGGTTAGTGGTAAAGGAAATGAAAATAATTGGCTAAAATTAGGGCTCAGGGACTCACTGTGATTTCATTTCCTCACGATCTTCCTATATCCTACCAGCTTGAGTAAACCAGACACTGGTTTTGTAGTACTCATAGTGGTTTCTGGATTTGAAAGCTCTTTCAAGATTTGCATAATTCACTGATGCCTATAGTGAAGTGTCTTCAGAATTCCAGATGTGATATGGTTTGAGATGAGGGTAACTGGGTTGTTTTACTTAATTGTAAAACTCCTCTGAATTTGTAAAGCTTGTTCTGAGCTTAATTGAACTTTTCAGTTTTTTAAGCTTTTTTTTTCTAAGCTCCCTCCTTTTACCCTTTCCCCAACTAGTACACCCAAAATACCAACCTTTTGTTAAAAGATTTGCACCTGGCATTGACTGTGGTACATGTTGCAAAACATCCTTTGCTTGATGGTTTCAGATGTAATGGGAAGAATGAAGAGTCGAACATTTGCATAGCATGCAGTTTCAGGACATCCCATTACGTTGAGTCTATAATCATGCCTAATTAAGGGTATAGACTCTGTGTTTTTGTGCTAATTAGCTCATCACAGTACAACTCCTTTCAAAATTGACTTCAAAGGAAAAAGAAAATCATCTACCAAAGTGATTGCTGAAGAAGGATCTATCAATCATCTCACTTCGAAAGAGAGTTAAAGAGAAAGGAAATGATATGCAAAGTGACTGGAAAGAAATTTTAGCTTCATTACCATTAAAGGGTGAAAATATGGGCTGGGCAAGAACTCGCTTAAATAAGTGTGGTAGATTAATTTTCAGTGGCTAGAAAACTGTAATCTACATCATACAGTCACGTAAAAATGGCTGCTTCTGAGTTGTGGACTTTCTGCCAGGCCCTTAGTGGGAAATGGAGCGGGCTTCTGGTGGCTTTTCAGTCCACACGGTCCCCTCGCTGGGGGTAATGTGGAAGGCGGTGACTGGGAAGCAAACTTTTAGTTGCTGGTCTGGATGACAAAATGCAATGCACAGGCTGCTTCAGCTGAAGGTTAACCCCCACTTATCAGAGCTTTGCTTTTGTAGAGATGAAAATAAATATGTTTGAATGAATAAATGACAAAGTCAGCTGTGGTCACAAAGCAATTTGTAGGGTGATCTATCTTCTAATTGCCAAGCTCTTTACTTTATATGAGTAAATCCTTTGAATATCTTAACTCCATTTATGGATAGTGGTCTCTTATTATATTTCTGGTTTTAGCCATTATTTTCTCTCATTATCTCTCAATCTCCTTAGCTTCTCACGCCTACAAGTAAAATCAAAGTTGGATTGCGTTTTGCTTTAATCCTTCACCCCTGATGCCACATGGCCGGCCATACATAAATTTAGGTAAGTGACTTTATCGCAAGCCAAGAACAGACGTTGTCAAACAGATAACCCGTTTATTTTACAGATTGGAAAACTGACACTGAGAAGCCTTGACTCACCCAGCATCACACACTTAGGTTTCACTCCTTCATCATCAAGAAGTGGACAGAAAGGGAAGTGTAAATAGTCCAATATTTGACCTGTGATGCACCCCAGCTCACTCCACTTGAATGGCACACTCAAGTGTCCCTGATTCCCATTTAGGACAAGTTGAGATGGGCTCAGTACTGTTTCTATTTTAAAAAAGAGGAAATTTCACAAGTCATTAATATTTTCTTGCCTTAGCGCAAGGAGGAAGAAACCTTGAAGAGTGACTAAAAATTTTCTTTAATGCTGAATAACCCACCCAATCCCAAAAAGTTGCTAGTTATTTATAAGGAATGACATTGGACGCGTCAAACATTTGATGGAACCCATTTCTGGCATGGTATTTGTGGTTGGTGTAATCTCAGCCTTCAGCGCTTATTTCAGGTTCTTGGTTACAGAGACAATCACTGTTTTCATATTTTGAGCTGTGTTATTTTGAGCCCTGCTGTTACTGCAGCATTTGAACCATTTCAGGCCATGACCCCCTTGACACCTCCAGTTCATAAGAAGCCCTTATGTTCACACCCTGAGCATAGAAAAGGAGCCCTACCTATTCCTTTGCAGTGCAAATGACAGCAGCTGTGACGGTGGAGAAAGGTGCCTTGGATGATGAGGATTACAGTGTGTTTGCACAGCCTGTTGCAGGCACTGGATCCTGGAGCCAGAAGAAACATCAGTGAGTTCTGCTCCCCCACTTTATAGATGAGGAAACAAAGGCCCAGAGAGGTGAAATAATCTACCCAAAATTACATGCACAGCCTGTTGGTGGCAAAACCAAGAGGAGAGCCCCAAAACCCTTAACTCTAGTTTAATTCTCTGCTCACTATGCCTTCACCGTCATTCACCATCTTTCCAAGACCGGTTGAACTAACATGGCTTTCTGGCTCTAAGTTTGCAACTTAAAACCCAGCCCCATCAAACTTCCTGGGACCCACAAATGCAAATCAGATTTTATTTAAGTAAAAAAAATTATGGTCTCATAGCAGCACTAATCACAATGGCCAAAAGATGGAAACGATCTGAGTGTCCATTAAGTGATGAATGAATAAACAAAATGTGGTATGTCCATGCAATAGAATGTTATTCAGCCAGAAAAAGGAATGAAGTATTGATGCATGCTACAACATGGATGTACCTTGAAAACATTATGCTGACTGAAAGAAGCCAGATGCAAAAGGCCACATACTGTATGATTCCATTTATATGAAATATCCAGAGTAGGCAAGGCCATAGAGATGAGAAAGCAGACTGTTGATTAACAGGGACAGGGCTGGGGGAAAAGAGAACGACTGCTGGATGGGTAGCAGATTTCTTTTTGGAGTGATGAAAATGTTCTCAAACTGTGTAGTGATTATGGTTGCGCCACATAGCGAATGTACTAATGCCACTGAATTCTACACTACGGTAAATTTTATGTTATGTGTACTTTACCACACACACAAAAAACATGTGGTCATGCTGATGGATTCAGTAGGCATTCAACATCTTAAAAAGCATACATAAAAGTATGTACTGGCCACACTTTTTGCTCTTCTCTGAATGTAATCTAAACTAAATCTGTAGCCAAGTTCGCTTCTTTCCAGATATGAAAAGAATGAACTGGTAAACATATCTTTAATGGCGGAGGCAAGGGAGAAAGAGTCTGGTTATTTCTCATCACCTACAATTCTGACCACACATCACACTGAACCATCACCAGCCAGAATCTGAGATATGGATCATTTGGCTCTGCCTTCCCTTGGGCACAGATTTCTGACAGGTTACTCAGTTGTGGAGTAACTAAATGAGATGGAGGGAGGCCGCATTAGGAAACTTTGGCTCAGTGAACTGTGTTATTCAAGCGTGCTTTTGGAGAATATAATTTAGAAACAGCTGGTTACATTTAGCAGCTTTCCTTAGCAGGTCTCATTTCACGCATGGTGCTCTGGGAGGAAATTCTCTGGCTCTGAGCTTCGTCCTTGAGTAGGACACTAAATAACAACTTAAATGGTCCCATCAGGGCTGCTAAAGGCAGTCAGAGCAATGCCTGTCGCTAAAACCTGGGATCCTTGGTGTTCATCTGGCATGTGTAGACAGCCCTGTTTCTGTACTCATCCAACAGAATCAGGTGACTGCAGCGACATTGCCTTTAAAACTCAGAGGAAACCACTGCTTTTATTGTTTTTATTTCTTAACATTACTTAAATTCAGTCTGATGACATAGTTCTTGCCACATGCACACTTTGCAGTTCTGGCCAATCTGTTAACATTGGTTAAGAAATGCTGACAAGTAGAATATACCAGAAACATTTGTTTCCTGTCCTCCCCAAACCGTGAGCAGGTCAAGAAGTGTGAGTCAGGTGTATCCGCTTCGTTTCACCCTTTGGATAAGACAGACAAGCTGTGGTTTAGAGCAAATGAGGTTGTTAGGAACTTTTAACTCATGATGTCAAAAGGGGCTAAGGGAAGTTATGATTTTTAAAAATGAAATGTTTGCTACTGGAATTTGTTATCCTGATTTATAAGATAAATTCAGTAACCAAGTTCATGACGATCAATATTGTTGAGTATGCAATTATTTTTCTCGTCATTCGGGGCCACTGTTTTCTTTTAAGAAGACAGATCACTTCCCAACTCTCTGGCTCTCTCTCTAGACATCAGGCCTTCTTTAATTAGCATCATAAAATGTCTCTGTAGGTGAATGTCATTTGTATCATCTGAATATATTCAGATCTTCAGTATCTCTAGTATCAAAGAAAAACCAGGGGAAAAAATCCTCAAGATTTTTATTTTAAAAGAATGAGAGTAAAGAGGAAAATGAGAAGAAAGAAGAATGAGAGAAATGAGAAACAAATGGAACAGAGGCAGAAAGACAAAACAGAAACTTTAAATGAAGGATAATTTGCATATATTCAAAGAGGTACCAAATCTGACCCACCTGACAGAATTAATCAACGAGAAGAGAACCCTGGTTTTGATTGTGGGTGGAACTTTCATAAAATTCCAAAAACCTCTTGATATCACAAAACCCCAAAAATGATGCTCTGCTAGATGTTTTTATACAAAGAATGTTCAGATAATGTCACTCTTGTACTAAATTTAGCAAATAAGATTGATTGTGATTGATAAGACGTAGAATCTTTTTCTAAAATCTTTAACTCAAATTACTGCAGTGTAAATGGTTTTTTTAAGTCACTAACTTAAAAGTCAGGAAAGTCTTACTTAGATTTAACCATATTTCTATTGACACTGTGTTGGACAATTTTTTATAGATTTACAGTAGTTTGGGATTTCACCAAGATTCAGTGCTTCAAATCCTGTTGTGCCAGCAGAAAGTCCTCCATTTGAAGCTTTAAAGATTGAAAACCAATGAACAAAACGCACAAGTTATTTCTATAAAATATTTTCAATAAATTATGAGTAAATTGGTCTTTTCCACTGTGTTTCCCAGCATACACATCAGCCACACTAAAACATAAGGGAAAGACAAGACCTTGTCACACTCTTTAATTCCGATTTATCGTGTTGGATTTAGTTACCATACAAGGAGTAAAATGCATAAAATGGTGACACAGGCTTGAAGAGTTTTGAGTTATAGATGTGGCTCTGATGCCACCTAAATCTGAATCACTTTAATCCTATAATCTTGCTAGAGTTTTTCTCATCTGTAAAACTAGGGAGAATCTAACTTTCAGCTCTAAATAACTTTTAATTCAAAGTATATTTTCCTTTCATGACATGTAAATGGAAAAGTAAGTGAGAGAATTGTATTTAGAGTATGATGCATTTTGTAAAATAAAGTGAAAATAAACATAGAATTATATATAGCAAAATGCTAACAGTGATTACACAGAATTTTATTTTTTTATTTTATCTACCTGCATTCTCCATTTTTATGAATGCATATGTATTATTTGTCATCAGAAAAGTAGATAAGATATTGCGAACAATAAAAATTAAAAATCTTTTCAACGTTAGAGAACATTGTGTATGCCAGGTCACCAGAACTTTAACATTCCTGTTTTTAGAAAAAGTTTAAAGGAGGTGAGATATGGATTTAGCTGCTCCTCTTTCGCACAGAGATTGAGTCTGAATAAGAACTCCGGTTTCTAAAATACCAGCCAAAGAGGCAATTTCTCCAGCACAACACATTGTACCATCAGCTTCTCGACTTTTCTTAGCTCATCACCATCAGAATGATCTGAAAGCACTTATTGTGCTAATTTTCCTAGAATACTATGAAAAATACTATACACACTAAAGAACACATTCCTTTCCCCAAAGATAAATAACGTTTATGGGTATGGTCAATTGGACACGAAAATAAGTGGATTATGTGACCCATATGGGAGAGAGATGTTAGCGGGGTCAATTTTAGAAGAAGGAGGTAAGTTTGATTAATGTGGTCTGAGCTATCTGAGCCCTAATTCTTTGAGAACTTGAATGTGGGAATCAGAACTTTAAGGTCCATCTCCTTTTGGTTGTGTCAAGGAAAAATTGACCCTCAGAGGCGAATAAACAGGCCTGGCTACACATCGGCTGCAGACTTTGCATTCTCTGAGTACATGTTCTAGGTTTCTAACTTTACAGAAACTACACAAGATACACCAAGCAGGTCACTCAAACAGATTACCTTCAGTTTAAGGCAGATTTCAGGAGTCAAGGATAAAAACTGTCCAAATCAGGAATCAGAGAATTCCTAGAAATTCCTATATTCTGTAACATAAATTAGACATGACCTTGAGCATACTGTGAACAGAAAATTGAGGAACCAATCCTGGGCAATTTTAGAATAGTTCTCTGGCCAATTCCTTTCTGTCAGAATGATATTCCTACGTAGAGGTGCTTTTCCCTCTGTGCTATGGGAGCGTCGTCCCGGGCTCCCGACCTGCCAGCCTCTTCCTGGGCAGAAGGAGCCAAGAGAGAGAGAAGAGGCCCCACTTTCTTTAGCATGTGGAGCCCTTTTAGTCTCCTGGGCTTTATGGAACTCTGTGACTTTAAGGGAGATGTCTCCATCAAGTCACAAGGAGAATTCCAAGGAAGAGGGGATGTCTGCCTCCCCACCGTTCATTATCAATCCAGAAAAGCCCTGAGGGATGAAAGGTTCGATTGCTTCATCTTCACATGAATGTGAGCATAAAACTGCACTTTCAAGGGACCGCAGCCCCTCAGATACATCATCTCAGAAGACTATGCTTTTCCAGTGATGCTGTCATTGCTCAGAACACCCCTGGGATGCCTCTTCTGGAATTATTCTCACTTTTATAGGGGAGAAAAAATGCAGTGTCTTATGACTTAACAATCACATCTTGGTTTTGATACAAAATAGGAAACACCTGGTTTGCTCACCAATCTTCCTCAGTTAATGAGGAAATTGTTGGGGGAAAAATATGAAGTTCATATTCAAACAACAAATATGTGCTGCCTTTGAAGATGTTGCAAGGACCTTTCAATACGAGAATGTTTTCAGTAACGGTGGCATCACTGGAACAAGGGAGGAGCTATTATATCTTGGATTCAAGCAGGAGGCATAATTCTGCCCCATGGCCGCACAAGGCAAGTGGAGATGGAGAGGAAGGCCGGCTCTCTCATTACTCACCCCACTAGTGCAGGACTTAAGCTGAGCATCAGGCCCCTGGAGGACAAGATGGGGGTTCCGGCAAACCTTCCCAAGGGACAATCAAAGTAACAGCAGTGGAGCCTAAAGAGAGGAGATCGTATACAGTGGGGAGAGCACAAGACGTAGGAATCCAGGCAGGTAGCCGCTGGATACTTCTTACTCAAGAGTCTGCCCACAGACTGATAAGCACCAGGCCCTCGGACAGAAAGAGAGAGATCAGGTCAGGGCTTCAGGCCTCAGGAAAGGGCAAGACAGAGCAAGACAGTCAAAGGAGTCAAAGCAGACACTCAGTCCTCTGAGATGCAGACAAAGGGTTTGGGGGAAATCTGGCCTTACCCGAGTACGAACCGCACCCAGTGGCCATTTCCCAAGATGGGGGAGGCATGTGAGAGTCCGATGGTCAGTATTTCGCTGGATCCAAGCCTTGGATAGTGACTAATGTAAACCTCATTCAATGAAGGACTGAGGCTTTTAAAACCCTTATAACTTCAATTAGAGCTGAGGTAAAAACAGAGCCTGAAGGTGAGGTGAAACAGACGGGGGAGCTGAGACAGTGGGGAAACAAAGGAAAGAAATTAATCAATATGAAGATAAATGTCACACATAAGGGCTGATTGGATGCCCAAGGTCACTTTCTGAAGTGACCAACATTCATATTAGTTCTGATACATTTATCTTAGAATATCTGTCACTTTACTCTCTTGGCAAACCTCATGAGTAAAATGCCATACTTCCCTCTGGCTTTTTTGTCCTTAGAAATGTGCTATTGAATTCCATGGATCGACGGGATTTTCCGGGCACTATTTTTTAAATTAAACTATCCAAATTCAGTTGGGTTGAAACCAGACCGTGGTTTTCAAGGAGGAGGCAAATTGAGACCAGACTATATTCTAAACTCCCCCACGTTCTGGTTTCATTACGTTCTTGAAACCCAGATCAATTTTATGAAAAGAGTTGATAAAACTGGGCTTGATTCTTGGCAAACCTGACCCAGTTAGAACTTGAGGTTGGAGTGAATTCAGCTTTAATTCAGCGTGCAGTGCTAGCAGTGGAAGTGAAACCAAATATGTGCAAATGTGTAAGAACTCAAGAAGGGGAAAATATTATTAAGTGATAAATTTATTAACCCAACCCTCTGCGCAATGAGTGGACAATAACTAGTAAAAAAAATATTTCCAGATCTAAAAGCCCAGCAATTACTCTAAGATCATAATTCTAAAATAACTTTTCTGATTAAGTTCAAACTTTCCAAGAACATTCACCCTTTATCCGAAACCGAACAATGAGAAATTTCAAACTAAAAGTCATTGTACGCAGTTTGCATGAGAGTTAAGTTTTCGCGATGGAACTGTAGAGTAATCATTGTCATTTACTACCTACGATATTGAGGCAAGAGACAAAAGGTCATTGGGGCCAGAAAAGAGAGAGAAAGAAGGGAAGCGAGTTGGAGGAGAGGAACAGAGAGAAAGAAGGAATGAAGGAATGAAAGGGGAAAGGAAGAAAGGAAGTAGGAAAGGAAGGAAGGAGGGAAGAAGAGGAGGTTGGAAGAAAGGAAGGAAGATAGGTAGGCAGAGAAAGAAAGAAGTAGCAGGCAAGAATTATTAAGTCCGTACATCCTCAGAGCAAGCCAGTTGTGGACCAAACCCCTTGGGAACAAGATACTGTTAGGTTTATTCTGATTCTTCTTGGAAACGTCATTTTCCTTGGTGCAGCATCTGCCATCTGGACCAATCCCCAAGAGCTCTATGTCTAGAGAATCACAAAGTAATTTGGCCAGTATTGATAGCCAACTCCCACTGTTGTTATCTCTCTAACATAGGGTTTCTCAACTTCAGAACTATGGACGTTTGGGGCCAAAATAGGATTAAACATGCAAGGTTTTTGTTAGGAGAAATGTCCGTAAACTAAAATGGGGAAAGAGACAGGGAAAGTTGGGAGAACCATCAGGTCACAATGCAACTCTGGCCCCCAAGGAAAGGAGAGGCGAGGAAACGTTGGGTGGAAGTGTTCCAGACCCTGTGCAGACTAAAAAAGGATTGATGAGACTGTCAAGGATCCTTGAGCCAAGGTGGACCATCTGGAACAGGCTTGCTTTAGAATTCCTGCCACACCCAGTCGTTGACCGGGAGTAGCCCCAGGGAAGCAAGACCTCAGCATGAACAGGGCAGTGGATGTCAGAGTGCAGCAGCTTGGGCCTCCGGTCCAGTACCTTCCTTACCGTAGCAGGTCTGTGAGGCTCATTCTCATGGATGCCTTGTCTGCCCCTTGTTCCACATGGATCCACTTCTCCACACAGGTTCAAACAGCTCCTCTTCCATGGTTCCTGTGGGCCTTTCTTCCTAAAGGAAAACTCAAAAGAGGGAGGTTAATGGGATGAACAACAATCTCCATCACTGCAATTGATCTCAAGGCCACAACTAGTCTTCCTCCTCTCCTTCCTCCACTCTCCACTCTCCATTCTTTCCCCACATCCTCAGATACCACATTGGCAAATCTTGGTGGTGTATCTGGTGGTGTGACTCAAACCGTCATTCCTGAGGGGTCTTAACCCTTGATAATCATAGCCTTCACAGTTCTGGGTTGCTACAAATACTTATTTCATAATTTCAATGGGGCAGGAATACCATGAAGCACCCAAGTAGATCATCGGTGTTCCACCCGTATTCCTCCTTGTCCCCATTGTGTAGAAGGAGCCCTACCTCCTCCTGTGATCAGGATCAATTACCTCTACCAATATAGTGACACTTTTTCCTGCTGCTGCTTCCTGGACACAGGACTCCAACATGCTGTCCTCATGGCAGCCATATTGTGTAGTTCAGTGGGATCCTTGCTGTGTCTTCTAGCAAGAATGTGTTCCCTTTGAGGACACAAGTAGCAGAGATAGGAAGCACAAAATCCCCCAATGGGTCATTGAGAGTGATGGTGAATGGGCCCGCTTCTGCTCCCACCCTTTTATTCCTGGACTCATGTTCCCTTCCTGCTGGGGACGCAGCACCATATAGGAGTTTCTGATTTAATCAAAACATTGCATCCTAAAGGAGGGCACCTCATTCTTTCAGAGAGTTTTCTCCAAGCTGGCACCTCAGCCGCTCCTTCCAAAGGATGTTGCAGCCCTCAGTGAGGCTGCCTGCCTCTGGGTACAGTATGTGGTAGAACCAGTGGACATGAGCCCATTCCAACACCTCCTTCAATATGAATTGGACAGATGATATTCCGAATGGAATTCTCTTCATGTGGATGAGGCATTCTGTAAGTCCCTGGATAGTTGACAGGAGATTCCACAGGCAGAAAAAGCAAATCTATCCCCAGAATATGTATCTGTCCCTGTGAGGATGAACCACTGGTGCTTCCAGGATGGAAAGGTCTAATGTAGTCAACTTATTATCAAGTGGTCAAATGGTCTCCTCGAGGACTAGTGCCACATGGGAGGCTCAGTGTTGCTAACAATTTGGACATCCATAGATACCAGCAGCTAAATCTGCTTTGGTAAGTAAAAGTCCATATTACTGGATCAATATGTCACCATCATCTCTTCCACTCTATTCGTGTGTCCGTTGTACCGGTTCTGGGGTGACCAACGATGAAGGCTGGTTAATGTCAGCTGGCCAAATCATCTTGCCCACCTGATTGTTCAGTGCTTCTTCCACGGTGAAGGCTTTCTAGTAGGCATTAACGTACGAAACAAAATCTTGCACTTTGTGCCCACTTCCATATGTTTAACCTCAAGACTCCAGCCCAGACTTTCTTTTTTCCAATCTTCCAATCTTTTTCCTTCCAAGTCTTTGAGCAGATGTCCAGGTCACTGGTCACTTCCCAGGAACGATATTCTCATTTTAGGCCATTTCTCCTTCTACACAAAATAGATGATGGAGTACATGGCTCATAGCTCTGCCCACTGGGAGGAGTTTTCCTCCTTATTGTCTTCAGGGCCACCCCGGAATGAGGCAATAATGCAGCCACTGTCAGCATTCAGCTTTTACCCAAGTACCAAGTGGAGCCACCCATAAACAAAATTCTGGATTTTTCTTCCTCTTTCAATTGATCATACTGGAACACCCATTTGGCCATAGGTGCAAGCTGGAGAAGGGACACCAGTGCAACCGTAGTGGGTGACATTGGATCTAGGCCACCTGCTCTTGCAGCTTACTCATGCCCTCTAGTTGTTCTTGAGCTCAACCCCAGATATACCATTTCCATCTTACAATAGACTACTTCTGGGCCCATAAGACTCTATGGCTTGGTGGATCTAAAAGAACCCAATTCATAATGGGCAGTTCCAGATGCATAGTCACTTGAAGTCCTATGGTCCAGTGCGCTTCCTCTGTTGGGGTCCAGTATCAAACCAAGAGCTTTTTTTCAAAAGGTAATCTTGCAAATGGCATGACCCTACTCCAGAATCTCAGAGGCCTGTGTTATGATTCTCCTGCTGGAGCTCGCCATAAACTCCATGCTGTACCTTTTCCCGTCACTGATACCTTCTCCACCATAGGGTCTGCTGGATCATCTAACCCAAGTGGCAGGGCTGATCGCACCACATCCTGGACCTGCTCCAGCGCCCTTCTCTGCTCTGGACTGTACTCAAAGCTGGCAGCCTTCCATGTCATGCGGTACAGGGGTGGGAGTAATATCCCTAGGTGTGGGGTACGTTGTCTCCAGAGCTTAAAGAGGCCTACCAGATGCTGTTTCCTTTTTTTCTTTTTTCTTTCTTTTCGTGTGTGTTTGATAGAGGACACAACAGGCAGCAATTCGTCTGTTACTTTGGAAGGGATATTCCAGCATGCCCCGGACCACTGGGCCCGTAAAATCTTCCCTGAGGTGCCTGGCCCTGACTATTCCCACCCACTAGAGCATATGTGGTTTACCAAGACCCGGCACATTAGTCACCTATTGCTCAGCCTGTCCAATCATCACGATGCCATCCGAGTAATAGATCAATGTGCTGCTCCATAAGATGTCCAGGCAGTCCAGGTCTCTTCAGACTACACTATAGCAGAAGACAAGAGAAATAGAGACCTGAGGCAAAATTGTAAGTGAATATTGTTGTCATCCCATGCGAAGGCAAATTGTTTCTGGTCCTCTTTTCTAACTGGAATGGAAAAGAATGCATTTGCCAAGACCATGGCTGCATACTGTGAGCCTGGGCTCCTATTAATCTGCTCTAGGAATGATTCCACAGCTGGCACAGCAGCTGCACTTGGGGCTGCTATTACTATGGTATTCTACAGAATACCAGGGTCTGTCCAGTTTCTGAAGGGGCTAAACTAGGGAATTAAATGGAGACATGGTAGGAACCACCACCTCTGCATCCTTTAGGTCTTTAACAACGGAACTAATCGCCACCATCCCCTCCCCCAAGATACGATATTTTGGGGGTCTATTACATTGGATGGGGTGGGAGGGGTGCCGGGCAATTTCAAATATTTCCACTTGGGCTTCCCTATTATGATAGCCCTTATTCCACAGACCAGGAAACCTGTGTGCGGATTGCTCCAATTTCCAAACATATCAACACCAATTGTGCAATCCTCCAGGAGTCCACTTATTACCTGACCCCCAAATGCTCTCTCTCTAACAAAGGGTGCTGTGATGACACTTTGGGTCTCTAAGTATTGCTGTCATCTCTGGCCCTGTATCCATTAATCCTCCTTATGTCTGGTTATTCCTCTTTCCCTCACATGAGTAAGTCCTCATAAGTCGCTTGGGGGAAAGGCTGATGGAATTGCCACAGTATATTCTCACCATGGTGCTGAAGAGTCCTTCCTCCTAGGCAGTTGGCCACCTCTTCAGTCAATGATTTCCAGATCTGAAAATTGGCTCAGGTCAAGGAATTGAGCAAGAGATTGTGAATTTTTATTGGGGTAATTGTCGTCAGTCTCCTGTTCCTCCACTTTTGCCTGTATTTTTCTTGCAGTCTCCTCTTCCCAGAGCTCCATCATCCCATGGATGTTAACAAGCCCAGCTCTGTGACTGCCTCTCCTACCATAATCCCTGGCATACAGAGGAGGCAACCTCTGAGACACTGATGCCCCTCTCCGCACCACATTCCTTATGGCCTCGGTGAACAATTTGTCCTCTGGTCTCTCTCACGGAACATTATACTCTAGTGGGTCTTCTGGTCTCACAGAATGTAGCCATTCCAGCATGCCCACTTCAGTCTCTTCATTCCTTCCTTTACCATCTGCCGGGGCATTTCCACTACGTGAGTGTTGGCCATTGCTTTATCCAGCCCTGTAAGACCCACCTCAGTGAATCTGCCTCATCGCCTAATGACTTTGCTACGGGTTAAATCCCACATCTCAAGAAAGTGCTCTTAAGTCACTGAATTCTTGCTTACAGTCTTACATTCCAGCCCCCTTGATCAAGCACCCTCAAAATCCAACCCAAAGAGTATTCCCCTGGCTCCTGCCAATACACGCTAGCTAACTATTGCAATTCTTTGGATGTAGAATCTCTCTTTTTTTTTCTTACCAGTCCCAGCATGACCTCAGCCATTGTATACCAGGGTTTAACCCTACTTGTTGGCTTACCATGCAGGAGAATAGGTGGGAGGAGGTCTTAAAGGAGGCTCCTGTTGTAGAGGTGATATTTCTACAGCATCTTCCAGCACTGTCGAACTGCTACCCCTTACTATGAAAGGTGGGCCACCTCTGCAAGTCCATAGGGTTTGGAAAGGTTGCAGAGTCAACATCCTCAGGGCATCATCCAGATGTCTTAATCCCGTATTTCCATATTCCATACTTTCCCACCAGATCCCTGACCTTTGCGGGATAGATCCACCCCGGTTGACCACTCAAATGTCTCTGGAGCTCTCTGACTCTAACAATTCTTCAGTCCACCCCTCAGTTACGTCTGTCCTTCTACTGCAGGAGACATAGACCTCTTTGAGAGGTACCACAGAAGTTCTCTTGCTCTCACACTTAGCAATAAACTGCTTTCTAACAGTCCTCAGTCTGCGAATATCCTCTGCAGGGCATTAATACAACTTAGGGGTAGCCAGCCAGCTCCACTGTCTTTATAGGCATTATTGCCCCCATATTTTTCAATAGCCTGGATCAGCTCACCTTACTCAGCACTCCTCTCCACATGGACATTTTCTCAGGTCATCACTGGTGAAATCTTTAGCAATTAGCAATTTAGCAATGTTGTGCCAGGGACCATCTGTACTGCATCTACTAGCCAGAACTGTGTCCTGTTCACCTGCTGGTTGGTGAAAAAGTCAGCCCCAAATTCCAAGATCAAGACCTGTTTCCTCTGAGGAACAAATGCCAAAATGAGATTAAACATGCAAGGATTTCATTCAAGCAGGTGCCTGGGATATGAGGAGGAGGAGCTGACAGAGGCTGGGACCATTATGCAAGCCTAACCCTGAGTGAAGAAGGGAGGGAAGGAAGGTTGGATGGAAGTGTCACCAACCGCTCCACAGTCTGAGGAAAGTTCAGCAATGTCTCTGGGGAATCCTCAAGCTAAAGACAGCTGTCAAAGGAGTGTGTGCCTCAGTAACCCTGCCACATTCAGTCATTGGCTGGGAGCAGCCTGTGGGAAGAGTGGCTTCAGCTCACACAGAGCGATGGGCTGCAGAGCAGAGCATCTGGGGGCCTTGGTTGATTACGCTCCTTATATTTGAAGTTCTGGAAGCCTGGAAGTTTGTGATTTTCTTACTGTGAGCCCATCTTCACTGGAGTTGTTTACTGTTGGCATCCAGGATGTTCAGGCGTGGAGATGTCCCTATCAAGCAGTCTCTAGTTTGCTTCTTCTGGAATCCTAAGCATTTTACCAAATAAAGAATATTTTTAGTGTTATTTCCTCAGCTTGGGTTACCTACTCCATGTAAGTAGTCCTGATTCAGACTCCAGGCACTCATATGTGGGCTTCCTTGCCACTCCCCCAAACAACAAGGCATAATTTTTCTAATCTCCACTTCACGGGTGGTGTGACGACCATTCACGTTCCCAAATTTATGCAAGAAAGCAAGTCCCAGATTTTAGCTTAAAATTAAGGGTGAATTTTATCCTTTAAGATTAATTTCCAGCAGTGGGGCCATGAGTCAAAGAATTTTATGGCTTTTGACATACACACATGAAGTCCTAGGCAAATGCATTACTTTACATTCCCATCGGTAGTATACAGATTTTGCAGCTTTTCTGGCATTCCTATCTTCTAAAAACAAATCTACTAATTTCATAAACGTGAAAGTTTTCTCATTATTTTAGTCTGTTGTTATTAACTAGTTTTTGGTCATAAGACTGAGCATTAACTGATCAAAGAGCAACAGCAACCTGAGGTTCTGCTGCCAGGGGTGTTTTGGGATATTCCACAGGGTGGCCAGGAGGCTGGGGATCCGACTTCTCTGCAGGTTGCTGCTGCCTCTTGAACCTTCCTGCTCATGTACCCGGCTCTTTGGTCAGACCAATCCGCTGAACCCACCAGGCGCTTTGAAACTCGGACTTGGCTCCCGTGACTCCTTCTGCCTGGACTGCCCTGCCTTTTCATTAACCTGATGGATGCCTACTTTTTCTGTGAATTCTTTCCTCTCCCCCACCCCCCTCATCCCCACCCCAGTAGACTTACCACTCCTTCTTCTGCCACTGCTCTACCTTCTAGGCACTTCTGTCAGCATCCACAACACTCCATTGCCCTTGTTAATTTTCAGGTCTGTTCTCCACAGTCTATCCCTTGAAGGCACGGACCACGTTACTTTTATCTTCATGTCATTGGCATTTTGAACAGTTAAGTGTGAACATAATAAATAAATTAAAGGCTTCAGGATTATCTCCAAGAGGAGAGAAAAATAGCAGCATAACTTGACACTCATGTTTAATTTTTTTCTTATCTACCCTCTTTGCATTTCTTATCTTTGGTCCATGAGCACACTCAGGCATCTCTCCAACCTGTCAGACTGCCTTCCATCATGGTGGCTTCTCACAGGCAACAGCAAAACCTTTCCAAAGCATAGACAGACTGAGTTCACATGTTTTGGAGGTTCCAAGCAGGCGTTAAAAATCACAATGAAGAGACAGACCTGATTGCCTAGCGGTTAAATTTCGGTGCACTCTGCTTCAGCGACCTGGGTTTGGTTCCTAGGTGTGGAACCACAACCACTCGTCTGTCAGTAGCCACAGTGCGGCGGCAGCTCACGTAGAAGAACCGGGAAGACTTACAACGAGAATATACGATTACCCACTGGGGCTTTGGGGAGGAAAAAGAAAAGAGAGAGAGGAAGATTGGCAACAGGTGTTAGCTCAGGCTGAATCTTTCCCAGCAAAAAAAAAAAAAAAGAAACGGAATGTTAAAAAAAAATCACAACGAATATTCCAACAGTCAGGTCTCTAGACTTTTTTAAAATCTAGATGTGGAATGTTAAATTGAAAAACATACGGATGCCAAATCAGAACTTTCCATTGTAATCCGGACACAGCCCTACTTTTACTAGGAAGCTGGAAGGAATGCTGCTAAGGATCACAGCTGCTGTTACGAATCTGCCACTTCAAACTGCCTTAGAGTCGACAGCGCTGTGAGCCTGCAGTATGCACAGAGGCGTCCTAAATGGTTCTAGAAGTCTGTGGCAAAAGGCTTTCAGTGGCTTTAGGCTGAGAAATGGATTAAATAATATTAGAATGCTGTTCTTCAGATTCCTGCATCACAACCTCTTTGCAGGTGAAAGCAACCGTGAAGGGCAGTTATACACCCACGAACACACACAGCCCAGTCACACACAGCAAACATCCCAGCAAGGTTCTCTCTCTAGCTCCCAGAGCAGTAATAGCTTAACAGCGAGCATGGAGCGTGGGAGGGAGGCTCACGGAGGAGCCCTCACCTTCCTCTCACCCGCTGCCTCCCACAGTTCGAAGCCCTCACACTGACCCAGAATCAACATAAGGCTTACTGTATGCTTGACTGAGGGCCGTTACCTAACATGAGAAGCGCATAAGGGACTGCGTGTGCTGGAAGGAAATCATGCAAAGGCATTTGTGAGCTGAAAATACGTTGAAGACATATTACAACATGACAACCTAGAGTTTCAGTGGCTTTGCTAAGTCAGAAAGAAGGAAAAAAGGAAAGAAAAGACGCTTCTCATTTCTGGATTTGCCTCATCTGGAGTAACTGAATCCTGGCCCAGTGGGCTTCCTCAGGCCTCAGGCTCCAGTAAAGTTGAACTTAAAAGAGCTTGCACCTGCTCGGTCTTCCTATAGCTTATAAAACTCAGGGTTATGAAACTATATCAATAAAACCAAAGAGAGACTTTAAACCAAGTCTAGTAGGAGGGAAGGGGAGGCCGAAAGGCTGCCTGGCACGACCCTTCTTCTCCCCTTTCACGCTACTGTCCCTCCTTCAGCCAGCACGGCCCGAGTTGAAGGTACTTCCCTGTTAAAGTCACTTGACTACCTTAGTTCCTGTCTGGCCTTGTTTGGTCCCGGAAGAGCGACTAGTCAGAATTGGACATGCAATCACAGGGAGAGCTCACACACTACAGGCCCACCTGAAATACACTGAGAAGTGCTGCCACTGACTCCTGCCTTCTCTACCGGGAAGTATTACTCATTTGTGTATCATGTAATCTGAACTAGAAAAAGACGCCATAGTGGAGAGCAAACAACAGGAAAGACGTCGTGAACGGTACTTATGCAGCCAGATATTGACATGCCCAGACCAGGCACATGGGTAATAAATGGAATGAACTTGATTTTCCTTCACACAAAGCTGGTGGACTGTGACCGATAACTTGGATATAGAAAAGAAAGAGTAGACCACGGTCAGAAAAAAAAAAACCAGAGTGAAAGAGATGAGGGCAGAAAAGCTCTCTGTAACGAGCTGTGCACCGGCAAGAACTGAATCACATAATCAAAGGTACGTGTAAGGAGAGCGTTTATACTCACTTTTATTATATTTACTAGAGAAACAATGCATGTTAACTACATTTAAATTAGAAAACTCGTATAGGCAATAGAAATTCTTACATCCGTAAATAAAGTGCTAACCCAATGACACAGGTACACTTCCCAGACTGTGGACAAGGACACGCTCAGCCTTGTTCACCACTGTCAACTCAGTCAATAGCCTTAGGATGAATAAGTTTGAGAGATGGAACTGCCCCAAACACATTGTTTCGCATTTACAGTATATCATAGATACATTTTCCTGTCAATATATATTCATCGACAGCATTTGATCGCTATATTTCATGATGGTTATTTGTACCATAACTTACACAAGGGGTTCCTTTTCTGTCTGAGCTGCTGGCAGGGGCCTTTCCTCCCTTCTTATTCTCCTTCCTTGGAACTATTGCTCATCCCTTCATCCCTCTTTTTCCTTAAGCTTTAATAGAAGTGTTCTCAAATTTTTATGAGCATTATGGTTTCCCAAAGAACTCGTTAAAAATTCAGACTCCTGAGCCCCGTCCCTAGAAATCTGAATTCATTGGACTGAAATGACTCATGGGAATCTGTATGTTTAAAAAAGATCCCAGGTGATTTGCTGTGGGGGGGGCGAGGGGCGGGGCTGGGAAGGGACCACACTGTGAGAATCACCATTTTGCCAAACTACAGAGTATCACAAGCGTATTTTCACTCCTTCTCCATATTTGCAGCCCTCCACCCCCTGGAAGTCCTGGCCCTGCTTAGGGAGGAGTACATAAAGGTCTGCCTCCGGGTCCCCGGGATCCAACGTAAAGGACTCGATGCTTACAGGTGCTTAGCCATAGGATGGGCCAGTATATAGAACCAGTCAGAAACACCCAGCCTTATCACCTCTGCCGGTTCTGAAAACAGCCAAGCACTTGAGGCGAGCCAGTGACAAGAGGCTCCCTCCCAGCCTCCTTTGATAGAACTATAACCTAACTCCAGTTTTACAGATGTCTCTGAATGCGTGTGTGTGTTCAGTTCTACCGCACCTCTGATTAGTCCACACAAAGTCCAGAAAGGTCAGAAAATATCCTGGAAAGGTCCTTTGTGGTCTGCCTCACTGAGCTACCCAACACCTTGCCCTCCCTCTGCCACCGCCTCTTATCCAGTCTTCAGCATTGTGCTGGGAAGGGGCTGGCATGGGAAGGGACATGGACAAGGGTCACTTTCGGAGACTTTGAGTAAACTTCTCTTCCACAATCAGGCTTGGAATCTCATGGTCTTTTGGAAGCCAAATAACAATAAACTGTCCTAGCATTCTGTGACCACACAATCTTTCAAGGACAGGTGGGAACAGCAACACCAATGGTAAACGAGGTCTGATTCCTATGACAAGGATTGTGATGGCTCTGGAACCACATGACAGGAGGAGCAGACACGTCTGCAGCAGTCCTCTGGGAGTCCCCTCACTTTTCCTCCAGAGGCTCGTACCAATCTCATCACACGAAACACCTTCTTAAATCCCTTCTGGGACTCCATTACATTTGGCATCAAATTCAGACACCTGAGCATGGCTCTCAAGGTCCCTCCTGATCTAACCAGGGTTTTTATTTGTCCAGACTCACCTCTTGCCTCTTCCTTCTCCAGCCCTTGTCCATGTTCGCACACAGACCTACTATGTGCTCCAATTATCACCACACTCCATCAGATTCTCAGAGTCACCACTCCCTCTCCCTCTCGCTTTTGTCACACACTGTTTCTTCTGCCTGGAACCTTCTGGACAACTCTTGCCACCTCTTCTCCTGAAGAACTTCTGCTTGTCTTTAAGTCTCAGGTTAGACATTGCTGCTCTGGGAAGCCTTCCCCCATCCTTACCCCTTTGTAGTAGGTTGACTAATGGCCAGTCAAAGATATCATATCCTAATCCCTGGAATTTCCTTATTTGGAAAAAAGTCTTTGCAGACGTAATTAAGTTAAGGATCTTATGATGAGAAGAAGATAAAAAGATTACCCTGGGTTATCCAGGTGGGCCCCGAATGTCATCACAAGAGAGAGGCAAAGGGAGAAAACATAGAGACACACAGAGGAGAAGACCACATGAAGATGGAGGCAGAGTGGGAATGATGTGGCCACAACCCCAGGAATGCTGGGGCAGCCACCAGGAGCTAGAAGGGGCGAGGAACTGATTCCCCCTTAGGGCCCCCGGAGGGAAGGCGGCCCTGCCAGATTCCAGCCTCCAGAACTGTGAGAGAATACATTTCTGTTGTTTTAAGCCACCAAGTCTATGGTAATTTGTTAAAACAACCTCAAGAAACCAACACACTCCCCAGCCTGAAAGTGTTCCCCCTCCCTTCTTCTCCCACGACACACCAGCACTTACAGACTCTGCGCTCATCACCTACTCACTGGTCTGCAGACTCCCTGAGATTAGGACTGGGAGCCCTGTCTCGTCTGTTCCCCACTGCACCCTCAGTGCCTAGCACAGGCCTTTCACACAGTAGATGCTCACAAAGATTTGTAGAATTACTAGGTGAATGAATGAGCAGATGAATGAGTGAATAAGGAAAGATTTTCTTAGAAAGAGAAAATAGGGGCGCCTATTAACTATTATTTGAAAGGCTGTTATATAAAGAGATGGAGAGGAAATGAAAATATATTTTGAATGTCTCCTGTATCAGCCACTATGCCAGGTGGTTAACGTATATTATCTCATTAATCCTCACAAAATCCTTGAGAAGTAGTTATTATTGCCCTGGTTTTACTGAAGAAGTAAGGCTCAAAAAATGAAGGAATTCATCCATGGTCACATAGGATGGAATAGACATCGGTGAGGGTCCTGTGGGTATGACTAGACCCACGGGTGAAAGACAGGGCGGCAGAGTTTAACTGAGAAAGCTTCTCTTGGTATTAATCACTAGAGAATCCAACAATGAAACAAGGTGCCTCCAAAAGTGGACAGTCACTGGGCACGTTCAAACAAAGTCAGGCTAACCATTTATAAGGACACGAAACGATGTCTGAATTAGAGGGAGGTTGGTGCAGGTTCGTTCCAATCTAGACACTGTGGTTCTTGGCTGGGTTGGGAAGGCAGAAAACGAACAGCTTTGTTGAGGGCTTAATAAACACAAGAATTTGTTCTTATGAGCTGTAAAATCTAATACAGGATTAGCAACCTACAGCCCATGTACCAAAACAGAGGTGAAGCTGGCATAAGAACATGGTTCCTCTCGAAGACCCCTCTCTCCCGTCTCTGGACCAGCGACCCACTGTCCCTTTCCCTCCCCTTGCAAAGATCAGTCTTCTCCACCTCCTGATCCTAGAGCAGCATCCAAGCATCTAAAAAAACCTTTGGGAAGTTGTCTGAGCCTTGTCAGCATTTTCCAAAGTGTTTTTAGGCCCACTGGATATTCCATGGAAAACAGTCTTCCCTGGAGATGGGGTTTACTCCATAGTGACTGAAGGTACCCTATGAATAATTCCTTTTTATTTTTTAATAAAATCTCTGAAATGAACACGTTATCTTATTGTTTACGTCTTTCTTTCAAAAGCAGACTGCAGAAAATAAGACCTGTAAATCAAGAATCCAGTTGGCTTCTGATCCCCAATCTGATAAGGCGTCTCCCTCCTTTCAAAACCCAGGGATACTTTTTGCTTCTCTTAGCATCCTTATTTAATTGAGCTCCTAAACTGTCTTTTTGACAGTATTACTGTCATTTATCTTTTTGTCATAGTCTCCCTATGAGATCTAAGCTCCTTGAGAGCTGAGACAAATCCTGTTTTTTATTCCTTACAGTACCTTCAACATCATATAGCATGTTCTAGTCAATAGAACTGCTCAAGGTTTTTCTGTACAATCACGTGTCACTTAATGATGGGGATACACTCTGAGAAATGCCTCACTGTGCAAACATAGAGTGCACTTATACAAACCTAGATGGTACAGCCTACTCCACACCCAGGCTCTATGGTGCTAACCTTTAGGGACCACTGTCATATACGTGGGCCATCCTTTACCAAAATGTTATGTGGTGCATGACTGTTGGATAATTTTTAATTTACACGAATATGATTATATTTCTTAACAGATTACAATTTCTTGGGTATAAAGTAATTAGTACCTTCTGAATTCACATTCAATGTGATGACTTCTCAGTCTGGAAAGATTAACAACTTACTAAATGCAAGGAATCATTAGAACCAAGATTTGAAGATTTTTCTTTGTTGTTTATCAATTTAAACATTTTCTTCTTTCCCCTCAGACACATCAACATATTTATTTACTATTGTTTAAGTTTTCATTTTAATTATATTTTCTAAATTAACACACAACAAAATCTACTTTTTTAAAATTTGTGTACAGTTCTATGAATTTTTTCACATGTGTATATTTTTATAACCATCACTACCATCAGAATACAAAACAAGACCATTGCCCCACAAAACTTCCTCACACTATCCTTAAGTCATCACACGCTCTGCCCAGCCCTGACCACTGGCAGCCACTTGATCCATTGCTATAGCTTTGTCTTCTGGAGAAGGCCAAATAAATGGCGTCATACACTACGTGACCTTTTAAGACTGGCTTCTTTCACTTAGCATGAAGCTTTGAGATTCATCAAACTGGCTGTGTGCATCGGTAGTTTATTGCTTTCGATTGCTAAGTAGTATCCCATTGGATGCATATACCATGGTTTATCCACTCACCATTGAAGGACATTTAGGTTATTTCTATTTTGGGTATTTATGATTAGAGCTGCTATGAACACTTATGTACAGGTCTTTGTGTGAACATAAGTTTGTGTTTCTCGAGGGTAAATAACCAGGAGTGGGATTGCTGGGTCATGTGGAAAGTGTATGTTTAACTTCAGAAGAAACTGTCAGACTGGCTGTACCATATTGCTTTCCCACCAGCAATGTTTGAGAGTTCTGCTTGCTTTGCATCCTCATCACCACTTGGTATTATTAGTATTTTTTCTTTTAGCTATTCTAATAGATGTGTAGTGATAGCTCATTATTATTAAGTTTTTATGATTTTTATAAATGAGGCAATTCTATTAAAGCTGGGGGGTTATCTAGCAGAATATATGGTCCCATGGACAATTTTATTTATCTTATTTTCCAATCCCCCAAGTGTGTAATGCAGTAGCTGCCTTATAAATATTCCAAGGTTAAGCTCAGAACTGTATTATCATTTTCTCAAGCAGTATTTGAAGTTTAACTAATGATGTAGAGTAGTAGAGCAACTGGCAGCTCCAACAAACATAAGCAGAAGTCATGAATTGACACAACAGAAAATGCAATTAGCCCAGCACAGGGGAAAGGCGAAGTGGTGCAGAGTGTGGGAGGTGAGGCACACTTCCATGCCACTACGTCAGTGCTGGGCTCCTCTTCCAAGGCTCCCCACTCCCTATACTCCAGCCATACTTACCCAAACTCATTCCCACTGAGGGCTTGAGCACAATTTGTCCCCTTTGCCTGAAATGCTCGTCCCCAGTATCTTGGTAAGATTGGTTCCTTCTTGGCATTGAGACTTCTACTTAAATATTATCTCATCAATGACATCATCCCATCCCAAAGAGCACCCATCCCAGGGCAGGCCGACAAGTCACTCCTTATCTTCATCATCGTGCTTATCGTTGCCTGACATTATCTGATTTTTTATGATCTGTCTCTCCCTATCACCTCAAAAGTTCCAGTGCCTTGAACAATGCTTCTCACATAGTAAACACTCAATGTGTGTTGAATGAGTGGATGACTGAGTGGATAAACATGTTCAAAAGACACTTTCTTCTTGCTGGGGGCACCTGTTACTCATGGTACTGTAAACCTAAGCCCTGACCGTAACTTAGTCTTCACACGGTTGTGGCAGTGATGGGAAGGGTAAAAACTGGAACTACCATTTCAAGGTTGTAAGCACTTTTCTGTCTTGCAAGGAGGAGACTCAAACAAATCTTCAATACAAACCAATCTGTCGTTCTGGGAAAATGGTTGGAGTAGGCCTTTCATTTATAGAACAAAGACCCTAATCATAAATACAGATGTCTGAGATGATGTCACACCAGGAAAGCGAACTTCTCTTCTGAGAATGTAAAAGGTTGCCTGTAGGGTGGGCAGACCAGGCTTCCTTTGAAGAAATGTTTCTTTTCTAAGAATGAGCTTGGATGGGGCTGGGCCTGCTCGCTCGATCTGGTTCCCATGGAGCAGTGCTCTGCATGAAGAGCAGTGTGTAGATGTCGCGATCTTGAAAATGCAGGATGTACCAACTTGATTTCACTTCACATAAAAGTAAACCGGCTTGGGCTTGGTGGTGTGATCAAAACTCAATCATTACAATCCAACTTGTGGTGCTGTTAAAGCTCCAGCAAGCAAGCTTTGAGCAAGATTAAAATAAATAAGGAAATAAACAAACAGATAAATAGGCAAGTGGCCCTTTACTGTTGGAATTCAGAAAGGGAAAACCTAAGACCTCACGCACGCACTTATCCACGTACACAGACCTCTGTGTGTGCATCATCTGTAACAGTATTGGCCTATTATGTTCTGTTGTGATTGTCTGGAATGAACACTCCTCTAGAAATAAGCATGCATAGGAAATAAAAAGAGCGCTGGGAAACCGGACCTTGGAATGAGCCGCAAAGGGCAAGTGTCCCACTGTTTGGGACTCCCTGTCTTGAACCTGAACCCTGAAAAATCGACATGTTTTCAGAGTGCTCCTTACCAACAGTTTTTCTTTATAATGAAATGATAGTACTTGTGACAATAACATCCTAAATTATGGTAACAAATCCTTCATCCTCACAAAATAACTTGGCTCAGCCATTCAGTCACTTGATAAATATTTGTCGAGCACGTATTGCATGCCAGACATCTTGTAGGCACTGAGGAAATAGTGATGAGTAAAGCAGACATTAGCCCTACACTTGTGTTGCTCACAGCATGGTGGGGAAACAGACATTAGTCAAATAGAACAGACCAATTTCAAGTCATGAAGAAAGCAAGGAAGCCATGGAAACATTTAACAGAGAGGCATCATCCAGTCTAGGGAGCGAAGGAGGGTCTCTTGAAGAAGTAATTATTCTTGAGTCAAGATTGCAACATTGAAGAGGACTAAACTAGGCAAAGAGGAGGGAAAGAACATTCCATGTGCAGGGAGTAATATGCCCCCCTGAAGGAGAAGAGACCGTGGCCTGTTCGAGGACTGGAGGGGAGGCCAGCAAGCCTGCAGAGAGATAGAGGTCCAGGATGAGGATGGAGAGACATGCAGGAGTCAAATCATGAAGGGTCTGTGCATCAAGGTCGAGATCGTTGCGCTCATGCTGAGATCCTAAGAAGCTTCGAAGGGCTTTGGAAAGATCACTCTAGTGCAGGGTGGAGCTCCCATTGGAGAAGGCAAGAGGTGACTCAGGAAAAGCATTCTGGAGCTGTGCCAGCCATTCAGTTACCGTCTCTCAGCTCAAATCGACTCTTCCATGCCATGCATTGTGATGCTGAGGCTGGGAGTCTGAAAACTACATTTCTACTTTTGATCACTGGATCCATGTTAGGCTCTGCCATTAGAAGGTGCTAGAAGGAGACTGAAAGGCTGAAGCAGGAAGAAGGGACTTGCCCTATCCCATCTGCTCCATGACTGTGTGAACATCACCCCAGGCTCACTTCACCTTGGCAGCAGGGATGCCTTCCATTAGCATCAGCTGAATCCACTTCGCAGTTTTTTCCAAGACGTCAAGAGGCGCTTCATCGCCCCCACCCCTCCTCAGAGACACCAGCACTAGCCAACTGGAGAGCGCTCCTCAGAGGTCTGGGTCCCAGGCACACAGGCTCCTCCTCTAAGCTTCTAAGCCTTAGTAATTCTAACCTCTTCCTCTTGCCCCTGCCCCAGGGTGGCTGTTGAAGTTGCTACCTCCATGGTACACTAGACCTCTCCTTTTGCTTCTCAATTACCTACTTCACATCGTTGTGCCTGGTTAACTTCTCTCTGTTCAAATAGTTAGTGTGGTTTCCGTGCCCCGACTGGACCCTGGCAGCTAACAGGGGGCTACTGCAACACCACAGCAGACAGTTAGGGCTAGAAGCGGGCAGGAAAAAGTGGAAACAGCTTTTTTTCCTGAGGTTTCTATGCCAACTTTATTGCTCCGTAATTGATTTGTTCTTTAAGATAATGAGGACAGGGACTGTCTCTTTTCATGAGTAATTGGTAGAAACCGGGTCCACAAAATGTTCCTAATAAATATTTATTGAATAAATTTAAATGGACTCAAAAGAGTTTAAAGGGACTCAAGAGACATCTTTACGATTTCTAATGTATTCTACCATCTTGAAATATAATATATCCACATATATGTTTAGAAATAGGTATATCTAGAAATCAAAGTCTTAAAAGATATAATGGTCCAGTTTGCTGTGCTAAAATAACTTGGGAATATTGCCTAATACTTTTAATGCAGGATTTTGTAAAACACCCTTTAATCCTACCGGTGGATATGAGACCAAGTTATTTTTCCCAGCTTGGTAACAGATTCATTTTCAAAGACTGTTTCCTCAGCAGAAACGAAGCACACAGCTGCTGTTTGCTTTAGGGTACAACTTTAAATGCCTCGGGAGAATAAAAGCCACTGGCTTTCATTCATCTAGGTTATGAAAAAGCAGACTTAAATCCCCAATGCTATTAATAAAATATTTAAACTGTGCAATACATCTATGAAAACGTTATTCTTCAAAGAATAAACTTTTATTAAATTTTTAATTCGATTTAATTTAAAATTCCAATGACATCTTTTAATGTTTGTGTCACTGTAGTAATCAAGGCCATTGAGTCACAGAATCACTACTCTATGTCAAGTTAGCCAATTTTTTTCCTTGAAATATGTGAATTTTTCTACTAGAAAATTAGTCTATTAGATTCTGGCTCATCTTCTCACGCTACAGTCTTTCAAGCCTCATCATTTTCTCTTATCAGTTGGCAAGTCCTACGATCTGACCTTCTCAAGTCTCCACCTCCATCCCCTTCTGTCAGTTTCGTCTTGCACCGCCCTGTTGGCCTCAGCTACCTCTCCCTTGGGCTACTGCAGTAGTCTCCTAAACATGGGGTTGTCAGATTCAGCAAATGAAAATACAGGACACTCAAATAAATATAAATTTCAGATAAAACAAACATTTTTTTAGTATAAGTGTATCCCAATTATTTCCCAAATATCACATGGAACGTACTTACACTTAAAAAATATTTGTTGCTTATCTGAAATTTAAATTTAACTGGGCACCTTGTATTTTATCTGGCAATTCTACTCCTAACTCATGTCTGCATCCTCTGTTTGTCCAAATCCACCCTTTCTATATTTCTGCACATACCTAAAACAGATGCTTCTGATCAAATCACACCATCACTACCACCCCTTCCCTGGTTTTAATTCTTCAAGCAAAAGGAAACCAGTGATGGTATTAAAATACAAGCCCCTTACCCTAGCATTCAAGGCTATCACAATATCCCCTTAAGATGACATTTTGGCCTTTTCACTTAATTGTTCTCAATTGGATTTATATTATCCACTGACCCCGTAACTCCATGTTTTCCTGGTTCCATAACTTGTCAATATGGGCCAACTTCTAGAATATCTTTTCATCCTTAAAGGCTCTCATCAGAAACAAAGAATAATACAGAAAGCACTCAATAAATGCTTGCTCTTTTATTATAATTGTTTAATTATAATTATCAGCATTGTCTTGAGACTTCAAGCAAAAGAAGAAAGTGGATAAGATAAAAAAAAATTGGAGCAACATATTGATCCAATTCTTATTGAACATTTGTGAAATTGAACCCAAAATCTCTAACCTGAACAAGGATCTATTGTTCCAAAATAAATGTCAAAGTTATTGTGGAAACTAACTCACAACGCTAAATCTTGGACCCATGAGAAATCGGTTAGAGTTGCCTAGAATGGAAAAACTCAGAAACGAACAAGCTGGCACCTAAACGGTGGTGGAGAGCCCCACCCCCACCCCTATGGCTCCAAAAATGAGCTGCCCTCATTTTTCTACTTTCTACTGTCCTCCAGCCTTGAACTCTTTCTGTTTATATTGGAGAGCCATTTTGAAATTCTGAGTTTGTCCTTTTTTCCAAAACTTGGATATTTAGCTTGAACACATATTAAATACATATTTTAATTTTCCAAATGTGGTTAAAAATTAATAAATAATCTCAAACATCCAAAATGAATTTTATTATAAGTTTGTTCGTACACACAAAAAACCATCAGGATCCCAGCTTTTATATTCCATTCCAATCGGGTGCAATATTAAGCAGGGAAGATAGTAACTTTATTTTCAATGGCCTTTTTAAGCACCAGTAACAGTAGTGCTTGCATTATGCTTTTTTTCCCCTTAATACCACCTTATATGGAAACTTAACTGAAAAAAGAGTATGGCTTCTGAGAAATGGTATAAAGCAACTTACAGTACGTGAATTCAGCGACTCAAGATGGTGAGGCAGGCACAAACTATTGCTCCTTGCTCTCACGTTTTACCAGATTACACATTTCCAACTACACGAACTACACGTTTTTCAACCTGCTTCCTTCTACAACCTTCAAAAAATATCCTTCCCACATTGAGAACAAATTGCTTTCCTATTGAGAATACCAGATGCTAGTCATAATGGAACCCCCGGCAGCCTCGAAGTGCCTAGGAGAGGGAAGCATAGGCGTTGTGAGGCGCGACCTCACACAGCTGGGAAATGACGCTGGTTCTCACCCAGGTCAGTGGGTCCCCACGGTAATGATGGATGAGCCAGCACCTTCCCCTCCTAGCCTCACTAAGAGGGCCTCCAGGAAATGAAATGTCTCCAGCAACACCAAACCTCAAACCGATGAGAGGAGCAGCGTTTCTGGCCTCAGTCATACCCCACTCAGCTCTGTGGAAACAACTCTGCTGGCCTGCAAAAAAGCCAGAAATAACACTTCCTCTGTTGGTTCAGGCAAGAGCTGAGAGACACCTTGAAAGGTTACTGGGTTCACGCTTCTCTACCTAGAACTATACTTTATTTACAAAGTATTTTGAAGCTCGCACTTTAGTTGGGGAAGGGAAAAAGAGTGCTGAGGAGAAAACTATAAGCCGCATCGTATTCACCGCGGTGTCTGCTGCGGGAACACTGAGCCTGGCGGTAATAGGAGCTCAGTCGATGGCTGCAGAGCTGGCTCCCACCTGCCCGGGAAAGCCGACTGTTAGCGTCGCTTCCCAACTCCCATTTCAGGGACACCATGTTGGTAGTTTGAAACTAGCCATGGTAGGAGTATGGACACCACGGAAACCGGCCAATGCTGCTAGTCCTCCTCCTCGTTTCCCCCAGAAGGCCAGTGGTTACGCATTTACCAGCTCGCCACTGGGCTCATATGATGCTTATTATTGGAATTTATGGAGTGCTTATTGTATTCCAGGTGTGTTTACATATGCCATCTCACTTGATCATCACAACCTCAAAAGGTGGAAATAAGGGGCAGATAGGAGTGTGAAGTGGCTGTGCTGTCATCCCTTTGAGCCCAGCATTCACGATTGTTGCCTTCATTTTACTATACAGATGAAGAGACTGTGGCACACGCCGTTAAGTAACTTGTCTGAGGTCATCCAGACAATATGGGGCATATCCGGATTTGAACGAGGACTGATTGAAATGAAAGCCTCTGTGCTCTCTGTCACACTCCACTGCCTGATCAGGGCAAACCCCAATGGGGCACTGAGCTGCACTCTACAGGGATATTACGGGAAGAATAAGAAAGTTAAGCTCTTACCAGCTTAGTTGCTGGAAGCAGTACCGCCGTGCCTTTAAAACCAGACAAGCAGGGCCCCTAACCGGCCCGTCTCAGGAGGCCCTGCACTTTAGAACACCTTCCTTGAGTTCTCCTCCAGGGCCTGGGGTCACCTAGGATCAGCAGTACCATCCAGGCAGGAGCTCAAACAGGGACATATTTCCCAGTTTGCATTTCTCCCTTTGGGGATGTTCTCCAACCTTCTAACCCTCTACCACAACCTCCCAACCCACATGCAGAGTGGACCACGTGGCCCAAGGAGCTCTGGGATCATGCCCATATGGTAGCCCCAGGCCCCATGGCCAGGCCTCATTCCAAGAGGGTGACCTCCCAAGTGGATTGCTCCTGCTGGCCAGTGGGGAATTGTTTTCATGGGTTCATGCGATATTGGTCTTCCAGAACGTACTAACATGCTGATTTGGGGTGAAGCTCCCTCATATCAGACACAGAATGAGTTCAGGGCTTAGAACTACCAGCAGTCCTTGTGGTAGGCAGAATGATGGCCTCCAAAGATGTTCACACTCCGGTTCTTGGAAACTCTAAATCTGTTACATTACATGACAGAAGGGACTTTGCAGATATCATTAAGGTACAGACCTTAAATAGGGAGATTAGACTGGATCATCTGGGTTGGCCCAGTCTAATCACATAAGCCCTTAAAAGCAGGGAAATTTCTCCAGCTGGAAGCAGAAGAGAAATGAAACAGAATGGAAAATCAGAGAGCTTCAAAGCCTGAGAAGGACTCAACCTGCTGCTGCTGACTTTGGAGATGGATAAAAGGGGGCCATGAGCCAAGGAATGTAGGTGGCCTCTAGAAGCTAGAATGACACCTGGCCGACAGCCAGCACAGAAATGGCAACCTCATTCTTATAACCACATGGAACTGAATGCTGCAAACCACCTGAATGAGCTTGTAAGAGGATTCATTCCCAGAGCCTCCAGATAGGAGCCCAGCCCTCCCCTCCCCTTGACTTTGGCCTCGTGAGGTCTGGAACAGAGAACCAGCTGAGCCATGCGTGCCTGGACTTTTGAGCCATGACTGAGAGATAATAGATGAGTCTTGTTTTAAGCCACTAAATGAGTGGTAATTTGTTAAGGCAGCTATAGAAAATGAATAGAGACCACCACCGTCGCTGGGGTTCGAGCCACATGTGCAGGTCCATGCTCGGGCTCTAACCTGTCCACGTGCTGACCGAAGTACTGCCTCTGGATGCAGCACGGAGGGAAGCAGGAGTGTAGGCTGGTGTGCTTTATCTTGTGCACCCTTCCCCCCACCACTAGTGCCCCCACCAACAACAGGCTCTTCCAAGAGATGTCCTCCTCTTCCACCAACTGCTATCATGATGTCATGCCTTCCTGGGCCAGTGTTAAGCTGCGCCTGACATGGGACCCACATTCCTTACATGAAGAGACCACTTTCTCAATCTGCCCGTGAGAACTTCACCTCTCCTCCCAGCTTGGATGGTGAATGGAAGGCAGAGATGCAATCATTATTGAAGAAGATCACATTCTAGGAATTTAGTGATAAGAATCTCAAAAGTTCAAAAGAAGACATGATTGAAAGAGGTGCTGCTCCACCTTATGCTATAAAATTCTGAACATGGCCAAAAACCAGATTATCAGTCACATTTTCCTGTGCCCTCTGACTATGACTTGCATTTGTGATCATCCGAGATATAGTAACAACCTCTGAGAGAGTCATTGGAGGCCAGTATTCACAGGCAGCCTGACAGATGATGCAGTATCATGAGTAATGCTGTAATGAGTGTTAAACAAGCGGAATTAGGGGACTGCAGAGGCTGGAAGATCTATATTGTTTCAGTGCAAACAGGTCTGAAGAGCCTTGGCATTGCGAGGAATAACAGTATTGCTACAAAGTCCTCATGGTGGAAGATATGAAATTAGCCAGGAACGGCACACTAGACAAGAAAGACCAGAAAGAGATGGTTCCCAGACCTGAGCAGGAATCTTCATGTGCACTAATTGGTCAATAAATGATACATAAACACCTCTTTCCTGCACATTTTTCTCTATCTTCATTGACAAGTCATATGGGCCTCACATGGGTCCATGAATTTTTATGATTTTTTTTATTGAGGTCATAATAGTTTATAACACGTGAAATTTCAGTTGTACGTCATTATTTGTCAGTCACCATACATACGTGCCCCTTTACCCCTTATGCTCATCTCCCAACCCCCTTCCCCTTTGGTAACCACTGGACTGTTCTCTTTGTCCATGTGTTTGTTTATCTTCCACATATGAATGAAATCATATAGTGTTTGTCTTTCTCTTTCTGGCTTATTTCACTTAACATAATACCCTCCAGGTCCATCCATAGTGTTGTGAATGGGAGGATTTTGTCCTTTATTATGGCTGAGAAGTATTTCATTGTATAAATAAATAAATAAATAAATAAATATATATATATATATATATATATATATATATATACACACACACACATATACCACATCTTCTTTATCCATTCATCAGTTGATGGGCACTTGGGTTGCTTCCACATCTTGGCCATTGTGAATAATGCTGCAATGAACATAGGGGTGCATAAGTCTATTTGAATTGTTGATTTCAAATTCTTTGAATAAGTACCCAGTAGTGGGATAGCTGAGTCGTATGGTATGTCTACCTTTAATTTTTTGAGAAATCTCCATACTGTTTTCCGTAGTGGCTGCACCAGTTTGCATTCCTATCAGGAGTGTATGAGGGTTCCCTTTTCTCCACATCCTATCCAACATTTGTTATTTTTTGTCTTGGTGATTGTAGCCATTCTAATATTCCTATAAGGTGATATCTCAGTGTAGTTTTGATTTGCATTCCCTGATGATTAGTGATGTTGAGCATCTTTTCGTGTACCTCTTGGCCATGTGTATATCTTCTTTGGAAAATGTCTGTTCATATCCTCTGCCCATTTTTCAATCAGCTTGTTTGTTTTTTTGTTGTTGAGTTGTGTGAGTTCTTTATATATTTTGGTTAATACCCCTTGCTGGATATATGATTTGCAAATATTTTCTCCCAGTTGGTGGGTTGTCTTTTCATTTTGTTCCTGGTTTCCTTTGCCTTGCAGTAGCTCTTTAGTCTGATGGAGGTCCATTTGTTTATTTTGTCTTTTGTTTCCCTAGCCTGAGTAGACACAGTGTTTGAAAAGATCCTTCTAAGACCAATGTCAGAGTGTACTGCCTATATTTTCTTCTAGGAGTTTTATGGCTGCATGTCTTACATTCAAGTCTTTAATCCATTTTGAGTTAATTTTTGTGTATGGTGTGAGATAACGGTCTACTTTCATTCTTTTGCAGGTGGCTGTCCAGTTTGCCCAACACCATTTATTGAAGAGACTTTCCCTTCTCTGTTGTACGTTTTTAGCTCCTTTGACAAAGATTAGCTGTCTGTAAATGTGTGGTTTTGTTTCTGGGCTTTCAATTCTGTTTCATTGATCTGTGTGTCTGTTTTTGTACCAGTACCATGCTGTTTTGATTGCCGTAGTTTTGTAGTATATTTTGAAGACAGGGATTGTGATGCCTCCAGCTTTATTCTGTTTTCTCAGGATTGCTTTAGCTATTAGGGGTCTTTTGTTGACCCATGTGAATTTTAGGATTCGTTTTTCTATTTCCGTGAAGAAAGTCATTGGGATTCTGATTGGGATTGCATTGAATCTGTAGATTTCTTTAGGTAGTATGGACATTTTAACTATGTTTATTCTTCCAATCCATGTGCATGGAATATCTTTCCATTTCTTTATGTCATCATCAATTTCTTTCAGTAATGTCTTACTCCTTGGTTAAATTTATTCCTAGATATTTTATTCTTTGTGCTGTGATTGTAAATGGAATTGTATTCCTGAGTTCTCTTTCTGCTAGTTCATTATTAGAGTGTAGAAATGTAACTGATTTTTGTAAGTTGATTTTGTACCCTGCAACTTTGCTGTAGTTGTTGATTATTTCTAATAATGTAGCTGTTGATGGATTCTTTATGGTTTTCTATATATAAAATCATGTTATCTGCAAACAGCAAGAGTTTCACTTCTTCATTTCCTATTTGGATTCCTTTTATTTCTTTTTCTTGCCTATTGCTCTAGCCAAAACCTCTAGTACTATTTTGAATATGAGTGGTGAGAGTAGGCATCCTTGTCTTGTTCCTGTTGTCAGAGGGATGGCTTTCAGTTTTCCCCCATTGAGTATGATGTTGGTTGTGTGTTTGTCATATATGCCCTTTCTTATGTTGAGATAATTTCCTTCTATCCCCATTTTGTTAAGAGTTTTTATCATAAATGGCTGTTGGATCTTGTCAAATGTTTTCTCTGCGTCTATTGAGATGATCAGATCATGTGGGTTTTATTCCTCACTTTGTTAATGTGAAGTATCACATCAATTGATTTGCGGGTGTTGAACCATCCCTGTGTCCCTGGTAAAAATGTGACTTGATTATGGTGTATGATCTTTTCGATGTATTGCTATATTTGGTTTGCCAATATTTTGTTGAGGATTTTTGCATCTATGTTCATCAGCGATATTGGCCTGTAGTTTTCCTTTCTTGTGCTGTCCTTGTCAGGCTTTTGTATCAGGATCATGTTGGTCTCATAGCATGTGTTAGGAAGTGTTCCGTTCCCTTATTTTTTGGAATAGTTTGAGAAGGATAGGTACTAAATCTTCTTTGAATGTTTGGTGGAATTCTCCAGGGAAATCATCTGGTCCTGGGCTTTTATTTTTTGGGAGGTTTTTGTTTACTGTTTCAATGTTTTTACTTGTTATTGGTCTATTCGAATTCTCTATTTCTTCTTGATTCAGTTTTGGGAGGCTGAATGAGTCTAAGAATTTATTCATTTCTTCTAGATTGTCCGATTTTCTGGCAGGTAGTTTTTCATAGTATTCTCTTATATTCCTTTGTATTTCTATGGTATCCATTGTAATTTCTCTTCTTTCATTTCTAATTTTATTTATTTGAAGCTTCTCTCTTATTTTCTTAGTAAGTCTGGCTAAGGGTTTGTCAATTTTGTTTATCATCTCAAAGAAACAGCTCTTAGTTTCATTAGTCCTTTCTACTGTTATTTTGGTTTCAATTTCATTTATTTCTGCTTTCATTTTTATTATTTCCCTACTTCTGCTGACTTTAGACTTTGTTCTTCTCTTTCTAGTTCTGTTAAGTGTAGTTTAAGATGTTTATTTGAGATTTTTGTGCTTGTCAAAGTAGGCCTGTATTGCTATGAATTTCCCTCTTAGGACTGCTTTTCATGCATCCTATATAAGTTGGTATGGTGTGTTTTCATTTTCATTTCTCTCCCGATATTTTTTTATTTCTCCTTTGACTTCTTCAGTGATCCATTTGTTGTTCAGTAGCGTGTTGATTAGTCTCCACATATTTGCCACTTTCCCAGCTTTTTTCTTGTGGTTGTTTTCTAGTTCATAGCATTATGGTTGGAAAAGATGCTTGATATGATTTCAATCTTCTTAAATTTATTAAGGCTTGCCTTGTTTCCCAAAGTAGGTCTATCTTTGAGAATGTTCCATGTGCGCTTGAGAAGAAGGTGTATTCTGTTGGTTTTGGATGGAGTGTTCTATACATATCTATAAAGTCCATCTGGTCTAGTTTTTCATTTAATTCCACTATTTCCCTGTTGACTTTCTGTCTGGATGATCTATCCATTGATGTAAGTGGGGTGTTAAGGCTCCCTACTATTATTTTGTTGCTATTAATGTCTCCTTTTAGGTCTGTTAATATTTGCTTTATATACTTTGGTGCTCCTGTGTTAGGTGCATATATATGCATAAGTGTTATGTCCTCTGGGTAGAGTGTCCCTTTTATCATTATCTAATGCCCCTCTTTGTCTCTCATTGCCTTTTTTATCTTGAAGTCTACTTTGTCTGATATAAGTATGGCAACACCTGCTTTCTTTTGTTTGCCTTTAGCTTGGAGTATTGTCTTCCATCCCTTCACTCTGAGCCTGTGTTTGTCTTTAGGCTTCAGATGTGTTTCCTGGAGGCAGCATATGGTTGAGTCTTGTTTTTTAATCCATCTAGCCACTCTGTGCCTTTTGATTGGAGAATTCAATCCATTTAGATTTAAGGTCATTATTGATATATAAAATGGCTTAATGTTTCATTTTATCATTTGTTTTCTGATTGTTCTTTGTTTCCTTGTTTCTTGTCTCATGTATTTCAGACTGCCAATGCAGTTTGGTGGTTCTCTATGATAGTTTTCTCAGTTTTCTCTTTTTTTTTTAAAAGATTGGCACCTGGGCTAACAACTGTTGCCAATCTTCCTTTTTTTTTTTCCTCTGCTTTATTTCCCAACAGCCCCCCCCCCCGGTACATATTTGTATATCTTAGTTGCAGGTCCTTCTAGTTGTGGGATGTGGGACACCGCCTCAATGCGGCCTGATGAGCGGTGCCATGTCTGCTCCCAGGATCAGAACCCTGGGCCACCACAGTGGAGCGTGCAAACTTAACCACTCGGCCACGGAGCCAGCCCCTCAGTTTTCTCTTTATTTATCATTTGTGTCTCTGTTTTTATTTTCTTGTTTAGTAATTACCATGAGGTTAGCATAAAAGATCTCGTAAATGAGATAATCTATTTTCTGATAGCCTCTTGTTTCCTTAGTCTAAGCAGGTTCTATCCCTTTCCTCTTCCCTGTCTAATTTATTGTTGTCACACCTTATTCCATTTTGTGTTGTGAGTTCATGGTTAAAATACAGTGATTATATTTATTTTTTATGTGTTCCTTCCTTATATCTTTAAGATTATAATTGTTTGCTAATCTGTTCTGATAGAAAGCTGTAATTTTCTGATATTTTCTGCCTATTTATCTCCTTGCTCAAGTCTTTGTAAACTCTTTCTTTTTTTCCTTTCAGTTCTGAGGGCCATCTTAATCATTTCTTGTAGACAGGGGTCTGGTGGTGATGAATTCCTTCAGCTTTTCTTTATCTGGGAACGTTTTTATTTCTCCATCATACCTGAAGGGTATTTTCACTGGATAGAGCATTCTTGGCTGAAAGTTTTTGTCTTTCAGAATTTTGAACATGTCGTTCCACTCTCCCCTAGCCTGTAAGGTTTCTACTGAGAAATCCACTGAAACTCCTAGTGGGGTTCCTTTGTAGGTTATTTTCTTCTGCCTTGCCGCCCTTAATATTTTTTCTTTGTCATTGACTTTTGCCAGATTTACTAATATATGCCTTGGAGAAGGTCTTTTTACACTGATGAAATTAGAAGTTCTTTTAGCTTCTTTTACTTGAAATTCCTGCTCTTTCCCCAGGTTTGGGAAGTTCTCAGCTATTATTTCTTTGAACAAGCTCTCTGCTCCTTTCTCTCTTCCTTCTCCCTCTGGGATACCTATCATCCTTATGTTGCATTTCCAAACTGCATCAGATATTCCTCAGCGAATTTCTGCATTTCTTTTTAGTCTTGCTCTCTCTCCTCCATCTGAAGCATTTCCATATTTCTGTCCTCTAAATTTCTAATTCTGACCTGCATAATATCAGCTCTGCTATTCAAGAAGTCCAGATTTTTCTTTATCTCATTCACTGTGTTTTTCATCTCCAACATTTCTGATTGGTTTTTCTTTATAGTTTCTATCTCTTTTGTGAAGAATTCCCTCTGTTCATTAATTTTATTCCTGATTTCATTGAACTGTCTTTCTGAATTTTCTTATAACTCGAGCTTTTTTATGATAGTTATTTTGAATTCTCTGTCATTTAGATTATAAATTTCTGTGCCTTCAGAATTGCTTTCTGGGTGTTTGTCATTTTCCTTCTGGTCTGGAGTATTAATATACCTTCTCATAATATTTGATGGGGTGAATTTGTGCCATCACATAGTGGTAGTATCTGTTTGCAGATTCCACCTACTGACACTGGTTGGGGGGTGGGGGCAGGAGCTATGTAGTCTGAGTCCACCACAATCCCTGGCAGCTGTGCCTGACCTGTGGAAGCCATGCTGAAAGATCCCATCTCTGTTTTCCCTCTTGCCACCACTGTTTTACACACTACATGCACTGGCACTCTGGCAGGGGTCCCTTGCTCTGGCCAACCAGCCGAGCTGGTGTGCCAGGTGGGGGAAAGGGCACTTTCTTTCACATGCAATCCTGGGTTTGCCCTTGCTATCTGCTCTCCTGGTGTGCTGGCTTGATGAAGACACCCCTACAATTGCTTTGGCTCCTCCATGTGGAGCTTTCCCACAGACTATGAGGAAACTTGGATAGCAAAGGTGTTCCCACAGAGGACTGCTCCCTCTCCCCACTCCTCTCAGGGTTGCACATGGTCCCACACCCTAGGTTGCTGCCAGTGGGGGAAGGAGAGGAGATCTCCTTACCTCCTTCCACTGCCTCCAAGAGGGTCCAGCACCTCCACCTTCAGACATATGGCTGTGTGGGTGTCTCAGACATCTATTGTGTTGTGTGAATGTTCTCTGTTGGTTTATGAATGTCCTTTTCATTGTGTCTAAGGGGGGAGGGTCTGAGGGAAGAACTCACTCTGCCATCATACTGACATCACTCAATATGTTTTTAATCAAATAGTTTATATAGATAGGAGCCCTGCAAAACAAATTTCCCAAGCCCCTGCATACCCAGTGGCAGCCTTGTCATTGTTAAACCCTTCAACAGCTGTGGTGGTGGCAGCCAGCTGGTTGTTCTCCTCAATGAAATACCTCATGGCCAACACTCAGCCAGAACTCTCCCCACATCCCAGCCAATGAGTGGAAGCAGCAATGTGTGGCACAGGCAGGGGCTTCTCCCAACCACCACCTTGCCTAGAATACAGACTACACCAAGCCTCTCAGCTGTCCTGTGTACGTCCCTCCATTACCTGTTGGGTGGGATTCCCTTATGCTCCTTACCAGCATAACTAGGAAGTGCTGTGTCATATACAAGGCACTCAAAATGAGATGTCCTCTTGGTCTTAATGACTGGTCTTGACTGACAACTTCTGGTTGACTTTTCTATAGAGGTTAATGTCTAGCCATGTAACTAGAGTGCAATTTAGTCCAAACCATCAGATCATGGAACATTAGAGCCAGAAAACACCCTATAGAATCATCTGCTCCAAAGACCACATGTTGCATGTTAGGATATTGGGGACCAGAGAGCTCAGGTCAGTTCCTTACATCTCCACAGGGCAGATCCAGGTGCCTGGCCCAGAGCTGGCATATCATGGAGGGACAGGGGTCACAGAGCATAGTAGTTAAGGGTTTGAACTCTGGAGTCAGATTGGATGTGTTTGAAACTATAGCTCAGTTTTTCCAAAAGAAAAATGAGCATAATAATAACAGTACTTAATTCACAAAGTTGCTATGAAAATTACACGAGGAATACATGTAAAGGGTTTAGCACAATGCCTAGCACCTGGAAAGCAATAAATAAACATTGCTTGTAATAAGCCTGACTCACTGATCAAGAAGTGTTGACCTAACTCTACACCTAAGCCAGTGCATAGCAGATTAAGGTCATTCAGCAGGTGTCATCAGGAACTACTGTGTGCCCCATACTATGCCGGTCCCTGGGGAAGTCTGCACAAAGGAGTTTACCTGGGATTACAGATACAGATGGTAGGAGCTGCCAAACTCCAAGCTGGAGGCCATGCTTGCATGTGAAACTCCTGCTCATGCAATCCATAAGCCCACTGCAGTCTGACTTCCAGCCTTGACACTTCCTTGCCCTTGCTAAGGTCACAGAATTGCCACATTCAGAGAATCACATGTCTACCCTTATCTTTATTGATATTTGCCTTTCCTTAAACAGTGCTTGAAATGCTTTCCTCTCTTAGTGTATTGGTCAGCTCAGCCTGCCATAACAAAAATACAACAGACTGAGTGGGTTAAACAACAAAAACTTATTTTCTCACAGTTCTGATCTTGGACATCAAAGATCAAGGTGCTGGAGGGGTTGGTTTCTGGTTTGGCCTCTCTTCCTGGCTTGCAGATGGTATCTTCTCACTCTGTCCACACGTGGCCTTTTTTCTGTGCTTGTAGAGAGAGAGAGATTGACCCCTGGTATTTCTTCCTCTTCTTATGAGGATGTCAGTCCTACTGGAGTAGGGTCCTACACTTATGATCTCATTTATCCTAATTATCTGCTTAAAGTCTCTATCTCTAAATGCAGTCACATTAGGGGTTAGGGCCTCAACATATGAGTTTGGGGGAGACACAATTCAGTCCATAACACTTGGCTTCCACAACATAACTCTCTCATGGTTCTCCTCTACCTCTCTGCACTCCTTTGAAATTTCCATGCAGTACTTTTCATTCTTCTTCCTCCAAATGCTGGAGTTCCCCAGAGTTCCGCTGTGCAACATCTTCTCTTCTCCCACTCCAGTACACATTCCTTTAGCAATCACACACAGTCACGGTTTTTACCACCATATCCATGCAGATGGTGCCAAAATCTGTATCTCAATGTCAGATTTTTCTCTTCTAGCTCCACATCTGTATACCCAAGTACCTGTTGGCCATCTTTTATGATGTCCCATAGACATGCCCAACTCAACACTTCCCAAGACGGAGCATCTTTCCACATCAACTTACTGCTTCTTCTAGGTTTCCTGTCCCATAATCTAAATCAGAAATCTGGAGTGAACTAGAAACCTGGAGTTATCTTTGATCCTTTCCCATCCATTAACTGTACAATCCGTAAGAGCAAGGATGACATCTCTTTTCTTGTCCCCTATATTTCCAGCATTTACGACAGTGCCTGGTTTAAAGCAGGCACTCATTAACTATTATGAAAAAAATACAAAATTAACCCAGAAATATGCCCACATAAACATAGTCAATTGATCTTTGACAAAGGAGCAAAGGTAATCCAATGGAGCAAACATAGTCTTCTCAATGAATGACGCTGGAACAACTGGACATCCACCTGCAAAAAAAATGAACCAAACACAGACCTTACGCCCTTCACAAAAATTAACTCAAAATGAATCATAGACCCAAATGTAAAGCTCTTAGAAAGCTATAAAACTCTTAGAAGATAACATGGGAGAAAACCTAGATGACCTTGGGTATGGTGATGACTTTTTAGCACAGTAAAGTCATGATCCATGAAAGAAAGAATTGGTAAGATAGACTTCATTAAAATTATAAATTTCTGCTCTGTGAATGACAGTATCAAGAAAATAAGAAGACAAACCACAGATTGGGAGAAAATATTTGCAAAACATACATCTGATAAAGGATGGTTATCCAAAATATACGAAGAACTCAAAAGTCAACAATAAGAAAATAAATAACGAAATTGAAAAATGGGCCAGGGGCTGGCCCCATGGCCTCATGGTTAAGTTCAGCTCAGGTGACTCAGGTTTGGTTCTTGGGTACAGACTTACACCACTCATCAGCAGTCATGCTGTGGCAGTGACCCACATACAAAATAAAGGAAGATTGCCACAGACGTTAGCTCAGCACGAATCTTCCTCAAGCAAAAAGAAGAAGATCGGCAACAGATGTCAGCTCTGGGTGAATCTTCCTCAGCTAAAAAAAAAAAAGAGAGAGAGAGAGACAAAGACCTTAACAGACACCTCACCAAGCAAGATATACAGATGGCAAATAAGCATATGAAAAGATGCCCTGACCATATGTCATCAAGGAAATGCAACTTAAGACAACAATGAGATAGCACTACACACCTACTAGAATGGCCAAAATCTGGAACACAGACAACACTAAATGCTGATGAAGATGTGGAATGACATGAACTTTTATTCATTGCTGGTAGGAATGCAAAATAGTACAGCAACTTTGAAAGACAGTTTCATGGTTTCTTACAAAACTAAACATAATCTTACCATATGATCCAGCAATCATACTCCTTGGTATTTACCCAAAGGAGTTGGAAACTTTACGTCCACATAAAAACCTGCACACACATATTCCTAGCAGCTTTATTCATAACTGTCAAAAGTTGGAAGCAACCAAGATGTCCTCCAGTAATCTGGATAAATAAACTGTGGTACATCCAGACAATGGAATATTATTCAATGCTAAAAAGAAATGGAATATTATTCAATGATAAAAGGAAGTGAGCTACCAAGCCATGATAAGATATGGAAGAATCTTAAATGCATATTACTAAGTGAAAGAAGGAATCTGAAAAGGCTACATACTGTGTGATTCCAAAGATGACGTTCTGGAAAAGGCAAAGCTATGTAGATAGTAAAAAGATCAGTGGTTTCCAGGGGTTAGGAGGAATGGGTCAGGATAAACCAGTGGAGCACGGAGAATTTGGGGGGCAGTGAAAATATTCTGTATGATAACAGTAATGGTGGATACAAGTCATTATACACTTGTCCACACTCACAGAATGTACAACATCGAGACTGACCCCCAATGTAAACTCTAGACTCTGAGTGATAATGATGTGTCAATGTAGGTTCATTAACTGTTATAAATGTACCACTCTGGTATACCATGGTGATCATGGAAAAGGCTACACATATGTGGGGCAAGGGTATATGGGAAATCTCTGTAGGTCCTCTCAATTTTGCTTTAAATCTAAAACTGCTCTAAAAAAAAAGTCTTTTTAGAAAAATTAATGGATCCCTCATTTCCGACATTTAGTCAGTCACCAAGTTTTATTGAATCTACTGCCCAAGCGGCTCTGAAATCTGCACCCTTTTCTCCATCCACACTGCCTCTCCATATCTATCTAGCCTTGGTTTAGCCTCCCCCTCAATCTCTCTCTGTCTCTCTCTCTTCTTCTCTACACACACACACACACACACACACACCATATGCACCAGCCATGCCAACAGTTTTCGCGCCCCCATGCCTGTACCCATGCTCTTCCTGTGGAAACATCTTGGTCTTCCTTCATCACCCAGCTCAAGTTTACCTCCCACAAAAAGCCTTCATGAGCTGCCCGCCCACTCGGACCTCAGGCTGGGTTAGATGCTTCTCCTTTGGCTCCTGTTTATAATAGTATTATAGGATGGATGACACTGTATAGTGATGTCTCTTTTCTTTTCTGATGTCCAGCCACCACTCAGGGTAGACACTGTCTGCCAGTCACCTCAGTATCAAAAGCACCAAAAGTCAGGAGAGACAGTGGCTGGAATCACAGGCTTTGGAGTCAGAGTGATGTGGATTCAAATTCTCCTTCTGCCTCTTAAGCTCTCTGAGCCTTAGTTTTCTTCTCTCTCAAATGGGGGAGGGACTGCGATCTACTCCACAGGATAGTGTTGTTAGAGGGATTATTAAATGAAGCAGTAAATAGAAAGCACTCAGTGCAGCACTTCACACAGAATAGGGTCTTAGTAAATGGTCAGAGTGTCAATTAATTAACTAATTAATTGAACGATGATGTAAGTTAAGTATATAAGATGAGCAATTTTCTTTTACCTCATTGACTTGCTCCCTATGCTCCCTTGATCAAGACTTGCTGTTGTGAATGGGAAGGTGGAAATCGTATTAGAACAGTCCCCAATTCAGTGGTTGCAACAAGGAAATCACGGGACCAACATGGGCAGGGTGTAGGCTGGGAGGCTGCTCTCTGCTCCACTCCCTGGCTTCTCGCTCTCCCACCACATCACTCTCTCCTTTTCTCGACAACATGCCACATGCCCTGTGCTCTGAGACTGCACCTCTGTGTAAGAGTGAAATGAAATGAACTGGAAACTTTTAGTGACAAAGTGACACAGTACAAATCTGGTGAGATATGACACCTTTTTTTTCCATCTAAGTAGAAGTGGCCCATTTGGCTCTACTTCCGATTTCTTATAAAGTCCAAGGAGATGTTGGCTAAATTGAGTTAAGGAAAACCCATTATCCCCACAGAGGTTTTAAGGATTGAAGAGCTCCAGTTTGGAAGTTTCTAGAAACATAACCCCGATGTACAAATTAGAGATCTCTATGAATGGAAAATAACCCATTCCAATCCAATACCATGGCACACCAATAATGCAGGCTTCTAAAAAGGTAAAAGGAAAAAGAAAAACTCCCTTAAAGAAGATATTTGGATGAAGCTGAAAACTCCAAGTCTAATAAACTTTAAACAATTACATTTGAAATAATTCTCACAGCAGTGAAGATGTTCAAAGGTAAACAATGAAGAAATAAAGTATCTCCTGGCCATCACGGTTACTATTGTCAATTTTGTTTTGTGTTGGTTTGGTTTTTAATAATCTGTATACATCAAGATTTTTATCCTCTTTCTGGGTTTGGGGGTTGGGGCTTGGTACAGTTCTGTTTATACCATGGAGAGCTGTCATTCCCTTTGGCTGCCTACCATTTGAACATCCTGCCTATCGTTGAAGAGCTGCCTTTCTTAAGAACCTTCGCGGGAAGCAGAGCCCACTTCCCACTATAACAGCTGAAATGCTGGATAATACTTTTGCAGGCATCCCTGCAGGTAGGGATGGGCACAGGATCCAGGATCCACCAATCAGAAGCACCCACTCTGGACTTTGAATCAGGTGCTATTGACACTGAGACCCTCTCTGGAGGTGGCAGCAGTTGCAGCAAGACTGTGTTTCCATGGCAACAGTGGCTGATGCTGTCCCCATCTTGCGCCTGGAGAAGTGCCGCTGTCTCAGCAACCGGCAAGGGAGGTGACAATGGCTTCAGCACGTGATCACAGGTATGGTGACCTGCTACTGTAGCCCCACGCCTGGTTCTCCAACTTCCAGGCAACTCTACGAGCAACCCAATGTCATTTTAAGAAATGGCATGAAATCAGCTAGAGTCTGTGTGTGTTGCCCACAACTAAGGATTCTGACAGATTCTGAGATCCCAGGAGCTAAATAAAGATTCAGAGCGCTGGAGCCGGCCTGGTCCCACGGCTGGGGAGTCCAGATCCAGTAATGATTTCTCCTTCTTTTCAGACCCACCACCAGAGAGCTGACCACCTAGGGGTGCCTTTTAACATCTCAGCCCACACAGCTACATGGTCAGTGAAGCATAAAAGAAAACAGGTCAAAGCAATGAACTGCGCTGGACCGGATGTGGAAGTGTCGAGAGAACGAGCACTAGGTGCCCAGGAACCGTGACTATCTGAAACCATGAACCAAAAATCTGTGCTCCCCTGGGTCCTTCTCTCCGCCTGTTTTGACTAAGTCTTCCATTTGTTAAGGTAACGCTAGAGGTATTGAAATCAGTGGTTCAGATTATTTACTTTTAAAAAATTAATTCAGCAAAATTTTAGCAAAGATGTGTCACGTATGGAGTACCAAGTGGCGTTTGTCAAGTGTTCAGAAATGAGTTAGATGCAGGCTTCAGCATCTGTACATTTACAGAAACATCATGTTACATGCTCACACAGTTCTCTAATTAATTCCAAATGTTATGTTCTTCTGACACTTGCTGCAATACGTCTTTTTTATTAGCAAGATAATCTTCCAACATGCATGAAAAGTTTATTCCCTTACATAGATAAAATACATCTATGCAATCTTGTATGCACTTATCCAATAAATTCCCAGGCATTCTGGAAAATCCAGTATTCTGGATATAGAAAAATCTCTTATCTAGCCCATAATTACAAACTTTCAAGAACAGAAAACTATAACATGTACCTACTCATCAAAATGTTTGCTTCTTTGAGACTTCAGAAAAATCCTTCACCTTCAAGATTCCTCAGCAGGTGTCTTCGGAGTGACACTATGAACTCTGATGTAACTGTGTCAATGCCAGATAAAAGAGAAGGAAATAATTTATTCCAATTGCTTAACACAACAGCTTTGAGAGTACAATATGAAGTCAGATTTCAGTGCTGTCTCTTTCCAAATTAGACATACTTCCAACAACAAGAATGAGAATAAATAAGATTTCACTGCAGACCCTGGGGGTATGGCTGGCCGGCTCTGGGGCCATGCTGGCACACAGGCATAACACTAACAGCAAGCCCAGACACCGTGTGCGCACAGGAAACTGCAACTGTCCTTTGGTCCTGCATTCACCACTCCACCGAGTAATGTCAACATCTTGTCCCACCAAGAAGGCCTGGACAAGATCTACCGCCTCCCCACAGAGAGATTAGTGGCCAAACCAAGCCATGGATGCTCACGTTTGCTGTTACTCGGGGTCTCCAGATCTCTGGACTCCCCGCAGGGACCCCTGTATCTGGTGTCTGACTCTTTGCAGTTTCCCTGATCCTCCCTGGGTCCTTGGAACAGGTCAGTTTCCAGAAACTACTGTCCAAGTGCTGCCAAGCCCCACACAGGGAACCCCTAGGAAGAAAAGACACGGTTCAACAGTCCACACCTCCACCTTCTTTGTCCTGTGATCTAAGCCTTTTTTTTTTTTTTTGAGGAAGATTAGCCCTGAGCTAGCATCTGTGGCCAATCTCCCTCTTTTTGAGAGGAAGACTGGCCCTGAGCTAACATCCGTGCCTATCCTCCTCTACTTTATATGTGGGATGCCTGCCACAGCATGGCTTGCCAAGCAGTGCACAGGTCCACACCCGGGATCCAAACTGGCAAACCCCTGGCCACCAAAGCAGAACGTGTGAACTTCACCACTGCACCACTGGGCCAGCACCTAGGTCTTTGGGGTGACGGTGTAGCCTTCCCTTCTGGAACTCAGAGACCTACAGTCCACTTGTCCCGCAGCAGCCTACTCTACCCAGTGCCCTACAACCAAGGTATCTTGGCAGAAATCGCAGAAAACTTCTTGGGTCAATAGCAATATCTTTTCAAGGTTTCCATGCCCAATTTTTGCTCACAGAGAAGCCCCACAAGCTCATCCACACTGGTACAAGGACCACCCAAGACTGGGTATGACCTGTGTTGGACATTGTGGTATAATAAGAAATACATTTGGTCTTCGTTCCTGGCTCCTGGCGCAGAGCTCCTAAAACCCTTGGAATCTCCTGAGCGATGGGAGGGTCTCAGCTTATTCATAATGAGCCCCTTTCAACCACACCAGAGCTTACGCTAACAAAGGGACTCAGGGTCGGGCCTCCAGACAGTCTCAGGATGGGGCTGATCTCCAGAAAGACATGATCGGACACTCAACCTCACACACTGACCTGGTGGGGGGTGGGGCACTGAAGATTAGAAGATTGGGTTATAAAAACTCTAGAGCAATGTGAATCTGGGAGCTTCTGCGTTGGTGAACACAGTGACGTGCGGGGAGAGTAGAGCGCCGGGAGAAGGTATGGCAGCTTCACGCCACAACCCCCTCATACCTTGCCCTATGTATCTCTTCCATTTGGCTGTCCCTGAGTCGTATCCTTTATAACAAAGCGGTTACCACAAGTAAAGTGTTTTCCTGAGTTCTGTGAACAGATCTAGCAAATTGCCAGACCTGAGGAGGGAGTCATGGGAAACCCCAATTTATAGCCAGTCGATCAGAAGTACAGGTGGCCCAGGACTTGTGACGGCCATCTGAAGTGGGAGCGTCTTCTGGGACTGAGCCCTTAACTTGTGGGATCTGATGCCAACTCCAGGTAGACAGTGTCAGAATTGAGTTGAATTGTTGGACACCCAGCTGGCGTCCAGTAATTGGTTGGTGTCAGAGGAAACATCCCAGAGACATCCATGATTCCACCCTCGGGAGGACTTTGTCACTAGGGCCTTAACAGACATGGCCCTATAAACGCCACAGCAGAAGAGTGCCTTCTTTTCCAGGGCTCAGTTTACTTGGCTGTTCCTTTGCCAATGGAAAAAGTTAAATGCAAACTCCCCCAGAGGCCACAGACCAATAAATCGTAGTCCAGCTCTTGAGGGATGAAGAGGTACATTAGTCTGCTCAGGCCGCTGGAACAGAATGCCATAGTCTGGGCAGCTTAAACAACAGAAATTTATTTCTCGTAGTTCTGGAGACTGGAATATCAAGGCGCCAGCAGGGTTGGTGTCTGGCGAGAGCTCTCTCCTTGGGATGCAGGTGGCCACCTTCTCGCTGTGTCCTCACCTGGCCTTTCTTCCATGAGCGTACAGAGAGAGAGAGCTCTCAAGGCAGGGGGTACAGCTCAGGGTACAGCATTTGACTGCAGATCAAGAGAGATCTCTGGAGTCTCTTCCTCTTCTTATAAGGCCAGCAGTCCTATCAGATTAGGGCCTGACGCTTATGACCTCAATTAACCTTAATTAACTCCCTAAAGGCCCTACCTCCGAATACAGACATATTGGGGTTTAGGGTTTCAACGTACGAATCTAGGGGGACACACTCAGTCCATCACAGGAGGGCTGCCTCTGTTTTCTAGAACAAGCTGCATCACTACCTCCAGTTACTGGATCACAGAATTATAGAACATCAGAGGTGGAAGGAACGTAGGCTCTTTCATCCTCCAGTGAAGAGGTTGGGTTCCAGGAGGGTGAAGGGACTTGCTCATGGATACAGCTCCAGAGTGGTGAGGCTGGAACTGGAACCCAGACTCCCTCCTGCCAGGTCAGAGCTCTTTTCCACTGCCTCAGGCAGCCCCCACGGGATAGCTCGCAAGAAGAAACTGTGAGGGGTCAGATCTTGAGTTATTAGCAAGGGAGGGCTTTGGAACATTGCCTGCTGCCTGACAGTGGAAGGTTTTCACCAGGGGAGCCATGGAATGTTGTATGGCCAGTAAAAACCTAAGACAGATTCCCAAATGCCAACACTTGGGGTTTTCTCCCGTCAAAATAAGGATAGTGATAGCCAGACTGGATTCAAAGATTTTAATCAACTCTGTGGGTTTATCACAAGCACCTCCCTCTCCCTCCGAGCCTACGAGAGTTTTCTAAAACATAAAGGGGTGTCAGTGAGCCTCGTTCCTCCTCAACCTCATCACCCAGGAAACCCACTATTGCTGTGGGACAACCACCCAAACCTAGTCCCCTGCCCTCTCTTTGGTCATTCTCACTTCTCTTTGGCCAATCAGGAGTCAAATGAACAGGCTGCGTGCAAACACCAGCTCCTGTTCTTGTCCCAGCTTTGCAAAACCAGGTGCTTCCCGCTGGCAACGCAAAGCAATTCTCTCACAAACCTCTAAGAATGGACAGGACACTCATGGCCCCGGGCCGCACGAGGCAACAGTTGCCTGCAAAGCTCTGTAAACGATTTTCCAGGACCATCTTGAGATCAACTGCTGATCCGGGTGCCCCCTAACAGCTTGGATACCCCTGGGGACCCATAGCACTCCACAGACCCTGAGCCCCGGGTCGTCCTCCAGACCCTGCTTCCTGGATTCTGTCCCAGCCCTAACACTGACCCCTCCCTCCTGGACTGACCTCCTCCAATTTGCCCTCAATACCGCAGCCAAGCTAACCTCACAGGATACCTTTACTCTTTCCCGCCTTCAAAATTAATTAATTAATTAAGCAATTAAAGGGTTGCACTATGAACATAATTAATCTTTCAAATTCTCCTCTGTACTCTGGGAAACGGCTTTTTCAATTAATTGAACTCCCCTTTCCCCTGAGTTTGGTGGTCTTGTCATGCTCCAAGCAGGGGCCTCTCTGCACGGTCACCATCCTACTCCACCCTTGGGGACAGGAGTAAAAACAGAACTTCCACCCCAGAGTGTTGTCCCTCCCCTCCCCCCAGGAACAGAGAGGGTGAGTGAAAGGGTGCCCGCCCCATTGCTGTGACGGGAAAACGGCCCCCGAGACCCTCTCTCCCCCAACCCCGCCAAGAGTTGTGATTGAGCAAATGGTCACCTTTAGCTTCACTTCCAAAGTAAACCTCCAAAGAAAACTTAATGATGGAATACAATTTTACTGCTATTTTCCCCTCCTGACCCCTCCACCTGCCTCTTACTGGACAATGGGGATACAGACATGGATGGTCCCATACTTGCAATATAGAGAAGAGAGACGTTGGGCCTGTAATCTCACATGTGTGAAGAGAGTTCCAAAGGAGAGGCAAGAATATGATGGACGGCAAGTACAAGGAGAGCTCACCTGGTCTAGGGGATCAGGCAAGGCCTCCTTCAGAAGGCGGCTTTTAAGCTGGGATCTACAGGATGAAGAGGACTTACCAGGATAAGGGTGGGCAGCAGGTGCAAAAGCCCTGAGTGATGGAGAGCATGGTACTCCCCAGAAACTAAAAGAGACCAGCATAGTTGGACCCGGAAGAAGGAAGGGAGGTGAGTACAGAAACAGGCAGGTGACACAGACATGGAGACCCCAAAGAAAGAAGCTTGCTATGAGTCAGCCTCGTGAGAAACCCCTTTCCTCTTTCTACAAGCAGCCTTCTTGAACTGCAGGCACAGAGGAGAGGAGGTCTTCTCCACCAGCCCACCCCCCTTCCTGCGACCCTCATTTCTCTTACAACCCAGAACCCACCTCATCCCCTCAAACAGTCCTCGCTGAGTTCTCTGTGATGGTCCTGCCCTTCACAGCACTTCGGGGATCCTTTGTCCCCATCGGTGGCATTCCCTACACCAGTGGGTGCAAAGAATAAAACATCGGGACAACAGAAAGCAGAAACCGTTCCTTCTCCTGGTCCATCCCCTTTTCCAGTAAACTGTGGGAAAAGGAAAGCCTCACAGGAGTTTTTTTCTTTTTTTTTAAAGATTGGCACCTGAGTTAGCAACTATTGCCAATCTTCTGGGCTTTTTTTTCCTTCTTCTCCCCAAAGCCCCCCAGTGCATAGTTGTATATTTTAGTTGTAGGTCCTTCTGGTTGTGCTGTGTGCGACGCGGCCTCAGCATGGCCTGATGAGTGCTGCCATGTCCATGCCCAGGATCTGAACCGTCCAAACCCTGGGCCGCCGAAGCAGAGCATGTAAACTTAACTGCTTGGCCACCAGGCCAGCCCCTCACAGGAGGTTTTTAAACGACGTCTTGGTTATTGAATCTAGCAGGAAGGCTCTCCTGCCTGTTAGAAACACGTCAGCAGATGGAATCCTGGCATCCAGGTCCTGAGGCACCTCTCATCTTAAGGCAAAATTTCTCCCCTTCTTCCAAACATAGAATTATTGATAATCACCAAAAGTGCTGCATGTACCAGAAACCAAAACAAACCAACCCCAAAAAGGAGAGCGGCTTTCACGGGCGAAAGGGAGGTGGGCGTGAGCAGTTTTAAAAACGACATCATGGTCTGAAGTGTCACAGCCCGCTCTCCCGAAGTTGCAACGAGAGACGCTGACCCATAGATGGCGCACGGAGACCGCTTAAAAACACGCGGTCCCCGCGGCCGCGGCGCCTCCCCCGGCTCTGCCTCCGCCGCCTCTGCGCCGCGGCTTCCGCGTCGCTGTCACAGTCGGATAATCACAGAGGGCTCGGGTTTCACCACTTCTTCAAGAAATACGCTTTCTGGTACTGTAAATTCGATGCTGCATGAAAACTAGCCGCAGTTCCTCAGACTGGAGCTGCTCCCGGGACCCGCTGCAAGGACAGACACTGATGGGTGCTGATGCGCCTGGAGCTCCCGCCCCTCCCCGCTGGCCGGCCTCCGAGCCCTCCCCGCCTCCTCCACCGCCTCCTCCACCGCCTCCCCTGGGCTCAGTGCCAAGACCTGGTCCCCAAGAGCAGATCCACCTGGACGGGGACGGCTGGAGCCCAAGGGCCAGTCAGCCTGTCAATCTCAGTCTTTACGTTTGTTTAGTGCCTACAGTCTCTAAAGCCCTCTCTTTGCCTGAGCAAATCTTCAAAGTGGCGCAGTGAATGTAGCAGAGTTGTCTCCAGTTTGGAGGTGAAAATAGTTTAAGAGGCGAGGTAACTGGCATTTCCTGGCCTTGTGACATCGCGTCAAAGGCAGTCAGTCACTGTCCCGTGAATTCTTCATCCCATCTGGCCGGATCCCTCCATACTTTGTCCATTTGTGTCCTCTAATTTTGTCCCTTTTTGTTCTTTTTCCACCTCCAGAGCTACAGCATTGATCCACGGTCAGTTTGCTGTTAACTGTTATGGTTTAGAGAATTTAGGTTTTCTCAGTGACAATGTTGATTCTGCTAACACTGCCCCCCCACTGCAGAGCCCTCCCAGGGCACAGCACCTTGCTAGGCACTTGCTTAACCGTGTTAACTCAGCTGGCCCTCACGGCAATCATAGGAAATACGTAAAGCACTGCTTTTCATCCCCGATTTGCAGATGACGAAGCTGAAGCACAGAGAAGTTAAATAATTTCAGTGAAGATCACACAGCACATAGACAGCAGAGCTGGGATCTGAACACAAGCCATCCGGCTCGGGAGGCCGTGTCATTAGCCGCTGTACTGACACACACTCAGAACTAGCACTGGGGCACGGAATGAACTAGGCTCATCTGCCCTCTCCGTTACCTTTGTGACGTGTTGGCCTGAGTTCAAGCACAGGGGTGGAAAAGCTCCTGCCTGGACCTGGCAGTGTGGTCCTTACAAGTCCACCCTGGGGGCAGGTATCAGTACAGACCAGCAAGGCTGCCCACAAGCACATGGTGAGACTTCCTTGGGGCAGAGTCAGGGAAAGTTAGGGAGCTCTCGTTACCAAGAGGAGAGTGGGGTAAATCCCTGACGTGGCCTCTTACATTTGTTTCCCTTTTCCGGAACAGAGAGAACCACATCCAGCTCACTCCAGCACATACCACGTAGGACTCGGAAGCCCCCTGCTGGAGGAGGTGGGCAGCCTCAGCCTCCTGGGGGCCACCTGGACCCAGAGTAGGTGGTCCTCTCTATCAGAATTTCAATGTGTGGTTTCAGCAATTGCAAGTTTGTCAAGACCAAATAAGATACAAAATGTGAAGTGCATTTGGCAGTTCTTCAAAAAGTTAAACATAGGGCCAGCCCCAGCAGCCTGGTGGTTAAGTCCAGCATGCTCTGCGTCATCTCCTGGGCATGGACCTACACCCCTCGTCTGTCTGTGGCCATGTTGTGGCAGTGGCTCACATACAAAAAGAGGAAGATTGTCAGTGGATGTTAGCTCAGGCCAAATCTTCCTCAGCCAAAAAAAAAAAAAAAAAATGTTATACATGGAATTACCACATAATCCAGCAATTCCACTCCTGGGTATATGCCCAGAAGAATCGAAAGCAGGGATTTGAACAGAAATCTGTACACCAATGTTCATAGCAGCATTAGCCACAATAGCTTAAAGCTGGAAACAACCTGCTATGGTCTGAATGTCTGTGCCCCCTCAAAATTTGTATGTTGAAATCCTAATGCCCAGTGTGATGGTATCAGGAGGTGGGGCCTCTGGGAGGTGATCAGGTCATGAGGGTGGAGCCTCACGAATGGCATCAGTGCCCTTGTAAAAGAAGCCCCAGACCTCCCTCACCCATCCCACCACGTGAGGACACAGCGAGAAGCCAGCCTTCTGCAACTGGAAGGGGGCCCTCGCCAGAACCCACCATGCTGGCACCTTGATCTTGGACTTCCAGCCTCCAGAATGGTAAGGAATAAATTTCTGCTGTTTATAAGCCACCCGCTCTGTGGTGTTTCATTAGAGCAGCCCAAACAGACTAAGATACAGCCCAAATGCCTATCGGCAGATGAAGAAATAAACAAAACATGGTATATTCAGACAATGGAATATTATTCAGCCATAAAGAGGAATGGACTATTCATGCATGCTACAACGTGGATGAACCTTGAAAACGTTATGTTAAGTGAAGTCACCCAGTCACAAAAAGGCAAATATTGTATGATCACTTATATGAGGTACCTAAAATAGGCCAAGTCTTAGAGGCAGAAAGTAGAACAGAAGTTACCAGTGGCTGAGGGGAGATGGGGTCGGGGGTCACTGTGTGATGGGTACCGAGTTTCTATTTCGAATGATGAAGTTCTGGAAATGGATGGTGGTGATGGTTACACAGCACTGTGAATGTACTTAATGCCACCAAATTGTACACTTAAATTAGTTAAAATGGTAAATTTTATGTTATATATGTTTTACCACTATAAAAAAAATAAAATTTTAAGAAATGTGAAGTGCCTAGGACATCTGGGAGAGACTGCAGTTGCCTAACCAATATCCATTCTCCTCTTTTTCTTGACTAACAGAATCTTGATTTGTTGGGGGCAGCAATGAGCCCTGTAGATAGAGGTGGCCAGGTGACTGTCCCCATTCCTGAGTGAGACTTCCGGGAAAGTTCATTAAAAGGTGAGGGTGGGGGGCTGATTCATCTGACAGGCTCCCTTTTACCCTCGACCTTTTGTTCCTTCTTCCAGCATGGAACGTGGTGTGATGTCTCGAACTCCAGCAGCCATCTAGAAACCAGGAGGCTAAGTCAGCACTGGGGGTGCTGAGCAGAAAGAGAAGGAGCCTGAGACGCCCAGGGCACTTGGAGCTGCTCTACACACGAGGTGCGATGCTAGTCCCCAGACTTCACGTTACAGGACAGAAGAGAATGCATCTCTGCTGTATTCCAGTGTTTGTGAGGTCTCTGCTACCTGCTGAACACGATTCCTAACTGATTCAGCACCTTAACCCCATTGTTATTATTGTTGCTATTGGTTTTATGACCCAGAAAGGGGCACCCTAGGCCAGAGTTGGTCTGACAATGTCAGAAACACCTGGAAGACTGGAGATGTAAAATGAGTTATGCGCAGGCCTAACGGATAGTCACTAGAAGCCGGAGGATCCGGTGAAACAGCCCTGCCCGGCCCACTGCCACAGACGCCGTCATGGTGCACGGAGGCATCGAGGCCTGTCCCCCGAGCGGGCGTGTTGACTGACGCGCTTCCCCCTCAGCAGCTCGAGTGTGAAGAGTTTTCTGCTCCATGGAGGAGACAGAGGACTGGAGTGGCTGGCGTCTTCTTGCTCAATTTAGAGGGGAGCTGAAGGTTTCTCCAACTGCGTTTCCTGAGTTAGGAGGATGACACACTCTCCAGGACGGACGGACTGGCTCATCATCTGGGTGAGTCATTCCAACACTCATGGTTCCCTAACTTCCTCTGCCTCCCTGACCTTCGCCCGCACACCACCCCAGGCCAACAACTTCCTGGCGCGCCCCACTCTGGACCTCGTCAGCAGCAGGAACTGCCCCACCAGCATCCTGATCTCTGACACTTCACTTTCGAGCCGGCCGCTCCCTCCTGTTCTACTCCCCCTGCCGCCGCTTCCGCTCTTTGGCCTCATGGTGACCGGCAGTCCCGTGGGCATGTGCAGTGGTTCAAGGAAATTCCGTGATAGCTATCAAATTTCAGTGCACACGCCCTTTGACCCAGCACTTCTATTAGTAGGCATTTATCCTACAGATCACTGGAATGTGCTCAATAACACACGTACAAGAATACCTATTTCCAGAAAAAGGATTTTTAAAAAAAAACTTAAAAAGGCACTCATTAAATAAATTGTTGTACATCCATAAAATTCAATGCTATGCAGCTGTTTAATAAAAATGGAAGCAAATCTACATGCAATGATATGAAAAGTTTTCCAAAATACATTTGTTAAAGGGGCAGAGTGTATTATACGCTATCACTTGTGTGAGGTAATTTACGTAAAAATAAATAACATACATATTAACCTATTATATGTATACACATGTATAATACCTATACCTATAATATGAATATACATGTTTACATAATATCTACCCCTGTGATACGTACTCACACACGTCCCTACTGTACCATCTCTGAAAGGATGCCCTGGACACTGGCTACAGGAGAAGATGGAGGTGGATGGTGAGGAAAGGAGACTGAGTTTTCACTGTATATTCTTTCTTCCGTGAATTTTATTCCGTGTGCCAATATTACCTATACAAAATAATTTTCAAAAAGATGTTCATCCCAGAACTGTCCCCCTGCTCCTTGTCTCCTGGTCTCCTCATCAGTTGGCGGCCTCTCTGGCCCAGCCGCAGATCCAAGGTCCCTCTGCTGCAGATGCTCTGGATGCCCTGTCGTCCATCCCTCAGGCTTCTTCTCTCAGTGGGCACGTAGAGCAGACAGCCGGCAGCCAGCGTCTCTGCCTGAGGCCTGTCTCTGGCCACCAGAGTCCTCTCCATCCACACACATAGTTACCCCTGGAGCAGTCCTAACGGATGGCTAGTGGGCAGGGGTGTGGAAGGACACCAGTCCCCATGCCCTCAGGAGCGATAACTCTGAGGGGCATTTCCACGCTGGCCCCAGGACCCCCGCAGGATTGAGCGCCTGTTGTCTGCAGTGCTTCATCATCGGCTTCTTTCCCTCCCATCTCCCCTACTAGCGTTTTTCATGGAATTGCGGCTCAGGAAACTCCTTTCTCTCAAATCAGTCCCCAGGTCTGCATTCGGGATGCCAGTGAAGAAGCAGTCATTTCAGCTACATTCCCTCTCCGACTGTCAGTTTCTGTGACCTTTTGTGTACCTCCCATAGCAAACCTCCAACTGCTCCGACCTCGACAGTCCAGAGCCCCCGAGAAAAGCACTTAACCATGCTGCCTGACCCTCCCCAAATTTAGTATTTGCAGCCTCAAGCTGGCTTTTCAGGGCTGCTCACGATTCCTCCTCAGTTCCTTTCTCCTTTCCTGGAAGCAGCATCTCCAAACTGTTACTAGCAAGCTCGGGTCTACAGTCCCACCGACCCCCATCTCCCCGCTCCGGAGTCACCGCCGACTCCCCAGGGGAAGGGAAGCACCGGGAGTGCCCTCCTGGGGAGTCGGGCGTCTGTGTCTGAGGATTCCCTGCATGCGTGTTTATCTTCTCTGACGGAGAAGTTCTCCTCTTTGGGCTTTTCCTCTGTTTGGCACAAGATGACTGTGGGGCCAGGCAAGGTGGGTTCACATCCTCGTCTGCCATTTGCCCGTCTTGCGACCTCAGGCCATTGACTCGATCTCTCTCCTCTGTAATGAAGACATACTAACCGTATCTACTTCGTATGGTATTTGGAGGAGTAAACGAGTGAAGACATGTAAAGCACATAGATCAGAGCCTGAAATATTGTAAGTGCTCAATAAATGTTATTGTTTTGTGTGTTTTCCAAATGTTCTGCAATGAACACCTGTTACTTTCAAAATCAGGAAAAAAGTGAGTATTGTTGATGTGTACCTATATGTATGTATAGATGCTCACATATCTATTTACCACTTCCTACCTCCTGCCTCGTTTCCTGCAAGGCCAGAGGTCTCTATGTCCCCGTGCTAGCTCCTCCATCCATACTCACATCCCAGCCTCTGCTTTATCAGCTAAGGCTCTTAGTTGTCCCCCTTCTCACTTCTATCTTTATTTGCTCCTTTTCCATTGAATCAGCCACAAATATGCTCAAATTTTTCTCATCCAAAAAAACAAACATCCTTCCACCCTGCCGTCATACGAAGTCGTATCCCTCCTGTGCCTTGTTGCCCAGCTTTCTCGCCTCATATCACTCACCGAAGTCAGACCTTCCCCTGCCATTCTAGTAAGTTCTTCTGGCAGCCGCCACTGACCTCACAGTTACCAGATTGGCAATTTTTTTGAAGTTCTCTTCTGCTAGACCACGTCCCACAGTGTTTGACAATGTCTGCTACCACGCCCTGTGTTGATTCATTCGTCATGACTTATTGAGCAATCCCCGTAAATACCACATTGTGTGCTGTTTTAGGCTCCAGAAATACACTGATAAAGGCTCTCTGAGGTCACGTTTCCCCCGGAAGCAGACCCAGTGACAGGAGTTCGGTGTCAGTAGTTTGTTTGGGGAGGGGCCCCTGGAAACACTGGTGGAGAAGTGAGGAAGTGAACAGAGAAGGGAAAAACCCAGCATAGGGACCTTCCTGAGCAGTGCGGGCAACCTGACCCACTCCTCCTTTGGGCCCCTCTGAGATGGCAGGAAGCAACCTTCAGCACTGTCCCCCACGGGGAGTGAGGAAACTGGCGTATCCTGCCACCCCCCTCACCTGTCAGTAACTTCCTGTACCTCCAGCCCGCCACCTGCGAGGCTGTGCGCTAGAGGAAGCCTCAGACAGAAGTCAGATGCTGGCAGTGAGAAGCCGCTGGTAGCTATGGAAACAGGGGACGTGTCAGGGCACCAGCGGGGCTGCTGCAAAGACAGGTGAGGTTCCTGTTCTGTGGAGCCTCCAGAGATAAATAATAAAATGCCAACGAAAAGTGAACTCTGCAATTCCAGATAGGGGCAAACGCTAGGAAGAAAATGAAACCCAGAGATGTGATAACCATTGGGCGTGGGCATTATGGGTTAAACTGTGTCCCCTCATACATTGGGGTCCTAACTGTCAGTACCTCATGAGGGGGCGGCATTAGTGCCTTGGAGTTGTGGGGTGGGGACCAGTGGAAAGGGGAAAGAAGTGAACAAACCCAGACAGAATTAGGAGTTGAACTGATGAGACTTGCTGATGGAGGAGGTGAGAGAGGAGGGTGAGCAGAAAGGTCCCTGTTTGCTTCCTTGAGCGGCTGGATGGATGAGCCATTTACTGAGATGGGGAAGCCTGGGAGAAGCAAGATTGGGGTGAGAAGGGAGGGGAGTCTCTCTTCCCTCGGCTTTCAGAACACTGCCCTCTCCTGCTTCCCTCCAACTCTCTGACTCTTCTTTCTGTGTTTCTTCTTGGAGCCTCTTTCTCTATCCCTGGAAATGTTGGCATTTCATATTCCTTTCTCCCTGCTCCCCACACTCTCCCTGGGTGAGAGTACCACCTGTATGCCAATCACTACAGCTGCATACGTCCAGCCCAACCTCCCTCCGGAGTTCCAGAGCTGTATTTTCAACTGCCTTGTAGCTTTCACTCCTGGAAATTCAAACTGAGGCGTCCAAGCCTCGCTGAGGCCCTCCCTGCAGGCTCACCCTCGAATTGACACATCCTAGTGAGTTCTCTAGCTCAGCTAACGGCTCAACCATCGTCTGACGTCTCTTGTTCTCATCTCCTGCTTCCACCCCACGTTCTTCCCCAAGCCCCATGATTGTTACGTGTGGTTATGACAACTGTTGCTGTGGAGAATAAAAAAAGGAAAACATTAGGATTTTCAGCAGCATTAATGATTTAGCTGGAGTTGAAATCCTGTTTTCAAGATGTTATTCTAAGGTTATGTGAAATATTGTAAGGTTATCTGAAATATTCAGAGATTGGGATATTTGCTTGATGAGAACATAAACTTCCGGGAAGAGAGAAAAGAGCCCCTGGGCCAGAAATCAGGAGCCAGACACTTAAGGATAGACTTTGCCTCTTGTTTCACATTTGTTCTTGGCTGATAAGTCATTCACCAGCTTTCTATCTCAGTTTTCTAATTTGTCTCATAGCTGTGAAAATTAGGAGCGCCCCTCCTCAACTCACAGGGATTTCTCACTATGAAGGAAAGAGGTTTGTTATCACTGAAAGTGTCAGAGAGGAAACAGATGGACTCAAATAGAATATTAAAAGAATAACCCATCATGACCAAGTGGAGCTTATCCCAGTAGTAAAAATATATTTTAATTTTTGAATATCTATTGATATTCCTCACTACATTATCAAAGAGAAGAATTCATACAATCAGTGAGAAAGATGTCCAAAAACCACTAGAAAAAATTTATGATTTGAAAAAAAAGCCTCATCAAGTTAAGCAACTTTTCATTTTTGGCTTGCTCAGTGACATTTACTATGCGTTTCTTGTAAGTGTAGTTTTAGAGTGAAGAGTTTCAAAGGCCCTTGCTTTCAAAAGAACATTTTCCAATTTTTAAAAAAAGCTACAAAAAATGCTTTTTAGTGATAATAAGCGTGAAGAAATAGAATTTGAAATAGAATTTTGGTTATTTGGGATCATCTTAAAGGTTTATACTTGTTGCATTATTTTCTTTTGGTGCATATTATTGGTCACGGCCTTAAATTGCTGATGCACAGTCTTAAATCAGAAACACAACCTCCAGTAGTAACTGTGTGAAAGAACACCCGCTCTGGGAGGAAGGATGAGCTCAGCAGTATGGACGCAGGGACACAAAATGAATCTGGATATTTCTTTTCTTTTTGTTTAAGAAATTGTCTGCAGACATTCCTATCTCTTTCTAGCAACTCAAACTGACGATATCTAATTGGAACGCAAAGACCAGTGGCTCGGCTCTCCCACCCCTGGCCTTTCCTGCTGCTTCCACAGCCCAGCATGAGTGCTGGCAGCTCTGAATCCTTCCCAAGGCCCTGGGGACGCAGGGAAGTCAGCAGAGCTTGCGCTGATGTCTACTGTCTTCAGTGTAAAAGTGATTGGCCTGCATTTCAAACCATAGAATCACAGAGCGTTGTTATTGAATGGGGTCTGAGAAGCCCAGCCTAAACCAGTAGTGTTCAACCGTGGCTGCACCTTAGAAAGACTGGAGGACTTTTAAACAGTTAGCGATGCCCAGGCCTCCCCCTACACAGTCTGATTTAGTTAGTGTGGTAAGAGCCCCTGGCTTTGGTATTTTTGAAAGGCTCCCCCCAGATGATTCTAACATGTAACCACAGTTAAAAACCTCTACTCTAATATTTTCATTAAATGAGCAAATATAGGCCAAGAGTAACCAACAAGGTGATGGCAAATCTCACTGACTTATAGGGAATACCTACGTTAAGAAGATTTCCAAAACTTGGGAATAAATCAGAAAGATGACTTGTGTCCATTCACTGCTTTGTTAAAACATTGTCTTAAGCCCACCCAAGGGTCATCTGACTCTCTAGGGAAAGTAACTTTTATTTTACTTATTATTACTATTAATTAAGGTCCAGGCATTTTTTAGTCTATAAATGTTAGATGTCAACTTGTGGAAAATAAATACTATGCAAATAAGTTTTTGTATAACAGAAATTAAAATTTTTTCTATTCAGCTGAGAAGATAACCCCAAAGGTTATGATTTTATTGCTCTGTGGGACATGAACCAGTTTTGTATCTAATTTAGCAATCTTGTTCCAGCATATTTTTCCATTTATGTTCTCTCTCTCTTTCCAACCCTCCTTCCGTCTCTCCTAACAGATCACTTACCTTCTCTGTGTCTCAGTTTTCTAACTGGCTCTATCATCTTTCTGGTCTCCTCCTTAATGAGAAACAAAGCTTTGACACTTGCTCACTGTTCATTTATATGAAAATTATGAGTATAAAATTATGAGAATTATATTTTGACACTTGAAAATGATATAAATTTTACTAAAGTGTCCTAAATCATTAAGAAGCTTTAGCTTATCATTCAAGATGTAATTTTTTATTTTCTCTAAATACATTATTCATCAACCACATTCAGAAGCCATAAAGTTGGAGACTTTTGCTTCAGGCAAAATGGAATAACAAGGACCTAACTAACCCTCCCTCTTGAAAAAAACTGAAAAATAAATGGGTAAAATATATGAAACTACAGTTTTTAGATATTGGACACCAGGCAGCACAGGACAATGGTCCCTAAGAGAAGGGAAAGAAATTAGGAGAGTTCTATGATTGTCCCAGCTTACTACCTGGAAAGAGTTTCCAAGACACAGTGCAGTGGGGAGGGCTCCCTAAGTTGAGGAGATGCAGCTGGCACTCCAGGAGACCAAGACAGCTGGAGTTTCACAGGATAGAATAGAGGATAGAGCTCCAGAGCTCTCAGAGCGTCCCTCTTGAAAGTTCAGCTAGGAATTGATCAGCATGCACATGTAAGGAAACTACCTGAGGCCAGATACAGGATTGGAGGGAATAATACTTGTTGCTCACACAGGCTGGAAATAGTTCCTGTTCCCATCAACCAGAGTGGAAACCCTCATATTTCATGGCCCATTGGGTAGAAGACTCAGTAGCAAGGAAAAATCTCCCCTAGACTAGAGGCTGCTCTGGTCCCTCATCATAAAGCTTAAAAGCAAACCCGAAAAAAATCAAACTCCATCCAAGTAACGTAGCTGCATCCCAGAACAAGCATCCAGAATATTTCTAGGGATATAAAAATAACCAGCACCCAACAAGGTAAAATTCACAATGGCGGACATCCAATTCAAAATTACTAGGCATGCAAAGATGCAGGGAAATACAACCTATAATAAAGAGTGAAATCAGTCAACAGAAACAGATCAAGAAATGACAAGAGATGTAGAATTAGCAGACAAGGACATTATAACCATGTCCTGTCTGTCCAAGAATGTGGAGGAAAGATTAAGCATGTTAAAAAGAGACATGAAATAAATAAAAGTAAGACTTCTAGATATCAAAACGATAATGTCTGAAATGAAACATACACTGGATGGGATTGAAGTGGATCAGAGATTGAATAAGATGGAATTAGTGAACTTGAAGACATAGCATTACAAATCATTCAAAATGAAATCCCTAGAGAAAAAAGACTGAAGAAACAAATGAGCATCAGCGACCTTCGAGTGGCCTAGTATATGTGTAGTTGGAGCACTGGAGTCCCTGATGGAAAGGGGGAGGGAAGAAAAAAAATATTTGAAGAAATAACAGCTTAAATTTTTCTAAATTTGATGAAAGCTATAAACCTGCAGATCCAAGAAATTCAAGCTAAACTCAAGTATAAGAAAGGAGAAAAAAAACTTTAGTAAGGCATAATATAATCAAATTGCTTAGAACCAGTAATAAAGAGAAAATCTTCAAAGCAGCCAGAGGGAAAACACCGTAACGTTGTGGTGTCTCCCCCAGATTGTGAACTGTCCAATTCCACGCATCCTGGCCTTTGGAAACCACAAGGTAGAGACCCAAGACTTCTGGATCTAGAGAACATAAGCTTTCTTTCTCAAGTAGAGCTCCAGATTGCAAAAAATTCCCAATGTGTGCTATGAATTTTTTCCTTATTTATTAATCTTTTGCCCAGCAGAGCAGGAAACAGGGTAAGGCAAGTGAGGCACTCACTTCAGGTGCAAATTTTATGGAGGCACAAAAAACTCAGTAATTAAGACAAATAATACTTTAATGTAATATTTTAAAAAATCAAAATGAATGCAAGCAAATCTGTGATAAACAAAATATCAAAATTTGAATATAGACAGGATCAGACCCCACACTTTCATGACTCACCTCAGCGTCTTCTGCCCCCGTCCTGCTCTTTACAAAGAGTCTGGAAACGCCTTCAGAGCGTTTCCTTCTGCTCTCTCCTCCGTCCTGCCTGCGTTAACTGAGCCCTCTACCCACCCACCACTCTGATTTCCTTTGGGTGCTTAGGCAAGAAATCTCTAAAGGCGTCTCTACTTTCTTATTAGTTTGTAATTTCTTTGTTTCTCCTCTGCTAGAGTCCTAAGAGAATTATTTTCTTCAAGTACAGATAATATTTCTAACACTTTTGCCTCTGCGTTGGAAAGGGTTATCAAGAAATTGAAATCTTCTAACAAAGGATTCTTAATCAAATGGATAAAAGGGAAACAAAAATAAATAGAAAACTTACTTAGTAAAAACTAAAAAGTGGAGGGCTTTGATTTGTTTATTTTTGTCTGTTTAGTGCAACTGACACCCAGATTTTTTTTGTTTTAATACAGCGATTGTGTTGCTATGGTCACAAGTTCGCGTGGGCATTTTCTCTGGGAAACGGTGTGGTCTTGAACGTTCCTCCCCCTTTTCACATCTGCCCACGTGCTGCACACAGGGATCTGGTAACCCAGCTTCCAGCCCTGGGCTCCTCTGCCTCTCTAGTGAGTGTAGATTTTTCAGCTCCTCAGAAAATCTGAGCTGTGAAGTTAGGCCCTGGCTCCTGCTCAAAATGCGCGTTGTCAGACCGCAGAGCTCTGATCAGCTTCCTTCCTGTGGCTCAATAACCTTTTACCTCTTTGGCATGATATATATACGTGAGATCACTATGAGATAACTTGTTTATTTTAATAACGAGCTCTTTAAAAATGCATTTAGAAGTCAATTTAATGACTAAAGAAGATATCCATCTTGAATTCTCAGTGTTTTTCTTGAATAATCCTTACTTAAAGCAAAAAAGATATTTTTGCTGCCTAAGAATGATCTCTTAATGATTCTTCTTCTAAGTTTTATACATTCATATATCTATTCTCTCTTCCTCTCCTCTTCTTACCAATTTTTCTTATAACATTCATACCCGTCCTCTAAGCTTGTATCTCTGGAATTTGATTCTCAGATCTGATCATTGGAATGTCTCCCAAGATGTGAAGAGGAAGTAGGCGAAACATTCCCAGGAGAGGCCTCCTGAGGACGGCCCGGCGGCAGCAACTGAAGCTGGTCGTCACCAAGCGTGGGAAGAACTGCTAACTACTGCCTTAGTTCAGGCTCTTTTCATTTCTGACTGGTCTCCCTTCCTGCACTCCCTTTCCCACTTCTCTCCATCCTCCAATCTGAGTGACCTTTCTACTTGTAATTCTGTCACTTGAAATCCTCCTACAGTCCCCCATTGTCAATTAAGATAATATCTAAGCTTCTTAAAATAGCATTTGAGGCCCTTAGTGAGCTGGATCCTGCCTCCCCCTCTGACTTCATCTCTCAGTGTTCATGCTCTTCCCCACCCCTGCCAGTCCTCACCACACACATGCCCACACACACACTCTCCTGCACACACCCACACCAGACTTCCCTTATTCCCATTTCCCCTGGGGTACTCTGTCCCTTATGTCACATGCCTCTGCACGGGAGTCTTCCTCAGCCCAGAGCCTCCTTTCTTCCTTGTCCCCCCGTCCCAGCCCGATGGCATCATATGAAACAACATAGTTTCAAGGCTAATGGTTTGTCCTTGAAGAGTGCACATAGCACTCTGTTTCATACCTTCCATTGTCTCTGATCTTTCTAGCCAAGTTTATTTATAACTGAGAATGGAATTCTCTACAGTTGTGGTTTCATGATGTCAGATGCCAGCAGGAAACTGCACACTTAAATTAGTGATCCACATGTTTGAAAATATGGGAATGCTTACCACTGTGTGGCTCTGTTCTAAAAAGAAATGAGTAATTAGTGGGTCCTCGGGTTACCACACTCTGAAATCTCTGAGTACTTTCAAACACATCATCACATTCGCTGGCTCTCTCACGGTGGCCACAGCGGCATCGCTCATATTCTGGTGCTCTGCACAAGATGCTCTTCAGGTGCAATAGCAGCACACATTCTGACGGCCCAAGTTGTGGGCAGGTGTGCGTTGGCTTTACTGCTCCCTGAAATGCGGTCCACTGTCTGCCTGGGCACGCCTGAGCAGTGACTGCAAGGCCATTTCTCGCCCAAATGTTCAAGGACTATGATGTGGTGGAAAGAGCACAAGACTGCGGGAGAAAAGATCTGAATTTAGATTCCCACTCCACACGTCTACCTCTGCCATGTGACCTTAAACAAGTCATTTCCCCTTTCTGCGTCTCACTTTTCTCACCTAGAAGTAGTGGGTTGGACAAGATCAGTGTTTCTCCTCTGGGATCTACAGACTGCCTATGTCGGAGTCACTAAGGATGCTTTTTGTCAGCGCGGACACCTGGGCCCTGCCCAGTCCCCATCCTACTGAATGACATCCTTTAGCTGGGGCTGGGGATCGAAGGAGTTTAGGGAGTAGGAGAGACCCAAAATCAACATTTTTAATAGCTTTTCAAGAAACTCTTGTGCTAATTAAAATTTGGGATCCATTGAAATAGATGATCTGGTTAGCAGTGGCTCTCTACCATGCCCTTACCACACGGTCCCAGGTTACTATCTGTCGTGAGATGTGTTATAAAGAAAAGAATTTATTAATGATTTTTTAAATTATTAAAGTTTAGAGTTGAATTTAGAATTTTTAGAATTGTAATTAAAAATTAATTGTAGGGACTTCAAGTGGTCACTGTAAATTGCACGGCTTCCATTCCTTTGTTTTCCCTTTTATTGGCTTGAGTGGGAGAGCAAAGCACAAATTCACCCCTGAAACGCTAGGAACAGCATGTACCTGCAGCTTATTTTATCTAGTCACAAGCTACTGTCGCAGATTTCTTTGGTGCTGCAAATCACATCCCCTCAACTCATCTCTGAGCTCAGCATGGTGGTGGCGGGCAGTTTCATGTGAGCCCAAATTCATCTTCAGCTGGTAATGTCCCACTTCAATTATTTTTTTTAATAATAGCTATATTGAGATAAAATTCATATTCCATAAAGTTTGCCCTTTTTAAAAAAAGTGTTGAAGTCAGTGGTTTTTAGTATATTTACAATAATGTGCCTTGTTCACCACTGATTCCAGAACATTTTCATCAACTCGAGAAGAAACTCCATACTCATTAGTTGTCGCTCTCCATTCTTCCCTCTCCCCACCCCTGGCAACCACTAATCTACTTTCTGTCTCTATGGATCTCCCTATTCTGGACATTTCATATTAATCATGCAACATGTGGTCTTTTGTGACTGACTTGTTTCACTTAGCATGTTTCCAAGGCTCATCCACAGTGTAAGATGCATCAGAACTTCATTTCTTTTTATGGTCAAACAATATTCTTTTGTATGGATATGCTGCATTTTGTTGATGCATTCATCCACTGATGGACATTCGATTCCACTTTTTGACTATTATGAACAACCTTCTTACGAGCATCCCTGGTACATGAGGAGTTGCGTTTTTCTCACTGCTTTCAATATTCTCTCTTTGTCCTTGTCTTTTGAAAGTTTGACTGTGATGGATGTGTCCAGGTGTGGATTTTTTTGAGTTTATCCTGCTTGGAGTTTGTTGAGCTTGGGTGTGCAGATTAATGTTTTTCATCAAATTTTGGATGTTTTTAGCCATTATTTCATGAAATATTCTTTCTATCCCTTTCACTTTCTCCTCTCCTTCCCCAGCATGAGCATGTTGGTCTGCTCGATGGTGTCCGATGGATCCCTGAGGCTCTAGTCATTTTCTTCACTCTTTTTTCCTTTTGTTTTACCAACTTGATAAATTCAATTGACTTGCTTTCAAGCTCACTGATTCCTTCTTCTGCCAGTTCAAAGATGCTGTTGATCCCCTCTAGTAAATTTTACATTTCAGTTATTATACTCTTCAACTCCAGGATTTCTGTCTAACTCTTTTTTATAATTCCTAACTCCTTATTGATATTCCATATCTGGTGAGACGTTATTCTCATGCTTTCCTTTAATTCTTTAGACGTGGCTTCCTTTACATCTGTGAACATATTTATGATTGCCAATTTAGAGACTTTGTACTAAGTACTACATTGGCTTTCTCAAGGCCCTTTCTGTTGACTGCTTTTATTCCTGTGGATGGGCTATACTTTCCCGTTTCTTTGCATGTTTCATAATTTTCTGTTGAAAACTGGACATTTTAAATAACACAGTCTTATCAACTCTGGAAATAAGATTCTCCTCCTTTCCCAGGAATTTTTGTTGTTTTTCTTGCTGTTGTTTGCTGACCTTCCTGGACTAGTTTTGTAAAGTCTGTATTTTTTGTCCTGTGCAGCCACTAGAGTCTCTGCCCTGTGGCTTAGTGATCAGTTAAGAATTGGACAGAGATTTCCTTAAATGCCTTGAACCAGTGAGTCTTCCGGTCTCTGCCTAGTTGTTCTATGTGTGGGGGGCAGACCTTCAACACACCAGCAGCCCATTTCCATCTCTGCCTTTGCCTTCACTTCCAGCTGCACAGAGCCTTAAGGTCTGCCAAAGGTGAGAGCTTAGGGCCTTCCAGGCCCTTCCTGGTATGTGCATGCCCCTGGGCATGCATGTGGCCTCCTAGATTTGCAGGAATATGTCAGAGCTTCTCAAAACCCCCTAGAGACATCTAATTCACCGGTTTTTCCTCTTAAGTTTTGTGGTCAGCCTTGGAATGCAACAAGTTTTTCTGTTCTCACTGAGATGCAGCTGTTTTTCCTGAGAAAGTACTCCTTGGATTATTGCAAGCCTTTAATTAATCTGCAGAGGTCTAAAAAAGTTGATTTTGACAGTGTTTGTGGCTTGTATGGAAGAGCAGAGGTTTGGGGGGTCTTCATGCCCCTGATGTGTTTGTTTTTTATTTTGTTTGCCTCATGGCCTTCCCTGAATCCCACCCCAACTATGTGCAAACATAATCCCATTTGTTTGATTACAAATTGACAATCCCAGAATGTCAAGGCAGGTCAGCTCCTGGGAAATCCTCCCTCAGCAGTGGGCGGCTGGAGCCAGTCCTTCAGGATGGATGCTTCTGAGAAGCATTAGGTATGCTTCTCCAAGGTCCTGGGGGACTCTAGCCCCATTGCTTAATGTGACAACCTCCATAATGCACCCTCATGTTAGCTTTTCCTCTTTCCCTCCCTCACTCTCTCCCTTCCTTCCCTCCTGCTTCAGATAATCACCTCCCAAATAAAACTACCCATGCCCTAATCCTTGTCTCAGGCTCTGCTTCAGAGAGGACCCAAACTAAAACAGCTATCAGTTCTGGTGAACTGAATATAGTTGCAGCACTCATGAGCTGCTGTGGTGCTTTGCTTCACCACAATTTTCTGGTTTTTAATCAAGTCTGAATCCATTCATTGGGGGTATGCAGCACGCATGTATATCCAGCATAAGAGAAGGGTGGGCATTAAGAAGAGCTATTCTAAAACATGATTTCTAAGACAGAAAAAGAGCTGCCAGCACATGGACTTGGGGGAAAAAAGCAAGATGTCTCCCTATGTCACAATCCCTTTGCTCCCTAAAACAGATTTTATAACCAGAAAAGCAGTCTTGCTTGCACTAAGCTCATCCTGCGATTAATTAGAATGAGGTCTGGGCAAGTTCCTTCTAGGTTGAGCCCTCAGATAATCACCACAGGGCCCTGGTCATAATGATTATGATGCTGACAACGCAGAAATAACAGTTACCATTATGGACAGCTGAGCATGCTGGGCACTCACCATAACCACGTAAAGCTCAGACTGCTCCAGCTAATGAGCGTTACCACCTGATGGGCACATGCATCTCAGCTGCCTTCTCTTATTGGGTGCCAGAAGCCCATAGCGTATATCTTAATTGAATCTGGATTTACATGAAGTACATGCGCATCCCCAGACCTCCAAATGTCCTTTTAACTATATAAAATCTCATTTGCAGCATCTTTCCATCTGGAGATTCTTGTTGCTATTCCAAGTGGCCATGGGATGCGAAAGCCATTGGGGCACATGGTTGCTGTTACCAAGTGCTCGCAGAAAAACTCACCCCCAGCAGTTTCTATCAGGAAGCCCAGCCACAACCTCTGGAAGGGTTTGAGGGGTCCACGCCATTGCCTCACACATGAGTAAGGGGGGACACACCTCCAGCAAGAAGCCTTTCAGCTACACTGGGCGAGGGATCTGTCCTGTCTCAATGGCACTTAGTGAAAATATAGGTCAGGTTACCCTGACTCAGTGACCAAGGGCATCTTTCAATTAAGGGCTTGACACAGACAACAAAAATTCATTTAAAAATTGTAGAAAAATACTTACTGTACTTTGTGGGATAGCACACACACCGTATTGTACACTGTTAATTATAAATAGCATCTAACACACTCTGGTGCCAATTCCTTCTCAACAGAACAATTGTGAAACCCTCTACCAAGAGTGGTTAGCACTGAGCTAGGCACCTAATAATAATAATAATAATAATAATAACAGCAACAGTAGGTTCTATTTTTCGAGTACCTATCACATGCTGGGAACTTCACGCTCCTTATCCCTAACCTTCAGCAGTGCCTGTAATAAGGTAGGTAGTGATCCCCATTTTACACATGAGGAAACTGCCACTCGCAGAGGCTACTGTGCCTAACTTAGTATATGACATTTGAATGAATGAACATTTGTATGAATGGATAAATGACAATGAGTGAATGAAATTAACTAATTAAGTAAAACAGAAGTGGAACTGGTCTAGAACTGGTCTGGGAATGCTTCTACTTTTTTCATATTGGTTCAGAAATAACATCCTTTTTTGCCTCTCTTCAATACCTCATGCCAGGCTGGTTATTTTCCTGATAGTAGAGCCAAAATACTAATTTCAGAGGATTCTCATATTTTCCTGGCTGCAATTTCTTACAGTTGTTTTTGAACACAGAGATTTTTGACCCAACTAAAGATAACTTACTTACTTACTATATATATATATTTCTGTCCTTGTTCATATGTTCTATGAATCCCAGAAATAGTAAAAGAACTACTCTAATAATAACTTCTATGAGATGCTTATAAAGGCTTTGTATCAAAATAAACTTTTGCACTTGAATTAGAAAAAGTATTTTTTAAGTTTATTGGTTTCTTTTTTCATTATAAAAATATTATGGGGCCAGCCCTGTGGCCTAGTGATTAAGTTCGGCATGCTCCACTTCAGTCGCCTGGGTTCAGTTCCTGGGCACAGACCTACACCACTCGTCCACAGCCCAGCTATGGTGGTGACCTACATACAAAATAGAGAAAGATTGGCACAGTTGTTAGCTCAGAGCAAATCTTCCTCAGGAAAAAAAAAAAAATATATATATATATATATATATAAACTAATTATGAAAAGTTTGACAAAACAGAAAATAATAGAAAGATCTTTTTATAAATACGTATGACATCACTTGAGAAAGACAGCCATTGCCAGCATTCTGGTGCACTATATTTCTTCATCTTTTTGCCATGTATAGTCCTTTTTAGAGAAGGGTATTTTCATGCCTATCATTCTCTGTTTCTCTTAACATTTAATCTTTAAAAAGCTTTTGGCTGTCTTACAGTCTTTTTAACATCATTTTCAATGACAGCATGAAAAAGATACTTATTATTGTAAGGATAAAAAGATACTTATTATCTCCAAAAGATTTTTTGAGACATAATCTATACGTCCAACAACTGGAAAGTTTAAGTATACCTACTGGGAAGCATTTAGTGCAAATAATTTTCAAAATTTAGATGTGTTTCCTTAAGTGCAGAGTTACTATATGTGTATATATATATATATATATATACATGATCCTTCTTACCATATACATATGATTATTCACCCCAAATTTATAAGCTCTTTCCCCTATAGCTTTGTGGTGCCTCTGACCACTGAATGTTATTTTAAATTTAACAGGTTTGGTAAAAGAACACCCATTTGTTTCCTCCTCACTAATATTTTGCTATTTGAATACAGAACATTAAACTATTTCACATTCACAACTGCTCAAGCATGCTGCCTTGAGTATGAGAAAAAAGATGGCAGATATCGCTAAGTCTCTTCCCAATTCTAAGGTCCACCAAAGGGCTGAATTGCCGGGTTTTCCACACTTATTACAAGCAAAACAATACAATTCAAAACATACAACGGCAAAGCTAATTATATCTCTGCTGCCCCCGCACTTCCCCCCAGGTCCCAACACTAACAATCCAGTCTGCACCCTGCCACCGTTTTCCTTTTTCCTGGTTCAGGGTCCCAGTACAAGCAGATACATGTTGGAGATTCATACTGAACTATTTCTTGATGAAATTCTAAGACACTGGGATTTGCTTAAAATTATTTACTTGCTTAATTTAATTTGCTTAAAAATTCTTTTATACATAAATGCACACATATATATGCATCCTTTACATAAATAGAATTATATTTTACATGTTGGACTATTTTAGGAAAGCCTTTTTTTTTTGCTTTTGCTTTTTTTTTATTTGCTTCTGTCTCCCACCTCCATCCCCTCTCCATTCACCTTTGTACCTCATGTTAACCACCAACGCAACTCATAGCCCTCTGTACTTTGCATATACATATGGCCACATACAAGCATATTTACGCATATTTTTATGCATATACATTTGTGTAAATATTCATAAATTTTCAGTTATGTAGTGAGATGTTGACATTATTTGCTTTGCAATAATAGAGTTATAGTATGCTTATCTCTATTATCTTACTTTTCTTTTTTGAAAATGAAAGTATTTGACTATTTGTCAAATTTGACAATTTGACACTAAACATCTTGCTTTTATTTCCATGAGATAGGTTCCCCACAAGGGAATTGCTGGGTCAAAAGGCATATGAATTTTTAGTTTTAAAAGAAAGATGTAACTAAATTGCTTTCTTCAAAGGCCATAAGAATTTACAACATCAGTGTATGAGAATTTCCTTTTCCCTGTGTTTCCATCAACGGGGAGTGTTTTCATACTCATCAAGCCAACAACAATTCAAAAGAGAGATCTCTTATTTCTACTTTCATTTGCATTTTCTGCTAGCTAATTTGAGCATCTTCTTACGTTCTATTGACTGTTTAGATTTACTCTTTTAAGAACTATTTTAAGAACTATTTTTATTCATACCATTTGTTCATTTTTTGGTATGAGTTGTGGATATCAGCCATCTGAATTGCAAATATTTTTTCCAGAGCAAACTGTCATTTGCTTTTTGAGTTTGTTTGTAGTCTCTTTTGCCTTGCAAAAAGGTTTTTATATTATTATATCATCAAATATTCATCTATTATAGCTCCTGTGTTGCCTGTCTAGTTATCCCAAGTTATATAAGTAATCGCCTAGATTTTTTTCTAATACTTTATTGTTTTTTAATTTTTTACATTTACATCTTTAATTCATCTGAAATTTATTTTTGTTCACAGTGTGAGACAGAGGCTTAATCTGACTTTCTTCCAGATAGATAATTACTGGTTTCAACCCCTTTAGTTAAATAAATTGTCCTCTCCCACTGAATGGAATATCATACTTGTCAGAGACCCTCTATTCTGTCTCACTGATCTATTTGTCTATTCCCATGTCAGAAGCAAATCGATTTGATTTCTGGATTATAGTATGTCCTTTTATCAAGAGACAAGACTTTGGCATAGTGGTTAGGCGTACTGGCTCTGGAGTCACCCTCCCTGGGTTCAGATCCCTACTCTGTCGTTTAGTGGCTGCATAATATTCCTAAGCTTCAGTTCTCTAATCTTTAGAATAGAGAGAAAAATAAAACCTACCTCATAGGATTATTTGAAGATAAGCTAAGTTAATGCATACCAAGTGCTTAGAACAGTATTCAATTCATAGTAGTTTTTCCTTTTCATACTTTGACAAGTTCTCATTCCTCCACATGAATATTAAGGTCATTTGATACCACTATAAAAAACCCTTGGGGCCAGCCCCATGGCCAAGTGGTTAAAGTTCCGCATGTTCCACTTCAGCAGCCTGGGTTTGTGGGTTAGGATCCCGGGCGCAGACCTACTCTGCTCATCAGCCATGCTGTGGCAGCGTCCCACGTAAAAAATAGAGGAAGATTGGCACAGTTGTTAGCTCACTGACAATATTCCTCAAGCAAAAAGTGGAAGATTGGCAACAGATGTCAGCTGAGAGCCAAACTGCCCCACCAAAAAAAAAACCACCTTATGGACATTATACTAGGAATTACATTATATGTATATATGAGTTTTGGACTAATTGAATTTGCACTCGAAAATATGATAACTTTCCATTTGTTGTTCTACTTCAGTCACTACAATTTTGTAGCTGTTTTCTGAGGTCCTGTGCCTCTGTTGCTATGTTTATTGCTAGATATTTCATAGATTTTTGTTTCTATGGTAAATGGAATCCTCTCAATTCCATTTTTTAAGTGCATATTGAAATATATAGGAAAGCTATTGATTTTTTACATTTATCCTTTTCCAATAAGTTTACTAAGTTATGTCATTAATTCGAGCAGCTTTTTTGTTTACCAAAATCTTTTGATTTTCTAGGTATAAGATTATTTCATAAATAAAATGATGTGGTTTTTTCTTCTTTTCCAATCTTGTTTATTTTATTTTCCCACCTTATTCCATTTGTTAGCACACTAAGATCATATTAAGTAACAATGGTGATAGATGGTATCCATGTATGATTTCTTATTTTAATGGAAAGTGCTTCAGTATATTGCTATTTGTAATTATAGTTGCTATTAGTTTTTAGAAAATAGACCTTATCGTGTTTAAATAATCTCATTTTATTCCTATTTCACTTAGAGTTTTTATTAGGAATGACTAATCAAAGTTACCAAATGTCTTTTCAGCATCTATTGATATGATCATATATTTTTTCTCTTTCAGTTTATTAATGAAATAGATGGTGGTGATAGAGTCTTGTTTTTAAATCATTCTTGGAATCATGGAGAAAACTTTCTGTGGTGATGGTGTATTACTATTGTGATGCATTCCTGGATTCTATGTGGTCTTTTATTAGATTATTCCATCTATATCCGTTAGTAAGCTTTGTCTGTAGTTTTGTGTTTCTCTTTTGTACTATATCTTGTTTTGCTATTAACATTATGCCGACATCGTAGGAATTATTCTATCACTTTCCATGCTCTGGAATAGGTTTGTTTGTTTGTTTTAAGATTGGCACCTGAGCTAACATTTGTTGCTAATCTTCTTTCTCTTCTTTTTTTTTTTTTTGCTTCTTCTCCCCAAAGGCCCCCCAGTACATAGCTGTATATTCGAATTGTGGTCCTTCTGGCTCTGCTACATGCGACGCCACCTCAGCATGGCTCGATGAGCAGTGCTAGGTCCATGCCCAGGATATGAACCAGTGAAACCCTGGGCTGCCGAAGCAGAACGCGCGAACTTAGCCACTCAGCTACAGGGCCAGCCCCAAGGAATAGTTTTATAATATCAAAAGTATCTGTTATTTAAAGACGAAATAGAACTAAGCTATAAAAACATCAGGTACCAATGTCTTTTCTCAGTTGGTAGGTCTGCAATTACCTAGCCCAAATCTATGGCAGTATTTCCTAACTTCACTGATGATAGGAATCAACTAGGACTTTTGATAAACAGAAACTACTAGAAATTACCCTGAAGAGTTTTGTTCGTCGGATCTGGGATACGGTCAGCTATAGAAATTTATAGTCTTAGCAAGTACACATGATTCTTATCATAATTCTATAATAATTAGTCTAGCCAAATTTTCCAGTTAATTTGGGTAATGATATTTTGCTAGAAAATAATCTATTCCTTCTGAGTTTCCAAATTTGTTGCAATTGAGTTATATGTGGTATTATCTTACAATTCTTTTCATCTCTTACATTTATGTGGTTATGTTTCCTCTCTCATTCCTAATTTTATGTATTTTGGCTCTGTTTTTTCTCTTAATCAAATCCTCAAGGAACTTATCTGTTTTATCAACTTTTCCACAGAACCAGTTTTCAGATTTATTTAGTCTTTGCACCATTTTTAAGTTTCTGCTTTATTAATTTCAACTTCCTTGTATATTAGTTTCCTCTTAGATCATGCATGTTCAGATAGTGTATAGTTATCTATTCAGATTTAACTGTATATATTGCAAGATTCCTTCCTTAGCAATGTTTTATCCCCTAAATATCTTCCCCTGTCTTGAGGTCTTTGGATTTATTTATTGTTTGCTTAAAGTCTTTCCTCAAGCAAATTCCTCACATTTTGTTAAGGTCTACTCTGATTATTTTATTTACTCTTCTCTCTGGCTGCTGGCCCCTGAAGTGTAGTGTTATTTTCATTTGTCTATTCTTGAAGATACTTTAGCAGTAGAATCTTGGGAGAGGTGGCAGCCTGGCAGGTTCCGATGGCGTGGCCCATTGCATTGATGAAAAGATTTTCAGTGCCCTGCTGAGGAATTGGGAGGAGGCCTCTCTTCTCTGTGGGGTCCTCATGCTCTCTCAACCTAAGAAGTGGAGAATACCCAGCCTTCTTCTTCAGCTTCCTGGGGGCCAAAAAGGACAGGCGCACTCATGCTAGCCAGCATCAACCTTCTCCCTGAGCCCTCAGGGATGTCCGTGGCCAAATCCACCCCAGGAATTGCAGCTTTCCAATCTTTCCCCAGACTTTATCTGGCTTTCGGGTGCTAGGAGAAGGGAAGCTCAGCCCTCCATGTTCCACCTGCCCCCTAGTCCTAGCCCCCAGTTAGCCCAGGAGAGGTTTGGGGTTGGAGTTATTAGCAATAACAGCAAAGAGAAGGTGGGACTTGAGCCACTGTCCTCTCAGCAGGCCCTGTGCCACATTTAATATACACCTTGATTACGTGAGTTCTGCAAAGATTTTAAGTTGTCATTCACAGATAAAATATGTGCCCCTCTTTTGAGTGGCCCCCTCACATTACCCAACCCCACCTGGCCCAACTCCACCTCTTTGAAGAGCAGCCCCCCTCAGTTGATGAGCCAGTAAATCCAACTGCAGGGAACCTGGTCCAGACAGCATCATGCACATTATCTTTTTTTACCTGAACATCTTTTCTCTGGGAGATAATTCCCACTGTCTGTATCTTGAAGTGGAATCAAAAGGACCCAATAATTCACCTCAGCTCTGAAAGCTAAGGTAAAGGATGTAGGGTTGACCAATCAGATGCTTTCATCAGGGGCTTTGACTCCTGTGGTGGTGACACACAGATCTGGGGATGGCTGAGGGTTTGCATGTGGTGACAGCACCAGCACGGTGAGTCTACTGAAGGTGGCATTGAGAGGTGGTGTAACTCTGGCCATGTCTACTGCAGCCAAATCTCTCTCGGTTCTTGCCTATTTTCTAAGATTAATTCTTTAGGCCTCCTTTGATTCTATGAGTTGCCCAGCAATTCTTTTCTCATGTAAGTTAGCTGGGGTTGATTTCTGATGCTTACTGCCAAAACCCTGATGATTCCAGAATGCCAGAAAACTCCCCTATGTCTAGGAACTGTTAGAAGGCTGTACTTCAACCCAGATCAACTTCACTGCCCAATCCAGGACGGCATGCTACGCTAGTAGCTAAGGCTTTAGCCAGTTCTAAGTGACATCAGTCTTTCATCACCATCCCTTTAAATCCCTAGCCTACGCCCCAAACACTCCTATCTTCCAGTGACTACAACCTCTGAAATGACCAACTCTCCTCTCCTGAAATACAGCCAAACTAGGCAATAAAAGTAAGAAAGTCCAACATTTCAGATTACTTATTTTTTTGCTGATATTTTTATTTTGAGATGAGAGTCATACAGTTGTGTAATAACATCCTCTGGGATATCATTGGCATTAGTGGAAAAATATACAAAAAATTAAGATAATAAATTATCAGGATGAAACTGGGTAAAGTAATCTGACAGAGGTTATTAGAGGTTATTTGGTAAAATTTTTATTTGATCTGTACAATTTTCTTTAGATTAGCCTACTTTTATTAAGACCATAATTCATTTATTCTTAATTCACTTCTGTTTTTTCCACTATACACCTAAGCTAAGAAAAGCACAAATGCACAGAAAATCGTTCAGCACTAAAAATGTTGGAAGGTGAGAATGGTCAGTTTCTTCATTTCTTATGTGAATTTTCTCACCCTACATCACCACCACAATACAAACCAAAAGAGGTCATTTTCCTAAAGGTGGTGATCTTGATCAGTACATACAGAGTGTATTTGATTTGCTAATTAATTATGTTGCTACAGGAGATGTGGACTAGAGAACATCCAATTTTGCATGTGCACTGGTTTTGGCCTTTAATCGCTTCTGCTTTTTAGGGAAATAAATAATCAGCATAAATTCGACCAATCTTTATGTTTGGCAACCTCATGACACTGCTTTTAAGCCTTCTGGTTCATATGATAGGAATTTCTGGTTCTGACTCAACTTTCTGGAAAAGTAGACATGATTTCTCTTAACATTTGTGTCACTTCTGCTAAATCACATTCTGTTTATTTGGATATATGTTAATTATTTGATAATCTTCTGACTTTTATATATTCTACTTCTGCCTCTATAAAGAAGGATCTCAACGCATTTGAAGATGCGTGAGTTCCCGTTGGTGGCTGAGTCTGTCTCCTTTGGAGAATTTCTCTTTTGCTCATCATTTTCATTTTCCTCCTTTGATCCTAGAACCAGATTGTGACCTGTCTTCCTGTAAGTTTCAGTGTTTACTCTGATCCTGGCACTGTACCAAGTGCTTAATGAAAATTGTCTCATATACACCTCACAACTCTATAGACAGGTATTATTGCCATCTTCATTTCATAGACAACAAACTGAAACTGGTAATTAGGCAACTTGCCCAAGATCACACCATGAGTTAGGTTAGCCGGGGCTAGAATCTTGGTCTAATTTTGTCTGTGCTTTAACCACTATGCGTATGGCTGCTTTTGACTGAGCTGCATACACGTCATTCCCACCAGAGAGGACAGAGAGGTTAGCATTCTCCTTTACTTAGTTCCTTGGTTTTACTGTCGTTATCTAGGAAAGGCCTCAGTACTCCATTGGCCTTTCTAATTACTGCTCTAAAGTGGAGCTCAATACCAACTATATCAAATACACCATATTTCACAGATGATCACTTCTCCAATATTTAACTGACTTATAGCTAACAACCTCATAAAGCAAGTCAAGGTACCTAAGCATATATTTTGTAATCTGTCTATGTTACAAGTTTCTCTAGAAAGTTGAAATTCTCAAAGAGAGATATGCTGTGGGTATGTAACTGAGCTTTAAAAGTTGTTTTTTGGTGGGGTTTTTTTGAGGAAGATTAGCCCTGACCTAAAATCTGCCACCAATCCTCCTCTTTTGGCTGAGGAAGACTGGCCCTGAGCTAATATTCATGCCAATCTCCCTCTACTTTATATGTGGGACGCCTGCCACAGCATGGCTTGACAAGCGGTGTGTAGGTCCACACCCGGCATCCGAACCAGCGAACCCCGGGCCGCCAAAGCAAAATGTGCGAATCTAACCTCTGTGCCACCAGGCCAGCCCCTGAGCTTTAAAAGTCTTGAAAATTAAAATCATTATGGCCACGATCTAAGGCTATGATTGTTTAAATTTAAGCTAATTAAAATTTTACAAAATTAAAAGTTCGATTTCTCAGTTATACTAGCCATATTTCAAGTGCTCAATAGCCACATGTAGCTAGTGGCTACAATATGGGCAGCACAGATATAGAATATTTCCATCATTGCAGAAAGTTCTATTGGAAAACTCTGGGTCTAAGACATACACTTTAGGGTCTTGACAATCGTTTCAGAAAATTGAGATTCTGTATTGTGTTTCTATAATTTCTTGTTCAATTTATAAAATAACTTTTTTACAATAGGAATGCATTTTAGTATGTTTCTAATTTTAGGACAATCTGGACAGTCTTATTTTAATTGAGCTAATTAGAATTTAATCAATGAGATCATAGTCAGCAGAACAGTTAGCACAAAGTTGGTTTATTAATTAGAATTAGCAGCATGCAAATAGCCCCAAAATAATAGTGGTTTAAATGAAATAGCTGTTCATTTCTCTCTCATGTAAAGAAGTCTGGACATGGGAACTTAGGCAGATGGGCCCTCCTCTGTAGGGTCAGAAACCCAGGTCCTCTACCTTTGCACTGTGTCTCTAGAGTTCTGTCCTTGTCTGCATTGTCCAAGATGACTCTCCATTCACCCACATTCCAGACCCCATGAAGGAGAAAGGGGAGAAGGAGGGCATAACCTTTCCCTTTGAGAATATTTTCACAAGTTTACGAATTCATTCTGCTCACATCCTCTTGGCCGTACTGTGTATTATGTACCTCACTGCCCATATCCTAGATGTTCTCATACCCAGCTAAGAATCCCGCCGCTGTGAAAGAAGGGTGAGTAGATGCTGGTGCAACAGAAGTCTCTTCGCAACTGATGAAGAAAACTTCCTCTGGAAAACAGTTTTCTGCTTTACTTTTAATTCTCTAACTTTAAAGAGTCTACAAATATAACCTTTTACTTCAGGCATTCAAACCCTCAAAATTATGTCAGTAGTCTGAAACTATTAACCTACCAGCGTTTCAATCTTTTAGGAAAATTCTTTGCTTTTTTTTTATTAAAGAGCAATAGATGGAAACTCAATGTGATGCTAAGAAACAGAATAGAGATTAAATGAACCCAAATTTTATAGTGACTGGTATGCAAATATTTCTATCATACTTTCTTATCTTTCTAAACAAGATGTTCAGAAGCCAGCTCAGTGTTTTGTATTCCCGAAGCACATGTATCAGCAGTCTTCACCATTTCAAGGGCGCTGTTACTAAATATTTCCAATTTCTGACTTCAGCTGAATTTCAATCAAGGCTGAATTAATGAATTTGGGGTTTGTGTTTTTCTTTTAGTTCTACAATCATCCATTCTTCTGTGTGCTAGAACCGGGCCCAGATCCCTGTCTAAGAGCATCCAGAGGATCTCTCTGCGGACTATCCTCCCCTCACACACGACTGGCTGAGGGAGATGACAGTCTGTCTGGATGGAGATCCTCAGTGAGTTTCTCTGGTTCCTCACTGCCCTACAGGCAAAGGGCAGCATCAAATAGCTTCACTTATCCAAGGGTGTAACCTAGAATTCATTGCCATTCAAGAAGTAATAGGTGTGAAGAACTTCTTCACTGCACCGGACACACTAAAAACTTATCCTCACATTAAATCAAACCGTCAGACACGTGCGCGCTGTGTTTTTCCCCTCACAGAACTAATTTCACCGATGCAAGCTTTGGCATTGCGCCATAGTCAGATATTAAAATATATTGTAAAGAATTTCCCTATGAAACTTCTTATTGTAGTTACAGTAAAGATGTTAAGGGGAGGAGTGTCAAAACATTATTCACCGACTTACCCTATGATTCATAAAAAATTATTATTGTCCCCTCATAAAGAGCCGTAGGTGGCATCCAGGGTGGCTTGACTTCAGCCGCTCTTACACCTGGGCCACAGGGCGATTGTCCGGATAACGACTTCAGTACCCCCTACAGAACATGCGTTTGGGAATCACAGCATTTGCCCTTGGAGTAAAACCCAGACCACGGCTACCTAAGCAAACATTTGAAATTACCTCTGTGGAAAGAGCTCCCAGTCGTGTTTCGAGGACAGAGGAGAGAAGCAGATCAGGACCCGAACTAAACAAGAGGCTCAGGCCCATGAAAGAGAAGGCGAAGAGCAGCTCAGCGCAGACCCCTCCCCTGCCAGAGCCTCTGGCCGTGGGGGTCGCAGGAGCCCCAGCCCGCCTCCCTGCCTCTGCCAGCAGCCAAAGGAAAGCTGCTTTTGACAACAACTGTCGGCCTGAAAAAGTTTTCCCCAATCCTTATTGTTGGCCACTTGGAAGAGAAATAGGAGCTGGGTTGGTTTTTGCTTTTTAGCAACTGCTAAATCTGCAGGCTGAAGGTCAACCTGTATAACGAAGAGAACAGAATTTGGATTCAGACTCACACGTAAGAGGAGAAAAGGAATAATAATAATAGTATAGAGGCTGCCTTCTAGAGATGGGAGGGCTAAATGGGGCAACACGCACAGGGCCTTTGCCGGACACATGGAAACCCTGGGCAAAGGATTGTTATTAATTACAAGGTTTAAGTATACCTTTAGTATCAGCCAAAATGAACCAGACTTAATGCGTCATTTAAAGGGTCAAGACATCCAGTCTAGCAAATCAGAGGCAGGAAGGAGGGTGGGGGGAACGGAGACAGAAAGCAAAGAAGGAAATAAGGAAACAAAATCCGGAGCCTAAATTTAAAGTTAAAAGATCATCTTGTAAGGTCTGGCATTTGCCTCGTTGTGAGTTAGTCTAAAGTTACACTATACATCTGCACTAAATTCAGTCCAAAAATTAGATATTTTAAACCAGTGCTTCCCAATCAAAGGACAGAAAACTCCTAAAGAGCTTAGGGAATTATGGAAATGGGTGCCCGAATCCATAGACACAGGTACTGTCGCTTTTATCTTTGTGTAGCATCAGTAAAAGATGCTGCCGATGATTTTATTCATATTCAAATACACATACATAAATAGCAACCAAAAACAAATTTTTAAAAATTATTACCAAATTCTTAGAGGCTTCTTGTCATTATATCCTCAAGCAAAAGATATGTTATGTGGGAAAAGTGATAAGTAGATCAGGGTACAAGATATCCCTGCAAAAGATTCTACTTTGATTTCCAGTAAATGGCAGGCTAGGTTTTTAGATCAACCCTTCCACTGAAAATAACAAAGGAATGTAATTATCATTTTTATGGACTTTCTTAATGGGCTTTTTTTTTAGCAATAGGGACACAGAAATGAATAGATTGTGATCCCCAGGTTCAAAGAATTCATAAAGAACACACCAAGTGAAAACTATCATACAGTTACAGAGGTGACACAGGAGAGTAAGGTGGGGTGAGTTTCACCTGAGAAGGCTTTTTGAAAGAACTGGATGCTGAGCTGCTCTTGAAGGATGTGAACGGCCGGCCGGCACAAGGCGGGGAGCATTCCTGGGGGGAAGCTCAGGCGACTTTCCAGAGGAAAGAATTCATCTTGTGTGTGGACAGCAAGTGAATTGACTTGGCTAGAGCAGAAGGACCCTGTAAGGATGTAAAAATCCGGGTTCCTTGTTGACAAGGATCCGAGCTCGCACTTCCGGAGATCCCGAAAGAGGACCCAGCGCAGGACATTTTCTGAGTAGATAATAAATAAATTCTTGTGAATTTATTCTATTTTAATAAGAAATGAAGCTGAAGAGACACGAGGGTGTTGGAGGGGTGAATCACCATGTAGGGGAACATTGTTGACTATCAATTCTGAGAAACTGGGAACCAAAACTAAACTGAAATATCTGAACAAACCCTTCCTGGTTTCCTGTTTAGTTTGGTCTGTCAAGTAAAGGCCAGGAGATACACAGAGAAATTCCCCCAAGATTCTGAATCAGAAAGGTACGAGAGACTTCAGTGCAGATACCCCTCTCTCCTGGGCCTGCTAAACAGCTCGCCGTCTCTCCTTTCAGGAGCTTCTCTCCTGTATGACAGACGAGGGTGAGGGCAGCACATCCACTATGCGGACCGGCTTGAGGAGCGTCTCTTCTTTTCCTTTATTAAATCTGGGGACTATTTCTTTTTTTTTTTTTTTAAGATTTTATTTTTTCCTTTTTCTCCCCAAAGCCCCCTGGTACATAGTTGTGTATTCTTCGTTGTGGGTTCTTCTAGTTGTGGCATGTGGGACGCTGCCTCAGCGTGGTCTGATGAGCAGTGCCATGTCCACGCCCAGGATTCGAACTAACGAAACACTGGGCCGCCTGCAGCGGAGCGCGCGAACTTAACCACTCGGCCACGGGGCCAGCCCCCTGGGGACTATTTCTTGAGCAATTGACTCCTGGTCATAAAGTAATCAGCAATGTATTTATCACTAATCTTTAGGTTAAACTTGGAAATATTTAGATTTTTTTGTCATCTATCTCTGTTGCTCTGCATAAAATAAGATTTTCGAAGAAAGTTTCAAACTCATAAGCTAATAACCTAATGAATGACAACAATTGCTTTAATTTTAGAAGCCCGTCTTTTTTTTTGGTCTGCTTTTTCTCCCCAAAGCCCCCGGGTACATAGTTGTATATTTTTAGTTGTGGGTCCTTCTAGTTGTGCTATGTGGGACGCTGCCTCAGCGTGGCCTGATGAGCGGTGCGATGTCCGTGCCCAGGATCCAAACTGGCGCAAACTTAAGCACTTGGCCATGGGGCTGGCCCCTACAAGTCCGATTTGATCCTTGCTTTCCTGAAAAACTTCACAGTTCCTAAGAATATCGGTTTAAACCCTCAGCCTACAGTGTTGGAATCCCACAGCACCATTAGCTTCATGGCTACAGAAAGCCTTTGTCTAGCTCTTTCCTTTCGACAGAGAGGCAGAACTTCTGTGTTGTCATATAAAATGGAAACATCCCAGAAAAATCAGCCCTGAGGTTACCCAAATTGCTAGTTTAGCTTTAAGATTCAACTCTTTTCCCTCAAATATACTCCAGGGTACAATGAATTGTTATGGGGTTTTCCATCCTAAGGAAAATTTCAGAGCTGCAGATTAAAAACCTCCATTGAAACAAATGCATTATGTCACTTGAAATAAGAGCATCTGTAAATACTTCACAAAATAGTTTTCTTTGTTCAGCAGAGGAAGGCCAGATGATGCAATATGGAGCCCAGCTGCGCTTTCCTCCCCTGCTAATTCAGCTTCTTTTAGTGCCGTTTGAAAGACTCCTGACCACTTACTGTGCAATTCTGATGATGTGCTTAAACTCACTTCTTCATCGCATCCCTTTGAGGAAGGGGGAAAGAATTGGATGAGGATACGTGTGTGTCCACAAAGCAACAGCAACATGGTTATTTTTCTCCTGGGCATTATTTTTTAAACACAAACGGTGCCAAAGGAAGAGGGAAATCATCAGAACCTTGGGGAATTCAGAATGAAGGAAATCCTTCCACAGGATGAAGCTATGCATCCCATAGAAAGCACATAAACAGCCTTATAAGCTCGACACGAGCTTGATTTCTCTGAAGTTTTACATTTTCCCAGCTTTTAAAACCATTCGTCGTTTTATTGTGCCAAAATAGATGAGTCAATAAGTTGGCTGCCTGCTTTTAGGAGGATCAAAGACAAGCAGAGAAAAATCCCCTAAGTAAAACCTTACAGAAATATTTTTAGTTGATTTAAACGTATTCTTAGCACTTAGAATTAATAGTATTATCGGGGCCAAATGTTAAACAATAAATAATGGAAATCAGAGTGTGGAGCTAAAACAGCTGCTTAATCAGCCATTTAATGGAAGGGGGGAAAGTGGTCCAATTAATTGTTTTGTGTTGTGAGGACAAACAAGTGTCCGATAAGATTTTTAACTTTTCGGCTTGGTATGGGTGTAATGTGTATACATTGCCATTGTCTAGTCTTCCATTGGTTTGAATCCAGAAGACTGCAGTTTTCCTTATTTTCTATAACTTTGCCCTGCTATAATGAAAACTTAAAGAAATAGGACTCGCGGCTTGGAAATCTCTTATTTGGACCTCCAACGGCCTCACGTTATACTGCCGTGGTCGGGACGGGCGCTGGCCTCTCAGCAGCAGTCGTGGATCTTTCCCTCCATGCACGCTCTCTGACCTGTGCCCCATCATGAACGGGGGTGCAGCAACACGAAACCCAAAAAGTGAACCGCTCCTTGACCCAAAGAGCCGGGTGGGGTTTCGTTTGTTTGTTTTGTTTCCGTTTTCCAAACCTGGACACAGCCCACGGTGCAGCAATGGAAAAAGTGGACAGAACTCTCTGATCTGGCCCACAACTTGCCTGCCTGTCACATCACCCCTGTGTCCCTCCGGTTCGTGAAGACCACTGGGATGTTTCGATTTCTCAGACGTAGAAAGAACTTCAAAGCATGAATTCTTTTCGTGGGGACATAGCCTATAAACTTCTGTGTTTCATAACCGTAAGCAATAGAAAAAATGGAATCATTGGAGGACACACTTAACATTCTTTGGACTCCAGTCATAACACCCAGCTTACATAATTCTGTAACTACAACGATACGGTAGACTTTTTGCTTTAAGCAATTCATGACAGGTACTTTAAATAGATATCTAGTCTAATGTGTTGTGAAGAGGAATACTGCCCGCAGCTCCTTGATTCCTTAAATGAATCAGCACAGGGAAAGCGTCTCACCTTGTACCTGCCCACATTAGACCCTCAGACTTTCTCTTTCCAGATGAGCTCTGGCTCCACATAGGCTGTGAAAGGCTTCCAGTTAACTTTCCACTCATTGTAAACAGACCTTGATCCTGCACCTGCCCCAAATCCACTTACGTCATCCCACTGGTGTTTCTCAATATCAGTCCCCAGACAACCTCCATCTCAAAAAGGTGGCAGGGTGAGCGTTCAAAATGCAGATTTCTGGATCTGCCCCAGACTTACTGAATCCAAAGTTCTGGGAAAGGGCCTAAGATCCCACCTTTTTATCAAGCTCCCGAGATAACTACTAAAGCTGGAGAATCCCCGATACAGGGCTTCACGTCCTATCCTTCTACTAATTTAGACCCTGGAAAGAGAACTTTTGCTCTCTATCAACAAAGCCTGTTGCAAAAATGATCTCATTGTCGCTTCTTAAAGTTATACCCTCTGTCTTTACGCATGGCTGACTCAAGGGCCGTCCAAAGGGTTTGTGTGAGTGTCTTTCGTGCTACTGAAGTTAACATCCTGCTCACTCTAGAAAGCTTTGTGTTTTGTACAAGGACCCCATGCCATTCATTCGTGATTTCATATAGTTTCAGGGGGAAAAAAATTGATCTGCTGATGGATTTATCTGCTTCCTGTTGTCAGAAAATGAAAAAATATATAACTCCGTGCTTCTTTTGTAGCTTTAGCAACTGGAAATCTTGGAGCAATTTTCTTGCCCAAGTGTGGCAATCTGTTCAACTCTGTGGTCTAAATATATTTACTCTTCTTCCTCTTGGTGGGTGAACACTTGTTTTGTTTTACATTTAAATGACATCTTGTACTGTTGTGGCCTGTGGTGACCTCTGAACCACTTTAGACAGGGTATAAATTTCCACAAACTAGAGAGGGTTCGTTTTCTCTCAGTGTTTCATTCTTGGCATGCAGCAATTCCCGAATGGCCGCTTGACTCAAGATTAAAACCTTGCTCGTTCTAAGATGCAGGACTGGAAGCACTGTATTTGGACTAGCTGAGTCTCTTAATTGGAGTGGAGACAGGGGTCCAGTTGCATTTGTTTTATACAACTACTTTTATGAATACAAACCGGAGACAAGGAATTATGATGTTTTCCCAATGCTTTCAGAATCCACTCCCTCTCCATAGGCTATGAATTTCTGAAGCAACATGGCATCTCCATGGCTACTTGACAAAATTACCGGGGCTGCCAGAGCCTGCTTTTGTGTGACTGAATGTGAACTAAACAGATCACTACAACCAATGCCAGATAGAGGATTTGCATGCCCAAGCCCTGCAGGGGGCAGTGTTGAGCATCCGATGAGAGGCCCGCAGCACCCCTGGCAGTGGCTGTATCAAGATTTTCCTTAGCACTGGCCAAACCCTCCTGCTAGGAAATAGCACCATGGGTCATTTCCACCCCCCCACCCCACCGAATGCTATTCATCGCTTGTGCAGCCACACACTTACGCCAAAGTTTAGGTGGGACCAGCAATGGATTTTGTTTAACCCTGCTTCCCTGTGTGATTTCTCAGCTTCCTCAGCACCATCCAACACAAAAGCACTAGTTACTTAACAGAGCGTCTCAATGTTCCAGAAGTTTTTTTACACATTCCAGTCATGAAACACCTTCCACGTCTGTTCAGTTCAGACACAAGAAAGAAATCCTCTAAAATTCCCCTGCTGAACTGCTAGCCACACTACCTGATTCAAAATTCCCTAAGGACAGCATGGCCTATGGCTGAAGTCGGCCAGCTTTGGCGTCAGAAAGACCAAGATTCAAATCCTGGCTCCGCCCCTTACCATCTGTGTGTCCCTGAGCAAGTTGCTTAAGCTCTCTGAGACTTGGTTTCCTCATCTGCAAAGTAAGGATATTTAGGATAGCCCTACCTCAAGAGTGGTTCTTATGATTAAATAACTTAAGAATTTAGCATAGAGGGGAGTTGTTGGTCAAAGAGCACAAACTTCTAGTTATAAGATAAGTACGTTCTGGGGATCTAACATACATTAGGGTAATTATAGTTAATAATACTGTATTATATACTTGAAAGTTGCTAAGATCTGAAATGTTCTCACCACAAAAAAGAAGTGGTAATTATGTGATGTGATGGGGGCGTTAGCTACACCCTATGGTGGCAATCCTTTTGCAATGTATGAGTGTATCAAATCAACATGTTGCACACCTTAAACTTACACAATGTTACATGTCAATTGTATCTCAAAAAAAGAATTTAGCACATAGTAAACATTTAAATTATTATTTATTAACACTCACAAAATATCTATTCTGTGATGAATAGGGCTATTGACAGCAAGATCTTTCTTTACTAAACAGATTAAAATTTGTTGCATAAAACATCGCTCTTTGTTCCAAGTTCTGCCTTCAGAAGCTACCCTGAATACGTATATTCCTTCTTCCACACAACAGCATTTTAAAGATTTGAGGAAACTATCATGTGCCTCTTTTCACATATTTGTGGACAGCCCTGATTTTTCCAGTTTGACTCTCTCTAGCTCCTTCAACTGTTTTCCACATACCTTTGAATCCATCACCATCCATGGCAGAGCTGGCCAGATGCTTACCGATCCCAATTCCTCTTCTGGGGCATACAGGAACATCCCGTTTCCCAACCCCCTTCCAGGTAAGGTTGGGGTCATGGGACTGGGTTCTGGCCAATAAAACAAGGGCGGAATGTATGTGTGCCACTTCCACGCTGGGCCAAATGTGCCAGGATATCCTCCTTGCTCTCTTTCACTTGTTGGCCTGCTTAATGCAGAGGTTCCAACAGAGGGCTCCAAGGAGACCCCAGGAGACACGGAAGCCAGAGACGGAAGCAGCTCGAATCCCTGAATCATCACGTGGAAGACTACCCGTCAAACATCTGCTGGACTAAGACCCGGTAGGCAGTAAACCTGTATTGCATTAAGCCATTAAGAAGAGGGCTATTCGCTACTGCAACATATCCTAGCCTATCAAGGCTGATACAGCTTCACAGTTAGCCTTCTCTGGGCACATACTAGCTTGTCAGTGGCCCTCTTAAAAAATGATACAATTTTTGTATCATCTGAATACCATTTTTCCAATGTGACCAGAACTGAATACAGCTGTTCCAATGTGACCTGGCCCTGAGGGCAGAAAACCACGTCCTTGTTTTCCTGAACACTGTACTTTCATCAGTGCTTTCCAGAGTTGCCTTATGCTTAACAACCACATTACACATGCACAGTGGCACAAGTTAAACGTGTAGTTGACAAACATACCGAGGTAGTTTTCAAATCAACTACTGTTAAGCCGGGGTGGCACCATTAGTGTTCACCAAATATCCCATTTGCTTCTCGACACTTCCCAACCTCCCTCGCAGTTTGGTTGGGACCAGGTTTTTATTTCTCAGCGTGGAAATGGCACGTGTAATTTCTAGGCTGAGGCACAGTGTGCCTCCTCCACGGCTCTGTCCCCTCCTGCAGCGAACTTGGAAGACGCATTCTGGATAAAGGTAGGTTTCACAACCTGCGTCAGACTTTGCAGAAATGAGCAAGAAATGTTTATTGTGTTAAAATACAAAAATTTCAGAGTTTGTCTGTTGTGGCATCTAACAGTAACTAACTTGACTCCACGATCTGAAACTAGTGCAATTTATCTGTTTATATTTTAATCATAACTTTACATTAATCTCTATTAATTTTAAAATTTTTATTTATTAATTCTATGCCTATGGAAAAGTGCCACATCAAAAGTGAATTAATAATCCAGTGAATTTTCACACACTAAATGCATGTGTACCTAACACATGGATGAACAGAGAACAGACCAGCACCTCAGAAGCCCCTCTCTGCCCCGGTCTAGACACTATCTGCTGAAGAGCGACCACGGCCGTGATTTCTGACAGCAAAGATTAATTTTTGTCTCTTTTTGTGTTTTATGTAGCTGGAGTCATGCAATATGTACTCTTTTTGCCAGGAGACCCTGTTCCTGAGATTCGTCCACATTGTCATGTGTGGCTATTATTGGTTCATTCTCATTGCTGGATAGGACATCACTATGCAAATATGCTGCCTTTTCATTCTCTCAATGGTATTTTTGATAAAATAGAATTCCCTAACTTATATAGTCCAATTTATCCCTTTTCTCCCCTTAAAATTAGGTTTTTTAAATGTCTTTTTAAAGAAATGCTTGCCCACTCCAAGATCATGGAATTGTTCTTCTATATTTTCTTTTAAAAACTTTATTATTTTACCTTTGAAATTTAGATTGGCAGCTCATCTAGAATTAAATTTGGGGGTATGGTAGGAGGCAAGATCAAGATCTAGTTTTTTCCATTTGGGTATCCAATTGACTCAACGCCATTTACTGAAAAGACCATCCTTTCCCCTATTGCGTTGAGTGACTCCTTTGTTATAAATCAGGTAACGTGTATGTTGATTCTGTTTCTAGACTTTCTGTTCTGTTCCTTTGGTCAGTGTGCCTCCCTTTTGCAAATCCCACACTGTTTCAATCAGTCTTGACGTGTCAGGTAGTGTACATCCTCCAACTTTCTTCTTCTAGAATGCCTTTGCTATCCTTGGTTCTTTGTGTTTCCATATGTGTTTGGAATTACCTGAGTAATCCCCGCAAGATGATCTGTGGTATTTTGATTGGAATTTCATTGAATCCATAGATTAACTCACGAATAACTGACTTCTTTACATTGCTGAGTCTCTCAGCCCATTAGCCTCTCTCTTCCTCCACCTGTTTAGGCACTCTTTCGCTTCTCTCGATAGCATTCTGTAGTGTTGGGGGTAAAAGTCTTACACATCTTTTGTTAAATTTATTCCTAGGTCTTTAGTCTTTTTTGATGCTTTTGTGAATGATATCTTTTACTACTTTATTCTCTGTTTGTTGCTGGTATATAAAAACACAATTGATTTTTCTATATATGCCTTGTATAGAGACCTTGCTAAATTCATATATTAATATAGTTTGTAGATTCCTTTGGACTTTCTACATATGCAATCGTGTCATCTGTGAATGATGACGCTATCTTTCCAGTTTTTATGCCTATCTCTTCTGCATTTTATCTTTTAGTTTAAGTCCAAAATTCCAACTGGGTGAGGTAATTTGAAATCATGATTTTATAGCCCAGAACATTATCTGCTTCCCCAACAGTTTATCAGATTTGTGAATAATAAACATGCATTCTATGTGCTTATTCAAATCAGTGTCCAAAAACAATTTTTTAAGTGAGAAATGACTGAGACAGAGGCATGGAGAATACCCCTGGAGACTCACTTCCAAGTTGAAACTAATCATTAATTAGTCGTTTTTAGGAGGCGAGTGTTCAACGATCACTTGATCCACCCAAACATCTCTCAGCCAGCATCCATTTCTTCACAAGAATGTCACAAGATGTTTGTCAAATTTTACTTGAAATCCTTATACACTATGGGCCAACAATTTTCCATCTCTTTAGACTAAAGATTCTATGTAAAATGTAAAAAAATTGTTTACTTATTTCTCTTAATGAACCTATGCTGGCTTCTTAAGGATAACCACTTCCTTTTTATGTAATCATAAAAAATCTGTTTAATAATTCATTCTGGCATCTTGTTGGGAGCTTATGTCTTCGTGGATATGGATTTTCTAGAAGCCACCTTTCTCCCTTTTTTAAAAGCTTCAAGAACCACAATTGTTCAATTCTAGTTTCCTACCAAACCTCCTATTCTCCACAATTTAAAAAAAATTATTGACAATAAATCCTAGAGTTCCTATGCAAGCGATTTTGGTTCTACAGGTTACAATCTGACTGTGCCTGAGAATGTGAACGCCCTTAAGGAAACGTCTTCCTACGTCTTCACTTGGTGTATCAGTCTGGGCCCTGGCAGGACACACAATCCCCTCCCCATCCCCGGAGGGATAACATGAAGAGATCTGACTAGAAGGAATACTTACAGGGATATGGACAGAGTTAAGGCAACAATGGGAATGGCGAAGCACGAGAGATGATGGGAAGCTGGTGAGACCCTGAGTCAATCTCGGTACCAGCAAGAAACAGATGACACACTGAAACTGGGTAATTGAGGGACGGGACCACTTAGAAAGCTGTGGGCAGTGTTTAGGATATTCGAGGAGAGATAGTGCAGTATTCTGGAGCTAGTAAGAGCAGGAGAGGCGAATATCCCCTGAGCCTGCATGAGTAAGTAGAGGGAGATGTTGCCAGAATCCACAGAGGCTGTATTATGGAAGAGCCCCGTCAGAAGCTGTGTGTGGCCTTTGGTAGAGGCCCACAGCCCACAGCCAACCCAGCATGGCAGGGAGAGAGAGGACGGACAGGGATGGGAGGACAGGAGAATAAATACCCCAATCTCCCTCTCTCCATCCCCACTCTCTGGAATCCTGCTAATGCCTCTCATTGGCTGAACTCACCTGGAAGCCAGACGAAAGGGAGCCCTTTGGTGAAGTCCATACAGGGTAGCCTCCTAGGCACAGAGCCAGGGGGCGGTTGGGGATAAGCAGATCCAGAAGGGCAAAGCAGCTAGCACACCCCCTTAGGCCCAGAGGGACAAGAGAAGAAATGTTACTGGAGCCCTCTGCAAACTAGAACTGGAACAGGAGGAGGGGCCATTGGGTGGAATGCTGTAGATGTGAAGGAATGAGGCCCCAAAGCAGGGGAGGGTGCAGGGAAGAAACAGCCGGCCCCCCTCTCTTCTCCAGCTCTCAGGTCTGGGCACGGCCTCCCACTGTCCAAACCCAACTAGAAGCCAGTTAGCAAAGGGCCCTGATACCATCCACTCAGTGCACTCAGGGCTGCCTCCCAGGACACGGAGCGGGGCAGAAAAAGAGAGATGGAGACTAACCAGTCCATTTACCCTGAGCGATTCTCTTAACCACGTTTATTTTACACATCTCAGTTGAAAGGTGATTTTTCATTCCAGCAAATAGGGAAATGAATTAAGAATTTCCTAATTCTGTCTTCTTAGTGTCATTTGATATAAAATCCCTGCCAAATAGTAGGCTCGTCTTTCCTTTTCCTCCTTTCTATTAGGAAGCTCTTCAAAATTTCTTTTTTGTTATCCTTAGAATTCATCACAAGTCATTCCACGCTAGGTTGCAGACTCCCACTCACTGAACAAATATTACGAGCCTTTGCCTCGCAGCAGACCCTGTGCTGGAGCACCATGGAACGTGACCGGGAGCACGTACAGCCGAAGAGCAGTGTGCGGGTCACCTCTCCTGAGGCATCTGCAGACCGTTCTGCTTCCTACCATCCTAAGGGCCAGCCCTTTCTAATCTAGGAAAGTCCCACCCTCCTTAGACTCTCTGATCCAACCCAAGAAAGCTCTTCTCCTTTTTGCTTAAGGACTCCTAATTAGGGGCTTAAAAATGGAAGAGAATATATTCATTCATAATCTGAAAAATACAAAGTAAAACATATTGAGATACTGTTTTACACCCATCACACTAGCAAAAATGAAATGACAATGGTATTGGTGATGCTGTGGAGAAAGAGAAATCTTAAACATTGCTAGTGGGAAAGAAAATTGATACAATGACTGCAAACAATTTGTCATTGTCTAGAGAGGTTGAAAATTAACATAATCTATAACACAGCAATGCCACTCCTAGGTATATATTCTTTAAAGAAAACCTTCCAGGCATGCACCAGGAGATAACAGCCTCATTCCTTAAAACAGGAAAAAAACAGAAAACAACTTAAATTGGAGACTGGACTGATGAATAGTCAAACAATAGAAAAATCATAATTCAGTGAAAATGAATAGTATCAAAATGGATAAATATCTCAAATCTAATAGTGAGCAAAAAAGCAAGTTGCAGAAGAAAACATACAATATGACTCTTTTCATAAAGGCCAAAAATACGCAAAACTAAAAAATACGTTGTTTAAAGATACAGACATATATAATAAAATTAAAAACAAAGCAAGAAAATAGCAGCACACAAAGTCACTATTTTTCTCTGGTAAGGAGAAAGGGAGATGGAATAGCAGAGGGACACGGGAAGCTTCCAGGTTACATTCTCTTTCTTATTCCAGAACAGGTGTACGCAGCTTTGCATCATATTATTTCCCTTTGAATCACAGGTATATATGTACACACGCACTCACTACGCCTGCATTATTCGGGCTCGTTTGTACATATGATGTATTTTATAATTAAAATAACTTTTAATTTTAAGAAAAAAAGAAGACAAACTCATGAAGGCTCCTGACCCTTCACCCTTCTTCTGGAGTATTCTATAGATTATGATACCCAGAAATGAAGCGAATAGCATGCAACCTCGAGGACAACAGCCATGTGCTATAAAGATGGTGGCACAGGAAGATAGGAGAAGCCTGGGTTTTGATCACGTGGTGGAGCCCCTGTCCCAGCCCTGGACAGCCTAGAAAACTTCTTGTGATGTGAGCAATTTGTTCCTAAGGCAGGGTTGTCTTTCACTGCCAGCTGAATGAAATCCTAGGGGAAAGAGTATTAATGAAACTCTCAACATTCTAGTCCCAACTACAATCTTCTGTCTTACTCCTCTGAATGCATGCATGTCAATGTGACATGTTGATCCACACCCCATTCTTGTATCAAATCTAATAGCAATAGACCAATTACAACGCATTCCCAATTTCTCTGCTGCCAGAAGTGCCATTTTAACCCAGGCTTTCTAATTCGACCACTTGCTTCATTAACTACATCTCCAGTGGCGTAGCTCATATGCTCCTGTGCATTATTACAGACGTCCACACAAATGTTGAGAATTCAGGAAAATTCAGCAAAGCTCCTACAGGGAAATATGTTCTGGAATATTATCTGCAAATGGTCACCTACAAAAGACCTCTACAAAAGTGTTTCCTACATCTATAAAGAATATATTTTTAGAGATCTCCTTACTTGAGGCAAGAAAAAAGTATGGCTTCTGGACATAGCCTGACCTGAATTTCTCCCCTCCATTATTCATAAGTCTTTTCCTTTTTATGACTGTTTTTTGATTCATACTATGAAAATTTCTCTCATCCTCAAATTCAATAGCTTGACCTAAAACTTATGTTTCTTGGCTCATCAAGGATTTGTAGCCTAACTACATCGTGCTTCACATGGCTGTACAGACACACACTGACACATGCGCACACACAGGGGCCCATGCGTGTGTATTAGAAGTTAAACCTTCGATTTTTGAGAATATTGTGAAATTTTAAATTTCACATGCCATTAAGAATTCTTGTTTAAAACTTTTGGCTATGACTATTTGGAAATCCTTCTGGGAACCAGCACATTTTCTTGCTCTTGTTTTCTCCACGGTCCGATTACCAAATACAGGAATAAAATATCCAGCTCGTCAGGAGTGGTGTTTGTGTGTCCTTTCTTCCTAATGATTAAAGTGTTTAAACAAAAAAAATTAACTGAATCATTCAAATCATGATAAATGTGGATTCATTACAGAATCCATGTTAATAAATAAAATAAACTATTTTCCAATGTCCCTTGGAGATGTTGAAGACAGACAGATTCCGCACCCTTTGGTCTGAACTTCCGGAGTAACTCAGCCTCCTCCTCTCTTCCTAAAAGACTTTGTTCTTTAGGGCAGTTCCCTGAGCCGGACACTGGCCTACGGATCACAGGAACTCTCCACATCACCCCGTCTACTCTGGCGGAGAGTGCTGGTTGTCCAGAGAAAGACCAGGAGTCTCCCCAATGTTTGTCCATTGCACACTACTCTCTCTTCTCTCTCTTCAATCCCCATCCCAGCCAATTATATACGTTCAATAAGGTACATTGATTCATTTAAAAAAACATTTTTAGGGGCTGGCCCCGTGGCTGAGTGGTTAAGTTCGCGCGCTCCGCTGCAGGCGGCCCAGTGTTTCGTTAGTTCGAATCCTGGGCGCGGACATGGCACTGCTCATCAGACCACGCTGAGGCAGCGTCCCACATGCCACAACTAGAAGAACCCACAACGAAGAATACACAACTATGTACCAGGGGGCTTTGGGGAGAAAAAGGAAAAAATAAAATCTTTAAAAAAAAAATGGCTTCAAACTGATTAGGCTTTTAAAAAAACATTTTTATAGCATGAATGATATGGGTTTGTCATTTAGATGCAGAAGACCAGCGTTCAACTCCTTTCTCTTCTACGTGTGTTACCGTAACAACCACTTAAACTCTCTATGCCTCAGTTTCCTCATCGATAAAACTGGAACAATAAGGTCACCCTCAGAGGGTTGTCATGAAGATCAACAGAAAAAGTGCACGTGATAGCATTTCCTCAACTGAGAAGTGCTATACAATTTTAAGTTATTATTATTATTATTATTATTTCAATTCTCAGCTTCAACTAAATAAGACAGGTGTTAGCAAGCTTCTATAGAGGCCAAGGGGAAAGCCAAGAAGGATCGTGGACCACACCCCAAAATGCATGCAGAGCACTAGTTCCATGAGTTAGTAACAGACATTGTGTGTTAGAAGGAAAAAAGTAAAAGGATCAAAATTAGTTGGGAAACACTTGTTTAAAAGATAAATCAGAGGGTTTTTTCATTACAGGACTTCTCAGAACCTTTAATATGCTAGTGTACACGGTAACTCTCTGAAGGAATATCATCTGTAGGGTTTCCCCAACTTTTCAACCCTCTATCTGTTTTCTGTTTGCAAAATGCTGTCTTTAGCGGGTACAACTTTATCTTTGGCTTGCTGTCTTCCATTTCTTTCTTTTTTTTTTTAAAGATTGGCACCTGAGCTAACATCTGTTGCTAATCTTCTTCTTCTTTTTTTTTCTTCTTCTCCCCAAAGTCCCCCAGTACATAGTTATATATTCTAGTTGTGAGTGCCTCTGGTTGTGCTATGTGGGGCGCCACCTCAGCATGGTCTGATGAGCCGTGCCATGACCACGCCCAGGATCCAAACCTGCGAAAGCGGAGTACGCAAACTTAACCACTCGGCCATGGGGCCGGCCCCTCTCTTCCATTTCTACACTCCTATTTTTGTTATCTTATTCTTGGAGCACCGTCTTTAATTTTTGTCATGTTGAATTTCTGTTAACAGGCAGGGAATAACAGATTTTCCAAAACAATGTTTTATTGGAGCAAAAACGGCGTGGTCGAGCCCACTCTGTATAATATAGTACAGTATGCAGGAGCTCAAGGGAACAGAGGATTAGCAGGAATCCAGACGACAAAGTCATGCATTCCACTGCAGCAATACTTACCCACCTCGGCCTACAAAGCAGGTTTTCATAAAGGTAATTAATCAATCATAGTTTATATTTAATTACTCTTTATTGCGAAATAATGCGATGAAATGAAGTCTTAATCAGAGGTCCCTTTACTCTAGATTTTTGAAGATCCAATGTCTCAGTTTTTCAAGTCACATGGCAGTTTTATGTGCCCGTCCTCCGCAGTGTACGTGGGGTTAATGTGGGCTTCGGCAGGCGTTGGTTTGCATGCTAAAATAAAAAGAGTGCAGAGTAAGTTTTTTCACTTAGCACATTTTAGGCCTTAGTGTAGTCTAAATGGCATTCACTTCCTTATTTGGGGCATGAAAAGTTCCAGCATCCTCTCAAAGTCACAAGTGTGCTGTCCTCTGCGTGCGCTCTCGTAGCTGCCCGAGGTACACGCCTTCTTCCCCTCGCTCAAGTGTTTTCACGTCTCTGTGAGTCAGATCGTGAGTTCTTGGGCCAAACCCAGCTCCCTTGCCCCTCTTTTTTCCTTTTGTATTATATTTAGTACTTTTATAATTCTTCCCAGGTGTAGGATCTCTCTGCTGGTAGTTGTCTTTCTAAACATCACCTCCTCCTCCCACAGTGTGACCCCCACCCTCCCACAGGTCCTCATGGCTCATTCTCTCCACTCCAGCTCTGGCAGCCAGCACAGGCTCCACCTCATTTATGAAAGACTATATTCCGCAAAGGCCCGTCTGGAGTCAGAAAACAACCCTGGGTTTGATTTGAGTGTGAAAACCACCATTATCACTTGTTTGCTAAAAGAGTTATGAAGATGTGTTAATCATTTCAATTTCTGGACCACCACCCCCCCAAAAAAAATGAAGAAAAGAAAAACAAGTGGAAAGGAAACTTCATACAGTATTGTTTCCTCTCTTTTTGCTACCATGCCTTGACACGAAAGCTTATCAACCTGTGGAATCTCTGAATTAGAAGGAACCTTAAGGTCAAGATGGTTGAAGCTCCCAGCCCACAATGAAATGGACATGTGTTTAGTGAAGAGAGGGTAGGCTTGAAAGCTGGCCAAAATGCCTGGCTTTGCCATTCCTAGTCACATGGCCCTAGACAAGTTAATTAACCTTCCTGAGTCTCAATTCTCCCAACTGAAAAAGAGAGGAAAGAGGAGAAAATAGACAGTGCTCAGGGTTATCACAAAGATATGAAGTTATATATTTAAGGTGCTTAACACTGCGCCTAGAGACAAACCAATGGTAGCTATGACCTTGTTTACTAATTTACTCACTTATTTAACTTCTACATACTTGATGAATGATCATCCAACTGTCTTAACTCTCCTTCGGTGATGAGAAACTCCTTGCTTCCCTAGTCAGCCTATTTCATCTTTGGAAGGTCCTCCGAGAGTTCCAAAGTGTGTCCTTATTGTTGGAATTGCCAACTTCCCAAGGAGGAAGAGACTAGGGGTGGATGGCAGCAAGGGCTCTATTACTGACTAACAGAGGAGGCCGCGCATTCAGGCAGATAGGAAGAGAAAATAAAAATTAGGCTCGGTCAGGTCGGTATGTGCTCATTAGCCCTCTTACACATGGATAGCCTACTCTCAAGCCCTCAAGGCTTGTTCAAAGAAGGCTGAAAGAATTTGGCTGTCTACTTGCCAACAAAAGTGTGAAGGGGTTAGGGATGGTGAGCAATCTCGAACCTCCAATATCCAAGCAATGTATAAAAATCTGTAACCAATGAAAATTAGAAGAAAATGTATAGAGTCTTAACTTGAGTTCCTGAGAAAGAAGAGTGTGAAACAAAGACCTCTTTAAGAACACTCTATTGGGGCATGAGATCCAGGAACCAGGAATGGTGGCAGGTGACACAAAGCCAGGAAAGAGGGAAAGCCAATTCAAGGATGAGTTATTAAATTAGCAGCTACTGTGTGTAACTGGTTACTCCATCTCCTGGAATTATATGGGACACCGTATGCAATCTGGGGGTAGAAAAAGGGAAATCAATTCCCACTGATTAAAAGTTCATCCCAGGCCCACCTCAGGTTGCATTCATATATCAGCCAACTATTATTGTAACAATGCTGCATAACAAACAACTCCAAAATTTCAGTGGCTTACAAAAACACACATTCATTTTTCTCACTTTTGGGTCTGTGGGTCAGCTGGCCATGCTCTGCTTCAGGCTGTGAGTTCAAGTCTGCTCCACATGTCTCTCCTTCATGGACCAGAAACTTCTGGCACATGTTCTCTCATGGAGAGTGGCAGAAACACGAAGCCAAATAAAACCAGACAAGCATACTTAAAGCTCTTGCTCACACCCCATGCACTCACATTCCATTGGATAAAGCAAGTCACATGGCCAAACCCAAAGTCAAGGAGGCAGAGATGAAATCTCCGTCTATTCTACTGCGAGGTACTAAAAAGGAACCCACTTGACAATGAGTTTCAACGTATAGTTCTATTACAGGAAGGGAGTGAATATTGGGAGGCATAGTATAATCTGCCACGCATGTGTGGCACCAAGTGTGTTCCCGAGGAATCTGCGCTAAGGTATCAGGTCAGAAACCCCAGAGCAGATGAGGTGTACTCGGAGGGCATCAGAGATGAGGTGTTGTCAGCTTGAAACTGCATGAAGCTCATGGATTCAACAGAGGGAGGAAGAAGAGACAGGTGAGGCTGAGGAGATGTGAAGTGATACATAAGACATATCCCATGCATATAGCCAACTCTGACATCAGTTAGTTTTACCACATGACGAGGATAATTACCTCATCATGGTATGTAAGAAGAGAGTGCCATCTCTACTAGGAATTCATTCTCCTGCCTTTCCTGTGTGGGTGGAAGAGCAAGGGGCAGTGTGAATTGAAGCAAGGGATCCTCGTTTGCCACACCACCATCTTAGGAGGTTTGGAAGTGGAGCTCAGGAGGAGATACCTGGTACCATTTGTCCCTCTTACAAGAGGTGAGTTGTTAACGAAGGCTCTGACGTCAGATAGGTGAATACCCTTTGGGAGTCATGTGCCCATTAATAGACCAGGCATCTTTCCCTAACCCTTTGGCCTGGGGTGAGGAATTTGAGGAACATGCACACTGGTCCCACATTTTATTTTATTTTTTTGAGGAAGATTAGCCCTGAGCTAACTGCTGCCCCCAATCCTCTTTTTGCTGAGTAAGACTGGCCCTGAGCTAACATCCGTGCCCATCTTCCTCTGCTTTATATGTGGGACGCCTACCACAGCATGGCTTGCCAAGCAGTGCCATGTCCGCACCTGGGATCCAAACCGGCAAACCCTGGGCCGCCAAAGCGGAATGTGCGCGCTTAACCGCTGTGCCACCGGGCCGGCCCCTGGTCCCACATTTTAAACAGATCACCCCTCCTGAGCCCAGCCAAACACCTCATTCTTGCCTTAAACATACGTCTCTTGCCATTTTGGAGTGAAAGGGAGACAGACTTCAGCAATCTTACTGAGCTAAAATTGGTTCCTCTGGGATTTCAACTCATCGGTCCTCATTCTACATCTCTGAGCCACAAAAAACAAAACTCATTTATCTCTCTTCTACCCAGAAGGCTTTCAAGACTGAAAAAAAATTCATGGTCAAACCTAATATCCCAGTATCTTGTCTACAGTATGTCAAATACATGATGTCTGGAAATGCATAAACAATTAAGTAAATTTTTCTTATGTTTGAATAGAACTGACTTCAGACTTATGTATCCTCTTATGAATTGATTCAACATGAGGACAGATTCAAAAATACACATTCCTAGGTCAACCAACAGTAGACCTCTTGACCTTTGAGAAGATGCACAAAGTCACAGACACCATGACATAAAATTGTCCTTAAAGAGCAGCTTTTGCACTGTCTCCTTCAGGAATACTTCTCCACAGGTCCAAAATTATAATAAATACCACGAAACACGAGGCAAAATTTGGTGTGTATGTGTTTTTCTGAGAAAAAATTTCATGATTTTTAAAAGATTCCCCAAAGCATCCACGATCCATCAAAAGGTTGAGAACACTTGCATTTGGTGGTGGCTCAGATGTGTAATATAAACAAGTCCACAATATATCCTACATGGAAAGAAAAAGATGGAGGAGGATTCATGAAAACTTTCCTAGGAAATGAAGCAATGTGACATTCCAAAACTTCTATTTTCTTATGAAGAACTAGACATTTCTCAGACCAGTGTTAGACACAAACGGGATTGAGCTCAGCTGACAATGAAACCATGCCTGTGCTCTGCTCCCCTTCTTCCAACAAAAGACCCCTTTCCTATTGTCACTTGACCCAAGCTGAGCAAGTCATAACAATTCCATGATATTTTTCAGGCTGAAAATCTGTAGAGAAAGGAGACTGAGAGAATGGAGCTTACATCCAGAAAGAAACAGAATCAGGAGGGAGAGAGAATCCTAGGAACTCAGGGGCCCTCGTTCCACTGTCCCCTCCCTATCCTAGATACATGAGCTACTAAATCCCCTTTTTCTGCTTAAGCTGGTACAAGTCATGTTTCTGTCACTTGCAACCAAAAGAGCCTTGACGTCTTTATTCACAGCATCGGCTCTGGCAGTTATCTTTACTTTCAGGCCACTTCTCAATAAGGAACAAAGATGTCCTCACAAGAAGAGGACATCTTCCCTGGCATGCTCTTGACATAGCTCATTCTCTAGGTAAGTGACTTGCCTCCACGGATGAACCTCAGGGGAAAAGTTTCCTATTCACACCTAGGAACACTTACAAATTACCACAAGTCATGGCCTTGATGGCTCTCAACAAGTCGAAAGAAAGAGATCCCATAAAGCAAAATGACTAGGAATGTGGCTCTGGAAATAAATTCCCTCAGTTTGAATCCTTGACAAGTCACTTCAGTTCCCTGAGCCTTAGTTTCATTGCCTATAAAATGAACAAAATAATAATAAAGCCAATCACATAGAAGAGTTGTGAAGATTGGATAAAACCATGTGTATAATGCACAGTGCTCGATACATTTAAGCTTTCTCTAAACATGACCACAATACTATTATTGAGCCTTCAAACGCTAGCTTCGTGAATGCCAGTGTATGAAAGCTATACATATATACATGGCATTCAAAAGGCATTTAGGGGTAACACAGGCTACACAGATGCTGAAGGCAAATGAGGGATCCCCAGCAAACACTGACCTAGATATTATCTTTCGACAGCTCCGCCTCCAAGCTTATAAGGACATAGAGAGTGTTAAAAGGATCTTACATAGCAAATTAGTCACCACGTCAAGTCTCCTGATTCCAAATTCTGTCCTCTTTCCATGTTGCTTTGTTTCATTGCCTTATTGTTGACTTGGGATATGGCTATTTCAAAATTCTTTGCTCCTCCTTCCGTTTTGAGATAGAGGCTAAGACTCCTCCCCTTGAATATGAATTGGTCTTACTGACTCACTTCTAACTTCTAAGGTGAACTGCCTCTGCTTGGATCTCTCGAGGGATCCTCGCCCTTGTACCCCAGCTGCCATGTTATTAGGAGTCCCAGGTCATATGGAGATGCTTCATGTGGGCCAACAGCCTCCAGCTAAGAGCACCTCCTGAGATCCTAGCTGGAAGCCAACACCAGCTGCCAGACTACATGAGGAAGCTTTCAAGATGGTTCCAGAGACCCCAGTGAGGATTACCAAGCTGAGCTCAGTTGCCCCTCATACTGTAAGAGATAATAATAATATATTGGTGCTGTTTTGTGCCATTAAGTTTGGGATGGTTTATTACATATGAGTAGATAGCAGAATGGGAGCAAAGGCACAGAGGGAGGAGAGAGCACTCACATTTGGGCACTACTTGTAGGTGTAGACAGCAACCTCACAAAACCAATTGACCCATGTAAGGAAGGGTCAACAGCTCTGCCCACACATAAAGGAGCATGGTGCAAGCTCTGATGATCTGTCTTTGCCACTGTGATATCAAGTCACCCCAAGCATTTTGCACCAAGAGAAGAATAGAAGAGCTTGCTCTGCAGAAAACAAATCCCCCAGAGTCCATTCCCTTCCTTTCAGTGCATAACGCAGCAAAAAGGTCAGGAGTAGGTGATCGAAATGGCCTTTCCCCACACTCTAAAAATAATGGATGCTCAGTGCACTCTGTACACATGCGTATGTGTGAGAAGGAGACCAGCATCCCTCTCCAGGCCAAGGTTCACTGCTCCACCCAACCCTAAATCTCTCTCCCCTACCCTCCACTCTGCCACCTTCCCCAACACTACCACCCCACCTCATCGCACACGGATCTTTCACCATCTATTATTTTCTCCTATTCCTTCAGCTTTCTTTTCTCCCTTTCGAGTAGATCCCCTGTTTCCTTAAGCAGTCTGAACCTTTGCCTTCTGACAACAACCACCAAACTTTCCTTTACCTTATCATTTTCCTCTTGCTACCCAATCAATGAGCATTTCAGAGCCCACCATGGCCCGGTTACTACATATCTGCTGGACTTTGGAGATACCGTCAAGGAGCTCCCAGACCAGTAAAGGAGCTCAGGTGCCAGGAAGCTGCTTTCACAAGGAAACTTCTTGCCATACGTTCTACTCTCTTGACCTCCTGTTCTTCACTCATCACAACTTTCCCTGCTAGGACCTCACTTCCAGCCCCACCATCCCATGCTACTGGGCCCGTTAAGGTCCCAGGTGCCAAATCCAAAGAGCTGGTTTCATTCCTCATCTTACTTACCAAAGGAACGCTGTTCACCACAATCTCAGACTAGAATTTTCTTCTCCTTTAGAATAAATGTGATCCTTTCTCTTCTTTATGAAGTAACAGTTTTTGTAAATCGAAAGTAGTCCAACAGCTGGGAGTTTGGAGGAAGAAAGGATAAGTGTGTGGAACACAGGGAATTTTTTTTACGGCAGTGAAACTATTCTGTGTGCTATTATAAAGATGAATACATGTCACTACTCATTTGTCAAAACCCACGGAATGTCCAACACCAAGAGTGAACCCCAATGTAAACTGTGGATTTGGTTGGTAATGATGCGTCAATGGGGGTTCACTGATTGTAATAAATATGCCAATCTGGTGGGAGATGTTGATGGTGAGGGAGTTCGTGTGGGGTTGGGAGCGGGGGCAGCATATGAGAACTCTCTGTACTTTTCACCCAATTTTGCAGTGAACCTAAAACTGCTCTTTAAAAATTTGTGTATTAATTTTTTTGTCAAAGGTCAAATATCAGCCCTTTCCCGTGGTTCAGTCTAACAGTTCTTCTCGCTTCCTCTCGGCAGCTCCCAGGTCTCCTCAGGTTTACCTCCCTCAGTCCTTTTCTCAGCTGTTGGTGTTCTCCAGGGCTCTGTGTTTTCTTCTCACTCTGAAAACCCCACAGGAAAAAGCCTTCTTCCCTGAGGATCCCACAGATCTGGGTCCAGGAAATGCTCTTCCACATCTCTTGTCTTGTGACCTCAAAAGACGGGGCGACTGCCTCCAAATGCCATGCAGGTTGTCGGTGGCACCTCTCCCAATCTCAGACATGGGCACAGCTTCCAAGGGTGGGGAGGATTGAGTGTCAGAAACTTTTCATCAAAGGAAAAGAAAAATCAACCTTTTCTTTTCTTCATCTCGGACAGCAGGAATGCGATAGATTCCTTTACAGCAAGGTCTCACTCCCACCACTGCTGAACGTCCTTTTCCGGCTTCTCTTTGAGTTCCGATTTGTAGTTTCAGAGGCGCGCACAAATTAGCACAGTATTTGTAACTGTTCCATGTGCTATTTTAGAACACTTTGCAATATTAAAGAATTTAAATGACTCCAAAATTTGTAAGTCTAGACAACATGCTTGAAGACTGATTCTCTACAACTATAGAGTAGGTTTCCTGGGACCAAACTCTGAGACTCGGAAAGTTTTTAGAGTTTTTACAGGAAAAAAAAACACTCAGTGGGGAGGGGCAGTGAGGGAGACAGGATTGGGAATGCAGAGAAATTGAACCATGATGGGTTTGCAGTTAAAACAGAAGCCTCAGTCAATACTACCAGAAGCTCTGGCGCAGGGATGGTTGGCCTTCAGAATTGTCCCAACGGTGACACCTCCATACTGACCACCATTGAAAAACAGCTGTTCTCAGGGAGAAAGCATAACCCTGGGTGAGGCAGCGCCCTTCAGGGAGCAATTCCTGGAGAGGGAATCATCAGAAGCAACCAGTCCAGCAGCTGCAGAAATGAGGTCTTCGTCCTGCAGGGGACCTGGATGGCACACTTAGTGTTCATCACATTTACATGGCCAACTAAATGGACATTACATGGTAGAAGTGCAAATTCTATAATATTTATAAAAATATTAATGCCATTTATTTAAATCTTCAAGAAATTAAATAAAACAACTTTAGTTTTATTTTAATGATTTTTTTTAATTGTCAAAGGAAAGTCTATGAAAATGACACTAACACAGTTGGAAAGAAAAATGTATACAAGCCAGAATTTTGGCCAAAATTACAGAAGTCACATATGAATCATTGTTTGTCTTTGGCGCTATGAGATATGACTTCAAAGATGCTGAGAATGATGACATTCTCTGGAAAAACTCAAAGATCACACACAATATCTTACGAATCTGCCAACAGATAGAAATATTGATGAAAACCGTAGCAAATTTGACCTTACAACTGCTTTTGAACACATGACGGGAATGCCAAGTAAATGCTGCTACAGCAAGGAGACCTACCTCAGACAAGACAGAGGATGCACTAGAAGAACGGAGCCAAACAACCGAAGATCGTCAAACAGAGAGCAAATTGTGGTCTTTGTCAGAAAACAAAATTACTTCTGTACTTGCTCTGGTTACAGTTATTTCGTATGAACTATTACTTGTTATTTTATTATAAAAAGAAATAGATCTAAATATGGATGTGTTATTTTTAAGAGAAATTTATAATACTTTTATTTTAGAGTGAATTATTTTTCTAAACAAAAAGACTACACGTGAAAAATGCAACAAAAGTGGCATTTTAATAAAATGTAAAGAAATTAGAACGAAAACCAAACTGTTTGCAGGGCTATGAAGGAGAGGATTCGCCTGTGAATAATCCTGAACTAGCTCCTCTCGAGACTATTTTCCAGCCATTCGAGAGCAAGGCACAGGCTCAACTGAGACCGAGAGCTGCAGTGAACATAGACAAGTTGTCTCCTTTAACATCACAGTCAACAACGCACAAATCACGCTTAATAGCTGGATTATAATACCTACAATTTGTGCTGAAATACAAACAAGAAAAAGAAATTTTGTGGCATAAGTGCATGATAAATTTTTTCAACTTTTTGCTAAAGTACAATACAGAAAAATGCACATATCGCGCGTGTACGGCTCAGTGAATTTTCAGACTAGACAGTGACCAGCGCCCAGCTAAAGAAATAGAACAGTGTATCTGTCTTAATTCTGTTGCTCACCCAGTTATCTCAGTCCATTAACAGAAGGCCCAGACACGTGTGATAATAAATAAATTCAATTGTTGATATTTTGCCAATTTTTGATCTTACTTTACACATAATTTTCTATTTCACCTTCATGACGGTATATGTGTCAAGACAGAGAAATAGAATATATTTATTAACACTCTGTGGTCTTGATTTCTGACGTTTAGACAATTAGTGGGTCTCCATTGATTGGTACTTCGTCCTGAGCTCCACAAAGATCAGAGCTTGGCCTGCCCTTGACGTCATGCCCTCTGCTCAGGACCTCCCTAACAGGCCTTGGCATGGAGAAGCCTTGTCTGCTCATATGTTTTCCACCCACCCCCTACTCTAAATTTGGTTCACGCTGTTATTCTATCTCATAAACATCCTTTTTTCATAGCACCTACTTCCGTCTGTAATTATACATATTTTTGTAAGTTTATGTGTTAATGTTTATCTCCCCACCTGCTTGAAAGCTCCATGAGGTGAGGAAACTGGTCTGTTATCACCCTTCTATACCCAGCCTGTAACTCATAAAAGGCACTCAATAAATAGTTGTTGAAGGAGTGAATGAGAAAAAGAATAAACTACAGATGGATAGCTGACTCACAAGTCTCTCGCGCATCCCAGGTCTCACTCCTGAGAGCCACAGCTCCATGTCAGCTGCCTCGTAAGGCGTCTCTACCTGGATTCCCACAAGCACATCAAACTCAACATGTCCAAAGAGGAGTTCCATCTTTCTTCCTCCGAAAAATTGCAGTCTCCTCCTGCATCTCTCTCTCGGAGGGTGTAAGTACCACCTGCTATTGCACCAGTCAGCACCCAGGGAGCCATCCTCTTTCTCCCTCTAATAACATATAGTCAGCCACCATCCTTGCCTTTTTACCCAACTAAGAACCTTCCACTAACCCCTCCCTCCATCCCACGTTTTTGCTTGATTTACTACACATGCTAGCAAAATTTTCTTTCCAAAATGCATATATAATCGAGTCCCTCTTGTACTTAAGATTTGAGAGGGTGGAAGTTAGCGGAAGCAAGATAAATTCTTCATCTTTTATTGTGGAGAGTCCATAAATACTGAAGTTTGATAAATCAAGAAATAGAAATAGAAATACATTTAGAGTTACAGACGTAAATAGAAACTATAAAAAATGAAGAGTAGAACTGTAGGGAGGCGACAGGAGGAAGACTTTTAGTTTTCACTTTGTAGCTTTCCATAATGTAAGGCAATTAATTATAAATTATAATAATTTAAAATGCAGATTTAGAATATATCTCTCTTATTCATTTTCCAGTGTCCTTGAGATAAACTCCGAATTCCTTGGCATGAGAGTTTGTCTTGAGCCAGCCCTGATGGCCTAGTGGTTCTGGCGCTCTCACACTTGAACAGCCTGGGTTCGTTTCATGGTCATGGAACCACACCACTGTCTGTCAGTAGCCATGCTGTGGCGGCAGCTCACATAGGAGAACTACAAGGACCTATGACTAGAATATACAACTATGTATTGGGGCTTTGGGGAGTCAAAAGAAAAAAGAGAGCAAGATTGGCAACAGATGTTAGTTCAAGGCGAATCTTTCCCAGTGGAAAAAAAACAAAAGAGTTTGTTCATGGCTGACTAGGACTGTATATCAGCGTGACCTCTATTCAAAGCAAATTGACAATATTTCTAAAAATTAAAAATGCAAATACTCCTCCTCAAAGTAATTCTACTTCACCTAAGTTTGAAAAGGTATATATACACCAATATTTATTCCAGTCCAGAGCTAGATCTGGAATGCCAATCCACAATAATCTTCCACCTCTGAACTTGAATTGTATGTCACTTAATTGGAGCTTAGTACGTGCTGTTTATGACCAGTTATTTCCCCAAGCAGACAGTAAATTTCTGAGGTCAGGACTATGTCTTAAATCTCTTTCTGTCCTTCTCAGTGTCTAGCACTATACTGAACACGTGTGCTCAGTTTGCATTCTTTTCTCAAGACACAACCTTGCTCCAGGAAACCCCAAAGCCACTCTAGAAGTTAATGTGTCATCCCAGGAACCCCAAGGAAGATCAGTGTCACCTGAGGAGCCCCTGCCAGAAGCTAAGAGACTGAAAACCAAGAAAGTCCAAACTCAGTAAACATACTTTAACCTTCAGATGAGATTTCATTAGAAGAAAAATGGAGAAGGATCTGCCAATTAAAAAATATATTTTAAGCCACTGATCTAAATTAACAATGTAATTTTTTAATTTATATTTTTAAATAAAGTATACTTTGAATTTTTAAATTTAATATATTTTTTAAAACATTTATCGTTTTCCATACTCTCTAAATTTGCTTTAGTTTTGTCTATGCACATGTGATAGCATACAATAACAGAGAGGATATTCAGTGTAGAAGGAATGAGAACAAAAATATAAACAAGTGGGAAAATGGTGAGAAATAAATATTGATACTATTTAGAAGAAATGATTGAAAATGTCCCTAAGAAGCAGGATCTTTGTTATTTCTGAAATAAATTAGGAACATGTGTTAATTTTTTATTAAAAGATAGGTCATTTTAAAAATAAGGGGTAGAGGAAGATTCAGCGTTTTGAATTTTACTTTTAATTATTTCTGACCTTCATTTTATATTTCAATAAAAATCTGGAGCCTTTAAAAAAAAAAAAAAACATTTATCGTTTTACACCTACTAAGACCTATCTCTCCTATTGTCCCTTGGATTTCAGAGTAGCATTAAGGAGCACAGGGATAGAAAGAGACCACTCAGCCAGAAGAATCTTGAAAGACTTTACTGGTGTGTGCTGTCCTATACTGCAAAGAAGTAAGCCAATGTTCCGACCTTCACGTACACATTTTAATTCAAAATATGCCGATAAATCCCCAGGCTCCTTCCGGGTGGTAGTCCTTCCCACAGGTTCATATGATAGAAGAGAGAAAAGGAGGAAGTCTCAAGGATCTCTTGTGGGGGCCTCATATCTTCTGCTATTCTGTGATCTATAACACCCCCAATAGGTGATGTGTTCAAAGAAGCGAGTTGCCCAAATTTCATACATCAGCAGATATGGATGCTGTCTTGAGGGTGGTAACAACATTTAGGTATTCAGAGTTATCAGAGACTAATAATTGAGCGTGTCAATAGGACAAGATACTATTGTGTCAAGTTCTTTGTATCCCCAAGTAATACAATCTATGAGTATTTATATACATCACTAAACATGGAGTTACAGTTAGAACTCTTTAAGTTTCATGCAATAGAAAATCCAACTCAAAATGGCTTAAATAATAAGCTATTTATTGTCTCCAACATAAAGCTATTTACTTATCTCTTCAGTTGGTTCAATCTGAAGCTCAACAATGTCATCAAGACCCAGGTTCCTTCCCTCTTTCTGCTCTTCCTACCTCAGCATGTTCCTCTCAGGCGCACTCCTCTCCTGGTCCTAAGATAGCTATTCCAGACACCGCTTGCAGACACAACACTCAGAAAAGCAATGCAGAAAAGAGACTGTTTATTTCCACAGATCTCTTTTTAAGAGTAAGGAGAAACTTTCCCACAGGCCCCTCAGAACACACTGTCATGGCTGCTGGTCAGAATCTTGTAATGTGTCCATGCTTAAAACAATCACTAACGTGAAGAGTAGGACCAATATTCTGACTCCAGCCAATCACTACATGCTCCCTGGGACTCCCCAGAAGCACTTGGAGGGTAGATACGTGAACACAATTAGAGTCCTGTTTGATGCCAAGGAAAGGTAAACAGTTTTTGCTTCTGGATGTCTGAACAGTATCTTAAAAAGTGAATTAATAGAAGACATTTCAGCAGTTGAAGAAATGGTAACTCTTTATCAGTAGTCCTCAATTTTCCCGTCTTTTCATAGTACCTGGTTCATCTAATCTGTCAAAGACCAAGGCAGCTTGCAGATATTTATCAAAAGAAAGATATTCATTTATCCATCCATTTATTCATTTAGTTACAATGTTCTGAGCACCTATCATATTCAAAATACAGTTCACTATGGAAGACTCCATAATATAAAGTTTATGTCATCAAGAACTTTATTATTTGGAAAATGTCAGACTTTAAAATGATGTAGCAGTTTTCCATGCTATAATGCGAAGGTGCATTTCAAATTAAATCTACACAAAAAACCCACAAGTTCCACAAAGTTTTCAACATGTCTAGCCTAAACTTACAAATAAAATTCATTATTTTCTTAAGAGAAAGTGATGGAAACAATTTTGATAAATTACTGAATTTAAGAGTTATAGAAAACTGTAGATTTATCCAAATAATCCTGAATGACAAATATCAAACACAAAATATTTATATCTGTAAAACTTAGGCATGTGGTGGTGGGAGAAAACCCAAAACAATGGCATTTATTTGGGGAAGATTATCCTAGAAGAGTTATAATAAGGAGTATGAAAACTATTATAGGAATCAGACTTAGGTTATTTAATTTAGCCGCCTCGGGTTACTGATGACTACAAAATAAGAGCAGACTCTGCCATTGACTGAAAGTTCCAGGGACATCCCGAGAACTAACACCAAAGCTGGCGTTCTCCGCCTCACGAAAACTTACTTGTTTTTCCTTTGAGGTCTGAACCACGAAGTTTCTTCTCACGTTACTCCTAAAAGCCAACCCCACCAGGTGTTTGTGAGGAAAAGCTGACCAACTGAATTAACGTGTGCAGAAACAAAGGGAAGAAAAGACTAAACATGGGACCCAAGAGAGAAGTTGTTTATGGCATTAAGAAACAATCCATTCTCTTGGTTTTATTTTATTTTAGTTGTGGTCCATTCTAGGTAATTCCTGTTTTGAGAATTGGGATCTAATTTATTCTACAAAGAGCTCAGTGACCCAGTGACCAAAGGCAAGCACTCTGTCAGGGACTCAACAGCCCAGAGGGGGCATTAGAGAAAGGCGCCCTCTCCAGGTGAACACAGCTCTTGCAGGTGAGGAGCTTAGTAAGGGAACCCTGATTGGGTCTCCCCCCATCTCCTTGGCTAGGGGCCATTGAGCAGGGCGCACAGAGCCTTAATGTGCACAGTGGCCCTGCACGTTGGTGCAGAAAAATCTTGGAACTCCCGAGGCGGTTCACCCAGACCCAGAACTTGATTGCCATGTACAAAGTCAGGACAAATCCACTCTGCCGCAATCTTTTTTCATTACTGTCATCCTAGACTGTTGCCACAATAGTCTTCATCATCTGACCTTTTAGAGGCAATTTCCTGATCCTGGCTGGACAGATCAGGCTAAATGCTACATTTGGCCCTATTTTCAAATTGCCCAGATGGTGTGAACGGGTGTATGGCTTGGGGTGCCCACACACACTGGGCTGCTTCCAGGGACTATTTGTACCTTGGGTGTAACCAGCAGTTGCAGACTGGAGTCGGGAGTGGAGGTGAGGGATGGTAAGGGTCAGGTCAGTGCTTTTCTTATCTGAGTAAAACTCATTTCACCAGTTACCAGTGAAATACTGAGCCTTAGTTTGGATTCTGGGGGGTCACTCTTGATCACCATAAAATGGCAGCCAAGCACAGATTGAGAGAGCGTGATGGATAGAAAGCAGGAGGCCAGTTCTGAGACAGCTGCTTCTGATCTCTGCTGCACCCTCCTCCAGCTGGATTTGAGTATGCGGTGTGTGGGAGAATTAGCAGGGAAAGTGGTCTTGTGCATTATATAAGACACAGGCCATATTTTGCCCCTTGTCAGAAATTTACTTTGTTTCCTTGGAAGTTAAAAGGGTTTGATGCCTAGAAAAGAGGAGAAAGGGCAAACAGGACTTGAGGAAAGAGTAACCACCAATTTGCAAGATTTTTAGGCTTTTTGCAGTAATGTACAGGAGACTATATCATCCCGAAATAGCTTCTCCTCATCTTTACTTACAATTTCCCATTTCTTCTACCTAAATGACTTTCCCTCAGATGAAGTTCCTTCTTCTTTCTTCTTCATTGATCCATGTTCTTCTTTCAAAACAGGTACCTAACATTCACCTCTCCCAAGAAGCCTTTGCACACATTTAAACTGATTCCTCCCAGCCCTAAAAATGCAGATGATGGCCGGAACTCAAAGACAAGCTTGTAGCTAAAATTGTGGCTTGCACGTAAGTCAGGAGTCAGCAAATGCAGCCTCCAAGCCAATCCAGCTCACGCCTGCCTCTGAACAGCCCATGAGCTAAGAACGCATTTTATGTGTGTAAATGGTTGGGAAAAAATCAAAAGAATACTAATATTGTGTGACGTGTGAAAGTTACAAGAAATTCAAATATCAACATCCACAAATTAAGATTTACTGGAACGCAGCCATGCTCATCTGGTTACATATTGTCTGTGGCTGGTTTTGCATGGCGATGGTGGAGTTGGGTGACTGCAAGAGACCATATGGTTGACAAGCCTAAAATATTGATTATCTGGCCCTTTCCTGAAAAAAACTTGTCAATCCGTGATCTGAGATGTAAACGTCCTAGAGATGTTAAATAAGAACATCTCAAAGAAATAAATTTCAGGCAAACCAACAAGACAAAGGCTATCAATTAGCCCCATTGAGGTCTGAGCCCCTAATTAAGACTAACAGGTTACTCTGAGGAGCGGGGTATAAAAAAAAAAAAGGGAAATACAAAGTCTACTCTCTAGACTCGGTAAGCGTGGAGATAATAACATCCGTGTTGCTCACAGCCACATCCCCAGTGCCTAGCTCACTTTGTAGAGCTGGGTAGGAGCTCTCAAACGAATGAAGAGGAAGGAAGGAGGAAGAAACATGAAACAAGCAGAAGGAGAGTTGAACAAGGTTGGGAGTGAAAAAGGGTCCCCAACAGCAACCTCAAGTTTGTCTACCCTTGTGTAATACGTCACAGGTTCTCAAAAGTTGGCAAAATTCACATTTTGGAAGCTAACATATTAAGTGCTAAATGTGTGCCCAGGTGACTAAAGAAATGGCTGAATAACTATGGTAACTGCCATGATGCCCATTCCAGCCCACTTTCCATCCCCTTCCTCAGTCACCAGACACTTACATGTTTAGTCCAGAGACTAAATTCAGACTTGGAGATTAGCGAGGGGAAGGAAATCAAATACAAAGCTCATGAAATAAACAGCACCACTTGTCACTGTTGATCTTTGATTAACTGGCTCTTCTTTCCGAAACAGGGCCTCTTTTTCTTTCTCTCTCTCTCTTTGCTTGCAGGTGACACCCACACATATCCTTCAGTGTTGGCAGAGATGCTCACTCAGATAACAACTGGAGTTCATGCTGCACATTTTCATCTTCGTGTGTCATCATCACCAAGTAAAACCACAACTATAGGAAAACAAAGCTGTTTGCTGCTCTTCTGTCTCAACTGACATTTCCACCCAGCTCTCATATTTGTTCTTTGGATCCAGAGGAGTGTTTAACTCTGCCATTGGGATAGCTCTGCCAGAGGAAGTGTAAGTAGCACCCGACCCACCCCTACCCTGGATAAATTCACCCCTCAAATTCCCAACACCCCAAAATGTTTCACAGAATTTACACAGCTGAATAGGATAGGGAAATGGGCCTGGGAAATGCACGTTCTGATATTTAGAGTAGGCTCGATAAGGAGGTCAGCTTGGAAAAGAAGAAATATTATTGGGTTATCATCCATATTTCATCCCTAGAGTTTTTGACGTGTGGAGCCCAGTGTTCACACCCTGAAAAGAACAAAAGGCACACTGAGAAAGAGTGCCACATTCTGCTCTGGACAGTGGCCTGGGTTTCCAAGTGCAGAGAGCCTATGAATTGTCCAAGGGAAAGCACACATCCCTCTGGGATACCAAATCAGAGAAAGCCGAGAGATCCACCCACTCAGAGTCCTTCTTCCGAGCATCGCTGTTGAAAAGTTGAGAGTTAGGCAGTTCCCCAGTTTGAGAGACACCAATAAGTTCCAAACAAGGTTCTAGTATGGCTTCCAGACCACCCCAATAGCTGCTCTTTAGTGTGGTGGTCAGGCCCCTATTATGATGGATCCAGAAATTTCTTTGCTTTTTCTCACTTATCTATTATCTCTCTTCCAGACAAGATGAGAGAGGAGAAAGGGGACTGCTTTAAAACGTATCAATATGTTTTATCAGACTAGAGAAAAAAAGTGAATTCAGAGCTGCGGGCAGTTACACTATCCACGTAGTTACGTAGCTAGACCGTGATGGGAGGTCTGTTCGATGCAGCCAGGAGATTTGCATTTATTTCAGTTTGAATTTGAATTTCAAGGCACTAGAATTTTTTCACAGAACTAGGATTCATTTAACGGCTACTTTTCACCACTCTTGACCCTTTCCACCTGATTTGGTTTGTCCAGTTGAACTTATGAGTGGCTAGCTAAGTTCAGTCTTTCTTGGAGTAGAAGACATACAGGCTCACCTTTTTCAAGTTTTAGTTACTTTTATTAAGTTTAATGAGCTCCACTGCAACAAAGGAAAGAGCCAGCGTGGAGATGAATTCATTGCACGCCTATTTGACTTCAGGCCACCCTCAAAGCACAATTTGCATAGAAATAAATAAGAGCGGCTACGTGAATTATCAGACCAGCTCTTGTGTCCCTGGTTCAAGGGCCTTCCCCTGCCCACAAGACGACAGCAGCGTGTGCGTGTGCATGTGTGATGATTATTATGTCTGACTCAAATTTTCAACGTGTTCCAAGTGTCATAATTTTGTTTATTGTTGTTCTTTTATTTTTACACTCTTGCAAGCCATTAGAGTGTTCAGTTATGACATGAGCATGACAGGTGAAGAAGCAGAAATTGTCTGTCCCCAGCATTCCTGTCTTAGAACTCTTTTTGAATCATAGCCAAGCAAGGCATTTATAGAATTGGGGGGGGGGGGAGTGTTGGGGGAAGAGCAGCAATCCACGGGTAGCATGGGATTTTAAGTACAAAGGCGACATTTTCAGAAGTCTTAGGCTATAGGCATTTAAAGCTGAGTCAATACTCCATTAAGAGGGAATTTGGGGTCCTCAGTGGGAAATCAACTTCCTCTTGACTACGACTTATTTAGCATGATTTTTTAAGATGATTCTAACAGTATTGGTTTTCCTCACTGCACAAAAAATGCTAAAGTGTAAATGAACTTATATCCATCAGGTTTTCTTTCCCTAGGTTTGGCTGTGAATATGTTTTACTTGTTGTTTCACACAGGAAACGAATTTGTGAACGAATTAATAGGAAAGTGGAAAACAGAACTGGCTCTCTCCTTGTCAGAGTGTGATCAGTACATTCAGAGTGACCACTAATTCATAAGGGCGTGTGAAACTCATTCATTCAGTCAATAAATATGTATTGCCTGCCAGGCACTATTCTAGGCACAGAACAGTGGGATATATCTGGGGATGTGGCAACAAAGGAAGCAGACCAAGTTCTGTCCCTCATGGAGCTTACATTCTAGTTGGGGGAAATAAACAATAAACAACTAAATAAGTAAGAAAATCTAGTGTAAGAGCTGATGAAATTCTATAGGAGAAAAAAACAAGCAAAAAAAAAAGCAGACAGGGTTTGAGAGAATTTAACTCAGGTAAAAGGTGACACTTGAGCAGGGGCCTAACGGAAATGAGGGAGCCAGCTAGGTAGGTCTCTGGGGAAGAACATCCCAGACAGACAAAAGAGTTTGTGTAAAGGCCCTGAGGTGGGAACATGCCTGTGATGTCTGAGGAGGAATATGAATATGTCAGAAAGTATGCGTACACCCAGAAGAGAGATTTCCTGAGTTTCACCAATGCTCTTGCAAATACCAAGGACTCACTCAGCCTAGGATTTGCCACTGTCCTTGTCCTTGTCCTGGGTTAATAACAGGTCTACGGCGGTGACGACCCTGGTTCTGGGTCCATCACTGCCACCATCTCCAACCTCTAGCACGTAGTCAGATTTCATACTTTGGGATCAGTCCCCGGGTCTGCTCTGCTTCCTGTCTAGCAGGAAGAAAGGCTGAGATGAGGATCTGACATCCGTTTAACTATTAACATCCCCATTAAATTAGCCCTGAGAACTAGTAGCTGAGTTAGTTAACCCAAGGGACTGAGGGAGTCAAGGCTGGAGTTTGATCTCTCTCATAGAGCATTCACATCTCACGGAATGCATAGGGAGCCCAGCCCGGCAGCTCAGAGATGCAAACCACCAGTCTGATGAGAAATTGTGACTAAAGACAAGCAAACACACCAGAGGTCTACCTTGCTGAAAGTGAAATTCGTATCTGAAAGTCTAGACTTTCTTTAAAAAAGGCTAAACTGGAGATTTATAAAAAGGATTTATCCCACGTCTTTCTTAAATAGTAAGTTTTCTCCAGATTCATTGCCAAAAGTGAAACATACCTGCTCTGAAAGACAATATTAAACCACAAATTTAAAAACAGGCACATGGTGATTCGGTAACTTTATCACTGAATACACAGAGCACAATGTACACTTGGTCTCTTTAAATTGGCATAGTCAGCCCAAAATAAGTGAGCTCACAATCAAAAATTAAAGAATTACTATTAATTATAAGACTCTTACAATAATAGCAGCAGATGACATTGTTTTCTTCATAATCGCCATATTTGAAACTGTAAAAGCATTGCTCCAACCACTGTTTTTAAACTATTTCTTAGTTCATACTAATAGTGAAAATGGACTTCCCTATTAACATTTTTACCTTGGTTCTGTTTAGAGTGAGTAAGAAAAATCTAAAGTGTGATTCATCTTTAGTAAACCTATTTTTCCCATCAGAAAACAAAAGCTTTTATTGCCAAAGATCAAATCTTTCCATTTTTATTTTTTTATTTATTTATTTTTTGCCATTGCCCTTTCTAAAAGTTCTCCAGCTCTGCCATTTTCAAATCCAACTTGATAACTTAGATTTAGGAACTCTTTAGCACACGTGCCGGCATAAATTCAACAGCTCTCATCACCCAAGTACTGCTGAGTTTGACCTTGTTTGGATTAATTAAACTCATGGAATGGAAGCTCATTTAAAAATCAACCAAAGTACAATAGTTTCTGTCTGGAATCATAAGATTCCTATCCCTCCCCATAGTACAAAAAAATTAAAGACCTCTTTATATACATAAAAGTTGGAGGCGGAATGCTGTACATTTCATCACAAGCCCAAATATTCCAAAACAGGAAAATGATAGGACACAGAGGCTCTCAAATTTTATATCCCCTCATCCCTGGGTAGTGGGTTTAAATTTGTATTATAATATTCTCTCCCTTCTCAGGTCATTGCTCAGTTTAATTTTTATACATAATTTATGTATTTGGCAATAATAATATTAGCTAACACTATATGCAGGGCAGGTACTAAGTGTCAGGGACAAGTAGAACAAAAGACAAACTTGGGCCATGCCCTCATGGGGTTTATAGGACAGGGACAGATATTTGTGATCATTATCTCCATTTACAGTTGAAGAACCAGAGTCTCAGGAAGGCAGTGACTTGCCTGAGGCCAACTAGTCGTGGGACTTGACCGGGATCTACCTGCCTCCAGAACCCAGCCTCCTCTACCATGGGAACAAATCGAAGCACTAAGCAGATCGTAAGGGCAGCAGTACAGCCGTTCTTCAAGGCCTCCAGGCATACTCCAGTTAACCCACATTGGAGGCGGAAGAATATCCACGGTCATCCCGGGGTCAGGCCTGGCAGTGTCTCTTGGGGACCCTGATGTTGTCTCCAAAGACACCCTCCAGAATATTCTTCCATGGCGATGGACCTCCAGGGTAAACAGGCAGCTGAACCCACAGAGCTCAGCCCTAAAGCACACAGAGTCCCTGCAAAGATGCCCTCACCACGGCTCCTGCTGGCTGCTATCTTCTGGAAAACTTCCACCAGATGCCAGCCACCCCTCAGCACGTGGCAAGAACCTGTCATTCCCTTCTAGTCTCCTCCCTCAGAAGAAGTTTCTTGGGACTCTTCCCCGGTCCCCTGATGAATGCTAACATCCGTTTTTCACAGTATCATGACTTCTCCTATAGATACCCTTTCAGCATCCCACTTCAGATCTCCACACAGACAAGAGGAGACAACTGTGCAAACCTGAACACATGGAACAGAAAAGCCCCCTTGGTGATTTGACTGTAATGAGCCGCTAAACAAAGAACCCTTCGTAGTATTCAAATAATGTCGACATCAAGTGGCCTTGCTTCCTGACACATTCTCTGTTGGTGTGGGAGGACTACTTCACGCTTTTGAAATCACACCGTGAAGACCACAGCAAACTCCCACCCCAGGGAGTGAGGAAAGCAAGCTGGTTTGCCTCGCGGGGCTTTGAAGGGATTCCATCGGTCAAAATGACTAAACACGACCAGAAATCATCAAAAACAATGTCTACATCTTTCTAAAGTAAAAGTAAAACAGCATTAAATAGGAACTAAGTGGCTCATTTCATGAATGAGAGACAGTGTTTTAACGGCTTTAAAACGTTTCCATCTCCCGCCCCCTCCCCCTCTCTAACCTATCCCTGCCCTAAACCCCCATTGAACCCAATAGAATGATTTTCTGACCTTTCTTCGTCTAAAAAGTCGTTGGCTATCACTCTTCGCAACCACAATGTTAAGGTGAGTGAGAAAGAGTGACGCTGGAGGCAGATTTCAAGGCTAACAATCCGTTCCCTTTTTGTTCTCCACCCTAACCCCTCCAGCAAGTCAATAAATACATGGTGAGTTTGAATTGGGGTCGTGGCACTCCATGGGATGGCCTGCCACAGTCCTATTCTCTCACTTCATTTCAGAGTCTCAGGATGGTGTCGTTTGGGCTGGTGGTTCAAGAACCCTTGGCACAGGGGGCGTCGCAGGAGCCCGAGGCGGCCGGCCGACAGGGGGGCAGTCCTTTCCTATCCAGAGCGGTGGTGTCCAGGGGTGACGCGGGGCCGGCCGGCGCGCATCTGGATAGGCGTCCGTGTCAGGAGCGGTAGGCCGCGAAGTCCCGCGCCGGCGCGTAGGGCTGGTAGTGCTTTCGGGTGGGCCCCGGCCTCCGGGGGGTCATGTTCATGTAGTCGCTCTGAAGGGTCCTGCTCCTCCTATTCCTCATCTGCAGAAGAGAGAAGTGTCACTGTGAAGGGGGCCGGGCACACGGAAGGAGAGGTCGTGGGAGGAGTTCTAAGATTTGGGGGGCGACTGTTGAAACACGGGCTGTCAAAGGAAGCTGAACCCCGGGAGGTCACTGCGCACCTTGGACTTGGATACTGACTCATCAAACCGAACTACTTTGGACTAAATCAACTTGAAAAATCGGAACCAAAAAGTATCTTAGAGAAACGCACCCATGTTACGCTCAATGCTGTCATTTGCCCTGACTCCCCAAAGCATACCTAGTTAACCCGGCCACTGCGCTATGTAAATACTCCAGAAGGCCCTTCCTCCTTGGAAAAGGTTCAGCATCCCTATTGCAATCTTCTTCCATCAGTCGTTTGCTTAACAAGTCATTTTTCCATAAGCAACCCAAGAGGATCTTCAGCCCTCCAGAGTCTGGAATAATCATAAATTCACAGCAGTGGAGTCCAAATTAACGGGGAGTTATAGTTCTAGACAACCAGTTGCATTCCTATTCCCTTATATGTATGTTCATTTCTGTTAAGACAACAGCGTCACTCATCTCCGTTCCTCAGACTCAGCTCCTTCTGGATGAATTTCTGCCAGGGATGAGGTATGTGGGGACAATGCTGATCCAGAGAAAGAGCTGTACTCACCAGGGATCTTAGCAAAGTTGGAGTAGGGGTTAGAAGCATCTTTCCTGGGCCAATGTGATGGTAAAATTTACACGTTTGATAAAAGAATCATAAAAATTCTAAAATAGAAAGCCATTCAGATTTCTGGATTGCAAATTCTATATTTCGAAAAAAATATCTATTTCTTGGAATGTAAGACCAATGCATAAGTAGATATGTTGGGCATGAGTGACACGAACACCTGAATGAGTAAGTGAAGGACTTTAGCCCTGGCTTTATTCCCATGCACTGCTCCCCGAGCCCCTGACACCTTCCTTGTCAAAGGGGCGTGAGTCAGTGTTAAAAAAAGGGAAAAACACTGACCTCCACATCACCAGATACAACCAGCATGTTTTCAGTCCTCATCCTCTGAACTCTCAGCAACATTCTCTGTTTCTATATTATTGGTTACTCTCTCCTTTTTAAAACACTCTTCCACTTTGCCTTCCGTGAGATGGTACCGTCCCCCTTTTCATCCTACCTCTCTGGCCACTCCTTTCCTGCTTCCTTTGTAGGCTCATCCTTCTCCAGTTAGCCATTCAGTGTTAGAGTGCCTCACAGCTTGGTCCTACACCTTTTCCTCTGCTCACACATCCTCGCTCCCTAGGCAACCTCATCCACATTCACAGCTTCAATTACCACCTATTCCCCCGAATTTACATCTCTGGACTAGACCTCAAAGGCCCTTTAAACTCAGCAAGTCCAAAAAGAAACTCAAGATCTTCCCCTAAGGTCTAGTCCTCTCCCAGAGTTTCTCCTCTGAGTGAGTGACATTACCATATAAAGTTGCCCAAGCCAGCCCTCCTAAGCCTCATCCTTGACAACTTCAACTCCCTTATCCGCTGTCCTAGGGAACATTTGACAATGTCTGAAGACATTTTGGGTTGTCATGACTGGGAGAAATGCTACTGGTATATAGTGGCTAGAGGACAGAGATGCTGCTAAACATCCTACAATGCAGAGGGCAGCCCCTAACAACAAAGAATTATCCAGCCCAAAATGTCAATAGTGCCAAGACTGAAAAGTCCTGATCTAAAGAGTCCAATCATGAAAAAGAATGGAATGAAAACGAAGCAATGGACAGAAAATATATCACCAAAATAGAATGAATATCATTAGACTACTTGACTCCTCTTTCTTGCTCATACTCAAAAGATGACTGATGATTTAAGCCTGGTTGACTAGAAGGATAGCGTTCCATTCCACAAACATAAGGCAAGGCAGTAGGAGAAGTAGATTTGAAAAAGGTTATAAGTTCAGCTTTGATCATTTCGGATTTGAGAGGATGGATGGGTTATCTAGCTGAAACTAACAAGAGGATAGCATTAAACAAACATAATTGGGGGACTCATTCAGAGAGAGGTAGCCATGGAAACCGGTAGATGAGGGAAGTTGCTCTTCAAACATCTTGGTTCTACATCCTTTCTATGAGTGAAAGACTAGAGTTCTCTTGGGCACAGGATTATGGCAGGGCAGGAATAAGAGCGAGGAAATGTCTGGCCCAGATCAGTGTGGAAGGAGCTGATGGTACCCTGGGAGGCATTTCAGCACTTACTCCAACTCTAAGGATTCCCCTTGCCAGACTCCCAAGTGACAATCTTTGCATCTGGACACTCAAATAAAACTATAGCTGGTAGAGAGGCCCCAATAATGAAGACATCTTGACTCTGAGGTTCTCTGGGTCGCACAAAGACTATGAAAGCTCTGCTGCAGTCAGCTCCCATGCTTACCCTCAGGCCGTTACCGGATAGTGGATTTGGTCATTATCACCCAGCTCTAAACACAGCAGTGGGATAGACTTGACACATGTGTGGCTGGGAACAGTCTACAGAACCCAGTGTCCACATGCATCTAGCATACGCATATTGTGGGCAGAGTACTCCCCTTCTGTGTGTGTGTGCCTGGGTCATCTATCCTGCCCATTCAATGTCTGCTCAAGATGTGTGACTTCAAGACCACTCCTCCTCTGCTCTTCCCTCCACCCGCGCCCCTACCCACTTGTTTCCTGGAAGAAGCAGCAAGACACAAGGTGTACGCAGGTGATTCACCTGAAGACACGGTCTTCAAGACTCCACTAGATTAAAGGCGGATAATGCCTATACGCACACGATCCACATTCCCAACGTAGTGATTTATGGTGGAGAAGACCCTGTTTCTAAAAAGGCTCCTTTAGACTAAGAAAGAGAATAGGTTTACCACTCAGCTGAGTGAACGAAAGATTGAGTGAGAGTAACAGATGCTGCTCTGGGGCAGGCTGGCAGAGGCAGCTCTTTATTTAAATGTCAGCAACAGGTCAAGAACTGAGATAGAATCTGCAGCTGCTCCCAGAAACCCACTCAGCCTAGAACTGCCTACAGTAGCACATCACAAGCCCTCAGGAAGTTCCGGAAAACAGCAGCTTACACCAAGGCATGGTGCAGAGCAGCCAAAAACAGGATCCCAGAAAAGTACCCAGGAACTGGCTGAAAATCCAGGGGTCCCTAATGAGTTGGCTGCCTGGCTCAGCAAGGTGCTGTTTGCTTAAATAGTGACAGCAGCAGAAAAAAGATGAGCCCAGGGTAAAATGCTGTGTTATTCTATGAAACATACATATATATTTGCTCCACACCCTTTTGGTCAGAGAGTACAAAGACCTAGGCTTGAGATGCAAGTAAAAGGTAGTTCTTATTGGGTAAGCTAACTGACTACAAGAGACCACAGGAAGGTAAGACATGCCAAACATGGGACTTCCCAAATTACAGGGAGCCTGTGAGACAGAATGAGACCAAAGTGAGTTTTCTCAGGATGAAGCAAGATGAACGTCGCTAGGGATTAGGAGCGCTGCCAAAGAAAAACCCATAGTGTCTATGACGCTGCAGGGTTGAAAGTAAACTGTTTAAATTCATTGAAAATGAGAAGCTGCTGTTGTCCCTTTGGATGATTTGAGTCACTTAGCAAATTAGTGCCTTGATGATAGTAACTGATATTTCTAATGCATACTTACAATAAGTTTTAAATGATGAGCAGTCCCCTTCTGGGCACTGAAAGTTAAAGCAGTTCCCAAAACAGCTTCCTGCAAAGCTAGTAAATTACATTGACCTGGGTCAGCACGTTACAGGAGAATGCCTGCCCTGGAAGGTTACCTGAAAAGCCACTGCACCTGCCTTTAAATTAAGAAGTTCAGATTCCCGAGGGGATCAGGATAAAAACAAGAACTAAGATTCTAAATTCTAAAATCACTGGCAAACACTACAGAGGTTCAAGGCTGGAAGGTAACTTGGATGAAGACACCAAGATTCAGACATGAAGGAACTCAACTGGCCTCAGAGGAAGAACTTAGGCAATATTTCACCACATAAAAGCTCCCCATCAGGGGCAGGGGATGTGAACAGACATTTCTCCAAAGAAGATATACGGATGGCATCGTACTGATCATCAGGGAAATGCAAATCAAAACCACACTAAGATATCACCTTACACCCGTTAGAATGGCTATAATCACCAAAATAAAAAATAACAAATGTTGGAGAGGTTGTGGAGAAAAGGAACCCTCATACACTGCTGCTGGGAATGCAAACTGGTGCAGCCTCTATGGAAAACAGTATGGAGGTTTCTCAAAAAATTAAAAATAGAAATACGATATGACCCAGCCATCCCACTACGTGGTATCTATCCAAAGAACTTGAAATCAGCAATTCAAAAAGATCCTATGTTCATGCACCCCTATGTTCATTGAAGCATTATTCACAATAGGCAAGACATGGAAGCAACCTAACTACCCATTGACTGATGATTGGATAAAGAAGATATGGGGTGTGTGTGTGTGTGTGTGTGTGTGTATATATATATATATATATATATATATATATATATATATATATGATGGAATACTACTCAGCCATAAAAAAGGATAAAATCGTCCCATTCGCAACAACGTGGATGGACTTTGAGGGTATTATGTTAAGTGAAATGAGCCAGATAGAGAAAGACAATCTCTGTATGACTCCACTCATATGTGGAAGATAAACACGTGGACAAAGAGAACAGATTCGTGGTTACCAGGGGAAAGGGGGGGAGGGGTGGGGGGTCGGCACAAAGGATGAAGTGGTGCACCTACAATATGACTGACAAATAATAATTTACTACTGAAATTTCACAAGATTGTAAACTATCTTAACCTCAATAAAAAATAAAATAGAAAAAAAAAAAGGTCTCCATCAGGCTTGGGCAACTTGCAGAAGGCGAGGTAGGCAAATCCTCAAAATGATATCTAGTGTAAAGGATTTCCAGGAACAAGCAGCCACTTTGTTCCCTACTCTGCAGAAGAGACAGATTAGGCAATAGGCAGCCTGACAAACATCCACCTGACCACTAGAGTCTTCTGAAATGGGAGAAGCATGTAGGGAACAATCGAGAGGTAAACTTTAGCAATAGGACAACAAGAGTTTAAAAGGATCCCAGGCTGGATCTATCATTGGCATGACTGTGAACCCAGGGTTTCACATGGTGTGACTTCCAGAAATCACTGACCCATGTATGGACTAGTTAAAGGTATGGGGTATGCCTTAAAGATGAGTATTGTACTTCAGGCATGTTCATTTAAGTCCTTAGTTTGGCCTCTATGGGGGTTATCAATTCATCAATTGTTCACTAAGCAGTAAGTGTACCTAATACCAGAGGGATGGTGAATATCAAGAGAAATAGCCCTTTATCCTTGAGGAGCATATATTTCTTGTTGAAGAAATGACTCATACATGCAAGTAACTTCTAGAAAAAAATTCAAAGACAAGATGGAATCAATGCATGAAGTATTCCGTACCACACTGTGTACAGAAGAATAGAAAGTTTCTGAGTATGGGAAAGACTTGGGTAAGGAGGTCCCTTGTGAACAGTAGATATGGTCATCAAGATGTGTTCAAACCTAGGCCAAAATTTCAGCATTGAAGGAGGTGAAGAAACATACACCCAGTTTATTGCATGAACATTTGCAAAAGTTGGTAAACTCCAGTTTGGTAGTGAGAGCTCAGAAGAATCTGATTCCCATTACAGTTTCATAATGACAGCTCCATCCTTAGCCTCACAAAACTCAACTGCTTCAGAGGAGATAAAAATATGACTCAGATAAACAGACCTAGTTTCTTTGCTAGGTTTGAATGCATAATTTCAGTAGCCAAATTTCTCATGATTTTTGACCCTGAACCAAAGTTGTTCATTCGCTTCAGTTGCCTACGTTCCCGAGTTGCTTAGATTTTTATACATGTGTATATATTAAAACTATTTCATATGTCATAATAATAGTGCAAAATGGAGAGAAGAAAAGTAACTGCCCCAAATACCCCCACCCTAATTTACCCCTTTAGCTTCTTAATGCTAATCAGTGCCTTCTGGAAAATAGAACTCACATCAGATTTTTATCTCCAGTAAAGTCAGACAGTCTAAAAGAGAACCTACTCAAACCTAGCAGGGAAAAAGAAAATAATAATAATCACATGTTAAACAGAAAATAAACCACATAGGCAAAAGTCTTGGATATGTTCAGATTGCATGTGCAGTGGAAAAGTTATGTGAAAGCCACTCTGCTTCTCTTACCCAGCAAGTACAAAGAGCCACTGTTACCAGCAGGCTATAGAAAGCTAGGACTCCACCAGTCACCGCCAGTGCCCAAAATGGCGTAGAAGACTCAGTAAACAGATGAACTGGACAAAGATGTTTCTCTGAAAAACAGAAGAGAGTGGATTAAATGATATGGGAATGACACGAGTAAATTGCCTTCCTTCGGAACATTATGGAAGAACGTGAGAGGAATAAAAATATGCAAAATATCGCTAGCTTAGAATGTGTAGACTTCCCCTTTGGTCTATCCCCTTTGGGATTTATCCAACCCACCACTAATCATGACCTAGTTTGCAAGACTGCAGTTGAAAGCCATTCCTCCAGAAGGGCACACCAATAGAGATGTGGCGTGTTACCTTTCACATGGATAATGGTCCCGTTGCTCTTCTCATTGTCTATGTAAGGAGGAGGGTACATGACCTCAATCTTGCAGAAGTAAATATCCGTTTGATTAACGTACAAATTCCAGAGGTAGAATGTCACTGTTTCGTTGCCCAATTTCCCATCGCAGTTGAATCCTGTATTTGAGTGAAACTGAAGCTGGTGGGAGTGATTTCCATTCACAACACAGACTTCCACAGCACTGTCTGCTCCCTTGTAGAGGGAGGCCCGGAACTCCTTGGAGAAGAGGTTGTAGGTGTACTTGCAGCTGAGGTTGACCGCATTATTGTGCACCACAAGCATGGGCGACTGCTTCACCAAAATCTTGTTCTCTGGAGGGGAAAAATCATTTGCTTAGAACAAAGGTATAAGGACTTTTTTTTCCTGAAATCAAGATATATTAATTAACAAAATAAACAGCTCTCCAGCAAAGGCTTTCTCTTGGCAGATGAAGATGCAGGGGCTCTTTGGGAGATAATTATACTGAGTTTAAAAGTTTACAGTTCAATATTATTTTCATCCTCCTCCGAATGAAACAGTGGGGCATGTTTTCACGTAGAAGGCGGAATGTGGCCTTCTGTCGGCACTGAGCACCGCAGCTCCGCCTTTGGAATTTTTGAATCTGTACTGAGATTCCTACGATGTTAATCACGCTTAATCGTGTCAATTTCCTGATTGAGTGGAACACTTGGAAATGGCTTTTAACACCTGATACAGATACACAGATAGATTTGTTTTCAGGTTGCAATACAGGCTTTAGTGAAGGAATTAAAATGTTTGGAGACATTTTGCCTTTGTTTCTTGCCCATTCCAAGAGTAGGATAAAGAGGTAAGAGAAAAGGTAACCCAAGAGTTTAATTCATCTTCCATAGCAAATTCTGAGAACAACCTTCTCAAGAAATTCCCATATTTGTTCGCTTAAATCAGAGCAGATGGAAGAGGCCCACAGGAGTTCTCTCTCTAGTCCATCTTCGACCTTTATGCTATCCCAGTGAACCAGCAAAGAATCTGGAGACCATCTTTCAATCTCTTCACTTTTACAGTGAAGACACTGAAGCTAGATCATAAACTGCATGAGGGAAGGGACACATCTACTCCACTTGTTTCCCACCACATCCCCATTCCTGGCACATGACAATATATTCCTTCCTTTCCCTTAATGACTGTGTGAGGCTGAGAAATATTAGATCATTTGTCTAAAATTACTGAGCAGATGGTGAGCCAAGCTAGGACTAAACCCCGAGTAAACTTCAACCCCCTGAGGAATAGACCACTGAAGCATTGAGAACCAACTTTGCAACCAAAACTCTCCAAAATTTCTCTAATAAATCACTGATGTCTTTGACTCAAAATTCAACACAAATTAAAAAAATTTTGCTGTTGCTTTGGGGTATGCTGATAATTGTCAACCTACTTGCATTTAAGAAAAAAGGTTGTTTGAAGCAACACTCCCTACACCCATAGGGAAAAACCAAATAAAATAAGACTCTATTAAAATAAAACTTACAATTTAACCTGGATTTGAATTCATGTACTCAAGTGTTTTGTTTTGCTTTGGGGAGAAGGTTGCTGCATAGAACTCAATCACTAATAGCTTTTCATCTCCCACATAGTTCTCAGTGCTGGCTATACATCAAGAACTTTAAAAAAATACCTATGCCCAGGTCCCATTCTCAGAAATTCTGATTTAACTGGTCTATGTTGGTGGAGGGCATGGGGCATTTGCATTGGTTCTTTCACTTTTTTATAACAACTTATTGAGATATAATTCATGTACCATGAAGCCCACCTTTTTTTTTTTAAGTTCACCCTTTTAAAGTGCACAGTTCGGTGTTTTTTTAATTATATTCACAAAGTTGTGAATGGATCACCACTATCTGATTCCAGAATTCATTACCCCCCAAAAAGAAATCTCAGACCCGTTAGCAGCCACTCCCCATTCTTCCTTCCCTCCAGCCCATGGCAACCACTAACCTATTTTCTGTCTCTATGGATTTGCCTATTCTGGACATTTCATGTAAATGGGATCTGGCTTCCTTCACTTAGTATAATGTTTTCAAGGTTCATCTATGTTGAAACATGTATCAGAACTTTATTCCTTTTCATGGCTGAATAATATGCCATTGTGTGTATATACCACATTTTGTTTTCCCATTCCTCAGTTGCTTCCACTTTTGGGCTGTTATGAATAATGCTGCTATGGACATTCATGTACACATTTTCATGTGGACATATGTTTTCAATTCTCTTGGGTATATACGAGGAGTGGAATTGCTGGGTCATGTGGTAACTCTATGTTTAACTTTTTGAGGAACTGACAAACTGTTTTCCAAAGCAACTGCACCATTTTACATTCCCACCAGCAGTCTATGAGGCTTTCAATTTCTCCACATCCTTGACAACACTTGTTATTGTCCATCTCTTTTATTACAGCCATCCTACTGGATATGAAGTAGTATCTCATTGTGGCTTGATTTGCATTTCTCTAATGACTAATGAGCATTTGTTTCATGTGCTTATTAGCCATTTGTATATCCTTTTTAGAGAAATGTCTATTCAGATCACTTGCTTACTTAACTGGGTTGTCTTTTTATTGTCGAATTAACAGAATTCTTTGCAAATTTTTGATACCAGTTCCTTATCAGATACGTGATTTGCAAATATTTTCTCCCATTCTGTGGGTCATCTTTGGTATTGTCTTAAAAATTCCCCCAGTTGATTCTAATGTTCAGTTAGGATGGAAAACCACAATAGCCTAACAGATTTCTCAAGCTGACAACATATTAGAATCACTTGGGAACATTAAAAACCCTTGATTCCCAGCCAATTAAATCAGGCTATCTGGGTATAAGACCCAGATCCATAGTTTTTGAGTTTCTCAGGAGAGTCCAATTTGCAGTCAAGTTTGAGAACCAGAAGCTTAACAGCTGAAAGCTCATTTCTTATCCTCAATTCATAGGCCACCATAGGTTTTCTCAGCCTCATTTCCTCAAAACAAAACCCTCCCAATTTTCCAGACCATTTAAGTCAGCCTCCCAGGAACACGCTGTGAGCATTCCTCTCTCCAGACTTTGTTTACTAACTCCACGGCCTAGAGAGTTTCTTCCTTCTCAGGTCCCATTTGCCATTTGGCCGGGTTCTACGTTTCGAACACCCCTTATTTCATGTGCTTCAATTTGTTTGGCTTTTGACTTGTGTGTATTTCCTCTAGACCTCTAATTTCCAAGTCTCTTGATCAAGGGGGATGTGTTACACTTCTTTGTACAATATTTTGTGAATAATAGAATCTCATTAATGATCAATAGGTGAAAGATGGTGATCTGACTATATCATTCTTACCAGCAGCTAGATCTAACTACCCTCTCATTAATTCCTCATTCAAAATTCGTTCAAAATTTGTGTCTCAACAACTTTGGTTCATTTGTTTTTCATTCAACAGTACTTCCTAAAAGCACTGAAAAGTAAACACATAAAGAATCAAAAAGTTCAACCTGTCTTGACAGGAAAATCCAACTTGCTTTTTGTTCTGTTTTATTTTGCTTGGCTGTCTTCTTTGTTTACTTAGAAAGACTCATTGGGCCGGTTCTGACTGGAAGAACCAATGCCAGCAAGGAATGCCAGCATCTCCCTCCTCTTCAGGGAGTGCAGGTTAGGTATTTGTATTTTTGCATACTGAGCCCTCCAGGAATAATTTTTCTGTTACTAATTATTTGGATTCTGTTTTCATGGACATTCTAATTCTTCCTGATCTGCCTTTCAGAGCTGATATAAGAAAAAAGATGAGAATAGGACCTCTTTGCAGAGATGAAAAAAAGAGGAGCATGGGCAGGGAAACCAAGCAAGGCTGGAGAGAAGCCTTGGATGGGTCCCCAGTTTGGCTTCCTTCTCCCAGCACCCACAGTGAGGTGGGGAAAGGGAAGGGCAGGGGAGGAAGGGAGAGACACTCTAGCATCTCCACTCCAGTAGTTTGCTTAAGATGTCTCACAAAACTCAGGGTTTTGTGAGATGCACGTGGGAAAAAAGAATGGATTTCCTGAAGATGCACAGGGCTCAGTTTCTATCCTTGGGCAGTTCACAGTCTGCTGGGAAAGAAAGATACATACACAGCTACTTTAAATATAGTGGCCCTGTGATCTGCATATGCTTCTTGGGGCAGTTGGGGACCCCCTAAGGATTTCTGAAGAAGGTAACTGCTGACCTGACTCTTGAAGGATTATGCATACATTGATTTGACAAGTTTTTATTAAATAAAAGTTGGCCTAGCTAAGATGAGTCTTTGTGTTAACAAGTGGGCTGAGGTAGGAGAGTGTGTTGGGGTTTGGAGGTAGGGTACTATGGGAAAGGTGAGGACAGAGAGGAAAAGAACAATCTAGGCAGAGGCAATAAGGAGGCGAGAAAGAGTATGGCAGATGTAGGTAATTACAGCTGCCTCAATTTTGCTGGACCTTGAGTTGTAGAAGACAAGATTGGTAAAGCAAGCATAGCTTAGCTCAGGCCCTCCCCTGCAGGTGATGAGGACCTACTGAAGAATTTAAAGCAGAAAGTGCTATGTGCGACTTTTCATTTTATGCGATCACTTTAGCAAAACTGTGCAAGGTAGATGTGAAGGGTACAAGAGTGAAAACATGGACACCAGTTAGGATACAATCGTCGTGGTCTAGGCAAGAGGTGATATGGGCCTGAAAAACAGTTAGAAAGGAGTGGATAAACTCAAGAAGTATTTACAGGCTGAAAGTGGCACAACTCAGCATTAGCTTAGATGTGGTAAGTGAGGGACAAGGAGGAGTTAAAAATGACCGTCCTCAGGACACAAAGAGCCACCAGTAAGTAACACTTTTCCTTCTGCCTACATCTCTTCTTCATTCCTTACATGACCGGAATAGACAGCTCAGAAACTGCAGTGAAGTTTGGACATCTGGCTGTGAAGAAGACATTCTTCCAGCCTAAGGGATCATTGCAAAGAAAACATGAATTACCTCAAAGGTCCCTGGGAGCACAGTTGACCCCCTGGAGCTTAGTTCAGTGTTTGCTCTTTCTCAGAACGGAGAAGTAGTGCTGTTTCTCTCCTGGAACTGTTTTTCCTTCACGAAGCACAATAAAGCAAGATAACTGGATGACAGATTTTCCTTCTGTTCATCATGGGGCCTCCAACTTTAAACCTCAGCATTGTTACGGCTGATCAGATTGCTCCTGAGTCCATCCTACCTCAGCACTACAAATTGAGAAATTCCTCAGGGCAGAGCAATCCAAGATCCCGATATCTAGGCAGGCTGTTACATATTCAGTACTCTCCTGGTTGATGGAATATTCCACAACTGAGCAAGGAAAGACAAGTCTTTCTTTGTGTGACTCTTTGTACTAACATTTTGTTGGGAAAGAGCTTGAAAAATATCGGTTACATGGTCATTTGATGAAAAAGAGACAGCCAGTTTATCTGTCGATGTTTACTTTCTCCCTCTTCAATGTCAATACAGATCATTTTAAAATTAGGTGCTACGCTTGAAGTAGTTTGCCTAACATGTGCTGCTGTGTGGCAACAGCCTCCTAGCTTAGGGTTCAGCCTGAGTCAGGATTGGGTGATAGAACCTCTTGTTTTTCAACATTTATATCCTTATAGCACTTGGTCCCACCTTGGCTCATGTCAATCATTCAGAGAAGCCTAAGTGATAAACCATCTCATCTCATAGGACTTCAAAATCTACACCTGCTTTGGAGAGACACTAAATGAAGGACATTCACTCTTGGAGGTAGAAAAAGATAACCAATTGCTCTGAGTGATACTGAATGTATGTGTCATTATGACTTTCAGTAGACACAAAAATTCTGATTCCCCTGTTTTTTTAAGATGGAGCATGTGTGAAATGCACACCTCTTACTCTATGGGAGTGGAGTAATGACACGGATAAGTCAAAGCAACTGATAGACGGAATGTCAAATGATATTTGACTTTGATATGTATTTTGGTCCTCTGAGTTTTAGGGAATCCACAGTATTTCAAATAATTTAAGGACATATTGTAAAATTTAAGGCCATATCTAGATTCAGAAGAAACTAGAGAATTATTTAGCTTCCCTGCACTAACTTCTGTTTGATTCCATTTTGCTTTCCAGTTCATGCTAGGAGTGGAAAGCATCCTTCTCAGGCTAATTTGTTCTTAGAAGATCTAGCCTTTTCCCTGTAAATATTTGGTTTTCCCTGTAGTGAATAGTTAGGCAAGTTCAAACCTACCAGGTTAAAAGAGGAACATTGTCGACCATCAATTGTATTTGCTTCTGGTATCAAAAGATTGGCTGACAGACATTTCTCTAACTGAATTGACAAGTTGTTTTGATGATGAATTTAGTGCTTTGCTTTTCAAAGCCTTTCCTAGCAGCTAAACCAGCTAAAGGTGTGGAGACAGGAAGCAGTAACCTCAAACCTCGTTCCCTCACAACTCCTCCTTGACAACAGGCAACATGAAGAGTAAGATTGGAGGTGAGAAGGTACTTATCTACTGCTCATGAGCAGGCAGTGAGAGCTAAAAGATTTCCCACAGATAATATGTGAATCTTGTGATACAGTTGACTTCTGGAAAATTGAAAGTTTTTGCGTGCTTCCATAAGAATGGGGGGAGGAGCTTGATTACAAAAAAGAAATCCTTCCCTTTTCACCTACTGTAAATGGGTCAATTACTATATTAATAACCAACTCAACTCTCTGCACAGGTGGAGCAGATAACCATCTCTAAGGTGTGGCTCCAAACACCAGAGAAGGAACCCTGACGCTAAAAGGACCCTCCCCACAAGCTCAGTTAATGCTTGGATTTCAAAAGAAGATGAAGCCTAGATTGTAATGTGGGAAACACATTGATTTAAATTAGTAACTGTGGCCTACATTCATAGGGTTACAAAGCACTTTTTCCTATTTTATCTCATACGAATTCCATATTAACCTGTGAAGTAAATAAGCAGGACAGTCATCTTTATGCCCATTTCATAAATGAGGAAATTGAGGTCAAATAACTTGCTCAAAGTTACAGGAGAAGTAAGTGTCCTTTGGGACTTGGCTCATGCCTCATGACTTCCGTTGTTCTTTTCCCTCTGTCAGGTCGCATCAAAATGCCAACACAGTTTCAGTGATTGATTCTAGATGCTCTTTACAGTTGGACTTGATAGTTGGATAGTACTAGAAGTGAGAGTTAGGGAGGAGAATAACATAGAGCAGGGGAGTAAACGGAGCGGGAAGAGGACAGGATCAAGATAAGTTTTATTTTCTCCACCATCTTGCTGGAGTGCCATCTGGAAAAAGTGCTCAACTGGAAGGGAAGTTTGAGATGAATCTAAGCCAATCCCTTATTTTACAGAAGAGGCAACTGAAAATAAAAGAAGTATGTGACTCTTAAACAAGGTCACACAAATAGTGGAAAAGCTAAGATATTATTTATTTATGATTCTAGGAGTAATGCTTTAAATCATGAATGAATAGAAAACTAGCTTTGTGCATTCAGCAAGATTGACTTGATTTCATAGTCATATTTAGAAAAAGTATGTTTCCAAACTTTCTTTGTGCCTAATGCACATACACAAAGCATTTTGCTTACTATTTCAGAGGCTTCCTGAAGGTCATAGGTAGACCCCAAATAAGGGCTACAGGCAACATGGTCACATGAAATGCCTCATAGATTATTTCAGATCCACAAGCAATAATTATACCATTGTAATGCTTCCATTTCAGCTTGCCCAAGTTTACAAAAGAGTTTGAACATGAACTTTAGCCAATACATAAAGTCACTTCTCAGTCTAAACCTCATTGGGAAAATCCTTAACTTCAGGGCCTTTGTGAAATATGTTTATTTGTGATGTTGAATTTACGATATTTCACTTTCCCTTTTCTTTATCAGAACACCATAGAGAAAAAAAATGGCACATAGAGGCTGGTGAACCAGAGAGTGGAGTAGGCAGCTCTCAAGACTAAACTCTGCCTTGGGAAGATAAGGAAGCAATAAAAAAGATATAATACATGTTTAATTAGCAACGTGATTTCCCTTCAGAACCTCTTAAGAACTTTATTGTGTCCCATCTTTGCACATTACGATCAGAGTTTCTTTTGCAGTTTAAAAATCAGGTTGTAAGATCCTAATCACGCTGTTTCCTTTTTTACATTGTCTGAAAAGAATTCAACGTGTTGGGCAGGAACCGGAGAAAATGAAAGGTTTCTATTTTGGCCCACCTTGCCCTGTGGTGTTTGTGACCATATTGTGGAGGTGACGCTGGTTCCCCTGGAACAGATTACCTCCCTCCTGACCACAGAGCTGGTAAAGTTACCGTAACTTTCCTCTGAGTACACTTCCTGTGCAGGCCCAGGACGCCCTTCAACACGTGGACACCTGACCCCTCGCTTCTTTCCAGGCTCCATAAGGGGCAGACGTCCCCCCAGGCGAATCCAGTGTTTGCTCAGGAATCGGTAGGACAAACTGTGCTTTCTGGGAGGAAAGGGAGACTTGACTGTCTGCGGCTCCAGTAACTCTAGCTGGTGGCGCGGCCTCATGCAGATGTGAGAGAGAGGAGCGCAAAACAGCCTCAGACCACAGCATCTTACCCCATCCTCTCTGAGCTTCTAGGGAGATAAACACAAAGCTATGAATGATCTATCACACCTTGAATAGCCCAGGAACTCTCTGAAATTCATGTTAAAATGAAAAAAAATAATGCAGATTACATTTTCAAAATAACTTTGTGGTCATTTCATCTAGTTTTCTGTTGACTATCATCTTGAAACTCTCCCCATTTTCAGAAGGAATAGAGATTTAAGGAAAGCCTCACCCAAAAAAAGGCTTTGAAAAAGCATGGTGTATATACGTACATGTTGTGTCACTCAGGATCCCAGTAGAAAGCAGACAGCACACTCAAAGCTGGGCAGTAGGAGGAAGCTTTATTTATAAAAGGACTACTGGCAGAGGTGTGGAACCATGAGGGGTGGTGCTAGAACCTGAGGTCACAGCAGCAGTCATGACCACCCTAAGGTCTGAAGAGGGGAGGGGAGGGCGAGGTTACCAAAACCAGGAGGAAAGACAGTCGTGTAGAGGAGGCCACCATGACAGAAGCAGTGACTTCTGTCGAGAGAAACAGTCAGGCCAGGCCACCAGCCCTGCCCACGATTGTGTACCACTGTCAGTTAAATCAAGTGCATTAATTATAATTGACAGAAAGTATGATTTTTAAACAAAATCTAAAGAGACCTTGGCTCAAACAAGTACAAATGATTACCGGTAACAATAGAAATAGAAGCCTAATTAATACATTTACTAAACAAGCTGCTGTGGTCAGCACTAGTCTAAGCTTCACCTTTAACCCTGATCTGTGTTTCCACACAGGCAGATACTACAGCATAGAGGACACTTGTCCTCGTCCTTTTAAAAAATTATTGTGCTGTGTGCAACTCTCAGAAAGTAACTCAGGAGTCAAATCGTTCAGTAGCAAAAAGTCCCATCTGAGCACCTGGGCCTAAATCATTAATCCTTAAGAGAGAATAATTATCAAAATGATCAATGAGTATTTTCTGAAAAGAAATTCTAATGTGTCAGAAAATTGTTCTTTGGTATTCTGACTTCTGCCAGGGCAAAATCATTCATTCATTCAGCAAACAAATATTGAGATCTTGTTACCAGGTTCTTAGGAGATGGGAAGATGTAAAAGATGCAGCCTTTTCCTTCTAGGATAAATCTTAAGGCAGGTACACAATTAGCTACATTCCAGAGCCACATATGGTGCATGAGCCCTATAGAGGGTCCCTGACAGTCACATGAAAGAGGCCTTGTTTTGAGACCAGATGATTCTGGAGGCATTTGTGCAGACTGACCTTGGGTTGGGCCATGAAGTCTGGGGCAAATTTAGACAGGCTAAGGTGAAGGAGATGACCTTCAGTGTAGGAATTTATTGGGAACAAGCAGATCATTCCATTTATATAGGTGGGAAGTAGGTGAAGCTGGCTGATACCAATCATGAAGAGCCTTTAATCCCAAGAAAAGTCACATGGATTTTACTAGAAAGGCAACAGGAGAGGTTGCTAACATCTGCGTTGAGAATAGGGTGGTAAGCGCCTCTCAGGACGGTTGGCACCGCAGTGTGGAGTGCCCTGGCTTGGAGCGAGGGTAGAGCTGAGGCGGAGACTGATTGCGAGGCTGTTGCAATAGCATCCATGTGAGCTCCTAGGCCTGAGCTGTGGACGCGGCAGCAGGGATGGAAAGGATGGACAAGGTGTTGGTGCCTGGGTATGCTCAGTGACGGTGAACAGGAATCAAAAGTGACATAGAGTTCATGGGCTGGGTGAGGGTGAAAGTGGAGATACCGTTGACAAAAGTAGGTGATTAAAGAAAGGAAATTTGGGGCAAAGCTGTTGGGTTCAGTTTGGGTTTGAGGGACAGGTCAGGCATCCTAGAGGACAGGTCCACGAGTTCAATGTGTCAGATTGGAGGTCAAGAAAGTCAGAGATAGATATGTACATTGGGATGTCATCTGTATTAGGATGACAGCTATTATTAAACCTGCTAAAAACCATTGCCAGCACCATAGCCTGTCCCTGCCCAGCAGTGCAGTGTGTGAGCTTCTGGAACCGAAGCTTCCTAAACCAGAGCAACATGAAGCTGGGTGTGATGTGACCCAGTCCCTACCACACACAGGGCTACGATCGTCCTCTCAGCTCCTAATGCTAGAAGGACAATCTACGAGGGCAACGTGACAGAGCATCTTAACTAATACGAAAGAGGTATCTATACCAAAAGCCACCAAACCACTTCAAAAATCAAATTTTATTACCCTGGAAGGTTTCCTGCAGTAGGTAACTAGGGCTTCATAGCTTTCTACATAGATACTATGACAGTAATTCAGGTAACAGGAAGAAATCCCACAGGTATCAAGGAACCGCCTATATTAATACGTTTTTTAAATATATATTTTAATCCAGTAACCAAATTTGGGAACCATATTTTCTTCCTGAGCCACCATCATTCTGAGCTCTCATTAGGAACAACTCTGTAAGGAAGACCACAGTACATTTTTTGTGTGTTTCATTCTTCCTAAACCCATTCTTCCTAAACACCTACAAAGAGTCTGCTCAGCGCCACTGGGGCACATTCAGAAGCTTCTAGGTAAGTGTCATGGCCTGGAAGTTTGAAAATAATTACTGCGTGGAGCCTTAACATTACACAGGAAGAAAGAGGAGAGCACAGGCAATACTGTCCCGAAAGTCCTGCGGTCATTTCTAAGCATATCAGTGTCTAAGATCCCAGTTCACAATCTCTCCAAATGATTTCAGCCACGGCTGGTTTACAATTCTTCGTATTTTCTCTATCAGATCATAAGAGCATCCACAAAGGGGCGGGGTGTTGAGTTGCCTTGTTAGAGCTGATGAAAGCGCAAGGTTTTTATTCCACTTAAGTAGCATTTTTCAAGCCAGAAATAACTCAAGAGGTCTTCTAGTCCAACCCTCTCCTATCTCAGACGAGGAAATAAAGGCCTAGAAAAGTTAAGTCATGGTGTGACAGACTAAAACTCCTCATCACATTCCCTTACCTTGAGAAATCAGTGGCTTTAGCTTTTGAGTTTGAAAAACAAAAGGGAAAAGGAATAACAGACATGGCCTCCCCAAAGCCAAAGGCCAGCAGCCACACCTTTGTTCTGAAAAACACAGGGAGATGCTGAGATTAACTTCCCTAACTGGAAACTGGAGCCCTGCCTGCCATGTTGGGCAGGGTTGGTGTGAACCTGGTGACCCTGTTATCTCAGCCGTGAGCTGAGGCCAAGCCCAGCCATAGTGTGTGTTTTTGAAGACTCAGCAAATTTAAAGCACAAATAATTGGCTGAGTCTTCAAAGTAAAGGCTTGCGTTATCCCAGCGGCCCTCGTGGATATAGGTTTAACATTATGACCTGTCCGGAGAGATTTACATACATACGTATATACACACATACATTTAACAAAAGTTTTTACCATCAGGTGTGCCAGCATGGAATCACTCATCCACCCTGGCTTCATCCTAACATACCTCTGCAAACTCCATGACTCTCATCTCTTCCTCCCCATTCTTCTTAGAGATTTGTCTTCCTTTCTCTAAAACTCCCATCCTCGGTGTCCCAAATCTCCCCCACTATCTCTTCAAGAAAACTGCCTCCATTCTCTTTTTTCCTTTCCTTCCTCCTCTTCTCTTTCCTAATGGCCTTCTCACCCCTCCACCCCTGAAACACCACACACACACACACACACAACACACACACACTCAAGACCAGCACTCGGCTCCTTCCACATGTGAAACACAATTAAATCACTCAGTTTGCAAACATTCATTACGTACCTGCTTTGTATAAAACACAGGAGACATTCTGGGTGACAGACGTTCCTAACTGCCTTCAGTTTATTGAGAAGTTTCCTCTACTTTTCACTGTCTCTCTTGTGTCCCCCTTTACTTTGTCTTAACCCTTTGAAGCGTTATCTTCCTTCCCTCTACTCTGCCTAAACTCAAAAGTCCCAGCTGGTCTCTTTTTAGCCAAAACCAGTGGCTTTCCAAAGCCCTTCTTCACTTCTCCTTCCTTATACCTTTAATGCTAGTAACCACTGTCTCTTTTTGAAACTTTCCTCCTTCGGCTTTGGGGACATTCCGTTAGCCTCTTACCTCTTCAGACACATTCTCTGTCTCCTTCATTAGCTCATTATCCTCTTCAGCTGACTCCTAACTAGAGCTATTTTCCAGATTCAGTTCAACTCTCTGCTTTTCTGCAATTTCTACCAGCCATCCATCCCCATGACTCCAGCTTCATTCCAAGGATGAAGATTCCCAACTATTTTCTTCTTTCCCAGTTCCCGTATCTTCAGCTTTATACTGGACATTTTTCCTGACATCTCAAGCCTTTACTTCAAACTTAATGTGTCTGAAACTACACACTATTTTCTCCCAAACTCAGCTGCACAGCAACATCTTGACTTCAGTTGGTGATACCAACTGAACCAAAAACCTTGGCATCATGCTTGATTTCTCCTCTCTCTTTCACAAACCAGTCACTAAGTCTTGGAATTTCTACTTTCAAAACATCTGCCAGAATAGTCACTTCTTTCTATTCCCACCTTTGCCATCCAAATCCTAATCTACTACCCTCTTCTTGGCAAAGTGGCGAGTGTTATCACATGAGCTCCTTGTCGTTAGTCTGCATTCATTTAGATCATCCCACTTCCAAAAACTTTCAGCTGTTTCACAACACCTTGAAAATGAAGTGTGAACTTCTGTTCCCAGTATGCAGTCCTTTGTTTGACTTGATTCTACTGCACCTCTCTAAGCCTCCACACACTCAGACTGGCCATCTGTTCCGAGAACGTGGAACCGTATTCCTGGTTTCATTTCTTTACTTGTATTGCTTCTCCATCCTGAGGCAACATGGCGTTGGTAATAACATGAACCCTGGAGCAGGAGCGTCTGGATTTACTCACCCACTAGCTGTGTGACCCCAGGCAAGCTGGTCTACCTGCTCCACGCTTCAGTGTCCCCATCTTATAAGTAAGATAATCGGAGCAACTACCTCAAAGGATTTAGGGGAAGAATAAATTATTTAATACAGGGAAAGCCAGATAGAACAGTACCTGGCACATTATAAGTGCAAAATAAATACTAGCTAGCAATTATTATTAATAACGTCATCCATTCAAGTCCTATCTAGCTTTAAAGTCCAGCTTAATCCCTACTCTCCATAAAGGATTTTTATTCTATAGTAATTCTACTGCAGTATTTATGTTTCCTTATTTTAGTACTAATCCATTCATTTCCTCTTCAACAAATATTTGTTGAGCACCTACAATGCTGCCAGTGCTGTGCGTGGTGCTGAGGTTATGAGGATGAATGAGATACGATCCCGCCCACAAGCAGCACACAGTCTAGGAGAACAAGAGATGCATCAACACGCAATAACAATTTTGGGAATCCTGAGAAGGAAAGAAGTCCCTCACTTTGCCATTTAGGGGCTCAGAGATGGCTTCTTCAGGTGAGTGATGTAAGGGACATTCCAGATGACAAGAATAGTATATGCAAAGTCATTAAGCCACCAAACAGCATGGTGGGGTAAGGGACTGCCAAGTGTGATTTATCTGTTTCCAGCTGTTATATCCTGTCACATAGAGTCTTCTCAACTGATCATAAAGTCTGTGAAAGCAGAGAGAATTTGATTAATTACACAAGCAGTTCTTGTGTGCTAAGTCTTTTTCTTTCTTTTCCTCTTTGTATATTTCTTTAGACTCCAATAGAGATTAAAATATAACAGACAATTTAATAAATATTTATTAGATTGAATTACACTCCCATTGGAATGCCTCTTACAAGTCCATAGTAAAGGCTGACTACCCAGGGAAGGCTTCCTCAAGGAGGTGGATCTGGCATTAAAAACAAAAAGTGAAAGGCAAATAGGATTTAGATGGGTGGGAAGGGAGAAAGAGGGAATTCCAAGAGGGAAAGAGCATCAGAAAGGTCGTAAACACAGAGTGCAGTTATGTGAGGCAATATTGGGGTTGAGGATCTTATGTTAGGGTGTGAAAGGAGATAAGTTGGATACGTAAGATGGGCCCAGCCTAAAAGCATCCAAAAATGCCAGGAAACATTGCAATGTCATCTTTCTATAGCATCTTCTAGAAACCATCAACACAGCTTCCTTTTCTCTCAGTTGAAAGATGTCTAAGTTCCCTCCTGTCTCTACATGTCTGTGGTTGAATTCAACAATTGTATGGGTGCTTCTGTTTATAATTTTTCTCCATAAAATAAATTAGTGTTAATAGAGAATCATTCACAGTGGTCCTAAACCGAAAGAAAAAATATTTCTAGAAAGATTTCACAATTCTCACTTTTACTTCATTGAAGCTCAAACTAGGTTTTTGTTTCCGTCAGAGAACCTAGAATAGCACATAGAAGATATTAATAAATACCTACTGAACGAGCACATGAATGAAGACCTGTCTTACCAAAGCATTAGAAGAAGCTGGCACTTTAGAGACAGGAACTCAGTGCTTTAGAGAACAGTATCCTGCTAAGACCTAGTTTCAGTCCCCCTAAGAGCCTCACGATGGAAGGAAACACTATCTTCAAAGGTGCCCATTCTTTTCCACCTTGTATGGGACAGAGTCTGTGGATCCGAAATGGAATACTCCTGGACTCAACATTCCTAAAGCTGGTCTTAAATTATATGCCCTTATTATTAGTAGTGTTCAATAGCAAAGAAAGTCATCAGGTCACATGAAGCTGCAAATACAGCCACGGTGATGTTCTGACACTTCATCAAGTGTCAAGTATCCCCAAGCAATAAAAAGCACAACCCTCTACCTTCTCAGCAAGTAAAAAAAATCAAACATCCACCTAAGTTCTTAACGAGGGAATCTATGTCATTGTTGAAATGTAAGGCATGTCAATAACTCAGATTCTTACGTGAATGAGTGGGTGATGAGTAGAAGTCACAGCCCTAATCAGTGCATTACATGGTGGATTGTGAGCAACAGCGTGACTCAGATATTGCAGAAAGGGGCTCACGATTAGATCAGAGGTCAGACTGAACTGTGAGTGGGTGACTCTTATGACACCATCAGGAACCAGTGACCCAGTTACCTTGGCAGCCAGAGTCCCCAAGATAATGAAGATGATGACAAATGAAAAAGATGACGGTAACGGTGATGCAGAGATAAAGTTGCAGCTCAAAGTTAAGTAAGAAATTCTCCACCACAGTGCAGGTGCCCTTCCAGCACCGAAAACATAAACACACGTAACTTGCATGGCGACACAGACTAAATCAAGATGCCTGTGAAATTAGCATTGAGATGCCAAGGCCAAAGAAGTTGAAAGTCTCTTTTCCACATCCTTGAACAAGCAACTGAGTAGCACTTGACGCCACCCGGCGCACCCCTCTTCCAGTGTTCACACTCATCAGGATGACAGCAACAGGCAAGAAGTTAGACACCTACTTTCCAACCACTTCTCGTGGGGCCTGGGTTACCTACCCTCCAGCTTCAGGCACCAACACTCATGCAACAACTCTCAGACTGAAAGTTCTATGTACACTTTTTTGATGACAATACCATGTCATTGACCAAAAAGAGTCAAAGAAATCAGCATCAAAAAATGTAGAGTCCTTAACACAGCTCAAAAACCAGAGATCCCTTCAGTTAATCACAAAGTCACCGAGATGTCACTTCTCCTGAAGTTCAGCTAAACTATCCACTGAGAAGAAAATTTCCAGCCTCTGTAAAGTTCCATAAATAATAAAATCTTGAAGGAAAAGGCAAACAAAAATTCCACCAAGATGAAAAGGAGAAAAGAAAGATTTTATCCTTTTCAATGACCTGCTGTGAAATAAATGTGCTTTGAAGGTGTGCCTGCCCTCTGATTTTTAGAGAAGAATGTCTGCAATGACTTGTGTATCCTTATCAATACCTATACCAGTTAGTAAAGAGCTACTGTTTTAGAGAAGATAAACCACAAACGGAATTTTCTTCTGGGATGTTGGTGGCACAAAAATTTTCATTTTGTAAATGTCAGCACACTGCATGCAGGAAACACTTGAAGGAAGATATCTACACACGATAAAAGCTGAATGGTAGTCATATGGCATTTCTCCACTCAAGAAAATAGAATAAAGACATTAAAAAGGAGGACAGTCTATGTCTAAAGGAGAGGCAGTGAGATCCCTGTGCCCCCACCTATAGTAAAGGTTTGAATGTGAGAGCTTCAGCGTTATGACCACAGATTCATTTCTATTTCTAATCTATCTGTGAAAATGACTCATTCTATTTCCTGGTATTGATACATTGATATTAATTTTACAGTCGTTAACGTAAAAGTCCTTTCTGCATGGTTGCCTCAAAAAAATAAAATAAAAAGTAGTATCTTATGGTAGGCTATGGTAGTAGAGTAAAACAGATTCTTAAGCAATGTCTATACTTTTTGAAATGCCCATCAAAGTTACTTGAAATGACAAAACACCCAGTCAATTTTTTAACGGTGAGAAAATCTGGCTGCCATGTACTGGATTTGCAAAGATACAGCAAACCGCTGACTACGTTGCATTTCTCCAGTCCATTTTTGTCCGGTGCTTTCCCAAGCCCACCAGACGTAAATTACTTCTCTTTGTGTATGACTACCTCAGAGGGGTCATTTGCTCAGCTAAAAGTAAAGTGTTTAATTACCTTGCTTTGCTGATGAGTTTTTATTAAATACCAATCATTTTCCTGCTTTCTGTGCCTCTCTCAGAAAAAGAAGTGCTGAGGGAAATGCAGCAGCACTGGACAAATCAATCGTGTTCAACTGGCCATTTTGACGGTTTATTTGCTAAGGTTTGGGGAGAAATGAAAAGAAAGGTTCCCGTGGGAAAATAAGTGGTGTTCTCCTGAATTTTGTCTTCATGCTGGATGATTAGCTTGCTGAAAAATAACCAATACTGGCTGGAAAACCTATGAACGATGCCATGCAGTACATGCACACTCCTTCTATCATGAGTCACAAATCGCATCCCTTCCATGGGCCAGCAGTTCTAAGCTGGACCCATGTCCCAAAGTCCAGCAGAGTCCTCTATTGTGGATGTCAGTGGCACAATTATCCAAATCTGGTGCAGAACATGTAACTTTGGTAAAGGAATTGTCCAAGTTAATGTTTCCTCACTCTTCCAAATCATACCTCTTTAATTTAGCCATAAAGATCTTCCTACGGTGTCATTCAGACCATGAAGAATCAAGTCAGGCTTAACCTTCATAGAATAAGTATTTTAAGCTATGCTGCGAACCAATGAGTTAGAATTGTTGAATTAAGGGAAAAAAGAACTGTCCTTCATTTATACACACACACACACACACACACACACACACACACACATCTCAGCACAGACATACAGTGGTCTCTCACACGCCTAGGGAGGACAATTACACTTTGACCAGAGAATCCTCTGATCTATAATTTCTCCATGGAGGGTGAATGCAGAAAGAGAAACAAAAAGCACATGGAAAGTTTGGCCCTGTTGATTAGAATGGATCAGACCTTTTTGTATGTTGCAATTATTTTCTTTCTCTTAAGTTTTCTTGCTGAAAGAGGCATTTCAGAAGTGCCCCCTCCACCCCAATCTGTCTCCTGCTCCATTAGATGGCCTCTCAGCATCAAATCTTACAAGTTATGCCAAGGGTGATCTGGCATTGAAAAGTAAATGTATCTCAAAGCAGAAGACAAGGCTGCCGCATGCGGGCACCCCCCAACGGCTTCTTTGGCTCTTCCCCTTTTAACAAATGTGCTAAAGAAAAAATATAAAGCTTTGAGTCTTACAAAAAGTATCTTCAAAAGAGAATGAATGAATTGCCGGCGATGGTGGACCACAAGCACATCAGAAAAGTATCTTGTGCACAATTACCAATTTTACATAGTTTTCTGTCAGAGCAAGCCTTCACTTTCCTTTCTGCCTATCCTTTACTGTCCAATGAATTAAGAAATTTCAAGTATTCTTTAACAATACATTTTAAAGATCTCTTAAAAATAAAGTTTAAAGACCTCTGTTAAAATAAATTTTAAAAGCTTCTTTTAAAATCTATTTGGTAGCTCTAAACGCCTGGCGCCCGATACTGGGGCATTACCTGTCTCATTGCCAGCTCCTCTTTCACGATATCAGCGCCTTTTACAAACACACACAGTTTGTAATGTGCTCACTGGCACATCAGACGATGAAATAGGTGGGCACATGTGTAACTACTGTACTGTGCAGGTTGGGAAACTATCCCCCTTGGAGCACATGCACTTGATGTTTAAGAACAACAAGAAGTAATGTGGCTTCCACGTCACCAACATAAATGAGAAAGAAAACTGAAGACGCTGGCTTTTCAGTGTCTCTTCAAGGGAAAAATAACTATCCTCATTGAAACGTGTCCAGTAACCGCAATGAGTCCAATTTTTGAGCCAAGTGGGACCCTTTTCTAACTCCAAGAACAAGTTAAACAAAACTCCAGGCCAGCAAAGCTCTTTCTGTTCAGAATTGTGACTTCCCAAAGATGCCTTCAGCTTGGACACATCTGGAGCTAGGAAATGACAAACCATATCATGTTAGGAGGAATAGCATGATGGTCAAGAGCACAGGCTGGAGAGGCTGGCGAAGGTGGTCCAGGCCCTGCCTCCTCAACTAGAACCTGTATATCCTTGAGCAAATTAACATTCCTGCCCCGTGGTCTCTTCATCTGAAATGGGGTTCTGTAACATTGTCGGGCGTATCATCCTCCTTATCATCATCACTGGGAACTTAAAGGATTTTAATCTAAGAAAACAGATTTTAGCCAACTGTAAAAGAAAACATTTATATCATATCAGCTTCTGTGACGACTCCAGAATTCATTTTGGCACTCATTCAATTCGGGTAGACACAATAGTTACAACCAACGTTTATCTTGCTGGCCAAACACTGACTACACTAAGGATTTCACATGGATTCTTTCATTTTATCCTCACAATGCCCTTGAGATGAGGTTATTATCATCTCCATTTTACAGATAAGGAAACTGAGGCTTAGAGAGTTTGAATACCAGCCTAAGCTCAGCTAGTAAGAACTGGATCTGTGATATGAACCTAGGCAATCTAAATCCAGAGCTTTCAGAGCCAACCTACTTATAGCAGTTTTCTTCAGCAAACAAATATCTATATACATAAGCTAGAAATTCCTGGGGCACTGTTAATTAATAGTTAAATAAATCCTATTTAATTCCAAACAATGTTCATTAAAATATGATATATACTGTAGTCTGAGAATCGGTGAGTTTCTAAGTAACATGTCACATGTGAGAGCAAAACTACATTTCAAATGGCCAAATTTTACAAGTTGCTTGAAATTTAAAATGAATCAAGCCATTCAAAGACCTCTAAAGACAAACTTAAAGAAGGAAAGAAATCCAAATCGTTTACCTGTTACTTGAATTGAGGGGAAGAAGTTGAGAGCCAGGAGCAGCCTGAGGATCATTGTGCTAACGGTGGGCCAGGGCTGCAGCCCCTCCTCCTCGAGGAGCCCGAGTGTGAGGGGAGCTGAAGACGCACCTGCCCAGCCCGAGTGTCTCCGTCACCGCCAACTTACTTCCCTCCGGGCACATGATCAAGGGACCCAAACCACAAGGCATCGTGACTGCAACATTTCACACAGGATATTACATTGTTTTGATGACTTTAGACTTTTCCTCTTCTTTTAAAGGCAAGCCTTTTCTTGTCACTGAAAAAGACTGTGGTCACTCTACGATGGGCTCACGAGAATTATTCTCCAGGGATGGGTATCAGCACTGTGAAAGACCGGTGCTTGAACCCCAGCAGGAATTTAAGGGTAGACAAACAAGGTGTTCTAAAGAAGGGATAAAGCCAAGCACAGAGGAGAGATTTTCATAGGATGGGATAGACTGTGTCAAAGAGACAACAGTGAGAACAATATTGAGGATTTGGGAAACATCCCTATGGGTGCTGAAAGGAGTCCTAAAGATTGGGATTTGAACTTTTGTGTTGGACATGCAGCCCTATGGAGCATTTAGCACACACTGCCAACCTCCCCCAACTCACTTCTAGGAACTTTGAGGAACACACCCATGTCCACGGAGCATCTGGAGGGGGATCCCTAAGCAAAGGGAGAGTTGAAAACATCGTGTGTCTTTCATGGGATAGTAACGTAAGCAAAAGACCCTTGGTATCTCATGCTCTCTCTGTCCTTCAGGGGGACAACGATTATTCCAGGCTAAGTAAGAGGCAGGAAGAAGGCCCCAGAGCAGGTTCCCCAAGGCGGGCAACCGGGCCCCGCAGCCCTCTCCCACTGGCCGGGTCTCTGCACTTGGGGTCATTCCACCCGTGTGCCCGACTCCGCCCTCATCCTCTGGAGCCTGGGTCAGGATCTTGTACTCGGTGGCTTTCTCAAAACCATTCCAGTAATTTTTTTCTCCTTTCCTGATAATCTAAGCTTTATGTCACTACCCTAATTTGGGGTATTGCGTATTTGTTTTATTAAGAGATACTTTGTATTGTTTTTTATTCCGACTATAAAGTAGGACATATTTCCTATAGAAAATTTGAGAAAGATACATTTTGTCTTTTTAAATATTAAAAATAAACATTAAAACAAAACTCACCCGTAAGCTTATCACCCTGATATAAACACCATTAATATTCTGGTCCATTGCCTTCCATGTGTTTTTCTATTAAGATTTTTACGTATTTAATATAATGTTTTATGTATAATTTTCAACATATGCATATTGTTATCTGTTATACCTTGAGCATTTGCCCATGACATTTAGGTTTTCTCTATAAATATCACTTGTAATCAATGCATAATATTCCATCCTATAATCATATCAATAATTGTTTAACAATCCCCTGGTGTTGCTACCAACTTTTTGCTATTTTAAAATGCTAGAGTGAACATCTTTGACGACCTGGCTCTAAGTGGAGGGAGGCTTCACATCCCTCTACTCTGATCTGACAAAGGACAGATCAGAAGTGTTTCCGCCCCTGATAGACCTCCTTGTCCACATTTCAATTTTCTCACAAACACAGTCTTTGTGACCCTCCCACACTGGCACATCTTTCTGCCCTTTGGAGCAATTTGTCTTTGGAAATGATTCACTTACACTTCTGAACTAAAGGTCAGTGATGAAGCCATGTCCCCAGTCCTGGAGCAGATTCACTTCTAGAATCTGACCCCGTATTCCTGCCTCTGGCGCTCTCTCCACTCAGCGGAAACTATATCTTACCCAGAGCCTGACGTCTTTCCAAGGACAATTTACAGAAGGTAGGGTACCCTTCTCTAAAAGGTTACCCCTATTCTGGAGCCCCGGACCACCCAGATCTATGAGAGGCTCTGAAACTCATCACAGAGATTAAGAATACGTACAGTAGAAACAAAGACTCCCCAAACATTTTTAGGATGGATAACAAAGGCTAAGGAGCAAGTTCATAACTATCTTTAAGCACATTAAGGATGACTGCACAGCATCTAGTTCATGTTATGTATATAGTAGTGCTTAATAGAATCAAATTTAGCTGGAAAGAAACGTGCAATTATCTGGCCTAATTCCTTCATTTTGTGGAGGAGGAAGCTGAAGCCCAGAGAGGTTAGTTGACTTATACAAAGTCACGAACAATAATTACATGTCCTTGATTTTACTACTTGACCAATCCTATTTGGGTTTCATTCTTTAGAATAAAAAGAAACACAAATTTTACCATTTGCCCTCCTTTTTTTAACATGCATCATACTGAAGGAGCAACTCAGTTCATTAGAGTCCTTTCACAGTTGCTCTTGAAATTCCATAGCATCTACATACACTAAGAAGTAGAAAGGATAGAGGTGAACTAAGGGACACTCTATTGGTGCAGGAGCACTGAGAGCCTAGGCATTTCCCCTAGGGATAGATCAGCATCAGCATCGATGGACCAAGCACTCCACATGCCTGATCTCATTTAATGCTCACACAGCCTGTAAGGAAGATGCTATTATCATCTCATTTTAAAGATGAGAAGACTGACTCTGAGAGAGAGTTAAGAAGACTCAGGAAGCAGTGGAGCCAGGATTAGAAACTGGATCTTTCTAATTTGAACTGCCGTGCCTTGATCACAGCACTATCCTGCCTCCCTCCTGTCAACCGTGCCCAGTATTGTAGATTCTTCAGGACAAAAGGAAGAGGACATGCATTACCTTTCCATTGGAAGGCATCTACCTCGACGTCTTAGTTGAGCCTATGCACGGAAGCGTGGAGAGGAAAAGCAGATAGTGGCCCAGACGGCCCTGGGGAGACATACCCACACTGTGTTTCATAAAAATGTGCCTGTATTTTTCTAGAGAAATTCCAGATTCCTTAAATGCACACATGCTCTTGAAATTCAAGGACAAATGCATCATGATGGAAGGAATGACCTTGACAGTCAACAAGTAGACTAAGTCCTGACTACTTGGTTTGCCAGAGAAAAATACAAGTGACCAAATTCTACAGCCTGTTTGAAACATAATGGGAACTAACACCGGGGGTAAGATCCTGAAAGAAAACAAAAGAATCTCAGACAGTATAACAATATGATATAATAGGAAACATATACTTTGGTCTTTGTCCTTGGTTCCTGGCAAGAGCTCCTAAAATCCTTGTAATTTTCTAATCAAGAAAGGTGCTAGGAGCATCTTTTGTTTTACTATTTGCTCTTTGACCCCAGTTCCCGACGCAGAAATCCTAAATCCCTTGGAATTTCCTGGGTGATAGGAGCATCTTCTGCTGTAAGGAGGCAACTCTTGGTGGGATCCTGGATAGCTTCAGGATAGGGACTAGGCACCAGAAAAATCAAGCCATGATTAGAAGCCTGGAACTTCCAGCCCCACCTCCTATCCTTTGGGGAGGGGAGAAGGGCTGGAGATTGAGGTAGTAATTGATCATGCCTGCGTGATGAAGCCTCCATAAAAAATCCCTGACCTGCAGAGTTCAGGGAACTTCTGGGTTGGCGAGCACACCTCGAGCTGGGAGGCTGGTCCACCCCAACTCCACAGGGACAGAAGCTCCCGCACTTGGAATCCAGACCTCGCCCTGGGTTTCTCTTCCTCAGACTGTTCATCTGTATCATTTATCATATCTTTTATTATATAATAAACCGGTAAACATAAGTAAGTGTTCTCCTGAGTTCTGTGGGCCACTCTAGCAAATTATTGAACCTGAGGAGAGGGTTGAGGGAACCCAATTTATAGCCAGTTAGTCAGAAGTACAAGTGACAACCTGGGATTTGCAATTGACATCTGAAATGAGAGTGGTTTTGTTGGACTGAGCCCTTAACTTGTGGGATCTGACACCAGCTCCAGGTAAATAGCGTCAGAACTGAATTGAACGGAAGGACGTTGAGCTGACGTCAGAGGATTGGTTGGTATGGGGAAGAAACCACACATCTGGGAATTCCAGTGGCTAAAAGCATAGGACTTGAACCCCCTGGACTTAGAGTCAAATTCCAGTTGGGCCATTTCGTAGCCATACGATCCTAGGAAGTCACAGCCACGATTCCTCGTGTGTAAAATGGAGATGAAAATACCTCACTCAATAAGTTGTTCGTATCTCACATGATGTGTGAATCTCTCCACCCTTAAGATAAAAACAAGCTTTAATGAATCTCTATTTCATGCTTATTATAAGGGGCTGAATAAATGTTTGGTGGATCAATCAAAATGGATCATTGAATATACGTCCCATGTATTTACATGGATTGATTTTACTTGACAGCATCAGTACCGCCAGAACCCTGTTTGAGAATTAGCAGAATATTCTTCCTTGATGCGCAAGCTTTAATAATAACACATACCAGTATAAACTACAAAGGATCACTGTAGAGTCTTCAAGATTTGCAGTTGTCAAGCCAGTCGACGATGGCCCCGTGTCTCTCTCTAACTCATGGAGAGCAAGCCTACCAGGATAAGATCTTCTTTGATCTAAATTCCAGCTAGAAACTTGCCTTTCATTTGAGTTTCTAATTTTCCCCAAAGCTCTGCCTTACAGAGGTTCAAATGCTCACATGGTGATTGTGGGAAAATAATGACGCTGAGATTCTCTCGTTGAGTAGTGTGGTATTACCCAGCTGTTGGTATGAGACACTTATTCAAAAAATAGACAAAGACAAAGATGGGGGCCGGCCCGGGAGGCGCAGCGGTTAAGTCCCCACGTTCCGCTTCGGCAGTCCAGGGTTCACTTTTTCGGATCCCAGGTGCAGACATGACACCACTTGGCAAGCCATGCTGTGGTAGGTGTCCCACGCAGAAAGTAGAGGAAGATGAGCACGGATGTTAGCTCAGGGCTAATCTTCCTTTAAAAAAAAAAGGCAAAGATGAATTAAGACAGTCATGCATATCACAAGCCAGCAGGACTGAAGCCTGACGAACATTGCACTATGCCTAAAAGAAATGAAAGCACAAAATAACTGCCATATTGATTGACTAATCCCAGAGTAAACAAGTATGACACAAAGATGTATTTGCAGGAACAATCTAGGAGGCTTTATGAAGGATTGCATGAAAAATATGATGAAAAGTAGCTTAAAACAATTACCCAAAAACCATTTAACCACCTGTGGAGGCAGACCTATGGCTCCAAGTTGGAAAAGCAGTTGCTAACATTCGCTGGAGGCCCCCTGCCCCCCAGTATTGTGCGAAGCATTATGCATGCATCATCTCATTGAATCGCCACAGCAACTCTAGGAGGTTGGTACCATCAGTATCTCCATTTCATAGGTAAGGAAACAGAAGCTTAGAGAGGTTAAGTGATTTACCCACAATCACACAGCAAGTAGCAAAGCAGGGATTTGAACTCAATGTGGTCTGACTCAAAAAAGTGATCTCTAGATTCGAGCATCACGGGAAAAGTAGACCCCATCCCCATCAGCCAACAGCTTGACTATGTGATTGACAATGCAGTGGTTAGGAGCAAAGTTTTTAAAGAGGAATGTATCTCCTTGATAGGTGCATGTGACCTTCAGCACCAACTTCATAAGGATTCAGCGAGAATTCCAAATGTCACTTGCAAAACATTCCTTCAGTAAGGAGTATGTGGTTCTCGTTGCTTCCCTGCTGAGCCTGCACTCATGCAGACCCAGGCAAGAAGAAGAAGCAAGATTTCTGTTGTTTTGACATCATCCTACAGGACTTCCCCTGATGAGACCAAGAATTTGTGTACTGTCAGCAAGGACGCATCATGAGCCCAGGCAATGCCGATCTGAGCTTCAGGACAGTTCTTGACGACGGGTTCATTCTCCTGGTAATCTGGAAAAAAAGCAGAAGGGGCGTGGCAGATACAGAAAACACCAACCAACATCATTAAAGGTGAGAAAGACTGTTACCAATCAGACTCTGACTAAACCATTATGACAGTGGAAACTTACAAGTCTCAGGACCCAAAGAAATCAGGAAAGTCTACTGTGCTATTCTCAAATCCTGTTGTTTGGAAAATCTGACCGTCTCACAGAGCCACGTTCTTTTGGTCTCATAGAAGACCAGCTGCCCGTTGTATTGCTGGAATTGCACAAAAGTACCAAGGGCCCTGTGTGAGGCTGAATTTTTAATTTTTTGAAGCCGCTGGGACATGTGGAGATTTCCTAGAAACAGGAATGTTAATTAAATATGACTGGGGTTGGGAGGGCAAGGTGAGGAATGTATTTCACTCCACATCTTGCAGTGAACCTGCCTTGACCCTCTTCTGTTCCCTGCTGTGCAATCAGCAGAATGGTAAGGAGGCGCCCTCTGACCTCTTCAGGAAGTACAATCTCATCCTGGCCTTGGGAAAACCGTCAGGCCTGGTTTTCCTCCTTTGGAAAAATCGCAAGGGCCTTCATCCCCTAACATGTTTCCTAGCATAGAACCTCCAGGAAACAGAACTGTTAACTTCAGCATTGCTTTCAACAGTCTCGCATGTCACTGGGCCCCCTTGGGAAGCTTCTCACCCGCCCTCCTGCTGTATCTCCCTCCCTCTAACCTTCCCCACCGGTTCCCACACTCATCGAATAAGGAAGGTCAATCTGAATACATCTGTCCACAACTCTGGAATGCCATGGAGGGGGAACAGCTGCTGACCTCTGTCCCAAACACATGATCCTGTTTGTCCCAAAAGTAGCTTGGGTGAGCTCCAGCTCATAGACACGATCTCCACTTCCTATGGAGACTCTGGGGCAGCAGAGGAGGCTCCCACACTAGCTTCCGAGCACTGGATCCTATTACTACTGATAATAATATTAGCAGTTAGAATAAGAATTGTAGCTAGAATTTAGTAAGCATTGCTATGTGCCAGATATAATAAAAAGCTAAAAGCATGTTGAGTTTTTAAGCCTTAGTTTTTCCTTTAAGTTTTAGAAAAAAGCAGTACTTTCTTTCTAAGTCACTGTACTTCCATCTTAATACACACACACACACACACACACACACTAAAGACTTTACTAACCTCCCGTGTATACAGATGATAAAATTGACGATTTTGTGTTTTCTCCTAGAATTATTGGAGGGGGAAACGAGGAACTTGAGGAGGAAAAAAAAGCCATAACTGAGATGTTACCAGAAGCCCAATACTGACTTTAAGGAGCAAGAGCAAAGAGGCAAGGCCCGAGGCAAGGTCCAGACGAATCTAGCACTAGTCTAAGAATCCGTCCAGAAATATCCACTTATACCTCAGTGCGCGTGGTGTCTTTCATACATGGTCTCGAGGAAAACTCCAGGCTAAACTTGTTCTCACAGCATCTAGCTTCTGTTGCATTATAGGCTGCTCAGACCTGGAGAGACTAAAACCTAACCGGGCTTTCTCTTCATCGGGGGGCCAGGACCGATGCTGGAAACCGAGGGAAAATCTCATCCACATCAGGAATATAAGCTACTTAGGTGTTCATTGTATGAAATTTGCCCACCTTTGCTACTCCAAATTGTTATAGGAATCTTCTAGAAAAATTGGAATTGTTTAGGGGACTTCGAAGCAGAACAAGCAAGGATAGGAAAGTCTGTGGTGACCTCGAAAATTCACTCATTCACCCAACAAAGCTGTGTTCAGTGCCCACAATGGAGGAGGCCTTGATCTACCCGCTGAGGATCCCAAGGCAGTCCCCTTGTCCCCAGGGAACTCAGGTCTGGGAGAAACACCGAGGCAGAGCCCCTAACTTACCCAGAGAGGCTTCTCGAGGCTGGATGCTGTGGTTTGCAGGAAAAGCCGATTTGGCCAGACCAGCAGTGAGGAAGAATTGGACTTTCCTTCCAAGCAAAGCAGACACTATTTGCAAAAGCCTAAGAGCATGCAGCTTGCTTAGGGAACCAGGAGAACCTCCGTGTGGCTGGAACAGAAGGAACACTGAGGAGGTGACAGGCAGCCAGCCGGCCGTGCCGTGGCAAGAAGTTTGTTCTTTGAACTGACAGTAAGGACCCCTCACAACGTGGCTCAGCGCACAGGCTGGGCTGCTGTTAGACTTAGGAGACATCAGCCTGCCAGATCCAGGCTTTCAAATAGGTTTAATCTCTTACATCAACTCCAACTGATGGGTATCTGCCGGGATCAGGGTGCTGAAGGGGGTTTCTGAGACCTCCTAGCGGTTCAGCAGGAACTGGGAAGGGCAAGGGGAGGGGAGGAATGGCTCCCTGCCCAGGATTATGATGAAGCCATGAAGCAGATCAGATCACGGGCTGCTCTTCCCCTCCTGCCCCTTAAATCATGGCATTTTCCATGGCTGGGGTTTGAGACTAACAAATAACTCCCTTCTACTTGCTCATTCAGCTCTAAATCAAATAAGAGACTAAAAAAGACAAGAATCAGGCTGACGGAGATTCAAATATCACCAACAGAGCAGTACCAGAGAATGTGATATGGTGGGGGGACGAAGATGCCGCCCCCCACCAGCCCCACGGGGTCAGGCAGGCTGACCCAGCAGCCATGGGCATTGCTGGAAAACCACAGGCCCCACCTGCAGGTACAGAGTCTCTACCAGGAAGCTCCCACCAGCCCGGAACCCGGGCCACCCTTGGCTCTCTGCAGGAAGACAGGTCCCAAAGGTGGAGACAGGAGGCAGCAGGAGCCAGAGCAGGATGCGAGGGCAGGGGAGGGTTTGTTTAAGGTGGGAGAGACAGAGAGGTAAGCAGGTTTTCATGCTCAGGCAAGGGAGACATCGCAGAGAGAAAGACTGAAGAGATAAGAGAGAGAGGACCATCTGTAGGGGAGAAAAGAGGAGATGATAGGAAATACACCTGGGGCGCAAATGAATGCCTTAGCATTAATAAAAAGGAGGAAACTTCTTCGAGACAATCATACTTGTCTAGGAAAACACCAGTTACAGCAGTTAGAGATTGACAAACATTGACCATGCTTGTTTCAATGCACACGCACTATCTCATAAAAACTCTATGGAGGAGCCATTACTGTTGGTCCATTTTATAGATGAGAAGACCTACTAAGTAGCAGAAAAGGACCGAAAGATACTTCTTCCAGCTCTGAGACTTGGGATCTTGGGAAAGCTGATGACTTCTGACTCCCTGCCCTCTGCCATTAAACTGTCGTTTTGGAAGGAGCTTTCCTAGGCTGTGTGAGTCAGTGGGAGAAGCCTTTCAGAAACCACCGTTCAGGCTGTATGGGGACGGGGCGGGGAGGGGAGAAGTGAATGACCTCCTAGGCTTTAAATTCAACTTCAAAACTCTCTGAAAAAATGAACAAAGTTCTCTTTTTTCCTTTCTTCCCCCTCCCTTCAAGATGCAGAAATAGAAGCATTTTAATTTCAGAGAGGCACGTGAAGGCATTTCTTACCTCTGGGTGCCACTCAGACTTTGGGAGACCAAGCAGACTTCTCAGGGCTTGCTGTTGGTACTATGTCTCTGCCAAGACATTAGACTTTCTACAAACAGCACCCATCAGGTAAGCAGCGGAGGTGGCAGACTGGCTAGTGACCTTCATCGTGCCTACAGACATCATCCCTGAGGACTCTGGGGCGACAGCCCAAGGCAATGAGGAAGGCTCAGTCTGACAGCACGGACTTTCTGCAGCCCTGGAGGACAGAGCTTTGAGAAAATTGTCTGTTCTTTTTCCAGATCTCTGCTTAGGAAGGGTTTGTGGAAATGCACCCGTTGTACCCCAGATTGTGGGCACTCTCTCTCAGATCTTTCTCTAGTCTCTCGAGATCCACCACTCTCTTTTCATTTCTCAGAAACTGAGTGTCTGAATTGATCTACAAGCTGGATAAAAATACGTACGTTTCTGCATGAACATGGGGTTGACGAGTACTTACTGTCTCCTCTCTTTTTCTGCTCAGTCAGAAGGCAAAATGGCCTCACAGGAAAGTGAACATGTGGATGTTTTGTCCCCAACATTCTTATTACATCCAGTTGACAAGACTGTCTGATAAGTCTGACAGTTCTTATTCTTTTGGTGGTCTGGAAGCCTAAAAACTACTTCTCACAATTACATTTTGAAATGCAAAAAATAAAATACATAAGAACACAAAGAAAACCAGAAGCATTGTATGCAGTTTTCAAATATTTTTTAAAACATGATATAGTAATAAATGCGCTTTATTAACACATTAAATAACAAGATGGAGTGGTGGTGGGATAACCACTGTAATTCTAAAGTTGTGATAGGCATAGGTGATGTTTTGCCACGTCTCAGCAACTATAATGTGACTTGAAAATTCTGTGATTTCAAATGATGACAAAGTCACAAGTATTGCAAAGATTTCTGTGGTTTGTTGCCTAAATGTGTTGTTGAAATGCTAAACTTCAGTTAGAGAGGTCAGTGAAAGTAAAGATGTAATTTTTTTCCTGCCCAAGATTATGTCAGACCCCTGGTTAAGAACCCCTGAGTAAGCCAGTCCCTCTGCCGCCATCAGCTTCTCCTTCACCTGCATGTGGATCACGTGAACGCACACACGCACATGGGCACACACACGCACGCATGCACTGCATGCCCTGTGGTCTCAAGTGGAATCTGACAGCATCTTAATGACATCCATAAAGGACACTTCCCAGATGTCTTATAGCCTGAAAGATCGAGGAGCAGAAAGTGCATTAACATTTTAGACCTCAATATCAGGGTTCTCTTTAGCCCCCAGTTCCAAACACTGACTGAATGTGGATGGCCACTCCTACCTGTGGTTTTCTCCTTGGGGCCCAACGCTTGGGCCAGAACCATAAGCTCCACAGTTCCACCTGCACTTGTTTTTCTCCCACATTTTAGATGAATTCCAACTTTCCATTCTGCTCACTCAGTAGGGTGGGACACAGTAGCTGAGACGAGATTTTCAGCATTAGCAGAAGGACCACACTTGAGCTCAGACCTCTTGCTCTGGATAATAACATCAAGGCCCCTGACCACTCTGCAAGCATGCCACATTCTCCACGTGATCTTCTGTCCTTGACAGTAGACCCAAAAATCCTTGGAGGACTTCTGCCAGCTAAGGCACACTCTCCCCCTCACCACTCTGCTGCAGACCCATGAGCATTGGTTTCTTATCCTCTAAACTACCAGTTTGTTTTAGGCACCAGGTCCTTCACATGAGCTTTTTCCCCTTTCTGGAATGTTCTTCCCCTTCACTCTTGCCAAGGCTTTCTCCTTCTTCTGAAAGTCATTTCTGACCACTTTACGTAAATTGTGTACATCCTTCTTTTATACCCTATCTCAAATATCCAGTTTATTTTTCTTAAATGGCCACAATTTGCAATTATTCCTTATATTTATTGTGTATTTTTCTATCTCTTCCATCAGAGGCTAAACTTCTTAAGGGCAGAGACCACATCTGGCTTATTCACCTCCGTACCCCAGCACCAATACAACGCCTAGCACACAGCAGGCACTCAGTAAAAACTGGTTAATGGATTAATTAGTAACAAACATTCCCTTTTACAATATGCAGCTCTGTACTCTGTAAGGTACACAGTAAGCTCCTATGCCAGAGTAGTAGTGGAAGCTGAGGCAGGATGAAGTATCAGATAGTGTACATGCAAAAGCATTCTTCTGCTTTATGGACAAGAAGTGGAACCCATTTGCCCTAATTTGATCATCTGTCACCTGTTGACCTGGCTGCCATAGTTCACTCTACTTGCTCTGCCAGGATCTACCGAGTGATGTGGATAATTCTGTGCCTACTTCTCTGACTCCAGAAAGGATGGTGGTAGGAAGCACAGAGCTGTTTAATCTCTGGGACCGTGGAGTTTGGCACCTCAGAGATGCTCCAGTCCTGGCTGGCAGCACTCCTGGCAAACTCTCTCATCTCAGTGTCACAGCACCAGAGAAATCCGTTTTGGAGTACTAGTGCTCTCCCTGGAATGCACTTCCTTTGCAAGCCATACACTCATCCACAGGTGATTAATGGGCATCGCAGCCAGTCATGGGCCATTATGTGGGCTGGGAAGATGGAGACAAATGAAGCATGCCCTCAAGTGGCTCAAGACAGACAAGTGAACCAATAACAACTTGTGGCCGGTAAGTTTTGCTTTTGCGTTGATAGGAGCAGAGAGCATTATCTTGGCTTATATACACATTCTCTTTCTAAAACATCTATAAAACCGGCTAAATGAACCACATGATAATGGCACCTACAGATGTATTAATGTGTATGTGTGTGTGTACATTCACCTTTGCTGTCTCTCACAAGATCCTGAAAGTATTAATTAGAAAATGCATCTCCCTCCAAAGGACATGGGAACCAGACTTGACCATCCAACACGATGACTGTTGCTTTAAGGGGACGTCTGGAGCTGCTGCACTGCCCAGCCCAGCAAGCACAATGGAACATTTTCCTTCGGATTACCTCACTCTCCGTGACCCACACAGGAAATAATTATTTTGGTAGTCGCCAGTAAACAGTGAAACACACTTGCTTGAAAAATAAGCTCTTTTTGACCCTGCAAGACAGTGGCTTCACAAGCATAGCTGAACCTAGTTTCTACCCAAATTCAACAATTTTGTACACAAATGGTGACTTATTCTTGGATTGTAGGTTCCCAGATCCGGGCCACACTTCAGAGTTCTGCCAAAATGCCACAGCAAACAGTGTTTCCCTTGTATTTCTGGCTAAAGAAGAATGTGGCATCAAAGAAAAATTAGATTTCTTTCCTGGGGTAGAATATGGAAATTCCATAGATGTCCTAGCAACAAGTTCAAACACTGTAGTCATGTCTGAAAAAGTAGTCCTGTTCTTACGGATGTCGATCTTAGGGAGTGCCAGAGAAAGAGGGCAGTGTTTGGAGTGACAGCTGTGGGCAGAATTTTTGAGCCTAAGCGAAAAGTCTAGATCTCAAATCCCAATTCTAGCTGAGGCCTAATTTCATAGCCCTTTCTTACTCTGAGTAGCCCCCAAAAGGCAGCACCCTAAATGGAAGCTACAGAGCTCTGGGAGGAGCAATGCTACCTGTTGAAATGGACGCGTGAGATTAACAAGGCAATGTGCTCAGCTAAACCTGACTCCATCCTACTGAACTCCAGAGTCACTGACTTAGGATAAAACCTTGACTGCTTTGACAGAAACCCAAAATAACAGTGGTTTAAACACAATAGATGGTTTTTCCTCTCTCCTCTAACAGTCTGGGAGTAAGCAGTCCAGGACAGGAATGGCAGCTCGATACTCCGAGACCCACATGCCTTCTATCACGTAGCTCTGCCATCCTTGGACCCACATGGTCCAAGATGGATTACCCTCACAGTCACAGTCCAGCCAATCAAAAGGTAAGATGGAGAAAGGGAGTGCCTGCTTCTTCCCTTTAAGGGCACCACCCAGAAATGGCATCACTTCTGCTTGTACCCCACTGGCCAAAACTTAGTCACATGACCACCAGAGCTTCCAGGATGTTCTTAGCTACATATTGAGGATTCTGATACTATAGAAAAAAGAAAGAATGAATATTGGGAGACAGCCTCTGGTTTGCCACAATTGTGCATTTTCGGGTGATTCCTTTGAGGATAGATAAGTTCTTAGAAGACACAGCATCTTTTCCTGCAAGTCTAGTGCACTGTGCCCTCTCCAAAATTCCTCCGCTTGTCAGACCTCCTGTGCCAGTAGGATATACCGGTATGCCTAAGGAATGAGAGGCCGCTGGAGTGGAGTTACAGTGCCCGTGCCCCTTTGTGTGGTGGTATCTGGCCAGATCAGTTAGCAGGGCTGTCCTTCCTCCTGGGAAATCCCCTGATGATGGCTCTGGTTGGATCTTCATAGTGTCACCATTTGTTCTACAGACCAAAGACCCTGCTTTGATTACTCAAGACCCAGAAGGTATCCCATGGTTGTGAGCATTACCTTCTCTCGCTTTGTCTTCTCTATAACCCTAAGAGGAGAATAGGGTAGCAATGAGTCAGGGGAGCAAAGCTCCCAAGCAGTTTCAACTTTGGAAAGGAGAGAAAATTTCTCCAACCCCGAAAGCCTGAAGGAGTAACCTAGCACAAGAAAGGGGCTGCATGTTAACTTGGAACTTCTCTGTGAGTTTCTGAGGTCACTCCAAGAAATAAGTGTGAATGGGGAGGTTCGGGAGTAATTAGGTCTTCTCTTCTTGGGTCGTTTTGGAGGCTCGCTGACTTCAAAAGCTTTGGAAAATTCTTGAGTAGGGACTTCCCAGAGATTTTCATTCATTAAAGAGGAAAAAGCGAGGGGCTCTGTGCTGAATGGATTAGAATCCCACCTGGTGTTTACACCAACTGCAGGATGTACTTAATATCCTGGCATGAATAGGCCATCACTTGGCGGCAGCAGACGGCACCTGTGTACAGTATCCAGTCTGGTCACATCAACTTAATGATACCTACTCTAGGATCGAGTGATATAAAAACCAAAGGTACGGATGTTCCATTTCTCAAAGATAAGCTGTGAGAAAGGGGGTCAAATTGAAACAATTCCTACCTAGAGGAATGAAACAGAAAAATGAATTTGTTTTGCATGGTTAGCAGACATTGTGATACATTGCTACTAACTTATGACAAAGTTGTGGCATAAAAAAGTCTTTGAAGTGAGAAAATTTATAAATAGAAAATCATCTTCTTTTTACACAAGCCCTATAAACCATAGAAGTATAGAAATTTAACCAATCTCTAAGCTGATTTTAGTGATTCTCTATGGCACATGTATCATAGCTGATATGTGTGGACACACACACATATCATATAGGATGATAGAATCTTCACAAGGATTTTAATCACAAAACTATTCCAAATTCCAACTCAGTCTCTAGTCCGGGAACATTAGGACATCCTCTTCCTGTTTCTGCCTTGTCCAAAAGCTGGAACAGAACTCTTGGAGGGGGTCCAAGATGTCAGGAAGAAATTATTTTAAGTGCTGTTATGCTTGGGAGGGGCAGCGGGGCAGCATGAACTGAGCACTATATCTGAGTCCACGTATAGGAATAGCAAAGCATGCCCCAAAAAGACTCCCCATGTCGATTTCTGGCAATGGACAAGGGAAATTGCACAAAAGTCATACCCACAGGCCTGTGTAGTCACTCCTTCCTCTGCTCCCTCACCATGCCGTACAGCCCTCCACTGGCACTTACCTCCTTCATGACACTGTAATTATTTCTCCCCATGCCTGTCTCCACCACTGGCCTGTGCCATGGGAAGGAGTGAAGAACACCAGCTCTGTAGCCAAACTGCCCACATTTGAAAACTAGAACTGCATTAACTAATTTCTGTGACTTTGAGCAAGACCCTTAACCTCGTCAAGCCTCAGTCCCTTCAGCTGGAAAATGAAGTTAGTAATAATATCTGTCTACTATGGTGGCTGTGAACGTTTCATGAGAAATGAATGAAAAACACATCCTCCCTTAAGGAACATGCTCAGTAACTGCTGGCTGTTCTTATTATCACCATCTAGGGATAAATCGCATCCTGTTCATCTTTGCATTCCCCGCATCTGTAGGGTGCCTGACTCCTGAAAGCGTGTAAGCTGAATGAACCAATGAATGAGAAGACATGATGGAGAAGAGGCAGTTCCCTCCAATGCCCTTAACTCACTCTGCTCCAAGGCAGTGGAGAGACTGCCCTGCCTGGGAAGTTTGGGAAAAAGAACTAGGCATGTATGTGCCCCACTTCACCCACCTTCCTCTTGGGCATGAGCTCCCCTCAAACGGCATGTGCTGGACTCTACACTTCCAGCTTTGCCCTGGTGCATAGGCCTGCTCTTTCCTCCCCATCTTCCCCTGGAACGTGGGGCAGGGGACAAATTGCTCAGAGGAAGCTCACAGTCTCTACTTTCCTCTAGAAACAGGCTCTCCCCCACGGGATTTGGTGCCATCTGAGACTGGTTGGAGAAGACTGATGAATTGTGCTCATAACACAAAACGAATTCTGTTTCCACGGCTCAGCTGGCAGATTCACCAGGTCTTTTCACTAAGCTGTTCCCTCGAACCTAACTTGACTGATTGTAAGCATGCTATTTTGCCTTCCACTTGCCATTATTTTGGATTATTCCAGAGTATGTTCTATTTATTGAGCCCCCTCCAAAACCCTGACAGTGGCTTAATGACAAAAAGGACTTTTTCAGACTTCTAATTTTTCAGAATTTTAATAAAGTGCTGCTCTTGGAAGCAACTAAAAGGACATGGATTTCTGGGAAACTGAAGTGTTGAAAAACTAGGGTGTTGGTTGTTCTTCTTTTTCCTCTCCAGATCTTCCTGGCTTTTCTCTTGCTGGCTGTACCTCGAGAGGGTGACCACTTTGGCTGCATCACCTGGGTTCTCTTGCCTTCTGGCTTCCAGTCGGGTTCCACCAACAGGAGGAGACTGGAGGGTGGGAAGAGAGAGAGACCAGGGTATCCATTCTGTCTGCTCCTTCCCTGGCTGGCCAGGTTTCAGCAGTGGTTGCATTCCTCTACTTCTGGCCATGGCTCCTGTTGGATATCCCTGTCACGTGGCTATGGCTCATGCTGGGCTCTCTAACACCACTCACTCTCCTTGTCCCTGCAGGCCTAGGAGCAGTAACGCCCTGGACATTGCTAGTCCCCTAGAGGCTTCATCCTCTCTGCTAGTTCCCTTCGCTGCCCACGACCCTGTAAAGGGTCCCTTTGTTAAAGTCTCCTCAGTGAAACCTTTGAGTGTGCCATCTCTTTCCCACCAGGACCCTGAATGGAACAAGCGATGACGAGTGACGGGAAGACCCTTTTGGAGATAGACACATTGGGCATGCATAGCCTGATGTCACTAAACATTTATCTCATCCCCCAAAATTACCCTTATTCTGAATACGTCTCACCTAGAAGCTTTCTGATACCTTGACTCTCCACGTTGTTCTACCTAAATAAACAGAAGCCCCCGGTCAGACTGTACCTCTGTACGGGTTCTCGTGGTAGGTCAAATCTCTTCTCACATCAGTAAATTGTGATTGTGCTTTACAAAAATCGTGAACGGAAAGTCAAAGGGAAGTGGAAGTGGCAGAATTAACTTAGTTTACTTTTAGCACTACGGGAAGAAAATCACAAATTTGAAGAGGTGACATTCTGAGATAAAGAGTCCTAAGATCAGAGTTCAAAGATAAAGACTCTGAGGTTTACCAGACACGCTTCTGAAAACGTAGCTCCCCAGTGAACCTGGGTACGGCCTCCATTTCTGTCTTCCACCTTTCTAATCTATTTCCATCTGCTTTTTTGTATGATAATGTGTTTGACTATTTACCTCTGTTTACAGGCGTAGGCAATTTCTCGCAGCCTCAAAACTTCAATGCAAGAATGCCTTCTGACTCACAGGAGAACAGCAGTAGAGATTAGCACTTAGAGAGAATTCTGAAAGGCAGCAGCCGAACAATAATTGCTTTTCTGCAGAAAAAGTGAAAAGCACAAAACCAAAAGCCCTCAGTGCAACATTCCAAAGCTTTCAGAGCTGGTAGACTCGCTGACCTCAAGAACACCCCATGCTCTTTCTTGCCATTTGGCCTGTGCTCCTCCTATGGCCCACAAGTTGAAACACCTTCCCATCCTCTCTGCCTGTCCCCAGACACTCTCCAGCCTTCGACACCCAGACGGGACCCCATTCCTCCGCGACATTTCCCTGACGTGGCAGCTCACGATGTTCTCTGTCCTCTCAACACCCTCAGCACTTACTGACTTGCCACTGACCGAATCGCACATCACTCTTTATTCTTTGAGCCATTTCACTGTCTCCCTCCAACCCTATTTCTGGGGTAAGTCTTAGGGATTTCAATATCCTTCCAATAGAAGCTGGCCTCTCATACCCTTTTTGTTCACCCCTATTGAGTTGTCCTCTACAAGACTTCAGCCCTCCAATCCTATCCTGTCATTACCATTAACTGCACACCACCCCCCATAACCTCAATTACAAGCATTCTGTTCTCCAATTACAACCTCTGATATTTCAGGTGACTCTCACGCTTACCCCAACCCCCTCCAGTCGACCATGACTACCATCCTTTCACTGTTTCTCACACCTTTCATGTTCTCATTTTCCTCCTTACTCAGCTTAAAGTCCAATATCCACCACCATACTCCCTAGAGCACACACACCTTTAACTCCCTGGACCTTCTCTCCCTCCTTCGCACTCCTCTGGAAAAACCCCCATCCTGGCTAATCCAGAGCTCTCCCTTCTCAGTCCCCGAATTTGAACACGGCTGGGGACAAGCATGCAACATCTTTGTTCTCATTTTAAAGTTGTGACTCTCCTTATTGAGTCTTTCTAACGCATTCAATGTGGCGTTTGTAAAAGCAATAACCCTCTTCCCTTCTGCTTTCACAGGCTTACCTGCTATTTCTTTGACAACTGAGTATAGTAACAAAAACAAATGGTGTTAACAGGTTTGGGACCTCTTGGTAAGCACATAACTCAACTGGGGAGATCAGAAGTGCGGGGTATAACAGCGAGTAGCCGACTCGCCTGGAGGGCTCCAAGAGCCATGGCCCTCAGCCAGGACAAGAGACAGGAGTACGGAGAACCTCTGTCAGTCTGGCAAGTTGGTTAAGCGGGGGTCAGTTAGGAACACGTCTACTGTTCACAGACACATGAAAACTACAGATTCTGTCCATAAGAGTTTGTGAATAAGCAAAAAAGAGTTTCCCTCCTACCACTCCATCTGTGCCAATTAGAGAGTCTATTTGGGCCCAAGTTGTTGGATTTATAGTAAGGCTCTTGAGAAGCTATCAATTTACCCCAGGCTTATCCATCTTTTACGAGCCATATTACCATTTTGGCTTCATCTCATCATGGTCATTTCCTAGTTGATGCTATAACATAAATATAAAATTCTTTAAGATTAAGTAGCTTCACCTGGAAGTAAATCATCTCCTCTAGACTGCATGGAGATACCTTTACGGGCAGTGTTTCTCAATCATTTGGTTTTCATTATCGTCTTCCCTCTACAGAACCTTTCTAGACATTTTTTCTTATTGCTCTCCCCTTCTGTGAAAGGCTAATATAGTAGATATACTGTATGTCTGTTTATATACTGTACACATATCAATGCTTTATACATTAAAAAGTAATACTGCAACTACCCCCCCCCCACACGAACCAATTGTCACCTCCTTGGAGACGATATTACCCCGCTGAGAATGCACGATTTAGGGCGTATGAAGTGCATCCTATAAATGATTCTTTTTTTTAACAATTGTATATATTTAAGGTGTACAACGCAATGATTTGATATATATATACAGTCAAGCTGATTAACATAACATCTCCTCACATAGTGACCTTTTGCGTATGTGTGGAAAGAGCACCTCAAATGTCTCTTCGCAAATTCGCAGTATTCGATGCAGCATTGTCAACGATAGCCATCACGTGTTCACTAGATCTCTTGACTGGTTCATCCTACATAACAGCCACTTTGCGCCGTTTGACCGCCACCTCCCCTCTCCGCGACCTCTCGCCCCTGGTAACCACTGTGCTGCTCTCTGCTTCTGTTGTACAACTCTTACTTGGCTGTTATCTGTGGCTGACAAGGGGAATGCGGGTGGGACGTTGATTTGAGGAAGTGGTCTACTTTAGTGGTGAAGCTGTCAGTAGTGTTCCACACTTTTTTCTTTTCTTTTATTCCATCTTTCTTAACTTGCTATCTTTATTCTTATCGATTCAGTTCTCATATTTTTATTAAAAAGGTAAGCAATTCAACACTAGGCTAGGACTAAAGATCATATTTTCATCAAGAATAGCAACAATAGTAAATAAGCCTTTCCTTTTCAGATTATCAGCAGTTTCCTTGACCTGAGAAATAAAATATCTGTGAAAAGCATTCTCTATTATTATGACACCTTTTCATGTGCCCGCTCACCTTCACACTTGGTTACAGCCAATAGCATATGTGTCATTAATACTAGCAACACAGCTCAGAGGTCCACGTGATAGCTTTCGGGGAAAAAGGGAAAGAAGAAACGCAAACAAGAGAAAAACTAAAAAGAAAAGAAAAGGATGCTGGGGTTTTTTTTCTAATCTGTATCCACAAATTTCAAAGGAGACTATGAAACTTCAACCTAATAGGAGTGTGCTGTCCTGCTATAGGAAAGAGGTCAGTTTGCTCCCCCAACATTCACCTTCTAATACTAAAAACTTATTTTTTTAGATCTAGAGGCAGAAGAAAAACTATGTTGACCTGTGTTTAGTTATCATAAGCTTCCAGTAGTCATCTTCTTGACACTGAGATGGCACTGCAAATGACTGCTGTTCTGACTTTCTACCTCTGTCTCTATCTCTCCTTTCATATTCCTCTTTTTTTTTGCTTGAGGAAGATTAGCCCCGAGCTAACATCTGTGCCAGTCTTCCACTATTTTATATGTGGGTTGCTGCCTCAGCATGGCTGATGAGTGGTGAAGATCTGTGCCCAGAATCCAAACCCAGGAACTTGGGCCACTAAAGTGGAGCATGCCGAACTTAACCACTGGGTCACAGGGCCAGGCCCTGTCCTTTCATATTCTTAATGTGCAAGAATATACACCCCTGATTATAGATGTTGGTAATTTTTCAGAGCTCCAAAACTTCCATTCAAGATAGGATTCTGACTCATTAACTATTAGGGCCATTGGGAAACACCTTTGGGGCAAATCAGACGGGTGTTTACCAAAAAAGGGGTTTCGCCATTAGCACTTGAGCTGAGCCAAGAAGTAAAATATCTAGAATGAACAGTAATTTATGCTACTTTTGCTAAGGAAATCTTGAGTATAAAAACTTAATTATTGCTGGAGGATAGGAGGGAACAGAGGAAGAAAATGTGTTACACCCAAAAATCTGATAAAACTTTAAATTTTCCTGCCATTTTGAGCTAAAATCTTTTGTTTCAATATTTTCACCTATATCATCTCTTTAATAGTGTTAGGAATTAGGTACTTGAGTGGGTATTTATATAAAGTCTGACTTCCTCCATCAGATTGCATACTCCTCAAGAGCCAGCACCATTTCTATTTGCTTGCTCACCTTCATGTCCCGTGACAGACCCAGGGCCTGCACACGGTCGATGCCCAATAAATCTGTTAAAGACTGAATGAACTGAATGGGAGGAAGGATACTGTGAGATGATACTTTTCTCAATGCAAAGTGATACTGTGAACGCATCTATTTCTTTTATTCATCCATCTTGATTTCTTTATTTACTCGTTAGAGAGCTATATTAGGCCCAAACAGAGACTATTAAGACATCATCTGTGACCCTAAGGGACTCACAAGCTAGAGAAGGACAGACATGCAGGCCAATTAATCATAATACAGTGAGATACAGGAAATAATAAATATCTATGCAAGGGGTAGAGAAAGAAGTAACAATCAATTGTCTCCTATTGAAATCAGAATGTATCTCTGGTAGGCAATCATCAAAGGGTAGAAAAAATAAAAGATTTAGAACTAAATTTTTGTTTTGTTTTGTAAGAGGATCCTTGAAAATGAAGCCAAACTAAATTGGGGTTAAATTGAGGAGGGTGTCCACCTCCCCCTTTTCAGATCTTAGCTTAAACATCACTCCTTCAGAGAAATCTCCTCCGACCCCTCTTCACACACACACACTGGGTTCCGTCTCCTCCGGCCCTTCCACTACCTTGGGAAGTCCGTGAGGCCAGAGGTCGTGTCTGTCTAGCCCACTGACTATTATATCTCCAGAGCCTACAACTATCTCTGGCATATAGCAGGCGCTCAATAAATGTTTGATGAATAAAGTCTCCTTTGCAATATATTTGTTTTTCCCTTTTCAAACCAGTGTATCTTATTTTTCCATTCTATAAATAGAAAAAACTAATTCCCCTCCCTAAATAATGTTCTTTGCCTTTTCCTTCAGGAGGACTGTTTTTCTAATTTTCAAGACACCATCATTGAATAACTGGAAGTGAACTGCACTTTCTGTTCTACACACAGTAGGGAACTGGACCTGGGAGTATGTCTGAGGCTGCTCGCCCCCACACCCTGCCCCCGCCGGGGACCCAGGGACAGGCCCGTCTGTAGCCTCCCGAGTACGTTCTCTGCGGGGTTTCTCCACACCTCTTATTCACACAATTTCCAAAGGATTCAGGCTGAAGAAGGGAGCCTTTCTTCTGGAAAGCAGTTCAAGATTAGTGTTCTCAGGGGAAGAGTAAAAGCTTCACTTTCAGTATTTACTGGCCCAAAAGTAATTCTTACCCTCAACTTTCACTAAAGGGAGGAGGAGAAAAGGAGCAAGAGCCTGGCTGAAGGCTTGAAGGGCTCCAGATACTCAGAACAGAAACTTGGGAAGTATCCTGAAAAAGCCTGCAGTCCTAAGACACCGAGTTCTGAGGTCAATGATCCCTGTGTCTGGTGCTTCCCCAGGCCATCTGGCAGCCAGAGAGAGGTATTTTAAGTCCGGGTAAGGCCATGTGGCAACCTCAAAAACCACACCCTTTGAGGGTCAGCCTCCTCTACCAGTGTGGGGCAAGTCTGACACGGGGCAAGAAATAAAGGCTGTGCTCTGGGGATAGGGGCCCCACCAAAATGCTGTTGTCTTTTTAAAAAAATGATTAGCGTAAGTTCCTTGTTCTTTTATTTTCTAAATATTCTGCTGAAAACTAGAAAACTCAGTCAAATATGGATGTTTCCAAATGTCCAGATGTGTCCTAGATACAGCCTAGATGTCAGGAAGAGACTTGAATTAAATATGAGGTATTTTTTCTCACTGCAGAAATATCTCTTCTGAATTATACACAGTCTTTCACATGACCCTTGCAGGAAACAGAAAAATATAGTTACTGAAGAGGGATAATGTCGGCCCCCATAAATATTAGCTAAAAGTAGACATATGATTAAAGAAAAAAGTTTCAAGTTTTCTCTTAATAGTGTCTTTCTCACATAGACAGATACAATTAAAATTATTATTAAAAGAACATATGGGGCCTTTTTAAGCATATATTTTTTTTTTCTGTTTTAGTTGTTACGCCATTATATATAAATTGTAAAAACTAATAAACTGAAATCTCCTGGGATTTCCTATCAGTCATTATCCCAGCTGGAAACAGGGATTTCCCTTAACTTCCTTAAGTTAAACTAACTCAAATTTAGGGGACGAGGACCACCTTATTAGGTCCTGAGATGGCAGCAGGTCAAGCGTCACTGGATGACCAGGGTTCTAGTACCAGTTCTGCCACTTATTATTCATCTGAAAAACAGACCAAAGAATATCCTAAGACTCCTTCTGATGCCAGTATCCCAGTCCCCTGCAAGTACTTTGGAGACAAATCAGAGGAGCACTGAGTCAAGCGTCCACACCACGTCTGCCTAGACACACCACACACCTACTTCCTCACTAGAGACTTGTGACTTCCTCCCAAGCCTTGTGAACCTAGGAAAATCTGCTACTTTGTATCTTGAGTTTTGTTTTTCTTTTTGCAAGGATGAGCGGTAAACCAATAGGGAATAGGAAATACGGAGATACATCAGCTAATGTTTCAAAAATGGTAATAAATTTAGGAATCATAAGCTTATAAAATATAGTTGAAGCCATGAATTTGAATGAAATCACCATAGGAAGATATATAGAGTGAGAAAAGAAACAAGACTGAAGACTGATTCCCCTTGATACTGGCAAGGGGATGAGCATAAGAAGTCCTAGAAGAAGCCTGAAAAGGAGAATCAACATAGGTGGTAAGAAAACTGTGGTGCTTTGGAAGAAGCCAAGGGAAGAGATTGCTTTAAGGAATCAGCGGTCAACAAAGTCAAAGTTTTCCACCAGTCATGTAGGATAGGCTTAAGTCATTAAATATAACACTCTGGAGCTGATATCAGCAATGGGAGTTTCCTTAGGGTGGTGGCAGCAGAAGATAAACGGCTAGTGGCTTGGGAAGTACACGAGAGCTGGAGCTGCAGACTGAGCCAGCATTTATCCCCTCTCCACTATGAACACTCAAATACAGTCTGGCAAAAATATGCAATACCTAGCTGAGCTTAATAAGAGAAGGAAAGTAAAGCAAACTCCAATTGATGCTATGGTGATTCAAGGGTTCAGAGCCTAGACACTGAGACTGGGGTCAGGAAGATGAGGACAGGAGACATGGTCTACAAAGTCTAGGGTCTGGATAAGGACATGAGTTGGAACTGAGACCACTAAATATATCCAATATCCTCAATGGGCTGCCTAGTTTATGAAAATTGATCTAGAACCACACTATCTAGCATGGTAGCTATTAACTGCATATCACTATTTAAATTTAAATTAATTAAAATCAAATAAAATTCAAACTCCAATTCCTCACACATTTCAAGTACTTAATAACTACCTGTGACCAGTGGCTACCATGTTGGAAAGCACAGATACAGCACTTCCATCATCACAAGAAGTTCTATTGGATAGTGCTAACCTAGAAAATCTCTGGCTATCATCTCAAAGAAGCAGAAAGGAAACATGCTGTGTGCCTCAATCTTTGGACAAAGGCAGAAAAACTCTCCTTATGAGAAATTGATACACCAAGCATGTGCCCCTTTCAGATGGGAGGTCCAAATTTGTACTACCCACATGTGCTGCAACCCCAAACCAAATATTTAACACTTAGAGTCCCAGCAGAATCAAGTGCAGAACATCTCAATAATACACACCCACAAAACACTCTATAGTACACATTCACAACCTAAGACACACAGGACTCTACAGGAAAAAGCAAGCCAATCTAAAAATGAGCTTGTAATTAACAAGTCCAAACCATAGGAATAATTTGAATGGACTCTTCACAAAAACAGATATCCAGATGAACAATAAACATAAGAGAAGGTGACCAACCTTATTAGTCATCAGGAAATAACTAATAAATGACACATAAATCCATGAGATACCACTACCCAACCATCAGAATGGCTAAAATTAAAGAGACCAGCAATACCAAGTACTGGTGAGAATGTGGATCAACTGGAACTCTCAAACACTATTGGTGAAAGTGCAAATTGCATAAATTATGACCCAGCAATTCCAATTCTAGGTATAGCTAACAGAAATGTGTACATATGAACATATACCCAGAACTTGTACTCAGAAATGATACAAAAGATACAAACAAAATGTTCATAGTAGACTATTTGTAATAGACAAACTGAAGACAACCTAAATGTCCATCATTAAAAAGTGGATAAATGAGATGTACAATTCATACAATGGAATATTCTACAGTAATGGGAACAAACTATTACTACACCCAAAAACATGGATGAATTTCACAAAAATAATGTTGAGAGAAAGAAGCCAAACATAAGAGTCCATATAAAGTTCAAAACAAACAAAATTAATCAAAGATGATAGAAGTTAGGATAATGATTATTTTCGAGAGGGGTAATGATTGAGAAGGGGCTTAAGTAGTGTTTCTAGGGTGCTAGTAACATTCTATTTCTTGATCTGGGTGGTTGTTACAAGAATTATGTTCCATTTGTGAAAATTATCAAGCTTATAGTCGTGATTTGTGCACTTTCCTATATATATGTAAATATAAATGATATATACATTTATATATTAAGTACTCTGTAAATTTTATATAAAGTTAAAATTTTATTAAAATAATAATGACTATTTTGGGGGATTAAAAACAAAGTGGAGAGAGGTGTCAAGATGGCAGCATAGGCAGACTCTGAACTCACCTCCTGCCACAGACACAACCAATTCACAACTACTCTTGGAACAGTTACCCCCGAGAGAGAACTGAAAACTGGATAAAAAGAACCCCTGCAACAAGGGACAGCCCTGACTGAGGTGGAGGAGTCAGAAATTCCTTTCTGGAAAGAAACAAAGCCACTTTTGCAAGACATGGCACTTCACTGCCAGCTGAGAGCAATCCTAAGCTACGCACCCTTCCCTGGAGGAGTGGGAGACCTGAGTAGGGGACCTCTACCACTGTAGGCATCCTTTGGACTCAGCACAACCAAGACGAGTGTCATAATACCTGGCTTTGTTGGCTACTAACAACAATGGGGAATACCCTCTGAAAAGCTATCGGACATAAGGGAAAATAAAGCCAGCTCTTAAACAGCCCATGCACAAATTCACCCATTTTGGAGAGCAACCCAAAATCACCAGAAAGAAAGGTGCACAGTGCTTTGGTGAAAAGAGACTCACCTGATAGGCTCTGGGTGCATCTTGGTGAGAGGTGAGACTCTCCATGGACTAGACATTGGCAGCAGCCATGATTGTGATCTAGTACAGGCATGCAGACACAGACACTGGCAGACACCATTGGAGTTCTTCCCCTGGTCTGTTAGCCCAGGGCTCTGCCAAGCCCACTAGAGCACCAATTTAATCCAACTCAGCCAGGGCAGGCAACCTGCCCTAGGTACTGGCCCCACCCAACAGCAAGCCCTCAGGCAACTTGTGGGCGAGCATAGACTAGGTACCTGGGTCCTCTGTAGCCAAGTGGGTCTGCCTCTGTGGGGCAGGGCATGTGCAAGGAGTGAGTGGAGTGGATGGGGTGTGGGTGGAGTGTGTGGGGCCTCTGCATGAGGGTGACTGGGTCAGCTTGAGGGGGTCAGGACTCACACATGGGGCATGACTGTGTTGACTGTGTGTGTGGCCCTGTGGGTGGTGGGACTTGTTAGCTACAAAAGACTTGAGCTTCTCAAACAGCCACAAATGGGATTGGCCCCACCTTCTAAAGCCTGAAACAATTGGGTGCTCCTGTGCCTGGGGGCCACCCCACCCAGCTGCAATCCTGAGAGAGCTGACAACAGCCCTGCAGGCTGGAGGCCTACAGCAATTGTAAGCCCCTGAGCCTAGCTACCAGCCACACTGGGTGCCTACTCACTTAACAAAAAACTGCAACAGGAATGTGCTATTAGACCTGTGCTATAGCCAACTGTGCTGGGGCTCCCCACACCTGATAAAGTGACTGAAGTGTCCATAGCAGCCACACACAGCTGAGAATTACAACCAGCTTGCTAAGGGGAAACCCTAGCCTCCCTGGGCACCTGCAGCAACAGCAGCCCTGCCACAACAGAAGGATACACATAGACCACACAGGGGTCACTCCTGGAACATTCGGAACTGGTGACAAGAGGGACGCACACTGCTGGGACTCATAAGGCATCTCTTACATAAGGCCACCTCTCCAAGATCAGAAGATATAGATTATCCATCTAATACAAAGATATAAGCACAGAGAAAGAAGTAAAATGAGGAAGCAAAGGAATGTGTTCCAAGTAAGGGAACAAGACAAAACCCCAGAAAAAGAACTAAATGAAAGAGAAACAATCTATCTGACAAACAGTTCAAACAAAAAGTCATAAGCATGCCCACTGATGTTGGGAGAAGAATGGATGAACTCCATTAGAACATCAACAAAGAATTGGAAAATATAAAGAAGCAATCAGAAATGAGGAATACAATACTGGAAATGAAAAATTCACTAGAGGGACTCAATAGCAGAGTAGATGATACAGAAAAATGGATCAGAGAGCTGGATGGAAGAATAGGGGAAATCACTCAAGCTGAACAGATAAAAGAAAAAAGAATTTAAAAGAATGATAACAGTTTAAGGGACCTCTGGGACAACATCAAGCACACTAACATTCATATTATAGGTGTCCCAGAAGGAGAAGAGAGAGACAAAGGGGCAGAGAATCTATTTGAAGAAATAATAGCCAAAAACTTTCCTAACCTAAGGAAGCAAGCATACATTCAGGTGCAGGAAGCACAAAGAGCACCAAGCAAAATAAACCCAAAGAGGCCCACACCAAGATACATTATAATTAAAATGTCAAAAACTAAAGATAAAGAGACAATCCTAAAAGCCACAAGAGAAAGGAAACAAGTCACAAACAAAGGAAACCCCATAAGGCTATCAGCTGACTTCTCAGTAGAAACCTTACAGGTTAGAAGGGAGTGGCATGATATATTTAAAGTGTTGAAGGAAAAAACCTACAGCCAAGAATACTCTATCCGGAAAGGTTATCATTCAGAATGGAAGGAGAGATAAAGAGTTTCCCAGACAAGCAAAAGTTAAAGGAGTTTATCACCAAGAAACCAGTTTTACAAGAAATGCTAAAGGGGCTTTTTCAATGATAAGAGGGTAAACAGATACACACACACACACACACACACACACACACACACACATACAGAGATTAGATATGATATGAAAAAGATAAAATGTGGGAGGAGGGGAGTAAAATTGTAGAGCTTTTAGAAAGAGGTCAAACTAAAGAGACCATAACTTAATATAGATTGCTGTATCTGCAGGTTATTCTATATGAACCTCATGAAAATCTAAAACCAGAAAACCTATAATAAATACAAAAATAATTAAGAGAAGGAACTCAAATGTAATACTAAAGAAAGCCATCAAACCACAAGGGAAGAGATTAAGAGAAGAAGAAAGGAACAGAGAAGAACTACTAAAACACCCAGATAAAAAGTAACAAAATGGCAATAAGTACATACTTAACAATAGCTACTTTAAATGTGAATGAACTAATGCTCCAATCAAAAGGCACAGGGTGACCAATTGGATAAAAAAAAAAAAAAAAAGACCCAAATATATTCTACACACAAGAGACACATTTCAGACCTAAAGACACTCACAAATTGAAAGTGAAGGGATAGAAAAAGATACTCCATGCAAATAGCAATGAAAAGAAAGCTGGGGTAGCAATACTTATATCAGACAAAATAGACTTTAAAACAAAAACTGTAAGAAGAGACAAAGAAGGGCACTACATAATGATAAAGAGAACAATCCAACAAGAGGATATAATACTTGTAAATACCTATGCACCCAACATAGGAGCACCTAAATATATAAAGTAGTTATTAACAGACATAAAAGGAGAAATAGACAGCAACACAATAATAGTAGGGGACTTTAACACTCCACTTACACCAATGGATAGATGATCCAAACAGAAGATCAATCAGAAAACATTGGCCTTAAATGCCACATTAGACCAGATGGACTTAGTAGATATATACAGAACATTTCATCCCAAAACCACAGAATACACATTCTTTTCAAATGCACATGGACCATTCTCCAGGATTGATGCATATTAGGCCACAAAACAAGTCTCAATAAATTTAAGAAGATTAAAACAATACCAAGCATCTTTTCTGACCACAAAGGTATGAAACAAGAAATCAACTACAGGAAGAAAATCAGAAAAGCTACAAATATGTGGAGATTAAACAAAATGCTACTGAACAACTATTGGGTCAATGAAAAAATCAAAGGAGAAATCAAAAATATGTGGAGACATGGGGCTGGCCCAGTGGCGCAGTGTTTAAGTTCGCACATTCTGTGTCAGTTGCCCGAGGTTTGCTGGTTCAGATCCTGGGTGGGACCTATGCACTGCATGTGAGCCATGCTGTGGCATGAATCCCACATATAAAGTAGAGGAAGATGGGCATGGAAGTTAGCTCAGGGCCAGCCTTCCTCAGCAAAAAGAGGAGGATTGGCAACAGATGTTAGCTCAGGGCTAAACTTCCTCAAAAAAACAAAAAATAAGTGGAGACAAATGAAAATGAAAATACAACATGCCAAAATTTATGGGATACAGCAAAAGCAGTTCTCAGGGAATTTTATAGCAATATAGGCCTACCTCAACAAACAAGAAAACTCTCAAATAATCTAACAGTGCATCTAAAGGAAGTGGAAAAAGAACAAACAAAGCCCAAAATCAGTAGAAGGAAGGAAATAATAAAAATCAGAGCAGAAATAAATGAACTAGAGATGACAAAATCAATTAAACCAAGATTGTTCTTTGAAAAGGTAAAGCTGACAAACCTTTAGTTAGACTCACCAAGAAAAAAAGAGAGAAGGCTCAAAATCAGAAATGAAAGAGGAGAAATTACAGTGGACACCTCAGAAATACAAAAGATTATAAGAGAATACTATGAAAAGCTATATGCCAACAAGTTGGATAATCTAGATGAAATGGATAAAATCTTAGAATCATACAACCTTCAAAAACTGAATCAAGAAGAAATAGAGAATTTGAATAGACCAATCACTAGTAACGAGATCAAACAGTAATGAAAAACCTCCCAAAATATAAGAGTCGAGGACCAGGTGGCTCCGCTGGGGAATTCTACCAAACACTCAAAGACTTAATACTTATACTTCTCAAACTCTTCCAAAAAATTGAAGAGGAGGGGAGGCTCCTAACTCATTCTACAAAGCCAACATTACCCTGATACCAAAACCAGATGAGGACAACATAAAAAAAGAAAATTACAGGCCAATATCACTGATGAACATTGATGCAAAAATCCTAAACAAAATACTAGCAAATGAAACACAACAATACATTAAAAAGATCATACACCATGATCCAGTGTGATTTATTCCAGGGATGCAAGGATGGTTTAACATCCACAAATCAATCAACATGATACACCACATCAACAAAATGAAGAATAAAAACCACATGATCATCTCAATAGGTGCAGAGAAAGCATTTGACAAGATACAGTATCCATTTATGATAAAAACTCTAAATAAAACGGATATAGAAGGAAAATATCTCAACATAATAAAGGCCATATATGACAAACCCACAGCAAATATCATTCTCAATGGAGAAAAACTGAAAGCTATCTCTCTAAGAACAGGAACCAGATATGAATGCCCACTTTCACTGCTCTTATTTAACATAGTACTGGAAGTCTTAGCCAGAAAAATAAGGTAAGAAAAAGAAATAAGAGGGATCTAAATTGGAAAGGAAGAAGTGAAACTGTAGCTATTTGCAGATGACTTGATTTTATATATAGAAAACTTGAAAGAATCCACCAAAAGAACTTTTAGAAATAATAAATGAATATGGTAAAGTTGAGGATACAAAATCAACATACAAAAATCAGTTGCATTTCTATACACTAATAATGAAGTAGCAGAAAGAGAAATTAAGAATACAATCCCATTTACAATTGCAACAAAAAGAGTAAAATACCTAGGAATAAACTTAACCAAAGAGGTGAAAGATTTGTACACTGAAACTATAAAACATTGTTGAAAGAAATTGAGGAAGACACAAAGAAATGGAAAGATATTCCATGCTCTTGGATTGAATTAAAATAGTTAAAATGTCCATACTTCCTAAAGCAATCTACATATTCAGTGCAATCCCTATCAAAGTCCCAACAACATTTTTCACAGAAATAGAACAAAGAATCCTAAAATTTATGTGGAACAAGAAAAGACCCCAAACAGCCAAAGGAATCCTCAGAAAAAAGAACAAAGCAGGAGGTATCACGCTTCCTGATTTCAAAATATGTTACAAAACTATAGTAACCAAAACAGCATGGTACTGGTACAAAAACAGACACACACATCAATGGAACAGAATCAAGAGCCCAGAAATAAACCCACACATCTATAGACAGCTAATTTTTGACAAGGGAGTAAAGAACACGCAACGGAGAAAGGAGAGTCTCTTCAATAAATGGTATTGGGAAAACTGGACAGCCACATGCAAAAGAATGGAAAGAGACCATTACCTTACACCATGCACAAAAATTAACTCAAAATAGATTAAAGACTTGAATGTAAGACCTGACACCATGAAACTTCTAGAAGAAAACATAGGCAGTATGCTCTTCAACATCGGTCTTAGCATATTTTCAAGTACCATGTCTGACCTGGCAAGGGAAACAATAGAAAAAATAAACAAATGGGACTACGTCAAACTAAAAAGCTTCTGCACAGCAAAGGAAACCATCAACAGAATGAAAAGACAATCTAACTATTGGGAGAAGGTATTTGCCAACCATATATAAGATAAGGGGTTAATATCCAAAATATACGAAGAACTCATATATCTCAACAACAAAAAAATTAGTCCAACTTAAAATGGTCAAAAGATCTGAACAGACATTTCTCCAAAGAAGACATACAGATGGCCAACAGGCACATGAAAGGATGTTCAACATCATTAACTATCAGGGAAATGAAAATCAAAACTGCAATGAGATATCACCTCACTCCTATCAGAACAGCTATAATTAACAAGAAGGAAACAACAAGCGTTGGAGAGGACATGGAGAGAAGGGAACCCTCATACACTGCTCGTAGGAACGCAAACTGGTGCAGCCACTATGGAAAATAGCATGGAGATTCCTCAAAATATTAAGAATAGAACTACCACACAATCCAGCTATTCCACTGCCGGGTATTTATCCAAAGAACATTAAAAGATGAATGCATAAAGATACATGCACCCCTATGTTCATTGCAGCATTATCCACAATAGCCAAGACTTGGAAGCAACCTAAATGCCCATCAAGGGATGAATGGATAAAGATGTGGTATATACACACAATGGAATACTACTCTGCCATAAGAAACAATGAAATCCAGACATTTGGACAACATGGATGGACCTTGAGGGTATGATGCTAAGCAAAATAAGTCACAGGGAGAAAGTCAAATACTATATAATCTCACTCATAAGTAGAAGATAAGAACAACCAGGAACAATCACATAGAGACAGAGATTGAACTGGTGGTCACCAGAGGGGAGAGGCGGAGGGAGGAGTGCAAAGTGGTGATTAGGCAGATGTAGGTGGTGATGGATTACAGTTAGTCTTTGGGTGGTGAACATGATGTAATGTACAAAGGAATCAAAATATAATGATGTACACCTGAAATTTATATAATGTCATAAGTCAGTGTTACCACAATAAAAAAATAAAATAATAAGAAAATAATAATAAACTTATTATTAAAATTCTAGACAGCAACAACGCACAATATGGGACAGGGTTGTCAGAGTTCAAACATGCCACAATGCTTATATTGTTCTGGGGGAGAATAGAAATATTTATTAATGTCAGACCCTGTTGAGTTAAGTAGACCTGGTAAAAATATAAAGGTTAAAAATTCTCATTAAAGAATGAGAAAAGGATATCAGTTTTTAATATAAAGAGTGGGATAAATATAAAATCTTCTTAAAAGGTGATATAAAGATGCCCAAATGAGTCAGTGATCAAAATAAATATAAACAAGTTAAACTCACCAATTTCAAAATAGGTATTCTCAGATTGGATTAAAAACAAAACAAAACACAGCTCTGGGTGTCTTACAAGAAACTTACCTAAACATATTAATACATGTTTAAAGTGAAAGGATAAAGATGTCTGGTGAGATGTTGCACTGAGCTAGAGTTGAGGATTTGGTGGGTGAGTGCAATGGAAGGACAAAGGGTCGGCAAAGTAAAATAAAATGGTGGCAGTAGTCAAGGAGATAGGCTCCAGCGTCTATGTGGGCTCATAAGGAAATAATCCAGACAACTGATGATAGGGAGGAAATAGAATAGTCAAGGAAATCATAGTCTAGTGGGGTCCCAAAGCAAGAGCGATGCCCCTGAGAGCAAAAGAACAAGTTTTATTTCCATCAAATTTAAATTTAGATCCAAAAAGGCCATTGGTTCTTTATATCTTGCCCAACTTTCTTACTGTAAATAACGTAAAGGACTCTGGAAGGTATAAAGAAATAATTCACAGCTATGCCCTCCAAGGTTGAAATGTGTCTTAGGAAGTTCTCAGTCTTTAAACCATAATCAACCTTGAATTCGATTTTAGAGTTGTGCAGATGAGGCCAACAGAAAAACTAGTCATCTGGTCAACAACCAAAATCTCATTGGCTCTGATGGTAATCAGGGCACAGAAATCTAAAAAATATCTAAGCAACCACTGACCTTTCACGTAACAAAATGTAACACATTTCCTTTGGTAAAGTTCACTTCTATTTTTCTGCCTTATACACCACTGATTTGAGGGGGGAAAACAGTGTTTGCAAGGCACGTTAAGCGGAAACTTTACTTCTAGGTTCGGGACAGTAAGTAGATAGCTATAAACCCTTAACGGGCCTCCATCTACTGAAATGCATTTTTAATTTTGAAAGTCTCAGCCCACATGCCACATTCTCCTTAAGCTTTGTCCAGTTTCTTCACCTTAAGCAGAATATGTCCTTGTTTCCTCCGCATTCCTTCTCCCCATTGGTAGTATGGTTAATATATCAATTATTCTATTCCACTTGTAGTATAATTGTTTACATAAACCCTCATCTCTTAAGATTATAAACTTCTTGAGGACAGGAACCACTCTTGAACTCACCTCCAGAATACAGCACTGTATCATGCAGAGAGGAAGGGACAATAAATGTTGAATATAGACCGTTGGGCCATTTTCAGGATGAGAAAGCATGGTTTTGTTCCATGGACATTTTCTTTTTCTCCTTTAAACTAAAAGTACTGCTTGACTTAAGAGTGCCAGGCTGACACAGGAGCATGAGTGATCTTCCAGAACATGCAACCAACACCTCTCCACTCAACAGAGCTGGAGCACCAACTAACATAGGAGGATTTCGTTAGTATATTTTGATACTACATCTTCCTAATTTTTGCTTTAATTAGAGGCAAGTTTGACCACTCCTCCTCTTTTTTAATGGCTTGTGTAAGTAGATCCTTGAAGAGTCATATAACTGTGCCTGTCCTCCAAGAGTACCAACCCTCCCACTAAGCCCGGGAAGAGAATTCATTATCCTACTCTATTTATTTTCTATGGCAAAGGCTATCGAATCATGGGCCAGTGTTCACAATGCCTAACGAGAACCTTACTAAAACATTTTCCTCTTTTTGCCTCCTTTATGTGAGAGAAAGGACATGTGGTCAAGAGCCAAAATCTCACTGGCTCTCAGGACAATCCTTGTCAGGGGTCCCAGGTCAGGATTTGATTATAACTGTTACAGCTGTGGCAGGCCTTAGAGGATACAAAGCCACAGGGACACGTTAGTGCCAATTATTGTTAAAAATAGTACTAATGTGTTTAGGCACCAAAACTAAAACCTAAGAATCAGAATCTAACTCTTAAGTCTCTAATTCCTGTTTTATATAGCATAGCGAAGTAATTTACTCTCCAAGTAAAACAATCTTCTGTTTTCCAGATCAGTGGTTCTCAAAGTATGAAGCTCCCACATCAGCAGCACGAGCATCACCTGGGAACTGGCTAGAAATGCACATTCTCAGGCCCACCGGGGACCTACTGAAGCAGAAATTCTGGGCACGGGGCCCAGCAATCATGTCTTAACCATCCCTCCAGAAGATTCTGGCGCATGGTGAAGTTTCAGAACCACTGCTCTAGACTAGACCAAAGCGTGGTCTGTGGACCAGGGGCGTCAGATCCCCTGGCTTATTAGAAATGAAAAATCTCAGGTCCCACCACAGACTAACGAAGGAGAAACTGCATTTTAACAAGATCCCCAAGTGATTTGTATACATATTGAAGCTTGAGAAGCACAATCAAGGATGAAATTGAGGAAATTAATAATCTGAATAAATAAATTAAATATATACGACACTGTGGAGTTTACAGTGCACTGTCTTGTACCTTCTTCACTTAATCTTCTCAATTATCTTGTGGACCAGGTATTGCTTTGACTTCCATCTTACATGTGAGACACAAGGAGCCTGGGTAATTGACCTGATGTCACAAAGCCAGCAAGCAGAAGAGCCAGGATTTCAACACAGGTAGTTATGACACTGAAATGTAGGCTCTTAGCCGGCACGTATAGTAAGCTATTCTGCCCATACCTCAAGTAGGCTCTTTTTTTTAACCACATGTCATTGCCTTTTGAATGGCAATTTCATTCATGAGTAAACAATTAAACCTTTTCCTAAAACTAAAAATAATATGTATCCATTTTTGTTGAATAAATATTTATCAAAGTCTATTTTATAACAAACAACCCTGAGTTGGTGGAGCTTATAGTGCCAGGCCAATTAAGAGTAAGTGCTCAATAAATATTTGCTGAATCAATGCATCAGTGAACAACTTTATTAAAACACACTAAGCGACACAGGAGCCGAGACAGGGTGCCTGTACACATCCTGGGGCCTGAGACATTTCCCGTAAATGACGGATGCTGAGCTGAACCCATAAAGACGGGAAGGGTCATCCAGACAAGGAACGAGGGACAGCAGATTTCAGGCACACTCAAGGGCTTGGGCTTTATCTGAGAGCGATGGAGATGCACTCAGGCATTTAAGGAGGCAAGATGGACTCGAACAGATATGTGTGAACGCACACATACATGAACAGTTATACACAATAAATTCAGAATATCAAGAATGAGCCCCCCAAAGCCATGAGAGCTCCAAGTCTAAAACTAAACCATCAGGATTTAGATTATTAGCGATCACTTCTGTCAGAGGATAGGAGTGTGTAGTTTGTAATTGAGGCCTCACCTCCCTCCGCATGGGAGCAGAGAGAAAGGGACTAGTACCCCTAACTGCCTGCAGGAGTGAGAAGAGCCAAAAAGAGCTGGAGGAAAAAAGAGACTAGGCCTGGGAACCATCAGAAAAAAGGTAGATCCCTTATTTTCAGTATCAGCTCTTAGAGAAAGTTACAGAAAACAGGAGCAGGAAAGCTAAATTTGAGAGACACACCAATTTTCAATTTGACACCTAAGAGACACCCCCTTAAGATGTGTGTCCCTGAGAATCCCCTGGAATGGGGAATTCTTCTCCTCTTAGTTTTTGTGCACTATTTTTTTTAAAAGTGTAATTTTTTGGGAAATTTTATTAAGAATTATAGGCACCCCAGGGATAATTCCCATAGCTTAGTGTCTTTAAACAGTAACGTAAAAAAAAACTATCGTTTTCCTTTCTCTCCTATTTTTGCTTACATGTTGCCTTATCTCCAAATGTATTAAATAGATTAAGTAACTATTTAGGGAGACGGGGTCACTTGCATCGTCTGTTCAGCGCATGAAGATTTTTCTTCATCAAAGAAACCAGATTTTCTTACGTTCTTTATTAGAGCTCCAGTATTAATGGCATTTCCCTTGAAGTATTTTGTAAAACACAAATGGTTCAAAAGAAAAATGCTTTCATTTTTGGTTGCCCAAACCAAAGTTCAGACTTGTAAGGCTGCCTCTTCAGCAGGGTGTGTTGGAATCTGTTATGAACTGGGACACGCAGCCACGCACCCCACAGCCAGGAATGCAAGCACAGTGTTTCTGCCTTGTCCAGACACCATCAGGAACCGGGAATATACAAAAAGAGATATGCCCCCCCCCCAAAAAAGAGAGACATGACCCAAGAGATCAGGGTTGCTCACAGGTCCAGCAGAGATCAAAGCCGCCCTCCTTCTGAGGGATCCCTCAGCTCCCCAGCCTGTCCTTACCAAAACCATCAACAGTCCTTGCCAGGGCAGAAGGCGAGGAGACCAGGGTGGGACGGGGTATGGCCAGTTCACTTCCTGCCAAACGACATGAAAGCAACTCTAGAGAATGTCCACCCGCCTGCAACCGCCTCATTTGCCCTTAGGCTTTTCTCATCCGTATCTCGGCATCCCCAGTGAAAAAAATGATGTCACTCGAATATTTTAACAAAAGATCTTCTAAGAGTAGGCTCAGAGTATTGGAACAACCTTAAACCAAACCAGCTTAGCAATGAGAAACCCCACTTCAGTTGCTCCTTATATAAAGACTTGGTTCAAAGATCAATTCTTGACATTCTTTTTTTGTCATAGAAGCATTTAATCACAGAAGAGAATTTTGATGAATAAATTTTTAATTTATCTATAAGTTACCACCACTTTAGTATAAATATTTTCATGTGTATGTCCTTAGGCTTAATTATTTAAGCAAGTAATTATTTATACAGACAGTTATGGGTCTATTTTTGAAACTGTTTTTCTATTTTACAAACTTCTAAAGCCAAATTAAGATATGATCAGCTTAAGAAGCATAAAAAGGTTGTATCTACATTACACCAAAATTACTATCCATTCCCATCACCTTCAAATTTTGGAGACATAGCAAAACCGGTTATTAATGGATAAACAAGCTTTCATAAATATCATCTGCTTGGTTTCCCACCCTTTAGAAAACCATACACTTTTGGGTTTTTACCTCTTAGCAGTTTGACATTTCTTGATCATATAAGCAAGTGGGCTATGGAAGAAACTAATATCCTCACATTCAGTTTTTTAAATACTTTTAATCTCTAAGATAAGAAGTTAAGAAATGACACGACATACCATGTCAAGTGGCTGATCATCTAGTCTGATATTTTGTCTCTGTGAGTGTGGCCCAAAGATGGACTGTGTGAAGCCACAGTTGTCCCCCATAATGGTGAAGGACAAATGCTTCTCTTCTATCTCCTGACTCAGAAAAAGAAGCGCAATTCCCCCTACTTAAAGGCAAACCTCTCCTCGTGTGCTCTCAATTCCACTTTTTCCCATTTCCTCTGGGAGCTTTTGAGCCTATCCCTATTCCAACCCCACCTCCACCCCGCCTATTTATCTTCTCAAATGCCCAAATCATATAAATGTCTTCTCTCAACCCTCAGATACTATTTCGTCTCTCTTTCACAAATCTTGTGGAATCTACCCTCTCTGCCTCCACTTATTCATTTATCCCAACTCAATCCTTGCAATTTAACCTCAAAACCCATAAGTATAGACCAAAACATTTCTTTCTCAAAGACACCAACATCCTACTAATGATCAAATCCACTAGGGCCTCCTGGGTCCTCCTTTCCCTCAGTCCTCTTCCTACCTGCACCTAATCCCATGCTTAGGCTCCTCCTTTGCGCTGCCCGCCATGCCCTCCTATCTGACTCCAGCTTCTCCTTCTATCTCTGTCTCCATTGCAGGCTGTACTTTCTCTTCTTGTCCTACGAATATGGGCATTATACCTGGATCTGCCCTTGAGCTTCTCATCTCCCTGGGCTACATCATTTTGTAGACAAAAGATCCCCAAATGTGCCAGTTCTGATCGGAGCTCCAGGCCCGCATTTCTCACCACTTGCTAGAAATCTCCACCCAAATACATCTCAAACCCAGTATGTCCAAACTGGACTTCACACTCCTGTCAACCTTGTTCTTCTTTCCCAGACACTAGAAGAGCAGTCCTGGAGCCATCTTCAATTATCTCCTCTGTCTCAACTCCCATGCTTAGTAGCTATGTTCTATATATATTACCACCATCACCATTGCCTCCTGTCTGAATTGTTCCAAAAGCCAAGAGATGGTTTCACATATTCAGTCTCTTTCTCTTCTGACCCCCAAAATACCCTATACGCTACTTTTAAAGTAATCCGTCAAGATATGGTTCTGATGGCATCACACCCCTGACAAACGAAGCCCAAATATATTAACATGCTATTCAGACCCCCACTGTCTCTTGTTGCACCTGCTCCTGAATCCTCTACCACAATAGTATCAGATGCTTCAATCACCAGAGTACCACTCTGCCATTGTTCGTGGCTGTCACTTCGCCGAAACATTCCCCACCTCCCAGACCCTCACCTCCACTAAATCTAAGGAGCATTTCAATTTCTCCCTCTTCTCTGAAGCCTTCCCTGTTCTCTTAGTAATTTCTCCTTTCTCTCTGAGACTTAGAATTCTGTTCCATTAAGGTAAAGACATGTTTTCAATAAGCTTACAAGTGTGTGTGGAGATTCTATTTTGTGCCAAACCCTCTATTCAAGATACAGAGAATACAGTCCCTGCCTTCGGGAAGCTTCTGCTTATGGGAGAGAGAGAACACTTAGCCTACTAAATTATAATCACGTGTGTGCCTTTCTGTGCTAGAGATGCTCACCCAGGCACAGGAGGGAGCACTTCCCCCAGCCTGGGGCATCAGGATGACTTTGCAGAGGAGCACACCTGAGCTGAGCCTTGAAGGAAGGATGTTCAGGCAGAGATGGGCATGAAGTGCATTTCAGAAAAAATAGAGGACAGCAGATCAAAAGGCATGAGAGACCATGTCCCATTGCAGGAATTCAGGGAAATCAGTTGCTTGGAGCATAAAGTGCATTGGGGTGGCAGGATATGAAGAGGTAGGCAGGCACCATGTTGCAAAACCTTGAGTGTCTCTACCAGTTATCTATAGCCACAATGATGCTGCCTAACCCGTCACCACCATACTCTGGCTCAGAACATCAGCCATTAACGATTGCTCAGAAGTCTATAGGTCAGCAGAAAGGCTCTCCTGGCCTCAAGTGGGGTCACTTACACATCTGCCGTCAGAAGTGTGCATTGGGGGCTCTTCAGCTGATCTCCATTGACCATCCTCATATGTGTGCAAGTCGGCTGGCTGTCACCTAGTTTAACACGGCATTGGCTCTTCTTCACATGTTTCTCACCCATCTGAAGTAGGTTAGCCTGGGCATGTTCTCATGACAAGGCAGAGAGGAAAAAGAGAATACACCCCATCACCCAAAAAGGGCAAGAGGAAATACATGTGCTTTTCAGGCTCTGCACGCCATCGTGTTTGCTAACATTCCATGGGCCAAAGCAAGTCGTGGATGAACCCAGAGTCAGAATGAGAGCTTGCCTCAGGGTCTTTGCCTTTGATGTCCTTCAGCTGGGAACACAGTTGCCATGGACACCTACATGGCTCGTCAGTTTCCTATTCAAATGTCATCTTATCAGAACTCCTTCCCTCCCTCCCCTTTACAAATTGGTGTTCATGGCTCCCTTCACACCCCATCACTCTCTATTCCTCCCCATCTGACATGTTAAATATTTATTTGTATACTTGTTTATCATTGGCCCCTCCCACTAAAATTTAAGATCAGTGAGAGCAGGAACTTATCTGTCTTGTTCACTGTTTCATCCCCAGAGCCTAGAATATGGCCTTGGTGCATGATAGACCAGCATCAAATATTTGAACCAGGTAGTCTGCCCTTGCCACACTGCAAATAAACATTAAGCACAGGCTAACTCTGTATGGAATTTATTGGGTTTTATTCATCCCTTCTCTTTGAGGTCCACTTCTCAAAATTACTCAAGATTTAATTTGGCTATGATACTAAGAAAGTTGAGGAAAATAAATTCTACAGTATTTAAAAGGGATTAACTTTAGATATTTGCTTTAAGAAAAAGGGAAAGAAAGTTTCCCAGACAAATTCCTAAATTAATGTGTATAAGAATAAAATAAACTTGCCTGATCTCCCTCGGATCACTTGGGTAATTCTGAACATGGAATGATAATACCACAAGCTTCTCTAAAAGGGTGGCAGACTCTTGCCAACCTGATCTTGTAATATCGAACGGGTGCCAACTTTTAAGAATACACTTAATGCTATTTTCCATATATACACCTCTACCTCATCAGACTAGAATCCATTGTAATTCCTGACTCATTCCCCAGGCTTTGCCAAGCTACCTCACATCCATATGTTCCTGAAACAGCTGACTCCAAGGGTCAGTAAAATGAAGAGCAACCTGGCATTGTCCCCTGCAGGAGAAGGCTGAAGTTCCAGCTTCAGACACCAGCATGGGCCCACGTGGGCAAGCACCCTCAGATGCAGTTCTGTCCTCTCCTTCTGCTCTTCCTTTTACCGTGATGTGCTTTTCAGGTATATGAGACAGTGGTTTTCGAACAGCATGCTATGGGACCTCAGCATTTGAATGCTTTACCAAATTTTGTAAATTTATCTTCGCTGCAATGAATTATACGTACTGTTCCTGAGGTCTGTCAGGAGTCATCTCGCAAAGAGCCCAAGGTGTGGCATAACAGCAGGCCAACAACAAAAAAAAGTATGTTTTCTAAAACAGGTAAACACTTTGTCCCGTGAACACCTAAGACATCAAGGCGGGAGCAGTAAGCAGCGGTCAGCAAGCCGAGACACCGCGCGGGAGGGCCAGCACGGAGGCTGCGCCCTCACTGTGGCGGCTTTTCCAGACACCGAGCGATATTGTCTTGTCATAACGGAGACACTGCTGTAGCTTTGGTTCTCTGAAGCCCTTCACTTGTGTTGCCAGTAATTCTAGCACTTGGAATTGTACTACAAACACAAGAGATGGGGACTCTCCCATATAACAAAAAGCTTTAGACTTTTCTTGAAGATCTGGGGAATGCATACAGATTTCGGTTATCTCTGCAGTTACCCGATTCTAGTTATCTGAGCATCCTCCCTCACACGGAATACGGAACAAGGAGAAGCCTTCATTTAAGGGCGGATTCTGCATCCCAGAGGCAATTTTCAGAAATGAGGAGTCAGAGTGAGTTAGACCAACCCTGAATCTGACGTCTCTATCAGAGGGCATTATATAATCTCAGAAGTCTCTTCACTCTAATTTGTGCTTTGACATGTACTATCCCTCAGGGTGCCCAAAATAGGAGACTTTGAGCACCATGGTGCTCAAAACCCAAAAGTGTTCCTCCTCCTTCTGACTAGCTTCCAACTAAAACGTATCGGCAGCCTTTTTCCTCTGAAGGTTTGTGTCTGAACCAGATACAATGCTGGGGCTGTTCTGGAGAAGCGTTTGCTTCCATAAATTTTATGAGAGAAATAAACACGAGAGCTTTCCATCTCTGTCAATCATATTCAATCAAAATAAAGGCTCACCAGGGCCGGCCCGGTGGTGCAGCAGCTAAGTGCGCACCTTCCACTTCTCAGCGGCCCGGGGTTTGCCAGTTCGGATCCCGGGTGTGGACATGGCACCGCTTGGCAAGCCATGCTGTGGTAGGCGTCCCACATATAAAGTAGAGGAAGATGGGCACGGATGTGAGCTCAGGGCCTGGCTTCCTTAGCAAAAGGAGGAGGATTGGCAGCAGTTAGCTCAGGGCTAATCTTCCTCAAAAAATTTTTTAAAAAAGGCCCACAACGGGAGGCTGTGGGGAGGGAGGACAGACAGCGAGAGGAGGGAAGGTGACGAAGTGCTCCCCAGCAGCTGGGATCGTGCAGTGACAACTGTTCATGCAAAACAAAAGGTCATTTCAGAAAACCAGAGCCAGACAGAGCCAACAGAAAGAGATCATTATAATCAGATTTTAGAGATCAAAGAGCTTGAATTATGTTTGTTCAAGCCCACTTAAGTTTCCTAGTTGCTTCATGTAAACATAATGATTTAACATACCCTACTATAATACTGTAATATGAGTATCATGAGAGACATGTATAATAGTACCTCTGGGCGTCTAGCATCCAGCGGGTTCCTTATCTTCTACTTACCTTCCACCACACTGGAGAGCAAAGATAAAAGATGTTCCAACACAGGGAGGCAGGAGAGGATGTGGTGGAGAGCACGGGCTGGCGGCACCACAGCAGAGAGCCCAGCTCTGCCTTTCACTGTTGTGTGGCCTTGGGCAAGCTTCTTAGCCTCTCCAAAGGTCCCATTTCCTCAACTGCTAAATGGAGATTGAAGTTTACCTACTCAGTGGTTATGGTAAGAATTAAGAGCATAATGCAGGGGCCAGCCCAGTGGAGTAGTGGTTAGGTTCGCACGTTCTGCTTCAGTGGATCCCGGGTGCAGACCTGCACACCGCTCATCAAGCCGTGCTGTGATGGCATCCCACATCCAAAGTAGAGTAAGATTGGCACAGATGTTAGCTCAGTGATAATCTTCCTCACCAAAAAATGAGAGAGAGAATACACATAAAACATTGAGCACAGTAGTTGGGCTGGCCTGGTGGTGCAGCGGTTAAGTTCGCACGTTCTGATTTTCGGCGGCCCGGGGTTCACCGGTTCGGATCCCGGATGCGGACTGGCACCGCTTGGCACGCCATGCTGTGATAGGCATATAAAGTACATATAAAGTAGAGAAAGATGGGTTCGAATGTTAGCTCAGGGCCAGGCTTCCTCAGCAGAAAAGAGGAGGACTGGCAGTAGTTAGCTCAGGGCTAATCATCCCCCCCCCAAAAAAAAAAAAAAGAGCACTTAGTAAACATTTGCATTTATAGGCAACAAATGGATGAATAAACAAAAACTTTGCTTTTCCTTTCAGATTTCCCATTTTCTATCCTCATCCCACCCCCAATCTAAGCAAAAAGGCAGGACGGCTTTGGAAGTGGTCGCAGCGTGCTTGCTGCGTCAGATTGCTAGAGGAAGCGACGACTCTCATTTGCTAGACTCAGCTTTGCCCTCGGATCAAAGGCCTGCCACACAGCCCCACCCCCCACCCCCACTAGCCTGTCCCCTGTGGGCTGCAGGACTGCAGTCACACAGCAGCCACCATGCCTGTGGACCGGGAAAGTGAGTATTGTGTGAAGCACTCAGGGAGCTCCCATTCAGGAAGCAAGAGTTACACGACTTTTCTGTAGAGACAGTCTCCCGGGGCCAAAGTCCCCAGTGATAACAAGAGACAGGTGAAGAGGGAGGCAGGAGGCTTCTGAAAAATTGTTGTCTGTTTTTAGTAGACAAAAATATGACGGGTTCCTAGCTTTAGATCTTAGCTATTTTCCTAAGACGTTTACTTAAATTCTTCAAAACAACATCAAGAATGACCACATACCACATAACCAGAAAAAGAACAAGGGGGCATTATTTAGGTCTATGTGAACAATGAAATCAAGGAGGAATTTTACAATTGCAGGTTTCCTTGACAAAAGAACCAAAGGCCCACTGCCAAACTGTTTTTATGACTGCCTGGGCCTCGGGAGAAGTGGTCCCCGCACTTGTGACAGCTTATGGATGATCTGAATGTCCACACCAGGGAACAAAATCTGGTCACACGCAAAATCCAACTGCTCCTAACGAGACACTGTTAAAACAATATTTTAAAAATGCTTCCGAAAAGAATACAGAATGCATCAACGTAAAGGTATTCACCCGTGTCAGAAGTTACAGACGTGCAAAGTAACACTGAGCTTAGCTGGCCTCAAGCTGAGTGAAGCACTTCACCCTGAAGGAAATTATAGCGCTGTCATTGTGTTGTAATGAGCCTCTATAAAATAAAGCATTGTGTTTCTGCTGAGTCTTGAGCAAAAAGTGAATCAGGATCTAGCTTCCTCAGAGGAAGGGGGAGAAGTGCGTCTTCGCTTCCATAGAAGAGGATATTCGCTTGGTCTCATGATGTATAAATTTTGCTCATCTTTTTTTTAAAATCCTGCCTTTCAAAGAGAGTTATCTTTGACCCAAATTTGAAAACGCTTATTATGTGCAGAAAATGTTGCCGTCTGTTGCTCCATGGATTTTTAGAAGTGCACTTGCTGTTTATCACTGGCTTAGCATACAAGAAATTCAAGAGGAGGGAGGGTCGAAGTGTTGGAAACACGACACACGGGTGACGCTGCACTTGCCAGAGCCGTCTCCAGCAGCAAATGCAGAAACTTGGTCGAAGCTTAGCGAGCAGATCCACGAGAAGTTCCCGCATTTTTAAGACTCAGCTGTTCCAGGGAAAATAAGCTCAGCCACAAAGGCACCAGTGCTGGAAGGCAAACCTGGTGGAAATCGATACAGTTCCCGGGCCAAAGGCTAACGCAGGTTGTCATTCGGAAAGGTTAGTTGCTACTTAGGAAAGAACAAAGGTCACTGTAGTTCAACTTTCACATTTTCATGTTTGTTTTCTGTTCTCTGGAGTTGCCTGATGTGGTGCCTGAGGCTGGAGACCACCTAAAGTAATTTTTACCCTAATGAAACACTCTTAGGGTTGCTACTATCTAGCCCAACCTTATTTTTCCCCTATTTCAATACCCCAAGCACCTCCTTCAGTTTTGAAAACATAAAAACCTAACTTTTATCAACGGACGTATGTTCCAGATTGATTTTGTTAAGAGTCGCAGACCTAATCTCTACTAACTTTTAGCTTCTGGTTGCCTCCAATCCAAAAATGTGTCCACTAGAATGGAAGGCAAGAAATAGCCAATGACATCGCTTTGTGGTTTTTATGGGCGTTTTTTTTTAGGATACTGTACCTTCGAGGAAATAATAATAGTTATAGCTACTATTTATCAAATGTTACACTAGGCACCTTGTAAAGGCTTTAAAACATGATTTCCTTTAAACTGCACAACACTTTTTGAAGTAGAACCTATTATCTTCATTTTGCAGAGAAAGAAATGAGGATTTAGGCAAGCTGCCCAGGGTCATAGAGCTTATAAATTCGAGAGCCAAGAGTTAAAGCAGGCCGATTTCACATCCATTACACAACGCTGCCTTGCAAGCTCCAGGTCTGTTTGCCCTGGGCAAATGTTACACTTAGATTTCAAAAGCCAAGGAAAAAGAGGGAGGGAGAAGCTGCTTAAGGAGGAGAAGCAAATGGAAAATTCTGTGGCTGCTTCTTCATCCAGTTGCCTGAGGGATGTACTCGCCGTTTGAGCCCCTTGCAGGGGAGAGGCACAGTTCCTGCCCTCAGCAAGTAGACATTGTAATTGGAAAGACGCCTGAGAATATAGGTCAAAATCAAATAAGGTATGCGCAAATTATTGTGTGTACGAGCGTGGAGGAAAAAGAAATGTTTTCTGACGGCTTGGCAAACAGTCAGAAAGACATGTTTTGCCTACTAATCATTAATATCGAATCTGTTTTAACTTACTCATTAAGGACACTTGACATGTGTTTGCCAAAATTAACAAATATTAATTTTGAATTTTTGAAAACTTTCAAGTCAGTGAACTGAAAGATCCACTTCTCTATTCTCAAATGGAGCAATGAAAACTGGTGAACTTTCCAAAGAAAAGTTTGTGGAAAGCAAACCCATGATGTGGGTCAGACATCCAGGAATTTATCTACTCTCCTGATAAGTTCTTGGGGCCCAGGCATCTGTATAAGAACATTAATTCAGTCCCTGCTTATTATAATAACAAACGACAACAACCTAATGTCCATCAGTTAGAGACTAGTTAAGTTCTGGTCCATCCATATAATGTGCTGCTATGTAGCTGGTAAAGAGAATTCAGTTTTCATTAAAGGAAAGAAAATCTCCATGACAGATGTTGAGTAAAAAACAAAGTAGAGAAGAGTATGAGATCATTTAAATAAATACACACACACACACAGAGATGGATAAAAATATGCATAGGGAGATGTCAGGGAGGATATTTCCCAAAACGTTAACATTGCTTGGGAATTTGGATGACTTTCTTTTTAAATGCTTTTCTTTATTGCTTGGGTTTTCTGCATCAATCTATTATTTTTGTAATCAGAAAAGAAAATTACCTTATTTGGTGGAGAGGGGAATATATCTCCTTCTAGACTTGCATGTCATAAAATGATATGATATGACATATTCCAGAAATAACATTTCAAATATTTCTATTGAAGTAGCCATAACTCACCATGACCCAAATCTTTTCTCTGTCCGGTCATAGATTTGAACCTGCTTTATGGATTTGTCATCATCAGAAAATCACAACCATGTCAAATACAGTGGATGCGAGGATGGACTTGGCCATCTCGTCCTTCAATGCAGAGAGACAGTCAAAAGAGCCAAAGTTTCCACTTAGCAGATAATGTATATTCCAGCAGGAAAAAGGCTAGGCCATGCCTTTTATTCAGGTTCACTCTAGAGGCAACAAAGAATAAAACATCAGTAACTTTGAGGGTCTTTCTAAGGTGAATCTGCTGACTTACAAGCCGGCTTCATGCCAAAGAGCCCAAGTAGCTGAAAGAAATACCCTGCACATTTGTTCTTCTTTTCTTTTTTTCTTTGTGGCTGATTCCATGTTTATAAACTAAATGACAAGGCGGCTCAAAAGCACCCCACTTTGCATATATTATTACATTATTACCTCCAAAACTGAATTAACTATGGAAGCACACATTACAGACTTGTTTAGTCAATAATATAAAGAAACAGCGTCATTTACTTTGGGTTATACAAGTCATATTGCTGGCTGATGGAAGAAGCCAATTTGCGCAAAGATCTCTGGGCCTTCATTTCCTCGTGTGCAAAATTAGGTCTTTTCCGTGGCTAAGATTCTATTACTTACAGCTCTAGCAAATGTGCTCTTGAGGGTTTTAAAGTTGTAGGTTCTCAATAGATAATATTTTGGAATAGAATTATTTCCAGTTATGGGAGTGGGCTGCTTATATGAGGAGCGTGAGTTCTTACTGCATTCTTGTCATTAACAAAAAGCACAATTTTCAATCTCTAAATATGGGTCAGTGATTGGATGTGAACCTCATGCCAAGGGCTGAGACATGATGAAAACACATATAAATCAGTAATGAGAAGTGGGAAAAATTCTCATGAGAAGGAGAATGAAGGGAAGACAGTATCTTTAATAATGAAAAACTAAGTGTAAGAGAGCTTTAAAAACGTTTAATGAATTAAATTGAGGGGACCAAAACAATATAGAGGTTTATGCAATTTATACTTTTATAGGAATTTTCCTAAATTGTCCCAGATCCCCTTCTTTGTCATTTAAGCTGCTCTTACTAACTTTAAATAAACAGTGTATCATCTACAATTTCCAAAACAAGGAAAATCCTTAACTCTCATGTACATTTCTGCGGTTAAAAACCAAATCATTTTCTACAAAAGTGTATCATTTTCAAGTTTCCCCAGGACCAAAATGAAAAGAAAGTTCTCAAACACTCAAGTAGTTTAGTTCACCATTTCCTAAATTTTAAATGTTTGCATCTTTGACAACAGGAAATTTCTAGAAGTTTCTCCATCAGTAAATCCTCACCTAACACATTTTCTTCTAGGACATAAAAAAAGAATAACTTTGCTAAACACTCTGAAAATTAAACAGAGAGGAAGTAAGTTGTTGCTGAAAAGAGCAGTGGGCTAGGAGGCCAGTGGGTGTGCCCCCGTCTGGGGAACAAGCTCAGGCAAGTCACTCAGCCCTGAGCTTCGCCTTCAGCTTTACAGCTTCTTTTCAGAATTGCATTCAGAAGTTCAGAGTCCTCAACGATCTCAGGTCAGACCAGGCCTCTGGGACGTACCAAGTGTGTGTGAACCAGGGCCATTTACTTACCCTTTTGAGTCTGTTTCTTCATCTACAAAAATGATAAGAATACCCACCTCGAGGCTGGCCCAGTGGGGTAGTGGTTAAGTTCGTGTGCTCTGCATTGGCAGCCTGGGGTTTGCAGGTTCAGATCCCAGGTGTGGACCTACACACCGCCCATCAAGCCATGCTGTGGCAGTGTCCCACATACAAAATAGAGGAAGATTCGCACAGATGTTAGGTCAGCAACCATCTTCCTCACCAAAAGAAAAAATAAAAAGAATATCCACCTTACAGAGTTGTTGTTGATAATTAAATGAGAAATTATATAATATGCTTACAAAACAGAAGGTACTCAACAAATGTTAGCTCCCTTCCTTCCCAACTTTCCTTTTCTACATCCCTGTCCTATTTCTTCAGAAGCATAATTTAATACTTTATAATATCTTTAAAGTATAATAACTTTAATCAGTTTTTTAAACTTTCTTTATTGAGGTATAATTTACATATAAGTACGTAAATCACACAAAACAAGACAATTTTTCTATGTGTATACACCCATGTAATCAGCACTGAGACCCAGAAGAGAACATTGACAGGCGCCCAGAACATTCCCACATGCCACCTCCAGTCCAGAGGCAACGATTGTTCTGACCTCCACCACTATCACTAATCTTAAATATTTTTGAATGATAGCAAATAGGCAAATATAAATGACAATACATCCATACCAAGGAGTAAAAAGCGGTAGTTAAAACAAAGACAGTAGATCACACAGTAACATGGAAAGATCCCAAAATATGTTGTTGTGTATTGTTCTGACGTAACTGAAAATTTATAACAGAAGTGATAATAGAAAGGATGGAGACGGAAAGGAGAAAAGGAACACGACAAGCAAAGCTATTTTGAGTTTTTGAACTCACTCAGTAGCAGAGGAAGCCTCCCAGGTGAAGTTGGTCCCAGTCTCCTAACCTAGAAGACGGCAGGAAGTATTGACGCCCGTGTATCTACTGAAGGAAACGCACTCCTCTCCCTCCAGCTTGGACACGCCACATCCTGAGCTGAAATTCCTTCCCACAATGCTTGCAGAGCCCCACCTTCTCTACCGCCATCCAAAGAGCGGAAATGAAAGGCAGAGAACGCTGCCTCGCAGTCTCGCTATGCAATAATGTGGACACCAGCACTGGGGCTCTGCAGACTCCCCCCAAAAGTCACAACCAAAAGTAATTTCTTCCAAGACGTGGCGAATAATTGCAGCCTCAATGAGCATTTTAGTTGGTGTTGGCCAAAATCAACCTAATGGGGCAAGCTTTGTCTCAGCAAATCCTGAACCCGTCTAACTTGCATTTATACCTTCAAATTAACTTTTTGTTAAAACTGTATTTAAATAGTAAACAACTAAAGGGTTTCCAGCAAAGAGTAACTGGTTTGTTTTCAAAATAATCCAGAAACTAGTATTTGAACACCACCTTCATTCTTCCTCTGCAGGTAAATGTGAATGGGTTGATACGCCCATAGTTGTATGTTAGGCTTTTTTCTTTCCAGTTGCCAGCAGGAGCCTGGAAAGCCTCCTTGTTAATAATCCTCACAGCCCAAAACCTTCTAGAGTGCAGTGTAGGCTTCTTCCTCTTGTCATTTATGGAGATTGAAAACACCCAATGTCTTTCTTACAGCGACCCTTCAAATCTGTTAGACCTTTGTTCTCCAGGCTGACTAACCCCACAGCTTTTTGGCCTTTCCTCCTAGCCCTTATTTTCCAAGCCTTAATTACATTTTTGCTCTTCTCTGGAGTTCTTCCAGTTCCCCACATCCTCCTTAAAGGGGAGACACAAAGTAGCCACAGTTGGGGTCAGACCAGTGCTGGGAACAGCTGACAGGCCACTTCCGGCCCTGGGCCTGTCCTGCATCCCACTCTCTTACCGGCTTTATGAATAACCAGCACTCATGTAACCAATTCCACCAGGGCTGCCGGACTAGGTTGAAGTCCACTTTTCCCCGTCTTGCGTGGCAGCACTTTGGTTTTGTCCTGTATAGTCTTTGCACTTATCCCTTTGAACTTTCTCTAATTCTAAACCAGTGAATTGTCTGGGTCTCTTCACATTTGATCCCTACTTTCTCCACTTCCCCACAGAAGCTTTTGCAAGTTCAAGAAGTGCCTGCCCAGAAGCCAAGCCATTGATCAAGATTTACAGAGATCAGCGCCCAGCCCCGTGGCATAGTGGCTAAGTTCAGCACTATCCACTTTGGCGGTCCAGGTTTGTGGGTTTGGATCCCGGGCATGGACCTACACCACTCATCAGCCATGCTGTGGTGGCAACCCATCTATAAAGTACAGAAAGACCGGCACAGGTGTTAGCTCAGGGCGAATCTTCATCAGCAAAAAAAAACAAAAAATATTTACTGAACTCTTCCCTACCTCCCCCACACCATCCCCAGGGCAAGTGCTGACACTATGGTAATAATAGCCACCATTTATTAAGAGATTGTGCTAGGAAATCTAACAAACATTGTTCATTACTTCCTTATAACAGCCACATGACACAGATCTTACTACCCCCACTTCATTGAAGAGGAACCTGAGGTTAGCTAGATTAAGCAACTCGCTATAGCTACAGAGCAAGCGAGTGCTGGATTCACAACTGGGTCTCCAACTGTGGAATTCGCTGAGCCACAATGCCAGGAAATCAGTGCTCACTGGCATTTGGGTGTAACCCACTCAGCACATGTGACTCCATTTGTAAAGTATATTATGGTTTATTTCAAAAATCTACAACAATCACAGGCGCCTGACAGACTTAGGAAAAGGGAAAAGGATGAAAGTACAAGAGAGCACAAGACCGCCGGATTGGAAAGAAGCGAGGGCATGGCCGAAAGCCATCAAATCTGCTTCGGGTGACCCTCAGTGAGGCTTTCAAGTGCCCCATTCTTTCTAATCATAACGGTGACAATGACAGACAGAAGCAGATCATCTGTTGGCCCTGACAGAGTGTGGCACACCTCCCCCATCCCCCTGGGCACTCGCAAAGAACTGCCCCACCATGGACAAGGGGTAAGAGGGCCAGAAAAAAGAGCCCCTAATGAGACACATGTGTTTAATGAGCTGTTTCAGCTGTTACTCCACCACTGACTAACTGTATGGAGGAGATTAACGTTATTTGTCCTGAGTCTGTTACTGCTTTGTCAACAAAATGAATTCTATGAAAATGGAATTGAATGGGGGGGAAAACTCAAAAGTCATTTGTCTCTATGTGCCGTTTGAGCTGTACGTATGTACACGCAAACACCTAGAGAGAGGACTGGGTGCACGCAGAGAGCTGCAGCCAGAGGTGGTATGGGGGCAGGGGGCTCTTTCAAACATTACCAGCCATAGCTTTTACTAAAGATGTTTGCATGTTATATGGTTTAAAATCTTTGTTAACTTTGTTTTTAACATGCTATCTGCCAAAAACCCATTCTAAGAAATTTTACTGAAAGAAAATACAATAAAATAATGTAAAGTAAAATTTAATAAGAAATGTAGATTTGGGGGAGGTTGACTTTTAAAAATTGATTCTCTGAAATCAATTTTTAAAGCTCCTAAGCAGAAATAGAATTCTTAGCTCTCGATCAATAAGAAGTCTACAAACCCAATATTAAGAGGAGTGGCCCAAATGTTAAACTTCTCCTCAAGGATTCGAGAAAGTTTCCCTAGCGTTAAAAAAAAAAAAAAGTCCTACCAATTCAATTTTTACTACCAATTCTGACTAAAGCTGGACCTATACTAAATCAAATAAAATCACTTAAAAAATTTAAAACTAGTTTTGTGAATTTTCTAATAACCTTAACCTTACATATCTCAGTAACATATTTTTAAAAGAAAACTGACAAGGTTCTCAGTGTGTCCTTAAATGTTGAAAATTAAAGACCCTCTCTTTTGCAGCCACTCTGATTTAGATGTGTATCTTATGGAACAAAGACATTCATTTAACTTTTTAAACACAATGTTTTCAAGATTTCTCAACAGTCCTTCTAAGCCTGCTTGCCTCTGTAATCTGCTTGTTTGCAAAAATAAATCCGTTTCAGTCTCTGCCAGGCCAAAGTTTCAACCTAAAAATAGACTCAGCAGTTAATCAATAGGCTGATCTGCCGATGCAGCAGAGTGTAGCTTGGGCCTGACCAGAGGGCATCCTGCTGAAACAGTAAACAACTTATTCTTGATATAATTCAGCACAGAGAATCCGGCCTAGACATAAAACGGCATCGCCTGGATTCAGTAACATGCAGGTCCTCAATAAATGTTTGTTGAAAGTGACGTCAACTCAAATATGTGTGTAAGTTCCTCCACTCTGTGATATGATGACCACCATTGTAAATAGTTTAGGTCTACAATTAAGGTGCTATCTGTTTTTCTACAACAGAATTCCTTTACCACTCTAGCGTTTATTATTAGGTAGTGTAAAAAAAATAATTATATAAATCTAGAGCCCTAGCCAAAATTAATGTTCTCTGAGTTAATGGCTATCTCTATAGAGGAAAGTTTTGTAATGAGAGGAAATATAAATTGTTCTAAGAAGCCTATATACAACTACCTTAATTTAAACATGATCTAATTAGGCCACCTTCTGGCTGACTCTGCATTAAGCTCTTAACTTTTAATAATAGTGTTGGAAGAAACTTAAATGCAAACAGCTATTCTTGGTTTTGTTCTTACGAGGCCTGGATCATCCACAGGCTAAAATGTTTGAGGATCTTTCACAGCAGCTTTGAGAAAAACATGTAGTCAGTTTGAGTTCACAGTAAATTTTCCTCATCTGATGGTGACTGAAGGATGCCAGTAAAACACTGAACAATTTAATATCAGGTAAATTCCAAAACTCCCATTTTGGAAGTAAATGCATCCTAAAACCACTGGACCAAGACCAATGAGGCCAGCCAGGTAACATCATTAACACCTAAGGGGAAGCAATGGGGCAGAAAGACATGAATGTCCTTCCTTCCTCTGCTGGAATGTGATGAGATGTCGTGGGGGATATTTTTATAGCATTTGCGCCTTATATTTCCCCTTCTTTGCTCTCAAGTCTCCTTTGAACTAGATGCAAGCATTGGCAAGTGTTTGGAGGGTCTTAAAGTCAACACCTGGGCAAGCATGCCATCTGAGACAGGAGTCTGTCTACAAATTACGTGTACACAATAGACAGTGAGGCAGAGTGACACCAAGGGTCCCAGGCTGGTTCCAGCCACGCCATGATGGCAGGGGAAGGCCAGGGCCCTAGACGCTCAGCTACAAATTGCTGAAAGGCAGTGGAGAGCACGCTTGAAGGTGAGGGCACACCACCCAGGTTTATATCCCAGCTCTGACACTTCTAACCAGGTAACACCCAGCAACGTTCTTTACTGCCCCGAGACTCAATTTCCTTGTCCAAAAAAGAGTGATATTTAATAACACCCACCTCAAAGACTTGTTGCAAATATCAATTAATGCTTCTAAAGCACTTACAACAGTAGCTGGCACGTGGAGAGCATGCAGTTAATGTTAACTATTCATCCTTATAACTCAGTATCCCATGGTCACTGTAAGTCTCTGGATGGTTCAGTGTTTGGATTTATCATCATTGATTCCCAAGCCTCTAGACTCTCCCTCATCTGAACCACCTTGCAGATGTCTGCCAAGTTAAGCTTTCTAGAACGTCTCTTCCACCATTTCACTCTCCTGCTCAAAAACTTTCGAGGGCTCCCTACGTCCAGGAAAATGTCTGAACTCCTCAGTCTAGCCAGCAAGTTGCCTGTAGTCTGGGTACAATCTGTTTCCAACCTTCTGCTCCAGCTAGACTGGTGGCCCTCTTCTTTGTATCACCATCTGATACGTCCTTCTATTTCGCTTCCCGTATGCACACTACCAGGTTGACAATAAGTGGTTGGTAACAATTTGCTGGTGTTGTTTTTGCTCCAGCTGCCTGGAGTATGGGTGTTCATGTCTGACTGCGGCCGAGGATCCTGAAGGCTGTGGTCTAACCAGAGGAGAGGTTTGCACAGAAACTCCAGCCTGACCACAGTGGGTCCTGGGACACACCCGGGCAGGCACAGGGGTAAGCTAAGGCCAGCAGCAAGAGCGACCATAAAGTTTAACCTCAGATGTGCTCAAGGAATATATACTGTGTATTAAAGCTACCTTTAGGGGCCGGCCCGGTGGTGCAGCGGTTAAGTTCACAAGTTCTGCTTCTCGACGGCCTGGGGTTCCCCGGTTCGGATCCCAGATGCAGACAAGGTACTGCTTGGCAAGCCATGCTGTGGTAGGCGTCCCACAAAAAGTAGAGAAAGATGGGCACGGATGTTAGCTCAGGGCCAGTCTTCCTCAGCAAAAAGAGGCAGATTGGCAGTAGTTAGCTCAGGGCTAATCTTCCTCAAAAAAAAAGCTACCTTTAAATAATATTCCCAATGAGGAGTTTAGAGAGAACTTCTCAGGTGAGGGTCTAAAAATAAGGCTCCATGGCCCTAGGGGATTTAAGAAGCCGGACTTGTGTTCTTGGCTAAATGTTATCATCCCAACTTAATCCCAACTTAAAGTAAATCTTACCCATTCAAGCTTCTCCCCTTGGGGCGCCCACTTTAAGAGGAATTTATTTTGATTTATTTACACAAAGCAACAAAGTAATCTCTCCTGCTAATCAAAAAAATTTCCGGCCCTATTCACAAAACTGACTTAAAATTCACGTTATGATGTCTTGCTTCCTTTATGGGCTGGCCCGCTGGGGTTTGAGGAGGACAGGGCAGAGGGCAGAGTGTGCCTGGGCCAAGAAGAGGCCCAGAGCCGTGTGCTGATAACCCCTGGGGTTAGAGGGGGTCATTGGAGGGGCTTCCATGAGCCTTCACCGCCAGCTACTCATGGAGGAAGCGAAGGGCCGCCGCCCTGACAGTTTCCAAGATGAACATCTTCTTTCCAAGGACATGTCCCTCATGACAACAGAAAAAGGACAGAAAAAAAAGAATTTTCCATAATCTTAGATCATGACAGAAAGTTTGGATAGTAGCTTTCTCTTATATAAAGCAGTTTTACACTTCACTTTCAACAAATAAAGACAGCCCCAAAATTCAGACCCTCGATGTTGAGCTCTCACTGGATAGCAGTCACAAATTGGTAACCCTCAAGCGAAATACAATGCACAGATATCGTTTTGTTCGGTAGGCATGGTGTTTTTTTTTCCATTTAAAGGCCTTTATACCAGATATGTGCTCTGCAGTTTGACACAGTTCCCACCATTCCCTAAGGTCTTATATATATTTATATTACCCACTAGTGCCTGCCTGGAGGCATTTGAGCTTGCAATTCCCACTAGAGTCTAACTCTTTGATGGATGGACCTGGGTGACACACCCAGAACGTGCCCCCACACATGCCTCATCTCCCTTCTACCTCTGCCCATGGGTCTCTTCAAGCCTCTAACCATTTTATACTTGGGTCCTTTCCTGAGCAATCCACTGCAGAGGTCCCCAGAGGCTCACTGCTTAAAAATGATCCAATGAGAAGAGGCCACCCCCACTTCTCATTCATCAACTCTGCATACCTCAGCCCTCACTTTACCCGCAGGGCTCAGCTAGGCAGACGGGCTTCAAGAAGTCTCAGGCTGAGAAACCACAGCTTGAAGGGGCCACCCGGAGTTTTCAGCTTCACGAGATCCTAAGGATAAGAAATCACCTTCTCTAAAAGGAGATGGAGAGGACGGCAAACTGGAATCTTAATTGTTGGTCATTGTCAGCCTGTCTGCAAACCTCCCCACAATGCTCCTCTAGTACCACCTGCCCTGTGTGGCCCGCCAAGACAGTAAAGAGGGCTTGTTGCTTTGGGTTTCACCAGAACATTTCATGTTAAATGAAATGCATGGCATTCCATTTATTGGCCACGAGAGAGGACAAAGGACAGAGTCAGCCTTTGACATAAACAGGACTCATGCAGCAAGTAGCCAGAGAGAAATGTTGGCAACATGTAATTAGCCAGCTGGTCATCCTCTATTTTAATCTACCCTCTTCTCCAAATGCCAAGTTTTAAAGAATTAAATATTTTAGCATACCAGGCATAGTTCAAAACCAGATTTTTTAAATCTGTTCTCCTGTGGCCCCTTTTCTGCTTAGCCAGTTTCATGTGCGAACTAGGGGTCAAGTAAGTTTATACTTTAATAAAAGGGTGCTGAAACTTTTGGTTGGAGCCAATTGTGAAGTCAGTATAAACTTTTCCTGAACTCTTGCTCAAGAAAACTTCTTGAGTCTTAATTATCTTTGAGGCTGGAATGCTCAGAGCCCCTCTCACGATCCAGTGCAGCTCCTTCAGTAGGACAAATATTTCCTTTTTGCCTGGGTTACAAAAGATATGCTTAGTTATCAAAACAGACCCAAACATGCATGAAGTAGCTGAAAACCATGGTTGTCCTTGACAAGGCCCAGTTCTCGTCTTTCTTGCCCTTGAAAATCCCAATCTCCCGTTCAGGAGGCTGGGAAGTAAACAGCCTATCCTGGAATTTTGATAGATCCACACCCTGGGTCTCCTCCTCCTTTTATTTCAGCATTCCTGCATGCCACCTCCTCCTTGCCTGTCTCCTCAGCTTATAATGTATCTATTTCAACTAAACTAAACTCAGATGACACGGTCCTAATCAGAGCAAGAGCATTTCAACTCATTCATTTTCCTTTCACCCTCTGATATTCAAGTCCTAAAATCTTCGTAAATTTGGATATTCTTGAACAAGAAATGTATGGTAAGGGCTCACAAACACAAAGGTTGAAGTTTTTTATCATGGAAATGTTAAGGTTCTGTCCTACATCTTTCTCAGGTTAGACAGTGAACAGTTCATTTGCGATTTCAGAAAAAACGATGCTTACAAAGGAATAGCTTATGGGAACCCTTCCATTCTGAGGTATTCATTTACTGAGATAATATCGAATATGTCATTATTCGTTGCTCTTTACAATGAATAATAAACATGTTTTAAAATTCTAGTTTCAGAGAGAAATGACGGCATCTCTTCATTTGCCTGTCAAACCCCGGAGCTGTATGTTGCATATTAAATTTGCCAGATAGCCACTTATGAGAATTTAAGGTCCAACAAATACGCTACCGATTCTTATGGGCTTTATCTGTCAGAAAATACATGATTAGGACAATTGTAGACTGCAGTTCAGTGTGTTTCCCATAGACCCTGTTGTGATTCATAGAGCCAACACATTTTTTTCTTTTATGACTCCTCAGAGAAAAATGTTTGGCTTTTTCTTACCTAATTCATTTGGTACCAAAACCCACGGTGTGTATCTGGCGCCTGTTGCTAAGTAGATACCATGAGCCAAAGGCTACCAGATATGCAGATGATAAACGGCCTAGGACAAGATGGAAGTCGTTCGGTAGACTCAGCAAATTGCTCTTCCACCCACTCACCCCACACGTCTGTATCCCCGTGCCTGGCAACATTGTCCAACTGCTAAAACTCAAGTTGCATCCTTTCTTGTTTTTAGTGCCCACCTGCTTGGTTCTCCATGTCCCTGGCCAGTTGTGCTTTATGGATCACAGGCTGACCCAGCCCATGCTCCTGGCCACCCAGGGCTGATAGTGTCTCAGGTGCCCTCTCTGCCCAGCCAGCATATTATGCCAGATGCATCAGCTGGTTATTGCCACTTCACTCAGTATCAGATTCCCTAGAGTGTCTGTTGTGGGTTGATTTGTGTCCCCCAAAAAGATATGTCCAGGTCCTGACCCCGATACCTATGAATGTGACTTATTTGGAAAGAGGGTCTTTGCAGACATAATCAACTTAGGATGAGGTCATAGTGAATTAGGGTCACACCAAATCCAATATGACTGGTGTCCTTATAAGAAGAGAGAAATTTGGACACAAGGACACAGGGACACAGAGGAGACACACACAGATGGAGACCACCACGTGAAGATGGAAGCAGAGATTGGATGATCCAGCTGCAAGTCAAGGAATGTCCAGGCTTGCAGGCAACCACCATAAGCTAGGAGAGAGGCATGGAACAGACCCGCCCTCAGAGCCCTTCAGAAGGAAACAACCTTGCCAACTTCTTGATTTCAGACTTCTGGCCTCCGGACTTGAGAGAGAGTAAACGTCTGTTGTTTAAAGCCCCCAGTTCGTTGTACTGTGTCCTGGCAGCCCTGGGAAGCTAACACAGCATCTCTCACACTTTTGGAGAATTGCTCAGTTCGTTTAACAAACATTTACTCAGCACCTGCTGTCTGCCAGGAGCTCTGCCACGTGCTGTCAAGACCACCATAAGTGCAACACAGTCTCTGCCACTCTGAGCCTCTTACAGCCTTGCCCGGAAATGACGTTACGGAGGCGTGCACAGTGCATGGAGGGAGGGGAGGACACCTGCTCCAGCTTGGGCATAAGGGAGGACCCCTGGAAGAGGTAATACCTGGGAAGAACCTTGAAGGATTCCCTCCCTGGAGGAAATCTGCAGGCTGGAAAGGAAGGGACAACTTCTCCTCCTCCACACCCCCCTCTGAAGGCCGCCGCTTCCTGCAGCAAAAGGGTTTAAATGGAAAACTCAAGCCACGTTGCACCACAGTATGATCTTCTCCAAAGGCTTTTCCACAGCCTGAAGTTTCTTGCCAGTTTGACTTTATGGGAGAAGAAAAAATAAGTCTGTTTCTCATTAGGCTTGATGGGGGGGTGAGGGGGGCGGATCTGTTTATTTTTTGCCTTTTGTATCTAGGGTTCATAAAATTGGAAATGTTCATGCAATGACATTTCTCTTTGTAGATATTAATCCCTTTTGGATCCAGATTAATTTACAGAAGAGTCTTTGAGAAAGGAGAGTTTATTGGGTCCTTCCCATTATAAAAGTAACATATATAAAAACAGCCAAACAACTAAAAGAAAAGGTGATGCACAGCTAATTTGAAAAATAGAAAAATAGAAAGAAAATACACTTCGCTCCCCTAACCAGAAGCTATCGTTGTATTAATATTTTGATGGGCGTCCCACTACATTGTTTTCCATGCATAGTTTTTCTTTTGTTTGTCTCTTTGTATTCTATAAACAATCCTGTATCCTGCCTTTCCACATAGCATTATAGCATAAACATTTTCTCAGGCCTTCAGAAACTTTATAAATAGGATTTTAATGACTATAAAATGTGTGGTTGCAAAGATGCCCATAGTTGACTACACTAGGCCCTGGGTTGGCCATTAGGTTAGATTAGAACTTTAAAAATAGCATTCAGATAAACTTAATGAGTTTTAAAATGGTGACTTTAAGTAATTTCATCATAGACTGAGAGTTGTGTCATGATACACAGACCCTTTTATCATGAGGAAGCTGATTTTAAAACATACAAAAAAAGACAGAGACATTGACGATGTCAGCAGCTCTCCCCTCCACTCCCCCCACCCCAAAGGTTTTCCCTTCATCGGCCGTGGCTCTCCATAGCTGGGCTCACTCACTTTCCCACCTCGTATCCTCCTCTCTCTCGTGCCCTGGGGCCTCAGCATCCCTCTCCTTGGGCTGAGTACTGATCAAGTCTCCTTGTCCTGCTGGCCCAGGACAGGTGCCTCAACGCTGACCCCGGCCCTTACTTTGCACCCCAGGTCACACCCCTGTGAGGTTCACTGGAGTTTCCTTGCTGTTCGGCTAGCTCGGGATGCTGGCAGAGCCCGTATTCTTCCCAAGTCATCATTCCCACCCCACCTCAAGATGATCTCTAATAAAGAAGCCCTCTCGCCCCAGTACCCTAGCCAGTGGCACACACACACACATTGATACAACTGAGTGTCTGATTCAGTCCCTATTTCTCCAGTTTCCTTACAGTAACCTATCTGCTACCGATGTCCCTTGATGCCCTCGCCCTTGTCCCGAACCTCACCTGCTAACTGATACCCAGACTCCCTTACCTGTGCCTATTCACCTAGGCTCTTGAGACCCCCCCCCCCCAGTGGGGACACCCTGCTCCTTCCTGAATCTCTGAGGCCAGCCATCTGCCTGATTCTTGTGTAGTTATTGCTGTTCTTCTTGGGTAAGACAGCTTGCCCTCCCAGCTCCAAGTGTGCTACAGATGGGCCCACCCCGCCCTCCTCCCCTAACAGACCTCAGCGTCCACCTCACCACCACAGTGAGCAACGCAAGCAGCAGTTCCAGGCCCCTCCGCGCCGTTCTGACTGGCTGCAAAGGAACAAGACAGCACAACAACCGCTTTGAAAGATACTCAGGTAGCCCTACTCACAGGTCCACGTGTCTTATTTGCAATTCCTCAATTCAAAAAACTGAAAATGCAGCATTTTTTTCATAAGTCATTTGGGAGCAAAACCTGATTGCATTAGTTTCCTGTGGCTGCTGTAACAAATTACTGCAAGCTTGGTGGCCTAAAACAATAGAAATTTATTGCCTTACAGTTCTAGAAGCCAGAGTCCAAAATCAGTTTTCACTGAGCCCAAATCGAGGCGTCAGCAAGGCCACACTCCCCCCCGAGGCTCTGGGGAGAACCTGCTTCTAGCCTCTTCCAGCGTCCGGCAGCTGCGGGCATTCCTGGACTTGCGACTGCATCGCTGCAGTCTCCGCCTCCTGGTCACATCCGCCTCTCCTCTTGCGTGTGTACGGAATCTCCCTGAGCCTTCTGCTGATAAGGATGCACTCGATGGCATTAGGGCCCACCCAGATAATCCAGGGTAACTTCACACGTCAAAATCCTTAACTCACTCACATCTACAGAGATGTTTTTCCTTATAAGAAAACATTTATGGGTTCCACAGAGTAGGACCTGATATCTCTAGATGACCATTATTCAGCCTGCTCTACTGACCTAAATGAAAACGAATCTATTTATGATCCACACTTATCCCTCATGATATGAATAGTCCTGTCTTGTTAAAAACACATCCATGTGTGAGACTATAGGGTGCTGCACCAGACCTCAATGGGGTTGCTAAGTAAGACGCAAGATGGGCACTGTTTTGCCTTTCTAAAATCAGAAAATTTTTGCTTCATTCTGACACAGCTTTGGCCACAAAGCTTTCAGATAAAGGCCTGTGGACCTGTTTCAAGTCGACGCTGTCTGAGGCACAACACACAGTAGGTGGTTCTGGATTCTATGCCTCCAGAACACCGGTCCCTGCCATCTGCAGAGTATTTTCAGCCCTCTCACGCACACCATCTAGGTTACCCTACGCTCAATCCTGTAAGGTAAGCAGCGCAGATGTTGTTATCCCTGTTTTAGAGGTAGGAAACTCGTGGGGTTAAGAATCTTGCCCAGGGTCCCATGGTTTGTCAGTAGCAAGGACCAGAACCAGAATCCATGGCTCTAATTCTCAAAGCAGCGTTTCTGGTTCATCAGAACTGCCTCCCCAGAGAGACACAATCTGAAGTGAATTACTCTTTAAAGCACACAATTGGAATATTTCTGCTAGTGAAGGATAGAAATAGCGCTTTGAATCCTGTCAAATGATGAAACAGATAAGCCCAGAGCCAAGATTAAACAAAGGAGACAGGAAAGGTACAAGACAATGTGGTCCAGCAGCTGAAGGAGCTAGGAAGGCTGCCTTGCCTTTTTATTTCTCTGATGACGACTTTCTATTTACGCATTGTCTAGTTTTGGAACTCAGCAAGGAAAATCTGCATTCATATAGAAATTTACATCATGTTGCAGTCAAATTGACGTATCATTTATAAAATGAGGATAACGTTGCTTCCTTTGCAGGATTATCAAGAGAATTAAATGAGAGTATGTGAAGTGCCCAACATGGAGCCTTAACAAAAATAAATTCCCATCCCTCCTCCCTCTCCCCTCTCCCCCTAATCACAGTTAAAGGAACCAACTTCATAAAGCTGAGTCTTCTGAGACGGCCCATCTCAGCATCCCCAACTTGCAGGCTGCTGAGCCCCTGTAGAGCCTGCCAGCCCAGCTTGCCCAGCCTGACCAGGTCCTGACCATCACCACCAGGCAAACCATCCCATCTGGAACCTATATGCCCACCCGCCAGCCTCGGGCAGGAGCCCAAGTGTAATCCTCTCCATTCACCCCTCGCTCCTCCAAGACTTTCATCCTCACATCCCCATGGCATTCCACTTCTTGTTTACACAAGAAATGACAGAAATGGAAAGGCAGAGTGGACAGCATGCCCAGAAGGCTTGTGTCTTAAATAAGAGAGAGTTTTATACAGTGTTATCAGCATTTCTCTTTTCTTCAAGCCCTGTATTAGCCTTCAATTACAAAGTGAAAAATCGAATCAACCTTGGCATCAAATTTCCATGATCTCTTCAACTCTAATCTACACTTCCATTCCTGCTAAGTCACTCACTCCGATGGCCTCATCCCGGGCCTTGTCATCCATCACCTGTACCTGCTTCATCTCTGAAATCCTGGGGGCCCACATCCAAGATGCTCCTATCGCCCACTTCTCCCAGACCGCACTCCTGTCCCACTCGCTCCTCCTTGACTCCACCGTATCGGGGTGGGTCAACCCTGATGACATGACTTCTCTCCTGAGCCAAGCTCCAAGCCTACAGCCCATGGGGGATCACCTACTCTACTCCCTCACCTGCATGCCTCACTCCCTCGCACACCTGTTTCTTCTAACTACTTTGCACCTGACCACTAAAACGCCTACCCTGGGTCATTTCCACAGACTATCTCCTCCGCCCACTACCCTGGCTGCTAACTTCTTCTGAAAAAAATCACACAGCCTTGCAGATTTTTGCCACTCAGCACTCATATTCAACAAACTCAGCTTTGCCCTTGTGCCACCAGACAATTCTTTTAACAGTCTTGATCAGCAGCCTCTCACATTCTCTTCTAAGCAGTTACTCCAAAGTTTCAACACTCCCCTTAAATACCCAAGACACGCTTTTCTCCCTTCACTCTCAGTGGGAGGCTTTATCTCTTCATGGAAGAAAAAAAAATTAAGGCCATCACAATCTGCCTCAACATCCGAATTACAAACTTGCCCATATTTACCACTATCTCCAGCTTCAGACCACGAATCCTCTCACATCTGATTCAAGGTGAAGCCCTCCACCTGTGCTCTTGACCCCACTCCTCTGCTTGCACCATCACTTACCCCTTCCCTCATATACCTCCCACCTTTCCCTCTCTAGGAGTCCTTCTTGCAGCCCATAAACCTTCTGTAATGCCTCCCGTCTCAGATACATAGAGATACACACATTTGACCCTAAATCCCATTTAGCTATTGCTCTTCTCTTGCTTTCTCTCCTCAGTTCAGCTTCTCAAAAAAGCCATTGCAGTCCTCACTCTCTGCCTCCATTTCCCCACCTCTCATCACCTTTCAACCCTCTTCAGTAGGAATCTGTTCTATCTAATGCCACCACTGACCTCCATATTTCCAGTCCCAGTGGACACATTCCAGCCCTTAGCTTTCTGGACCTCTGCTGCATTCAACACTATTCAACACTCTGCCTTTGTGAGACTCTCTACTCCCTTGATTTCTGTGCAAATATAAATTTGGGAGTACTCAGCATTTAGGTGGTCATCAATGACCTCATCCTCGGTGGTATCTAAAGGAGAAGAACAATCAGACCAGAGGAACCTTGCACTTTTGAGAGCCCCCTCTGGTCCTCTTTCAGCCATGAGGAGTCTGCAAGGCCTACGGGATAAACCAACTTGAAATCCATTACCTGTCCAAGTGGCCTCCCAAAGATCGTACAGTCCTCTTGCCAAATCCTGAGGGTGGACTGCACCACCAGGGTGCTCTCATCCGGACCTGAAGGGTGGCGGGGCAGCTGTGTGCAGCAGCGTGGGCAGAGTTTGGTTCTGCAGGTTGGAGTGACCTCACGCTGCACAAAAGGTCCTTCACAACGTGGCTGCCAGTGTTAGAGGATCAGTGGTGAGCCATGGCCGGTGGCTCTGTCTCCCTAAGCTGCCACATTCCAGTATGGAACTCTGAGCAGTAGGAGAGCACTCACATTTACCAAAGAGAGTGACTAGCTTTCACCTTAGATGCCACCTCCAGTGGATCCATAGCACCTGCTTGGAGAGCTGCGCTGACGGTCAGCAGGGAGGAATTCCTGGAGCGATCAGTGCTATCTGTCCTGGGCACACCTAACACCTTCCCGGACCTCAACACATCTCCTCATTTCACGAAGGAGATGATCAAAGTCAAGAAGGGTGAAAATACTTTCCCACTCTCCTGAGGGGCAGAAGAGCACCAGGACTCAGGTCTTCTGTTCCAGGTTGGAGCATTTGTTCGCGCAATGCTTGGGGCGGGACATCTTCACCCCCGGAAGACATGAGACAGACACTTCTTCCCAGGCGCCCCACAGAACTGCGGGGCTTGTGCGCCGAAAGAGGGTAGAACAGAATGGAATGATGAATTCGAAAAGATGTCATGAGAAAAATGTAATTACAGGGATTTTCTAACAAAGCCAATAGTGTTCTGAATTATGTAGAAATTATTCTGGCTTAATTTTAATGAAAAGGATATGGGCAATCAGTTTGGAGACACAGGGAAATATTTTAATAGGAAGACTGAGTTTGAGGAATCTAAATGAGGATAAACAGACTGGGCTTTTAAGTGGACTATTCTAAGGGGACACATAAGCTAATACTTAACGTTACTCTTATAACAAGTCCTAGGACATAAGTGGCAGATATTAGGTGAACAGAAAAGAATGACTGATGTGGTCTGGATCCTGCATCTGTGGTTGACCAGCTGTATAGCCTTGGACAAGATAAAGCCCTTAATTACTTCAAACTTCAGCTTCCTCATTTGTAACACTGGGGCAATAATATTTAGCTTATACTGTCGCTCTGATGATTAAAGATAACAATGAGATAGAAAACATACATGCAGAAAGCAGGCATTCGTGTCATAATGTATCACTCATTCAGTCACACAATGACACTTTACTGAGCATCTATTATGCACCAAGTACACCTGGGCTGTGGGTCCCACTCCCCCGTTAAGGGGAAGAGAAGCAAAGCCAGATCCCACCAAGATGGAGCCAAAACCCCCAACTAGACTGCAATTTTCTTTTTGCATGTTCAGGCCTGTCAACCCTGGAAATCAGGTTAGTCCTGAGAACGTTTCTAGTCTTCTTCGTTAGAGGGTAGCAAAATCTCTGAGGACAATCCTAACAGAGTGCTTTGTTTGGTGTCAGAGGCAGTTCTGCACAATGGTTAGGCATGCACCATGCAGCCTGACAGCTTGGGCTCAACTTTCAGCTCTGGTGCTCACTAGCTGAGTCAGGACCTGTAAAATGGGCATCACAACAGTGCCTCTTTATAGAGTTAACATGAGGCCTAAATGAGTGAGTGTATTTTAACGTAGCTAAGACAGGGCCTGGCACATGCTCAGGGCCACAGAAATATTAACTATCCTTATTTAAATCTCCACTAATCACTTCCACCTAAGATGCTCCTATTTCCATCACAAACATGGCCTTGTCCCTTGTAACTGTTTCTGCACTGGGAGTTGCTTAGAAGAACTACGGTGGGAAGAACCTCAAACTATGGGCACTAAAAAGGTAAGCAAATTATAGGCACCCAGAAAAATGCCAGTACCCATGCTGGCGCCACTTTACACAGGGTCTGGCTTCCCCACAGCCCCGCCATTCCCCTCCGTCTTGAGACTGAGAAAAACAACCATGAGTTTAGAATGAAAATATTCATTCCAAATCCTTTGAGCCAATTCCCCTTCTGGAAAACCATCCTAAGGCAAATTAGCATCCTAAGAAAAATTCAAGGATATATGTGCAAAATCCTTGTAACGGGAATTAAAGCTGAAGCTTCCATGAGGCTCTGTGAGGCAGATACCATGGTTGCTGCCTTCCAAGGGAGGTGTGAGTCCAAATGCAAAACTGTGTAAGGATTTAGCTGAAAATTGGTTCTACATCTCTTTTAAATTCCTGACTCACACTGGAGACATACAAAGGCTGAGACAGAGTGGGGAGAAGGACAGTTTTGGGAGAGAATGTCTTGGGAGGAAATTGTGCTGTGGGTCCCCCTTACCCACCGAAGGGGGAGGTGATGCTTCCCCTTCACTTCAAGCCCCAGGAGGGGCATTCAACGGGACCACATAAAAAGTCTGGGATGTGCCCCCTGCAGTTCAGAGCACAAGGCGCTGGCTCCCGACTCACGTTTGAGAAAGCACTACAGACCAACAGCAGTGTAGAGGGTTTAGTCTAGGAAGCAGTGCAGCGGATTAAACGCCTGTGTGTCTCAGGAGCCAGATGCAAAAGTCCTAGCAGAACTGTCTGCCTGAGGCCACACAGAAGGGATGCTCTGCAAGACCCCCTGGGTGGCAGGGATAGAACCCCAACAGAGAAAGTCTGTGTGGAGTGGACTGCTGGAAAACCAAGGGCCCCAGGGAGAGCTGCCAGCCCCAGGGGAGTGGCTACAGCCCCCAGAGAGAACACCTGAGGAGTCAGCTGTCAACTGCCAGCCCATCCTGAAAGCAGCAGGTAAGTCAGAGTTTCCCCACCCCATCCCCCTGACCTCTCATTCCTTCCCCTGGCCGGATCAGAAACAGCAGCGATGGAGGAGAGGAGGAGGGGAGCGGGAAGATTCCCCACCACAGTGTATGGGGGAGGGGGTGCGTCTGACCTTTAAGTGAAGGTTAGAGTGTGGCTTCTTATTTCCGACTGGATGTTTTAACTTCTGAGTGGCCCAAGTCTTTCATTCAGGATCAGGGGAATAACTTCCCTCCCTGAATAAATTTTTAAAAGTCAAAATTTTGAGAGACAAAAATATAGTTATCCCCTAATTTTCTCCTACAATCTCTATGTCTTCCATGAATCATTTACATGTTCATTTTTTTGTAATAGAGAAAAATTGGAATAATATAAATATCAACTCATAGGGAAATAACTATGTGGAAGGACTCTAGTTTATGCTTTAAAGTACACATATATTAAGTATCAACTTAAAATGGAGAATATCAAATGATGTATGTAGTATGATTAGGATCATATTACATCTGTATAGTTACATAATGCACATAATCCTATGTGTATATGGATATGTGTATGTGTGTGTGTATATATATATATATATATACACACATACAGACTAGAAGGAAACACAGCACAAGTTAACAATAGTCATCTCTGGGTAATAGGAAGGAGAAATTTTTACTTTCTACTACATACTCCTCTGTATTTTTCCAGTTGTCGATAATGATGATGAACTCCTTTCAGGGTCCACTCTCTAATGTTACTTGATGCAAGGGTTTTTGCTGGATTCCACACCCAGAAAATCTTGAATGAGTCTCTGTGGGGCTCGCCACTGTATTCAATCCCTTCTCCCCTTCAGGGTGTGACCTTTCTTCACCATCCCTTCCTTTAAATCCTCTCGTCACTTCACACCCCGTCTCCTTGACCTCAGAATATCTTCATTCTCCTTGTTTCTCTTCTTCTCAGTGAACTTCTGCCATGAATTTTACATTCAAATATCCATGGGTATATGTACTATCCTTCAGATAACATAAGCTGGTAGCCAAAATAAAATACAGCAATTCTATAATACACACATTTTTATAATATACACATAAGTGGAGAAAGAGCAGCCATCTTGGAGAAGGAACCCAACCCTGCTGAACACACTCAACGCCATCCGCCCTGGAGAGGTCGTGTGGGTTTCACTCCATAGGAAGACTAGTGGGAATGGTTCTTCCCCAAACGGGCCCCCAATCCTTCACACACAGGGGTCAGAAATCTAATCCAATTGGCATCACTATCTCTGTTTTGTCCTGCTTCCTTGCCTCCCTTCTTCACACCTGTACCCCAGTCACAGCTGGGGATGGGCAAGGGCACTGCTTAGCCAGTGGCATCCAGAAGCCAGTGATGCCCACGGTCATGCGACCTAGCCCAGGCCACTTCCAGACAGGTCCTCTGCCTTGTTCAATGATTGCGAACTGTGTAGCACAAACCCTTAATTCCTGGACATGTGGCTCATATTACCACATTAAATTTTTTTAATGCCCTGCAGAAAAATAACTCCTTAAAATTTTTTCAATGTAGCATTTTTCACACTTTTTTTGACCGTACACAATGGTTAAAAAACAAACAAACGAAAACAATCGCAGTTTAAGCCACTCCTGTTCTGGGGAATCCTGCTGGGGAAGTGCCACCCTGGTCTCCAATGGAAGATGACTGCCAAGGAACCGGGTGGCTTGGGAGGCCATGCCTTTCCTTTCAGCACTTCCTTCTGACATAAATCTTGCTGCTTTGCCCATTAATAGGAAACAGCAGAAACTGCCTGCTGTTGTCCAAAGAGCCTCTCCCCACCCATGTTAGCCAAAGACAGCAAAAATGAAGGAAAAATAAGCCCAAGAGCAATGGATGCGTCAAAGTCGGAGGACTTTCAGAAGCGAAGTGATAGCTTGGAGAGTTTCTCTGGACTTTATTACTTGGCACCCCAATGCTTTATCATTTTGAGGGTGATTTCCCCACTACGTCTCTGGTAGATGCCTCCGTTTACCTTGTTGAAGTCTGAAGTTGCTTTGCCTTAAATGAACCCTGTGACTGGTGGAAACCTACCACCACGGGTAGGAAGAGTGACTTGTGTGACAGAAAGGAAAATGAATATCTAACCTGGTAAATTCAGGCACAGGGATCTCCCTGTTCCTTAAAGTTGCTGGAAGTGCTGACTCCCTAACTCCTTTCCTGTTAGCAAGTTCCCAAGAAGTCATCTGCAAGGCAGAGCGCCTGTGGCAGCAGGAAAAACCTTCAGAGCCACTAACACAGCGGCACGTCTGCAATAAGCCTCAGGTTCCTGACAGGTCCATTTCCCTCAGCCAAACAGACAATTTCCCACAGGGATTCCACCCAGTGACCTGGGGTCCTGCAGGAATTGACATCCCACAAGGGACGTCATCACACAGACCCATAACCTAAGCCCTTCTGAGGACACAGGAGGCTTCATTCCTCCTGATCACAGAACAGCTGAGCCTGGACTCTCTGACGCGAGAAGTTTGCTGTTGCTTTGTTTGATGTGTGTTTGTTTTCTGGAGGGGAGGCATAATTTCACTATATAGTGCTTAAAACTTTGTTCCCCTACCTTTGTGATATTTATTTCATCCAATTTTATGTTTCCCAAATTCTAATCTCTTAAAATGTTGGCTTTGGGGCTGGCCCCATGGCCGAGTGGTTAAGTTCTCGCACTCCGCTGCAGGCGGCCCAGTGCTTTGTTGGTTCGAATCCTGGGCACGGACGTGGCACTGCTCATCAAACCACGCTGAGGCAACATCCCACATAAAACAACTAGAAGGACCCACAACGAAGAATACATAACTATGTACCGGGGGGCTTTGGGGAGAAAAAGGAAAAATAAAATCTTAAAAAAAAAAAAAAATGTTGGCTTTACCTCCATGTTCCCACTTTTGAAACAAGCGGGGACAGTCCGGAGCACTAAGCATTATCAGATGAACGCTCACATCCGGGGAGAGTCGGAAACCCGCCGAAGATCAGCCAGAACCCATTTCATACACGCGTGGAAAGTGTTTCCTTTTATAATCTATATTTCATTGGAGAGCCATGTGACTGAGAGTGGCAAGAAGTTTGTGGTTAAAACACAGTAAATGGGCAACAGAATACTGCGACAGGAGGGGGAAAAAGATGTTATATTAGAAAAAAACACAAAAGGCATAAATAATACCTTGAGGAGGTCACTCAACGTGAGCTACCAAGTCCCACAGAGCTATTAACATCACCCATTACTATGGATCCAAATTTACCAACTGTCATCCTCCCTTCCTCCCAGGTGTGCTCTAGATAAGTGATGGGGAGTCCTTCTGGGGCTGCTCTGGTTAATTCAGAGGTTCGATAGTTTTCCTAATGGAAAGAAATCAAATTCATACAAAAAGTTCACTGTCTACCTGGCAGAGGGCCTAAGACCAGGATGTGATATAACACATTTATTCAATCGCTTTCTTTTTCAACACACATTGGAGCTCTCCAAAATTGTTTTGCCTCCATTCCAAACTCTGTTGGCAGAGCTCTTCCTTAGGTCCTCTGAGGGAGTAAAAGAATCCACCGTTGGAGTCTTCTCCAAGGCAACAGACAATGCGAGTGAGAAGATCCAAATGGGAACAATCTAATATGGATGTCAGGTGGGAATTGACCTTAAGGTGAAGGGAGCCTCCGAGAAGACGACCAGGCAAAGCATCCCTGAGGCTGCAGAACCAAAAGGCTCAAAGCCTCAAAATTGCATACGCCCAAATTGCATAGTTTGGCAAACCAATTTAAAACACACCATGAGAGGCAAAGGGAAAGAGATGGGGTAAGCGAAGACACTTAGAATACGGTACAGATGGGAGGAAGGACCACACTCCTATCTCCTCTCCCTCCCTCTCTCTCCCTCTCTCTCTCTGCCACATCAGCTTTCCCCACCAATGGTATGATTATAAGGACCAAAGATGAGGATGGAGCAAGGAGGTCCACAGACAGAAGGTACCCTGAGCTAATACACACTTACTCTGGCAGAGAGGCATGGGGCAAGTTCTCCGGGTCATAGCTGTAGCTGCTGAGCAGCTCTGGGGTTTATGTTCATTTCTTGGGCAGAGGACATGTGGGACCAGAACAGGTATCACCAGTGGGTGAGCAATTTACAGATGACTTAGCTGTCAGCCCAGAGGTGGCATGATCAAGACTTGATCTCTTCATCCCTTTCTATCTAAAAGTAACATTCTTGTCTTTTCTCACATGTTTCATTTATTCTCTCTTTCTTTAGCATGTTTTATAGACTGCTAACTTACTATCCTTATGTAACACATCTTATGAATTCTGCCAGTCTCACAAGCTATTCTTTACTCGTTATCTATATTTAACATCCTAGGAGCTTCACCAGTATCTCATAAGCTGCCAGCTTGCTTTCTATGTGTACTCAACACTCCTTGTGAGCTTTATCCTTCCCATTCTCTTTCTTGTCTTCTACAGCAGAATCGAATATGCAGAGTCAAATATAGAACGTACAAGCAGTGCAGCAAATGCATGGCACATGTGGGCCTTCTCTGCCTTTCCATCGAGCCCACAGAGCACTTCACGACAGGCAGTGAAACATTCGGCATGGTCTTCAGCCTTCCTCACAGAGTCTACAAACTTTGACTCCTTCCAAAAGAGCATGAATAATTATTATATAATTAATATATTATAATATTATAATTATAATATAATAATAATTATAATTATTAAGTATTTTGGGTACTAGTCTTGGGGGCTTGATCTGAAACAGGGAAAACTGACTATCCTATGAAATCCCTGGGTCCATCGACTGTTTCAACTCCATTTTGGGGTCATTTAGTTGAGCATGTGCAAAAGACAACCCTTGACCTAATTCCCCTCGGAAGAGTCCCTTGGCATAGATCCCTATGTGGATAGAAAAGGAGCCTGGGCTGTCACCCATGGAGACAAGGCAGAGAATTCACAGTGTAGAATCTGGCTAACCTAACGCTCGGTGACACACGCGGCAGTCCTTACACCGGGATGCCAGGAACACAGTCATTCCATTGCTGCTTCTGTGAGATGGAGACTCAGCTCAAGCAGCCGCTGCCACCTAACCTCATGGATACGGCCACCTGCACAAGAAGGGCAGGAAAATCTACAAGGAGAAAGAAAGGTCAGGAGGACCTCTGGCCTATTTCAAAAGCATCCTCTAAAGTGTAGCTTTCTCCAGGACGGCACAGAGGGTGAGTCACACCTAGTCTCTGAAGTCTTCTGAAGAACCCCACCTCGTTAACATTTACAGCTGTATGATCCTGTGCATGTTACTTAACCTCTCTGAACCTCAGCTTCTTCATTTATAAATTGATAATTATCATAACGTCCATCTGCAAGAGTTGTGGTGAGGATTAAATGAGATGATTTGCATAAAGGGCATAGCACGCGATACCCCAGCACAGGCCATTGCATGGTTGTTGCCCTCAGTGTCATTATAATTGTTGTTGCTACTATTATTAGCAAGGCCAGCCTTAGAGTGAGAATTATATTATGTCAGGAGTAGTGTTCCCAAAGTACTGGATAATACCCCAAATTCCTTCAATGAAATAAAGCCTTTTATTTCAGAATTGGTGAAGCACCCTAAAATGAGACTATCTCCTTGGTGTTGTGACATGTTGATTTAAATTCACACAAAGATTTAAATGTCTTTGGTAAATTCCTTTTCTGGCAGAGGTTTTGAAAAGAATGGGATAAGGAATAGAGGAAACCCTAAAAGGAATGTGTCAGAGAGAGAAGACTGGACATTTTCAACCACGTGCCCAGGCTTTGAAATCAGACAGAATGGGATTTGATTCCAAACCACGTTACTGTCAGTGTAATGCTTTGTCACCTGTCAGACTCAACATCCTCGTTCATCAAATGGGGCTAGTCATGGCACCTTCCTCCCAGGGCTCTTGTAAGGGTTCAGAGAGATATGGCACCTAAAGTGACTGGCTGACGGAGTAGATTCTCATTAAGAGTCCATTTCCCTTCCTGCACATTGACTGTGCTGCCTGGAACCGACTCCTGTTTGTTCTCACCAGACTCTCCCTCCTGGCTAGTGCCGGCTTTCCTACAGACCACGAACAGAAAGATCTAGAGGTTTTTAAGATTGAGTTTCTGTGTGAAAGAAATAGCAAATAGAAACTGTATGTCGATGATGCAATTTAGCTGAGAAAACCTAGGTGCTAACACCCTGCTACGCTGCTGGGAAATAGCTAGACTTTCTCTCCCCCCGGATGAAACTCCGGGCTGGAAGTCTTTATCGGTCCATCCCACCCCAGGCGGATTGGATCTCCCTGGACTGTGGAGTTAACCAAAGGCCAGGCTGGGTGGCAGAGGGAGCTGGCAGTTCTGTCTGCTCCATAGTCTGGAGTGCTCCCGGGCCTTTGAGTCGATCTCAAGAACCTGGGCTCACCTGAGGTGCTGGTGTTTCAGCGGGCCCTCCAGATCCTTGGGCCATCCCTGGGCCGAGAGGGGGAAGGAGACAGGAGCTACCCAGGCTCACGAACAGCTAAGGTGTCTGGATCTACCACTCTCACCACTGGATGTGTTCCTGCTCAGACCCTGGGAAAGACGGAATGGTGCCCCACAGGTTTTGTGAATTGAGCCTTTTCTAGTAGCTCAAATTTAAAAAGAGAGGATGAGTTACGCAGCCTAAGAATTCCAAGATCGGGGGTAGAGATTGGGGACAAGTTAGCAGATGCATCTCGTCAACAAGGTCTCTTTATTGAATAGTGAATATTATCACCATTTTGCATGGTGCTCACTGTCTGCCTGGCAGTCTTCTAAGAGCTTACTTCACTTAACCCTGCAAGGTAGTTGGTAGTCTTTTCCTCATTTTACAGTTGAGGAAACAGAGGAGCAGAGAGGTTGAGTAACTTGCCAAAGGTTGCACAGCCACTAAATAGTAAAGGCAGGATCCAAAGACAGACCCGCTGGTGCTAGAGTCTATGTGCTTAACCATCGTGCTAAACTGCAATGACAGCAAGTGTTTTTCGAGCCCTGTGTTCCAGGCACCACACTAAACACCTGTTTTACAGGGAGTGTCTCATTTAAGCCTCACAGTGGCCCCAGATGGTAGCGCATTAATCCCCATTTCACAGATGAGTTAAGTGAAGTCTGAAGACATTGAATGATTTTTCCAGGGTCCCGGAAGTCTACTTTGTCCAGATCTACACAGAGGAAAGCCACTGAGCTGAAAGGATCCCTTTGCCATCCCAGACCACACAGCAAAACTCTTGGGTTGTTGCTAATGGGTAGACATGGGACAGTTTTTGCAACATCTCCTTCAAGGGCTCTTCATTTTGTTGTTTATGGATATCAGGGCATATTTACACACAAAGGGTCTATTTGAGGACACAGAGTTTTCATGTGAGGCTTTTTTTTACTGTTCAGTAAAAATTCTGTCTGTTCATGCTGCATCAACCATGGTTTTATTTGTGTTACTTCTAGCCAGATGGGAAAGACATTAGCTAATGTGGTCTGTGCTTATGTCACAGAGGGAGGGAACTCTATTATGCCTCAGAGCAACCACAGCCCTTTCTGCTGCCTCTGATCATCCGAAACCCATCCCAGTGGGTGAGTCCTGTCTATAGTAAATGGATCCAGTTTCCTTACTGCTTAAAAAGACAAAGCAACTCTTAGACTTCCATACTTTCAACGAGGATTTTTCCCTTGTTTCTTTTTGCAGCTGGCATGTGGCTGCGGTCACTCCTCGGGCGTACCTAGCTCCTGCGGTGGCTTCCTCAAGACTGGTGAGTTGATGGTATTTCTGGTTTGGGGTTTGAGGTAGGGACTTTTAGGGGAGGAAACAATGAAGCAGTGTGTGATTTCTTCTTAATTCACGTGCACAATTTACACTGACTCTGAGAAGAGCGAAGTTACATGTAAACAGGTCAGGCAGGCCTGACTGACGTGGGAGTCGGAGGTAAGTCCCACCAGGAAACCTGGTTTGCAGAAGACACAGCTGCACCTGAGTGATGACAAAGGGCAACTTCCTTCTGAAAAGTGAAGAGGGAGGGTGTTTGGGATGGGGTGGATTTTCTTGGGGCTTTCCCACAGGATCTGGGGAATATGCTAGCTCATCTCCCGCAGATCCCTGTTGCTTCCCTCTCGTGACTCCAGATGGAGCTGGGCCTGGGCCTCATTGCTCAGACGTCCAGCCCAGGCCTGGCAAGCAGCAGGTCAGACACGGCTAACACCTCGGCCTGTGGCAGCCCTTGTTCACGTGTTCAACGGCCCTTGGACAGAGCTGGAGTATTAGCGGCAGAAATGCCACGGGAAATCGGTCTGCCCCAAAGCACAAGAGAAAAAGCAGGAAGGAGAAACGGCGTCCGCATTTGCGAGCTCTTCTGCTTCCGCTTTCTCTCCCCAGGGCTTCTCCCTTCTCTCCCTTTTGTTGACCATCTTCTCTGTGCTTCCTGTCCTGGGGTAAGGCCGCCTTGTCTTCCTTGTCTCTGTGCAAGTCGAGTAGGAGATGGCGTATCTGAGGCTAGGTGCTCTGGGGACCGCAGAAGTAGATCTGACAGAGCCTGCCCTCAAGGGTACATGACTCACTGGCAAGACGTGGTGAACACAAGGGTACACGTGGACAACCAGGGCCCCACCAGTCCAGCTGACGTCTGTGAGACCCTGAAAGGCACCCCTTCCTCTCGGCTGGCTTTTGGCCTGGAGAAAGCAGCATGGGCTGGATTTCAGCCCCTACTTAACCCCGAGGCCAGACATTCTTCAGTAGAACACAAAATGCATGTGGGACACGAGGGACAACCCTGGGGACGATGATAAAAATGTTCAGTCCCATGTAACCCACTGCAAATAGGCACGGTGCAGAAACTGGCTGACAGCCCGTCAGGGGAGGGAGGGATCGATGCAGGTTACTTCCATAGGGAGGCTTTGGACTGGTGGGGCAAGCCGGGGAAGATCATCGTTCTGGGTGGGGGAGGGCATTCCAAAAGGAGAAACGGGACACGCAGAGACTGGGCAGTGGGGAGGCACAGCAGTCCCCACACGTCTTCAAGCCCTTCTTTCTCCCTTTTGCTCTTAAGCGCCTTTTAAAATTTAAAATATTTCCTCAGATTGCTCAGCTCCCTTAATCCATCTTGTTTCCGCAGCTCCCCTGAATAAAGGACAGGCAGACACTCTGTTTGCATGAGGAAGACTGTTCTCATTCTGTCAGTGCTAACCCTCCTCCATGGTAAATAAGTCACTCCGGTCTCCATAGTTACTAACCTCTATCCTGTCATAAGCTCCAGACACACAGTAGAATAAAGATCCTTCAGACTGCACAAACATCGCATTTTGTGAGCCTCTGAAGTGACTTGGCCTCGGCCCTCAGCAGGGTCAGCTCAGTTCCCAGGGCCTAATTTTTCATGATTATTCTCTTACTCTTTCATCTCTGCGTGTTCCTGGTATTAAGGGAAATGCTGAAGTGTGAGAGACATCGACCCCGATGTACTCATGATCAGTGGATAAACAGAAATAAGACTGACACCGATACGTCGATGACTCACTTATCTGCCTGAATAATACTTTTTCAAATGGAATTTTATTTTCAGACCTCAGCTCTATTAGCGAACTGACAGATGAAAACGTAGCAGGCTGTCAGAACATCTACATGTTTATTCCTTTCCTAATCCAATACAAATAAAGTAACGGTTACGGAAACAAAGAAGATTGTCCAATGTCTTTTTCCGTACAGGAATGTTTTCTACAATGTGCCTGAAGGACTATGCTCAGATCTCCCCTGGAACAGCATCCGAGACAGAGTTCATGACTTTGAGGGGCCACCCCTTCCATTGTTGGAAAGCTCTTAATGGTTTTTTTAAAATCTTCCTTATATTGCATTTAAGGCCTTCTGGTTCACTGACATCCATCAGTCCAAGGTTTGCCTTCCACAAGAGCACGGAATGTGGAAGGCTTCAGGTTTCAGTTACTTAAGGTGATGGAAAGAGCACTAAACACAAGTAAGGAGACCTGCGTTCTAGCCCCAGTGTCTCCTTTCACCTGCCCTGCTGTGTTGAGCAAAGTGAAGTTAACCTCTTGGAGCCTCAGTTTCCTCGTTTATGAAATGAGAGCAACATATGCCGTTCTACCTCACAAGGCTAGTATAAGAATCAATTAAATAATAAAAATGAAAGAGCTGTGAAAATTGTGAGGTGCTATATATCACGTAAGGTGTTGCTACTACTGACATGCAAGCCCTCCAAATATTGGAAGACACCTGGCATTCCCTTGGTGTTTGCCGGCATGACCATTTCTGGATTTCTTTTCCATGCCAATTGTCCTCATCCAGAAGCTTCCCATTTGTCACTGTCTCTTTTAAGCTTGGTGCTCAGAATAACACCCCAGAGACGCTAAAAACCGGCAAAGGAGAAGGATGCGATGTTGCTCTGCTTCCCAGGCTGAACACAGTACAACACTCGGATTACGGTGCCTCAGATTGCATTGGTGCTTCTAACAGCCTCTTCAGACCTCGCTACACATTCAGTTAAGTTCACCGAACACCTTTGTTTCTTTCACATGAACTGCTGTCAAACCAGCGCTACCCTTTCCTGAGTTTATTTAATGTCACAGTTAACATCAATGAATAGTCTTATATTAATGTCCGTTGAATTTACCTCTGTTGAATTCCATCCTTCTGGTATCAGCGCATTGTCAAGGACTAGAATGCTATTCCATCATCCTTCAGCTACTTCAGCTGACCTTTGTGTCTTGAATGAGGGTTTCTGCTGCAGTGTGCGACAGGAAGACTTCTGAGAAGTCCCCAAATGTTCAGTAAACAAAAACACTTGGAGAAAGATCTATGTACCACAGAAGGAAATCTCCCTAACCAAGGTCTCGTAACTAGCATTCCTGTGGTGAGAAGAGATTGTTTAAATACGATTTTATTGTTAAGATGATTGATCTGGTAAGTATTTTTAGCATTAAGAGACATTTCCATTTCTAGAGAGTTTAAGGATTGCAGTTCCAAAGTTTGAAAACATTTTTCTATGTTCTGAGCATTGAACATGGATTTTTTTTTAATTAAAATACTTTTTCACACTTTCCATCGTGTGAAACGGGAGCGATGAGATTTTTTCCAGAGGAGAAGCCGATAACTGAGTCTGAAAGTGTGGATGGAGGATGCTGAAGGGACATCAAAGATGCTCCTTCATCTGTGCCCTCTCCAAAGGGAATTAGAGGAGGCCAGGCAGAGGGACAAGGTGCCCTCACCTCCAACAGGCAAGGATTAGGCGGGAGTCCTTTGGTTGCAAGTGACACAAACCCATTGCCACGTGGCTTAAGCGAAAAAGATAATTTATTAGTATACGTAGACTGAAATATCAGAAGTTCTTTTCAGCAATTCCACTCCTGGGTATACCTCAGACATGGATGAAGATGAAGATGTCAACGGCGGCACTGTTTATGGAGCAGGGAGCATGAGTGAACCTAGAAGGCCTAGCCATAGTCAGGTCGATGAGTTACAGACAGTAAGGCGGTTAGACCTTAAAAACATAGTATTGGGTTTAAAAAAAAAAAAGGAAGAAACAGTGAAATCTATAATACAATGCCATTAATTTACAGTAAAAACACATATACACAAATCATGTCCATACATGTTCTTTGATATGTGTGGACCTTTGAAAACTGTATAAATACATTTAAGCAGGTGCCTGTAATAGGAGGGGAATGGGAGAAGGGATAGAGGATGAAGGAGAACAATAATTTTTAACATGGGAGGCATCTTTACAGACCGATAGTGACGTATGCCAAGAATTTAGGGATATGATTAACTCAACTCCAGGTACCAAGGGTCCGGAATTTTAAAAGATTTGTTTTCATCAAACAGTGTAATCAGGAATCAGATGGTCTCTGTCTGTCAACTCTCTGCTCTCTAGATTGGCTTCATTCTCAGCAAGCTCTCTTCACATGGAGGGAAAGAAGCTCCTGGCAGCCACACGTTCGTGTGGTGGTTACAGTTCATGATCTCCGGAGGAGAAAGACTTCCAACATTCCCACCCCTCTCTGGACAGCGACTCTGCTTGGCTCCATTTGGGTCACGTGCCCACCTCTGGACCCATCACTGTCACCTGGAAACAGGTAATCCTAACTGGTCAGGCTACTCATGCACCCACTCTTGTGATGGGGGAGGCAAAGCCCTTCGCTTCACAGCCCCACTGGTGGAGACCACCGCCCACCACAGCAAAGCGTCTCCAGCACAATTCTGGGACCCAAAGAAGTCCCAAGCAGTCCAAATTCAGAGATAGCTTTACTCTGACAAAAACATGCGTGTTAGTTGGGCTGGACTCTGTAGGGTGCAATCAGGAAATAGCCTTATTTCATTTTTTTCCCATTCTTGTGCTTCAAACCGGCTGTGTCAGATTTCCTTTTCCTGACTCTAGACAGTATCCTGAGCAAAGTGCGTAACTTTTCCAGTTGCTTTTTACTTTTAGAACAGTCTTATTTCAAGGTATTATATGGGTTCAGTCTTCTCGAATATACAGACTTGATACTTTCCTCTTCTTTCAATCTTCCTCCCCTACGTTCTAGGATAGGTCTTAATAGGTCCCAGGAACCTACAGTAGGGAAGTGGGGCACACTTCTTCTTCCAGCCACACCCCAATCTTGTTTGTTGTTCCTCTCCAGTTGAAGGGTGGAGGAAAAAGGAGAAGGAAAAAGCAATTTACACTATTTCATTATTTAGCTGGTGCTATTTTATTTGGCCATTGGTGTCCTCTGTGAGACAGATGTTCAAATGCTGGCTGACTCTCTCCTATGGGAACTTACGTGTGTTCTTTAGGAAAACCCTCAGCCCCCACTGGGGATCTCCAGCACCTTCCTCTCCCCTGAAGTGGATGATGTATTCTCCTGTTGACCACTCATGATTCTCCCTTAGCTCTTGCTCAGATAGTAATCCCACACGGACAGGATTTGTGGGAGAGTCTTTTCAAGATGGTTATGTCTCCCATGCTGTCCACTTTATTTCTCATGAAACACAATCCTTACCCTGCTTACTACGGAATTGTAGCTTACTTCGTCTACAACCTCCTCTCTTCTCTTTGCTATGAGGGGTGGCTTCAGCCAGCCTCATGTCTAGGCAAGGAGCAGACTCCATACCCAGTGCTCACAAACTCCAGAGAACAGAGGTCAAATTCCCCAAGACCACACAAAAACATGTATATGTGTGTTCCTAGCAGCATCACTGATAAAAGTGGAAACAAGTCAAATGTCCATCAACAGATGAATGGATAAACAGAATGTGCTATAGACATACAATGGACAATTATTCAGCCATAAATAGAAGTGAAGTTCTGATACATGCTACAACATGGATGAACCTTGCGTACATTATGGTAACTAAAAGAAGCCAGACACAAAAGGCCACGTGTTGTATGAATCCATTTAAATGAAATGTTCATAACAGGCAAATCCACAGAGATGGAAAGCAGGTTAGTGATTGCCAGGGGCTGGGAGAAGGAGAGATGGGGTGTCACTGCTAATAAGTACAGGTTTCTTTGGGGGGTGGTAAAAAAAATGTTCTAAAATTTGATAGTTGTGATGGTTACACAACTCTGAGAATACTCTGTTTTTAAACCATTGAAGTGTATACTTTAAAAGGATGAATTTGATAGTATGTGAATTATATTTCAATAAAGCTGTTATTAAAAACAATTCTCCCAAGAACTCTCTTGTTGGAGTTGGGTGAGGGACCCCAGGTCATAGGAACAGTTTGGGGCTCCTCTTAGCAAGCCCTGGTGTTGGTCCAGCCCCTCTCCACAGAACATGGAGGTACACTATGCTCTGCTTTGGGGTCTCAACCTGAGACCACAGGAAAGTCCCATCTAGTCATTTTACACTGGGTCCTTTCCCAGGCTCTAAGAGGAATCAAGATGCATATAGTGTCCTTGCCAACCTTCACATGGGCTATTTGCTTTTCAAAATTTTCAGCAGACGTAGAAATCCCTGCCCCCACAGCTACAGAAACCGTCACTGTCTGTTGAAAGACCAGGGACACTCCACTGTTTTGTGATCTCAGAGAGAGAGGAATGATATTCACTGTATCCCATCATTGAAGGTGCTGATGCAACCCTGGGAGCTCAGCCTCACACAGCAAGTGGTTCCCTCACAGCATCGTGCAGCTGTTTCCACTGTTGATGATTCCAATCGTTGTGAGTATAGTTTGAGGAGGAATATGCTTTATTCAATCACAGTTTCATTGAGGGTCTACAATGGCTGGGCACTCAGGTGACAAGGGTGAACAACATAGGCAGGCTCCTTGCCCTCCCTGAGCTCACCTCACCTACCTCATCAGTTAGGAAGTATTACGACGATGCTGCCATGCTTCTGTCAGCGATTACCAGTGATCAAGACAAGATCATGATCTAGCAGATACTGGTGAGTTGTATTATACAACCAGAAAAAGCATCTGAGCTATTAAAAATGTAGTAACACATAAGCACACATACACACGCCGCACCGTGTAAGCACTAGAATTGAAATCCTTCAAGATTATGTGTTGCAAAACAGATATGCTTGTGGTCACACCCTTTTTTTTGACTACATATTAGTGCCATAACATTGTACATAACACAATGAGAGGAAGAGAAAGGTTCCCCTTCCCAAAAGGTTACGCAGGATTCTTATGCAAAGATTAATAAATCCTTTGTTTTCTCAAAAGGCATGTCACAGTTTTGCTTTTATAGAAGTAGTCATACTTTGAGAGGTTTTTTTCCCAAAATTCTAATGGTTACGTTGATAGTTGGGAAGTTATGCATGTGTGGAGGAGAGGGTATCTGGGAAATCTCTACTTTCCTCTCAGTTTTGCTGTGAACCTAAACCTGCTCTTAAAAAATGTATTGAAAAAATTCTAATGGTTACCGTGTTTCTATTAACCATCACACGGTTAAACTGTGTAATTGATGTCTAGTTTGCTTCTCCCCTAAAACAAGATACTTTCCAACCTTCTCCCATCCTATAATTCCTCCAAATTTGCAGTGAATTGGACCAAACACTGTCCCAGTCCGGACCCACCACCTCACTCTATCTGGAATGAATATTACACCTTTTCAAGAACAAACCGTCTTCCTACATCCCCAGGTCCCTTGTTCTCACAGCCAGCGACACCTCTCACTTCGGGACTGCTGGCCTCAAGTACTTGATGTATGTGTCTGTGTGTTCATATTCCTCAGCTGTCAGAGGTTGAGTAGGGGAGGTAAATATGAATATGCCTGTTTAACCAAATGTCATCCAGACTTAGAACCAGAAGGAAGCCTGCGGAGCATCAAACCCAAGTCTCTCACTTTTCAGATGAAGAAACTCAGGCTTGGGGAGATTAAGTGACTTGCCTAGAGGCAGATGGTCAGTAATCAACAGTGCAGTAATCAACAGTGCAGTGGTCATCAGTGCAGCAGCCAATAGTACAGTAATCAACAGTGCAGCAGCCAACAGTGCAGCAGCCAACAGTGCAGTAGTCAACAGTGCTGTAATCAACAGTGCCATAATCAATAGTGCAATAATCAAGAGTGCAGCAGTCAACAGTGCTGTAATCAACAGTGCTGTAATCAATAGCGCAATAATCAACAGTGCAGCAGTCAACAGTGCAGCAGTCAACACTGCAGTAGTCAACAGTGCCATAGTCAATGGTGCAGTAGTCAACAGTGCAGTGATCGAAGGTGCCACAGCTGCAAGCAGCGCTGGATCTTCAGACTCTGCGTCCAATGCACTTTTTTCCCCACTGCACTTTTTACTTCATCCTCCTAAAATTTCTGTGTCATTATTTCTTCATCTGTTGTTGTTGCTAGTGCCATGAAGTCGACTCTGACTCCTAGTGATCCTGTGTACAGCCTTGTGACTCCGTGTAGAGCAGAGTGGAAGGAACCCTGCCTGGTCTTTTTGTGCCATCCTCTCCCCTTCCGGCGCTCTATCAGACAATGCTTCCTGCTATCCACAGAGTTTTCATGGCCAATTTTTTCAGAAGTGGGTGGCCAGCATATCTAGTCTGGAAACTCCGCTGAAACCTGTTCCCATGGGCGACACTGCTGGCACCTGAAACATCAGTGGCATAAGCACCACATCACAGTAACATGCAGCCAGCGCAGTCTGACAACCGACAGGCAGATGGTGTGGTTCCCTGACCAGGACACGGACCCAGGCCACAGCGGTGAGAGCGCTGAATCTTAACCACTAGACCCTCAGGGCTGGCTTTCTTCATCTGCAGCATACAAGTGATAACAGTTCTGCCTACCTCACAGGGCTGTTGTGAGAATTAATGAGATAACATATGTGAACGTGCTTTAAAACCCTCACAAATGTCAGATGCTGTTTAAAATGAAAATTATTTCAATCAAGAAAATAAATGCATACCATAAAAATGGATAATAAAATAACTCACAAATGAGAAATACTCTGCAGATGACTCCTAGCACTTATAATTACGTTTTCAATTAAATCTAAGTACCAAAAAGAACTGAAGGGAAAATAGGAGTGTCTTCTGTGAGTGGAGCTAAAAGAAATCAGCAGGTGCCTAATGGAAATTAGGCAGCTACATGGGGCCTAATGGAAATTATGTGACTAAAAGCAGGGAATTGTAGCATGCCCTTTATCTCCCTCCCACTGTCACCTCCGTTTCACGACCCCCTCGTCAGTAATGGAGCTTTGAGGTTATTATCTTAATGGAGAGGACTGGATTTCCTTATTCAAGAAGGAAGTGGCCACATTCAACAGAAGTGAATCCAAGGAAAGAAAAATTCTCTGGGATGACATATAAACTATAGCCAAGTTTTGGAAAACTCTGGGGAAGCCAAAATGGGGATGGGGGAGAGAACAGAGGGGACACCATGCTTCCAGGAATGTTGAGCCTGCGTGCAAACACTAAGAATGAAAGATACGTAGGAAGAACCGACATCAAGCACCTGAGCACCATTCTGCGGCTTCATTAACTGAGGAGTGGTGGGACAACATGCATGACTGTAATGGGGCAAGACTGGTTATTCAGGGAGAGAAATAGTAGAGCAATGTCCTTAATTTGGGCGTCAAGAAGAGAAAGTCCCCAAGGCAAACTTGGTGTAGAGCCCCGCTCCCAAGCACACCTGTGTCTACGCACAGTCCTGTATCACAGCTCCCTCCAGAGACACACACTCCAAAAATCCCTCCGAGCCTGCCACGTGTGTTGAGTCACCTCATGAGCAACACAGCAAATGTCTGACTCGCCCTTCCTTCTTCCCAGCTTCTTTCCACCACCAAGGAAGATCAGGTGGTGGCAGAACAGCTTAAAGGAGATGACAAAACCAGAGACTAAACACTTGCCTTGAAGGCCAGGCAGACGCTTGGGAAACAGGCACTGAGGAAAGGCCGACCACGTGCGCAGGGCACGGCGTCTGGAGAGGAAGATAATAGGTGGGCGGCGGGACAAGTGGAAGCAGCATAGCAATGGGAATCTCAGGGCGAGTAATGTTCAGAAATGCAGGCAGCGGGAAGGTCTGGCAGCTGGTAGGTGGAACCCTGCTTGGAGAATGGAGCTCAAGGGCAGAGAGGCAAGATCAAGGCAGAATCTCTGCTCCAGAAGAACTGAGGGGTTGACAAGAAAGTAAAGCAGAGACTAAGGATGCAGGAAAATAGGACGAAGACTCAGTCACTACGACAAAGATACAAGGCAGAAGTTTAGTCCAAGGAACAGGGCAAAATTCTCATTTCTGGAAATAAAGTACAAGATCTGTGCTAAGAGTGGTCCTGACGTTCAACAGCCGAACTCTGGCCTGCCTCGCTTTCCGTTCTCTTGAGTTGGAAGAGGTCCTCAAATCTGGATCAGGGCTGAGTGGAAACAAAATTTCAACCTTGCTAATGGGACCAGCTGCTCCTGTATACCTGTGCATATCTCTATTGGGGCACTTATTTACCTAACAAACGCTTATACAGCACTCGCTCCATTTCAGGCACACTCCTACACATTTCATAAGCATTAACTCCTACAACAACCCTGTGAGGTAGGTACAAAGACGCTCCCCATGTTACAAATAAGGAAACGAGAGATAGTCAAGTTGAGTAACTTATCCAAGGTCATACAGACAGGAAGTGGCAGAGCAAGAATTTGAACCCAAGCACTTAGGCTCAAAGTCCACGTCTCTAACCATTACCGCACACCATTTTCCTACTTCTATCGTGATCCATCTGTGTTTCTCTTCTCCTCTAGAGACTAAGCTATGGTCCCTGCTATACAGAACTTGGGTCATCTTTGCATCTCTAATGCCTACCACAAGGTCTAGTATACAGTGGACCTTAATAAATGCCTGATGGATGGATGGATGAATAAATAAATAAGTGAATATGTGCCTAGCATATTAAACACACAAACACCAGCGACTGCAGAGTCCTTGACAGAGGGAGTAACAAGAGAACACTGGATTTGGTTACCGTGATCCGCAAGACTGTGCGACAGAAGGCAGCCAGGATGCAAGACAGGGAGTGGCTAGTGGAGCTGCGTGGGGGAGGGACGGGGATATGGCTCATAACAGGAGGTGTGGATCAGTTGCTTTAAAAAGCAGCTGAGGTCAGAGGAGGCTGGGACATAGGAAATGGTCATACAATAAACTGCTACTTGTAAATGCCCCACCTTTCACTTTCAATGTAGTATTTTAGAGGTTCTACCCCACACCTGAGAGAATATCTGGATTTGGTCAACCACGATTTGTGTGTAGAAATGACAGATCATTGTCAGTAGCCTTATAGGATCGTCACATAGCAACCTCTGGATAAGAGTAGGCTATAATAAGCCTGGCTTGAATTCAACCACCAAAAGGACAGAACGATGTTAAAAACAGAAGTGATTTGCCTAATAGCATAAAAGCCAGAAAGGTCACTTCTGAGAGAAGTGTTCATAAATGTTTGAGCATTCAATGGGCCCGATTTTGCTTTTGTGCACAGATATAGGTACACACAGGAGTTAAGGTGGGCAGATGGCACATCCTCACACTTCTCACTCTCCTATAATTCCCTCTCCAACTATAACCATCAAGCTGGACGATGAGTCAGTAGGCAATTGGCCTCACCTGTAATTTCAGGAGAAGGAGAAAGTAAAAGTAGTTAATGTTTACTGAGCACTTACTTGGTGCTAGGTTTTATTCTAAGTGCTTCACCTGTGTTAACTTATTGAGACCTCGTGACAATCCCCATTTTACAGAGGCGAAGAAAGAGGCACAGCGAACTTAGGCAATTTGTCCAAGGTCACAAGTCAAATAATTGGTAGAGGCAGGGTTCAAACTCAAGGCAGTTTGCCTCCAGAGCCTGTGGTTAGAATCACAGCTCTATGGGGATCATCCACTCTGAGAATGGTAAGGAATGGAATGACTAGAATGAAAACTGGCTTCTAGCCGCCACACCCAACTCACCTTTGTAGACCCATTTGGAGCTCATGACTGCACTACACCGTCCAGAATGCTTATCCTCTAGGTTTAACAGAGGTCAGGGAGTGTAAGGATCCCAAAGACTTCCACAGATGTACAGTGTGGTCTCAGGAGAGGGCCTTCTCTAATCAGCGACGGGGCGAAAACAGATCCAAGACGGCTGGCCCATGGCAAAGTGGTTAAGTTCAGCGCCCTCTGCTTCAGGGGCCCCGGGGTTCGCAGGTTCAGATCCCAGGTGCAGACCTACGCCACTCATCAGCCATGCTATAGCAGCGACCCACGTACAAAATAGAGGAAGACTGGCACAGTTGTCAGCTCAGGCACAATCTTCCTCAAGCAAAAAAAAAGAGGAAGATTGGCAGCAGACGTTAGCTCAGGGGGAGTCTTCCTCACTAAAAAAAAAAAAAAAAAAAAAAAAAAAAGATCCAAGAAAAATTCAAGAGATGACAATGAGTTCTCCTCTGTCCTACTGGTTAGCACAAGCTACCATTTCTAGTGACTGCATTTTCAAGCCACTACTACCATCCCTGGTGTCCCCAACACACTTTCTTCAGGCCAAACTTATTCTAATTAGAAGATGCCTCTACAGGACTGGGAAGCCTTTGGCATCAAATTTCCACCTTGGCAAGAAACCAGAGCGAGAAGGCTTTCCTCAGCCCATGGGGGCCAAGCCCATCCAAAGCAAACAGTTCCCATAACTGTTTACGGTAGAACGAGCTTCTTCCTTTAAGCAGCGCGAACGTGGAAAATCACCCAGCCAGACGCTGCTTCTATTTTGGCACTTCTGAAATTCAGGGAGGGGGCCCTCCCAGCCAGAGATTCAGCCTTCCTCAAATGGGGAATGCACAAGTTGGGAAACACATGAATGTCCTATTGAGGCTATAAAGATTTAACTGTCCCCTAAAAGCATGTTTTTATCATAATTACTTCAGCAGCCACTATGTCTAATAGCTCCCCTTAAACAGCCCTTCCTGGACCAGCTTGCAAATTCTCCCTGCTTTTCTGTGATGTGACCCGCAGGAAATTCATAATCTGTCTGTGTTCCTCCGGCCTGGCACTGGCAAGACCAGGAAAAGAACCTTGGTTGAGTTGTTTCCCAGTCATTGGCTTCCACTGCTGAATTTTTCTAGTTATAAATAAAGACCATTATATTATTATTAAAGTACTTTAAGACAACCGGTAACATATGCTAAATTTTTAAAGAAAATATTTGCGAATATTCACAGACCCAAGTCTGAAATTTGGTGGGCCAAAACGAGATATCTGGATGATATGAAGGTTAGTTGACAGCTTCATGAAACACCAGATAAGATTAAGTCTAAGGAATATGGCATAGGCTGGCATACAAATGATATGAATAAATCTACATGGATTTGAACTTTTCTCTTTTGTCTAGTTTCACAAGAGTCAGGCACCCATTATGCAAGCTTAATTGAGCATTTACTGTGTTAAATTTGGAAATGACTAGGCCAATTAAACTAAGAGACGACATTAAATGTACTGGGAATAACAAAACAATGTTTAATTCTTTTTTTTTTTTTTTTTTTTGAGGAAGATTAGCCCTGAGCTAACTACTGCCAATCCTCCTCTTTTTGCTGAGGAAGACTGGCCCTGAGCCAACATCCATGCCCATCTTCCTCTGCTTTATACGTGGGACGCCTACCACAGCATGGCGTTCCAAGCGGTGCCATGTCTGCACCCGGGATCCTAACCAGGAACCCCGGGCTGCCGAGAAGCCGAACGTGCGCACTTAACCGCTGCGCCACCAGGCCGGTCCCTAATTCTTATTTATATGGAATCTGTTCCAGAAATGGAAGAGACTCTCTACACAGTATGCAAAGAGAAAAATCACCCTCTTATATCCGCATGTTTCTACACCATTAAAAGGGAGAGGGTGGAGCAGCATCTTTAAGAAGGGCTTAGTGCATATGTTTAAAATAAAGTAGGTATCCAGGTACCTTTCAGGGGTTAATTCATATTTACTCAAGATTCTGACAACTAATGATCCTGGACAGAGGCCACTGGGATGGGAATGACCATGGGAACCTCTGGCTTTACCCTCCTCTGTGTGCAGCTAAGAAGGAGAAGACCCTTTAGCAACATCTGCTTCTCTGCCCTGCAGTGAAAGGCTGAGTGTGGATGTCAGCGCTGCTGTCAGGTTGGGTGATGTGCTGGCAGCCCCAGCAGCAGCTGCACGTGCCTCCAGAAAACTCCTTCTCCCCACAGATCAGCCTTTGTATTTCTAATCCCAGGAATCAGGGTACCCTGTGTGGAACTACCGCCTTGGCTGTGTCAGTCAGGGAAACAAACAGCACCAGCTCCAGGCCCCAGAGTTCTCAACGTGTTTATAATTCCAAAAAGTGGTAAAAACACAGAGATGTACAACTTTGTAAATATCTTTTAAATGAGGATTGCTTGAAATGTAAAAAAAAATGTGTTTTACTCAGCTGCTGCTGCTTCTTTTTTAAAATAAGGGCGATTAATTGTAAAGATCTTTGGCTATTTTTTAAAAAAGAGAATTTTTAGTTTTGAGCAGGGGGGGAAGTGAAGGAATAATTTTATAATTAATGCTAGATTATTTACAATTAAAAACAGAATTTGGAAGCATACACAAAGAGTACTTAATATTCTAGTGACTATTACTAGAGTGTTCTTATTTTGTTTTATTAAAATGCCTAATACTCTTCTCCACTCACTATCATTTCATATTCTCATTTGCAGACACTATAATAATCATTCTATTAATCACATGATTTTTACAAGTTTTCAACACTGTGTATGATTTTTTTTTAGTGATGTTGAACAGTAATTGCATATATGTATCGACTCCAGCTTTCTCTCTTAGACTAGGTTGAATACATCCACCACATCAAACTAAAGCCACAAATTTCAGTTTGTCAGTTGTGTTTGTTTCTATTTATTTATAAACGCTGCCTCCTCCCAGAAAGGATTTGAAGCTGTTGTTACAGTCAGTCAGTCACGCCAGTGCTTAGGAGTCCAAGAGTTGGTAGAAACCAGTATTTCTGGTTCCTTACGGCCTGTGGAACCTCACACATGCTGATTCACAGCAATCAGAGACCTGTGCAGACTGGCTCAGATCACTGCCCGGAGAACTCGCCATTCTAGCTGGCTTCATCAGCAAAAGTGGAGCCAGCCCAGGTGAACTCTGGAGAGGCTGTGTCTTTCCTATCCGTGTGGAATCGGTATCACCCAACTCCTCACTCTACCAGGAGAAAAACAGACCCAACTTCAGAGCAGTCGCTCAAAGACATTATGTCCTAGACTCTGCCTGTCAACTGTCACCACAGTCAACACCATCCCACTTCTGCCAAGTCACAGGATACACATCTGTGTTCTATCATCACACTTTCCCCTCATACAGACAGCTTTCCAAATCCAGTCTCCCCATTCACATATTTTTACCGTTCATTAGAAGCCAGAGATTTCCCAGGGAATCCCTGCTAAATGGCTGGATGGACAATCAATGTTTGGATAGCCCAGAGACACAATGTTCCTTCTGGACTATGAACTTGTCACCCCTCATTTAGCTCTGGACAGTTCTTATATAAGAACTTTCAGAGAGAGGAAAAAAATCTGATTCTGCAGACACTGGGGTTGATGATCCAAGTGGCAATTTTCTCTGTTGAGTAAGAATTAAATCAACACATTAGTGAAAACATGACCCTCCAGTCCTGACATATTTTGAATTTTTGAAAATACACCAATGCTCACTAAAGGAATATGATAGGAAAGATACTTTGATTCATTCTTACATTTCCTCATGGTTTCCAATTAGAAGCTGCTCTTGACTTTCCCTCTTCAAATCTATCGCAAAGTTTTCTTAGTGCAGAATGGCCAGAGCACGGTTCCTCAACCATTTCCTGAAGCCCAGCAGGGCCTCCTCTCCAGGCTCTGCCTCAGAGTTCTCCAATCCTCCTTTTGCACCAGCCTTTCTTCCTAAGGTTCAGCAAGATTCCTGGTGGAAAGCAAGTCGGCAGTGGCAGCCTGCTCCTCATGTTGTCCAGGAATTTCGCCGTCAGCCTTCCCTTCCCTTCTCCTCTCTTTCAGCCACCAACTGCCCACAAACTCCTCTCCAGGGTGGTTTCACGGCTTCTAGGGGAAACTTTTCCTCTCAAAAGCCTCTTATGTCCTTCACCAAAGCAACTCTATATTCCAGACAGAGCACTACACCTCGCATGTCATGATACCAATCAGTGTTAATGGAACGAAAGAATCCATGAATAAATGATTCTCCTCTGCAACGCTCCCTCTTAGCCTCAAACCCTGAAGACCCCGTCTTTAACTCTAAATACCTCTGACTACTATCCATTAACTACAACAGCTTTCATAGAAGAATTGTCAAATTGAAAGGGGGAAAGACTCTTCAGGAATAAGATAAAGTCAATGGCCTCCCTCTAAACCCTTACAGTCTTGGGACATTCCACTTTCAGTACTGATTTCAATAAATAAAAATAATTACCTAATTCTATTTCAACGATGTTTCCATTGTTTATTCTTTTACACAGAGTACCAAGGTTGGATGTTTTACTCTCACAGATGTCAGGGATTATATCTAATTACCCAATCTCTATAAGCACATAAACTTTTAAAAAATAATGTTATAGAAATACTGTCTATCTACATATCTTCAATTTAACCAAAGAAAAATAGCCTAAAAAAAAGGCAATAGGGTTTACAATGGTGCTGGAAAGACTCAATAAACAAATCACATATTCCCTCTGCCCCTTATTCCTGTTCAAAAGATCTCTGCTGTTCCCCACAGAACTGATTTGAGCTCAAATAGGAGCATGTATGCAAATAGGGTTTGGGAGGTAGAAAGCAATATAGAAATGAAAGATATTGTTGTTGCAATCTTATTATTGTTTCCGTAATCATCGGCTGGTTAATCCTCCTGAAGAAGACAAAAGCGAGTTTTGCCGTGTAATTGTGTAACCATCATCCCATCGCTTAGTCTATAACCACTCAAAACACCATTACAGAAAAAACTTGAGGTCCAAAGAGAAGCACAGAAGTCAGGAGGAGAAATCAGCACTCCAAGACAGAGAAAAATCAATGACTAAAGTGGCTGCACATGCTAAGCCCTTTAAGCGGACTCTTCTCTGCTATTTCCCATCACTATTCCAACATCCCCCTCTTCAGCGCCCAGCTCTATGTAGTTTCCATGGGTAGTATTCCCAAGCGTGAATAATACGGAAGACAAGCCCCTCCATTATCTCAACAAAGGGTTTACGTTAGCATGTGTGAAAAGACTCAGATAACCTCACCAAATGGTGCAATTTTTTAACACTTAATCCATTGTGAAATAATTTCCTCTAGCTATTGCATTATTTCCCTGACATTAAAGGGCAGAGTAGTCATCCTAACAGGAAAATTTGTGGTCTCCGTGTAATTTGTTTGTATACTTAAGCATATTTTTAATAATTAATCTGGCTTCTGCCCCCGCCATTCTGCTGAAGCCTCTCTTAAAAGGCATCGGTCACCTTCTAATCACTAAATACCATTTCTTCTGTCCGCATCCTCCTTGAGCCCTCAATTGCAATCCTAAGTGTTGCTCAGCTTCTTCCTGAATTCCTCTCAGATGCCGTCAAGCTGCGTTCTCCAGCTTCTCTCACTGCTAGGGCCATGCCTTCAGTATCTCAACACGCTTCCTCTTCTTTCTCCTGCCCTTTAAGATCAAGTTTCCCCTAAAAGTTCCCAGTGCTCTTCCTTTTTCTCCCTGTGGGTTTTTTTTTTTTTTTGGTGATCTCATCTCCTCCACATCTTCTGCTATTATCCCTGCATGTCCATCCAGTTATCCATCCACCCTGCACGTCCCTTACTCTCAAATTCTCTCTAGTCAGGCTTCCAACTCCCTCTAGGACATCCATGTTTCATGGCTTCTTCAAACCCAACACACTTACAGGCAAACCTACTCTTCCTCTTGACTTCCATATTTCCATGAATGGAGCCACTATCTTCCCAGACACCCAGATTCTTGGAGATTCATACCTCTTGCCTCCAATCAACTTTTCCCAGACATTCTTCTGCTCCAAGCCACCATAGCATGTTGCTTGTAAGCTCACTAATGGCCTCCCTTGTAATACACTCCTTGAGAATAAGACTATGCTTTCCTCAACTTTGCACACCCTGCAGTCTAGCACAGAGCCTGGCACACAGTAGGTATATTTAGTTAAAAAAGTAAAATTGAGTATTCATTGACATAATGTATTCACATCTTCCACTATCCTTTGTCATCTACAGTCAACAACACGGAGGTAAAATTATACTTAATCTCAGTACTCTGAGGAAAACTATCAAAGAAATATTCTGAGCAATATCACAACATGTGGAGTTCTTGCTGTATGAATTTGTGTGTAGCCCACATTTTCAGTCATTGGCTCCACATGAAAAAGAAAATCTATATTTATAAGGAACACTGAAATGTGTAGGGAACCAAATGCCCATCTCATGCAAAAGCTACTCCCTTGGTTCGCTTCCTCAGTAGCGGAATCCCTTCCCCAGGTCCCAACAACTGGCTCTTTCTGTTCCCACTCCCACACTTGGTTACAAGAGTCTGTATTGTCAAAAGCTGCACTGAAAACACTGCAGTGTTGACTGAGTGACAGCACGAACCTCTGAGGTGACTCAGCATTGGAAGGATGCCCGAGGTCCTACTTTTGCTGATGGTTTCACCAACTCCGGGTTTGGTGTTAACTGAGCACAGATCACAAGTTTTAGCTTTCAGGGTTGGTTTTGGTTTTGTCTGATAACAGAATAAGCAGCATGATGGAAGGTCACATGGTCAAGCCGTCTGATGTCCTGGCCTGCATTCCAACACCAGATGCAGGGCTTTAAATCCACCAATAGGAAGAGAGCAAATGTTGGGTTTGTCATAGCCTGGGGAACTGAAAAGAAGCTTGCTCCAACCTGCACTCCGACACAGAGGTTTAAGAAAATTTGAACAAATCATTCCTCTGGTCTCTTCTTACTTAAATGGCTATAAACAGGTAAATGGATAGAGTCCTACCTCTGCCCTAAAGATTTTTCCAGATTCATCATTTTATAGGGAAAAAAAAAGGCCATTCATGCCTGAACCTGCATTTTCAAGAGCTTCATCCAGCTCAACAGTTAATTTTTTTATTGGTCTGGCTCGTGAACAGTATAAAGCTAACACGACACCAACACCATTGATGTGTGAAAAGTTTAATTGTCTAAGTCAATCAGGAATGCTACAGCCACAGAATTAAAGATGCATTTACAACTCAAGTTTGGTTCACATCTAATGATGGTTGACAGCAGCTCAACCTAATGTTCAGCCATGAGCCTGTTGTGGGACGTTAGCTGAGACAGAGCTCTCCCTGAAGCACAGCTGCCAGTAGTCTTTAATGAAGCCAAGTCTGCATGGTATCGCTCATCTGTTTACTCCTCCCCACTCCCGACAGTCTAAGTCTCATCTACTTCTCCCTATTTCCAGCCCCGCCTCCTTCACACTCCCACATTCCAGCCGACTGAACAACTCACTCTTCCCCCACACCATCTCATGGATTTTGCTTCTCCATATCTGATGTGCCAGTCTCTGATCGCACATCTCACTGCAAATCTGGCCTGAAATCTCAGTTCAGGTGTTGCTTCCTCCATGGAGCATTCCTTGACTCTCCTTCTTTGGACCAAATTTGTCACTTAACTGTACCTCTCAAATAATTTTCATCAGTTTCTACTTTGCATTTATTTTATTATTTCTGCTTATCTTGATTTCCCCTGCTAACAAGTAAATTCCCTCAGGGAAAAATCCACAGAGAATTCTTTTTTTGTATATGTAGGGCATATGCTGCAATTTTTGCATATAAAAGTCCGTTAATATACCTTGGAATACAAGCACAAAAGCTTTCCAAGGTATAAGTGAGAATGGAAAACAGTCAGTGGCCTGATGTACTTTGCAGGTCAACAATCTGTCAGTCTTCCCCTGGGATTAGCAGTCATTGATATGATTAGCATGGCCTCTCAGGACTTTCTTTCCTCAAAAGGAGCCGCTCCATGTTTGCTCTGTGCCAAGCTTCTCCTCTGCCAGTGGTTGTTCTTCAGCACACAGTGGCTTCACTGCACTATTGCCATAAGCTATGTGAGAAGCAAGCATGAGGCACACAAGTTGTCATGAAAAAGAGCAAAACACTACCAGGAGATAGCAATTTCATTCTTTCTAGTCTAAGGCAATGCCAGCACTCCTGAAGCAGCCAGCACACAGTCATTAATATTTTGCCAAGTCGTCTTAGTTTATCAGCTCCATTGATATCAGAGCCAATCATCATCATTGTCTACTATTTGCTCAGTTACCACAGAATGCTTGGCATCATACTAAGCGCCTGAGTTAAAATAGACCTTAATTATTATAAGCACGGTCCCTGAGTTCGTGGAATTTCCTTCTGAGTCAAACCACATTGGCATGAAGTGTCACCAAAAGTGACAAGACTAAATTTTCACAAAAGAATCGGATGTTAGACTTCTAAAGCCGTCACCTTGAAAGGCAATGTAATTCCAATGATGTTGGCATTGCCCGAAGTTATTCTAGAACTCCTCTTCTGATTTGTCTTTAAAGTCAACTTATATGCCACATTTATCGTAAGCTTTTATCATATTTATTACATTTTGTTTTGTTTTAACCTCAAGTGGAATTATCCAGCTTAATTACCCAGACCTGGCTCTAAATAACCATTGGTGATTTTTGAAAATCTCCTCCATCTTCAAAAAACGAAGGTTTTCCACAAGTGAGGACATTTCAAAGGAAATGCTAGAGGGCTTAAAGGCTGTTCTACACGTATTTTGAACAATAGCAGCATTATCATATTAAATATTTAATCTTACTGGAAAAGAAAAAAACATGTTTGTGTTTAGACAAATTTACGCTATCAGTCACACAGCCTATTTCCCAAAAGAACTATAAAAGGCAAATAGAAAAATCACTCGGGATTTTTTCTTGTATTTATGCATATCAGTTTTTAAAGAAAATATTCGATTAATATGAACACATCCGGGCTGGCCCTGTGGCCAAGTGGTTAAGTTCGTACACTCTACCTCAGTGGCCCAGGGTTTCGCCGGTTCGGATCCTGGGCGCAGACCTAGCACCACTCATCAAGCCATGCTGAGGCAGCGTCCCACATAGCAGAGCCAGAGGGACCTACAACTGGAATATACAACCATGTACTGGGGGGCTGTGGGGAGAAGAAGAAAAAAAAAGAAGATTGGCAACAGACGTTAGCTCAGGTGCCAATCTTTAAAGAAAAAGAAGAACACGTCCTTCTAATGAAAACTAACTTATGTGGGAGCCAAAGCATTGGATCTGAGGGCCAAACTGGGCTCAGCAAAACCTTCAAACACGCCTCACGGCAGAGTAGTTGTTGCTGAACAGTCCACAAATTTTAGTTGGTTTGGGTACTCTAGGATCTCTCTGTTTTTCTAAATCATGCTCAAAGTCTAATGAATTAAGGCCTCCAACATGGAAGTTTTGCATCTCTGCAAATACTTTCCAAACCTGGTACATGAAACTGGAATCCCACGTGCACTTGAACTTGGGGGCCTTAAGGTGACACAGTGGACTCCACAGGGTACGTGAGAGAGCACAGCTGAGCCACATCATTTGGTCACATTATTATACTGTGCCACCAGGAGAGAAAAATGATCAAGGGCCAAAGGTATAAAAGTAGACCCAGTTTCCTGTGGCATGTAAACACATATTTTGCAAGTATTATATGTGTTACAAAAACTTTCTGACTTTTCAACTGCTTGGCTGATCTAAGGGTGTATAAGGAACCTGCCAAGGATGATCAAAACAATCGAAGTCATGACTACGTTAAACAAAGTCCTTCAACTAACACAACTGGAAATGTGCAGAATTATTATTATAAATATCATTTTCCACAAATAACGCTGTGAGAAAACACCTCCAATATTATAACAGTAAAGAATTATTTAATGAAGAGTTCTAAATTTAAATAGTGGTCATTATAATAGCTCCATTTACTGAGGACCTATTCCATACACGAAGTGCATACTTTAAGGTAGCTGTTAACAATCCTCACTTGACAGGTGGAGCAAATGAAACTCAGAGGCACACAACTAGTAAATGGACAAGGTCTACACTGTGTGGCTAGACCCAAAGTGGAGGTCTTCCCTGGAGCCTGATTTCTGTAAATCCGTCAAAGTTTTCAAGAATAATTTGAGTGATAATAAGAGGAAGAATGAAAGAAAGAAAGGAATGTAGGGAAGGAAGGAGGAAGAAATTACTGCAACCTGTGTTGCACTGCCATTACTCTATTCATGGTTTCAATGATTCCATCTGCAAACCCACAACCCACCTCTATGCTATTAGTTCTCTGCTTTTACTGAGACCAAGAGAGTACACAGTCATTTGCCAAAGTGAGAAAGGGTTTGTGGCCTGGTGCAAAACAATGCTAACATCATATACTTATAGTCCCTGCCTTCCTGGAGCTTATATTCTGTAAGAGAGTATGTCTGTTTTCTCACAAACATATCCCCCAGCACTTGACACAGTGGCTGTCACAAATTGTGCCAAATAAATATATGGTGCTTAAAGCATGTTCAATAAAGTGTTTTGAGGAGAGTATGAGCAAGTTTAGGGATGTGGCTGCCTGAAATAATCAAAGAGCAACCGAAACTGTCCCTACTCAAAAGAACCTCTCAAGGACATTGTACCTGGAGGTCCAATTGTGTTAATAGATTTCTCTCTGAAGAGGTAAGCATAGCAGTCATTCACATCTTGGTGCCAACGCTTTTACTAGGTAAACATCTTTGAGAGGGGGGAGGGAGTGAATGAAACTCAGAGGCACACAACTAGTAAATGGACAAGGTCTACACTGTGTGGCTAGACCCAAAATGGAGGTCTTCTCTGGAGAGAGATTTCTGTAAATCCTTCAAAGTTTTCAAGAATAATTTGAAAGTTAATAATTTGGAAGTGTGGAGTTAGAAAGTATAACTAAGAAAAAGGGAGGGGCCTCCCCATGGTGTAGGAATTAATGTTCCAGGTGTTCTCCTTTTGCAGCCAGGTTCACGGTTGGATCTCAGGCATGGACCTACTCCACCCATCAGCCATGCTGTGGAGGCATCCCACATACAAAGTAGAGGAAGACTGGCACAGATATTAGCTCAGGGCTAATCTTCCTCAAGGGGAAAAAAAAAAACAAGGAGGAAGATTGGCAGTGGATGTTAACTCAGGACAAATCTTCCTCACCAAGAAAAAGTAGAGAAATATTCCATTCATTCTCCTCTTGCTCCTCCAACTTCTTCCCCACTCCATTCCAACTCATCAATGAGTCCTCTTCTTGGGTAAGAGAGTCCTTTATAAAACAAGACTGAAAAGCATGCAATTGCACCATCAATGCTACAATAAGAAACGCCCCAGTCCGTACATGACCTCAGATCTAACTTCTGCTACTTTAATGCACCACTGCAAACGTGATTCTTGGCCTAGCTTTCCTAATATGTCACCATTCACTGCTTGGTTTTTGTACCTTGGTTTTAATTGTCTAACAACATCTATGTCTGAAACTGTGATTTTCACTAATTATTTTTCCAGGTGCATAGGTTATACATACATAGAGTTACTGATAAACACACAACCTAGTGCAAAACAGTCTGCGTTCCTCCAAATAGGAATTGGTATGCCCGAGGCTTCATCAGTGTCGTGGAAAAAGTGATGATCTTACATTCACAACAGTCCAAGTCACAGCCTCCTTGAGCTTCGTTCTCCTTGTCTGTAAAAGTTAGAATAATGTATACCTCCCAGAGCTTTGGGAAAATCAAGGTGATAACACAGGGGAAAAGTGCTTTGCAAACTATCGAGCTCTGGAGAAATACAAAGTATTATTACTGTTTGAAGGAGCAGAATTATGGAAGTTAGGTTCTGATCCTGACCTCACCACCTGTGGGCTGTGTAACATTAAGCAGTTATAGAATCTGAGTTCAATTTTTTCATTTGTAAAGCAGAGATAATAATAAAGACCTCACAGGTGTGTTGTGAGGATTAGCCAAGAAAATGCTCCTGGAGGACCCCCTGGAACACGGTAGGTACTCAGAAAACGTTAGCGCCCTTTCCCTTCCCTGCCTCAGCTTTAAATGTCTTTATTTTCCTTAAATAGGAATAACTTCCGCCATTCTCTTGGCCAATAATAGCCAAGATGAATCAAGATATGATGAAACAGCAAAGCAGCAAGCCAATGATAAGACATAAATCACGGTGTTTTCCTGTCCAGGAATAATGTCTCATTGTGCTGGAACTATCAATAGCAAATTCCATCAAATGCCAAATAAACAGCCAGGGAAACAGCATGAAGCAACCACGGCAAGGTAAGTTAACCAGGAAAGCCACCATAAAAATATGAGCCATAACGCTGAAAATATCCTTATTCGTACTCAAAAACTTAATTGCGTGTTGCTTAGGCAAGCAGGGTATGTTCTCTTAGATTCTTGAAATTTTATCAGACAAATGGTTTTGGCTCCCTAAGACCTTGTGGTGTCCTGGGCTCACAGTATACAAGCTATTGCACAATTTATTTGAGATTACTGCTTACCACAAACAGTTCTTAAAAATGCATAATATTGCATACTCTGCCACTAAGCTCTTCTGTGTGTGATTTCCTAATTAGGGATGCAGACAGCCTGCGCAGTAATGATGATTGATGTCTGCTGCATGTCTTAGTGAGGAGGAAGGTGAGGATGAGCATTAGCTGCAGCCCACAAGACAAACATGGTAATTGGTATTGCTCACTGTACCACAAATCACATCTTCCTGGAATTAGAGAAGAGGCATTTAGAATAGAGAATCCTCTTGCATAAAATTGCAGTTTTGCTCACCCTGAGGAACACTCCTGGGAGGCACTGTTTTCAATTATTTTCAGCGTATGAATTAACAACCATGTAATTTTTATCATTTCATTTCAGTTGGGACATCGCAATACCAATAATCATAATAACACTTCATTTTTGGCTTTTCCTTCCTTGTGTTTTAGACTTTTTGTATCTTGAGATTTATCAGTCTTCTAGTCTGTACTTATACCTGCCAACTCAAAACCAGCTATTTTAATGGTAATGGTAACAGCTGTCCTTGAAATCATGAGACATAGTTAATGAAAAAGACCTAGTTCAATGGCCAAGCCTTGGCTCTTGGCCCACTCCCATCATCCTGCAGCTTGATCTATCAGCAACACATCTTTCCTCTATCACGAAACACAATAATTATCAGCAATTAACAAACACCAAGCACAGGGAATACAAGCACCTGTACCAGGTATCGTGTTGATCTTGCAGCATGGGAAAGCTCTGCCTACAGAGACCGTGCCCACTACCTATGAAGAAACACAAAAGGGCTCCCTGCTTTGAAGAAAACACGCTTTCTACCCAGAGTTAACCCTACAAAGCAGACTTTCTAGAAGTGTGAGTTCTTGATCTATGCTCTCTGACTTATCCAACCAACAACTCAAAAAGTAGAGTTAAAACATTCATCAACTGGGGACTGGCTCAAGAAATTACAGCTACTCAGACAAAGAAATATTATACGACCATAGAAAAGAAAGCAGAAGTGGATGAACAGTACGAGCTCATTTATATAAAAAGAAGGAAAACATGAAAGAGAAAGAAAGTTAGTCAAGAGAGTAGATTTTAAAAGTTATCACCACACAAAAAAATTTGTAACTATGGGAGGTGATGGGTATGTTAATTAAGCTTATTGTGGTAATCATTTCACAATATATACATATGTCAAATCATTGCTTTGTACGCCTTAAACTTACACAATGCTATATGTCAATTATATGTTAATAAAGTTGAAAAAATATAAATAAATACATAGATACACACATATATACAAGTCTCTGATTAGAGACCTCTCTCTCCTGGTTTCCATCAAGGAAGGAAGAGAGGAAGGGAGCAAGGGAGGGAGGGAGGGAAGAAAAAGAAGGAAAGAGCACATATGTGTATGTATGTTTATATGCATTGAAAACTTCTGGAAGGGTCTTTGTAGATCCTCTTCATCTTTTTGTATTATTTACCCTGTTCACTTACTACTTTTCAAATCTGAAAAGAATGAGGGAGCTTGGGGGTAAAGTTCTCCAAGCTCTGCTGATCTGTTTTAGCCTAGTGCTGCTAGGATCAGGAGCAACAACTCCACTGTTAGATGGACTCTGGATGTGTTTCTTTTCCCCCATAGAGCACAAGGGGAAGGGACAAGAAGGAAAACAAGAGTGACAGACTTGGCCTCTCTCTGACCATGAGAGGAAGCCTGAGAAAAGACGTTTAACTCACATTTACCCAAGGATTTCCCAAAATCAGAGAGAACACAGTATCCGGATTTTGATTGAGGCTAGGTGGTTTTCTAAAGTGGAGGAGGTCAGTCGGATAAATGGGCTCTACCACTGAAAGGTGTCCTGAGTGAATCAGAAGCAGCCTAGGGAACTCGAGGCATTCTCTTCAAAAGGTGATTTTGACCCCCTCTGAAAAGATAGGAGGGAGGAAATCAGGGACTTAGAGTTCAATAGAGCAGAAGAAATTGAGTAATTTGGGGCTATTTCATGCTCAAAGTGAGGAGCAGAGCATCATGGAGGAGTGGGTTCATGGCTGTGCTAAAAAAATTAAAAAGCTGAATAGACTCAGGCGAGGGGCTCAATGTGGAGCAAATGTGACCATGGGGCCCTTGCCCCCAATTCGGACCCCACCGTTCCCCTGAGATAACTCTGAAGCTAGGCGCTCAGAGCTGAGCAGGAATTGGAAAGCAGCTCTGGGACCTGGCCTTCAAGTTCTCCGGCTTTGCAGAGACAGAAATGTCAGGGACAACGAGACTCACTGTTCCACTCACCGGCCCTGCCACGCTCTGCCCTCTCTTCCTTAGGAGAGCTGTAGAAATTTGGAGCAGGACAATCCCTTCATTCTACCAAGGTGGAGAGAGAGGCTGGATAACGGAATGATTCGCTCAGACCCACACAGCTGGCTGCTAGCAGAGTGGTTATTAGAGTTTTCATGCCCATAGTCCTTGGGTGGCCTCCAGTTCTGAGGTCTCCTATGTTTCCCAGAATGAATGAATTCCTTATCCCTCAGGTGCTAATAGCAGACAATGGTCCAATGTTGTGTTTCATCCAGGGGCTTCTAAATTTTAATCCACCACTCCCAGAATAAGACATTTTACCTCAGAGGAGTGAATCTCAAACGGTGGAATTACAGGTAGCGCTGCTGTCTGCTCCCGGCACCTCCTTCTTTTTCTTTGCCTGAACGCACGGAGGTTACACAGCCAGCAGTAATGTTGACAAACTTGAATTGGATTGAGTTGGAGGGCTTGATGGCATGAGCTTCCATAAGCAGCTCGAAACCTCAAGGTTGTACAAATTATGTAGGATTTTGTAACTAGTGAGGTTTCCAGCTAGCGCCAGTGCTATTTTTCTGAGTCAGTTTCATTATTTGGAAAGTAAATAAAAGAAGTATTTTCATTCCCAAAGATATCATTTTAAATTCAGATGTTTAGGAAAATGTTGCAAGAAATAGCTGCAAAAAGAAACAGGCATTGGATATTAGCATTTTCAAGCATAGCAGGGAAAAGCTATTTTTCTCAAATAAAGGATTAAGAGTTCCTTTCCTTGCAAATGGAGAAAGATGACTAAATGTTGACATTATTCTTTACTGTAATTAGAATTATATATACAAGAAATGGTTGACTCCGTAAGTCAGGCAAAAGAGTACCAACAGCAATTCTCTTCCTACGTGTACAATAAGGATGATGCCACAGAGAGAGGTATTATGAATATGCAATCCTCCCATTCTGAATTAGCAAAAATTACCCAAGATTCTTCATCTGTAAAAAGACGATTTCTCAGGCCCCCTCCAACTTGCGGGGAGTTTGTCTTCCTTCAGTGGAAAAAAAGAGTTAGTCAAATTAGCTAACTGCAATGAATCAGTGGCAATATGACTCCTACCTTGGGCGAGTCTTTCGTGTGTTTCCGTATTAATAAAGTCCCTGGACTTAAATGAAAACCCACATGGTTTAATTTGTAACTTAAAAAATAGGAACGAGATATTTTTCCTTAGAGCAAGCCATTTCTCTCAGAAGGCAGAACAGCTGAGAGCCTTGCTGGGTCTTTTTGTACCGTTTTTACAGTTTCCGTTGTGTTGAAATTTGTTCACTAATGATTCAAATGGAACTCTGACACCGGGTAGATTCCCAGTACATGCCCTGGATTTGAGAAACACAGACTTGCGGATTCAGTAGGAATGCTGCTTTCCCAGAGCAATGTGTGAATTCTCTTCCCATGAAAAACAGATTCGTTAGCTCAGAGGGTTACATTCTCCCGACCATTTTCCTCTTTTTCTTCCTATCACACTTGACTTTCAAATTAGGATTTACGTAGGGCAATTAAATTGGTTTTAGTAAACATTTTCCTGCCCGATACACATAAAAATGATCTGATTCTTACAAATAGCCTTTCTCAAAATAAGTATTGAAAATTTTTCCTTTGTTTAATATACTTCCTACATAGCTAAATGCATATCCTGGTTGGAGGGAAATATACCACCAGCCGCCCAAAGAGTTGATTGCAAATGTAATTATAATGCTGACTTGGGAGGAGAGCAGAAACTCAATAGTGCCCTATAGCTTCCTGAAAAGTTACATTTGAAAAACGTGAGATTGTTTTGTTATTTGAATTTGAATCAACATTGTCGTTTCCTGCCTAAGAAGGAGTGTTGTCTAAAAAGTGAAAAACAAACTTGAATGTCTGACTGTAATGCCTCAAGTATGTAGTTAATGCTGCCATCATGGTTTTCTTCCACACAGTAAATTCTCTCTTCTGGAAGATAAATTACATTTTTATAGCCCTTTGCAAATAACTTTCATAATATTATCTCATTTAATCCTGACCATAACCCCACCAAATGGGGTAATTATCATCCCCATTTTATAGATGAGAAAACTAAACCCAAGAGGATAAGTGCTACTTAAAGCAGACTTCTGGCTCCAATTCCAGTGTTCTTTCCACTACACCAACTGCTTCAAATTGTTAGAAATATCATATTTTGCATGAGGTTGGTCAGTGGTAAAGAGGTTTAAGGTCAGTTATCACTAAGGGGAGGTCGTGAGTAGGAGTTCCAGAGGACATGACCACACTCCCAACCGCTGGTGAGTTCCTCAGAGACTGACCATCAGTGTCTCCGGTCCACAGCACCATGCTTGAGGCAGGCTCTCTATGATTCTTGATTGGATGAATGGAAAATAATTAAATGAATACATGATTTGTAATTAAGTAGAGCCTTTTTGGTTCCTATAAAACTGTGTTTTTCAAACTGTGCTACTCAGAAGTCCCAAAAGATGTTAAGAAGTGTACCATAAAAGTGGGTTCCACTGGTAAGTTCTACAGACCCTTCTAGAGAATTTACAATCCATATTAGCTTACGTGAGGTTCTGAGAGGTCCAATGGTAAAGAATCTTGCTTAATTTTATTCTTACCAAGTACTTCGCAAACATTTGTCCACAAAAATCACGCTTCTTTCTTTTTACAGAATTATTTTAACTTCCCTTCACATACCAGTGTTCTATGGAATATGGTTTCAAAAAGAATCCTTTAAAGTAAAAACCCAAAATATAATCACAAAAGAGGAAAAAAATATTCTAGGCACAGGAGCAGTTAAGAAAAAAGTTAAGAGACAGGAGTAGAGCAATATAACTGAAGGTCAGATGGTGTGAGATGGACCAGACCCACAAGGGCCAGAGAATCTAGAATGCAGGTCCTATCAGACACGCTCCTGATACTGTTCTGAGACTGTTCCAGATATAGGCACTGGACAGAAGCCCAGACAAGGAAAGGATCAGGAAGATTCCATATAGGTATAGGTAAGTGTCAGAAAACAAGATCCCAATCATCTGAGGAATCCAGGAGCAGCCTGGAAGCAGAGATGGAGGTAGGTGGCCATCAGAAACAGAGAGGTCTTAGCAGGTACCAGTCTCTGCTCAGGGTCTGGGGCAGAGGGCCAGGAGTTGAGGCCCAAGAGCTCTAGTGAGTAAGGTAGAACTCCAACTCCAGAGAAGGTCGAGTCCCAAGTCAAGGCCATGGGCCAAAGGGTATCAGTGAGGGACCTGATGACTATAAGTAGAATGTATTTATTTATATTATAGTATATTAATTATATTAATTATATTATGTTATGTTACATGCATTATATACATTATTATTATGTTTGTTATATTACATGTATATCATATTATACTACGAATATAATGCAATTAACACGGGGGCAGCCCCGCTACTAGGTCCAAAATTCAGAGGTCCTCCTTTCTCCCTACTCCACCTCTGGCCCCAGGGCACCCAGAACCACTGCTGTTTCCGATACACAGTAACTAGCCTACCTCTCCTGACCTTGGGTCCCCTTAGCAGATTGTTAGTCTGGGTCATGATTAGCCCCTTCCTGAAAATCTAAGTCCCTCTTTCCTCCCTTGTTTGTGAGGTCTTGTGGACGGCCTGTCTCACCACGCCTATCCTGCAGGGCTGCCACAACAGGCTGTGCAGGTTGTGCCCTACTCGAGGAGACACCATTACCAGCACTAGCCTCCTTGTTATTTGGTCACAGGTCCCCTCCCTGCCCCATGGAACCCCTCCTGCAATCTGCCTTCTGTATTTTCCCCCATAGTGCATCACTTCAGCCAATCCCGCAATTCTCTTGCTTGGCTGCCTTTTCATTTCTCCTACCTGATAGCACCCCAATCCTGTTGTCTCTACTCCTAATTCAAGCCGCTGGGGACTGCTGGAGGAAAAGGCACGGCTGTGCACACTGGATGTTGTTAAAAATGTATGGACTACACCTACTCACCCCTTGAGAAATATTATACAAGCAGGAAATAAACTTTCTACTGTGTGAAATCCACTGGGAAAAAAACATGGTCTCCAGAAAAAACTGGGACATCAACCATGCCTACATGTTCTTCCAGGGAACCCTCTCACTCTCAGATTTTCCTCCTTCTCCTCACCTCCTACTCCATGCCTGACCGTGCCTCCCTAAACTAAAGACTTAGCCTCCTACTTCCCAAGACAGTGGTGACCGTCAGAGGAGAATTCCCTCAGCTTCAGTCCCCTACCTGCCTGCATTCATACTCATCCCTGTTTCTTTCCCTCCTGCCCCAACACAAGAAGGATCCCTCCTTCTAGCCAAGGTTCAACCCACCACCTGCCCCCTGACTTCCCTCAGAGACATTTGTTTCTCTCCAGTTACCACCTTTTCGTCTTCTTTCTCCACCAGCATTTCAACAACTCACCCTTCAGCTCCACGGGTGCCTCTACCCACCGTGCCCCACCTCTTCCTTTTCACCTCAAACTTCCTTGAACCCACTAGCCTCCTAAACTCACTGTCCTCTTGAATCTACCCTCCTGAATTCTACCCACTCTTCATTCCTCGCCTCCCATTCACTCCTCGGCCCGTTCCAACCTGGCTTCTGCCAAGCATCCCTCTAAACTCTTTTTACCAAAGTCCTCCCTGGCACGAATAGACTGTTTTCCATCCCTGTCTTAGGCACTCTCTCAGCAGCATTTGACACCGTTGATCACTGCTGTGTCTGAAGTGACAATCAACCCTTTGGCTCACATGACACTGTGCGCTTCTGGATCTTCTCCTGCCTCTCCAGTGACTCCTTCTCAATATCCTTCAAGGGCTCTTCTTTTCCTTTTTCTTTTTCTTTTTTTTCTTGTAATGAGAGCGTTTAAGATCTATTCTCTTAAGCAACTTCCAAATATACAATGCAGTATCATTAACTGTAGTCTCCATGTTATACATGACTTATTTACTTTTTAACTGAAGTTTGTACTTTTTGACCCCCTTCATCCATTTCGCCCATCCTCCACCCTCTGCCTCTGGCAACCCCCAATCCATTCTCTGTATCTATGAGCTTGGTTTTTTTCTTGGTTGGTTTGTTTAGATTTGACATAAAAGTGAGATCACACAGTATTTGTCTTTCTGTCTATTTCACTTAGCATCATGCCCTCAGGGTCCATCCATGTTGTCACAAGGGGCTCTTTTCCTTCATGCCTCTTCAATGAGGATCTTTCTCAGGGTTATTGGCTTCTCACTTTTTTTCCATCTACTTAGCCTCCCTGGATGATATTAACTCTACTTCTAGGCCTTCAAGTATCCTTTTAATACTGACTATTTCCAAATCATGCCTTCAGAACTAAATATCCAGCTGCTTAGGGGACATTTACACTTGCTTCCACAAGCACCACAAAGGCCATATATGAACCCATCATCTTCCCAGCCCATCCTGCTCCCCTAGGCAGCACCTTTTCCGGTGGCCAGTCAGTGGAGAAGGGGATGGAGCAAGAAGCTCATCATCTTCCCAGCAAGGGCTATGGGCAGAGAAGAATTTCCTCCAGCCTGGAACTCTCCAAGCAGATGTCCTCACTGCAGCAGAGCGATCTGTTTAAAGCAGCTCCCTGTTTATCCTGAGGGCAATAGGGATTCAGTAAACGGTTTTAAAGTCCAAACTTATTACCATGGCAACAGGAGTTTTCTGTAGCCATTCCCTATGTTTCCTTCGATACAATAGCTAACTAATAGCAAACCCTCGCTATTATGTTGTATGCCAGGAACCATTCTAAGCACTTGTACGTATTAAGTTTATTACTCCTTGCAACAATCCTATAAAATAAGTCCTATTATTATTCCTCTTTTACAGATGAGGAAACCGAGGCAAAAAGAGATTAAGTATCTTGCCCAAGGTCACATAGCAGCAGAGTGAGAAGTCAATCCCAGGTGGCCTGGCTCTGATGTCACTCATGATCTTTACTATGTTATACTGCAAACAGAGCTACTGACAGCTCCTGGAAAACACTATGTTCTCCTTATTCTCTGGTTTTTCACGTGCGTGTGCACACACACACAATTCTTCCCTATGTGTTTAGGTAATGTCTACACACCTTTCAGATCTTTGTACAGAAATCAAGTCTTCTGGAAACACTTTTCTGACTCCCCCTTTTGTACTTGCCCTTGACGTTCCCAAGGTTGGTGCCTCTCCTAGGAGCTCCCACAGCATCCTTTGCACGGCCCTGTCACAGCACTTACCACTCTACCATGACAGCTGGTTAACTTGTCCACCTACCTACCAAACAGAAAGGCTCTCAAGATAAGAACTATGTCTTAGTATTTGTCGGGTCGCCATTGGTTTACACAGTGCCTGGCACATGGTAGGGGTAAAGGGGGGCTGGAAGAGTAGTTGTTGAATAAATAAAAGGTAAATGTTCAAATGGCATCAGGAGACAGGCTGACTTGGGGCTGCATTGTCCAGATACTGGCATAGGGCTCTTTAAATTGCCCCAGACCTGACTGAGAGTTGTTCCCAAACATGAATGTAGGATTGAGCCTGAGATTGAGGGCTTCAGGATCCCAGCTGTTGGGACCAAAAGAAAGCAGATTGCTGAGAGCCAAGAGGAGACTAAAGCATTAGCCTTGATCGGAGCCTGAACAGATCTTATAGAGTGGATTAGGAGATAAGAAAAAATGAAAGCAGATAAGCAGGAAGCACAGCAAAGGATTAAAGAGAGCATTATCCTGGGAGGTTAAAATAAAGAGGCAGTGTGGGAATTCGATCTGGGAGCTTGATCTAAATTTAAACTGGGGGTTTAAGTTTCCCCCCACACACAACTGATTTGGCAAATGTAACCGAGTTGAACAGCAGTCCCGGTGCATTTAGAGTAAGCAGGTTTGTGTGACTTGGACTGTGCTCCGATGACTGTCATGATTCACTTCTTGTAGGTAGGGGCAAGCCTGGCATTTTCTGTGTTTATTTGCCACTCTAGAGAGTAGAGCTGGAATCAACACACCTGAGGATAAAACTCCTCTTCTGGTGGAAGGTCCATTAGCAGCCCTTTGGTATGCTTTCTGGATGAAGATTGATCTTAGGTTATAATCACTCCATTCACCAACTCTTTTAATAGGATGTCTGGGTCTAGGGCAGGAACGCTAATGGACTGTGGCAACTCAGGCTAAGAAAAGCATCTCGGTAAGAAAAATAGGTGCAGTTACCTCCACAAGCAGTAAAATGTCAGAACAGAAACAGGCCGTGTTTGTGGAGCTATTTTAATGAACATCTATATTAACAGTAGCAATCTTCCCATTATTTTAAATATCGTTCTTTACATTAAACTCTATTATTTCAGAATCATTAATTTCAAATAGGTGATAATCAGTCCCGGGGTTGGTATATAAAAGGAGTTTTGCCTCTCGATACAACTTTGGTTTTCCCCCAATAGAAGTCTTGCATGTTTTTTGGCCAAATTGAGAAAATAAATAAAAAGCACTTAGAACAGTGCCTGGCACACAGTAACGGCCATTCAATGTTAAATGTGATGCTCTGCTGGTGCTGAAATGAAGACTTCAAGAAAATATTTTACCTGCTTAAGAACATAAACTGTTATTAAAGACTTTAAACATATGTGTCCAGTTGTTGTTCAGTGGGTATGGGGCTTCAGTCAAGCAAGATGGAAAAGTCCTGGAGATCTGTTGTGCAACAATGTGCATATAGTTGACCGTACTATAATGTACACTTAAAAATTAAGAGGGTAAATTCATGTTTTGCATTTTTCACCACAATTTTTTTAAAATCTATGTGCAAATGGTCTGTTAATTGCAAGTGAGTCTCATCTATTCGTTAACGTTAAGTCCAGCAGAATCTCTCACTGGAAATTAGCAATAAGTGACAGTAATAAGGGTCCCTTTGCTGAGGTAACACTAGCAGCTGTAACAAATACATTCCTATTGTCTTACAGCTACTACACATTTGGGGCCTTATTTCTTACTCCTGTAGTGTTTCTGGTTGGCAGGTAGCTTTCTCCAGGTTAATTCATCTGTGGCTCCACCTCCATTCGGCCCACATTGTCAAATGCCTCCAGGCAGATGGAGGAGGATAAAGAGGAAATGCAAGAGGAGATTGCAAGTAGAAAGGCATACCTGCTTCTTAAACGTCTTGGCCCAGAAGTGACAGGTCACTCCTGCTCACATTCCATTGACCAGAACTACCCTATGGCCACACCTACATGCAAAGGAGGCTGGGAAATCCCAAGCCTGGCTCAGCAGCCAAGTTCCAGCAACAGTTCTATGAGAGAGGGAGGACAGAGTTTGATGGACAGCTGGCTATCTCTGCCACAGCACCTGAAAACAGTTTTTAAAAACATATTTAATCTTAATTTCAGACTTCCCACAAAATCAAATTGTCATTCTCTTCAGTACTCTAAATACATTTTAATTGCAAAAATCCTACAGAATTATTTTAGGATTTTTCTTTTCTCATAATTTTTTTCTCATACTTTTCAAAATTGAAAAATCCTTAATTTCCATATATCGTACTTTCAAAGGTGATTTAAAATGATTCAGGGATCACAAAATTCTTTTCTAGACTCCAATAAATAAGAAATACTCAATGTTGACAAAAATGGCCTCCACCACTTTTTTCTAGCTATAAAAACTTATTTTACGCCATGCCCACAGCATATGTTGAATGTGCAGTAGGAAAAATAATGTCAGCTGAATTCCAACTTAATTTATACGGAACACTCACTTATTCAAACTTCTGCTTTTAGCTTCTACATCAAATTCGTAATGCAGATTCATACTGCAAAATTTTCTGACAAAATAAATACTTTAAACAATATGAAAAAAGGTCATCTACTCAGGGGTTAAAATGGAAAATAAAAGCTCCTGTGTTGGATATCCTGACTTTGGGGATTCCTTATATCAAAGCTCCAGGCCCACCCAAAGAAAGCTCTGGTCCACTGGGTTACATAGAGCCTCACCCAGAAAAAGGATATCCAAACTATCTGAGGAGAGTTCTTTAGAAGTCAAAGTCGACGCAGACAGGGCATCACACATGTGAGAAGGGATCATACGACTTCAACTTCTTCCTATCTGAAAAACAGATGGAGCCAAAAATGTGGGTGAATCATCTGAATTTGCACATCTCGTGTGTCTCTGTCATAAGTAACCAGTGGTCTTATGTACATTTCTATTGTCATCACTATTATTTTAATAGAAATAGTGACTAATAATGATTGAATAATAGCTCACTATGGAAACCTGGACCTCTTCTGTTTAGAAGGAAATGCTTTATAGTGAAGTCAGAAACACTTAAATCACACACATCCTTCTCCATAACGAGAAGTGCATTGTGCAACTCAAAAGTCATATTCTTCAGTGGGATAAAGGGCATTTGCCTTTAGAGTTCCCATCGCCCGCCTCGAGTCTTCCTGTTCCATGCAGGCCTCCCTCCAACTCATCACCCACTTCAAGGACCCAGTAGCTTCCCCCCAATCAGTCTCTGAGGCTTATTGATTAAGGTGGCTTGTTACCCTGGTATGAATGAGTTTCAGTCAATGTATCTCTTCAGTTAGGCATTTGTCTTTTATCTCTAATTGTCTGTGAGAAGAGTTGGAACTTCAGGCATAATCAAGCAGGTAAAGAGGCCTTTGTGGGGTCAAGGAGACTCTGGAATCACCTGTGCCCACTCGGAATGAAGAATTAATTATTTTCCTGTATGTTAAGTGTGGCCAAGTCCTCGTTGGCCTAAATCTTTGTTCCTGGCCTTGAAGAAACAATGGTTTTCCACAGAGAAGGATTCTGCTGATATGAGGAGGACAGGCCTCCTTGACCAACTCACTCAATCTCCCCTGAGAAAGGGGGTCCCTTCTGTGAGGCTCTAAATCAGCCCAGAAGCAAAGGCCTCCCTGTTTATTTATGTTCCTGATCTGACTTCAGGGAGAGGTCAACCATTTAGT